>NC_072403.2:181472500-182672500 GCF_028858775.2 Pan troglodytes
CATCGTGACTTGGTGCATTTCATTGGGTGTGTGTGTGGGGGTGTATGTGTGTATGCGTATGTAGGTAGGTGTATGTGTGCATGTGTATGTATGTGTGTATGGGTATGCATGTGTGTGTATGTGTGTGTACATATAGATTTTTTTCCCAGCATGTGATTCCAGAACCTTGTACACCTAATGGTGACACAGAGCCCCTAGGTCAGATCTAATGAGGACCCTGAGGCAGTGTGGTTTATGACTGTGAACCTGCCTGGCCTAAGAGGCTGGGATCTGTGCGGCATCCTCACTGCAAAAAGCCAGGAACGCTTCATGATAAACATTTCATCAGCAAGGGAAGGGATGTCCCTAAATCACGTTGTAACTGAGCAGACATTCACAGGGAAAACTTTCTGCCAGAGACACTC
This sequence comes from Pan troglodytes, assembly GCF_028858775.2. Classification (NCBI taxonomy): domain Eukaryota; kingdom Metazoa; phylum Chordata; class Mammalia; order Primates; family Hominidae; genus Pan; species Pan troglodytes. Next base: position 181,472,905 of record NC_072403.2, read on the forward strand.
TCTGAAGGAAGAGAAGAGTCAGGCCTTAGCCCAGCAGTGGGGCCCCAGGCCAGCCTGGCCCTAGAAGAGCAAGAGAAACCTGGAGCCTTCATCTGCACTGTTTTAACAACCAAAAGTGGCCACAAAGCTTGGGACCTTCTTGAAATGACACAGAGGGGCTGAGAAGGGAGGCCCAGGAGCAGAGGCTGGGCAGCATGGAAACACCACGGCTGGGTCACGATGGACCCCAGCTGGTGGGGACGTCCCAGGACCACAGCCACATGGCCCACCCAAAGCCTCCTGCCCACGTGGAGAAATTGCACACAATGAGGGGAGCTCCAGGCTGGAAATGGGGTCTCCGGCCAGGCCACCGCCGTAGTCTTGTACAACAACAGAGACGAGAATTTCAGGTACGCAGATTCACACGGCAAGTGTGCAGACGGCAGCAGTGTGACTGCTTGTTTTTAGGCACTAAAGCCACTTACTCATTAAATCATGTTTAAAATCATCGTCAGTGCCTCCAATTTAAATTAACCACGCACATGGATGAAATTTTCCTTAAAATTTCCATGCTTTGAAAACTAAGCAGAAAAATGCCTGGCAATACTACTAAAATTATTTTTTTCAAATGATTTGTGTTTAATTAGAAAAGTTTACTGAATCCAAAAACATTGCTGCTCACCCGTCTCCACTAAAGAGAAATGGAAATTAGCCATATGCAAACCTGAGTGCTGGTTAGTGACCAGAATTCTACGGAGTTTAAGAATTTCACATGTGCCTTTGTCGATCTTTTTCCTTTTCCGTCACATTTTCTTTTGCAATTAACTCCAGAGACAACACCTGTCAGGGTGTAGGGGGCGAGGGGAGGAAGAGCATTAGGATAAATACCTAACGCATGCAGGGCTTAAAACCTAGATGACGGGTTGATAGGTGCAGCAAGCCACCATGGCACATGTATATCGAGCAAACCCGCACGGTCTGCGCAGGTATCCCAGAACTTAAAGTAATTAAAAAAAAAAAAAAAAAAGAGTCAAAACTAGCTTTCCAATTTTTCCATCCAGTTAATTATATACTTATGGTCAGAATGATGATGAATAGTTATATGGTAGATACAACTATTAATACCACCAGCATTAATTCACCATAATGCAGAATTTTAACCCCTATGCAAGATCTCAGTGAGGGTTGGCTGCCAGTGCATTCACCTCACAGGCTACTCCTTTCTGGGAATAAACTTGTATTTTAAATTTTGAGGACAGTCAGCTTATAACAAAGAAATCAGCCTTACTCCACAGTCATTTTATTTTTGATCAAAATAATGCCCAAATATGTGTGTGTGCATGTGTGTGTGAGCGTGTGTATGTGTATGTGTGCATGTGTGTATATGTGTGTGTGCATTGTGTGCGTGTATGTGTGTATGTATGTAGTATGTGTGTATGTGTATGTGTGTGTTCATGTGTGTGTAGTATGTGTATGTGCGTGTGTGTATGTGTGTGTGCATGTGTGTGTGTATATATGTGTGTGCATGTGTATGTGTGGTGTGTGTGTGTGTGTACATCTTATTCAGCTCAGACTATTGTAACAAAATACCCCAGACTCACTGACTTTAACAGCAGGCAGTTACTTCTCACAGTTCTGGAGGCTGGAAGTCCAAGGTTAGTTAAGGTGCCAGCCATTTTGGATCTTGGCAATGGCCGTTCTTTCTGGTCTGTAGACAGCGCCTCCTCCCTGTGTCCTCACTTGGTGGAAAGAGGAAGCTCCAGCGTGTCTTTTTATGCAGCCACTGATCCCATCGTAAGCTCCCAAGGCCCCACCTCCCAACATCAACACCGTGGGGTTCAGGGCCTCAGCATCAGAATGGGGGGAGGGAGGGACGCAAACGTTCACTCCGTATCAATGTGCTTTAGAAATGGACTTGAGAAAAACAGACCAGATGTGGTGGGAGTGAGGGGGGGTAGAGTAGGAATCTGTCATTGGGATTTATTTGCAGGGTTCTAATTTTTAAGCAGGATTTTCAAATATTATTTTATAATTAGTCATAAATTTAAAATTACTCAGATTGATAGGGAAAAGGTCTTCCTGAAATCAAGCTTTCTACCTCATTCCCAGAGATCACTGCTATCTACTCACCTGTCTTAATCATGACTCTTCTTTATGAACTGACCAGTGTGTACGTATGTATGTATACATCTATATATTAGTATGCAATATGAAACAGGTGTGTATGTAACCTAAAATATACATACATATCCTAAAGTTTACATGCACACCTAAATTACATACATGTACTCAGGCACGCAGTAGCTGTATGCTGCTGGGACCACAGAACCCCTCCCCAGGAAGGCTCCGGGAAAGACAAGGGTCTCTGGGCTGTGATGGCCTTGGCTTCCTGAGACAGACAGGGGCCTTCTGGAGGAAGAGGGTGTCCAAGGCCTCACAGCTGTGCAGCATGTGGAGGCTGATCTCAGGGATTGGGCAGAAAAAATGGGCTGAGCTTCCCCCCACTCAAGGTCAAGTTCCTTCCTCTAGCCAGAGTCAAGGCAGAGTCCTTTCCGGATGCACTGCTGTCCTGTTGGGGTGCATTGTCCACTGGCTTCCTGAGAAATGATGCCTGGGCAGTAAAGCCTGTAAGAGCTTGTATATCAACAGACATCTTTATTCTCTCCTGACACTTGATTGACAATTTTCCCAGGTGTAGAATTTCATGTCAGAAACTAATTTCCTTCAGAACCACAAAGGCATTTCTCCACGTCATCCTATGTCCAAGTGTTTCTTTGAGAAGCACAAAGTCTTCCTGTGTGCCGGTCTTTTGCTTTGACAGCTTCAGGCCTCTTCCTGTTGCTCCCAAGAGTTCTGAATGCCACGGTGCACGCCTTCATGCTAGTGTTTCCATTCATGTGTGAGATCTTTTGATCTGGCAACTCATGTCTCACCAGCCTGGGGAATATTCTTGAATGACTGTACTTTGTTGATATGGTTTTCCTCTGTGTCTCCACCCAAATCTTATGTCCAATTGTAATCCCTACATGTCAAGGGAGGGAAGTGATTGGATCTTGGGGGTGTTTTCCCCATGCTGTTCTCTTCATAGTGAGTGAGTTCTCAAAAGATCTGATGGTTTTGTAAATGACAGTTTTTCCTGCACTCTCACTTCTCTCTCCTGCTGCCATGTGAAGAAGGACGTGTTTGCTTCCCCTTCTGCCATGATTGTAAGTTTCCTGAGGCCTCTCCAGGCATGCATAACTGTGAGTGAATTAAACCTCATTCCTTTATAAATTTCCCAGTCTCGGACAGTCTTTACAGCAGTGTTGAGAACAGACTAATACATTTGTTCTTAATTTTTCAATTTTCTTGATTTTCTTCTTCTACAAATCCTTTTATTTTGGTTATTAAAACTTCTGGACTGATCTTGCAATATTTTAATATTTTATTTCCCACATTCGATCTTTTTGTGATTTTTTTAATCTTTCACAACTTCCAGTGAGTTTTTATGTAATGATAGCAATACAAAATATCTACTGTGTATATACACATTATTTTCTCTGATCGATTATTTCTTCCAAATGCTCCTTTGCTGTGGTGCCCTGTTCTCAGCTCATGAGTGTGGCATCTTCTGATCTCTCCAGGGATGTCATGGCAGTTCTCCTTCTGTTCCACCAGCACAGCTTCTGCTCCTTCCAAGCTGTTTTTCTCTACTTGTGTTTTCAGTTTTTGTCTCGATTCTCCTAGGTGCTCATTCTGTCCTGGCTGTCTGGTCATGATTAACACCCAGGGACCAAAAAGCTGGTTGACGACTCCAAGGAGATGAACAGTGCTTGTACTATCTGAACGTGACCACAGGGGTCTGGTCAGGGCACGTGCTGGGACACGGGTGCCTGTGTCTTCACCTCTCTAGAGTCTCTTCAGCAGAAGGCCTGATCCCTCCTGCTGACCCCGGGCAGCACCTTGGGAGGGAGGAAGAATCTGTGGCGAAAGATGCAATGTGCACATGAGCACACGAGGGACAGTGTGGGAGTAGCTGCTGCACCTTCAATAAAACCAGGTGTTGCTCAAATGCCCCAGGCTTCTGTCAAGAAGAGGGCAGGTGTGTGCCAGAGGCCTGGGCTGTAGAAACGGACCTAGAGATCTTTTTGAATGTCTTTTCAAACAGCCTTCCCCAAATTTCTCTTTCAGTTCCACCCTTCATCCCCAGTTCTAGAGACGGATGCTGGCAATGCCTGAGGTTTTTGAAGACTTTGTGGCACCATTTCTGCTGGACTCCGCTTTTCCTGCTGCTGCCTCAGGACTCTGCTGCATCCACTAAATCAGTTACCACTAGTCCAGCTGCTCACCCTCTCCCAGAATTTCATTACCACACATACCCTCCAGGGCATACCATCCCTGTGGCTTTTTTCAAACAAAATGCCTTTATGTTAGATTAGGTGCGTTTTCAAAATAGAAAGATATGCGAGATATCTGTTTTCAGCCTATCATCTTTGATTTATAGTTGTCTTTCCAACTCAGTTTTATATATAATTCAATATATTTGAAATTACCTTGGTGTAGGGTAGAGATAATAGTCTAAATTTATTCAAACAAAACTTTTTTAAACACTATTTTTTGAATAATCCTTTGCTACACTAGAACACGATGCTGCTGTTATTATAAATTAAGTCCTTAAATCTGTTCACCTGTTTTAAGATCATCTGTGTCCTCCCATTGATCTGTAAGTCAGTTTCCATCCCAGTACTGCCCAGTGCACCTCACCCTCACTCATACTCTGTCACACACTTTCTCACACACATGCACTCTCACACACACGGCATGCACATACTCTCACATATACAACATGGACACACACATGCCATACACATGCACACATGCACTTGCACACATGGCATGCACACACACACTCACACACACAGCATACACATGCACACATGCACTCACACATGGCATGCACACACACGCTCTCACATACATTTACATATAACTCCACATATAACTTAACACTTACACACACACATCATGCACATGCACACATGCACCCACACACTGCATGCACACACACTCTCACATACACATACAAATGGCATACACATGCACAAATGCACTCACACACGGCATGCACATGCACATGCTCTCACACAACATGCACACACAAGGCATATGCATGCACATATGCACCCACACACATGGTATGCACATGTATATACTCTCACATGCACAACATGCACACACACGGCAACACATGCACTCACACACATGACATGCACACACACACACACAAAACATGCACATGTGCACATGCACTTACACACAGCAGATGTACGCACTCTAACATTCACACATGCACACACATCGTCTGCCCATGCACACATTCTCACACGCACACTTGCACTCACACACACAGTGTGCGCACACACACACTCTCATACACATCTCCTGGTTTCATCTTCCTGGCATAGCTGTCTCTGAGTGGATGACAGAAGACTCTCAAAAGCAGCACCGGCGTGTGCATGGCTGCCAGTCCATCCTCTGGAGGCTCCTCCAAGCCCCTGAGAGCAGGTTACTTCTTTCAGGTTGGTAAGTTGCTGCGTTTTTAGGAAGCAAAGTCTGAGTAGACCACCAAGCGGTTGTTCTCACATTTGGCTCATTTGGCTACTCATTTGGCTCCATTATTTGTGGAAATTCTCTCAGTCTTTTGGAGGTCGGAAGCATTTGAAACAGCATGGCTTATTTGAACAAACACCTCAAGCCCAAATTTAGTACTTTCTCAATTGTCATAACAAGCACAAGCTTTGCCAAACAAAAACAAGCAAATGAATAATAAATCAATAATACAGATTAAGCAATTTCTTCTGATTGAACGAATTTGGGGACTCAGGTTGCTAACACAGCCATGTCCTGGCTTTGAGTCATGGTTAGATGTAACATCTTGTGTGTTTTTCTTTAAATCAGACAGGAGAAAGAAAGGACACAAAAAATAGAGCAACTGTAATTATTTTCTACAGTCCAGAAGAAAGAAATGGCCTGTGGCTGAGTTAGAGAAAAACTTGCAGAAACTGCTGACTGACTTCCATCGCCAGAAAAGGCATGGATCCCCTGCTGTCCTAACGATGCCGAGCAGCTCGGGACAGACTCCAAGCAAAGGCTCAGGATGAGTGAGAAGCAGCATCCGTGAAGCCCAGGACAGGACGTACATTCCAAACGCGGCTGAAGATAGTGAAGACCGCAAAGGGCCCTGGGGCTAGGACTCAGGCAAACTGAGTTTTAGTCCCAGAATCTGCTCTTAATTAGTTCTGTAACTCAGGGAATTAACGTATCCTCTCAAAGCTTTGGTTTGCTCACCAAAAATGCAGAAGCCATAGAATTCTAGGACCTCTCCCAGCTCTAAACCCCCATAGCAAAGACACGTGGCTCATCCGGGTTAAGAGTCGCAGTGAGAGCTGGTGCAGAGGGTGCTGAGTGAGCTGAGCCCTGCTCCCTTCTAGAAACTCCCTGTGCGGCCTCTCCGCCCAAATCCTGTGGCGTTCTGAAGTGCAGAGAGAGATGATCCCAGCTTTTTAATCTCTGAGAGACAGAAAGTTAGACAAGGAGAGACAACAGGAACCTCAACACCCCAGAATGCGGGATCAAGCAGTTCGAGCCCCCTGTGTTAGCCTGCGAGGCTAGAAACCCGTTCAGCCCCAGCACAGAACAGAGACAGGCACAGGAAGGAGCCAGGGGCTGAGAACGGACCTGGAAAGAGGACTCCGGGTTTTCCAACCATGAGCCCAAATTCCAGTCCAAGGGAAATTACCTGTGAATTTCTAACATCTAATATTTATGATGTAGGCATATAAGGAAGTTTATTTGGTTGTAAGAAATAGAGTAAAGAAAAATAAAAAATCACAGGACCCCTGAACTCCTTATGAGAAACGGAAAGTTAAGCCTGGCGGCCGAGGCACACAACTCCGGCCTCCAAAGGAACAGCTGTCACCAGGCTCATGCAGCAGCCAGACCCCACGAATGGGGGAAAGGCCTCAGTTGTCTCCAAATCACTGCCCTCACAGGTCATCCCTGAGCAAATGCTCTGCTGGCCCCCCATGAACACGGACAGGCCAATTGTGACTTCAGGACTGTAATCTCAGTCCAGTTCCTGAAACTCAAGTTTGTTCAATTCCACACCAGCCGTGTCGATTTTAAGCCCACCTACCCAGGTGCAGAACAAAGTCAAGGTGAGATCAGTCACTCCCCCACCTACCCAGACACATCTTCCTGGAGTCCTCCTTCCTCGCCACCTTCTCTTATGTAAAACATGGATTTGCTGGGCATGAACTAAGGTCTCACAGGAGTGCAACCCTTCCCCTCACCACCTACCTGCCTCTCTGCCTACAGGGCTCCTCTCATTAGGAAATAGATCGGCACTAACCCCCCGAAAACCCCTCAAAAAACGCGCAGATGTGTGTGTGGCTCCTGTCCTGGAAGTGCCCTAAAGCTGGCATAACAAACCTCGGTGATGAGACCTGCCTCAGTCACTCATTTCAGTTTTTAATGTCAGCAACCCACTTACACTGGAATTAAAAAATGGGACTTTATTCTAAGGATGTGAGGGCAACTGATGCCACCCAAATGAGGAGCACACCTGGGCCCTTTCATCTCTATGTTGTCTTTGCCTCTCCACGCTGCGTGCTTTGCTGCTGCTGTTCCCTCCTCTTGTCCCTGTGGCACCCTGTAGCCAGTTCCCCACTCCCACAACAGCTTCTCAGTCCTTGGTCTCAGCTCCAAGTTCTCAGGGGGAATAACCTGACCACTTACCTGAGGTCAGGCAGATGTCACACCTCTCCTCGTACCATCAGCTGTGGCCCATGGAAGGTGCAGACTGGGTTGTGTCTGCCAGGGACCATTCCTGTGATCCTGATGGGAATTCCCTGAGAAGGCCTGGGAAGATTCTCCTGTAGCAGCCACTACATTGAGTGAGACACAGACAGCATTTTGCTCTTCAGGGGAAATTTAGAGTCACTCCTTTTAAATAATGTTTTCCCTTTTTAAAATGTTTTTCTTTCTTCCAACAAATCAGTATGGTAAATAGAAGAAATAATTCATCTAAAAATAGTCTCTGTGAATCTGTATCCACAATGTTTAAAGTAGCCATTCCAAAAATGTGTTATCTGCTCATAAAATGCATTTTCCATTTTAGCTCTGAGGCTCAGCCAGTGCTGAATGATCAGACATCAAACTTCTGTGAGGGGGATGGTGCCTGCGGTGAGGGCGGCTGAGGCTTGTTCGATTCAGTTATCCAGGTGGGCTGTGGGCCAGTTTTGCAGCCCCAAACCACAGCAGCTTTGTTCACGGCCGTCTGGATTCTGGGATGCTTAAGTGGGCTTCCTGAGGGGCAGAGCACTGAAAATGAACAAAAATGGAAAAAGAGCAGACTCTGTCTCCCCTGTGTCACGGCATGGCCCGAGAGTCTCAGCGTGTTCCTCAGAAACCCACGGGTGCTGGGGGCCACCAGCCTCGGATCAGCAGCGGGCAGCCTACGGAGACCACAGTGTGTGGCAAGAGGAGGTCATCACAGAGCGCCGAGGCCAGGCAGGAAGCAAAACGTCGGGACGCTGGGCAAGGCCGCACCTGAAAACCGCCGTGGAGCCTGCTTCTAAAAAGAAGTAGCTCCCACCTGGGGAAGACAGACGGCCCCCCACCTGCAGAGTCTCGGAAGCCTCAGCCAGAGCCACGTGGGAGCAGCTTTTCCTCCCTTTCAACCGTAACCAGCTTTGGGGACTGACCTTCAGCTGTGGTGTGTTTCAAAAACTAACATGGAGCTTCCTTTCTCTCCACCTTTGCTCTCCCTTCCACCAGGACAGGCTTTCTCACATTGTCCTCGGCGTCAGTGGCCCAACTGCTCAGACAGCCAGACACCCTGCACTCTGGGTCTTCTTGTACTTATTTGTGGGAAGGTCTTGTAAAGGAAACTAAAAATCTCAGTACCCCCAAAACTTCTTATGCAAAAGGGAAAGTCATTGCACTCCCTCTTCCAAATGAATTAACTGTCACTAACATCATGTATCAGCCAGACCCAAAGAGAATGGGAAAGGCCTCAGGCATCTGGAAAAGCTGCCCACACAGATCATCCCTGCGTGAATTCTCTGCTGGCCTCCCATGAATAAGGACAGGCCAATTGAAACTTTAGGACTGCAGTCTAAGTCCAGCTCCTAAAACTAAAGTCTGTTCAGTTGCACACTGGTCGTGTCAATTACAAACCCACCTGCCCAGGTGCAGAATAAAGTCAAGGCGAGACCAGTCACTCCCCCACATACCCAGAGACATCTGCATTGTTGACTTTTCCTTTTGTCACCCTTTCTCATCAGATGTTCACCTTCTGTTATGTAAAACCAATGTAGGATTTTTATTCTCAGTCACGTTGTAGAGCAGGGAGCCCCAGCTGGCAATGCTCCACCTGGGTCCCACTCGGCCATGCTGGCATGCCCCAGCTGGCCTGTGTTATAGCTTGTACCACGTTCGGTGGTTCCTGAGTTCTTGTACCATGCCCAAGAAGAATAAGGATACTCTGCACATTGAAGGATGAGAAGGGCAGAAAAGAATATTATTGAGTGCTGAAAAAGAATATTATTGAGTGCTGAAAATAACTCTCAGCAGAGGGGGGATGTGGGGTTGCTCTTCCTACCCAAGGTGGGTAAGTTCCTCCATATGGCTGGGCCCGGGGCCTTTTATGGACTCAGAATGGGGAGTGAATGCTGATTGGTTTGTGAGAATCCAAAAAAGGTTAAAGGAAGACACCACTCAAAGGTGGGCATGACAGCATAGAAAAACCAAGTAGGAAAGGGTAGGTAAATGTAAAATAGGTGAAGGGTGGGGACCAATCAGAGGAAAGTGTGCCAAACAGGAAGACAAGTTCTCAATCTGATCCAAAGATTTAACCTGTAGCTTGGCTTTCAGGCTTTAAACTGTCTTTTGCTTGGAGGTGGGGTTTCACTGGGGACCCACCCCATCTGCCTGGGCATTGGCTGCCTCCTGCTGCTGTCATGCCCAATTTCTAAAGAAGTACATCTAAGTGCCATTCAGATAAGGATGAGGATAAGGATGAGGATAAGGACAAAGACCAGTCTTCACTGCTTCCTGCTGACAGGAGGGCGCTGTTTTGGGAAACAGTAGTCAGAGCTTCCTCCAAGGCCTATCTAAGGGTCCCTGGAAGAAGGGACCATTGTCCGAGGTTCCGGTTATATGAGCATTTGGAGTTTGATGGCTTGAAGGTGAAAAGAGACAAACTGAGTTATTAGAGGACATGAATCAAAATGAAACAAGGGGTAAAGGACAGCTCAAAAATACCAAGGCTGCTGGCATGCATGGATAACTAGTGGTTATAGTTAAGCCTGCTAAGATATAAGTGCATGGGACTCAGCTTTGGTTAGCTCCCTTGGGCTTATCTTCCCAAAAAAGGAAACGTCTGGGTTATAGGCACCCTATTTACTCCCATCACCTGGCAGGATTTGCACAATAATTAGAACTAGAATATTGGTCCAGATTTTTACATTACCCATCCCTTCTCTTTCTTCTGAACTGCAGCCAGAGATCACTGTTTGCTTCACAGGAATAAGCAGGGTTAGTCTAAAATGTAAGCAAAAACTTAAAAACAACTGATGACACTGGAATTTAATGACTACTATATGGTGAGTTTTGAAACATAATTTCTCTCTCTTTAGTATTATTTTTGTCAAAAACAAATCATGATAGGACTGAGTTGTTTGCAAAATAAACTTTAGTCTTCCACTTGGACTGATTATTTGCATGAAGTGCAGCAAGAATAATTATTTTTCACATAAGCTTTTAAAATTGGCTTTGATGGAGCTCTGTTCCACAAAGAATCTCAGATAGGACTTTTTAAAGTCGAGCCCAGCCATGGGTTTTTACCCGCAAATACCTATGAGTTGGGTAACTTCCTCTTATGGAGGTTTCAAGATAACATGGGGCTCCTGGGCCTATCAGAAAGTGACATTCTTTACTCACCACAGGTTAAGAACCCTATACAGGACTGTGTTGACAAGGTATGAAGGCCAGTTTTCTCAAGGGGCTTTTATTGGGTCTGCATACCAAGCTTGATTCTTTAAAGGGAAGCACAACTTTCCAGTCAAAGCCTTGGTAAAACAACCAACCAGTTTCTACAATTGCATCCTGTTACAAAAGAAAATGGATTGTTATTGCACTGATGCAAAACAACTATATTGCCGTAAGTTAAGATTACTCACAAATAGTTTCCAAATTCTAGAGAACCCAGGCGAAGAGAAACAAACATGCTCCAAATTTTGTTCATAGGAGTATAACTTACTCAATTATTAAAGGCTGTAAATAGCTCAAAATAAGTTTCCTTGACTCTGAAAAACAAAACAAGAATCACCAACATTTTAAGCAAAAAGTTAGAAACATTACTTCAGTTTTCTATTAGTTCAGTCCATTCCATTAATTCTTGTTCTGCTTGATATTCATGAACATTTCAGCTCTTTACGAGTTATGTGTGTTTTCTTCTATTCCAATGTCACAATCTCCAACGTTATCAGAAACCTGCATTTGGGAGCACCTGTCAAAGTCCTATAACTGATTATAAACCATCTTTAGAAAAAATCTCTTGTTACCCAACTTTAGTCTTGCCAAGTGGCCAATATTTCTGGCTTTTGAACTTTACCAGAAGTAACCTCACAGGTGAAACCAACAAGCCTCAACTATGGTTATGAGTTAACCACAAGTGTATGAGGTATTTTCAAAGAGGTGGTAAGCAGTTTTCACAAAATCTAGCATCTTTGAAGGTAGCTCAGAGAAAGGAAGATTTAATAGAGGAAGCCAGAAGTTGTTCATGGAGGGGAAGAGAATCAGCAAATGGTAAAAATCACACATATATTAACCAGAAAGTACTCATTCCCTAAGCCAGGATTGAACCTGGGCCACCATTGTAAAACGGCAGAGACCAAAAGAAAGTACTGCCACGTGGTTATGAGGTCAAGTACCCAAGGATGTAAAACAAGATGGAGAACTACAGCAAAGTTTGTTACTGACCAGTTTGCTGGGCTGGCCTGAACAGCAGGATTATATGGTTGTAGGCTCCCATTCTATCCTGAAGTACCCTTCTTTATGACAGAACCACACAGAAAGAGACACAAAGCACACTAGATTGGCTACAACTTAAGACTAGCCTCACAAATCCTTTTTGCCATTTACAGAGAATATAAACAGTGATTTTATCATTCATTTAACTGGTTTGCACAGGGAGAGAGAGTCCAGAAGTCTGACTAGTCAAAAAAAAACTTTTAACCCTTTGCTGGCATGTCAGGCTTCTGGGTTCCCTTCCCCCAACCTCTATTTTAAGCTAAGCAGTTTAAGGTTTGGGGATGGATCCATGGGGAGTGTCCTATGGTACGGGAACAAAATCACCCACCCACAAAGGGAGGACAGAGGAGGAAAAAAGAAAAATAAGGCATTTTTTCAAAGGAATCCCAGTGATTCAGGAGGCATTTGAGAGAAGTAAAGACTGAAGATGATTAGTGATCCAGCCAGAAAGAGGGGAACAAGGTGTCCCTAGTTCTTTTCACTTCCCAGTGAATGCCCAGGGCACATGAGAGACAGAAAAAAGAGGCATCCCCCTTCCTTCTTCCATCCTTATATCCCTGAGTCCCAGCGACCTTGGCAGGATGCTGCCCATGGGTGCCAATGCAGCTTTCATCCATGTTAACAGGGGGCCTATGGGGTGGGAATTATCTATGCTCACCCACACATTGCCTGTCCCTGCTGCTGTAGGTAACCTTTGAGTTCCCCAGACCTCATATGTACCATGGATACTAATATGACCTCTATCCATGAAATGGGGGGGCCTAATTGGCAGGAATTAGTCATGCTTACCTGTGCTGTGCCCCTTGACTTCCTTTGTGATCTGCCTCTGGATTCCTTAGATCCAGTTTTCCTTACTAGGACTTCAACCAGAAGCATGGAATTGAGTTTGGGGCAAAAATGTGTCTTGGGAGGGCTCGTGGACTCACTAAGACCCAGGTGGCCCTCACCAGGCTGCAGCCAGCAGCCGGTGGGGTCGCTCCTCTGCTGCTGCCTCACCACAAGTCGAAGCCTAAGGTGAAGCTGTGAAGCTGGGTGTCCTCCTCAAACAAGGGAGAGAAAAGGGGGTCCCATGAATTGGGGTCCTGGCCTAGTAGGACACCTTTCCAAAAACACCTCTCACATGGGAAATCTCCCTGTATTCGCAGGGTTGTGTTAACTCCTGACATGGCAGAGAAAAGAAAAAAGAGCTTAAATAAAGGGGCAGGAAGGTGCCTGGAGGAAAAAAAAAAAACCCCTTGCTCTATGCAAATGGGTTCCTTCAACACAGTAAAACGTTAAGTTGTTGTTTGCTCTTTCTGGTTCAGACTAAGCTGGACCGCTCAGCCAGGCAAGGAAAAGACTCTGTGGGCACATGCTGGGAGGGGGTAGAGGGTGGGAAACACTGGCCAGTTGGCCCCACAGGGCTCCTAGCCCCTAAGATCACCCTGGGGCCTGGGCGGCAGCTGCGGCTCACTCCCATCCCATGGCCATTGGACGCAGCATGTGCATGCGGTGGACATGGGCACACACCGCAGCTGGGAGGGGAGGGAGGCAGGGAGCCACTGTGTACCTGTCCATCCATCATGCGTGCCTGCGGCCATTAGGACGGGGGTGGAGAACGTGCCACTAAGAAGAGACAGAAATCACATTGTTCTGAATTGCATATCTGATGGCTGGGCCAAACGCTCATTCTACCTGGTAATAACTCTGCAGTTTGCAGCAATACCCTTAACATTTTAAACAAAGAGACAGAAGCCATTTCAAACCATGAAAGAAGGAAGGAAAAATACCATAGAAAAGTCTGGGGGTCTTGGCCAACACGCTGATGGGCAGTCAGGGACAGAGGTACTCTAGGGGCCTTCCGGCAACACCAGGAGTGGCCTTGGCCAGATGCCTTCAGTTGCCCCAGGACCTTATTCCAATCCCCCGTGACAGCTAGAACTCTGTGAAGGGAAACAAAGCCAACACTCCTTTCATCCAAAAGGGAGAGAGAGGCGGGAGGGTCGTATCCTGTCCTCTCTAAGGCACCATTCCCTCCTAATTGACTCACCAGAGCTTCGGTGCCTCATCTGCCTTCAGAAAAAAGTTTGATGACAAGAGGTCTCAGAAAAAGGTGAAGAGTTTAAGTCTTCATTTACTCACCCTTCAGGGAGAGCCTCCAAAATGATGCAGGATTTTTGTTCTCAGTCACTTTGCAAGCCAGGAACCCCCAGGCAGCAACTCCTCACACAGGCCTTGCTCAGCCACACTGGTGTGTCCCAGCTCACCTGTCTTACAGCTTATACCCACATTGGCAGTTCCCGAACTCTTGCATTGCACCCAGGAAGAATGGGAATATGCTGAACATTGAAGGATGATGAGGACAGAGAATAATTTTATTGAGCATTGAAAATTGTCTTCAGCAGAGAGGGAACATGGGGTTGGTCCCCTACCCGAAAACAGAAAGTACCCCTGTGTGGCTGGTCTGGGGTCTTTTATGGACTCAGAATGGGGAGTGTGTACTGACTGGTTTGTGAGTATGCAGAAAAGTTTAAAGTGAAGATGCCACTCAATGGTGGGCACGATAGTGTAGAGAAACCAATTAGGAAAGGGTGGGTATGTATAAAATAGGTGAAGGGCGGGGACCAATCAGGGGAAAGCTGAACGGCAAGACAAGTCCTCAATCTGGTCCAAGGATTTAACTTGTAGCTTGGTTTCCAGGCTTTAAACTGTCTTTGGCTTGGATGTGGGATTTCACCAGGGACCTGCCCCACCTGCGTGGGCCTTTGGCTGCCTCCTGCTGCTCTCAAAACATAGATTTGCTAGGTACCAAGGTCTCAGGGAAATGTAGTCATGCCCCTGCCACCTGCCTGCCCTTCTCTCTACAGGCCCCCTCATCATAAGGAAACATCAATACTAACCCTCCTGAAAACCTCTTCGGAACAGCAGTTGTAGATGTGTTGTGGGGGGGGTCAGGTTTTTCCAGGATATGTCCAAAAGCTGGCATCACACCCCTCAGTGATTGAGACACCTGCCTCAGTCTCTCGCTTCTCTTGTCAGCCTTCACCAGCTTGTGTCTCAGCCACTGCACCACCGTTTCCACCAGCCCAAGGGCTTCTTGGTAGCAGGGCCTGGATGTTGTCATGATTTGCTCCTGCATTTCCTAGCATGCAGTGGCTACTTCATAAACAGCTGGGTAGGCATTTGAAGGGACAAATGAAACTAATGACTCAGTGTCCTGTAATCCAGGTGAAACCAGCCTCATCTAACCAAGCAAGACCAGCCTTCTCTGCATGAGGCATCTGCCCACTGCATTTAACTCTAGCAGAGGGTCCACCTTTTGTAAGCTCGGCCAATGAAAGAAAAAATTTAAAATATGACATTTTACTGTGGTCAAGTGTCCTGAGGAATAAACAATTTATTCAACAAACATGATGTGCAAAGATTTTGTTCTTCCGTGTTCTCTGACAGGGCTGCATTGAGGGCTTCACTATTTCCTCACAAAAGTCCAGTTTTGTGAGAGCTTGGGAGGCATGAGTGACAGGGAGTGAAGATAACCAGACCCTGTAGGTAAGTGACAGGGACCAAAAATGACCACACCCTGCAGACAACCAAAGTCACAGGGACCAAAAATGACCTCACTCTGCAGACAACCAAAGCAACAGGGACCAAAAATGACCTCACTCTGCAGACAACCAAAGCAACAGGGACCAAAAATGACCTCACTCTGCAGGTAACCAAAGTCACAGGGACCAAAAATGACCTCACTCTGAAGACAACCAAAGCCACAGGGAACGAAAATGACCTCACTCTGCAGGTAACCAAAGTCACAGGGACCGAAAATGACCTCACTCTGCAGACAACCAAAGCAACAGGGACCAAAAATGACCTCACTCTGCAGGTAACCAAAGTCACAGGGACCAAAAATGACCTCACTCTGAAGACAACCAAAGCCACAGGGAACGAAAATGACCTCACTCTGCAGGTAACCAAAGTCACAGGGACCGAAAATGACCTCACCCTGCAGACAACCAAAGTCACAGGGAGTGGAGACTCCACAGGAGACTGGAGGAGGGGAGCCACAGCTCTTGCCACCCAGCGAGTCTAATGAACGTGCACTTCATAAATCGAACCTCTCCCCAGGTTTCTTCTTCTGGGCCCACTGGCTCATCCTCCTCTCCGCCCACACCCCCTCAGCTTCCCCTTTCGGCTGCCCAGCAGGCCAGCTGCCATGCCATGCTCTGCTGAACCCAGATTAGCCGCATGAGCAGCCCTGCTCTTCTCCAGCGAGCCCGCGGTTTGGATGCCATCCTGGTGCAGATGTGCATTGAGCACCTACAGAGAACCACGCTCACTTCTGTGCTGGAAGAAAGAAGTCATCCCCCCACTCAGGGAGCTCTCGCGAAATAACACTGCTCCTCCACAGGACAGCACCTTCTTACATATGCGGTTCCGAGAGTGCAAAATCAGCACTCACAGGAGGACGCTAAGGCTCAGAAGAGGCAGGGCACTTGCCCGAGTATAACAGGTGGGTACTAATCCGAGGGACTCATGCCCAGCACCGTAGGAAACCCATGCGATACACCACAAACAGCCAATGCTCTGTCCATTGTTCTTCTCCCCGTCGGGTTCTGCCTTCTGATGGGAGAGACATGTTCATCCTAAAAACCTTTCCTAATTTCTCTACGACCCAGTGAAGTTCCTGAAAGTCTACATCAGACGCCCGGTCTGGATGCTGGGTATTGTGAGTGTGTTACATGCTGCCTTTCTATGTGGCAAATAAATTTTGTTTAGATTATCATATCATACAATTATAAGCCCTACCTTGTCTCTGTAATTACATTGCTCACATAGTCCTGGAGATCAGACACCAAACTGCCTCAGACAATCTGACATGCCTCCATATTCTCCTTTTTTCCTGTCCCTTTTTCCAATGCCATTCCAAAAGACTGACAAAATCTTGTCGGCAAGGGTGTTTTTTCTCTTTGATAATGATTTTTTTAAGTCACATTATCTTTTTCTTTTGTGGGGGTGGTGGGAGGAGGAATGGGGAAAGCCCCAATCTTTCCTTTGGGGAAAGGATGACTAATATTTAATGGAAAATCGTGACAGATTCCAGTTCACCTTTTGCCTGATGCCTAGACGTAGAAAATACCGTCATGATAATTTATATAAGAAAATACCGTCATGATAATTTATATAAGAAAATGCCATCATGATAATTTATATAGGCAAAGATGTAGTGCCAGCATTTAAATAACGCCATTGCAAATCAGGTGGGTTCCCTTCCTTTAGTGTCCGATGAGCACATAAACGGGCGGCCAGATGAAAACAGCGTCAATTGCTCACTGCCTGCATGGCCGCTGGACCACATCTGCTGAGTCGTGCCTGAGGTCAGTGATCAGCAGAACCTGCAATGCAGAAAACAGAGCCTGCACTCAGGCAGACCGGCCATGGGCTGGGTGGGCACGCATTCTCCCTCAGCCTGTGACCCTGAGCACAACACGCGTGCCCCGGAACCTGAGTCTTCTTCCCGTACAAGGTTGTTACTGGGAATTCCATGAAACAGCCCCTTGAAACAATCTCGTAAAGGACATACCCTTGTGAGCCAGGGCTGTGGTAGAGCCTTGTTGAAGGTACTTTTCAGTGTGTGGCAGAGCCTCATTGAAGGTACTTTTCAGTATATTTTATTTTACCTTGCCTGGATGTCTTGTGAATTTTCTCTCCATGCTAAACACTACAGGATTAACAACTTCCAGGTGAGTACGAGAGGAGAAAGAATCCTGTTTTATGTGGAGACACCGTCCCCTGCTTGGGGAGGGTTGTGTGTCTCTGTTTTGGTAATTAAATGGTGAATAACAGGCAGTAAATGAAAAGAGACAAGAGAATCACTCGATTTGGAGTGAAAGGCGCTGATTAAAGCATGCCATCCGGACAGGAGGAATGGTTCTGCAAGACAGAATGTGGGGAGACTCACAGGCCAGGGACCCTGCAGGAGGAGGCCCAGGATGGCCACACTGACGGTGCACGTGGGGTCAGATGATACGCCTGCTTCTGTATCCAGGGACAGAGGCAAGCCTTGCCTTGGCCCAGAGTCTAAGCAAACCGCAAGGAAACTGGATGAGAAACAGATTTATCATGAGGTCAAGGAGAAAATGACCACACCCTGCAGGCAATCAAAGTTGGGCTCCTGAAGAAAACACTCCAGTAAGAAGCCAGGGTCATTTGTTTCCTGATCCAGAGACAGCCAGGCTCAGGACCCCATGAAGCTGGACCAGCCAATGGCTGCAGCTCTGACTCAAGGCAGGCACGCTACCCAGGCCACTTTGCTTCCAAATCCCGAACTCAGAACCTCAGCTTCTGTCTGGTTATAACAGTCCGGGTTCCCCACTCCCAAATCCTGAACTCAGAACCTCAGCTTCTTTCTGGTTATAACAGTCCACATTCCCACTCACGTCACATGCCAGGTCTCATCTCCATGCTCTCTTGGAATCTCTCTTTCCTCTCCCAGAACCTCACTGCTTCCTGGCCTCACGTCTTCATTCCTGTCTTTTGAGCTCTTGACTCTCATCTTATTCTGATTCCTGCAACAACTTCTCTCTGGCTTCACCCCCTTTGAAACTTTCAATCTAGAAATAACTCAACTCTTTATTTCCTCGACTAAGACACTGCCCAGACCAGCCACTGCAAAATATCAGCCTTGAGGCAGTCAGGGTGGGCTTTCCACAAGTCAAAAGAGATTCACTGTAAATGACCTTTGTTCTCAGATTAGAGCGCTCTTAAATGTTAGTGTTAAAATAAATGTTGCTATATGATGTCACATTAATAGTCTGGGAGATTTCTAAAGATTTTTTTGCAGTGGTTGTTATTATTTCCCCAGAAAGTTTCTCTCTCACAGATGCAGATGTACAAAAAGGGCATCTCCTCATTTACAGAGGAAGTTTCAATGTTTTTATGTATCTGCACAGTGCTTACACTCCAAGTCAGCATTGTGATAATATACTTTCATGGAATGAAATCTGCAAAAAAAAAAATGCATAAAACAAATTGGAACTCTCTTGAAGTCTTTACACAACATATACATCCAGGACTGGAAATGATGTGAAGACGAAATACATAGTGAATTCTAATAAGTAATGCTGACAACTTAAGATAGTGGGGGAAAAAAAAACTAGAAAAAAAGCAGAAAAACTAAAAGTAAATTGACATATGAAGAAGCATATTACAGGAATGGGCAATGGGCAATTGCATGGAGACAGCCCATTCGATCTGCCTGACTTTCACAGTCATGAACTGTATTTTGAAGTCTTGCATTTTGATGAGCGGTGGCTTTTTGCTTTTAGGACATGGCTCTCCTTGGAGAATATGTTCACATTAACTTTCTATGTGGCACTGCTCTTTTTGAAATCCTATGATTTGACGTGTGCTGACATATACATTTCCTATTAAATTTTCCCATCTTCTGTCCCATATGCTTTTACGTTGCTTTGGATACCTGGACATCCATGATGCCTGCACTCTCATCTACAGGCCGCACATTTGGTGGAAACAATACTGGTGACAGAACAGCAGCACTGTTGTGTAAGCATCTTCTTATCCTACCCTGAACTTGATTATTTTTGAGCCAGTTGGTAACTTCACTGGCTTCTGCAGGTAAATGTGGCTTTAATTCATGAAGAGTTCTTGGAGTGTCGCTGGCTGGAAGGAACACCAATGCAGGCAAATGACGCATTTTTAAAGTGAAGTTTCATCGTTGCCGTATCACGTGGCCAATCTACTCAGCTGAATTTTCCACCAAATGCAAATTAAGACAATAACAAGGTAATAGCTCTTCCTAGCATGATTCAACTAACATCACGCAACTAACAGGACACAACTGTCCTGACTACAGCCAAAGCACACTAACCCCTTCCCCAGAATTCAGCTTTCAGGATTTCAGCATTTGGGATTTTGATCTTTCAGGATTTATTTTTGGGACTCTAGACTTTAGGAATTTTGATCTTTCAGGATTTCAACATTTGGGATTAGGGTGTTTATTTGTCTTTCAGGATTACAATCAGTACCACATTTGGGCTATGCATTGTTTTTAATGGTAAAGTTAAACCTGTTTTCATATGTTATTTCATATGCATTTATTCTATAGTAAATTACCTCATTCTGTGCCACGTTTTAAGTTTTTATCATGATGTCCATTGCTTTCTTCCTTCTTTGTTAGTTTCTCTTACAAATACTTTTACCAGGCTGCTCTTGATTTTTCACTTTTTTCACATGAAAACTTTAGAATTGTACATATTCAAGCCTAAATCTTTCCCTTTATCACATAATTAGTTGAGTCAGACATAGAAAAAGCCTTTCCCACTTAAGATTATATAAAATTAATCCATATTTTCTTCTACCACTTTTATATTTTATTTTCTAACATTTACATTTTTAGTCCCCATGGAATTTAGTTTGGATATAAGGTATGTAGCAGATTCTAATTTCATTTTATTAATTATTATTATTATTAACTATAGTCATTTTATGCAATACTGTTTATAAAATAAGCCCTCCTTTTCACATTGGTGTGAGATACCATCTTAATTTCACACTGTTTCCATTTATTCTTGAATATATTTCTAGATATTTCTAGAAATAGGAATATTTCTATTGCTGTGGCTTTTTTAAATTTTTTAATTTTTATTTTACTTTACTTTTAGAGATGAGATCTCTCCGTGTCACCCAGGCTGGAGTACAGTGGAGCCATCATAGCTTACTGCAGCCTCAAACTACCGGGCTCAAGTGATTCTCCCACCTCATCCTCCTGAGTAGCTGGGACTATAGACATGAGCCATCTCACCCAGCCCTCTGTGGCATTCTTTAATGTATTAATTAGACACTTTAAAAATTGTTTGATAGTATGAATATTATTTTATTTTTCCAGAAGAACTGCAGATTATTTTTGTCATTATCTCCTAAAAATTTATTTGAATCATAAAAATGCTTACAGGTTAACTTAAAGAGAATGAAAATCCTTATGATATGTCTTCTACATTTATTTTAACATTTTTCACTCAATTTTTATATGTTCATGATAAAATATTTTTAACTTTCTTGTTATGGTTATGCCTAATACTTTTAAATTGTTATCGTGAATAGTTTTATTAGAGTTTATGCTTATTACAAGTATGTAAAGATTTTTATTTAGCTCGCTTATTTGCGCTAATCACTTTTCATTTAGCTCTCTTCAGCTTTCCACGTAGCTTGCTGTACCATTTTCAAATGCCAAAAGCCTGTTTTCTTAGTTCTTGTGGTACATGCGACTTGCTTCTCTTCACTTACTTATCGAATTCTGTAAAACACATCAAGCTGCTCTGGCCTTTGCTCTAAGTTTAGTGCCAGTGCCTCTAGAGTCTCAATGGTGACTATGATATTGTCTGATAGATTCAGATAATTATTGCCTATTAAGATGGAAAAGTACTCCGTAATATTCATGAAGTAAGATTTTGAATCTTTCTAAATGCTTTCTTGGAAACTGTCAAGATGATCATAAGTTGTGAGTTATATTAATATACTTCCTAATACTGGACACCTTTTGTTCCTGGAATAAAAACAGATTTGTCATAATATATGCATATTTTTTTAATGAGCTGATTTATTAATATTCCATTGCAAATATATTGTCTTTGTAGTCTTAAATGCAGTTGCTATTGCCAGGGTAATCAGTTGTTATATTTTTAAATTATTATTATTTTTAATTGACATAAAAATTATACATATTTATGTGGTAGAGAGTGATATTTTGATAGATGTATACAATGTATAATGACCAAATCGAGGTAATTCATCACGTCAAGCATTTATTGTTTTTGATATCCCTAAGGCTGTAGGTGTTTTCAAACAGAATGGATGTTTACCAGCTTCTAAAAGCATTATAGGCTCTACCACAAAGCCACCTAAAAGACTAAGGTTGTTTTGTGGAGAACTTTATCATGATAATTGTGGGTTTTTTTCTTGCTGTTATTGTTTTGTTTTTGCCAACTCTTTCAAATTCTTCAAGGTTCTTGGTTTACCTATGTAGGATTTTTATATTCAATGTTAACTCAGGCATTGAGCTAGTTTTACCGTTGTTTAAAACAGGAGGGTAAAACTGCTAGTTACCCCATCACGGCCATGAACAAAAATCTCTTATACATATTTTTAGGCGACCAAATGGATGGGTTGCTACTGAGTGAATGTTGGGAGTGCAACTGTTAGAAGGTAGGCATGTGTTCATCCTCTGTAGATTCTGTCAAATAATTTTCTAAAATTATTACTGGTTCAAATACCTTCACTTTCAGTTCTATCACTGACAATGTCAAATTATCTCTACAAGGAACTCTTACTCAAGGAGAGTATTTTATCAATTTGTTTTCTGAGTCAACATGACTTATGAGAACTTCCTCTCATCTTTGCACCTGAACATCTTGGCTAGTAGGCAGTTCTACAGAGTATTTTTCTCTCATTATCTGATCATCTTTCTCCTTATCTCCTGGAATTTATTGTTGCAGAGATGCCTGCTAGGTAATCTGTTATTATCTGTTTTTAATTATTTTGTTTTTTATCAGAATGTTGAATACAACTTCTGCTGGAATATGTTTTTCTGTAACTATTCTATTAATTTGGCCCATGAACTTCTTTCTCTGTCCAGAAATGTGCACACGCGTACACACACACACACACACACAGAACACATCTCCTACATGACACCTCTCGCCATGCCTGGCTCTGTGAGTCTTGGCCCCCACACATTTTCATTTGAGTTTCCTATCTCCTCAGGCACAACCCTCACTGCCGTGTCCTTCTTTTAGTCTGTCACAGTGACTGACGAGCTGGGCTTGCAGCATTGTTAATCATGCTCACACTGCCTCCAATAGATAATATCTTTCAGATAGCCAGTATCAGTTTTATTAGAGAGCTTCCTTTCTTTAATAATTTCCACTTTTATTTTAAATTCAAGGGGTGCATGTGCAGGTTTGTTACATGGGTATACTGAAAGACGCCGAGGTTCAGGGTGTGAATGATCTCATCACCCAAGTAATGAGCATAGTACCCAGCAGAGGTTCTTTCAACCCTTGTCTCCCTCCCTCCTGCCAGTGGTCCCCAGCGTCTGTTGTTCCCATCCTCATATCCACATGTACTCAGTGTTCAGCTCCCACTTGAGGGTGAGCACATGCAGTATTTGGTTTTCTGTTCCTGCCTTAATTTGCTCAGGATCATGGCCTCCAGCTGTGTCTATGTTGTTGCAAAGGACATGATCTCCTTCTTCTTTATGGCTGCATAGTGTTCCATGGTGTCTATGTACCACATTTTCTTTATCCAGTTCATTGCTGACAGGCATCTCGGTTGATTCCATGTTTTTGCTATTGTGAATAGTGCAGCAGTGAACACATGGGTGCATATGTCTTCTTGGTAAAACAATTTATTTTCCTATGGGTATAATACCAAATAATGAGATTGTTGAGTGGAATGGTAGCTCTGTCCAAAACTTCCTTTTGTCATTTCACTCCGTTTCCACTTCAGTAGGTTTCTATTTTTAGCTGACATGTCTTCTTATATTTTATTAGCAATTTTTTTTTCCTGAGACAGAGTCTTGATCTGTCTTCCAGGCTGGGGTGCAATGGCGTGATCTCGGCTCACTGCAACCTCAGCCTTCTGAGTTCAAGCAATTCTCCTGCGTCAACCTACCAAGTAGCTGGGATTACAGGCATAAGCCACCACGCCTGGCTAATTTTTGTATTTTTAGTAGAAATGGGGTTTCGCTATGTTGACCAGGCTGGTCTCGAATTCCTGACCTCAAGTGATCCACCCGCCTTGGCCTCCCAAAGTGCTAGGATTACATGCATTAGCCATCATGCCTGGCCAATGGTTTCTGGAAATAATTTTCTGCATTTTAGAGAATATCTAACACATTCTTTCCCTTTGCACCTAAATATTTTAGCTGTAAAAATTTTTACATTTCTACATTTTTATTTAGATATCTTTGTAACAGGCTCAAATAATACTGTTTTCCCTTTTTATTTATTCATAAACAAGGTCATTTTGTGTACACTTCATGTGGTTATAGCAAGAATAAGTGCATTTTCCTTAGTCTCATTCTCTGTCCATTAGTAAAATGGTTAAAATCTTTTCTCAAACATAACTGGAGAGAAAGTGAGGAAGGCAGGTTTAATGGTTGATTATAATTTTCAGCTTACCTTGTACATAGAAAATGACATTATCCAGATTAAATACTTAGATGTCTTCCAAAAATTCACTCCTATAACTTCACCACTTAGAATATACTGGGTCACAGTTGGTTTTCCTGTAATTCGCGTCAACACATTTTCTAATGTTTGCAGTACTGTGTGACCTTCAGAAAATTACAGGAAAAAGAGAAGTTGGAAAGTCATCTGTCCTTCAGAATTCTACCTCGCACAGTTTCAAAGGAGTTTCGAGTGTGCATTATTATGGATTGTTGCATGACGGAGTACCTGAAACTTTGTGGCTTAGAGCAACCAACAGGTGTCATCTCATAGTTCATGTAGGCCAAGAAACCATAAGGCTTCTCCACCAGTCTTCTCCGCTAGAACTGTGGTCAGGCCCCTCCTCAGATTGCAGCTGCTGCCAGCAAGGGCCCTGTTCTCTTTTGAGGATTGAGCAGGGAAAAGGTCTCGTGTAGAGTTCACAAAGAAGATGGCTGATGGGATGAACCTCAGCTCCTTCGTGGCTACTGGAAGGAGGCCTTCAGTCCTTGCCCACGCTGCAAGGAGGTCTTCACAGTGCTGCTCACAACAGGTACATGTGCTTCCCCAGCATAAGATCTGAGAGCGCAAAAGACAGCGGTAGCAATGGAAGGCCTCAGATGGTAGTCACATGCATTTTAAAATCTAATGTGCAAAGTTATGTCCCTGTTTTTCTTACTTTGGCCATACTCTCTTCATTAGAAGTAGTGGGTGAAACCATCGGTCAGGGGTGAATATTACCTAGAGTTGAGCACCCCTGGGATGGAGAGGGCCATCTTCAAAGCTGTCAAGCCTGGACAGTGATCTGCGCCTCTTTCTGGTTGCTTCTGTGCTCTGGCCAGGAACGTATCGGAGAAGAGCTATGAAGCTATGAAGCAACTTCCCAGTGCTTTTTTCAGGTACAACTGCCAAGAACTAAAACTGGGGCCTTCCATGAAGAAGACTGAAGCCTTGGTTGGCTCTTCTTAATTTATCTTCATCACCACTAGTATTTATAACTGCAAAGTTTTGGTATTAGATCGTCTGTTGGTCTGAATTTTTAATGTCAAGAATTTCTGTCTTTAATTATATTTGCTGTAATGTTGGATGTAAAGCATTGCATGGATCTTGCTAGCCAGACATTACTTTAAGCATCTTGCATTCTTATTTTTTTCTCTAGTTCACTTTTGAACTAAATGTGCTTTCTAATGAATAACTAGAATTAGGATTAGATATGTAAATCATGGTATGTGTATGGTCTAGGAAGGACTCAAAGCAATGCTAAAAAGTATGCACATAATTTTAGGGGTAAGTTTGACTTTTATTTGTTTGTATGTAATCACATAATGTGATCCCAAATCCCAAATAGGATAAAGTCATATTTGACTTAGGTATGAGGGCAAATGTGGCAACTTAAGTATCCCCAGATGTTTTGCTAAATTAAAAACATAAGGCACATATGTTTAGAGTCTTATTTAGCCAGAATATATGCTACAGTTGTTATGAATATCATAAAATTACACTAATATTATGAAACAGAGAGAGAAGAAAATTGTTTGACGCAGTGGTGACTCCGCTGGATCTGACCCATTAGCACGTAGTTAGGGTGTAACTGCTGACAAAGGCACAAAAGGCAGCAACAAGTGTGGTTGTTGACAGGCAGAAATGTTTATCCCTGTGTTTCCTACCTAACAGTGCAGGAAACAACAAATTCACAACATGATCACCAGTAGCATTCTTTCCGCACAGATGAAGAGACGGAATGCTGGAGCTCAGATTTGAACCCGGAAGCCTGACCCTCCCGCTCGCTCTTAATCCACTCTGACCCCAGACTCTCGCTCCTAATCCGCTCTGACCCTGGACTCGCGCTCCTAATCCGCGCTGACGTGCCCCCTCCATCCAAAGCTGGGGAGAGGGGCCTGATCAGAATTTGCTGACTTCATTAACAGATCACGAATGTTTGAATGAGTGGATAAACCCGATATTGTTTTAAACAAAATCTGAATCAACTTAGAAATACTATCTTTTCTTTGGAAGATTCTTATCCACATAAATGTTGCCTGCAGAAAAAAACCTTTGTATTATTTTTCACACACACAAAATCATGGTAGTGCCATTTTAAGGGTAAAAGTTGAGAAAAGGCATCATCACTACTGCAAATGACTTTTATGTGTGCAGAGTATTTCTCTTTACCCTCATCCTTTATCCAAGTCCAAAACCTCAGCTGTGTGTAGTGTTCCCAGTCACCTCCTAAGACTTCTGGTGCTGGGAGCAAGGCCCGAGCTCCTGCTGAATTACGGCCGGAAAAATCCACTCTCCTCAAGTTTTTGCCATGTTGTGGGCTGAAGGCTTCTCTGCTCCAGCATCGAGAAGGCCAGCACATCTCCCCTGGCGGCTTTAAAGCTTTTATAAAGTGGAAAATATTTTGCTTCCTTGGACTGTGCAAGCTATAGAGAGTGAAAGATGTTGCTCTTACATTTGGGTGCAGCATATTTATTTTTCTGCAAATGGTAATCTCTTAAATCAGTGTGAATTTAAAGAGTTTCAGGTTCTCCATTTAACAATGTCATAATAAAAATGTGTGTGTTTTTTAATTAATATTTTGAGTAAAGGGTCTGTTCAACTTTATTATAATCATACACATTTCTCTGCATTTCATTATCTTTCCCAAAATGTTACACGTTTTTAGTTTCAAATAAGAGGTAGAAAAAAATTAAGTTAATTTTTCTCCCTCCTGAGAAAGGAGAACTGAAAATAGCTAAGGAACTAGAACAAGGAATAGCTGCCACTTCCAGGTTTTCAGTTGCAGCCAGGGCTCACTTCTGCACACTCCCTTACAGCACACGAAAAAATAAAAAACCTTCTACAGCCAGGACTGTCTGAACGTTGATGCTTTTAATTGCTATCTCAAGTAGTTCCATAACACGTCCAAAAATTGTTAATAAGATGTTGGATTAGATGATTCTGACTAATGGCCTACTGAAATTCGGGCTTGAAAGGAGATTTTCATCATTTTTCATTGCTTTCCAAACAAAATAAAACTTGGTAGAATGGCTAAAACTGTCCTAAAAGTCTTTATTTCAGCATGTTAGGTTTTGTTTTCTTTAATTTTCCCTTTGGCCATTAAAAGAATCATTTTGTTTTTTCAGGGGCTACTCCCATATTGGCTGAGCCCATCCAACATGAACGTTTGCAATGATAAAACTGGAAATGAAAGAGAATAAAGGCTAGGCACAGTAATTCAGGTTTCGATTTTTTTTTTTACTAATATTATTTTACTTTGAGGAGTACATTAATTTTTCAAGAGGTTTTATTTGATGAATGGTTCTTTGCAATTGCTTTGCCAGATGACAGCAAACTGACGTAGGGCTGGGATGGATTAAGGTGGGCAAGAAGGAAAATTCTGCTAAATATAGTTTTGCAAGAGACAAGCTTCAAAACCAGAATATATTTTCTAAGAAACTTTTGAACTAGGTTGAAATAATGAGTAGTAAAGAACTTAAAAATTTATATTTCCATCCAACCAATTTTATGACATTTTGCTCTAGGAGTATTTATTTTTATATCCCCAAATACTCTCTGGTAGGTGCATTAGGTCCAGGTCTATACATCCAAGGTGCATGAGCAATTTGCTAAGAAAAGCAGGCAGACAACATGGGTGATAACTCGGGCCCTAACGTGAGTGTTCTGACCTGAAGTAGCAAGTCTAGAGCCTCCTGCCGCTCACACCCCACACTGTTTAAGCTCCAGGTGACTCTGGCTTTCGCAAGGAGCTGGGATTTTATTCAAGGACTCTGGGCAGGGCTTGTCTTTCTTCTCCCACATGGAGAAATGGGCTTTTAATAATTCACCTCTAAGCGTAACAACGTAGTTGGTTTTTATTCTTCTACTCTTTTAAATTTTTTTTTAGATTTTGAAAATTGAGGTTAAATATACATAACTTAAAATTCACCACAATAATCATTTAAAGTACACAACTAAGCGCGTTTAGGACACTCACAGTGTGGTGCGGACTCAACACTCACTTGTTCTCAAACATTTCTGTCACCCTGAAGGAAACTCCATGGTCATTAAGTACTAACTCCTCCTTCCTTGCCCGTGGCAGACACAAATCTGCTTCCTGTCTCCATGGATTTGCCTGTATGGGATATTTCATAGAAATGTGGTCAGATCAGGTGTGTTTCTGTGTGTCTGGCTTCTTTCACTTCCCACATCGCTTCTGAGGTGCTTCCATGTTGTGTCATGTATCAGTACTTCACCTCTCTATTGTTTTCCAATTATTGATTATGGTAAAATACACATAAAGTAAAATCTGCCATCTTAACCATTTTTGAGTGCCCAGTTCAGTGGCATTAAGTACATTCATACTGCTGTGCAACCATCACCACCATTTATATCCAGAACTCTTTTCATCTTGTAAAACTGATACCCTGTCCCCATTAAATGCTAACTCCCTAACCCCCAGCCCCAGCCCCTGGCACCCACCATTACACTCTCTGTCTCTATCATTTTCACTACTCTAGGGACCTCATAAAAGTGGAATTACATAGTATTTGTCCTTTAATACAAACTAATAACCTGGTAAAATAATGGGCTGAAGACTTTAATAGTTGTTGTCTTCTACTCTTACTTTGCTAAGTGTTTGTATCAGAATGATTGCAGTTCACTGTATATCACTTTTATGTAAATAAAGTTGTTGAAAAAAATAATCGAAACTTGTGGGTTGTAGCTAAACAGTGCAAGACAGAAATTTATATGTTTTTTACAATACCTATAGATGTATACACACACACACACAGGAGGTAGAAAAAGTTGAAAAATAATTATCTACCCTTCTACATCAAGAAGCTAAAAAAGAAACAACAAATTAAACTGGGAAAAAAGAGACAATCATAAAATAAAGAGCAGAAGTCAATATGTTATCAGCAGCGAGCCCAGGTGGGGTCCATGGTCCTTGATTCTTGTCTTCTTGGAAGAAAGAATTCAGCCAAGAGACAGAAGTAGATTTAAGGCGGAAGTGAAGGTTTATGGAAGTAAAGGAAAGTACACTCGGCAGGACCAAGCAGGCACTCGAAAGATTGAGGGTCCCACAGGACCTTTGGCTTGGGGCTCTCATAGATTTGCTATTTCCTGTTTTTTTCTGGTCTCTTCCCCTTGTCATTTCCCTTGGGTGGGCTGTTGGCTAATCCCCACATGCGCAGTGACTTGCCAGCATTTGGGAGGGGCCACATGTGTCCTTTGGTGGTTGAAGTTATGTGCATGTTGTCTTAGGGAAATTTTCCCTTCCTGGTCTAGCTCCCCCAGAGGAAGGTCATATACTGTTCAGACTTCGCCATTTCACCCCTTTCTGCGCATGCCTGGACATATTTTAAGTTCTCAGTGGGAAGCTGTTGCCCACAAGCTCAAGATGTTTCCTGTTTGTCGGGAAATATTTCATTCCCTGGCACCAGCCATGACCACCTATCATTCCTGAAGAAGCTGCCTGACAATTGCTATGACAGTTGCCTGGCTAGACATTCCCTGGGGCCCTGGTCCTGCCCTTCCCTCTCTGCCTGTCCACCCTCTCTAGCAAATGCACTATGAAAGGTATTTAGTGTCTGCACTGGCCTGCTATCTATTAACTACATGAGGGTCTGTCTGACCTGAGAGGCCTCCTGGGCCTGCATGTCCCATGGATAGAGGCTGGCACTGCTTCTTTTCAGACTGAGGATGCTTTTACCACCCCAGCAAGGAACATTATCTGGACTCACAGACTTAGCCACTAGTTTCCGGATGTTTAAGCTGAAGTCCAATAAAGAAAATAAATGCAGGATTCTAGAGATTGGGCAAACTTATAATTAAATCAAATGTTTTAATGACCTGGTAAGTCATGGTACATCAAAGTCAGTAAACAAAATGTGGTAGCTCAAAATCAAGAAGAGGAAAGATTGGATTAGTAAACCCTGTCTTTAGAACAGGGTAAATGTATCTTAAGTAAAATCACAAATGTTGACCAAAAAAGTATGACTCTTTTAAAAAGGGAGGTTTTCTGCTTTTTCTGGAAGTGTCCCTAAATGTCTCAATTGCTCTGCTCATCTTCATTACATGCTGTGCCTCCCCAGTGCCCAGGATTCAGTCTCCCCAGTTATTCTCAAATTATCAAAAAGGGCAACTTGAAAAGGGGCTGATTCTAAATTTTGTGCAAGAGAATGCAAGATGATCATGAAAGTTCTGTTGTTGTTTTCTTTTTTTCAGTTAGGGTTGTGGGAGACATTCAAAGAAGTCTGGACATGCTGATGAAAGGATTATCTCGTAGAAGCCCCAAATGACTTGAGAGAAACAAATCATTACCCCTAATTAAAAGCAGTTTGTGAAAAGGCCTGAATTCCTGGGCTTAAGAGGGGCAAGCAGTAGAAAGTGTGCTGGAGAAATACTCCATGGTCAAATAAATCAAAGGATGAATGCCCAGTTACAGAAAACATAATAAATTACAAAGTTGCTGGATACATGACCAAGCTTCGGATGTGGATTTCCAAGAACGAGACGTGTTATTATGATCCTTGGACCTAACAGACCCAGATAAGAGAAGTCTGAAAAGTGCCTTTCTGAACTACTGGGAACCTGGAAGCAGATGTCTACTCAGCTGCCCTGTGGCTCTGGCTCTGATTCCTGGTCCCAGTGAAGACCCAGCTTTGCGAATGCTGGTTGGGCTCAGGAGCAGAAAAGCTGGTGCCAGCAATGTTCCCGTGCATAGAAGCCCCTGAAGGCTGTGGCGGGTTCATCAGAGTGGGGAGGTGACCCTCACAGAACACAGAAATGCATTCTCCTGGGGCTTGAGGACCCCACCTCGTGTGGCCTGTCCATACCAGCGGTGCTGCCCTGCCAGCCATGGCAGAGCCGAGGGGAGCTTTGCTGATCCTCCCTGCCCCAGTCCCTGCCTTATGTGGTGATCCCACTTCCCAAGAGCCTCCGCATTGTTAGATACAACAGGGAAGTTAGTCTCATGTTGGAAGGTTGTTCTGGCGTGAGCTCTTCTCATAGATGAGGAGCTGCTTGAAGTCCCCACTGTGTGCTCTTCCATAGAGAAGGAACCACCTGAAGTCTCTAGCATGTACCCTTCCCACAGAGGAGGAACCCCCAGGAGTCCCCAGTGTGAGCTCTTCCCACAGAGGAACCACCTGGAGTCCTTCACATATGTTCTTCCCATAGATGAGGAACCGCCTGGAGTCCCTGGTGTGAGCGCTTCCCAGAGATGAGGAACCCCCTGGAGTCCCCGGTGTAAGCTCATGGCCAGTTGTCACGCAGCATCCATGAGGACTGTTGTGCAGTCGGATGGGGAGTCTCAGAACCTATAAGGACAGGGGAACCCTTACATGATTATATAAGACAGGCTTTCTACACAAGTGGGGAAAATAGAACTTTTTCTGTATGATAGGGTCTGAAACCACAGTCAGCCTTAGGATAAATGGGCACAGACTAGGTTGTCAAAGGCTTAACATTTGGATCAGAACCAGGGCTTAGGTAGGGGTAGCGACTGTCCAATCATGTTTCATGTAGGCTGGTTCTGAGTGTTATTAAGACATTCCATGAAAACAACTGACCCATGGCCAACATGTGCAGAAGATGCTGGTTCAGTAATCACCATAAAAATGTATGAGTCTGTTTGCTCTGAGATTTCTCAGTGTTTTGCCGTGATACTCTGCACTGAACATGCTCCTTCTATTGGCACCTCTTAAGGGACTGGTGTCCTGGGGCACACAGAGCCCCAGTCCCCCATACATTCGGTCTACTCTTCCCCCCACCTGGGGCAAGAGGGCTTCTCTGCAATGGCCTGGTCTTGTCCCTTTGTGGTTGCCGGGTTACTCCCCATCAGGTGCACGGAGGCCATGCTGTGGGAGAGGAGTGTCCACGATGCAGAACCCCTGATGATGAGATTCCTTCTCACACGCTGTCAGACGTGGATCTCACCTCCAACCAGATCATAACCTAGGACTGATTTTATGAGACTCCCACAAAGATGTCTCTAGGAACACATTGGCCTAACCTAAAATGCAAAGCACACTGCCATTGCTGGGGCTCATCTCCTGTTACACAGATGACCAGGGAGTGCCTCTCAAAGGTGAGAGCCAACACATGCAGCACCCACCAGCCTATTCAGAAAGGTGAGCACAAAGTCTTTTGGCAAATGTTGAACGTCAATGTTCCTAAGTAGAGTAAAGCTGGGACCAGGCAAACAGCACAGGCTTCATGGTCCTGGGTCTGGGGGAGCAGAAGCTGTGAGATGGAGTCAAATGGGGCAAAGAGCCAGATGCAAAGGTGAGTGATGCAAGCAGGGTGAGCCATCACCCGAGTGTGGAATGCAGCCTGGGGGCAAATTTTCACAGGGTCTCTGCTGGCTCACGTGATTTCCTGGGCTTGCATTTCTCACGCTGAGCAGCTGAGCAGGTGCACTGGCCGACCTTGGAGAGAAGCACTGCAATCACATTTCAGACAAGGGAGAAAGCGGCAAAGCTCCACCCCACTAACAACCATAAGAATCTTCCTTTTAGGAATTTTGAATTCTCCAAATGTGGGCCAGGCTGCTAACTAAACATAAATGGTACTGGACAAGGTTAAATCATGAAGTCAAAAATAGACCACACAACATTATGCACTTGAGTTCTACGTTTTAAGATGGGCTTTGGCTTTTCATAATCCAAGGTGATTTCCAGCCCCAGGTTATGTATTAAACATATGGCATATTGTGGTTTACAAAGCACTTCCCCACGATTATCTATTTAGAGCTTCACAACAACCATGCAAAGAAAGGAAATAAGTATTCCAGAGTCCTATAGGAGACCACTGTGCCAAAGAAGCCATGGCTCATGCCTTTAATTCCAACACTTTCAGAGGCCAAGGTGGGAGGATGGCTTGAGCCCAGGGGTTCGTGACCAGCCTGGGCAACATAGTAAGACCCTGTTTCTACAAAAGAATTTTTTTAAATTAGCCAAACATGGTGGTGTGTAACTGTAGTCCCAGCTACTCAGGGTGGCTGACATGGGAAGGCCACTTGAGCCTGGGAGGTAGAGGTTGCAGTGAGACCTGATTGCACTAATGCATTCCAGCCTGGGTAACAGAGCAAGACCCTGTATTTTCTACAGCATAATTAGAGCATGTTAACAAATGTCAGTTAGGACACTTCTACTTTTGGCCACAAAGTAATAGCTTTTATCGAAACATCAGCTTAATTCTCCAACCCTTCTGCCATGAACAACTCTAAAAGCCAAAGAGGATGCATACACAGAAACAATGACAATATAAAGCAAGCTTTTGAAGGCACCCAAGGGCAGCTGAGTTAGGTAGGAACTGAGGGACCAAAAGCCACAAAAGAAGAGAAGTAGACTCAGGTGAGCATCACTTTTGCTTTTGCTTTTGCTTTTTCCCTCAGGACATTTATAAATTGAAACCTGGAGAAAAGAGGCCAAACAGAAAGTAGTGGCCAGACGCTTTGGTACTCTGGCTGGTTTGGGAGGATCCAAGTTAAAGTTTAAGGATAAAAAGGAGGTCAGGACTTGAGTGGGAAAAGAGAAATGCAGAGGTTTATGCTCAAAATTCTGGGTCTACCTTTTCCCTGGGGCATTTCTTGGGTTCTAAGCTGTGCACGAAAGACTTCTAGAAACCAGCATGGAACAGGAACTGGAAGGATAAAGTAGAAGCTGTTGTGCAGTGCTAGGGAAACAGAAGTTAGAGTTCAAGGCTTGACAAAGAGGAGAGGACTTGCCAAACACCTTGGGGTTTCAGTTGAGTTTCCAAAAGAACTATGCCCCAGAAATAAGGAAAATTTGGAAATAGCCCAGTGTTTGCAAAACCTAAAACTGGATAAAACTGGATCAAAATGATTTGCCAATATTCTATCTATTTGCAAGAAGAAAATTAAATCTTTCATAGATAAAGATGAAAAATGCCAGGATGTCTATACTAGTCACACTAATGTCAAGCATTCAATTAAAAACTACCAGCCATGCCAAAAAGCAGGACTGAAACAACTGAAAACCAAGAAGAAAAGCCAGATAATACAAATAGACCTACAAGTGACCTTAGCTGGGGACTTTAATAAAAGTTTAATTAGTATATCCAAGAAAATATAGAGAATTTGATTAAAGAACTGCAATCGATAATTATTCTAATTAAAAATTGAGTAGCTAAAATTTAACGTCAGTAGGTGGGTTTAATAGCAGTCAGACATAGTTAAAAAAGTGGAGTACTGGAAGATCAATCATTGGAAAATATTCTATCTAGCATCAAGAAAAAAATATAACATTTTTAAAAGGCAAAAGGACATTTGCAGCAGTATGAAAAATTAAACATTTGTATAAATTGATTCCAGAAACAGAGGAGGAAGGGAGGGAGGGTGAAATAGGGGAGTGGGAAGAGAGAGAGAAAATATGAATATGAATGCATTAGAAGCAGAATTAGACAAGAGACACTGACTGAGATTTCCCTAAAACAATAACAATGAAAGGCATGAAACCACAGATTAAGGCTCAAACGATCTCAAGCAGGGCAGGTAGGAAGAAAGCCTCACCAAGTTACATCATAGGAAAGCCACTGAAACCCAAAGATGAAGAGAAAATCTTAAAAGCAGGCAGCCAGAAAAAAAGATATATTCTCTTCAAAACAACTATAAGACTGACAGCTGATGTTTCTGAGGGAAACCATGGCAGACAGAAGAAAATGGAAAGAATGTTGAAAGAGCTAAATGAAAACAACTGCCAATCTAGAATTCCACATCCCATAAAAATGTCCTTAAAAAATGCTTTAGGAAAAATAAAAGCTGATAGAATTTATCACCAACAGATCTACATTAAGAGAAATACACAAAGGGATTTCCTAGCATGAAAGAAAATCATCTGAAAAGGAGGAAAAAAATTAAAGAGAAATAAAAAGCCCTAGAAGAGTTAAACATGTTGGTAATTCTAAATTAATATTCAAAACAAAAATAATATTATTATTCAGAGTTTGAAATATATTGCAATGTCTAGAGTAACTACCTAAAGAATAACAAAAAATATATATAATCATCCAGTTAATACAGGGTAAGTTGAATAATTAAAGATACTTGATTAATTTGAAAGAAAGAGAGAAAGGAGGAATAATTAAAACAAATTGTTTTATATGCAATTAGAACTAGTCATCTGATTACAAGATGAAAATTTTCAGATTTATAAGAAAGAAAAACTTAATATATGCTGTTTACAAAAGATGCAGCTTACAATCAGAACAAAGAATATTTGAAAATGAAGAGATGGATAAAAGATATTCCATGCAGATACTAGCTAAAAAAAAGCTTACGCACCTATATTAACATTTGATAAAATAAACTTTAAGGCAAACATATCATTAGAGATAAAGATATTTCATAAATATTAAAAAGGTTCAATTCAGTACAAAGATATATCAATCCTAAATTTTTATGCACCCAATAACTCAAAGTACTTGAAGCAAGAATTATCAGAAATAAAGTAAAAAACAATCCTTAAACCGCAGTAGATTTTAAGATACCTCTGTCAGTAACCATTTGAACAATTTGCATAACAAACTTGACCTAATTGGCATGTGTAGAGACCTATCCCTAAACACTTCAGAGCACACATTCCTTTCACATGCACATGGAGTACAGAATGTTCTCCGAACGCAGTGGAATTAAACTCAAAATTGAAAACAGAAAGAAAACTAAAAAATTATCAGATATTTTATAATAAAGTAATAATAGTAGATTCTTATAACCAAATCAAAATTAGAATAGCTAAGGAAAACAGGACATCTCAACACAGGTGGTGCGCAGTTAGAACTGCACTTAGAGGAAAATTTCTAACCTTAAATGAATGCATTAAAAAAGTGGAAAGCTAAAAAATCAAGGATCTAAGCTTATATCTTAAGAAATTAAACCAAGACAAAATTAAACCAATATAAAATTAAACTAAAACAAAATAGAAGCAACAAAATCATCAATATATGTGCAGGTAATAGAGATGAATTAACAACACCAAAGTATACAAATCATGTATTTCGATATTCTAGGGCACAAAAGTGTATGTTTCTATATACTAGCAACAACCAATTAGGCCCCATAATGTGATGCTGCTGTAAACCAATTCCAGGTGGCTAAAATTTCTTTTAAAATACCTGAAAACTAACAATATCAGTTGTTCATAAGGATGTGAGACAGCTGAAACTTGCATACTCTACTCCTGGGAATGTAAGTTGATCCTAGGAAAATGTTTTGCAGTATCTACTAAAACTATACAGATCATAACCCATGACTTAGAAATTTCACTTCTAGATATGTGCCCCAAATAATATAAATACATGTTCATCAACACACATGCAAGCATGTTCATAGAAACTATTCATGACAGCCTATGACTGGAAACCACTCAAATATCCAACATACTTAGACAAATCAGTTCCATGTGTAAATAGAATGTATTGCACAATAAAAAAGAAGAAAGACCTGCTTCATGTAACAACATAGAAGACTCTCACAGACATAATGGTGAATAAAATAAGTCACAAGATACTATGGTATTGTTACATTTATAATAAGTAAAAGTGGGCAAAACAAATTTATTACCGTAAGAATCAGAATAATGGTTTCTCTCATAGGGAATAAGTAGATTATTACTAAGACAGGCCAGGAAGCAGGCTTCTGGGGAATTGGTAATGTTTTGTACCTTGAACCGCTGGATCTATGGTAACCATATTTGCAAAACTTTATCAAGCCACAGAATGTGCACTAAATATTAGTATATTTTACTATTTAATTAAAAAAGCAAAATGAAACAAATATCTGATCATTTCACTCCCCCATTTAAAACTATTTAACAGCTTCTGTTTTAAAAATTTACGGTAAAATTCAGATTGTTTGTGTCAGCTGACAAGGCCCTAGGTCGCCTGGTCCATGAGTCATTCTCCAAGCTCATCTCACACCACACTCCCTCTTCCCTCACCACACTCCCTCTTCCCTCACCACCCCCCAACCTGAGGTCTGCTCCACCACAAACCCTGGATTCCCACTTTTCCTTTTTTCTGAAATGTTCTGCTCAGCTTCTCTCACGTGCCCAACTCTGCTCTCTGGGTCTCAGCTCAAGTGGTATCTCACCACAAAGACCTTCCCTGGCCACTGTGTCTAAATGGCCTTCTGCTGTGTTCCTCACTGGTCAGGGCCCCAGGGCAGCAGGGCCTCTGGCACCTTCACTGTTGGGTGCCCAACATCTGCTAGTGCCTGCCACATGGAAGGAATACGTGGGTATTTGCTGAAGGCATGAACCATACCGATTCACTCTCATATGTCCTTTAGTCCAATTTCCAGTGATCTTTGTTTGCAACAGAGACTTTCGTCTCTCTTCTACCTCTAGGATGAAGGCTCTGTTGGTGCAGGAATCGTGTTTGTTTTCCCAATTTCTGTGTCTCGGTAGGGAGAGCAATGCACATTCTGCTGAACAAATATTTTGAATGAAAGAACGAATGTGTGAGTGAATAATTTGGTGGCTATGGTAAGGAAGTAAAAATTAAATGTTTTAACCAAGACTATATTAATCTGAGTTTTCCCCCTAAACTTGAGACTTATAGCTGCCTCTCTGTGCTACGATAAATGCTAAGAGCATGCAAAGACCCAAGCCACAGGGCCTGCCCTGCACAAGCGTGAGGTTCAGAGGCAGACAGAAGTGGGGAGGCCTGACTACAGCTTAGCTGCCTCACCAGACACCATGGGAACATGGCGTGGGGTGGAAGCGTTTCTTGAGAAAGTCTTGAGTCCTCAGAGTATCCCATCATGAACAAAATGAGCCAAGATGCTTCACACAGGAATTTCCATGGTGGTGGGGACAAACCCAGTACTGATGCCCCAAGTCCCTAACTTTTACTTTCCGAATATAGTGTATAAGATAAAATCCAAGAGGACAAACTAGCCCAATTTATACAGAAAGGCTTTGTGAAGTGAAAGATGTAAGTAAAGTTAAGAGAATAAGTAAATAACCACCAGGTGTATTTTATGCCTTTGCTGATAATTAATAATTAGCTGACTAAAATGTGAACCTGATCTTCTTCAAACACTGAAAAACAACTTGAGTTATACCCCATGAAAAGGTTCTGAGTAGTATTTATTTAATTAAAATTTGTAAAATCAGCCTTTAGAAAGTTTGGATGTTTATTTTATTACATCCCTGAGGCACAGCTCTTGGGATAGAAAAAGGATGGGGAGTAGCTGTGGGTTTTGAAACATTCTATTTCATCCTAGGCCTTTTCATTTTATTTTATTTTTGAGAGAGGGTCTCACTCTTTTACCCAGGCAGGAATGCAGTGGCATATTCAAGACTGTTGGAAGAAAACATGGCACATACAATTTCCTATCAGTAGTTTGGTAGGAGAAAATGTCAGTTGTTTAGAAAATACAAAATAATTTAACATTGAACAAATGGCTGATGCTACCATCAGCTGTATAATTAGTAGGGTCCTCAAAAACAGCTACTGGACACAGTTTCATGCTTAGAATGCACATAAGACAGTGATAACACGAAATCACACAGTAATATCACAGACGTGTTAAACTTTCAAGGATTGTTGAAATAGCACCAAGAATGTTCACTGAACTGACCTTAGTTTCTAAGGTTTATGCAATCATTTGAATTTTACTAGCCCTATCAATAGTTAAGAAACAAATTCAAAAATGGATTCTACCACTTCACAAGCAAACTTGCAATTTATAAATCCTGGAAATACAAGAAACTAACCAGTTGTAAAACCAGAGGATAATTTGGGATGAAACAAGGTCATTGGCCCATAGGGATTGTTTCCTCCAATGGAGCCTCATAATTTGTAAATCTGAAGAGGATTTCACTTCCAGCAACATGGTTTTGCTTTAAAATTCCAAGTAGGGATTCCAGTGAGCTCCCCAAGGTTCGTCTTCACAGGGCCTTACTCTCACACCCGGTCAGTGTCTGTCCCTGTGAGGGCAGGAGGAGGTGGGAGATGAATCAGTGAGCCAAGAGTCTTTTGTGCTCAGGTTATGGGATTTGAAGACCGTGTTTTCTTTTTCTTTCTTTCTCTTCTTCTTCTTTTTTTTTTTTTTTTGAGACAGGATCTCACGCTGCTGCCCAGGCTGGAGTGCACAGGCACAACCCTGGCTCACTGCAACCTCTGCCTCCCAGGCTCAAGCGATTCTCCTGCCTCAGACTCCCGAGTAAGTAGGACCACAGGCGCCACCAGGCCCAGCTAATTTTCATATTTTTTAGTAGAGACGGGGTTTCACCATGTTAGCCAGGCTGGTCTCAAACTCCTGGCCTCAGGTGATCTGCCCACCTCGACCTCCCAAAGTGCCAGGACTACAGGCATGAGCCACCGCACCCAGCTGAGATTGTGTTTTCTTAGGAAAACAAGGATCTTTCCCAAGTCTCCCACCTGCTGTGGAATTCCACCCAGTGCGTGTCTAGTCATCTCTTGCATTTCATGTGCGTAACATTTTACTTTAGTCAACAGTCATTTGTCTGGAGGCTGCTGGAGTCGTTCTCACAAGACCTCCACCTGTGGGATGGGTGCGGCAAGCCAGAATCCACCTACCATTTGCCACTTCACCATTCAACAACTAGTGAAAGTTGCATTCCAAACACAATAACCAAGGAAACCAGGCAGGAAAAGGCACCCGAGAGAGAGAAAAGAAGGGGCTGGGAAGACGACATCCCACCGAGGGCCTCCGAAGGTGAGTGCAGGCTGCTTTTTAACGCCTGCTCCACATCCCTCCTTCTCGGGGGGAAGTATATTTTGTGAATTTCCTCAGCAGAAGTCAACACAGCACCTATGCACCACCTGTGGTGGCTCCTGGAGGCTGAACATGGCAGCGTCTCCTCCCTCTGAACCTCCCACTCCATCAGGGCCGCTTTGATCTTTCGCCATCCTCCAAACCCTCCCTCATTGTCTACCTGAACTCATTGACCAGTTATGAGTTCTCAGTGATTTTTCTACTTAGCTTTTTTTTATATGTGCCCACCGGGGACTCCCATAAACGCCTCCCCTCCTGCCATGGGTACCCATCTGATCTCGGATGTCTCTGTAAGCTTTGTTCACTCACAGTTGCTTCTCAGTAACAATGAGAAACGGCTTGTCTCACCTTTGTGTCCGGTTGTACTCTCTGGTCACCTGGACTTTGGCAGTGTGTGAAGCCTGCTTGGCCTTTAGTGCCCCGATTGCCCTGGTGGCCTGCGGAGCGTCTGCTGAGGGCTTCCCAGCAGTGTTCAGGACACACAGGGTGTGGAGACATGGCGGCAGTTTGTCCTCCTGACCACCAGGTGGCTGTCACTTATATCTCCCTAGGAAAAGAAGTGACCAGGCATTAGAGAAAGCTTTTCTTTTCTAAAGATGATATTGCCAAGGTCTGAGCTAAAATCAATTCTCCAGGACATGCTTGACCCGTGAATGTTTCGCTTAGTGTTTCTCTAACTAGAACAGGCAGCTCAGACACATCATCAATTCAGAGGAATTCATCCTCCTCCAAGAGAGGCTGAAATATTAGTTGTGTTTGCAGTTCCTTCCCTGGATAAGAAAATAAATTTAGATAGAAGATGACAGCATTTCCTGAGACTCAATGGTTTTCCTGAGACTCAATGGTTTCTCATTCACACAGAAGCCAGGTGTGTAGTAAAAATCAACCCGTGCCCCCAAAATGTCTGCTTTTGTCCTCAAGTCCTGGGAGCGATCTTTATCCTTCTGGGTGCCTTGGGCTTGCTGGATGGTGATGGTGTGACTGAGTGGGGTCTCCAGGTCAGGCAGCAGCAGAAGCCCTGCGGGTTGTCACACACGGAGGCCAAGGAAGCAGCTCATCCTGGGCCGAGTGTGATGGAAGTGCTGCCTCAGAGCTTCTCCTGGATGCTGCCCTGTGTGCTCTGGCCGCAGCTTATTTTATCTGTACCCTTGCCCTGTGATAAACTGTCAGCATGTGCACAGCAGCTCTCAGGGAATTCCACAAGTCCATCCAGTGAATCATTGAAGCTGAGGGTTGTTTCGGAAGCCTGGAACCTGCATTTGGGGTAGACGTGAGTGTAATGTTGGCAATATGCCCCCCAACTTCGTTGTCTAAACTCTTTGCACCAGGGTCATGTTTTGGAAAAATGAAATCTAATCATTTTTCTGCTCAAAACCCTTCAGTGGCTTCCAGTGTCAAAGTCCTTCCAGCAGCCCACCATGGCCTCGTTACAAGCCTGTGCCACGCCCTACCTGACAGTTCACGTCTGAGCTCATCTCCTGCCGCCCCATTCCCTGACTCGGCCCCAGGGTCCTCCTGCCAATGCCTGGCCATGCTGAGCATGTGCCTCCCACAGGGCCTCCTACCCATTCCTCTGCATGGATGCCCTTCCCCTCGTCATCCAAACTGCCCGCCCCTCATATCCTTATATGTCCCCTAAAATGTCATCCTGTCCTTGACTCCATGCCCAATAATTCTACATAGATGCCCCCGGTGGGTGCTCCATACCCCTTTCCTGTTTGCTTTTCTCCAAACGCTCCTGACTCCACACTCTACGCTGTTGTGCCTGGTGTCCTCCCTTCGCTTGGAGGAGGCAGCTCCTTGAGCTTTGTTCACCACTCCGCCAGCAGGTGGAATGGGGCCCACAGCAAGCACTCGGGAGCTACGTTCTGAAGGCCTGAGTGCGTGAACGGACGGTGCCTCCACTCTACAACACATTGCAGATGGAGAGAAATAAAACATGAAGAAAAGGCACTGCCTTTAATGAACCTAAAGCCAACCTGGCCAAACACACATGTGCATGCAATAACTGGGAGACGAGAGCTGCCATGTGCGATCAGGCCCGCGTGTGATGGAACCCATGCGTTTGGAGATGAGGAGGCTGTGCCCTGGTACCAAATGGTCTCAAAGTGCTCTGTAAACTCAGAGGGGGGTCTACTGAAACAGGAAAACAGCAAGTGGATTCATGACTTGAAACGT
This sequence comes from Pan troglodytes, assembly GCF_028858775.2. Taxonomy (NCBI): domain Eukaryota; kingdom Metazoa; phylum Chordata; class Mammalia; order Primates; family Hominidae; genus Pan; species Pan troglodytes. The sequence goes on from NC_072403.2 coordinate 181,515,091, forward strand.
GAAGGCTGAGGTTGAAAGAGTCACCATGGAAAATGTGACTGGGGGCCAAGAGGCAGGAGAAAAGCGTCACCAGAATGTGGGGACTGGCCAACGAGGGCGAAAGAGCCTGCCCTCAAACAGGCTGCAGCAAACAGAAGCAAAGGCGGCATCCACTGCCCTAAGACCTTTGAGATGGGAATAAACCAGAGTGTTTTGAGTCTAATTATTCAGAAAAATCAGAGTAATGCAGAATGGCAGAATTTTAAAATAATAGTTTTCTACATCAAAGGAAGGGCACATTGGCTCCCTTTGGAGTAAAGTTTTTAAAAAGTTGCTGAGGTAAACTCAGTGAAAATCCAGACAATGCTTACTCCCTGCAAATATGCAAAAGAGCCAGTCTCATCACTCACTTCGTTAGGGCAAGAAAGGAAAAGAATTCCTCACTAGCAATTGAGATTTTCTGGCAAAATGCAAGGAGGAGAAAACTTTGATTCAAAAGCCCCTCTGTCCAGCTCGGCTCACTCAGAGCAGAGTCTCCATGGACTTTCCAGGCTGTACTTCCACTCAGAACACAGAGAACGCCTTTCAGCATCTCAAGGCGCCTTGGGTCTGTCCCCAGGGGGATGTGCACACCTGCAGTTAGAGGAAGGGGCATTTCCACCATTCTTTTTTTTTTTTTTTTTTTTTTTTTTTTTTTTTTGAGCTGGAGTCTCGCTCTGTCGCCCAGGCTGGAGTGCAGTGGCGCGATCTCAGCTCACTGCAAGCTCCATCTCCCGGGCTCACGCCATTCTCCTGCCTCAGCCTCCAGAGTAGCTGGGACTACAGGCGCCCGCCACCACGCCCGTCTAATTTTTTGTATGTTTAGTAGAAACGGGGTTTCACCATGTTAGCCAGTATGGTCTCGATCTCCTGACCTCGTGATCCACCCGCCTCGGCGTCCCAAAGTGCTGGAATTACAGGCGTGAGCTACCACGCCCGGCCACCTCCATTCTGTGGAGAAACCGGCTCACGGGAGGTTTTGACGTAGTGATTAGCCTCCAGGCGATTATGAGAAACACGCATTTCTGTGCTCTTCTCACGACCTCTGATGACCACATTACGCCGAGGCACGAGGGGTTCACCCGGTCATTTTTCATCAGAAGAAAAGGAACATTTCTCCAGGAGCTCAGAGCTTCTCTGGCAGGCAGAAGGGAATGTGAACTCAGTCCGGAGTGCAAGCACGATAACGACCTTCTAGAATGGAAAGGGGCATTGTTGCTGCAGAGCAGCTGGAGGGGTGACCAACATGAGAGACGCAAAGAGCCAATGTCTGTCCAGCCGTGAGCCAAGGGCAGACTCCGCAGGAGGCCAGGGTCACACAGAGCACTCGAAGGGTGACTCCAGGAAAGACAGAATGGTGCAGACTTGGGTCAAAAAGGCCGTGCGGTGATGCCATTGATCAACAGTACTTGGGTCAGAACGTTTACGGATGTTGAATCCCACTGAATACCCATCAATCAAAAATAGCTATTGAAGGTCCACCTGATGAAAACCATATGCAGAGGGGAATCGGAGTGCCTTCGGCGGGGTGCTGAGTCCATCCTGCATCAGGTCAAAGCAGAAGGAGGAGGCGGGGGGGCTGCCACTGACTCACTCACAACCCCATGCAACGCACATCCTGAGTCCTTTCCCTCCTAACAGGCGCGACACCTTCCTGGGCGGCATGGGGGTGTCACTCCTGCTGGAGGCGCTTCCTCCTACACCTGCTCCAGCATCTGTGAGACCCACCAGAGACCAGGAGCTACTGGCTTTCTCCTCTCAAGTCTAGAAGCGATGCCACGGGAGGATCACTGGCTGCAGGTCCCTCCCATCGCGCCGGACGCTCCCCGCCAGGACCAGATTCACGCGTGGCCATCCCCACAGGCTCTGTCGTCTACACGAGGCTGAGACCCAGCAGCTCCTTGTTCTCCAATCTCTCCCATCCCTGGGTTCTCCTCCCCCATCCCGTCCTGTGTGAACCGCTGAGCTCACAGCTCATCTCTGCTCCACTCCCTCCGCGTCTCCAGCTGGAGGAGAAAACCCCACGGCCGGGGATGCTTCCGCGGTTCCGCCCGGGGCTCCCACCCGCGCTGCAAGGCTGCGAGTTCCCCTCATCAAGCCAGGGCCTTTTCCCGCTGCTGGCGCCAGCGAACTTCCTTAGATTCTCCACGACACGTGGCTCTGCGTGTCTCCATCTCTGAGGCAGCTGCATTCTCTGAAAGCTGACGCCTGACCTTGGCATCTCCTCAGCACTGCTCAGGCGCAGGCAGCCGCTGTGCCCTGAGAATATCCTCCAGGCGATCCGGCTTGAGTCCAGCTCAACAAGTGGAAGTCCAGGGACCTCCCGATCTGTGAGCAGGAGGAGGCTGGGAGCGCCTGGGAAGGTGTCTGGGAGCGTGCAGGGAGGCGCCTGCGAATCTGTGGGGAGGCGTCTGGGAATCTGTGGGGAGGTAGCTGGGACCCTGGGGAGGTACCTGGGAGCGCGCGGCGAGGCGCCTGGGAGCCTGTGGCGAGGCGCCTGGCAGCCTGTGGGGATGCGCCTGGGAGCCTGTGGGGAGGCGTCTGGGAGCGTGTGGGGAGGCGCCTGGCAGCCTGTGGGGAGGCGCCTGGGAATCTGTGGGGGAGGCGCCTGGGAGCCTGTGGGGAGGCGCCTGGGAGCCTGTGGGGAGGCGTCTGGCAGCCTGTGGGGAGGCGCCTGGGAGCGTGTGGGGAGGCGTCTGGGAGCCTGTGGGGAGGGGCCTGGGAGCCTGTGGGGAGGCGTCTGGCAGCCTGTGGGGAGGCGCCTGGGAGCGTGTGGGGAGGCGTCTGGCAGCCTGTGGGGAGGCGTCTGGGAGCCTGTGGGGAGGCGTCTGGCAGCCTGTGGGGAGGCGTCTGGGAGCCTGTGGGGAGGGGCCTGGGAGCCTGTGGGGAGGCGCCTGGCAGCCTGTGGGGAGGCGCCTGGGAGCGTGTGGGGAGGCGTCTGGCAGCCTGTGGGGAGGCGCCTGGGAGCGTGTGGGGAGGCGTCTGGGAGCCTGTGGGGAGGCGTCTGGGAGCGTGTGGGGAGGCGTCTGGGAGCGTGTGGGGAGGCGTCTGGGAGCGTGTGGGGAGGCGTCTGGGAGCGTGTGGGGAGGCGCCTGGGAGCCTGTGGGGAGGCGTCTGGGAGCGTGTGGGGAGGCGTCTGGGAGCGTGTGGGGAGGGGCTTGGGAGCCTGTGGGGAGGCGCCTGGCAGCCTGTGGGGAGGCGTCTGGAGTGCCTGGGGAAGTGTTTAGGAGTATGTCGGGAGGTGCCTGGAAGTGTTTGTCTGGGGTGGTGATTTGTTGTGCATTCTTGCAGAGCCCAGCCCAAGCATGGACACAGCCCCTTTTCTTTGGGCTCCATACTTGAGGATTTCTCTCGCAAGAGCTCAGAGTGAGGGGTTCATTTTCATAATATCTGGGACAGTGGATGTGCCCATTTCCACAGCTCAGCCCCGCTGCTCCTGAAGACCCAGTCCGTGCTCCCTGCACCCCTCAGTTTTTCCAGAAACTTTGCTTCCTGCTGTCGGCTTAAAGACACCTCGTGCCTCCGCAGGCCCGCCAGCGTGCGCTGATGAGCAAGGGACACACACCCAGGTGCAGCTGATCTGAGCCATTAGAGGAATTAAAACGCCAGCCTCCCCATCACCTTCACCTGGCAGTTCTTCCAGGACGATGGAAAAACTACTTTTCCTGCTCATCCCCTCTCTTTCCTCACCTTTAAATGGCCAAAATAGCTGCAGTTTAGGTTAAAATCACTTTGTTGTTATTACATAACGAGCAAGCAAAGTTCAGCTCAGGAGTTTTGACAAGCCCTTTCTTAACTTTATTAAAGGTTAACCATCTCAAATTTACAGTAAGATAGACTTATTTTATAAATTATGTCCATCAAAGCTATAAAATTGATATCTGAGCTATTAAAAGAAAAAAGCTGGAAACTTCATTTGTCCCTTTACCGTGCCAATTGAGTTCTGCGAGAGCCACTGGAAGCTCGCCATGACACAGCCACAGTCCACCAGCCTGTGCTTCCTGCAGGCCATGCTCTGCTCCAGGATCTGGGTGGGCCCCAGCAGCGAGGAAAATTGGAAACTATCTCTTTACTGGGTTCCATTGGTGTCACTGTGCTCACAGTATCTGCTGAGGCCTCGCCATGCCCAAGCACAGCGCTGAGCATAGGACACAGAGGTGTGAGGGGCCACACCTTCCACACCCACTCAGCACCTGCCTGCTGCCTGCTGCTTGCCTGCTACATGCTGGGCCTCCTCACGAGGGCAGGGGGCCGACAGAGGAAGTGCAGCCCCACATCATCCGTCCCAGACAAGGGTCGTGGCAGTGCTGTGGTGGTGGGGGCGGCGGGGGGGGGGGGGCGGCGGGGGGGGGGGGGGCGGCGGTTGCATACCATCCTGACCTTGTTGGATCAGAGGAATAAACAGATGAGCAAGAAATCAGCAGGTGAATGGCGGGAGGTACAAGCCGCCGGGAAGAGCCCCTGTGGTCTCAGGCCTGAGGCCCTGGGGCTGGAAAGCAGGTGTTGGGTCCCAAAGGCCTTGGAGCAGAGTCCAGGCTTTGCAGGACTGAGCAGGTGGGGAGGGGGGAAACCGATCATCATCGCTGCAGCACTCTCTGGGAGAGCAAGTGGCTACCTGCGCTCCGAAAGAAGGGAGCAAAGTAGGTGGATCTGAGAACTATTGGAAGGCAGAGTCAAGTCCCTGGGATTTAGAGTGTGATGGGACTGGGCTGAGAGACAGGGAGGACCCAGGAAGACTGAGAATCTCTCTCTGTCCTTAAACCTGTGCACTCTGGGGACATCTAAAAAGTTTCTGACTCAGCGCCTAGGACCGTGGGCCCCCCATCTTAGAAAGTGGAAGGAATGTTCATCTACCTTTAAGCAAAGGCTTGTGTTTTCAAGTGAAATCATCTCAGATCCAGGAGAGAGGGCTGGAAGACAGTGTGCAGAGGACTTGGGTGAACTCCTGGGTCTCTGGTGTCTTTCCCAGTAATGTCTGCTGTGTCTGCAGAGCAGGAGTTTCTGCCGCTTCTCCTGATCCCAACCCCTTGCGTCCCGCGAATCATTTCTATTCTGAATCCCACCTGTGCCCTTCACCCCAGAGCCTGTGTGGAGAAACAAGGGTGTCAAAAATGAATGAGACAGGACAAGGGGCAGCCCCTGTCTTATTTTGCTTCTTTGGAACAAGTGAAGAGAAACAACAACCAAAAAAAAAAAAACCATTTCCAGGCGAATGCCCTGGATTATTTTAGCAAACTCCGCAGCTTTTGATAAACTTGGGCCGAGCATAAGGAAGCAAAGAGTCGTACATCTTTTTCACATCCTTGCTCCTTTCACAGCAGGCTTTCAGCGGGAGGGGAGGACGCGAGGCCCCAGAGGGGTCCCGGAGAAAGCAGAAGAAAGCGGCGTCGACATTTTCTGAAATGCCAAAGGTCCCGTCTCCACTTTAAATCTCTGCAGTTACAAAACAGAGGGCTGAGTCATCACTCCCATGAAGTCAGGGGAGGGGGAGCCATTCAGAAGGCAGTTGTAATTTTTACTTTATCTTTGACTAAATATTGACGATGGAAACCCCCAGCCTTTCCCACATGCATTTTCTCCAGTGGAGAGCTAGCAGACTGGGCCGTCTCTCTTGCCCTGCTTTTTATCTTCTCTGAGGTCTTTTGAACTTTCCCCTGAGTGGGCTCAAAAGGGATGATTCAGTCTCCAAGAAGCCCAGCAAGTACTTTCAGAAAAGTTAGGGAAACGTTTTCAGCCATTTCAGAAAGTTTAGAGTGGTTTTAGTTATGGAATCTTAACACAGTTCTAAATTTGCTGTGTATTCATTATCTGTTCTTAAACAGATATATTTTCCAAAGTGAATGCCACAATTTTCTGTGAACATATTAATGAATGTTTCAGAAAACAAAATTAATTAGTGGTCTAAAGTATTTGGGAAACCATGGGTTAAATCAAACAGCTTTCTTAGCTGCGCTGTGTGTGGGGGGGGGGGGGGGGGACGGTGGGGGGGGGGTTCTACTCCTTTGATAGCCGAATCTGCACCACAAAGCTCTACAAGGGAGGCACATTTCCCAAAGGCAGCAGAGCCTGCAGTGAAGCGCCTGCTGTGCGGGGAGGGCCCGCCCTCCTATTAAGAGGGGCAGGTGGCTGGCGTCAGGGTGAGGGTGAGCCCTTGCCTTCACAGAAGATGTCCACGTGGTGGTTCTGGACTAGCCTCTTCCTTTCTCTGAGCCGCTCCTCTTCCCCTGAAGGAAGTCTTCGTCCCACTTCTCAAGGCTGCCTTGAGCTCAGAGGAGGATGCCTGGCTTGTAAGGTGCTCTCGGCAGCCACGGTTGTCCTTGCTGGAAATGGAGCTTGCACCACACGGTGAGTGGGGCAGACACAGGCTTCCCAGACAAAACTCCCAGGCAGAAAGCAGAGAGTAGGAAGCAGCATCATTGGCCCCGAGAAATGATGGATCTTGCCCTCAGCAGCCCCGCTCCTGCAGCCAGAGGGGAGCGTCCTTCCCCCTTGTTCTCCAGCCCCAGGCTCCTCTCTCCCGAGGCTCGTGTTCTCTGTGGCCGCATCACACGGCGCTGGGCGGCTTTGGCTTTGTCCTGTCCACAGGCCTGAGGACCCAGGGCCACTTTTACACTTCACAGTCACAAGCAGTCCAGGCTTTACTTGCTGACACAAGCCCTTGACAGCTGCGTGGGCTCCTGGTTGGTTTGCTTCAGCCGCCCCCGTGCCAAGGAGCCCACCGGATGGCTTCTGTCCTTGACCCCCTTGCACAGGCATTTGTGAAAAGACCACACTCTTCATCTCATGTCTGCAACGAGACTGAGTCCTTTTTTTTTTTCCCCCAACTGAGAAGTCTTGGTTTGTCATTGAAAGACTTTTAAAGTTTTATTTCTGATTGTCTGGAATCTAGAAGTGATGAATGAATTCTCCCAACACTTCAAGACCTCACATTACTGGACTCTTTCTATTTTCTGTCACTTCTAGTTGGAAACCAGCGAATTCCATCCTGGCCTCCTTTCTTTCTTATCCCGCTTTGCTAAAGCACAAACGAAACCCAGCACACATGGGAGCAGGCATTTCAACTTTGTTGGGCACCACAGTCATCTGAAGGGTTATTAAAACACAGATTTCTGCAACCCACAATTTCTGACCTGGGGTCTGAAGTGGGCCCAAAACTTTGCATTTTTAATTTTCCAGGTAACACCGATGCTGCTGGTCTGGGGACTACAGTTGAGGTGCCCTGGCCTACGAGCTGTGGGTTTAGGTGGTAGTGTCCTATTTCCAAGCAATTTCAGATGACAGTTTTACCAGGTATTTGCCACGGTGTGGTATGGGTCCAAACACATTTTCCAGATGAGTGATTTCCCTTCGAGTTGTGTTTCAAGGCCAAGGTCCCTCATGTCTCCTGGTTCCACCATCTTCAAGGGCCTCAAGGTCACTGGGCTCATGTGCTCTGAGCTGCAGAAGGGCACAGGGCATGGGGCTGTGTCTTGGGGGCTTTAGAAGTTGGCCCTAAGAGTGGCACACGTCAAACCTACCATATGTCACGGCCCAAACTCCATCATGCAGCCACACCAGGTTGCAAGGGAAACTTTGGTTCAGACACAGAGCCTGTTACCTGAAGAAAGAAGGGAGAGCTTGGTGAGCACCCGCCTACCTGCTACAGGGCAAGGGAAGGCCAGGCAGCCTTTGAACAGGCCCCACAGTGTAGTAGGAGCTTGCAGCTAGGCTAGGGATATGCTTTGACACAGGACCAGACGGTCTGGTAGAGAATCAGATGTGTGGTGTGAAAGAAAGGAGGGAGTCAGAAATGAATCCAGCATGTTGGGCTGAACAACAGGAAAGATGCAAGCTCTGCACAAGTGGCTTCTGTGGCTGTTTTGTCCCTCCTACATCTCCAGCCCCAAGTGCCGGAAACCTAGTAGGCCTCATTATATGTCCTGAATGAGGACGAGGGAAGTTCAAATGGAAAGCTGTAGCTTCCACAAGGATGAAGAAGGAAAACAGGAACATCACAACTTGGAAGAAACTTTACCGACACTTTCAAACGAGGCTCCACTTGTCAGGGCAGATCCCAGCTCATTCTCTGGCACAGAGCTGTCCTCATCTGTAATAGTAATTATAAAGAACCTTGTAAGCTGAAAGTCATTCAAAGAAACGTAAATGAATCTTTTCTTGTTAGAATTGTGAACCCCATGATTAGCTGGAACAGTTTTTCCCGGTGGGGAGGAAGTTGACTGGAGTTTCTTTAACCATGGCATCATACATAGGCCGCCCCTCTCAAGTGCCTACTATGAAGAAATGGATGACATGAATCAGAGTTATCTTGTCCTGCCCATATAAACTATAGTCAAGAGACCGGGGGTGGGAGCACTCAGGGCACACACTGCTTGCCCAGGGATTCTGTCTGCTGAATGACTTAATGCTGAATGACTGGCTGTCACCTAAGATCAGTTTTACCTGGTAGCTGCCGAAGAGAACTGCCATGGCTCTAAGGCCAGTGTTACCTGCAACTCACCAGTTAGGGCTTGCCAGCTCCCAAAGCCTCACTAGTGCCAATAATTTGTTTTTCAAGATAATATATTTATCTTTCTAATAAAACCCTCAAACTTCTCTTTGTGCATTGGATATATCAAAGACTGCCCCAGTCTGTATGTGTGCCCTAAATTGCAATTCTGATTTTCCAAATAAAACATTTTATTTAGAGGGTTCTCTCTAAATTTTCATTTGACTTTGACATACTGGGTGTCAGAAGTGGGATCCAAAGCACTCACTTGACACATCAACAGCTGCTGAAACTACAACACGCAGCCCCCACACTTAGGGCTCTTTAGCCCTCTGCTTTCCCAGGTCACCTTTCTCCTATGTGAGTCTTTCTTGGATGGAGCTCCCATTTTTATTTTGATTATTTGGTTTTCTTTGGGATTTAAGATATGTCTTTTCCCCTCCTGATTATAAGCCTCCTGTTTATGAGGGATTTTTTTCCCTGTTAAAGGTGGCTTGCCATCCTTCCTGATGAGTATGTACTTTATCTTTAGGTTCATTTGCCCACTTGGATTTTATTTCAGTTTTTGTGCATTTGATATTAAACCAAATCACCTATATAAATTTGCTTACAATATGGACTGTCAAAGTTTAAATACTTGCCAAGATAGTACCTCCGTCCTGGGACTCCAGCATGTTCAAACAGTATGAGGATCATTCAAACAATTTATTTTTCTTAGAATTAAAGTAAAAGATTGTGGCTTTATATAAAATATACAATCTAAATAGAACACATTTCTCAACTGGTATCTTAAGGTTCCAAAATGTTTTCAGAACCCAAAGATTGCCTCACTGCAAACTACGGTCTCCGAGTAAGCTCAGAGTCTTTTCTCTTCAGGGCATTTTCCTCCACTTCCTACACATCCTCTTTTTTATCCTCCTGTAATCTAAACTTTCTTTTTTTCAAAATTCCTCAGCTATTCTGGCATATTGACTATTTAAGTGAAGACACTTGAAAAACAGCAGTCACACACACAAACATTTTTAGTATTGCAGTGTTTCTCAAAAGCAAAAGAGAAAATTGCCATGTAAAAGTAACCTTCCCTACACTAGAAAGACAATCGTTTTATTTTCAAGGATGAGGAACTGAGACCAAAAACATACTGTAAAACTTTATTAGAATAACTCTTATCTTTTAAATCTCCTCACCTAATTCAGACACATTTTCACAGTTAACTATGCTTTGTCCAATCCAGTATACTGGTAACTGACTCAAACAGCTTTACCAAAAATTTTGTTCACAGCTGATAGGGTTTGGCTGTGTCCCCACCCAAATCTCATCTTGTAGCTCCCATAATTCCCATATGTTGTAGGTGGGACCTAGTGGGAGGTAATTAAATCATGGAGGCAGTTTTCTCCATACTGTTCTTGTGGTAATGAATAAGTCCTACAAGATCTGATGGTTTTACAAGGGGTTTCCCTTTTTGCTTGGCTTTCATTTCCTCATGCCTACCACCATGTAAGATGTGCCTTTCACCTTTCACCATGAGCATGAGGCCTCCCCAGTCACGTGAAACTGTGAGTCAATTAAACCTCTTTTTCTTTATAAATTACCCTGTCTCAGGTATGCCTTTATCATCAGTGTGAAAATCGACTAATACAGTAAACTGGTACCAGGTAGTGGGGCACTGCTGTAAAGATACCGGAAAATGTGGAAGTGACTTTTGAACTGGGTAACAGGCAGAGGTTGGAACAGTTTGGAGGGCTCAGAAGACAGGAAAATGTGGGAAAGTTTGGAACTTCCTAGAGACTTGGAGGGCTAGAAGACAGGAAAATGAGGGAAAATTTGGAACTTCCTAGAGGCTTGTAGAATCACTTTGAGTAAAATGCTGATAATGACATGGATAATAAAATCCAGGCTGAGGTAGTCTCAGATGGAGATGAGGAACTTGTTGAGAACTGGAGTAAAGGTGACTGTTGCTATGTTTTTTGTTTTTTTTGTTGTTTGTCTGTTTTTTACTTTAAGTTCTGGGATACATGTGTAGAGCATGCAGGTTTGTTACATAGGTATACATGTGCCATGGTGGTTTGCTGCACCTATCAATCCATCATCTAGGTTTTAAGCCCCACATGCATTAGCAGGGGTCTCCCTCCCCTTGCCTCCCACCCCAAAAGAGGCTCCAGTTTGTGATGTTCTCCTCCCTGTTTCCATGTGTTCTCATTGTCCAACTCCCACTTACAAGTGAGAACATGCGGTGTTTGGTTTTCTGTTCCTGTGTTAGTTTGCTGAGAATGATGGTTTCCAGCTTCATCCATGTCCCTGCAAAAGATGAGAAATCATTATTTTTTATGGCTGCATAGTATTCCATGGTGTATATGTGCCACAGTTTCTTTATCCAGTCTATCATTGATGGGCATTTGGGTTAGTTCCATGTCTTTGCTATTGTGAATAGTGCTGCAATAAACATATGTGTGCATGTGTCTTTATAGTAGAATGATTTATAATCCTTTGGGTATATACCCAGTAATGGCATTGCTGGGTCAAATGGTATTCCTGGTTCTAGATCCTTGAGGAATTGTCACACTGTCTTCCACAATGGTTGAACTAATTTACACTCCCACCAACTGTGTAAAAGTGTTCCTATTTCTCCACATCTTCTCCAGCATCTGTTGTTCCCTGACTTTTTAATGATCGCCATTCTAACTGGCATGAGATGGTATCTCATTGTGGTTTTGATTTGCATTTGTCTAATGACCAGTGATGATGAGCTTTTGTTCATATGTTTGTTGGCCACATAAATGTCTTCTTTTGAGAAGTGTCTGTTCATATCCTTCCCCCACTTTTGTATGGGGTTGTTTTTCTCTTGTAAATTTGCTTAAGTTCCTTGTAGATTCTGGATATTAGCCCTTTGTCAGATGGATAGATTGCAAAAATTTTCTCCTATCCTGTAGGTTGCCTATTTACTATGATGATAGTTTCTTTTGCTGTGCTGAAGCTCTTTAGTTTAATTAGATCCCATTTGTCAATTTCGGCTTTTGTTGCCATTGCTTTTGGTGTTTTAGTCATGAAGTCTTTGTCCATGCCTATGTCCTCGATGGTATTGCCTAGGTTTTCTTCTAGGGTTTTTTATGGTTTTAGGTTTTACATTTAAGTCCTTAATCCATCTTGAGTTAATTTTGTGTAAGCTGTAAGGAAGGGGTTCAGTTTCTGTTTTCTGCATACGGCTAGCCAGTTTTCCCAGCTTTTATTAAATAGGAAATCCTTTCCCCATCGCTTGTTTTTGTCAGGTTTGTTGAAGATTAGGGGGTTTAGATGTGTGGTTTTATTTCTGAGGTCTCTGTTCTGCTCCATTGGTCTATATATCTGTTTTAGTACCAGTACCATGCTGTTTTGGTTACTGTAGCCTTGTAGTATAGTTTGAAGTCAGGTAGCTTGATGCCTCCAGCTTTTTACAATTGTCTTGGTTCCATATGAAATTTAAAGTACTTTTTTTTTCTGACTCTTGCTATGTTTTAGCAAAGAGACCTGTGGCATTTTGCCCCTGCCCTAGAGATCTGTGGAACTTTGAAGATGAGAGTCATGCCCTTAGGTTATCTGCTGGAAGAAATTTCTAAGCAGCAAAGCATTCAAGATGTGACTTGTGTGCTGTTAAAGGCATTCAGCTTTACAAGGGAAACGGAGCATAAAAGTTCAAAAAATTTGCAGACTGATGATGCAATAGGAAAAAAAGAAAACACACTTTCTGGGAGAAATTCAAGCCAGTTGCAGAAATTTGCATAAGTGACAAGGAGCCAAATGTTAATCACCAAGACAATGGGAAAAATGTCTCCAGGACATGTCAGAGGTCTTCACAGCAGCCCCTTCTATCACAAGCCCAGAGGTCTAGGAGTAAAAAATGGTTTCATGGGCTGGGCCCAGGGCACCCCTGCTGTGTGCAGCTTATGGACTTGGTGCCCTGTGTCCCAGCTGCTCTAGCCATGGCTAAAAGGGTCCAAGGCATAGCTTAGGCCATGACTTCAGAGGGTGCAAGCCCCGAGCCTTGGCAGTTTCCACATGGTGTTGAACCTGAGGGTGCACAGAAGTCAAGAATTGAGGTTTGGGAACCTCCACCTCAATTTCAGAGGACGTATGGAAACACCTGGATGTCTAGGCAGAAGTTTGCTGCAGGGGTGGGAGCCCCACGGAGAACCTCTGCTAGGGCAGTGCAGAAGGGAAATGTTGGGTCAGTCCCCACTGGGGCATTGCCTAGTGGAGCTGTGAGAAAAGGGACCATCCTCCAGACCCCAGAATGGTAGATCCACCAACACTACCAACAACTTGCACCGTGCTCCTGGAAAAGCCACAAACACTCAATGCCAGCCCATGAAAGCAGCTGGGAGGAAGCCTGTACCCTGCAAAGCCACAGGGGTGGAGCTGCTCAAGGCTGTGGGAGTCCACCTCCTGTATGAGTGTGACCTGGACGTGAGACATGGAGTCAAAGGAGATTATTTCGTAGCTTTAAGATTTGACTGCCCCACTGGATTTCAGACTTGCATGGGGCCTTTAGCCCCTTTGTTTTACCAGTTTCTTCCATTTGGAATGAATGTGTTTATCCAATGCCTGTACTCCTATTGTATCTTGGAAGTAACTAACTTGCTTTTGATTTTACAGGCTCATAGGCAGAAGGGACTTGCCTTGTCTCAGATGAGACTTTGGACTGTGGTCTTTTGAGTTAATACTGAAAGGAGTTAAGATTTTGAGGGACTGTTGGGAAGGCATGATTGGTTTTGAAATGTGAGGACATGAGATTTGGGAGGGCCCAGGGGCAGAATGATATGGTTTGGCTGTGTCTATCTCATGTTGTCACAAATATAATTTGAATCCAACTGTTTTCTCATACACCAGTGAATTTATATTATTATGTTTTACTCATAATTAATTTTTAAATAAAAGCTGAAAGTTTCTTGTTTTTTGGTCATCTGTATTTTTTATGCTTTTTTAATGTCCGTATGTTATGTTATATGTATACAGTTTTTCAACCAGAATATATAAAAGAGCTCTATCGGGTTAAGGAGAAAATAACCATTTAATTAATTCATCACAAATATAGAAATTAACCCAAATATCTCTTAGTTCTTATGACTTAAGTAAATCTTTGAAAAATAAGCTGATTTTAAATTTATTCATAAAGCAAAAATAGAGCTGTTTTCAGAATTGTCAGCATACATTTTTTCCTGAGTTTATTGGTCAGACAGGAGTATATTTTTCTCTACCAGATGTTTTAAGGTCATAAAACTATAAATCCAGCTTAAAAGCAAAATAATTTTTGTTGATGTAACTTATTGACAAATAAGACTAGTTTAATATTATCGGTTTAATGAAAACAACTGTATCTTCTGAGTTATCAGCTAAGTATCCATATATTTAACTTTAAGAGTCTTACTTAGATGAACACCTGATATTCACATGCTGTTAAAAAAATGATTAGAAGATAATGTGAAATAATTACTAGCTCTGTCTAATGTCTCAGTTTTCATAAAGTATGTGTAATTGTTAAAAATAAATAAATTAGGTAAATGTAAATGAGATTTATAAACTTTTCATGTAATTTGAAATCTTACCATTATATTGAATTAAATCATAGACATTGATAAAACATGAGTCATTTCTAAATAAGATAAAATACAGTAACATTAATTGCTAAACATAAATTAATGTTTCTTTATTTTTGCCTTCTTAAATTTTATAAAAAGACAAAAGGCATGTTGGTCAATTAATATCATGTCCTGTTCCACATTAAAAGTTGTTCCATAAAAATCATTTTTAGACATTATAAAATACATATTGGTCCCGAGATAAAAATACATTACAATTCAAAATTTCTTCCTGGCTATTTACTAAAAATTAAAGTTACTAAACATTAAGACTTCTAATTAATATATGTAGTTCCATATACAAAGAAAATGTATATGCAAAAGTAATGTGTATGAGTAAGAATTTTGTGTGGTCTCAAAGATAGGGGGAAGAAAAAGTAAAATTTTGTCCTAAGGTAAAATGAGTGATTGTTCCAATATTTTAAAAAGGGAAATTATAGAACAAAAACTGGCAGGTCTAAGCAAATCATGGAGAGTTTATGAAGGATGGATCTTATAAAGTGAGTTTTGTATGTGATTGAGTTGGCTAGGACTGGAAGGAAATTGTTTGTTTTTCTAATAATTAAGTATTGGTGTCAGGGGTGCACTGATTAAGGACCAAAGTCTGGTACTCTATGTTTGAAATAGTAAGGTTTTCTCAGAATGTTGATCTGCTGTGGGTTTTTAAAAAGTTGCAAGGGGTTTTTATCTTAATTCTGAAATCTGTTTTTTTACATTTTCAACCATTTTCTGAAGTAGAGCTTTTTCTTATTTTACAGTTTCTACCTATTTTCAAATTAGAAGTGTTATCTTCTTCATGTAGGAAAAAAATTCATTTCTCAAGGTAGAATTTTCCTTTTGAAGCTTTTCAGACCCATATCTCAGTGGCTAGGCTTTATATGCAACCCACTCCATGTGATTTACCTTCTGTTCTTTCTTCGTTCCTTAAAAAGGTACATATTGTTGCTTAACTATAGTTCCTCAACTATAGCTAACTATAATTATATAGAAATTTTGAATTGTAATGTATTTTTATGTCATGAATATAATCTCTAAAAACAATTTTTATAGAACAACACTCTCCAACTTTTTTGTTAGTTGTTGCAATTTTTTTTTTAAGTTATACTACTATTGTGGCCCCATGCTGGCCAACGTTTTTCTTAAAGTTTTCTCTGGTAACATGAGACTGTATTCTTGGCTCTTCTTTTTTTTATAATTTAAACTTTTATGTTAGATTCAGCGGGTATATGTTCAGGTTTGTTATATGGGTATACTGTGTGATGATGAGGTTTGGGTTTGGATCCCATCACCTGGGTAGTGAGCATAGTACCCAATAGGTAGTTTTTCAACCCATGCCCTCCTTCTTCACCCCCAAGTAGTCTGCAGTGTCCATTGTTTCCAACTTCTTTTCCATTGTTCTCATTTTTATATCTATGTGTACTCAATGTTTAGCTCCCACTTATAAGTGAGATCGTGGCTTTTCTTGATGTGTCTAAGTTGTTCTACGCAACCAGGCAATTTCACGTGTTTTTACTTTTTCTTTTTCTTTTTTTTTTTTTTTTGAGACGGAGTCTGGCTCTGTCACCCAGGCTGGAGTGCAGTGGCGCGATCTCAGCTCACTGCAAGCTCCGCCTCCCAGGTTCATGCCATTCTCCTGCCTCAGCCTCCCAAGTAGCTGGGACTACAGGCACCCACCACCACACCTGGCTAATTTTTTGTATTTTCAGTAGAGACGGGGTTTCACCATATTAGCCAGGATGGTCTCGATCTCCTGACCTCGTGATCCGCCCACCTCGGCCTCCCAAAGTGCTGGGATTACAGGCGTGAGCAACCGCACCCGGCCATGCTTTTACTTTTTCTAAAAGCCATGCATTCCCCTGATCAAGGTACTGGTTTTCTTGTTTACTTTATTCCTTTTTAATAAAGTGTACACTCATAATCTTGGACACATGCTCTTGCAGTGTCTAATTGGATTCAAGTACCTTTCCATGAGGTTCAACTTCTAGGTTATCCAAATGGGCTTCCCATAGGAAAGGCAGTCATACTGTAGGAGGCTTTTCACTTACCTTTCAAGTAATCAGCCTAAGAAACAGATATTTTATATTTTAAGATAAGTTCTTGTGCTTGGTGCTGTCTTTATTAGTTTTTTACTACTTAGAAAAACTAGGTCATCTCTAGTACAGGTCTAAGTTTTTTCCCTCTGAACTATGTAACTTTTTATATTTGCTTTTGAAGTCTTTTAATAATCACTCTGATTAAATAATTATCTCACAATGACATCTGATTATATTTTAATTAAATGTTTTAAGTTTTTTTAACATCTTTAACAAACTTCCCCAAAATCAAATTCTAATTTAAGTACTTTTAAGCTTAAATTGACTTTGGGATTTTTCAGTTGGGCCCCAAAAAAACATCAAACAATGCGTCTCCCATGATGCTTATTCGATGGGTTGTATAAAGGCACTGTCAAATAATAAAGTGACACTAGCTCTTACTAAAATTATATTTAGATGGATGCATTATTGATGTGAATGCTTTAACATTTATAAAATTTATAAAGGTCTGATGGTTCTTACTGTGATGCTATCAGTAATGATTTTGGTTGTTATCTTAAAATGCCATACACAATAGAAATAACTAAATTTCTTAATCAATTGCTGAACTTTTATCACATTATAACTGTGACTGTTCTAATTTTTTGGTCATCTACAGTGCTGATTCTTATCTAGTGGCATCTGCAACAAGATTCATAAAAAAGATTCTAGCAAGTACTCCTCAGTACAGGTGTCTAGTAACTTTAAGATCAATGGACTAAATAAAAATTTCTAAAATGCTAACAGGTTCATAAAACTGCTAACCAAGATAATGAAGAACAAAATTTAATTGCCTGAGATTGAATAACTGATAAAAATTATGATTTTTATGACTTTTATTTGAAACATTATTGGTTATTCATTTAAATATTTTGTTTTCCATATTTAAGAAAACTTTCTTTCTTGAGCTGCCTATAGCTTACAGCAATTTGGTAAAGTGCACTTTAATAAACAAAGGTGAAAACATTTACTTTTCTACTTGATCCCTTCAAAACTTGAAAACTATTCATGAGTTTTTTATGTTATGACAGTATGGTTTTTAATAGGATGCAATTATAATTGTGAATTATATTCCCAATATTATATTGGTAGTTATATTCCCAATATTACATTGGTAGTTATATTCCCAATATTATTATATTGGTAGTTATATTCCCAATATTATTATATTGGTAGTTATATTACCAATATTATTATATTGGTAGTTATATTACCAATATTATTATATTGGTAATATAATTATTTAATATATCACATTTAAAATTAATATATCATATTTTACATTGTTTATACTCATACATACTGAAGATAAAATCTGAAGCCTGCCTTGATTTGGCTTCCTAGCTTCAAAATATTTTTAACAAAGGTCCAATCTGAGATTCAATCATTATGCTTGCTATACTAATATAAACAATCAGGCCAAATCTAATAAATCTGAATTTATGTTACGAACAAATTAGTGTTACTCTAATGATCTTTTGTAAAAATTGGGCTGTCTATAGTATATTGTTTTTAGACTGTAACCCTATGCATTGTTTTTGAGTTTTTATTATCTACCTGTAGGCTGGACAGGATACTAAACTCTCCTAAGTTCCTGTAATTCAATTTTTCTCTCATAGAATTACTAAGAAGAGAAATAGTTATTTCCTAATGCCCTATAAACAAATTACAGTTTAAATTTAGTTTTTAGTTTTAGTTTAAATAAATTTCAGGGGACAAGCCTCACGCCTAGTGTGTGGGCTACACAGAGTTCACCAAACCACCCAGTGACATAATGGGAGACATTCAAACTGTGAAACTGCCAACTTCATGCTGTAGGCAACTTTTCCCAAGAGCACTAAACCAAGACTCCATGTTCTAATAAGACCGTTGCCCCTCTTAATGCCTATCTTTTTCACTTAAATAATAGATTACTTAAGTGAAAATCTATTTATTATTGTAATAATAATTACAATGAGCTCATAATTAAAAGTTTAGAATCATAACCGATATGAATAACATAACAAAACCTGACTTAAGCAATTCTTAAGTCCACCTGTTGGGTAATTTTGGCAATACCCCCAAGACAACTTTTTGTTCTAATTGTACTAATGGTCCTTTCTACAGAGCTGGCACTCTGCTTTAATTCATCTTAATCATGAAATGCTAGTCCATGGCTACAACAAGTCTTCCCACTTCCTCTATGGCTTTTTCATCTGCTGAGTTGATTGCCCTTAGGCATGAGCTCTTGGTTAAAAACCTTTGTACAAATTAAATTTATTATATTGTTGCTGGGTTTTTTTTCTTGTATTTTGCTCTTGATATTTAAGCTCTGTTCTTGTGTTTTGTCTAATCTTTGTAAAAATCAGTTATCTCAACAGGATGATGTTAGCCAAATACTTTGAGATTATTGACAATGCCTAAGAGACTAATAAGGTAGAACTTGATGCTAAACTCCAGGCAAACCTGCCCTAAGAAAGGTTTTGGTTGTTTCATTCTGTTTTTCTTTCTGGCACCTTTGTTACTCAAATGCGGTCTGGGTCCCTGATGTTGACTACCTTACTTCCCCCGATGGGGGACCAGAGACCACCAAGACAGGTCCACTAAGCACCAAAAGACAATTAAACCTAATTTCAAGACAGTTGATCAGTAACATTTTCAGAAAAAGATCTTGATCAAAAGGGGGAAATGTGAGAATTAATGATGTGAACTGAAGTTAACTTGTCCACCCAAGTAGATTAGAGTCAGGAGGCCAGCGGCAGGTGGGAAGCACCGAGGCACAGGTCACTTGCCCAGGGACAATCTCACCAGCCAGCTGCCAAGTCACTTGCCCAGGGACACTATCAACCACCTGCCATGTCAGTTACCCAGCGACAATCTCACCAGCCAGCTGCCAGGTCACTTGCTGCAACCTTAAGGCCATTTTTACGCAGGAGATGCTGAAACAAACTCCTGTGACTCCAAGACTAGTGTTACCCACTCTTGTCACTCACCAATCCGAGCTTGCCAGCTCCCTAAAACCTTGCTAGTGCCAATGAATTTTCTTTCACAACAATGCATAACATTTTTCTTTCTAAGAAGACCCTTAATCTTCTTTCTTCTTTGGACATACTGAAGACCACCTAGTCTGTGTGTATGCTTCAAGCTGAAGTCTGTTCTCTAAAATAAAACATTTTATTTAGAGTTCATGTATATATTTTTATTTGACTTTGACAATACTCATATGCCACCTCAGAAGCAAAATGTTTTTAAAAAAGAGAAGACGGCTTTGGGAAAACCATCACATAGGTTCTATTTTTATGTTTATCTATATACATAACTGGGATATTCAGTCAAAAAAATAAAATATTTCCCCTGACTTGTGATGGCCATTGGCAATTATAAGAAAAGTCATCCCAGAATTGAAAAGTTCAGCCATGCCCTGCCCCATGGGCCAGGTTCGTCTGCTAGAAACACTCAGACAGCAAGAATTAAATAGATCCTCATCTCTGTTTTCTCAGTGTTGTGTTTGGAACTGAAAGTCTTCTCCTCCCTTCTTAATGGTGTTAATCACATCTTTACCAATAGAATTCAAAAGGCTCCCTTTATTGCCCTCACAATATGCTCTCCTGAGGCAAATAATTTAGACTCAAGTAACTGCCAAGATTACTGGAAACAATAAACCATATTTACACATGCCTGTTAATGTTTTATGTCTGAAAGAATTCTTATAAAATAGACACCCAGTATCTAGAATCATGAGAGATATGGAACCTCCTTTTTCATGTTTGTTTTGTATTTTCTTTTACAGGTGAAAGGTAAAAGGTAAAACTTTATATTTTTATCTCCTTATTTCCTTAAGATCTTCTAATTTTAGGAAAATATTGTATCATGTTTTCACCCTCCACAAACAATCATCCTTTTTTCCAGAAATATCTTGACTCCCCTTCAAGAATTCGTCTTCTCATGAGGTGGTAGTGGTGGCTCTGGCTGTGTCCCCTGTGGTCTCCTGCCTTTCCCTGGCCCAGGAGTGGGCACATAACCGAGTGGGACCACAGCTTGGAGTCTGGAGTGAGAATAGGTGGGAAGCTCAGTGGAGAGCATATCTGGCCACCTGGCCTTGGAGTTGTCCTGTCCTGACGGATGCAGGACGACTGAGCCTGTACCTGAGCCCACACCTCATCCTGCTGCCTGGGG
This sequence comes from Pan troglodytes, assembly GCF_028858775.2. Classification (NCBI taxonomy): domain Eukaryota; kingdom Metazoa; phylum Chordata; class Mammalia; order Primates; family Hominidae; genus Pan; species Pan troglodytes. The sequence goes on from NC_072403.2 coordinate 181,535,433, forward strand.
ATTCTGCAGGCCACCACCACCCCCACACATTCCCAATGCTATTAAGCATGCCACAGTTATTTTCTGTGGCTTGCAACCAAAAAACTCTAATAACTGATACAATTCTGCAAAGCCAACAGTCACAGACTACCAATGGCAATGAGAGGAGACCACATTCCAAAAGACAATGTGATGAGCATTTAAAGAAAGAATTACCTATGTCTGAGTGAAGACCTATGACACAAAACATGCAAGGAAAGTGGGTTGAGGTTGGGAACACAGGAAATATTTTCATGAAGTTTAAATGGTTCATGCAGATTGAAGCCAGATCTGGCCTCCATGTCCTCCGGTCTCCCCTGCCACGTCAGCCACAGAATGGATGCGTGGACAGCAACACGTGCCGTCACCCAAGCTCAGCAGGACCCTCGCCTCCCAGGCTGGGTACTTGGAACTAAGAGATTGTTTACCTCTCCTGTTATTCATTTGAAACACAAACTTTGATAGCCATGATTCATCTTAATATTTAAGAGAATGGTTCCATTCGCTTTGATAGGCATGTTTTCTAATCTATTTTAAAATACTACTTTACAATAACATATGGAAATTTGCACCTGGGGTACACATTAGTGGTGCTGTGTGTACATTTTATTTTTGGATAACTGTAAGATGGAAAGATTGAGAGATGTCTGGAAGGCTGGGTGCTCTGGCCCTGCTGACCAACAGGAAGTCCATGGCAGAGGTCATGTCCATAGCAGTAAGAACGGAAATACTAGAGCTAAGCCAGCAATCCTGCAAGGGACCTGGATGACACACATAGGCTGAGGAGGAGCCACAGAACTCAGGACAGACCCTTCAAAGGCAGGGAGCTTAGGCCTGATGTCATCGCTCAGCCACCAAGGACATGCACATGAAGGTGATTCCTAGCAGCTCTTGGGTCCTCATAGCAGAGGCAGCTGCCTCCAATAGAAGACTTCATGTATACTAAGAACCTTGTCCTTCTTTGAGTCCACAAAGCCTCCCAAGAGGTCCAAAACAGAGTCATTCAGGCCTGGGTTTCCAACCTGGCATTGCCACCTCCAGCAAGGCATGTAGGGATGTCGATTTCATTATTTATAAAAGGAAGATGGCGGCATAGACATGAGCTCCTTGCCATAGCCCCTCCTTCAGCTGAGCAGGTTGCAGTCAACGTGCTCAGATGCTGGATGCCAACGCTGGCTCTATTCCCAGGGTCTGGGGCTGAAGTGTGTGAGACTCCCAGTCACGTGTCCAGATGGCTTTGCAAATGGCCATGATTCCATCCCCACAAGCACAGGTGCTCCGACAGATCCCTATTTGCCCATATCCTTTATCTAACTCCCTCAAAAACTTACGCACTCCTGGCGTGTAATGAGTCTGCCACCCACTCCATCACCTGCCCACCCTCTACTTCCCAGGAGCCAAATAACTGCCCTATATATGCATCATCAAATGATGGTCTCCTCTAAAAAGAATGTGTTTGGCTCTAGACTGTGCAGTGTGTTTGTCCCTCATTAGCCTGTGTCTGCTGCCAAGGGCATTCATCATACAGCCCCGTGTTGGATGATTTCAGCAGCACTCAACTGTAAGATGGGTCTCTTTGGGATCCTTTGATGCAACTCAAGAAGCATTTCTGAGAGTCCCTGCTGTCCCAGCTCCATCAGGGCTGGCCAGAGCCGGCAGGGGCCACACGTCTGAGGCCAACCACAGCTGCCTCCTTTACAAGCAACATCTCCAGAGACCCAAGCCAGTGATTGGCGCCTTCACTTTAGAGGTTGACTTATGAGCCAGTCCTCAAGAGATGGTGGACTGTTTTTTTGTTTTTGTTTTTTTTGGTCTTTTGTTGTTTTGCAACGGTTTAGATTTTGCAGCTTCAAAAACAACCAGATCCTGCTAGAGGCAAAATCCAAGTAAATCCAAGTGAAGAAAGTGTATATACAGGGGTAGACAGCCCTGGGCAGGGGCCTCTGTCATTCCCAGGGTCTGAGGCAAACAGTGTCACTGTTCTTACGTCAAGTAGCCCAATCCTGGGCTGCCCTTTTGCCAGAGGCTGCACAGCCCTCTGTGCATGCAGGAATCAGGCATGTTCTCTTGTGTCCTCCTCTGCAGAATGAGGACAATACTATCCCTTACCTGTAAGCTCAGGGTGAGGATCAAGTGTGTTCAAACAGGTAAAGAGCTTAGAAGAGTGTCTGGCACACAGGATGGGATTCGTGTGTCCAGTCCTTATCAACTTCAAATACAAACAATAACGATGGCTGGCCTGCCATGGTCCCAGCCCACTGAGCTAAGTAAAAATACCAAACTCACTGTAGGAAAAGCAAAAGCGTGATGCTATCATAAGAATTGTCACACGTGCAGATGATGGCTTGGGTTCTAGTTCTTAAGTCTTCTAATTTGCTGGTTTTGTGTTGATCCTGAATAAATTTAGAGCCCTGCCTACTTTCACTGAGACTACGGGGAGTCCTCTGTGCTGCTGGAAAATCCCTAATAAATGCACAGAGGAGACTTCCTGGGGTCTCCACCGCAGGTCATGATCATGAGCCTGGACCGCGAAGGTGTAGGGTCTCCGGTGTAATTCCCACTTCCACCACTAGCAACCAGGCCGTAAATGCCACCCTCTGCCCGTTTCCCCAGCTGTAAAACAGGATTAATTGTAGGTCCTACATTATGGTGGTGTTGGGAGAACTGAATGAGTTAATGTGTAGATAGTGGCCATCACCCAGCAAGCACTCTATGAACGTTAGCTATTATTACAAACGAAAATCTAAAAACAAGATTAGCCATTGCCATGGAGCTTTCCTGTCAGTCTCTTCTGAAAGTCCAGGGATGAAAGGAACTATGAAATGTACCTGAGAGCTCCTCTGGGCCCGCCCTGCTTCAGCCGCCAGCACTGCACCTGCGCTCTGCAGTCCCTCCCATCACAGCGGAGGTCTGGCAGCACATCCCTACCTGCAGCTGCAGACCGAGGCGGTGCTCCCAGCTCTCGAAGCTTCTCAAGGAATCCGGCAATAGCTGGTGACGCCTGGACCCCCGAGCCCTGACTGAGTCTTTGAAGGCTGGGCTGGGTGGGGTGGGGGGAGGCAGGACCCTGCAGGCCCCCCTCCCTCTGCAACAGAGCCGACTGCCCCAGCCTGTGATTTGTGTTCACACAGGCTCCACAATGAGGTGTGGCACTTAATGAAAGGGCTCTGTCACTTACCCAGTGAAACAGCGAGTCTGAAGACCAAAGAACTGGTTACTTCTTGTACGTGAGGCAGGACGACCTGAGCTCCGGCCCAGAACGAATGTCACTTACCCAGTGAAACAGCGAGTCTGAAGACCAAAGAACTGGTTACTTCTTGTACGTGAGGCAGGACGATCTGAGCTCCGGCCCGGATGGAGGGCGAGCACTCAGCTCCCTTCAGTTCAGCACAGAGGAGCAGACCTGCTGCTGAGCTGCCATGCAGCACGAGCTGGGGGAGTGGGAAATCATGACCCACAGGTTTGTCTTCAGAGAGCCTGTTGAGGGTGGCATGGACGGGCACCTGAGCACCCAGGTCAGAGGCAAGGTGGGGGGACTTCTGGGAAGCCAGTCCTGAGTTAAAGGACTCTGGAAGCCCAGGGCAGGACCAGGGTGCAGGGAAGGTGGGCAGGGGCCAGGCACAAGGCAGGACCAGGGTGCAGGGAAGGTGGGCAGGGGCCGGGCACAAGGCGAGGTCTGGCTTCTGTGGTGTGATCCAGGACTTCTCAACATTTCCTTACCATGGCACACACAGAAACAGAAAAGTCTGTGGCACACTGGCGCAAACCACAGGATTTGGGAGCATCTGCAGGGGGCAGGAGGGAGAAAATGCCTTTTTTATGTTATGTAATCGTGAAAGAAAAGTAAAACACAAAGCATGAGGAAAGATCTTAAAAGGTTGAGTTTGAACAATACTTCCAGCAAAGGTCTACTCAAACTTTAAATGAAAATTTTAGCTTGTTCTTACAAACATAACTCTTTTACGCCAAGCTTTATGGGTAAATTGGCTACAAGAATTTCCTGACTCAGAATTTAAGGAGTCACTGTGATAACCACTTGGTTATAACATTATTAATAGTATAACAAAATAGCATTCTTGTATTGAGAGACAACAGTCCTGCTTTCACGCTTAAGTGATTTATAAGCGGCCACTTCTCCTGGTTGACTGAATGTCCTGTCTGGCCATTACACAAAAATTGGAAAAGTTGGTCTTTCTAAAATGGGCTGAGAAGCATGTGATCATTCTATAAATCTTTTTTTATTTTCTCTCATTGAAAAATGTAGTTGAAATTTCTTATGATAATGCAAAAAGATTTCCAATCTAATGGCATTTTTAAAAATCAAGTATTTCAAAGTCACAATAAAATTTTTCCATAAGAAGATGCAGGTATTTCTGTACTAATTTTTTTCTTTAGGATTCATATTATAGCACTAACTACACATGACTGGAAAACCAAATTTAACAACATTTTTCCAAAGTTGAATTTTTGCTTCACACTTATAAGCTGTGTTTTTATGTTAGTATATTTCAATTATACGCAATTTAAATATGTCAGGGGAGAAAGCCAGTTTTTGAAAAAAATACTATCCTCAACAAATCTTTTATAAAAAGTTTTTCTTCAATTTTTTTAAATGTTTGATAAAACTTCCTGGGGTCATCAGGCATTTTAGTGGGAAATCTCTGGGTGGTCTTCAGATTCCATTTCTTCTCTTGAAGCTAAAACTGGACAAAGCAATAACGACTTGGATTTCAACAACCCATCGTTGAGCGTGGAAGTCCAATTTACAAGTAATTCTGTGTTGTTTTGTTTTTACATAAGGAGACTCTGTGATTACTACTGTGCAATACTGGAGTCTAGGGATTTTCAGAACAAACTCTCAAGTGGAGGCCATCACACCTCCTCTGACTTCATCCACAGGGCAGGTGGACCGACACGGGTGGGGTTTCCATCAATCTCATTTGTCTCAAGTATTCAAGTACTACTTTGGATATTTACTTGAGTTGTTTGTTTTGGTACTTCCTTCAGGACAAATTATTTTCTTCCAAGAATGTCTCTTCAGGGATTCTAACTGGGGCTATTAACAATCACTAATGTCTATATACAGAATAATTCATCTGCAATAAAAACTTTTTAAATCAATTTCTGGGTCAGAGTTGGGAAGTCAATGAGTTGGATTTTATACTTACTTCCCTCACCAAAAATGATACAACAGTAAGGGGTTCCTAACTAAAACTCTATTAGTACTTCAGAATTTATACTAAATCTACTCTTGAATATTTCCCTAGGTCAAACATCTCTCAATACAAGAATGCTATTTTGTTATACTATTAATAATGTTGAAGTGCATAAGATTTTATAATATACTAATATTTTACATGTATTTTCTCAAACTCCTGACCTCAGGTGATCTGCCCGCCTCAGCCTCCCAAAGTGCTGGGATTACAGGCGTGAGCCACCGTGCCTGGCCATATTTTACATGTGTTTTCTATCGGGCAATTGGTGGGATCATTTCTTTTATCATTCATAGTAGTGTTTAGGCCATTTTTTTCCTTTTTTCTTATTACCACCATTTGGGACAGGGAGTATGGTTGCTGTGCTGTTTTTGCTGTTGTTGATTTTCTATCTCTCTCTCTCTCCCCCTCTGTCTCTCTCTATGTGTGTGTGTGTGTGTGTACATATATATATATATATATATATATATATTTTTTTTTTTTTTTTACTATTGTGCAGATACAGTTGAGGTGCATAAAGAGAAGGAGTATGATGTGCAAGGCACACACCTGTACTCAGCTGAGTGCCACAATACACAGAAGCCCGAAATAGCTGTCGGAAGCCAGTGGTGGCTGCACTGCTGCTCCTAATATACACTTCCTTACACCTGTGTCCTGAGCCCTTTGCCGAGTGACTTGGCTGTGCCCCTGGTGAGAAGAGGTGAACATTCCCCTTCATCCCATTCACCGACCTGCACGTGGCCGTGTGGCCTACTCTGGACTACAGCAGACACTGGGAGAGCCTACAGATGGGCTTGCAGTTTGCTGGCATCCTGCACTTTTGTCCTCTGCCATAAGCAGAACCGATCCAGGTGGGCACTTGTCCCACAGTGAGGAGACACCTGCAGGGCTCTAACCCATGTCCAGAGCAGAGCCCGGCCCACCCTTGTGCAAAGCCACCAACATTATCACGGCAAGAGTGCATGCAGGCTCTAACTCCCCCTCCAAAATCTCTTCCACCCTTTGTTTCCTTATCATATCACAGCCCACACCAAAAATTATCACTAGCTGGCATATAAGAACTAAAACATAGGTCATATTTTCTACGTTTAGTCAAAAAACTTGCCTACGACGTGTATTGTTTCAAAGGCTGACAGTTTCTCTCCAGTCGTGGTTTTTTGGCAATAGGAGCAATGGATGTCTGGGATGAAAACTCTGCCATATAGAATGTAGCCTATAGAGCACGTATTCAGATTTATGCCCTCTAAATGGATTACTACATTCTGAATGGCATTAACTTTCCAATGAGTAAGAGCCACTCATTCACCTCTCTCCTCTATTCCCAGTCCTTGAAATAGTTGATTTCAAATGTTTTCGCCTAAGGTAAAGGACGATATATGCAAAGATTTTGTACAAACTCCAGGGGAATTCCCGAGAAATCTCACAAAGTTTGAATCTATGGAGACAAAGGAAAATTGTGCAACGAGTGGTGTTTTCTTTCACATAGTGCAACAGACAGGATCACATGCCTCCAACGTGGGAAGGGGAACACGTCGACCCTAGGCAAGCAGAGGGCCTTAGCATGCTGACTCTGCAGGCTCATCCTGGGGCCTGAGCAGCCGTGTGGGCACCAGGACTGCAGTCCTTTCCCCTGCCTGCCCCAGCCCCACCATCTCTTGCCTGGAGGTCATTTGGCCACCCTCTTAGTGTCAAAGGCAGAAGCTATGAGAAAGAAGGATAGGAGAGGGATGCAGGCCAGTTTTCAAATCCGGCAGGAGGAGCAAGGTCCCGGGGAGCATGTGGTGGAAGGTGAGCATCCCGATCTAGGAAGGCATTTCCGAATGCAGGGAACACAGTCACACCAAAGCATATGTCCATAACCATCGTGGAAACTAACTAGGCCTTCTGACGAGAAATACAGGAGGGAGAGCCCATGCACACTAAACTAACACAATATTTGAGCAACAGAGCGAGAAAGAAGCCAGCACCATAATTTAATCTTAGCTTAATATGGTGCTTGACTATTTGGGGTGAATAATTACTCAATATTTTAAAATTTTCCTTGTATATTTTAATTTATTACCTTTCTTCCAGAAGTCACACTCACCAAAATCTATTCTTTTGCAATTATACCAATGAAATTAGAGATATGGCCTCTGACCCTTTCCCACTTTTGAGTCTAGGACTTTAAGGAAACTACAACATCATTACGAAGACTGGGGAGGAACAGTGTCATGGGCACCGCTCTGCTCTGCATGAAGGAGTCCGACAGCTGCCAGCGGAGAGCTTTGGTGGTGCCAAATCCCCTGGAGAGAGGAGGCTGCAGCCCCAGGCAGCAGGGAGCCCTGGAGGAAGCTGCCTCTGCAGACTCGCGGGAATGCCAGCTCCGGGTTTCATTCCTTTGTTCACTGCTGCTTCCCAAGTGCCAGACGGAGCCTGGAACTCAGTGGCTGCTCAAAAGATATTGTTGAATGAGTAAATGAACGGAATTGCACAGGAGTGAGGCCACAGTTCTACAGTTGAGCTGCCTGTCACGGCCCTCACCCAACCACCACTGCTGGAAATGTGCAGACAGGGTGTGCCTCTCCCGTTTAAGGGAAATGTATTGAGATATCATTCACATACATGGCACGTGCTCAGGGAGCCCCCCAGGATGACAGAGCTCACCCATCACCCCACAGAACGTCTCTGCCCCATCCAGGCAGGCCCCAGAGTACACTGGGTCTGGCTTCTCTAGTCAGAGGCGGTTTGAGTGAGTCTAGAGACTTCACAGAATCTGGGTCACAGAGCATCCACCCTTTTCCATCTGGTGTCTTCCACTCAGCGTAGCGGTCCCGAGATCCAGCGTGTCTCTGCTAGGATCAGCGGTTTGCTCCTTGGTGTTGCTGAGAAAAATTCTACTGCATGGAACACCACCATCTATCCACACTGGATAGACACCAGATGAGTGCTTCCGCCTGCTGTGAATGAAGCTCCTATGAACAGTCTCATATTAGGTATGAAAGGAAAATAAATCAATCACTAAACAAAGGGGAAAGTCAAGCTGGGAGCTGCCTCCCATTCTATTCCTAAATAAGATAGCTACAAAGATAAAAACGCTGTTCCTCCCTCACAATTTGCTCACAAGGAACTTCCTTGTGGAACAAGGACAGACAGAACTCAGTCATCCCTCTGCTCACATGAGACAAACACAGATCGGAATGCTTCCTCCGCCCTGTTGTTTCACCCAGCCAGACTAAGGCATACGTAACTATTCCAGTAAATTGTGCATTCGGTGAAAGGCTAATCAGAAACTTAAAAGAATGCAGCCATTTGTCTCTTATCTACCTACAACCTGGAAGCCCCCTCCGTGCTTTGACTTGTCCTGTCTTTCCAGATAGAACCAATGTACATCATACATACAATGATTGATGTCTCATGTCTCCCTAAAATGTATAAAACCAAGCTGTTCCCCGACCACCATCACCAGGACCTCCTGAGGCTGTGTCACGGCACGTCCTCAACCTTGGCAAAATAACTTTCTAAATTTATTGAGACTTGTCTCAGATACTTTTTGGTTTACAAAGGTGTTTGTGGACATGTATATTCATTTCTCATAGATAAGTACCTAGAAGTTGAATTGCTTAGACATGAGTAGATGTATGTTTAACTTTTTGAGAAACTCCCAAACATATTTCCAAACTACACCGTTTTACACTCTGTCAGCAGAATTTAAAAGTTTCCACTGAACCACATCCTTGTCAACGTTTGGTATTGTCAGTATGTTTAAGTTATTGATACTGTTCTAGTGAATGTGTAGAGACATCTCGTTTTGGTTTTAATTTGCATTTTCCTAATGATGAATAATACTGAGAAATTTTTTCTTTCATATTGTCATATATGTGTCTTCTTTCTTAAAGTGCCTAGTCAAATATTTTGCTCATTTTTTTATTGCTTTTTATTATAAACTGTGTTTTTTTAAAATATTATCTTAACACACGTCTTTTGGCTGATACAATATTGTAAATATTTTCTCCCATTCTGTGGTCTACTTACTGTTTCCTAATGCTGTCTTTTGAAGAGCAAAATATTTTTCTCCATTTATGGAGACAAGATGGTTAACTTAGCTATTCCAAAATGTTTTTAAAATTCTAGTTTGTTTTAAAACAACCACAGCAAACTGCATGGATTTGTTCCACATCTTTGAAAGAAAAACATTATTTTATTTATTTCACAGTGGAAGATAAGTCAGTAAGGCCCCACTTCGGCAGGTTTTGTTTTCGTTTCCTCATGCCTCTGCAATGCTCGGAGTCACCCACGCCTTACTCACTGCGGCTGGAACGAACCCAGACTCCTCTCTCCTCCCACAGCCTCTGGCGCAGGGCGCTCCTTGCTTGAAAGAAACGTTTGCGATTTTTAGTGGAAACGTCCGTGTTTTCTTGGTAACTGGTAAATGGCTGTAGATTACAGACACGCGGTCCTTTGTACGTAACAGAAGGCTTTGAGTGTTTCTGTGAGGATCACCCTGTGAAGAAACGGCTACAGTGAGAGCAGCCGAGGCGGGACGCAGCCCCGGACGTGGGGTCAAAGAGGAGCCGTGCGTGGGGTCAGAGAGGAGCCGTGCGTAGGGTCAGAGAGGAGCCGTGCGTGGGGTCAGAGAGGAGCCGTGCGTGGGGTCAGAGAGGAGCCGTGCGTGGGGTCAGAGAGGAGCCGTGCGTGGGGTCAGAGAGGAGCTGAGTTCAGGACGGGCATGGCAGCCGCAGGAGGAGGGCAAGGCGGAGCCCGGGAGGGGCAAAGTGGACAAAGCCAGGGCTGGAGAGGGGAGACCCAGGATCAGCACCACGTTCCACGGGGATGGCACAGAAGCCTGAGAGGCCACGGCCAAATGTGGAAATTGGCTTTGCCAAATCTTGCATTTCAGAGAGAAAAGGCAATATGGCATTAATGCTTGCCTTGTTTAATTTTCGTAATTTTCCCTTTCTTCCTGCCAATAGCTTGCTTTGTTACCCGGAGAGTAGCCACAGTTTTAGCTCACAGTGATGTCAACTTGAAGCTTCTCTCCACAAGCAGCTGTGACCTCAGCTGCCGTGCAGTCAGCTTCCCCGGCCTCCCTCCCCAGCCAACCTGGTCTCCCAGGCACAAGGCTGGACGCTGGCTTCAGAGTGGCTGCAAGGGCACGGCCCCCAGGCCTAGGGCTGATCAGCGTGAACAGTACCCAGCACACTTGCTTCAAAAAGTAAGAAGAAATAGAACACAAGCTGCTTGTTTTCATGACTATAGCACAAACTATAAAACAAAACATCTTCCTCCAGAACACGGCAAGCTGGATGGATAGTGATCTGGACAAAAATTTGCTGTAGGTTTTGTAACTGGGGTTCAGTGAGTACCAGGCTCCCCAGAGCATACATGTGGAGACAGTTAAGTTGATCCCATTTTCCAAGATTCAGAGGAGATGTATTTATATTAGGAATATAAACTTGCTATTAATGCAACTTCAGAATGTCCAGGTCATCCGTTGGGAAAAAAAAAAGAGTAAGTCTAGGGCTGGTTCGTGCTGTTGCTACATGGAGGGAATCCACATCCAAGCCTGCCGCTCACATGCTGGGACACATTGCCTCAGCCTCCATCTCCGGGAGTCCCACGCTTTCTCTCCTGGGTTGTCCCACTATTCCTTTTCAAGTCCTCATGTTAGTGACAGTTCAATTTTCTCTTCACCTTCAAAATTGCAGAGAACCTAATTTCTACTGACCAGTCAAGCTTGTTTCATTTATCTTCCATGTTAACTTCATTTCAATTAAAATGTTAACCATCTGGAATCTTTGGCCTCTTATGTGACAAAAATAGGCATTAAATTGTATCATTTCTTAAATTATCTGTTGAAAAGTCCAAATACGTTACTGAATATGATACAGATTAATAAGAATTTGGGCTCATTAAATGTAAGATAATTTCATAGCTTAAGGTAATTTCACACCCCAAGGGACTTATAACCTAAACACAAAGCAGATAACCAACATTAACTGTCAGCTGTCCACTGGAGAACTATCTCAGACAAAAAAATAAAATTTGGATTAGCTCTCCATGGTGCACAATACTTTCATGAACCATCTCTTTTGGGTTGGCAGCTGCAGTGTGTTCTGAGAGTATGTTAATGCTACAATAACAGTAAAAATAAAATTAAGTTGGGAACATACAGAAAAAAAGAAATTGATTACATTATTCCTAATGACGACCTGAATCAAAGTTGGCACTAAATAAATTTTTGTCAGAAAGGAGAAAAGAAATGAGAGAAAAAAAATAGAGGAGGCAGGATTTTATATTCTGCTCCCTTTTTGGAAAAACATATTTGTGTGAGCTATGTGAAATTGCCATTCAAAACCATTTGCATGTTGGTCATTGGGTATGGCTCAGTCTAGTCTTATCACCACGGAGATATCTGCTAGGTATCTGAGAAAGATTTCTTGGTGGTCCTGTCAAACGGTGAGTTGGTGCTGCCACCTGGTTCCTCCAGGCTGCTTGACCTGCATGTGGGTACATGACTCACACAGGTTATCTTTTTCTCCATTAAGTAGCCAATCATTTGCCAAACAGTGATAACAGCACCTTTACTCTGAAAACACCCAGGCGTCCTCCTTCAATAAGTCTGAAATACACACAGTTTTCTTTAAGCTAAGGAAAAAGAATGAGCTCCCACATCTGCAAAGAATGCCTTAAACAGAATGTCAAAAACGAACAGATATTGTTTATTCCAGCATGTTCAGACCACCCCCCTCGGTGGCCAGACTTGGGACCACGATCACATTCTTGCTTTGTTGTCTAAAGAACATGGACTTGCCAAAGTTGTGCAAGCCCCATGACATGTGCCACATGATATGAATCATCTTATCACGCAAGCACCAGAAGGAATCTTCACAGCCTGTAATTACGGAGACAGCAGGCTAGACAGAGCCGGGGCTCATCCTTCCTCCCCTGCACATCCCTGGCTGGGCTGCCAGGGCCGCAGGTGGACAGCGCCTGTCCACAGGTGTGTGCCCAGCCGTGGGCTCCTCACCAGCCTGCGTCCACTCGGTCGGTGAAGCAGGACCACCACAGACCAAGAAAGCTGTCCTGGGGCATGGGTGAGCGAAGACTGCGGGCTCTGGTACCAGGCGACCCAGCCTCGTGTCTGAACCTGGACTTTCCTTGAGACCTGAGCGCCCTGGCCTGCAGCTGAGCCCTCCCGGACACCCTGGCTGCACTGTCCTGCGTGAGGTGCAGCTGGAAAGCCTGGCTCAGTCCTCGTCACACAGACCTTGGAAAAGGCCAGGGCCTCTCAGCCTGATCAAGTCGACAGACTTTGCATGGGAAAAGTATGCATTTAAATGGATTTTCCAAGACAGAATGTCATGGCTTCTCTCTGTGGCACAGCTCTTGACAAATATTTGGAAAGTGAGGCTAAGAATAACAACAATGCCTATCAAACACACAGGTCTATTAGAACAATGAGACGATGAATTGGAATCAAGTGAAAACTAAAAAGCTCTACATAAACATGTTATTTTTATTACTACCTTTTGATGAAGGCAGAGCAACCAACCAGTTTTACGTTACAACACACTGTTCACTACTTCAGAACATTTCATTATGGATAGAATAGTACAGATAAAAAATAAACATGATACATCCCACCATTAGGCAGATCTCTAAGGCATCCACTCACAGCACCACCTACTCCTCCTCTGAGTGGTGTGGGGAGCACTGCTGATCGGAACCAGGCAGGGAAGCCTCTTGAGTCTACAGCGGCCAAGTCCTTCACCCCAGGCCAGAGGCCACACCAGATCCCTGCCTTCCATGCCCCCTGGCTTTGTTCTCTGCTTTCCTGGCTGCTGTCTTCCTAGAAAGTCTTCATGGGCAGAGGACTTATACTGCTATTCTTGTGCTGCAACCTGACACAGCTCTCTTCCTAGCAGTGGCTTTGCCAAGTTTGTTTTGTCCTAAGTCTTCCCCTGATAGAGGTCTCTAATAGATTTGGTATTTTACATATTAGAGTTTTCTTCTTTGACATTTATTCAGCAATTATTATTTAGATTAAATAATTTTATATGTCTTAAAGTCACATTTGACATTGGAAAAATTTATATAAAAACCATAGCAATATGTGTCAGAAACAATATGTCAAAATTTTAAATGATTTACTGAAATTAAGAATATTAAATAAGACTCTGGGCTTTCTTGCCCTACATCTGCTTTATTTATCTATTTTTAACTAGTTTTAAATAAATTTCATTTTAACAGAGGGGAAACAATATATTTTAAAATGTTTAGGTAACTCTAAGTATTGGAAAAATAAAAATGAGTTATTCTAAACTTTTGCTTCTCAAAAATATTACAAGAAAAATGCATGTACATTTATGGTCGATGTGTGAAAGTTCCAGTAAGGATCCCAGGAAGTCAACCCTGTGACATTTCTTAGAAGGTGAGGTCACAGCACACTGCGTCTCTTGTGAAAATAGAGACAAGTGGTGGCTGGTGAAGCTCTGGGTGGGATGAAAGCCCCCAGCTCCCTGGTTTCACGGATAAAAGAGACCACTCTAGATCAGGGCATTCCGGCTGGTCCCAGGAGTCCTCACATGGGGCATCACAGGCTGCTGAGGTTATCTGGAATCTTGAATTGCCTTGGAAGCATCCTCACTCTTCTAGGATCTTATAACCGTGGGGTCCTGGGATCTTAGGAGTCTGATACATGCAGAGTCAATTCCCAGGACAGCTATTTATCTCTGATGAACGTGTCCAGGCAGCCTGTGGAGCCCTGCCTCAGTTGTTCAATCATCAACTGTGGGAGGAGGGCCCAGAAGCCATGCTGTGCACAGAGACAAAGGTCCTGGGACAGAGGCCATGCTCACCATGCAGAACCCATGGGCAGAGGCCATGGTCACCACACAGAACCCACGGGCAGAGACCACGGTCACCACACAGAACCCATGTGCAGAGCCCATACTCACCACACAGAACCCACGGACACAGCCCATGCTCACGACACAGAACCCACAGGCAGAGGTCACGCTTACCACACAGAACTCATGGTCAGAGGCCACGCTCACCACGCAGAACCCACAGGCAAAGGCCACACTCACCAAGCAGAACCCACAGTCAGAGACCATGCTTGGCACGTGGAACCCATGGGCAGAGGCCTCACCATGCAGAACCCACGAGCAGAGGCCACACTAACCATGCAGAACCCAAGGAAGAGGCCATGCTCACCACGCAGAACCCACACTCACCATGCAGAGCCACGTGCAGAGGCCACGCTCACCACGCAGAACCCACGCTCACCATGCAGAGCCATGGGCCGACTAATCAGAAGACCAGAGCCAGTTAGGACTGTTAACTGCTTTATTTTCACTGCCCAAAAGAAATTCTCTTTTTTCTTCCAACTCTAATTATCAAACAAATACTATATTATGTTTTATTGAAAGATATTCTGTTTTAACTTTACCAAATTCTGTGCAGAAGTACTGGACGCCATTTCCATTTTCCCAATGAGGGGGATCCCTTTTGAGGAGCAGAAAGACATAAAACTCTGACATGGCACACACAGGGGGGAGGAGCTTGCATAAGGGGGAAATCTGAAGCAAGTCTCAAAGTATGAAAAACAGTTGCTGCTTCTGGCCCCCTGATGGTTGAACCACTACTTCTTACTTTTAAGTTGTTCCTCACAGCATTCCTGGACCCAGCTCACAGGTCAGTGGTTACTCAGCTAGAAAGAGCTGGAGTTTACCATCCAAGGTAGCTGTGGCAAGCTGTAATTGAAAATAAAATACCATGTAATTCCAATCACCTTTTATTAATTGATAACTCTATAAGAAAATAAGCCCAAAGTGTGTTATTTTCCTTATTTTTAATGTTCTGGAACATCGAGTAAAATACATTAACATAGTAGAATCTATATATACAACAGATATTATGCTGATAATTAATTAATTCAAACTACATTTCACTGCTGTTTTAATAATTTTAGGTGCCCTGGTCAGAGCCGGTCCCTCTATGGTGCACAAAAGGGCATGGAACATCCTGGTTAGTGCCTACACACCTCCTTCCAGGCAGAGCTGAGGAGCTGGCTGCAGGAGAGCACTCCTGACGGAGGAGGAGGAGGAGGAGGAGGTGGTGGTGGTGCCAGGAATCCACCCCACCCAGATAGCAACTGTACTGGCAAACTCTGATGTACGTACTTCCAGTACTTTGAATTTATGGAGTCTGTTGAAGGCTTGCAACTTCCAGAGGAAGACTTGAACTATAAACTGTGGTTAATTTTTGTCAACTTCAGATTCTGGCACATTAGCAGCTCCACCTCCCTGACCCCACCCCCATGCACACCTTTCAAAAGTGGTCTGCACAGGGCCTGCAGAACCCAGGATGCGCAGAAAGCACCCATCCTCCAAATGTCAGGGACCTGTTCTCTGATCAGCAATGGATGCTTCTTCTTACAGAGGGTGCAAATAGGCGAGCAGCCATTGTTACCGTTCCCGCATGGCTACAAGCCCCTTTCCTCCAGGAGAAGCAACTTCCAGGGCATTGAAGGAGTCAGCGCCCTTGACCCTCCTTCAATTTTCTCTTCCCCCTATAGGAGCCAGACAGTAAAAAATGTATAGGAGCCAGACATTCAAAAACAGCTATGTACTTGGGAAAAATTAGAAAGTGACTGTGGAGGCCAAGGTGGGTGGATCACTTGAGGTCAGGAGTTCAAGACCAGCCTGACCAATGTGGTGAAACCCCATCTCTACTAAACACAAAAATGAGCTGTGTTGTGGCAGGCACCTGTAATCCCAGCTGCTCAGGAGGCTGAGACATGAGACTTACTTGAACCCAGGAGGGGGAGATTCCAGTGAGCCAAGATCATGCCACTGCCCTCCAGCCTGGGTGACAGAGCGAGACCCTGTCTCAAAAAAAAAAAGAAACAAAGGAAAAGAAAACAAAAGAAAGTGACTGTGCATAATACAGGAAAGGCTCAAAAAAAGAACTAAGAAGATTTGAAGTTTACATCTGAGGCTGGTCCTTGGCACAGAGTCAAGCTACAACAATCAAAATAAACAAAAATAAACAAAACAATGACAAAAAAAATCAAACCCAGGAGAAGGGGGAGAACTTTACTTCAGAATTATCACAATACTAGATTCAACTGTCAAGTTTTCAATTAAAAGATCACAAGGCATTCAAAGAAATAGGAAAGTATGGCCTATTCAAAGGAAAAAGATAAACAAATTAATAGAAATTGCCTCTGAAAGCAATCTGATGGCACATCTACAGCACAACGACTTTAAAACAATTGTTTTCAATTACTCAAATAATTAAGAGAGATGTGGATAAAGTGAGGAAAATTATGTATGAACAAAATGGAAATATCAATAAAAAGATAGAGAACCTAAAATGAAAAAAATTTTCAAGCTAAAAATATAAAATAATTGAAATAAAGTATTTACTAGAGGAATTCAAAGGCAGGTTTGAGCAGGTGAAGAAAAAATAGAAACTATCAAGTCTGAGGCACAGAAAGAAAAAAAGCACTGAAAAAAGTGAACAGAGCCTAAAGGGCATGTGGGACACCATCAAGGGGACCAACTTATGCATTGCAGGAGAAGAAATAACAGTTGAAAACTCCCAAATTTGATTTTATGAAATGGCTATAAATATATCCAAGAAGTTCAATAAATTCCAACTAAGAGGAACTCAAAAAGTCCCACACTGAGACACATCATCATCAAACTTTCAAAGGCCAAAGGCAAAGAGAGAATTCTGGAAGGAACAAGAGAAAAGTCTTATCACACACAAAGGATTCTCTGAGATTATCAGCAGATTTCTCATAATAAACTTTGCTGACCACAAGGCAATGGTCTTTTTCCCTGGGCTAAAATAAAACTCAAACAAAAAAACCCCCAAAAAACTCTCAACCAAGAATCTTATACCAGCAAAGTTGCCCTTCAAAAGTAAGGGAAAAATTAAGACATTCCCAGATAAATGAAGCTGAGGAAGTTTGTTACCACTAGACCTGCCCTGCCAGAAATATGTACGGGAGCCCCACAAGGTGAAATAAAAGGACCCTAGACAGGAATTTGAAGGTGTATGAAAAAATAAAGACCTTAATAAAGGTAAGTACATGGGCAGTTATAAAAGCTAGTATTATTATAGCAACACTGTATAACTCCACTTTTTGTTTTCCACATGATTTAAGAGACTAAAACATTAAAAAAACTATTAGTCTAAAAGCTAGTATTATCATAACTTTGGTTTGTAACCCCGCATTTTATTTTCTAAATAATTGAAGACACTGATGCATTTTAAAGAATCACTACTTTATGTTTTGGAGAACAAAATATGTAAAAATGTAATTTTGTGATATCAACAACTGACGGGTGGGGACAGAGATGTAAATAAACATAATTTTTTGTGTTACTGAAATTCACTGGTATAAATTCAAACTAGAGTGTTATAACTTTAGAATACTACATGTAATTCCCATGGTAGCCACAAAGAAAACAGCTATAAAATATACATAAAAGAAATTGAGAAAGAAACTGAAGCATTTACCTAAAAAATTTACTTAACAGAAGAGAGGGCAGTAATGCAGAAAATAAGGGACAAAAAACTATAAAGTATATTGAAAACAAACAGAAACATGACAGTAGTAAGTCCCTCATTATCAGTAATTAGTTTAAATGTAAATGGATTAAATTATCCAATGAGAAGGCAGATTGACAGAATGGATTAAAAACACATAATTCAACTATAGTTGCCTCTCAATATACTTGGGGTATTAGTTCCAGGAACTCCCATATAAAATAAAATTTGCATATACTCAAGTCCCATAGTTGGCCCTGTAAAGCCTGCATATACAAAAACTTGGCCTTCCATATATGCGAGTTTTACATCCCATAAATACTGCAATTTTTATTTGCATTGGTTAAAGAAATCCACATACAAGCAGACCTGCACAGTTTGAACCCATGTTGTTCAAGTGTCAGTTGCATAAGCTGTCGTATGCATTCCTTTTGAATGGAATGGTGATCAAAAGAAAGCAGGGGTAGATACACCAATAACAGAAAAAAAAGCTTTAAGTCAAAAAGGCTAAAAGAAACAAAATAGGACATTATATATTAATAAAAGCTATAATACAAAGAAATATAAATGTTATAAACATTTACATACCTAATAACAGACCATCAAAACATATGAAGCAAAAACTAGTAGAATTTAAGGAAGAAATAAACAGTTTTACAATAATAGCTGGAGGTCTCAATACTTCTCTTTTAATAATGGATAGGACAACCAGACAGAACATAGGTAAGGATATAGAGAATTTACACAACATGATAAACCAAGTAGATCTGATAAACACTTTACCAAACAAGAACAGCACACATCTTCTTCTCAAGTGCACATGGGATATTTTCCCAAAATAGATCATATGTTAAGCCACAAATTAAATCTCAATAGATTTAAAAAGATAAACATCATACACAGTATCTTCTCTGACCATATAGGATGAATTTAGAAATTGACAATATAAGTTAAACTTGAAAAGTCAAAAATTGTGGAAATTAAATGACACACTCAAACTACCAAGGGATCACAGAAGAAATAATAAGAAAATCAGAAAATACTTAGAGATGAATAAAAATAACACACCATGCAAAAAATCTGTGACACAGCAAGAGCAATGTTAAGGGGGGAATTTATAGCTATAAATGCTTGTATTAAAAAAAAAAAAACACAAGAAGAGCCAAATCAGCAACCTAACTTTACAACTTTGTAGAGAAAGAACAACAAGCATTATCACAAAGCTAGCAGAGGAAGTAAATAAGAAAGAGCAGAGCAAAAATAAACAAAATGGAGAAAAGAAAAACAGAGAAAAACAAGGAAACAAAAAAATGATTCATTGAAAAGAAAAACGAAATTGAGAAACCTCTAACTATATGGACTAAGAAAAATAAATAAGTGAGTCTTATGTAGAAGTGAGTAATTTGAGTAATTACTCAAATCAGAAATGAAAGTTATGGACATTACTACTAATTCTTCAGAAATAAAATCATTGTAAGAAAGTACTATTAACAATTGCATGCCAACATATTGGATACCCTAGATAAAATGTACACATTCCCAGAATCACAAAACTTACCAAGACTGAATCACAAAAAAATTACCTAAAATTTGAATAGACCTATAACTGGTAAGGAAATTGAATCAGTAACCAAAAAAAATCTCCTGATAAAGAAAAATCTTAGGCTGGGCACGATGGCTCACACCTGTAATCTCAGCACTTTGGGAGGCCGAGGTGGTCACCTGAGGTCAGGAGTTTGAGACCAACCTGGCCAACATGGTGAACCCCCATCTTTACTAAAAATTAGCCAGGTGTAGTGGCACGTGCCTGTAATCCCAGCTACTCGAGAGGCTGAGGAAGGAGAATCGCTTGAACCTGGGAGGTGGAGGCTGCAGTAAGCTGAGATTGTGCCACTGCACTCCAGCCTGGGCAACAGAGAGAGACTGTCTCAAGGAAGGAAGGAAGGAGAGAGAGGGAGGGAGGGAGGGAAGGGAGGGGGGAGAGAGAGAGAGAGAGAGAGAGAGAGAGAAAGAAAGAAAGAAAGAAAGAAAGAAAGAAAGAAAGAAAGATCCTAGACTCGATGGCTTTGCCAGTGAATTCTACCAAATATCTGAAGAAGAATTAACACCAATTTTTCTGAAACTTTTACAAAAAACTGAGAAGAAAGAAACATTTCCTATCTCATTCCCCCAATACCAAGGCCAAATAAGATTCCACAAGAAAACAGACCCATATTCCTTATGAACACTGATTTATAAATCCTCAACAAAATACTAGCAAATGGAATTCAGCAGCATATTAAAATGATTATGCATCAAGACAAATTGGAATTTATTCCTGGAATCCAAAGATGGTTCAACAAATATTGATCAATGCAATAAATGTCATTAATAAAATTAATGATACAAAACCCACATGATCATCTCAATTTATGCAGAAAAAGCATTTGACAAATTCAACACATTTTCATAATTTAAAAAACCCACAACAAACTAAGAATAGAAGGAAGTTACAACAACACAATAAAAGCTGTATATATTACTTCATTTTGTGCTGCTATAAAAGACTACCAGACTGGGTAACTTATAAACAAGCAAACAAACAACAACAAAAAAAGTATGTCTCATCGTTCTGGAGATAGGAATTCCAAGATCAAGCTGTTAGCAAGTTGGTACCCACTAAGAGCCTGGTTTCCATTTCTAAGATGGCATCTTGAAAACTACAACTTCCAAAGGGGAGGAACAGTATTCCTTACATGGAAGAAGAAGAGTGGAATAGCCAAAAGGGCAGAGGGGGGTGTCAAACTTGCCCTTTGATATCAGCCACCAATCTCACCCATAAGGATGAAGCTCTCATAAGCTAGGCACTTCTTAAAGGTCCCACCTCTTAATACTGTTAAAATCACAATTATATTTTACTGTAAGTTTTGGAGGAGACAGACATTCAAACCATAGCATCACATATGAAAAACCAACCACAGGTCATTATACTCGATGGTGAAAGACTAAAAGCTTTTCCTTTAAGATCAGGCACAAGGCAAGGATGACCGCTTTCATCATTTATATTTAGAATGGTATCAAAGTTCAAGCCAGAGCATTTGGGCATGCAAAATAAATTAAAAGTACCCAAATTGAAAATGAAGTAAAATTATTTATGTTCACAGATTATATGATCTTATAGATAGAAAACCCTACACATTCCACTCACAAAAAACCTGTTAGAATTAATAAAATCAGCAAAATAGCATGATATAAAGTCAACATGCAAAATCCAGTTGCATTTCTATAAACTAACAATGAGCAATCTGAAACTCTAAAAAGGAAATTATTAAAACAATTCCATTTAAAATAGCATCAAAATAATAAAATACTTAGGAATTAACCAAGGTGATGAACTTAAATTGTACAATGAAAACTACAAAACATTGCTGAAGGAAATGAAAGACATTCATTAAAACACTTCCCATGTTCATAAATTGGAATACTTAATATCACTAAAAAGTCTATATTACCCACAGTGATCTACAGATTCAATACGATCCCTATCAAAATCCCAATGACATTTTTTACAGAAGTAGAACAACCCATTTTGAAATTCATATGAAACTCTGAATAGTAAAAACAATCTTGAAAAGGAAGAACAAAACTGGAGGATTCACACTTTCTGATTTCAAAACTTACTATTAATACATATCTTCAATAATCAAAACAAGATGTCACTGGCATAAAGATCGACCTATAGACAAATGGGATAGAATAGAAGGCCCAAGGGTAAACTTTCACATATATGGGTCAAATGATTTTTGAGAAGGGCTCCAAGACCATTCAATGGAGAAAAGACAACCTTTACAACAAATGGTGCTTGGAAAAATAGACATCCACATGCAAAAGAATGAAGCTGGATCCTTTCCTTACAGCACAGAGAAAAACTACCTCAAAATGCATCAAAGACGTAAATGTGAGATCCAAAATAATAAAATTTTAGAATAAAATATAGACAAACAGCTTCCAGAATTAGGGTTGGCAATGATCTATTGGATATGACACCAAAGGCCCAGGCAATCAGAGAAAAAATAGACAAGTGGAAAAATTTTTTAAATTTGTGCATAAAAAGGTACTATTAAAAGAGTGAAATAGCATCCACAGAATTTAAGAAAATATTTGCAAATCATCTACCTGACAAGAAGCAAATTTGGTGTCTGGTAACAGCCTACTCTCCATTTCTAACAAAGGATGTCTGACAAAGAATTAATATCCAGGATATATAGAGGAGCCCTAAAATTAAACAACATAATCAAACAGCCCAATTTAAACAATGGACAAGAGACTTGAATAGACATTCCTCCAAAGAAGATACACAAATGCGCAAGAAGCACATGAAAAGATGCTCGGCCAGGCACGGTGGCCCATGCCTGTAATCCCAGCACACTTTGGGAGGCCAAGGTGGGCAGATCACCTGAGGTCAGGAGTTCAAGACCAGCCTGACCAACATGGTGAAACCCCATCTCTACTAAAAATACAAAACTAGCTGGGTGTGGGGGCACATGCCTGTAATCCCAGCTACTTGGGAGGCTGAGGCAGGAGAATCACTTGAACCTGGGAGGTGGAGATTGTGGTGAGCCGAGATTGCACCATTGCACTCCAGCCTGGGCAACAAGAGCAAAACTCCATCTCAAAAAAAAAAAAAAAAGAAAGAAAGAAAAGATGCTCAACATCACTAATCATTTGTAAAATGCAAATCAAAACTACAAGGAGATGCCATCTCACACTCATTAGGACATGACTATTAAAAAAACAAAATAAAAAGTGTCGGTGAGGCTGTGGAGAAAGTTAAACTTTTGTTCATTGTTGGTGGGAATGTAAAATGGTACAGCTGCTATGAAAACAGTATGAATTTTTTTCAAAAAATTAAAAACAAAATTATCATATTATCCAGCAATTTCACCTCTGGGTATATATGCAAAAGAACTGAACGTAGGGTCTCTAGGAGATATTTTTACACTTATGTTTATAGCAGCATTCTTAACAACAGCTAAAACATGGAGGCAATCCAAGCATCCATCAATGGATAAATGCATAAGCAAAGTGTGGACCACACAATGGCAAATTATTCAGTCTTAAAAATGAAGGAAAGTCTGGCACAGGCTAAAACATAAATGAACCTTGAGGACATTATGCAAAGTGAAGTAAAGCAGTCACAAAAAGATAAATGTGAGGTACCTAAATAGTCAAAATCAGAGGTACAGGAAGTAGAATGGTTGTTGCCAGGGACTGAGGAAGGGGATGGGGAATTATTACTTAATGGGCATGAAGTTTCAGGCTTACAAGATAGAACTGTGGAGAGGGATAGTGGTGGTGACTGCAGAATGTGATGAATATATTTAACACCACTCACTATAGACTTAAGAATGGTTAAGATGATGAATTTTATGTGTATTTTACCACAGTAGAAAATTGGGAAAAGAAATACATTTCTTTAACTTCTTACTATTATTTGTAATGGGGTTTCAGGTCGAGAGGAGCCCAGAACATGGGTCTCTTGCCCCAATTCTGTCCAGAAAAGCAGAGACGGCTCACCCAATATATTGGTTAGGATAAAAAATGAGTCATGCCCATCCTCACGCTTTTTTTGGAGGGAGTCAGCTTAATAAGGCCAGCTCTCTTATATGCCGTAGTATTAGTCTGTTTTCACACTGCTATAAAGAACTGCCTGAGACTGGGTAATTTATAAAGGAAAGAAGTTTAATTGACTAAGATTTCCGCATGGCTGGGGAGACCACAGGAAACTTACAATCATGGTGGAAGGGGAAGCAAACACGTCCTTCTTCACATATCAGCAAAAAGGAGAAGTACTGAGCAAAGGGGGAAAAACCCCTTATAAAACCATCAGATCTCATGAGAATTCACTCATCATCATGAGAACAAATGAGGGTAACTGCCCCCATAATTCAATTACCTCCCACTGGGTCTCTCCCACAACATGTGGGGATTATGGGAACTACAATTCAAGATGAGATTTGGGTGGGGACACAGCCAAACCAATCAAACAGCATGGGGGCAACCACCCCCGTGATCCAATCACCTCCCACCAGGTCTCTCCCTAGATACATGAGGATTATGAGGATTACAATTTAAGATGAGATTTGGGTGGAGACATAGCCAAACAAAATTATTCTGCCCTGGCTCCTCCCAAATCTCATGTCTTCACATTTCAAAACACAATCATGCTTTTCCAACAGTCCCCCAAAGTCTTAACTCATTCCAGCATTAACCCAAAAGTTGAAGTCCAAAGTCTCATCTGAGACAAGGCAAGTCCCTTTGACCTATGAGACTGTAAAATCAAAAGCAAGTTAGTTACTTCCCAGACACAATGGGAGTATAGACATTGGGTAAATACCCATTCCAAATGGAAGAAATTGGCCAAAACAAAGGGGCTACAGGTCCCAGATGAGTCCAAAATCCAGTGGGGCAGCCAAATCTTAAAGCTCCAAAAATCATCTCCTTTGACTTCATGTCTCACATCCCAGTCATGCTCATTAGAGGCAGTCTCCCATGAACTTGCATAGCTCCACCCCTGTGGCTTTGCAGGGTACAGCCTCCCACCCAGCTGTTTTCACGGGCTAGAACTGAGTGTCTGCAGCTTTTCCAGAAGCATGGTGCAAGCTGTTGGTGGGTCTACCATTCTGGGGTCCAGAGGATGGTGGCCCTCTTCTCACAGCTCCACTAGGCAGTGCCCCAGTGGGGACTCTGTGTAGGGGCTCCAAACCCACATTTTCCTTCTGCACTGCCCTAGTAGGGGTTCTTCATGAGGGCCCCACTCCTGCAGCAAACTTCTGCCTGGACATTCAGGTGTTTCCATACATCCTTGAAATAAAGGTGGAGGCTCCCAAACCTCAGTTCTTGACTTCTGTGCATCTGCAGGCCCAACACCATGTGTAAGCTGCCAAGGCTTGGGGTTTCCACCCTCTGAAGCAATGGCCTGAGCTGTATTTTGGCCCCTTTTAGCCACAGCTGGTATGCAGGGCACCAAGTCCTGAGACTGCACAAAGCAGCAAAGCCCTGGGACCAGCCCATAAAACCATTTTTTCCTCCTAGGCCCCTGGGCCTGTGATGGGAGGCACTGCCATGAAGAGCTCTGACATGCCCTGAAGACATTTTCCCCATTGTCTTGGTGATTAACATTTAGCTCCTCATTACTTATGCAAATTTCTGCAGCCAGTTTGAATTTCGCCTCAGAAAATACGTTTTTGTTTTCTGTCACATTGTTAGGCTGCAAATTTTCTGAACTTTTATGCTCTGCTTCCCTTTTAAACATAAGTTCCAATTCCAAACCATATCTTTGTGAATACATAAAACTTAATGCTTTTAAGAGCATCCAAGTCGCATCTTGAACACTTTGCAGCTTAGAAACTTCTTCCGCCAGATACCCTAAATCATCTGTCTCAAGTTTAAAGTTCCATAGATCTCTAGGGCATAGGCAAAATGCTGCCCATCTCTTTGCTACAGTGTAACAAGAGGGACCTTTACTCCAGTTCCCAAAAAGTTTCTCATCTCCATCTGAGACCACATCACCCTGAACTTCATTGTCCATCATTGTCCATATCACTATCAGCATTTTGGTCAAAGCCATTCAACAAGTCTTTAGGAAATTCCAAACGTTCTCACATCTTCCTGTCTTCTTCTGAGACCTCCAAACTCTTCCAACCTCTGCCTGTTACACAGTTTCAAAGTTGCTGTAAAGATACCCAAAGAGGTTTACCTGACTCACAGTTCTGCAGTGCTGGGGAGGCCTCAGGAAACTTTCTGTCATGGCACAAGGGAAAGCAAACATGTCCTTCTTCACATGATGGTAGGAGGAGAATTGCTGAGAAAAAGGGGGAAATCCCCTTATAAAACCATCAGATCTTGTGAAAACTTACTTGCTATCATGAGAACAGCGTGGAGGTAACCACCACCATGATTCAATTACCTCCCACCATGTCCCTCCCATGACACATGGGGATTGTGGAAACTACAGTTCAAGATGAGATTTGGGCAGGGACACAGCAAAATCATATCAGCTGTCAACCAAATATTAACTTGGTGGGGCAGGATCTGCATTTTGAGGGTAAATTCAGGAGAGTATTAACAAGCTCTTTTGCCAGATGTCTCAGTCTGCTCAGGCTGCCATAACAAAATAACATAGATGGGGGGCCTAAACACATATATGTAATTCTCACAGTTCTGTAGGCTTGCAAATCCAAGACCAACTTGCCAACTTGGTTGAGTTCTGGTGATGGCTCTCTTCCTGGCTTGCGGAAGGATACCTTCTGACTTTGTGTTCACATGGCCTTCCCTTGGCACATGTAGAGAGAAACATCTCTCTTTCTTCTTCTTTTATAATGTCTCCAATCTTATAGAATTAGGACTCCACCCTTATGACCTCATGTAACCCTAATTTCCTCCTAAAAGGCCTATATCCAAACACAGTCATACTGGGGTTTGGGCCTTCCACATATAAATTTTGAGGAAATACAAGTGCTTCAGAATATTCTGCCCTTGGCCCCTGTACACTCATGTTCTTCTTACATGTAAAATATATTCATTCCATCCAAACAGACACAAAAGTCTTAACTCATTCCAGCATCAACTCTAAAGTCTAAAAGTCCAAGGTCTCATCTAAATCTCTATCTGTTAACCTTTGAAAATGAAAGTTATATTTTTCCAAATTACAATGGTAGGACAGGCATAACATAGACATTCCCATCCCAAAAGGGAGAAACAGGAAAGAAGGAAGTGGTGACAGGTCCCAAGGAAGCCCAAAGCCTAGCAAGGCAAACTCCATTTAATTTTAAGGTTTGAGAAAAACCCTCTCAGCTTCATGCCCTGCCCTCAGGCCCACTGGGGTGGCAGCAGCATCTCCATGACTTGGAGAGTGGTCCCTCCCAAGGCACTGAGCAGGGACATTCCTGACCCACTAAAGCCAGACAAGCTGTACCCTGGGAAACCAAATGGGAATTAGCACTGCCTGATGGGGCCTGTGGTGGGAGTGGCAGCCCTGTTCGCCACTGAATCATCTTCAGGATCATTCCCTTTTCTTGAGAAATAGTGCACATTTACAGCCAAAGAGCCCTACAGTTCTGTTTTATAGACTCCAAGGCACCTGACAGGCTTCCTTCATTCTGTTCCTCCTCTTTCTCTGTTCCCATTAGTTTACACTGGCAATGTTTCCATTGGTATAATCCCATCTCTATTCCCAGCATCTGCTGAGATAGCTGATTAAGTCCATGAGTTACACCCATAATCTCTTTAACAAATGTTTTTTAGCCACACCCTTAGTGGTCTTTTTAGAACAAGCTTTCCTATTTTTTGCCATACTGATAGGCTAATAATTTTCTAAATCTTCATTTTACTGTAAGCAATCAGGAGGAACCATGCCATTCCTTCAATTGTTTGCTCAGAAATCTCCTCAGCTAAATATCCAATTCCATTGCTCACAAGTTCTACTTTGCACAAAATACTAGAATACAATTCAGCCAATTTCTTTGTTCCTTTATAACACAGATGATCTTTCCTCCAATTTTCAGTAACGTGATTTTCACTTCCATTTGAGGCCCCACCAGATGGCCTCTAACATTCCTGTTTTTACCCATATTCTGTTCATAATTATTTACATTCCCTCTCAGAAGATAGAAGCTTTCTCTCCAGCTCTCCTGTTTCCTTTCAGAACCCTCACCAGAGTCACCATTATTGTCTGCATCTGCAGCATGCACATCACAACTCCCCCAGACTCTATCCATCACCTTTCAATGGCACTTCCACATTTGTAAGTATTTGTTACAGCAGCAGCACTCTACTTCCTGCTACTAAAATCTGTCTTAGTTCAAGCTGCTGTAACAAAATACCATATACTACGTGGCTTGAAAAATAGAAATTATCATTTGCAGTTCTGGAGCTAGAAGTCTCAGACCTAGGTGCCAGGATGGTCACATTCTGGTGAGGACTTGCGCGGTTGCCTTCTCACTGTGTCCTCACGTGACCTTCCATCAGTTTACACATGAGTGGGGAGAGAGGGAGACAGAGAGAAGAGAGATCTTTCTTCCTCTTCTTACAAAGCCAACAATTCTATCAGATTAGGACCTCACCTCTATGAACTCTTTTAACCTTAATCACCTCCTAAAAGCCCTATCTCCAAATATAGTGATGTCAGGGGCTAGAACTTCAACATAAAAATTTTGGGGTAAAGGAGCATGCAATTTGGTCCATAGCACAAGATGTGGCTTTATAAGCTTTTTAAATAACAAAAGTGGCATTCTGCTCTCATTCTGTCTGACTCCTATATCTAATGCTAATCAGCCTCTGAACTCAGACAAGGGAAATGAGTGCTATTTATACCTATGCCAGCACCCTCAGACCCACTAAGTGCAGCCACATGGGGCTTTCGCTCTTGCAGGTGGTTGATAGTAGCTTTTCCATTTACTATGTTTCTCAGCAACATCTAAATTTAGAGGCTAGCTAGTTGAGTCCTAGGCTGACTACAGAGTCTTGGTGCAGTTCTAGTCATATTAAGTTGGTGCAAAAGTAATTGCGGTTTTTGTCACTGCAGTGGCAAAACCTGCAATTACTTTTGCACCAAACTAATAAATCAGCGTCAGGTCTAAGAATACAGAGCTAGAGCCATAGCTGCAAATCTGTCTTCATCCTGACCCATGAGTTTGCATGGTTGTTCACAGCCAATCATCATCTCCCACAAGGCCTCAGGTTGGTTCCAAACTTCTTAATTACAAAAGAATTGGGAAAGCTTCGTTTCAGAGATCCCAGGTGTCTTTCTGCCCTCAAAGAGTAGTAGATTTTCTTTTTTTAAATTAAAATGAGGTAGGAGTCATTTTCATGAGTTTGATTTAAAAACCATTAAGAAAAAGGAAAAGCGAATAAAGTTATTTCCATTCTAAAAGCTGAGGAGGCAAGTTTTAAAATGTCCATGGCTTGAATACTATGTCATCTGAAAACAGGTGTCCATAGAAAAGAACCACAGTGGTATGACAAATGTTCTAGCCTCTTATTAGAGTAAGTATTCCCTGACCACCTTGGCTTTTCCAAAATTGTCACGTTTCTTCTTTCATAAGACATTGTTAGTTTTAAGGTGTTCCAATAATATCTTAGGTGATCTGTTAGTCCATCTGGGCTGCTATAAAAAATACTTTAGACTGGGTAATTTATAAACAACAGAAATGTATTGCTCAGTTCTGGAGGTTGGGAAGTCCAAATTCATGGTACCAGCAGATTTGGTGTCTGGTGAGGGCTGCTCTCTGCTTCCAAGATGGTGCATCTTGCTGCTTCCTCACATGGCGGGAGGGGCAGGAGCATGCCCTCCAACCTCACTTAGAAGGTGTTATTCCCACTCATGAGGGTGGAGCCCTCATGACTTAATCATCTTTTAATACTATCACATTGGGTATTAGGTTCTAACACATGAAATTTGAGGGGACACCATCATTCAGCCCATAGCAGGTCATGTGTTATCAATCCATCAGTAGCTTCCTAGGCTGATCATTTTTAGATTGACATTGATAGATCTTTGCTTTCATAATTGATTAACAGAATCAAACATAAAAAAAGAGAAATAACAATAACAGGACTTTTTTAGAGCTTATTTCACACAGGCAATGCCCTGAGTCTGCTAGATACATATATACATAAAATGTCCTGCATTAGAGAAGACTTGCAGAGCCATTAGAAGAAGCACAGAGAAGCATCTAGACCTTTTATTACTTGGTTAAAATTTTAAAATATTTTCTATAGTTTCTGTGCAGTGATTACAAACACAGGCTCTAGAATCAAACTTTGGTTCTCCTATGCATTTGCTACATGATTTGAGGGAAGTTACTTAAATTCTCTTTACCTCAGTTTAGGACAATTATTGGGGTAATAATATTACCTATCTAAAAGTTGTAAGGATTGAATTAGTTAATATATATAAAGTATTTATCATAATACCAGACACACAGAAAGCACTACATAAATGTTATGAATTAAACAAATGATAGATATAGATAAGAAAGAAAAAATGTGAAATTTTCAGACTGAGTATATAACTTACTCTTATTCCTATGAGTAATAAACTAATATTTATAGAGCAGGTTTTGGCCTGCATGAGCATTATTATTCTGGAGGGAGAAATTAATTATTTCAAGGCTAAAAAACATATCTGATTTCATGTTGGAGTGAAACTGCATTTATTTAAAAGTCCCAAAATAAATTTACCCTCATAGACATGTCAAATTTAAAATTTCTCCTTAACTGGATTATATCAGAGACAGCAATGTTAAGCCACACACATTCTAGATTTTTTTAAGTGAGGCTTATCTGTTTTAAAGAACTCAGTCTGCAAAACACTGCTACAAATTTTATACTAATGACATATTGGAACATTAATAACTTGCCTAGGACAGCTCTTGAAACAACATAAAAATACTTTTCAGATAGCTGTTGGCACTTCTATTTCCAAACTCTTGAACCATTAAGAAAAAGAAAATGGCAACAAAGAAAAAGCAACAAAGTCCAGCAGATAAACATATTAGGACTTATTCACATGAATACACTTTGAATTTGGCTAGGAACCAGATCTCTTAATGTCCAGTCTCTGTCCACGTAAACAGAAGATGTGCCACTTGACCCAGCTCTCTGTCCACATCAGCTCATCCCCAAAGGCAAGTGCGCTTGGAGACTGAAGAGTGACAAAAGGGAAGGAGGCTCAGGTTCGGTTGCCTGCAGAACTCAATGAACTAGTGTTGAGCTTTATTTTACGGAAAATGGGGCAACAGAAAACAGGGAATGAGTTATTTTTAAAGAGATTTTTTAAGAGACATAGAGATGTTAGGAGAGTCTCTTGGGCAAGGTGACAAAGTACAACCTAGAATGAGAAAAAAGGAAAACTATCCCAATGTCTCTTCAGTGAGAAAGAAAAGGTGCTGTAATAATTTAGAAGGAATGACTAACTCAGTGGCAAGGGACAGAAACCCAACTTGCACTAGTTTAGCAGAAAGGCATTTTATTGTATGGTTATTAGAATGTCTGAAGGAGCTAAAGAAAAAAAAAACAGATTTGGGGGTTTGGGGAAAACCAGAGCCATAGATGCAAGAATCACCAGTACTTCCTTTCAGTTTCATCACCTGGGTCTATTCACTGATAGGTGTTCTCCTTACACTTCTTTCTCTTTGGAAACCATGTGTCTCCAGTCCTGTAATCCACATGGGCAGAGAAAACAAAATGAGCAAGCAAAACAAACAGCAACAAAAAGCTGGGATCTCTTCAGCTATCAGGTTTCACCTTTGGCCTCTGCTTCTCTGTTTCAGTTTCAAAATTTGGCCCAACTGGGGCCAGGTGTCAGTGATAGCTGCCCCCATGGTTAACTGTGTGTGGCGAATGGAAGTTTCCCAGAAAAGCAGTAGGCTGAAAGGCAAGCTATGAAGGACAGGAACAAATCCTTTCCTAAAATAAATTAGGATGTCCCCCATAGAGTAAATCTGTAACCACAGGGCTTCCCTTATGCAAGTTTTCAGTTTTAATTTATGCTGTTTACGTAATTTAAATATAACCAACTCAAGAAACTAACAAAGAAATATGGTGTTGCCTAGTAATATTCCTGGAGCACCTACAGAAGCAAACCTAGAGCTCCTTGGATGGCCACATTCTCAGGTAAAGTCACATGCAATCCTTAAGGATAAACTCTGCTGAAGATCATCTCTCCATGAATTAGAATTAGTTGACAATAAACAGCAGAAACAAAGTACTAAGAACTTTAGACAATATAACTGTAATATGCAGTCTTTAACTAAATTTTGTTTTATTATTAGAAACATAGTAAAAGAAAAAGACATTAGTTATAATAGAAATACAAGTGAAGTCATTGATGATAAACATTTAATTCATGGGTGAAGACCTGCTAAGAAATAGCTGAAGAGAGAATTAGTGAATTGGAAAACTGATATAAAGAAATCATCCAGAGTGTAACTCATAGAGTAGAGAGGATGGAAAATGTGCAAGAGAGTTCAGATGACAGACTAATCCCGATATTCATTTAGTAAGAGTTCTACAATTAAAAAAAAAAAACAGTGAGAAAAGATAAAGGGGAATAATAATGAGAATTACCCATAATTAAGAAAAAATAAATCATTATTAAGGAAGAGCAAAATGAGCTCCAGGAATGATAAAAATAAATCCAGACCTAAATTACTAGCAAATCTCTCATATAGGACATGCAATAATCTTTCTAAATCAATGGGCTTCATTCTGAATCTATATCACATGGCAGTCAGCTCTTGATAAAGTGCCCATCCCATTCACAGAAATTCGGTTTCAGTTAGTGTTCAGTGAGGTACAACAAGTGTAGAGAAGGGCCCCCAGTGACTCTGAGGTCTAGCAAGAATCAAGGCACACTTTTTAATATATTACTCCTTTCTCCACTTTAAACATTACTGTCAGTTGTTGGCCATTAACTTGTCATGGTGTCCTTCATTGAAAATAATTCTGTAACTACATTACATTTTTTTGTCACATGTTTTATACTTTTCAAGTTTTATTTAAAAAGTTTTTCCCAAGCACAGGGTTTACAAAAATATTATCCTATATTTTCTTCTACTCATTTATTGATTGATTCATTTTGCAATGCAGTTTTGCTCTTTCACCCAGGTGGAGTGCAGTGGCGCAATCCTGGCTCACTGCAACCTCCACCCTCCCTGGATTCAAGCAATTCTCCTGCCTCAGCCTCCCAAGTAGCGGGGATTACAGGCACCTCCCACCATACCTGGCTAATTTTTGTATTTTTAGTAGAGACGGGTTTTTGCCATGTTGGCCAGGCTGATCTCAAACTCCTGACCTCAGGTGATCCACCTGCCTCAGCCTCCCAACGTGCTAGGATTATAGGTATGAGCCACTGCATCTGGCCTCTTCTACTTACTTATAGTTTTACCTTTCAATTGAGATATTTAAATCATATATTTAAATAGAAATAGTTTTATTTTTCACAATGGAGAGAGCCAGTTTTTCTCTAAACATTGTACCAAATAACCCATCTTTTCCCCATTATTTTGTGCTTCCATATTTAATATGTATCAAGCCTGAAAATATACATGGGTCTCCCTCTGAATTCTCTGGCTTAATTGCACTTCCCTCTCTACATTCTTCTGGCTTAATTGCAGTTCTTGAGCCACTGCTCCATTTTCTTTATTTCTGTGTCTTTGAAAGCATTTTTTTAATTCTCTAATAGGGAAAATATAAAGTTGACTTTATCTTTTATGGACCTTTCTTCTCCTACATATTTTTTTGGAATAACTTTACTGAGTTCTACTGGAATTTTGATAGAGATTGCAGTGCATTTATACATTAATGGAGAATTGACATTTTTATAACATTAAGTTGTAACTTAAGCTATGGAATTATATGGAATGTTACTTAGATCTTCTATGCAGTTGTTGGGAGAAAAGCTGAGTGTTGGGAGAGAAGCTGAGGCAGGGCTTGCTGTCTGACATAATGTAAAAGAGTCTTGGATCATGTCCAGGGTCCAGGGTCTCAAACCCCTTGTGGCCTTTGTAACACCAAGCTCTGTGCTAAAGGGTGGAAGGCTACCCTGATGCACCATAATCTAAGCCCAGGGCATAAAACCCCTCATGGCCTGGATAGAATCCAGGGCTTGTGGCTCTTGAATGTGTCTAGACTTGCTGGCTCCTTGCTCCTTGCTCTCCCAGGGTCGATTGTGTCTTGAATTAAAAGAACCTGCTCTCCATTATCTCAAGTAGCAGAGCATATGCTAAACCATCACAGCTGTAAATCATGTGCTTAATGCAATGCTCCCTTTCAACCCCACATTCTCACCACCTGTTTCTTTGTTTGATCACCAATAAATAGTCTGGGCTTCCAGAGCTCAGGGCCTTCGCAGCCTTCATACTTGTGTTGGCCCCCCGGACCCACTTTCTCTCTTAAACTGTCTTTTCTCATTCCTTTGACTCCACCATACTTCGTCACCCCCATGACCTGGTGTTGGGTCTGATCACCCCAACAGCAGTTTATTAGAGATTTAAAATTTTCCCCATGGCTATTTTTTTTTAGTTAAGTTCCTAGACACTTTCAAGTATGAGTTGCCATTATAAAGGAAATCTTATTTTTAAGTTTACTTAGTTATTGTTAGTGTAATTATTGTTGTAACTAGATACTGCATGCAGTGACCTTGTTGAATTATGTTAGTTATAATAGCATAATAATTCTGTTGGTCTTTCAAGCTAAATTAATCAAATCATCTGCAAATAATGAGAGTTTTATCTCTACCAGTCATCACTCTTGTTTGTCTTTGTTATACTGGATAGGATCTCCAGTATTGTGTCAAAAGCAGTTGGAAAAGTGACATTTGTGTCTTTAACTAAACAGATTCAGATCAAGAATCTCCTTTTTATTCCTACTTTGCTAGATTTCATTTTAAATCCGAAATAGTAACAAAACCAAATGCTTCTTCAGGATCTACTGAGATAAGAAAGTATCTTCTCCTTACTGTATCAAAGTAGTGAATCAAGTCATTAGATTTTCTGATGCTTAGCTGACCTTGAGTTTGGAGTAAACCCTACTTAGTCAAGATGCATTTTAAGAGCACAGTTGAATTCAGTTGGCTCTTCTTTTATTAGGATTTACATAATTTTGTTCATAATTGAAATGGGCCCATAATTGCCTTTTTGCATTATATTAGCTGGTGTTCAAATAAAACGTACCCCATTCTCACTGTTAAAACAAGTGTAATTCTTATATATCCCTCTGGTGGGAAGGTATAATTGCACAGCTGCTTGGAAAACAGTTTGGCAGTTTCTTAATTTTTTTTAATTTGTCTTTTCTTTGAGACAGAGTCTGGCTCTGTTGACCAGGCTGGAGTGCAGTGGTGCAATCTCAGCTCACTGAAACCTCCGCCTCCCGGGTTCAAACAATTCTTGTGCCCCAGCCTCCCAAGTAGTTGGGACAACAGGCATGCACTACCATGACCAGCTAATTTCTGTATTTTTAGTACAGACATGGTTTCTCCATGTTAGCTAGGCTGGTCTTGAAGCCCAAGCCTCAAGTGATCCACCCACCTTGGCCTCCCTATGGGATTAAAGGCGTGAGCCACTGTGCCTGGACTTTTTGGCAGTTTCTTATAAAGTAAAACATACAAATAATACATGACCTAGAAATCCCATATGTATTTATTCAAGAAAAATAAAAATATGCATTCATTCAAAGAGCTGTTCATGAATGTTTCTAGCAGCTTCATTCATAATAGATAAAAATTAGAGCCAATCAAAACATCCACACACTGGCAAATACACAAAGTGTGACATATCTATGCAATGGAACTTGACTTGGCAATAAAAAAAACTATTGATACATAAACACATCTTAAAAGTACTATGTTCATGAAGGAACACACACACTAAATGCACACTGTACTTTCCAACTTACATGACTTCCTGAAAAAACAAGATTGGAGGGACAGAAGTCAAGCCAGGGTCGGCCAGTGACTGGGGGTTGGAGATGCCTACAAGGGGGGCCAAGAGATCTCTCTGGGTGGGGGCGTTCTTCATCCTGACTGTGGTGGAGGTCACATGATGATGCAACTATAAATTCTCATTTACTTGTGCAACACAAGAATGAATCTTGCCATATATAAATTATATATCAATAAGCCTTCATTTAAAACAAATAAATGCTACCACATGTTGAACAAAGTAATGCAGATAATGGAAGTTGGCAAAAGATTATTCAAAAGAAATTATGTCAAAAATTCTTATTGAGTAATAAAATATGATTTTTGCATTTGAAGCCAGGTAAAAGATGGTACTAATAAAATAATGTTGCTTGTACCTCAGGATAAGTGGGGTGTACATGTACAGTAATACTTTATTATGAAGAATTATAAGCCTATATCATAAACTAATTTTTAAAACTCTAGATGTTTAAATGCCCAAAGAAAAAAAAAAGATGGCTTTTCTTTATAACATCACACACCTTATGTGCCACAATAAAGCAATCTTAAAAAGCAATGATTAAAAATCAGATGGAGCTACAGTAACTAAAACAACATGGTACTGGTAAAAACAACAACAACAACAATAAAACAGACACATAGACAAATACAACTCAATGGAAAACTCAGAAAGAAAGCCACACATCAAAAACCATCTGATTTTTGACAAGGCTGACAAAAACAAGCAATGAGGAAAGGACTCCCTATTCAATAAATGGTGTTGGAATAACTGGCTAGCCATATGCAGAAGATGGAAGCTGGACTCCTTTCACCATATATGTAAATTAATTCAAAATGGACTAAAGATTTAAACGTAAGACTGTAAACTATTAAAATCCTGAAAGACAACCTAGGAAATACTCTTCTTAACTTTGTCCTTGGCAAATAATTTTTGGCTAAGTCCCCTAAAGCAATTGCAACAAAAGCAAAAATTGACAAATGGGACCTAATGAAATGAAATAGCTTCTGTACAGCAAAAGAAACTCTCAACAAAGCAAAAAGACAATCTTTTGCCAGATGAAAACTATGCATCTGACAGAGCCTAATACCCAGAATCTATAGGAAACTTCAAGAAGCAAAAACAACCTCATTGAAAAATGGGCAAAGGGCATGAATAGACACATCTCAAAAGAAGACATGCAAGTGGCCAACAAACAAATGAAAGAAATGTTCATTATCAGAAATCATCAGGGAAATGTAAATCAAAACTACAATGGGATACCATCTCATACCAATCAGAATGGCTATTAAAAGGCCAAAAAACAGAAAACTGACTTTAAACCAATAAAAATCACAAAAGACAAAGAAGGACATTAAATTATGGTAAAGGGTTCAATTTAACAAGAAAAACTTAACTGTCCTAAACATATATGCACTCCAGACAGGAGCATCCAGATTCTAATGATTTAGGCATCTAAATTTTACATGGTGACAGTAAAACAAAATGTGTTTATGATATAAAAATGAATGAAATAAACAAAATCCAATTTAATGAGTTATTATTTCTCATTTTGAACCATGTATCTAAAATGATATATGCACATTAGCTGCTTTATAACTACTTATCGGCATCCTGTCAATCATGAAGTCATTTCTTTTAACTTTTATTTTAACTTCAGGTTACAAGTGCAGGTTTGTTACATAGGTCAACTTGTGTTATAGGAGTTTGTTGTAGAGATTATTTCATCACCCAGGTATTAACCCTAGTACCCATTAGTTATTTTTCCTGATTCTCTCCCTCCTTCTGAGAAGTGACAACGTGCTAGCAGCCCTCACTTGCTCTCGGCGCCTCCTCGGCCTCGGCATCCACTCTGGCCACACTTGAGGAGCCCTTCAGCCAGCCACTGCACTGTGGGAGCCCCTCTCTGGGCTGGCCAAGGCCAGAGCTGGCTCCCTCTGCTTGCGGGGAGGTGTGGAGGGAGAGGCGTGGGCAGGAACCAGGGCTGTGCATGGCGCTCGTGGGCCAGCGTGAGTTCCAGGTGGGTGCGGGCTCAGCGGGTCCCACACTTGGAGCAGCCAGCCAGTGCCACCGGCCCCAAGCAGTGAGGGGCTTAGCACCCGGGCCAGCACCTGTGGAGGGTGTGCCAGGTCCCCTAGCACTGCCAGCCTGCCCGTGCCATGCTCAAATTCTCGCCAGGCCTCAGCTGCCTCCCCGTGGGGCAGGGCTCGGGACCTGCAGCCTGACATGCCCGAGCCCCACCCCTGCCACTCCCGTGAGCTCCCATGTGGCCTGAGCCTCCCTGACAGGCACCGCCCCCTGCTCTGCGGCACCCGGTCCTGTCGACTGCCCAAGGGGTTAGGTGTGCAGGCGTGCAGCGTGGGACTGGTGGTCAGCTCTGCCTAAGGCCCCGGATCGGGATCCACTAGGCAAAGCCAGCTGGGCTCCTGAGTCAGGTGGGGTCTTGGAGAACTTTTATGTCTAGCTGGAGGATTGTATATGCACCAATCAGCACTCTGTGTCTAGCTGATCTGGTGGGGACGTGGAGAACTTTTATGTCTAGCTAGAGGATTGTAAATGCACCAATCAGCACCCTGTCTCTAACTCAAGGTTTGTAAACACACCAATCAGTGCTCTGTGTCTAGCTAATCTAATGGGGACTTGGAGAACTTTTGTGTCTAGCTAAAGGATTGTAAATGCACCAATCAGCACTTTGTGTCTAGCTCAAGGTTTGTAAATGCACCAATCAGCACTCTGTGTCTAGCTAAAAGTTTGTAAACACACCAATCAGTGCTCTGTGTCTAGCTAATCTGGTGGGGACTTGGAGAACTTTTATGTCTAGCTAGAGGATTGTAAATGCACCAATCAGCACTCTGTGTCTAGCTCACAGATTGTCAATGCACCAATCAGCACTCTGTGTCTAGCTAAATGTTTATGGATGCATCAATCAGCACTCTGTATCTAGCTAATCTGGTAGGGACTTGGAGAACTTTTATGTCTAGCTAGAGGATTGTAAATGTACCAATCAGCACTCTGTGTCTAGCTAAAGGTTTGTAAACACACCAATCAGTGCTCTGTGTCTAGCTAATCTAGTGGGGACTTGGAGAACTTTTATGTCTAGCCAGAGGATTGTAAATGCACCAATCAGCACCCTGTGTCTAACTCAAGGTTTGTAAACACACCAATCAGTGCTCTGTGTCTAGCTAATCTAATGGGGACTTGGAGAACTTTTGTGTCTAGCTAAAGGATTGTAAATGCACCAATCAGCACTTTGTGTCTAGCTCAGGGTTTGTAAATGCACCAATCAGCACTCTGTGTCTAGCTAAAAGTTTGTAAACACACCAATCAGTGCTCTGTGTCTAGCTAATCTGGTGGGGACTTGGAGAACTTTTATGTCTAGCTAGAGGATTGTAAATGCACCAATCAGCACTCTGTGTCTAGCTCACAGATTGTCAATGCACCAATCAGCACTCTGTGTCTAGCTAAATGTTTATGGATGCATCAATCAGCACTCTGTATCTAGCTAATCTGGTAGGGACTTGGAGAACTTTTATGTCTAGCTAGAGGATTGTAAATGTACCAATCAGCACTCTGTGTCTAGCTAAAGGTTTGTAAATGCACCAATCAGTGCTCTGTGTCTAGCTAATCTAGTGGGGACTTGGAGAACTTTTATGTCTAGCCAGACGATTGTAAATGCACCAATCAGCACTCTGTGTCTAGCTCAGGGATTGTAAATGCACCAATCAGCACCCTGTCAAAATGGACCAATCAGCTCTCTGTAAAACAGACCAATCAGCGCTCTGTAAAATGGACCAATCGGCAGGATGTGGGTGGGGTCAGTTAAGAGAATAAAAGCAGGCTGCCCGAGCAAACAGCAGCAACCTGCTCAGGTTCCCTTCCATGCTGTGGAAACTTTGTTCTTTCACTCTTCGCAATAAATCTTGTTGCTGCTCACTCTTTGGGTTCACGCCGCCTTTATGAGCTGTAGCACCCACTGCAAAAGTCTGCAGCTTCACTCCTGAGGCCAGCGAGACCATGAACCAACTGGAAGGAACGAACAACTCCAGACGTGCTGCCTTTATGAGCTGTAACACTCACCGCAAAGGTCTGCAGCTTCACTTCTGAAGCCAGCGAGATCACGAACCCACTGGGAGGGACGAACAACTCCAGATGTGCCTCCTTAAAGAACTGTAACAGTCACCGCAAAGGTCTGCACCTTCACTCCTGAAGCCAGTGAGACCACGAACCCACCAGAAGGAAGAAACTCCAGACACACCATCTTTAAAAACTGTAACACTCACTGTGAGGGTCTGCGGCTTCATTCTTGAAGTCAGGGAGACCAAGAACCCACCAATTCTGGACACACTTTCACCCCCTACTGTTGAGTACATCCCAGTGTCTGTTGTTCCCCTCTATGTGCCATGAGTTCTCATCATTTAGCTCCCACTAATAAGAATATGCAGTGTTTGGTTTTCTGTTCTGCATCAGTTTGCTAAGGACAGTGGCCTCCAGCTCGACCCATGTCCCTGCAAAGGACATGATCTCATCCTTTTTTATGGTTACATAGTATTCTATGGTGTATATGTACCACATTTTCTTTACCCAGTCTATTACCGGTATGCATTTATGTTGATTCCATGTCTTTGCTATTGTGAGTAGTGCTGCAATGAACATACATGTGCATGAGTCTCTATAATAGAATAATTTATATTCCTTTGGGTATATACCAAGTAATGGGATTGCTAGGTTGAATGGTAATTCCCTCTTTAGGTCTTTGAGGAATCACCACACTGTCTTCCACAATGGTTGAACTAATTTTATGCTCCACAAACTCAACAACATCTGTATTTTTTGACTTTTAATAATTGCCATTCTGACTGGTATGAGATGGTATCTCGTTATGGCTTTGATTTGCATTTCTCTTATAATCAGTGATGCTGAGCACAAAGCAAGTTCTTAGAGACCTTCAAAGAGCTGTAGTCTTTTGTGCAATAACAGTGGGAGACTTCAACACCCCCACTGACAGTATTAGACAGGTCATCAAGGCAGAAAATTAACAAAGATATTCAGGACTTGAACTCAACACTAGACCAAACGGACCTGATAGATATCTACAGAACTCACCATCCTAAAAAGACAGAATATACATTCTTCTCATCACCACATGTAACATACTCTGAAATCAATCACACAATCAGACATAAAATAATTCTCAACAAATGCAAAACATTGAAATCATACCAACTACTCTCTCTGACCATGGCTCAATAAAAATAGGAATCAAGACTAAGAAAATTGCTCAAAACCATACAATTACATGGAAATTAAACAACCTGCTCCTGAATGACTTTTGGGTAAATAATAGAATGAAGGCAGATATCAAGGAGTTCTTCAAAACTAATGAGAACAAAGATACAACATACCAGAATCTCTGGGACAAACTAAAGCAGTATTAAGAGGGAAATTTATAGCACTAAACACCCACATCAAAAGGTAGAAATATCTCAAATTAACAAAGTAACATGACGACTAAAAGAACTAAAGAAGCAAGAGCAAACCAACCCTAAAGCTAGCAGAAGACAAGAAATAACCAAAATCAGAGCTGAACTGAAGGAGATTGAGACACAAAACAATTCAAAAGATTAACAAATCCAGAAGTTGGTTTTTTGAAAAAATTAATAAGATAGACTGCTAGCTAGACTAATAAGAACAGAGAAGATCCAAATAAACACAATTAGAAATGATAAGCGGGATGTTACCACTAACATCACAGACATACAAACAACCATCAGAGACTACTATGAATACCTCTATGCATATGAACTAGAAAATCTAGAAGAAATGGATAAATTAAATCCCTGGGCACATACATCCTCCCAAGACTAAACCAGAAAGAATCTGAACCAATAACAAGTTCTGAAATTGAATTGGTAATAAATAGCCAGCCAACCAAAGCTCAGGATCAAATGTTTTCAAAGCTGAGTTGTACCAGACGTATAAAGAAGAACTGGTACCATTCCTACTAAAACTATTCAAAAAATTTAGGAGAAAGGACTCCTCCCCAACTCATTCTATGATGCCAGCATCATCCAGATACCAAAACATGGCAAACACAAACACACACACACAGACACACACACAGAAAACTTCAGGCCAATATCGTTGATGAGCATTGATGCAACAATCCTGAAGAAAATACTAGCAAACCAAACCCAACAGCACATCCAAAAGCTAATCCACCACAATCTAGTAGGCTTCATCCCCAGATGCAAAGTTGGTTCAACATACACAAATCAATAAATGTGATTCATCACATTAAGAGAACTAAAGACAAAAATGCATGATTATCTCAATAGATGCCAAAAAGACTTTAAATAAAATTCAACATCCTTTTATATTTAAAAATCTCAATAAACTAGGTACTGAAGGAACATACCTCAAAATAATGAGAGCCATCTATGACAAACCCACAGCCAACGTTGTACTGAATTGACAAAAGCTGGAAGCATTCCCCTTGAAAACTGACACAAGACAAGGATGCCCTCTCTCACCACTCCCATTCAACATAGTATTGGAAGTCCTGGCCAGAGCAATCAGGCAAGAGAAAGAAATAAAAGCCATCTAAATAGGAAGAGAGGAAACAAAACTATCTTTGTTTGCAGATGACATGATTCTATATCTACAAAACCCTATCGTCTCAGCCCAAAAGCTCCTTGATCTGATAAACAACGTCAGCAAAGTTTCAGAATACAAAATCAACATACAAATATCACTAGCATTCTTACACACCAACAGCCAAACCAAGAGCCAAATCATGAGTGAACTCCCATTCACAATGGCCTCAAAAAGAATAAAATACCTAGAAATACAACTAACCAGGGAGGTGAAAGACATCTACAATGAGAATTACAACTACTGCTAAAAGAAACCAGAGAGGAAACAAATGAATGAAAAAACATTCCATGCTCATGGATAGGAAGAATCAATATCATTAAAATGGCCATACTGCCTAAAGCAATTTACAAATTCAATGCTATTCCTAACAAACTATCAATGACATTCTTCACACAACTGGAAAAAAACTATTTTAAAATTCATACGGAACCAAAAAAGAGCCTGAATAGCCAAGGCAATCCTAAGCAAAATGAACAAAGCTGGAGGCATCTTATTACCTAACTTCAAACTATACTACAGGGCTACAGTAGCTCTATACCTATACTGGTATAAAAAGAGGCACAGAGACCAATTGAACAGAATGGAGAGGCCAGAAATAAGGCCACACACCTATGACCATCTGATCTTTGACAAACCTGACAAAAACAAGCAATGGGGGAAAGGACTCCCTATTCAATAAATGGTGCTGGGATAAGTGGCTAGCTATATGCAGAAGATTGAAGCTGGACCCCTTCCTTTAGCCATATACAAAAATAAACTCAAGATGGATTAAAAACTTAAATGTAAAACCCAAAACTATAAAAACCCTGGAATATAACCCAGGCAACACTATTCTGGACATAAGAACAGGCAAAGATTTCATGACAAAGACACCAAAAGCAATTGCAAAAAAGCAAATGTTGGCAAATGGGACCTAATTAAACTAAGGAGCTTCTGCACAGCAAAACAAACAACAGAGTAAACAGACAACCTACAGGATAAGATAAAGTATTTGCAAACTATGCATCTGACGAAGGTCTAATAAAATCCAGCATCCGTAAGGAACTGAAACAACTTTACAGAAAAAACAACCCCATTAAAAAGTGGGCAAAGGACATGAACAGACACTTTTCAAAAGACATACATATGGCCAATGAGCATATGAGAAAAAGCTCAGCATCACTTATCATGAGAGAAATGCAAATCAAGATCACAATGAGATACCATCTCATGCCAGTCAGAATGGCTATTAAGAAGTCGAAAAATAACAGATGCTGGTGAGATTGTAGAGAAAAGGGAACGCTTATACACTGTTGGTGGAAGTATAAGTTAGTTCAACCATTGTGGAAATCAGTGTGGAGATTGCTCAAAGATCTAAAGACAGAACTACCATTCAACCCAGTAATCCCATTGTTGGGTATATACCCAAAGGAATAGAAATTATTCTATCCTAAAGACACATGTACATGTATGTTCGCTGCAGCACTATTCACAATAGCAAAGATATGGAATCAGCTTAAATGCTTATCAATGGTAGAATGGAGAAAGAAAACGTGGGACATATACGCCACAGAACACTATGCAGCCATAAAAAAGAATGAGATCATGTCCTTTGCAGGGATGCAAGGAAGCTAGAGGCCATTATCCTTAGCAAACTAACTCAGGAATAGAAAACCAAATACTGCACGTTTTCACAAGTGGGAGCCAAATGAACACATGGACACATGGAGGGAAACAACAGACACTGGGGTGTATTGAGGAT
Source organism: Pan troglodytes (assembly GCF_028858775.2). Taxonomy (NCBI): domain Eukaryota; kingdom Metazoa; phylum Chordata; class Mammalia; order Primates; family Hominidae; genus Pan; species Pan troglodytes. The sequence continues at coordinate 181,579,064 of NC_072403.2, forward strand.
GGAGGTGGAGAGCAAGGAGAGGATCAGAAAAAAATAGCTATTGGGTAATAGGCTTAGTACCCGGATGACAAAATAATCTGCACAACAAATCCCCTTGATATGATATACCTATATAATAAATCTGCACATGTACCCCTGAACTTAAAAAGGTTTTTTTTTTTTTTTTTGTAAAAAAAATATCAAAACACAACAGATACTGGTGAGGCTATGGAGAAAGGGAACACTCATACATTCTTGGTGGGAATATAAATTAGTTTAGCCACTGTGGAAAGCAGTCTGGAGATTTCTCAAAGGACTTAAAAGAGCGCTACCATTTGACCCAGCAAAGCCATTATTAAGTATATACCCAGTGTACTATCATGTGGGTCCCACCCTAACTGCAGCACAGGCTGTGAATGTCCCTGTCCACCACCCTCCTGTGGTCACCCAGCCTTGCAGGCTCCGGCAGCCTTTGTTTCCTCCACCAGGAGGCAGGGTTATTTATATTTCATTTCATTTCATTTTTTGAGACAGAGTCTCACTCTGTCACTCAGGCTGGAGTGCAGTGGCATGATCTCGGCTCACTGCAACCTCCACCTCCCGGGTCCAAGCAATTCTCCTGCCTCAGCCTCCTGAGTAGCTGGGATTACAGGCAAATGCCACCACGCCCAGCTAATTTTCATATTTTTAGTAGAGACAGGATTTCGCCATGTTAGTTAGGCTGGTCTCAAACTCCTGACCTCATGATCCACCCGCCTCAGCCTCCCAAAGTGCTGGGATTACAGGCATAAGCCACCGCTCCTGGCCAGAAGGCAAGTTTTTAAAGCTGTCCTTTTCCTCGATGTTTTCACAGGCACTGAGACCGGTTTCTTTATTCATTGACAGCCATCTTCCAAGTTTGCAAAAGGAGGAGTAAATCACATCTAACTCTAAAAATAGTGACTTTCCTCTACAATCCAAATTCTTGAGAACCTTCATGCTTTCATTATTCCCTATGCAAGTCCTGGTGCCCATGGGTACTGGAGGGCAGCACAGCAATTCTGAGCAGACCGGACTGGGTCCAGCAGCCTGGATTTGAATCCTGGCACTGCCATTCACCAGCCATGTCATCTAAGGAAAGTTACGGAGTCTCACCCACCTCAGCTCCTTTATCTATGAAATGGGGCCAATAACAGCATCCTCTTCAGAGGGTTCATCTGAGGACTGAATCAGTTAATATAAATAATTGGAGCAATACTTGACATACAGCGAATACCATTATTTTTTATAACGTGAACATCGACCTCTTCTGTGACAACTAGGAACATGCCAGAAATATGTCTCCTCCACTTTGATCTGAATGTAGAACAATGTCATTAATAGCACCAGAATCTACCTGCTAGCTCCATGTGCCTCCTGCAAGAAGCTGGGGAGAAGGCCGTTTGCAAAGAGGAGGAGTGTCAGGAAACAGAAGGTGCGTGCTCACCCTGGCTTCACACGTGAGGGCTATTCAGACACTGTGGGCCTCGCTGCTCCCTGGATTACAGAGTCGAGGTGCTTGAAAGGGGTCGCAAACCTCATGCTTGAGGTTACAGTGGGGAAGATATTGGCATATAACCAAAAGTGAGCCATGAGCCTCCCTCTAATAAAAATCCAAAACTTTCCAATGTATTATTTTGCCTGCACAAATATGGTCAAGATAAGACTTTTTAAAAATATGGCACTGTAGTCATCTACAAGCCATCCTTTGACTTGTGTTTTCTAAATGTAAATGAATCACCAAACTCAGAACATCCTTGCAGAAAATTAGCAAAATCATCACATTTACTCTGATCAATGAGTATGAGAAAATCTCTACTTCAGTCATGGTTAATAGTTTGGAGTTTTAAGGACAGTTGATGAAAAATGCCATAAAAGAAGCATGTTTAGTCTAATTTGCTTGAAACTCTGATTGAAAATTATCCTAACAGCTGAGCCCTTTTACTCCCACAGACACAGCACTCTCTCTATTCCCCTCTGAAAATTCCAGTCTCTGACTCCCCCAGCTGGGGGTCATGAGAAAATCACAGAAACCTGGCATATGAAATGATGGACAATGGGGAAGTGCACTTTCCATAATTCCTTAGAGATTTCCCCATTTATTAACATGGCATAAAGGCACAGAAACCAACATGTAGTTGCAATGAAGAGAGAAATCCACAGCATTTACTTGATGGGCCTGGACGCCTGCCTAATTAAAACACTCATGCATTGGGGCTGCATGCACCACCAGCTTAGAGCAGCGTCTCTAGCGTGGCTGCTGCTGTTGCTGGAGAGGCAGCCAGGATCTGCCTGTTTGTGTGCTTTGCAGATCTCCATGGTGGAAGAGGCAAAAGGTCTGAAATCGTCTCACAAAGGAAATTACTGTTCAGCCTCATCCATCAAAAGCAGAAATCTAGAAATGAGAAGACTTTCAAATGTTGCCTCAAGCAGAATTTTAAGATCATGTCTTATCCAAGTTCTTCTAGCATGATAATGAGCAGCAAAGAAAGGAGAAAATGAGCAGTGTCAGAAGCACCTGGCTACAGCCAACTCCAGTTACGTGTCTTCATATGCACAGTGGATGCTGGTTTTGACCTTTGCAATCCATTACTGAAATCCCCTTGTCCTGTAATACTTCTTTATTCTGTTTGTTTTGCAGATAAAGGAGAACTCCCCAACCGCTTTCCCTTTTCCTAACTTTGTGAAAAACAAACTTAGAGGCTAGCAGGGAGCAAATGTAACAAGGGGACACAGACAGCGCTGTGACTGAGGTGGGAGCAACACAGACTCGCAAGCCAGAGCTCCCAGTCACGGAGCTCAAGTGAACTGCCTGCACCCTCTGTACCTCGGTGGGGATGGCAGCATAATAGTCTTTCGGAGTGTGAACTGATGCACACCACGTATAGGTCACATTAATGTAAACTCACTCCAGAGTGTGGGTGGGCATCAAATGGCACATTTGATGCCCCCCCCTTTTTTTTTTGCATTTCTCTTAATCAAATCCTTTATAAATTCCAATGTTGATTTCTGTTGATACATAATCATTTCGTTAGGCCACATGATTTCAGAGATGAGGGTGATCTCAGAGACACCTAGTTTGGTGCTTTCCCGACCCTGGTGCAGATGCAGAGATGTTCCGTTCATTCGTGCAAAGTTAAGGAGCAGCCAGGAGCAGAGGCAGATGAGAACCCAGGTGCTCCAACTTCCCGCTGAGCACCTCCTGTGCATGGCACCTGCACAGATGCCTCAACATGCACACAGGCTGTAAGACGAGACTCTTAACAGTGTCTCAAGCAAGTACTTTTCTTTGACAGAGGCAGTGATTGCCAAGATTTAGTGTGGATTAAAAGCCTAAGACAGTTTGTATTAGAAAATGCCAGCTCTGTGAGACTATGGCAGACAGCAGTGGAAGGGCACATGACCGTCTCCTACTTCTGCTCTGGGCAGCCACGCCCATCGCCCGCTGTGATCTACAGCCACGCCCATCGCCCGCTGTGATCTACAGATTTCAGAGAAAGAAGGTCACACTTCTGCACTGGGCAGTCAAGGCCATCGCCCACTGTGATCTACAGATTTCGGAGAAAGAAAGTCCCATGACGTAGCATTGCACGTCTCTGTGAAAAGGCACTTCTACCACCTGATCAGGACATTGCATGCCTCAGTTTAAGGAGTTGTCTTGATTTACTCAGACTTCATGAGGAACGACTGGCTATTGGTCAGATCCCGCTCCAGATCAATTCACTCAGCGTTTCCAGGATGGGCCTGGGCACCGTATTTCTGAAATCCCTCCAGATGGTTGCAATGTGTGGCCAAGGCTCAGCTCTCCAAAGACTTCAATTCTATAATTTCATGATTTCTCAAATGTCTCTAATCCAGGATAAATATTTCCACTGTGTTTAAAGTTCCTGAGTCCCAACATGTGGAAGTGCTTTGTGGTAGTCTTTCTGGCTTCCTCCCCGTGAGCTGTTCCAGTAACTCAACTTCACAAACTACATTCTAAGCAACTTCTGTGCCCTGGGTGTGCAGGGCATTCACACTGGGTTGGAGACAAAGAAGTTGGCCTGGGGAAAGGCCCTCCCACAGGGGTCGCTCCTGAACAGGACATGGACCCGTAGGCTTTTAGGATGCCCTGAACAGGTCAGAAAACACTTGTCACCACTAAAGGGTCCACGGCATATTTCTTCAGCACAAAGGTTTAAGCCAGGTGTCCTGGCAAGAACCAGATTCAAGTAATCATGTTCTGCCCCCTGCACTTTTTACTAGAATAGGTTTAACCTCTGTGCTGAACCTGTGTAGACAGCAAAGCCGTCACTGCAGTCAGCCAGCAGGACTTGGCTGCTCCTCACGTGTGGAGAAGACAGACCCCATGTGGAATTTGAACACCGTGCCAGTGTGTTTCTAAGAAGGTTTGGGATTGTACATGACAAACTATTCTTGTAACAATGCAAGTACAACATCAAATCATCAGGGAGCCGGGTGTGTGCACAGAAGGAGTGCACGCACTGCTTCTGTGGACTTTCCACTGCAGCTGGCTGCAGAGCCTGCATGTACTTATCTGTCTGAAAGGGAAGGACCCACAAACCTGCCAAGGTCCGATATCAGTTGGAGGTGGGGGCTAAATGCTTTGCCAGTGAAGCAAGGTTGCTGGACTCTACTACTCTCTCAATATCTGTTCTATCAGCACAAGAGAAATGAACAATTCACATTCTTTAAAGACGTGGGGCTGAAAACAAGACAAGCTACTGGCTGGAGTTTCCTTAGTATCTCAGCCTCCAGTTCAAACAGGCAGAGAATGAAAGACAGTGTACTTCACATAATTATAATTATCTGTGGTCTCTGTGTCTCAGCCTGCATCTCTGAAGAGTCATGGAGTGCTTTCATGGCCTAGAAATCTCCAGATTGCAGCATCGTAACTTTGAACTGCCCGAAACATCCCCTGCAGGATAACAGGCCCAAAGCTGGACTCCTGAACTTCCGAGAGACCCCCAATGCCACACCCTACTTTCAGCCATCCGTACACTACTCATCATCCACAAAAAACAAAGGCAATGCTGCACAGAGAAATGTGGACTTACGTACTTTCCAAGTAGCAAATCCACTCACTGAAACAGAACCCAATCATTTTCTTAAAAGGAGAGAAAAGATACTGAAGAGTTAGTGACTAAGGGTTACTAAAGAACACGGGCATTTAAGAGCTTCCTGGAAAATGAATGAGATCAGCTCCAGCCATTATCCAAGAAGGAGCTGACCAAAAAGAAAATATGGCTATTTCCTTAAAGATAATGCATCAAATTTCTCCCTAGGTTTTATTAGACTAAGTGAAATAAACTTTAGAGCAATAACTCTGGAGGTTATTGCCGGGAGTAGGGTGTAGGGTGGGGTTACTTAGTAATTATTTTTTGTTAACTATATCTGAAATGTGAAATTCCAAAATTTTAACCTCTTTTACAGTTATATTATTCAATATCTAAATGAAACTAGTCAAGATGAAGTTTTTAATTCATGCTTTGAAGCATCTCTTTATTTCAAATATATAGAAATTATATATAAAATACAAGAGAAAAAATAAATTGACATAGCCAGGCTTAAAAACAAAACAAAACAAAATTCTCCATAAACAGAAAAGGAGCAGAAACACAAACTTAAGTCTTGGACATCCTGGCTTTGGGTGCAGAATTAAGCAGGAAGGGCAGGGAGCTCACATTCCACGAAAGACCAGAACCCAGGGCTGGCAGGGCTCCACTGCTTCTAAAAGAGGCTAATGGTGTGTGCTGGGACCTGGAAGCACAGTTTAAGCTCAACAGCAGGTCTAAGGAGACACTGAGGTAGTTATATGGCTAGATGTCTAGAACTGGGTATCCTAACATCCTGAGATGAGAAATACTACTGCATTCCTCACATGAGGTCCCAAAGACTTTGGAAAGAAGCAACTGCAAAATCAAGTAGGAAGAGATAAGCTGAGAAAGAGAAAAAAAATGAGAATATTCTTCAACTAAAAATAAATCTATAAATTAAAATTGTAAAACACATATTGATATTGAATGCTAAGAGGACAGACAACCAAATAACAATTAGAAGATAATTGCATTCCAAATGAATTTTAAATAAGAAAATAGTCTGAATAATACTTTAAAAGAAATATGCTTATAGTCTGCAAAGAGATGAATGGGCAAAGATCAAATAAAAATAAGAAATTACTTTACAAATTGTAATAAAATATAGGAAGGTGGGTATGTTAGAGAACACATTAGAAATAAGAATTTTGAAAAAAAAAGCAGCAGATCATTGCTCGCCTAGACAAAACACATTTGAAGAAGTAACTCAATGAAATATAATATTAAAGAATTACCTCAAATTCAGCTTACAGAGACAAATTCGCTTAAAAATATAAAAAATCAGTTAAGAGCCACAGATAATACTTTGAGAGTTTCAAAAATGTGTCTCATCAAATCCAGAAAAACAAAGGCAATTTTGAAGAAACAATATTTGAAGAAGGACAGCAAATTGCTTATCAGCAACATTAGACACCAGAAGGCAGGAGAAAAATGTTTTTAAAGTGTTTATAATAACTCTTAATATATATCTATCTTCAAGTTTATACCAAGCTAAATTATCATTTAGGTGTGAGGGCAAAATGAAGACATTTTCAGATATACAACAACTAAGAGAAATTACCACTTACTTTCCATACCTCACTGGAAAAAAAAAATTATGAAATGATGAATTTCAGTGAAAGAATGGAACCTAGAAGAAAGAAATGAGATACAAGAAAAAAAACAAAGAAATTGATAAAAATGTGCTAGTAACAAAACTCTAATTGACAACAGCAATAACAAACCTCTAGACAACAATAACAGTAATATCTACTACATAAGCCACTTAAGAACTTTTCCTTGTCTAGGAGAAAACCGATATCCAGGATAATTTAGACATTTTTTATTAAAATTTGTCATTAAATATATAAATTAAAATATTAAAGGTAAAAATTAAATCAACATGCAGAGACATAAAAGGAGATAAAAGAATCAAAGAACAAGGGAAATAGCAGAATTCATATGTAGAAATAAGTCTAAAATTCCTTGGTCCAAAAAAATGTGAATGTGCTAACTTTTCCAGTTAAAAGATAATCTTTTCTATTAAAAAGGTTATAAAATTGGATTAAAATTATAAAATTGGATTAATAAATTCAGCAAGAAAGATTGAAAGTAAAGGGTTGGAAAAAGTCTGCCACATAAACGTTAACCAATAAAAAGTTACCAATACCACTGTTAATATAAAAGAAATTAAGTCCAAAAACGTAAGTAGGGAAGAAGATAAATGCAAAATAATAATAAAAATTAAAATCTCTGGGAAGATAAACAATCACAATCTTTATGCACCTAAAAATATAGCATCAAAATACCTAAAGCTAGGCCAGAAGGATATTTTCCAACCAAAAAAGTTTAAGAATCAACTTCAGAAGCATATATGCTACTGTGTCACTGACAGCTCAATCAACTGTCTAACAGAAGTATCAAACTTAAGATGTTAAAATTTTTTTTTATTTCTTCTTTGACCCCAGAACTACTTTCCTCCAAACCTGTTTTTCTCCATTTCCACTAATGTAACCACCAGTAACCAATTGCTTTTATTTTTGTCTTTGGTTTGTTATGCAATAGTAAGTAATTGAATATAAAGGAAAATATTACTTAAAATATCTTAAAGATATTACATATTTGGCGATACTGAACCTACATTTTTCTGCACATCAAGAAGACATTTTATAAGAGCAATATTTTACATATATTATGCTATTAAATAAGTCATATTTTTGTATGATTTTCAAGTAGTATATGTAATATATATGACATACATATGTAAGTTTTGCATAGGCTTTTGAGAAATAATACCATATCTAGCAACGTTGTTAAAGAAAGAAAAATAACTCAATCTCTTACCTCAATTGATAATAAGAAAGCATTTTTCCTATGAGATAAAAATATAATTCCAGCAAGATGAGGGCCAAATGCAAGTGTGAGTTTCTCTTTTCTGACTCTGATACTTTCGACTGTCAATTACAGTTAGATACAATATAGATTTATTTAATTGTTGTGTTTATATATATGGCACAATGAGCAGTGGCATTATAATGGTTAATATTCTATGTCAACTTGACTGTGTGATGGGGTGCCCAAATATTTTCTCAAACACCATTGTGGATATGGCTATGAGGGTGATTTTGATGAGATTATTTGGAACTGTGGATTGAGTAAAGCAGATGCCCTCCCTAATGTGGGTGGGCCTCATCCAATCAGCTGAAAGCCTGAATAGAACAAAAAGGCCGACTCTCCCTTAGGTAAAAGGAACCTCCTCCTGCTTGACTGCCTTGAGCTAGGACATTGGTGTTTTTCTTCCTTTGTACTTAAAGTGAAACATCAGTTCTTCTTGGGTCTTGAACCTATTGCCTTCAGACTATAATCCACACCACTATAAGACTGGCAGTGCAATGGATTTGTTTACACCAGCATCACCACAATCACTTGAGCAATGCATTGCACTATGATGTTAAAATGGCTGTGACATTACTAGACAATAGAAATTTTCCAGCTCCATTATAATCTTAACAGGTCACCATTGTATATCCAGTCCATCATTGACTGAAATGTTGTTATGGGGTGCAAAACTACATTTACAGCATTTCCTCTCTAAGCAGAAAGGTTTACCCACAAAGGTTGCAGCCTGCTGGCCACTGCAAAACTCTTCTATTTTGAGCACCACCAAGTCAGACCCAAAGTAAGCTCAGCATCAGATTGGAAAACTGGCATTAATGAATTTTTTATTAGTATCTACCTATTAGCCAGAGGTCAATTTTCCTGTGGAATATTTTGTCTCAAGCTCCAATAATCAATATGCTTGCTCAAACACATGTGAAAGCATTTACTAAAGTGCTCCAGTCAACATTGTTTTTCAGGCAATTATTTACTCCTTTAAGTACTTACATGCTGTGATATAATGCTGAAAGAGAAATTGCACAAACATTAAAAACCACATACACATTACTGTAAGTCAATGTTTAAAATACATAATTTAATAAGTGAATCTTGTAAATTATAAGTTCATGAAAACGTTAGAAAATAAATATAAACATACATAAATTAAAAGAGAAATAGATGGTAGGTGATAGATGGTAGACAGATGGTAAAGATAGATGATACATAGAAAGATAGAAACATAATACATGATAGATGGATACATAGATAAATGGATGGATGGGTAGATAGATAAATAAACAGATAAAGCTATAAGGTTAGCATTTCTTGTAGAGTTTCCTAATATATGGGACACAGTAAAAGCAGTGCTAAGGGGGAAATTTAGATCTATACATACTTACATTTATAAACAAGAAGATTCTTAGATCAACAACCTAACTTTACAACTTAAGGAACTAAAAAACTAAAAGTAAACTAAATCCAGGACTAGCAGAGGAATGAAATAAGAAATATTAGAGGAAATATAAAATAAAGAAGATACAAACCATTGGAAAAATCAATGAAACAAAAAGTTGATTCTTTGAAAAGATAAAAAAAAACCTGACAAAGCTTTAGCCAGGTGGATTAAGGAAAGAAGATTCAAATTACTAAAATCAGAAATAACCACTGATGCTACAAAAATAAAAAGCATTATAAGAGAGCACTATGAACAACTGTATACCAAACACTTTGATAACCTAGATGAACAAATTCCTATAAACATAAAATCTACCAAGACTAAATCACACTAAAATAGCACATCTGAATACACTTATCAGTAGTAAGAATAATGAATCAGTAACCAAAAATTTCCAACAAGGAAAAGCCCTGAATCTGATGACTTCATTGGTGAGTTCTGCCAAAAATTTAAAACAGAATTATTCCAATTCTGCTCCAACTTTTCCAAAAACTTGGGGGGAAAAAAAACACTTCTTACCTCATTCTGTGAGGACAGCATTACCCTGATATCAAAACCAAAGATTCCAAAAGAAAGGAAAACTACAGACCAATATCCCTTATGAACATTAATGCAAAAATTCTCAACAAAATACTAGCAAACAGAACTTAACAGCACATTAAAAGGATTACAAACCATGATCAACTGGGATTTACTCCTAAAATGCAAGGATGGTTCAAAATACAAAAATCAATTAACGTAGTATACCACATTAACAGAATGAATGGAAAAAATGCATGATTATCTCAATTGGTGCAGGAAAAAACACATGATTATCTCAATTGGTGCAGAAAAAAGCATTTCACAAAATTCAACACACTTTTATGATAAAAACACTCAACAAAGCAGAAATAGAAGGAAACTACCTCAACACAAGAAAAGCCATATATGAAAAACACAGAGCAAACATCTTATTCAATGATGAAAGACTGAGAGCTTTTCCTCTAAAATCAAGAACAAGTCAAGAATGTTCAATTTTCCCACTTCTATTCAACACAGTATAAAAGTTCTAGCCAGAAATTAATTAAGCAAGAAAAAGAAATAACAGTCATCTAAATAGGAAGGGGAAAAGTACAATTATCTTTGTTTGCAGATATGTTTTATATATAGGAAGCCCTATAGATTCCACAAAAGTGTGTTAGAACAAATGAATACAGCAAAGTAGCAGGATAAAAAATCAGCAGGCAAAACTCAATTGCATTTGAATATACCAACCATCACCACTATGACAAGGAAGTTACAAAAACAATTCCACTCACAATAGCATCAAAAAGAATAAAATACTTGGCAACTAACTTAACCAAAGAAGTGAAGGACTTGTACAATGAAAACTACAAAACATTGCTGCAACAAAATTAAAGAAGACGTAGATTAATGGAAACATATCCCATGTTCATGGATTGGAACACAATATTGCTAAATTATCTATATTACCCAAAGTGCTCTACAGATGCAATGCAATCCCTGTACTGATCCCAATGATGTTTTCTGAAGATATGGAAAAATCCATCCTAAAATTCAAATGGAGTCTCAAGAGACTGTGAATAGCCAAAGCAATCTTGAAAAAGAACAAAACTGGAGGACCTACACTTTCTAATTTCACACATTAATACAGAGCTACAGTAATCAAAACAGAATAACACTGCCATAAAGACAGACATATAGACCAATAGAATTAAATAGAGAGCCCAGAAATAAACCCTCACATATATGGTCAAGGGTGCCAAGACCATTAAATGGGGAAAAAGTCTTTTCAACAAATGATGCTGGCAAAGCTGTGTATTAATGTGCAAATGAATGAAGTTGGAACTTTACCTAAAACCATATACAAAAACTAACAAAGTGTGCCAAAGGTCTGAATGGAAGACTGAAAACAATAAAACTCTTAGAAGAAAACACAGGAAAAAAGCTTTCCAGCATTGAATTTCTTGGGTATAACACTCAAAGGCAAAAAGCAACAAAAGAAAAAAATAGGCAAGTTGGACTTTGTGAAAATTTTTTAAATTTGTGCATAAGAAGACATTATCAACACAATAAAAAAGCAATCCATAGGATCAGAGAAAATATTTCCAAATCATGTATATAATAAGTGATATCCAGAATATCTAGGGAACTCCTAAAACTACAAAAAAAAAATCCAGTTAAAACATGGATTAAGAACTTGAATAGACATTTCTCCAAAGAAGATACACAAATGTCCAAGAAGTGCATGAAAAGATGTTCAACATCACTAATCATTTGGGAAATGGAAAACAAAACTACAATGAGATGCTACCTCACACCCATTAGAATGCAACTATCAAAAGAATAAAAATAACAAATATTGATGAGGAGGTGGAGAAATTTGAACCCTGTACACTGTTGGTGGGAATGTAAAATGGTACAGCTGCTGTGGAAAACAGCATGGCATTTTTTTCCAAAAAGTTAAAAATAGAATTATCCTATTATTCAGCAATTCCACTTCTGGATATATATATATGCAAAAAAAAAAAAACTGAAAGCAGGGTCTTGAAGAGATATTTGTTCAAACATGTTCATAACAGCATCATTCACAATAGCTAAAACATGGAAGCAACACAATTGTCCATGAATGGATGAGTATATAAGCAAAACATGGTATATCCATACACAAGAATATTATTCAGCTTTAAAAAGGGAAATTCTAATATATGCTACAATACAGACAAACCTTGAAGACATTATGTTAAATGAAATAAGCCAGTTACAACAGGGCAAATGCTATATGATTCTATTTATATGAGGTACCTAGAGTGAAAATCACAGAGACAGATTCAAATCTCTCATCTATTCAGAAACAGATCTGTATTCTATTCTGGAGTGGTGGTGTGGTTTACAGGGGCTGTGGGGAGCGGGGAATAGGGAGTTAGTGTTAATGGGTACAGAGATTCAATTTTACAAGATTAAAAGTTACGGAGATAGGTGGTGGTGATACACTAACATGATGAATGCACTTAATATTGCTAAACTATGCACTTGAAAATGGTTAGGATGGCAAATTTTATGTTACGTGTATTTTACCATAATAAAAAAATTGAAGAAAAAATAGATCAGGGACTTAAATGTAAAACTATAGGAATTTTAGAAAGCAAAATAGGAGAAAATCTTCAGGATCTAGGGCTGACACCAAAAGGAGGTTGCATAAACGGGAAAATAAATAAATTGGTCTCCATCAGAATCAAAAGCTTTGCTTGATTACTCATCAGCAGAACCAGGAGCACATTGTGATGGATGTGACTGTCTAACTGACACTTCAGAGAAGACGTGAAGTGAAAATAGCCCATATTAAAAGGTTACATAGTGTATGATTCCGTTTACATGACATTCTTAACAAAATTATAAAAATAGAGAACAGATAGCAGTTGCCAGGGGTTATGGATGCGGGTGGGGGAGCATGCGTGGTTTAAAAGAACAACAGGAGGGAACTGTGTGAGGATTGTCTGTATCTTGACTGGTGGCAGACACAGAAATCTAGACACATGTAATAATACTGCACGGAACTGCATACCTGCGCAGAACTGCAAACATGCACCCACACATGAGTACGAGTCAAAAGGAAAATGTGAACAAGAGCATCAGATTATGTCAACAGCAATACCCCATTACTCAGAAATATGAGCAGTGTCTTAAGCTACAGCACTGATATGGAAACGTCCTCATGTTGCTAAGCGGAAACAGAAGCTGTATTTACAGCTCAGCAGGCTGCACATCTCAAAAGCAAGAACTTCACTGGGACTCAGTAATTTAAACTTCAAATCCAGCCAAGCCTCCTTTGCAAGGTGAAGTATGTTCTCCCGGAGCCCAGCGTCAGCACCGAGGGTGCACAGCAGAAGGCTACACACGCGGAGCTGCGCGGTTCCCAATGCACACTGCAGGGATGTGTGAGGCAGGGCTCTGAATAGCTGGGACAAAGACAGTGTGATGACAGCATCTGGATGGCAGCTTCAGCACTCCATGCACTTGCCCCAGCAGCCTCACACAGTTCCAGGTGTTCATCTGACTGGCAGAATTAAACCTGCACTAAATGTGAGGAGATGCCAGGAACATCCTGGAATACGATCAGAAAAGAAATCCAAAACGTCGTGATATTAGAGTGTGAAGTCACTATCACCTGCACCATCAAATAATGATGCCTCCCCACCTAAGACAGCCAGAAGACAGTCGCTTCCCGCAGTGTTGAGAAGGAAATACATTTGTGAGCACAGAACTGACATTTCTGATAAAGCCCTGGAGCAGCAAGCCTGCATAGGCCAGAACACAGGAGAAGGCACTGCCACAGACAGGCTCCTGTTTTCACTGCTGATGCTGGGACCCTGCCAAGTGGGCCACCTGAGCTCCTCTTCTAGATTAGAGAGATGGGCCCGTCACAGGCAGCAGGAGGGTCCTGGCCCAAAGCAGTGGCTGGGAGCAGCCCACTGACCATGGAAGCTGCAGAACCCATGCATGTTCAATCGTGCAGTCCCTGTGCACAGCCATAGGAGATTGGTAAAGGGCTGAAGTCTGTCCGGGGGACCTGAGGGCTCTGTGAATGCCCACGGTTCCTTGCCCCAGCTGCTGGGTGCATACTTAGATGGCCGTACTCAGCAACTGGCAGGCTCCCACACTGGCTCCCTGCTCTGCAAAATGCGGGCTATTGTCCTAGGAAAGGAAACGTGGAGCGCTACTCAGTATAAAACTTTAAGCCAAAAGCAATATCACATCCATGAGGGAATTGCAGAGATTAGCACCACAATCAAAGACTTGGAAAATATTGAGTTTTTATTTCCTTTTATCCTGATTTAGCTCACCAGTTTGGCCTATGTGGAATACAGGCCGCTTGGAAAATGATGGTGCGTTTTATAGCAACATGGTGACTAAAATTGAGCTTGCTATTCCAAATGAGGTCTGTACTAACAAGCCAGGGCAGCCCCTGGCCTCAGGTTATCCATTACTGCCTCACAAATGCTTAGCTGCTGCTGAACTAATGCTTAGTAGCTGCTGAAAATCCAGGAGCTATCTGTTTTCTCTTATCAAGGAGAGTCACCCATCTTCATCTTCTCACCTCAGGGCCACACTAACTTCTGAGCTGGGACCTAAGAAACCTCCCGCTGGTCTACGACCGAGAGGGCATCACGCAGACAGGGCCTGCAGAGCAGAAGTGGCAGGTAGGGCGCGTGCGTGCTGCAGGGTGGAGGAGGGGCAATGAGTATCCAGGACCTGCCCTCCGGGAGGTATGGCTGCCCAGTGCTAGGGATCTCTCCTTCAAAGTGGAAGCAGTCGCTGCACATCACTGTTCTCACCTCAAGGAGAAGGCACACGACATGGTGGAGACCGCAGTGACACAGTTAGTGCTATTCTACTCACTGAGGGGCTCGGAAATCTGCTGACTTTGACTGGAAACCTAAGCAGCCTCTGCACAGCTCCAAACGGCCACGCGAGCTGCGCTAGCCCAGGGCCCCGTGCAGGGCAGGACACTTGCACGACCAGGCATGCTTATGCTCCCTAGATGTGGACACCAGAAATGCCCCGTTGTCCTCTCTGCTCTCCCCCGTCACAGGTCAGAGGCCGGGATTCTCTACGTTTTCGAACTCCTTGCCACCAAGGCTCCAGTACAGGAACCAGCAGGAGAAGCCTCCGTGTGAGATCTGAAGGCAGAAGAGAGGGAGAAGACACTGTCGCTCCTGCCATTTGGCAAACAGGTGTGTGGGATTTGGCAGCTGGGCATTCTTTTCACCCACTTTGATCCAGCAGGAGCTGAAATCACTGCAAGTTTCCCAAGTAGGCTGGAGATGAGACGAACCCGATCCACCTGCGGATTGAAGCAGAGCGGCCCGGCAGGGAGCCCAGACCAGCCAGTGTCCAGACGGCCTGCAGGTCCAGCAGGAGAAGCTGGGCCAGAGCCAGACACACTCACCCATGTGTCTGTGAGGACAGAGGGTGGCTGTTCTAAGCCACCGAGGGAGTCACGCGGCTTTAAGGCAGTAGCCCGCAGATGTGCCCGCTCCCAACCTCACAGAGAGAACTAGGCTCCTTCTATGTGCCTGGTGTTGTACGAAGATGAATAAAATAATTTATCCCACAAAGCCAGAAACAAAAGATATTTAACAAAAATGAATCTAGCCAGCAGGAAAAGATGCAGTGAACTTTTGAACCAGCAGTAGCTAAAATGCATAAAGATGTATGAGGAAGCAGCATTTTCCCACGAACTGTAGGACTCGCCTGGATGTTCTCATTTGGTGAATCTGGAGTGACTGGGGTCTTGATTGACTCCTTATCTTTCCGACCCTTTTCTTTAATTACCGAGGATGCACACGGTCTGGTTAAAGCATGAGTTTGCGGTTGTCTGCTCAGTAACCTAGCAAAGCCCGCAGACTGCCCTGCCTGGTGGAGACGGGCGCGCCCCTCCCTCAAGCTGGTCGAGGAGGTGCTAACACAGGACTTCGTCAATGAAGCAAGACCTCCCTACATGCTTAGGTCTGAATCCAGCTATTCCAGATCTTTCCACTCACACTAAGTAGGCTGAACAGCTTCAGACTCTCCCCTAAGATCACAGCCAAGGACTGGGCTGGATCGCTCCAGTGTGACACGGAGCCGGTGGCCATGCCTGGAGCATCCAATGCCCTGAACGGAGCCGCACGCACCACCTCCCCCCAGGCTAGGGCAGCCGCCCCGGGGCTGCGGGATGCTGGGAAGCCATTAATGAGGGAGTAGATCTGGTGAGGAGATGAGGGAGGGCAGGAGAGCAGCAGGCCCCCATGCAGGGAGAGGAAGCCGCACGCCTGACGCTCTGGCGGGACGACCGCGGCCTCTGAAGAGTGCGGACGCGGGAGACACCCAGGCACCTGGACAGGCCGGACTCACGTGCTGGGGATGTGCGTCCTTCTGAAAGATTCCCCCGGAAGCTGAAGGGCGATGTGGCGTTCCGTACACGGACGGTCCCTGTCGCAGGCCTCCTACTTGAGGGTCCAGGGCTTACACTGTAGTTTTTTTGTTGTTGCCATAAAAATTTCCTTAAACTTAGTGGCTTAAAACAACACCAGTTTATTCTTCCGGGTCTGTAGGTCGTAAGTCCCGAATGTGCCGCACTGGGCTAAGATCGAGTAGCGAAGGGCTGGTTCCCTCTGGAGGCTTCAGGAGAAAATCCATTTCCGTGTCTTTCCCAGCTTCCCGGCCGACCCCGATCGGGGGCTGTGGCCCCTTCTCATCCTTCGGAGGCGGCAGCGTCTCGTCTCACTCCCCGGCGCTCCCTCTGCCTCCCTCTTAAGCTCCCTCGTGATCGCACTGGGCCCCCGGGTCACCCGGGGTGCTCTCCTCATCTCCAGGTCAGCCGATCGCAGCCTCAGTGCCATCTTCAACCTTGCATTTCCCACGTTCCAGGGGTTAGGACTTGGCCATTTCCAGGACCACGGTTTTCCTCACCACAGACACTGACCCATTCTTGAGGGGAAGCCAAGATTCGAGTCGATAGATTTGCTGAGGAGGGTCTTGAACCACTTCTTCTATAGGCTTCCCCCAAACACTTTTGACAGGTCCATGAAAGTACTGGCAGCTAATTCCATGAAATGTCTACCTAGTCAAAATAGAGGAAGATGAGGTGACCATCACATTTCATGAGACTCAGCGGAGTACATGGACCACAAGACATCTGGGAGGTTTGTCTCTGGCTGTGTCCTCAAGCAAGACACCCTCTGCCATGCTGTGAGCAGAGTGATGAGAAAGAGGCAGGGGCTGGGGTGAAAACATCAGGAGGCCCAGCTGAGAATGCTCAGGACTTCAGAGGACAAGCCTGAGTTCAAGCAACCTGTAACAGCTTCTGACGCTAATTAACATGACAGGGTCACGGACAACTGGGAGGAAAACTTCGGAGACTGTGCAGCCATGATGGAACTTCATACAACATAAGAGAATGTTATATCAAGGGTATGTAATCGTAGGTCCAAAGTTGAAGACAATTATAAATTTATTGATACTCCAGTCAGTGAGATAGCCTTTGCTAATTTAACAACAGATGACCTATCCCTCACCCGTACAATGTGTAAACATTTCTGGGAAGAAATAAGAGTGAAGGAGTTCAGGGAACAGGATTCTCTTTCTAGGCTTCCAAGAGCCGTCCCCAGACACTACAGCCTGTCATCTACTGGTTCATTAGATGCTCCTTTTTTTGGAAAGAAGATGAGAGAGTTTGACAAAACATATAAAAACTTAAATGTGTTAGCTACATGTTTTGGGAACTTTTCAGTACATGTGGCTTCCTGGCATTTCTGATTTCTGCTGTAATTTCCTGGGCCTGCCCGGTATTCCCACAGCCACAGAAAGTAGAAGAATGCATTTTCAATTTCTAGTCATTAATACATCCTTTTCTCATTATTTTGAACCTGTATCAATCTAGCATGCCACTTCCATAAGATTTCAGCCAAAAAACACAGGAGTAAAAGCTAAGCAGTCCATTCTTCATTATGTCCCTGGTGTGGTGTGCTGAACTTCCATCCCTGAAAAGGAAGGCATGCTAATAAGTGAGACAATATTCTGGTTTAAAATAGGAGCAAAAGGCCAAGCTAAAAGTATGCCACATATCAAAGTATGGGAGGAGTGTACTGATGTGTAAAATTTACTTTAAAATTCATAAAAAATCGGACATTAATGAGTGGATAGATGAAAAGATAGATGAACAGTGTGTGCTTATGTGATAAAACAAATGTGGTAAAATATTATCAGTAGAATATACTAGTAGGAATTCAACTGTTCACTACAAACTGTTTCAATTTCTCTGTATATCAGAATATTTTCATAATAAAATGTTCAGATACATAGTAGACTTCTGTGTTAGATGAATGTATCATGATACTCACTAATATGGTTTGGATCTGTGTCCCCACCCAAATCTCACCTTGAATTGTAAGAGTCCATGTGTCAAGGGTAGGACCAGGTGGAGATAACTGAATCATGGGGGCGGTTTCCTTCATACTTTTCTTGTGATAGTGATTAAGTCTCTCAAGATCTGATGGTTTTATAAATGGCTGCCACCATGTAAGATGTGACTTTGCCCTTCATTCACCTTCCACCATGATTGTGAGGCTCCCCAGCCATGTGGAACTGTGAGTCAATTAAACCTCTTTCCTTTATAAATTACCCAGTCTCAGGTATGTCTTTATTAGCAGCATGAGAACAGACTAATATACTCACTTTAAAAAAAGATTTTTTTTTGAGACAGGGTCTCACTCTGTTGCCCAGGCTGGAGTGCAGTGGCGTGAGCTTGGCTCACTGCAGCTTCAATCTCCCAGGCTCAAGCGATCCTGCCTCGCTTGGGAAAAAGCCTCCTGAGTAGCTGGGACAACAGGCATGCACCACCACATGTGGCTAATTTTTAGGTCTTGCTATGTTGCCCAGGCTGGTCTCGAACTCCTGGCCTCAAGCAATTCTGCCACCTCAGCCTCCCAAGGTGCTGTGATTACAGGTATGATCTACTACACCTGGCCTGTTACCTACTTTATATTCTTTCAAGACTTTTGTGGAAAATCTATTGTAGACAATAGGGCTTCTAAAAAACAAGTGAAAATTGTATGTTTTACTTCATCTTGCATACTTTGCCAGAGATCCTTACATGAAATCTAGCAAGAAAGACAATATTATTACTTGCCTACAATTATATCTGCGAATTAATAAGTGATATGCAGTATTCTATATGAAAAATGCTACACCTAAGTAAATTTTCCTTTGGAGATGAATGTAGATCATATAAAATCATATCAACTTGAATATTGCTCGTTAAGTTATTGTAAATATTCTTAAGAACTTAGTAAGTTCCAATCAGAAATCACTTGCTAATTATCAAGATCTAGTTCTATTCATGGGGCAGCAGGGGGAGTTAATGTTATGAGTGATTTTTCTAATGCACCAGTTAACACTTATATTAAGCCATCAATCTTAACCTATGAGGACAATAATAATAAAAGCTCGTATTCATTTATCTCTTATCACAGATAGGCACATGCACCATTTCATTTAAGCCTCAAAGCACCATCATAAGGTACATTTGTTATTCCTTCTCTATACTTAGGGAAACAGGGACTCATAATTTGAGAAATTTGTCCTAGGTTATCTAACTTACTGGTAGAATGGAGAACCAAGCCCAAGCAGACTGATAGCAGTTCTATACTCCAAGAATAGTCCTCAGACCAGAAACAATCGCCATCACATGTGAGTCTCCAGCTCACCCCAGACCTATTGGATTACAATCTGCAGCAGCAAACAATCCTCAGCTGCGTAGAAGGCACACTGAAGTTTAAGAAGTGCTGGCAGATCCAGTTCCCTTCACCATCGTGCCATGCCAATGTCTCTCAAATTTTGTGTGATCACAGTCATCTGGAAGGCTTACTAAAATGCTGAGTGCTGGACCCTCCCAGATTTTTTATTCAGTAGGACTGGGCAGGGGACCTGAGAATCTGCTTGTCTAACACATCACAGTGATGCTGAAGCTGCTAGCCATGGGGCCACACTTCAGACACACTGCACGCTGCCCACATGCACCACCTGAGTCACTGTCATCATCAGAAACACATATACCACCTAAACCCCCTAAACTTTTAAACTCATTAACAAAGCTCCCAGAAGTTAACTCTGCAGCAGACATTTGCTTTTGTACATTTTCCTTTGTTTTCAATGGAATTGTAATTTCTTTACAATTGTGCAGTATTTCATCTGAGCTAAAAATTAAACACTGCGACTTTAGAAGCTCTGAAGAATTTCCAAGCACTATTTTTCCCTATTTTTCATTTTACTTTTGTTTTCCTTTTGATGGGAGAAAATTGGCATAAACATCACATTCATTTGAGATTTCCAGGGAGACACTGGTCAGGATACATTATAATCCGTATGCCATTAAGATACTCTGTCTTACATAACAAATATTGAGCAACTGTAAATTTTAATCTGTTACATGCTGACAGAACTTGAGGTAAGTGATTAAAAAAATCAAGGGTGTTGTTGGTGCTAATCTTAATGGAGTAACTTTCTCAAATGTCTGGATTTATAATTTCTAAATTTTGCCTCCTTAGTAATGACTGTCTGGAAGTCCAGTGAAACAAAAACATTGTGCCCAATTAAGAGCAAGTTTGATTGAGTAAGGAGAGAAACATGGTGATCCCAAGAATGAAAGAAAGCCATAGACGGCAACAAATTTACGGAAGCACATGAGTAGGGTAAAAACATGGTCATTACAGATTAGCTGTACACCTACATTTATATCCTCAAAAACTGTGTGTCCTTTGCAGTAAATATATAGTACTTTGGAAAAATAGATTGTACTGCAATCTAAGGTGAACAAGAATAACATGGACCAGAGATGTGTTAGTTATAACTTGGGACACATCAACAGAGAAACAGATATTACCACATGTGGCTTGGTTATTGGACAACTTCCATATGTGTTCTTCTGCTTTGATTGGGAATCCATTCATTAATTTGGTATAACTGAATGTGTACCTTTATTAAATGCTAAGTGATATGGACTTTAAACTACCTTATTATGTAGCATATTAACTGCATTTAGGTGCATCTATATAAGGATTAGAATTTAATCCAAACAACACTTGACATTCTAATGGCATAAAATGAAATCTGATTAAACATTACTTTCAATTGTGTAATGTTTTAGAAATAAAATATTTTGAGTCCTAAAAAACACTATTCTTTCCATTTCAGATTTGATTTTCCAAATTCTACTTTGTGTTTCCAACTTTGTTTCCTAACAAGTTTGGTTGAGAATAAGGTAAGCACAAATGTGGACATGTGGCATCTATAAGCTGCCTTTTTTCCCCCTTTCCTGTCCTTTTTGACCTGACTTATTGAAAGGAGTTTGACGTGGGGAAAGAAAGAAGCAGCACGTGTGTAAGATTGTTTTGACTGGGGAAGGAACATCAATTCACTTGCAGGTACACACCCACAATGGTTCTGGGCACACGGCTGGGCACGCTCTGCTTCAGAGATGTTCTCAGTGTAACCACCCATGACACTACTCCATCTTGACGGGGGTCACTGAGAGCTTTCATCCTTTCAACTGAGTGAAGACATATTGTAACCTGGAGCATATCAGCCAGAAGTATGGTTGACAGGTTGGAGCTCCTAGATCCCTCACCCAGGACAGAAATTCTACGCTTCTTGTCTGCTAATAGCAAACCCCACCAGCCTTCCCTGTAACTTTCAGGAAAGTTTTCAGCAAACTATGGCTCATGAAACAGACCTGCTCATTGCCTGTTTCTGCATATCCAGTAGATAAGAATAATGTTTATATTTTGAAATGGTTGAAAACACTAAAGAATATTTTTCAATGTTCATAAATAAAGTTTTATTTGTACATAGACACATCCTCTTGAGTACATATTGTCTGTGGCTTTCTTGACACATGGTGAAGTGGAGTGGCTGTGATGGAGACCACATGTGGCACTCTCACAGCTTCACAACTGTGCTAGCCACTCTACAGGTCACAGCAATGCCCTTATAAACTGACCTTCCAACTGCTGCATGTACTTCTGTACTATGAATGGTTTATTTTAAATCTTCATAGCATACCCACCATGTCAAAACACGAAGAGAAAAGTGGACCTCAACTGCCATGCTTTTAGGGCACAGCAGAGTATGGATTATTTTTATACAGATGAATGGCACAGCATTGTGTTTAATATGCTGTGCCCTCCAGTGGAGCTGAAAGGACTCCAGAAGCATCTACATGACCAGACCAGGCTCACATAAAATAGGCCCAACTCACAGGACAGCAGTGATCAGAAAAACAAAAAAACTTAAAACAGAACATCTCAACACAGAGAATTTATTCAAAAAATAAAAATACATTAAAATCAAGCTACAAGCGAAGTAACTTTCTGAATGGCTTGTTAGCCAAATGAGGAAAGCCATACACCAATTATGAGTTGATTAAATCATGGTTGATTGCAGCAGCCAGAGAAATGCATCAGAACAAATAAGCTCATCTGAGACTGTTAGGTTTTTGGCTAGAAGAGATGTTCAAGAGTTGAGGGCAAATTATTTTTAATTTCTTTTTTTTTCACTCAATGACTCAACAAATATTACTGTACTACTTAGTTGTTGTTTAAGAGTGAATAGTCTAAAGTGACTGAAAATTAGTCTCTATGAATTGTCTGCATGGAACAATTGCACACAAGAATATTCTGAAAGGATTTGGGAAGACAAAGATTCAGTACAATCTGAAGTGGAATCTGCTAAGATGAGTTACAACTGCAGGTGGTAAAACACATCAAGAAAATATGAGGAGAAAGGGCTTAAACAACTTTACAACACTTGTGGAAATGTAAAGTGTTTAAAACTTATAATTATGTATTATATTATCAGTAGATACTTTGTAGAAAATATTTGAATCTATCACATGTTATTAAACCCATAGCATAAATGATGGACTTTATTCACTCTGGTATATTTAACTTTCATCCTTAAAGTTTTGTCAGAAATGGAAGCTACATGTCCTGAGCTGCCCTCCACACAGCAGCCACATGGCTCCATAGCAGTCAGGTTTTATCGTTGTTGTTGAGCTCAGGATGAAGACAAAGTTTTCCAAATCATGAGTGAACTCCCATTCACAATTGCTTCAACGAGAATAAAATACCTAGGAATCCAACTTATAAGGGATGTGAAAGACCTCTTCAAGGAGAACTACAAACCACTGCTCAATGAAATAAAAGAGGATACAAACAAATGGAAGAACACTCCATGCTCACGGGTAGGAAGAATCAATATAGTGAAAATGGCCATACTGCCCAAGGTAATTTATAGATTCAATGCCATCCCCATCAAGCTACCAATGACTTTCTTCACAGAATTGGAAAAAACTACTTTCAAGTTCATATGGAACCAAAAAAGAGCCCGCATTGCCAAGTCAATCCTAAGCCAAAAGAACAAAGCTGAAGGCATCATGCTACCTGACTTCAAACTATACTACAAGGCTACAGTAACCAAAACAGCATGGCACTGGTACGAAAACAGAGATATAGACCAATGCAACAGAACAGAGCCCTCAGAAATAATGCCGCATATCTACAACTATCTGATCTTTGACAAACCTGACAAAAACAAGCAATGGGGAAAGGATTCCCTATTTAATAAATGGTGCTGGGAAAACTGGCTAGCCATATGTAGAAAGCTGAAACTGGATCCCTTCCTTACACCTTATACAAAAATTAATTCAAGATGGATTAAAGACTTACATGTTAGACCTAAAACCATAAAAACCCTAGAAGAAAACCTAGGCAATACCATTCAGGACATAGGCATGGGCAAGGACTTCATGTCTAAAGCACCAAAAGCAACGGCAACAAAAGCCAAAATTGACAAATGGGATCTAATTCAACTAAAGAGCTTCTGCACAGCAAAAGAAACCACCATCAGAGTGAACAGGCAACCTACAGAATGGGAGAAAAATTTTGCAACCTACTCATCTGACAAAGGGCTTATATCCAGAATCTACAATGAACTCAAACAAATTTACAAGAAAAAAACAAACAACCCCATCAAAAAGTGGGCGAAGGATATGAACAGACACTTTTCAAAAGAAGACATTTATGCAGCCAAAAAACACATGAAAAAATGCTCATCATCACTGGCCATCAGAGAAATGCAAATCAAAACCACAATGAGATACCACCTCACACCAGTTAGAATGGCAATCATTAAAAAGTCAGGAAACAACAGGTGCTGGAGAGGATGTGGAGAAATAGGAACACTTTTACACTGTTGGTGGGACTGTAAACCAGTTCAACCATTGTGGAAGTTGGCGTGGCGATTCCTCAGGGATCTAGAACTAGAAATACCATTTGACCCAGCCATCCCGTTACTGGGTATATACCCAAAGGATTCTAAATCATGCTGCTCTAAAGACACATGCACACGTATGTTTATTGCGGCACTATTCACAATAGCAAAGACTTGGAACCAACCCAAATGTCCAACAATGATAGACTGGATTAAGAAAATGTGGCACATATACACCATGGAATACTATGCAGCCATAAAAAATGATGAGTTCATGTCCTTTGTAGGGACATGGATGAAGCTGGAAACCATCATTCTCAGCAAACTATCACAAGGACAAAAAACCAAACACAGCATGTTCTCACCCATAGGTGGGAATTGAACAATGAGAACACATGGACACAGGAAGGGGAATATCACACACCGGGGACTGTTGTGGGGTGGGGGGAGGGGGGAAGGATAGCATTAGGAGATATACCTAATGCTAAATGACGAGTTAATGGGTGCAGCACACCAACATGGCACATGTATACATATGTAACAAACCTGCACGTTGTGCACATGTACCCTAAAACTTAAAGTATAATAATAATAAAAAAAGACAAAAAAAAAAAGACAAAGTTTTCTGAATGAGAACAATTTCTCCCTCCATTTTTATCAAACTCTAAATGACAATGGAATTGCTTGATACTATTTCTTGGTGAATTCAACCTAAGATTACAAGGCAAAAAAAATATATATGCAAAACTTTTCCTGAGGTAAACTAATTTTGGTGACAAATAACGTTTGAATCACAAGCAACATCAGCAGCTTTATACATTGCCCATCCTGTCAAAAGTTACAAGAAGAAGCAAGGTAGCCATTCCCACACACAATTAAAGCAGAAACATTTCTCAATCTCAAGCCACAGTTCCAGTTCCAGTAGTGTGTTTCAGACTTTGATACAAAAACAAAGGCAATTTCCACATTTCAAAATCCATTTAGCTGCCTTTGAGGAGCTTTTATGTAACCTTCCATTGAAAGTGATTATTCTGCAATGTAATAAGATCTTAACAGGCAAATATCAAGTGTAAAATCTAATACCATTCTCTGAATGTTTATCAAACAATAAATATGTTCCATTAAAATCAAATATTTATGGATTTGTATGTTTGGCAGTACCTATTTGTGTGAAGAGACATTTTCAAACATGAAATATGTGAAATTTCATTACAGATCAGCACTAACAGATTAATATTTACAATTAATTTTGATGTTAGGGAATGCTAACTTTGAACCCCAAATAAAGTGTTGCCTTCCCCCCAAAATATAATTTCATTCTCTTAATCATAGATCTGTATTATAAGAAGAAAATTACACTCAGTTTTTATTAGTATATTTTCAATGTTGCCTATGAAAAGACTGCATAAACTTGTTTTCTTTCTTATTCTCTAAGTACATACATAATATCCTCAGTTTTCCTTCCTGATCCACAAAGCCTAAAATATTTACTATTTGGCCTTTTACAAAAAAAAAAAAATTTGCCAACTCTTGCTCTAGATATTATCTGAGTACCCAAATTATACTTAATATCTTCAGCTACTATTCATATCTGCCATCATTTTATATGGTTTTATCATTCATAAAAAATTGATGGATAGATGGGTGAATGGATAATTTACTGTTTTATAAGCTTTAAACAATACAATCCATGGCCATTGGTTTACTGCTTTCCTAAAAGGAAAGTGGAGTCTTTATAAAATGTGATGATTGCGGAAGCAAGGGTCTCAGTAAGGACT
This sequence comes from Pan troglodytes, assembly GCF_028858775.2. Taxonomy (NCBI): domain Eukaryota; kingdom Metazoa; phylum Chordata; class Mammalia; order Primates; family Hominidae; genus Pan; species Pan troglodytes. The sequence goes on from NC_072403.2 coordinate 181,605,058, forward strand.
TTCATCCAAATACAGGCTGTCACACTCATGCATCTGTAGATGGCAGTGTACATCTTTTTTCAAACAAAGGATTTTAGTTCAAATAATAGAACAAATAGCTATAACCAGTATACATAAATTATTATAAATTATTTCCTTTCAAATAGAAAAGAGAAGTCAAACTGAAAAAATATATTTTTTAGATTGCCCTACAAATTATAATAGCTTGTAATTTGCAAAATTATAGTGTTTTCTTATCAAGTCTAGAAATTTTATACCCAGGTGTCTTGGAAATGTAATAAACTATTGTTAATATATCAAAAAAGAGCTTTTTTACTTTTCAAAAATCCAATACTTTGATTTGAAATAATGAAATGTTATTTCAACTTTATGTCTAAGTGTAATTTAAGTTGATTCCTAAATAAAATTTAACTTATAATTTTTAAAGGGTTCTTTATCCTAGAATGACCAAAAATTAAATTAAATTAAATTTTAAATCAAGCCTACAAAATAGAAGTACAACGATAAGCCCAATGGGAACTTTAATTTGTAATGTTAATTCATTTAGCTACTTTATTCTAGAGGAGGCTAAGATTAGCAAATCAAGAAAATGTTTAATAAGAGCTACTGAGAGATCATAAGTCAATCCTACTGGCTTTCTAAACCACACATAAGCTAGATTTTAATGATGTTATTTAAAGGCTGTTTAAATGCTGCAAATGTGAACATTTTAACATTAGAATGCAATAGAACCTTTGTCTATTTTTACCTCTTTAGATAGTAGAGGTAATGGCTTGAATCACCTTTGATTTTGTATTAAAAGAAAGTCATGTTTGACGTTTCAAGAAAAAATGTGGAAAAATAGTTCATGGCTAGTAGTTCTGAAGCAGTGTTTTCATGTTAAAAGAAAATCTGTGAAGATAGAAAACACATAGAAAACTAAGGCTAATAGAACAGTGATGCCAAAACATGTATGAAATCACCACCAACTCTAAAGGAGATGGACACTGGTTAAGAAAATATACTTTCATGAAATAAATAATACATTAAAAAATCTTTTTCTAAATGTTCCAGTTATTTATTGTTGCACCATAAACTACTCTCAAACTTAGTGGTTTAAAATAATAACCATTTTCTTATATTTCACTGTTTTGTGGGTGAGTCTTCTGTTTCGTGTTGTGCTGACAGCAGTCACCCTGTGGTGCTTGGTTGGGGGCGGGCTCAGCAGGAATTTCTGGGGGCATCTAGACAGTCTCCAGCATGGTGGCCTCAGTGAGGTGGGCCCCTCACAGTGCAGCTCAGTTTCCAAGAGAGAATGTTCTGGCAAACAAAGTATTACTAGAAGCTGTATCTGTTTCTATGGCTTGGCCCTGGAAATTGTACAGCCTCCTTCCTGCCATGCACAATTGGTCAGAGTGGTCCCGGGACGCCCAGGCTTAAGGGGAGGGAACACAGATGCCCACCTCTTGAGGAAAGAAGTGTTGAAGGATTTGCAGCCATGTTTCAAAATTCTAGATTCAGAGCCCCAGTGTTCATTCCCTAATTCAAAATTTTGGGGAGTTGTATAAACTGAAGTAGGTCTCATTTATCCATGTTGACATATTCACATGGATTCAAAGGCAGTAACTTCCAGAAAACAACCAGGCACTAAGTAGGAGAGTCTAGGAACAGAACATTCTATGCAGTAATTACTTATAAACAATGTGTTTATTTATAAGTAATTACTTATAAACAGCAACATGTGCTGGAAACTGTGGTCAGTCATTCACTTGTTTAACACAGACTGTCTACCTCTGCCAATCCCTGTGCCAATAGACATGGGCACAGCCCTAAAGAGAAAATGTCTCTGCTGTCATTACTCACAGCATTAAAGCTCTAGACAGTACAGGAGGAAAAAGCAGCACTTCTGTAGAGCAGAGCCACTGAAAGACATGGCATTGCACAGTGGGCTTTAGCTCTTATCTCAGAACTGCGGGACATACAATTAGAGCAAAAGGGAATAGCAGCTGGCAGTCTACATTGATTGCTGACTGATTCCAAGTCTGGATAAGGTTCACGTTATTTCAGGATGGATAAAGAGAGGAAACAATAAAAACCACACCTTCACAATAAAAAACTAACAAGACTATTGTAAGAATATATATATTATTCTTATATACATACACATATACATATATACATATGGCAGTTTACATCTTTTTTCAAACAAAGGATTTTAGTTCAAATAATAGAACAAATAGCTATAACCAGTATACATAAATTATTATAAATTATTTCCTTTCAAATAGAAAAGAGAAGTCAAACTGACAAAATATATTTTTTAGATTGCCCTACAAATTATAATAGCTTGTAATTTGTAAAATTATAGTGTTTTCTTATCAAGTCTAGAAATTTTATACCCAGATGTCTTGGAAATGTAATAAACTATTGTTAATATACCAAAAAAATTTGTATATACACATACAAATATATATGTATATATATAATATATATATATATTTTTCCCCAACTATATATATATTTATATGTTGGGCGAAAAATATATATATATAAAATATAGATATTAAAATATATGTCTAGGTCAATAATAAACATTAATTTTTTAATAAAAAATGATCAAACAAATCCCTCAATATTTTAAAAGGTTAATACACTAAGAGCAAGTTGGATTTATTCTAGGAATAAAAGGTTGGTTTAACATTGTTAAAGACATCATTCTAATCGTTCTAACTTACTATAACAGAAAAAAAGAGAATATATATATATATACGATCATTTCAATAGCTTCAGAAATAGCATGTGTTAAAATTTAGCATACATTCTTAGCAAACAAGGAATAAAAGGAAATTTTTTATTTGACAAATAGTAATTACAAAAGTAATAATTATTTTTTATTTTATTTTAAAAATAAACCTACAGCAAACATCAAACTTAGTGGTGAAATGTTGAGAGCTTTCCCTACGAGATTGGAAACAAGATCTCACCACTTGCATTTAATACTAATATATGCACATAAGAAAGACTAAAATTAAATTTAAAAGACTGATAACACTAATTGTTAGTAAGTATGTGGAGAAACAAACTCTCATTCATGGGTCGTGGGTCTTTAAATTAATACAACTTCTTTGGAAAACTCCCTTAATTTACTAAAGCTGAAAATACACATAGCTATGACCCACCGAGTCCTGTCCTAACTGTGTATCAACAGAAATGTATGCGTGTGTGCAGCAAAAGAAATGGAGAAGGAGACCCGGGGCAGTCTTACAATGACCAAAGCATAAAACTCTACTGTGTGCTATTCATAGCAAGTTCAAAACAGGAATACACAGGCTTTAGGAATGTGTGCCTTTAAAATTAAAAATAAAATGAAAGCGGTAATGATCATAAAAGCTAGAATAATGAATACTGAATAGCTTTTAGGGAAATGGATACAGATCTTATTGTGACAAAGCTCAATTATAAGTTATTGGGTTATGCATGTCTGTTTTGTTTGAATTTCATAAATGTCAGAATTAGATGTCAAAGTTACCATTATTTACACATGAGTACTTATTTTAAAAACTTAAGAGTGGTATATGAATAAAAGTGTTCAGTAAAATCATAATTGGTAATTGAAAGCCTTTCTTTGTACCAACAAAATATTCTTAGAAAAGGTAATGGATAAAGGTAATGAATAAAATAGACTTTATGGATAACTTCAGCCAAATATAATAAATATAAATAAGCATATATTTTATTATATACTTAACTATTATAAACATTTAAAATATAAGAAAGTAACAGTAAAATAAAAGGGATAAATTTAAAATTCGTGAAGGGTATATATTATATATATTTAATAATTTTAAAAGATACATAAGAAAACACAAATAAGCAGAAAAGCGTATTATGCCCCCAGTTGACATATTCAAATTATAAAGATCTTAATTCACTGCAAATTGATTTATGAGTTGAATGTAATCAATAATTCAATAACTTCAATGTGAATAAGTAACTCCAGCATTCATCTGGAAATATAAATACAAAAATAGCTAAGAGGAGAATGGTAGAAAAATAAGAAATTCCAACTTTCACCCTTCCATAAAAGCAATAAGAAAACTGTCAAAAACTGTCAGAATCAACTTTCTTCAGAACTCTGAAAATTCACCAAAGGGCTGCAACAACTGGAAGAGCCCTTACTCAATATAACAGCTGAATCCTGAATCTGCTGTAGTAAGAAATAAGGATCACAAGATTTGCTGCATTTTGACTTTCTCCAGCTCCATTTTCAACTCCCTAGCTCAACAGTAAGGAGCCATGAAAATAAGTACCTGCATTCAATGTACTGGATGGAGCAGAACAGATCTCATTCACAAAGACTTTAATAATTTACTGTGACCTATCTGATGCCTCCCTGGAAGACTAGCTTAAAAGGTTTGTCTTTGTCTCACCTGACTCAGAACTCCTCCAGAACTCCTCCAGGGGGGCTAATTCTGCTGCGGCGGGGAATGGGCGGTGGGGACATTTGTCTAAAACATTTACAGATGAATGTTTTAGTTGCTGCTTCCTGTTGGGGAAGACGATGTACAAACCAAAAACCTTGAGAGGGAAGACTGCTGAAAGGAGATGTCCATAGGGCTTAAAAGTTCTATTACATCCTGGAAATCTAGAAGGTCATGTGTGTCCCCAAGAGCTGGGCATGCTAACAAAGAACCTGAGAAGGCTCTGAAGGCTCTCTGAATAAATGACGGGTAAGACAGAACTGCAAACTGCCTGGCTGAGAGTTAAAGGCATGCTCCAACACACACACACACACACACACATACACACACACACACACACACACACACACACACAAACACACCCCTCCTTAGCAAAGACTGAAAGATGTGTTGGTTCCAGGCACTTAGGAAAACATCTGTCCTGAGTGAATGCTGAAATGAGGTAAGACTTTGGGGGACTATTGAGAAGTCATGACTGTATTTTGCAATGTGAGAAGGACCTGAGATTTGAGGCTGGGCAGAAGGAGGGGTAGAATGATGTAGTTAGGATTTCATGTTGAAATGTAATCTCCAATGTTGGAGATGGGGCCTGGTGGGAGGTGTTTGGGTCATGGGGGTGGATCCTTCATGGCTTGATGCTGTCTTTGCAATGGTGAGTGAGTGCTCTTGAGATCTGGTTAAGTGTGTGGCACTTCCCCACCACCAACTCTCTTTCTCTTGCTCCAACTCTGCCATGTGACACATCTGCTCCTACTTCACCTTCATCCCTGAGTTAAAGCTCCCTGAGGCCTCCCCAGAAGCTGAGCAGATACCAGCACCATGCTTCCTGTAAAGCCTGCGGAACCATGAGCCAATTAAACCTCTTTTCTTTATAAATAACCCAGCCTCAGGTATTTCTTTATAGCAACACAAGAACAGCCTACCACTGGGGGAACAGAGTGAAGCCAGCCTGCTTCCACATCATCATTTTGGAACTGAGAGTCTATAACTATTGTTTATAGTTATTGCTTTTTGCACCTGTATAATAAAAGATTAAAAAACTAAAAGAAGTTACAAAAAAATACATTTATGCTATCTTTTATATTTACCTATTTAGTTACCTTTCTTCAGGTGGGTTTGAGTTATTTTCTATTCAACTCAAAAGACTCCCTATGGCATTGGTTATAGGGAAGTTCTAGCAACAATGGACCCTCTTAATTTTTGTTTATATTGGAATGCCTTAATTTCTTCTACATTTTTGAAGGATCATTTTGCTGGATATAGAATGATTGGTTGAACTTTTTATTTTTCAGTATTGGACCTCATTGCCTTTTAGACACCATGGTTTCTAATGAGAAATCAACTGATAATCTTGTTCAAGATCGCTTGCATGTGATAAACCACTTATGTCTTGCTGCTTTCAAAAATTGTCTCTCTGTCTTTTGGCACGTTGCTTATGATGTGTCTAGGTACAGATAACTGAGTTTATCCTACTTGGAGTTTGTTGCAACTTTGAAACCCAGCAAGGCAGTCATTAAATCTTAAAGTTCCAAAATAATCATCTTTTACTTTATGTCCCACATGCTGGGAACACTACTGCAAGAAGTGGGTGACCAAGGCCTTGGGAAGTTCTGCCCCTATGGGTTTGCAGGCTTCAGACCCAATGGCTCCTCTCACAGGTTAGAACTGAGCACCTGCAGCTTTTCTAGGCAGAGGGTGCAAGCTGCCAGTGATCTACCATTCTGGGGTCTAGAGGGCAGCACCCCATTCCCACAGCTCCACTAAGCAGAGCCCTCTTGGGGACTCTGTGTGGGTCTAGCCACCCTGAATTTCCCCTCTGAACTGCCCTAGTAGAGGTTCTACATGGGGACTCTGCCCCTGCAGCAGGCTTCTGCCTGGCATCCAGCCTTTTTCATATATCTTCTGAAATCTAGGCCAAGCCTCCTTCACTCTTGCACTCTGCATTCCTACAGGCTTAATGCCACATGGAAGCCACCAAGGCTTATGGCTTGTGCCCTCTTAAGTGACAGCACAAGCTGTACCTGGGGTCCTTTGAGCTGTGGCTGGAGCTAGAATGGCCTAGATGCAGGCAGCACTGTTCCAAGACTGCACAGGGCAGTGGGGCTCTGGGCCTAGCCAATGGAATCATTCTTCTCTCCTAGGCTTCTGGGGCTATGAGAGGAGGGGCTGCCTCTTAGATCTCTGAAATGCCTTTGAGGCCTTTTTCCCATTGTCTTGGCTGTCTTTTAGTTATGCAAATTTCTCTAGCAAGTGGTTGCTCAGCAACCTGCTTGAATTCCTCCCCTGAAAATGCTTTTTCTTTCTCTGCCACATGGCCAGGCTGCACATTTTCCAAACGTATATGCTCTGTTTCTTATTCCAATACAAATTCCAACTTTAAGTCATTTCTCTGCTCCCACATCTGACTAAAGCCTGTTAGAAGCAGCCAGGCCACATCTTGAACACTTTGTTGCTTAGAAATTTCCTTTACCAGATACTCTAGGTTGTCACTCTGAAGTTCAAATTTCCACAAGTCCCTAGGGCATAAACAGAATGCAGCCAACTTCTTTGCTAGGGCATAACAAGGTTGACCTTTGCTCCAGTTCTCCATAAGTTCCTCATTTCCATCTGAGACTTCATCAGCCTTCATTGTCCATAGCACTATCAGCATTTTGGTCATAACCATTTAACCAGTCTCTAAGAAGTTCCAGATTTTCCCTTATCTTTCTGTTTTCTTCTGAGCTCTCCAAACTCTTCCAAGCTCTGCCTGTTACCCAGTTCCAAAGTCCCTTCCACATTTTCAGGTATCTTCATAGCAATACCCCACTCTTCAGAACCAATTTTCTGTGTTAGTTCATTCTTGTATTGCTAAAAAGAAATACATGAGACTTGGCAATTTATGAAGAAAAGAGGTTTAATTGGCTCACAATTCTGCAGGATATACAGGAAGCATGGCACTAGCATTTTCTTGGCTCCTGAGGAGGACTCAGGGAGCTTTAATTCATGGCAGAAGGCAAAGCAGGAGCCGGCACATTATGTGGCAGAACAGGTGCAAGAGAGAGTGGGGGGTGGGAAGGTGCCATATACTTAAACAACCAGATCTCATAAGAACTCACCCACTATTGTAAGGAGAGCACCAAGCCATGAGAGATCTGCCCTCATGACCCAAACACCTCCCACCAGGCCCTCCCTCCAACGTGGGGGATTACCTTTCAACATGAGATTTGGGTGGTGGGAATATCCAAACTATATCACCCCCCAACCAACAAAAACAAAAATAAATATACACACCAATATTATCCCCATCAACATCTCAGAACTCAAACATGAAGATGAGATAGTTCTTGGGGCCACAGAGAAGTGAAAAAACTCTGAGACAACAGTGAGAGAACTGGACTTCCTCATCTGTGATGGTTTTCCCCCATCTTCTTGACATGAAGTACATGGAAAATTTCCCCCCAACTCATGGTTTCTACACACAAAAAAAAGTGAGATTGAGGTGGACGACCAGCTTCCCCACAATCTTGAACTACTTGACAGGAGACCTCTCCCTCCCTAAACCCCTGGGAAGCATCAGGGGTGCCCGAAAAGAAAAATATCCCTATGAAGAGCCAGAGACAAAAGGGGGAAGTGGGACTACCATCCCACCCTAGAAATTTTTCTCTGTAGCTTGACAAAAAGAGATACCAAATCAGAGTGGCTGCTCAGCATCACCACACTGTAGAAGGTTTATTCCATTACTCCCCAGGGCATGAACCCATAGCCAGCTTCCCACACTGCTGGGATATCCCTTTGGCACTTCTCCTGTTCAGGATAAGTGGTACTCTGATTATTTACTAGAACTGAGGCAAACCTGAGCTTAAGGCACCATCTAGTGCCAAAAAGGAGGCAGCAACATAGCAGATTGTTTTTAACAAAAAGAAAATCGAAAAGTAAATTACAAAGAATTTTTTAGTAAACATATCTGATAAAAAATCAAAACAAGCCAGATAGAGAATACTGGAATAAATAACACTTCAATACAAAGACACAGATGTACATCCACATGAAACAACAGCAAACAGGGAACCATGACTACCTCAAACATACAAAGCTGGGAACCAGTGACTGACTCTCACAAGATGATGATAATGTGAACTCTCTCACCAAGAATGCAAAGTAGCAGTTTTAAGGAAACTTGGTGATCTTCAAGGTAACACAGAAAAGCAATTCAGAAATTTATCAGAAAAAATTAACAAAGCGATTAAAGAGAAAATCTTGGAACTGAGAAATACATTTGCTGAACTGAAAAAAATCATGATAGGCTCTCAACAGTAAAATGGATCAAGCAGAGGAAAGAATCAGTGAGTTCGAAGATAGGTTATCTGAAATACAGAAAGAGAAAAAAAGGAAAAAAATGAAAAGCAATGAAGAATGCCTATAAGACATGGAAAATTACCTCGAAAGATAAAATCTAAGAATTATTAGTGTTCAAGTTGAACAAGTTGAACAAGAACAAGGAGGTAGAAAGCTTATTCAAAGACATATTAACAGAAAACTTGCCAAACTTTGAGAAAGAGATAAATATCCAGGTAAGGGAAGGTCAGAGAACATCAAACCAATTTCACTCAAATAAAGCTACCAAAAGGCATATAATAATCAAACTCTTAAACCTCAAGGAAAGAGAGATAATCCTAAAAGCAGCAAGAGAAAAGTAAATAAAATGTAAAGGAGATCCGATTCATCTGGCAACAGACTTCTCAGTGGAAACTGTACATGCCAGGAGTGAGTAGGATGACATTTTCAAAGTGCTGAAAGAAAAAAAAATAACTTATATCCAAGAATATTGTCTCCATAAAGCTATCTTTCGAATATGAAGAAGAGACAAGGTCTTTCCCAGATAAACAAAAGCTGAGATAATTCACCACCAGGAGACCTGTCTATAAGAAATGCTAAAGAAAGGTCTTCAATCTAAAGAAAAAAAATAAAAAACACTTAATATGCAAGAAGAAAGCATTTCAAGGTATTAAACCCACTGATACAATTTAGTGCATAGACAAACCCAAAATGCTCTACTACTATAATTGTGGTGTTCAGTCCACTCATAACAATAGTATGAAGCCCAAAAGACAAATATTTCAGAAACAATAATAGCTACAGCAGCCTTTTAAGAAACAGGTAACATAAAAAATATGTAAATTGAGAATACTAAAAGTCAAAATAGATGGAGTTTAAAATGTAGAGTATTTTTTCTTTGTTTCTATTTTTTCTTTGTGATCTAAGTTGTCATTTATTTAAAATAACTTATTATATCTGTGTGTTTCATAAGCCTCATAGTAACCACAATGCAAAAACCTACAATGGAGTGACAAAAAATTAAAAGCAACAAATTAAAACATACTACCAGAGGAAATCACTTAAACACAAAGGAAGACAGAAAGAAAAAAAGAAGAGAGGGGTTACAAAACAACCAGAAAACAAGCAAAGAGAGGGGTTACAAAACAACCAGAAAACAAGCAAAAAATGGCCATTGTAAGTCTTCACTTATCAACAATAACACTGAATGTAAATGGACTAAATTCTCCAATTAAAAGGCATAGAGTGGTTGAATGAATAAAGAAACATGACCCAACTACATGCTGCCCACAGGAAATTCACTTCCTCTATAAAGACACACAGACTGAAAGTGAAGGGGTGGAAAAAGATATTCCATATAACTAGCAACCAAAAAAGGTCAAGAGTAGCTATACTTATATCAGATAATAGACTACAAATCAAAGACTGTAAAAAGAGACAAAATCACTATATAATGATAAAGGGGTCAATTCAGCAAGAAGATATAAAATCATAAATATCTACGCACCCAACACCATAGCTCCCAAGTATATAAACATTAATAAATCTAAAGGGAGAGATAGATTGTAATGTAATAATAACAGGGAACTTCAATACCCCATTTTCAGTAATGAACAGATCATCCATACAGAAAATCAACAAACAATGGAGTTAAGCTACACCCTTGACCAAATAGGCCTAAATGTCATTTACAGAACATTTCACGCAGTTGCTGCAGAATACATACTCTTTTCATCAGCACATGGAACATTCTACAGAACAGATCATATCATAGACCACAAAACAAGTATCAACAAATTCAAAAATTAGAAATCATATCAAGTATCTTTTTTGACCACAATGAAATAAAACTAGACATCAATAACAAGAGAAACCTTGGAAAATACACAAACACATGAAAATCAAACAACATGCCTCTGAATGACCAATGGATCAATGAATAAATTAAGAAGAAAATTTAAAAATATCTTAAAAAAATTAAATGTAATATACCAAAATCCATGGATATAGCAAAAACAGTACTAAGAGGGAAGTTTATAGGAATAAAGTTTCTTCATAATTCAAAAAAGTAGAAAGGCTTCAAATAAACCACCTAACAATGTTCCTCAAAGAAAGAGGAAAGAAAGAATAAACCAAACCCCAAATTAGTAGAAGGAAAATAATAAAGATCAGAGGAAAAATAAATGAATGAGATTTTAAAAGCAATAAAGAAAATCAACAAAATGAAAAGTTGGTTTTACTGACAAACATTTGGCTAGACTAAGAAAAATAGAGAGAGAATCCAAATAAACAGTATCAGAAACACAAAAGAAAACATAACAACTGGGACCACAGAAATACAAAGACTCATTAGAGACTATTATGAACAATGATATGCCAACAAATTGAAAAATCTAGAAGAAATGGATAAATTTCTGGACACATGCAATTTATCAAGACTGAACCATGAAGAAATAGAAAACTTCAATAAACCAGTAATGAGTAATGAGATCAAAGCTGTAATAAAAAGTATTCCATTAAAGAAAAGCCCACGATCTGTTGACTTCACTGCTGAATTCTATCAAACACTAAATTAAGAACTTATACCAATTTCACTCAAACTTTTAAATAAAATTGAAGAGGAGATAATACTTCTAAACTCATCCTATGAGGCCAGCATTACTCTGATATCAAAACCAGACAAGGACACAACAAAAAAGAAAACCACAGGCTAATATCCCCAATGAATATAGATGTGAAAATCCTCAACAACACACTAGCAAACCAAATTCAACAACCCATTAAAAAGATCATTCACTGTGGTCAGGTGGGATTCATGGGATTCATCCTGGGGATGCAAGAGTGGGCCAACATATACAAATTAATAAACAGGATACATCACATCAACAGAATTAAGGATAAAAACTATGTCATCATTTCAATAGATGTTGGAAAATCATTTGATAATATTAAACATCCTTTTATGATTAAAAAAACCCTCAACAAACTAGGTATAGAAGGAACATACGTCAAAATAATAAAGGCTATATATGACAAAACCACAGCTAACATTGTACTGAATAAGTAAAAATTGAAACCCTTTCCTCTAAGATTTGGAACAAAACAAGAATCTCTACTTTTACCATGTTTTTTCCACATAGTCCTGGAAGCCCTGGCCAGAGCAATTAGGTAAGAGAAAGAATTAATAGACATAATAGGTAGGGAAGAAGTCTAATTAGCTTCATTCACAAATGACATGATCTTATACTTAGAAAAACCTAAAAACTCAACCAAAAAACTCTTAGAACTGATAAACAAAGTCAGTAAAGTTGCAGGATACACAATCAACTTTTAAAAATCAGTAGTATTTATATACACCAACAGCAAACAATCTTAAAAAGAAATCAAGAAAGCAATCCCATTACAATAGCTACAAAGAATATAAAATGCCTAGGAATCAATTTATCCAATGTGGTGAAAGATCTAATAAGGAAAAATATAAAACAATGATGAAAGAAACTGAAGAGGACATTTTAAAATGGAAAGATATTCCATGCTCATGGATTGGGAGAATTAATATTGTTAAAATAATTCTACCCAAAGTAACTTACAGATTCAATGCAATTCCTATTAAAATTCCAGTGAAATTCTTCACAGAAATAAGAAAAAATTTTCTAATATTTATATAGACCCACAAAAGACTCCAAATAGCCAATGTAATCCTGAGCAAAAAGAAGAAAGCTGAAGGTGTCACACTCACCTGACTTCAAAATATCCTCCAAATTTATAGTAACCAAATCAGCATTGAACTGGCATAACAACAGGCACATAGAGCAATGAAACAGAATAGAGACCCAGACATAAATCCAAACATTCACAGCCAACTCATTTTTGACAAAGGCAGCAAAAAGTTGCAATGGAGAAAGGACAGTCTCTTCAATAAATGGTGCTGGGAAAACTGAATAACCATATGCAGAAGAATGAAACTGAACCCCTATCCCTCCTCATATACAAAAATCAAATAAAAATGGATTAAAGACTTAAATCCAAGACCTGAATCTATGAAACTACTGGAAGAAAATATTGGGCAAATGCTCAAGGATTGTGGTCTGGGCAAAGATTTTTTTGTGTAAAATCGCAAAAGCACAGGCAACCAAAGCAAAAATAGACAAATGGAAAGACATCAAGGTAGAAAGCTTTTGTACAGTAAGTGAAACATTAAGTGAAGAGACAACCCAGAGGATGGGAGAAAATACTTGCACATTATCTATCTGACAAGGAATTAATAACCAGAATATATAAGCAGCTGAAGCAGCACGATAGTAAAAAAAAAAAAATTAAATCCAATTAAAAAAAATCTGAATAGACGTTTCTCAAAAGAAGACATACAAGTAGCTAATAGGTATATGAAAAATGCTCAATATCACTTATCATCAGATAAATGTACATTAAAACCACAATGAGATATCATTTCACCCCAGTTAAAATGCTTTTATCGGCCAGGCGTGGTGGTTTACGCCTGTAATCCCAGCACTTTGGGAGGCCAAGACAGGCGGATCGTGAGGTCAGGAGATCGAGACCATCCTGGCTAACACAGTGAAACCCCGTCTCTACTAAAAATACAAAAAATTAGCTGGGCGCGGTGGCGGGCGCCTGTAGTCCCAGCTACTCGGGAGGCTGAGGCAGGAGAATGGCATGAACCCGGGAGGTGGAGCTTGCAGTGAGCCGAGCTCGGGCCACTGTACTCCAGCCTGGGTGACAGAGCAAGACTCCATCTCAAAAAAAAAAAAAAAGAAAAAAAAGCTTTTATCAAAAAGACAGGGAATAACATATACTGGCAAGGATGTAGAAAAAGAGGAACCCTAATATACTGTTGTTGAGAATATAAATTGGCACAGCCACTATGGAAAACTGTATGGAGATTCCTCAAAAAAATTATAAATAGTAAATTACCATATATATGATCCAGCCATCCACTACTGGGTATGTATCTAAATCAATATATCAAAGAGACACATGCACTCTCACGTTTATTACAGAACTATTCGCAATAGCCAAAATATAGAATCAACGTAAATGTCCATCAGTGGACAAATGGATAAAGAAAATGTGGTATATATACACAATGGAATATTGTTCAGCCATAAACCATGCAATCCTGTCACTTACAGCAACACAGATGGAACTGGAAGTCACTCAGTGAAACAAGCCAGACACAAAAAGATAAATATTGCACATTCCCCCTCATATGTGGAGGATAGAAAAAAAGTGGATCTCATGAAGATAGATAGAGAATAGAGTGGTGGTTACCAGAGGCTAAGAAGGGCAGGGGAATGATGAGAAATCAATTAACGGGCACAAATGTACCACTGGATAGAAGAACTAAGACCTAGTGCTGGACAGGGCAGTAAGGTGGCTATAGTTTACAATAATACATTATGTGCAAATGGATCAGAGGCTTAAATGTCACAGCTAAAGCTATAAAACTCTTGGAACATAGGAGTAAATTTTCATGTTCTTGACTTTAGCAGATGATTCTTTGATGTGACATCTAAAATAAGCATCCAAGGCCAGGCGCGGTGGCTCACACCTGTAATCTCAGCAGTTTGGGAGGCCGAGGTAGGTGGATCATTCGAGGTCAGGAGTTTAAGACCAGCCTGGCCAACATGGTGAAACCCCACCTCTACTAAAAATACAAAAATCAGCCAGGCATGGTGGTGGGCGCCCATAGTCCCAGCTACTTGGGAGGCTGAGGCAGGAGAATCGCTTAAACCTGGGAGGCGGCGGTTGCAGTGAGCAGAGACTGCGCCACTGTACTCCAGCCTGGGTGACAGAGCAAGACTCTGTCTCAGAACAATAAATAAAAATAAAATAAGATAAAATAAGCATCCAAAAAAATTAATGAAATTAAAATTTTGCTTACTAAAAGATACTATAAGGAAAATGAAAAATCCACAGAATGAAAGAAAATAGTTGCCAGTTATATATTTGATATGAGTTGAATATATATTATTCAGAATAAATAAAGAATGATTAAAGCTCAAAAATAAATGTCAAATAACCCAATTTTAAAATGGGCAAATAATTTGAATAGACATTTCTCCAAAGAAGATATGCAGATAGCCAAGAAACACATTAAAAGATATTCAACATCATTAATTATTATGGAAATGCAAATCAAATCCTGAGGTACCACTCCGCATGAATAGTTATACTTTTTTAAAATGGAAAATAAGTGTTGGCAAAGATGTAGAGAAACTGGAATCCTTATACACGGCTAGTGGGAATGTAAAATAATGTAGCCACTGGTATAAAGGTTTAGCAATTCTTCAAACAGTTAAATGTAGAATTGCCATATGACCCAGAAATTCCACTCCTACATATACACAAATAATTGAAAAGATATGTTAACACAAAAAATTGTAAATAAATCTTCACAAGAGCATTATTCACTATAGCCAAAAAGTGGAAACAACTCCAAAATACTACAACAGATAAATGGATAAACTGTGGTATATCCATACTTCGGAATTTTTTCAGCCATAAAAATTAAGTACTAATACATGATATAACACAAACCTTGAGAACATTAAGCTGCATAAAAGAGGTCAGACACAAAAGGCCACATATTATAAGATGTCACTTAATTGAAATATTTAGAAATCCATAGAAACAGAAATTAGACCAGTGGTTGCTAGACGATTCGGGAGTGGGGAATTGGGACTGACTGCTAATAGGTACAGGGTTTCCTTTCAGGGTGATGGAAGTGTCCCAGAATTAAACAGTGGTAATGGTTGCACAATATATGAATACACTCAAACCAAGTAAACTGCACAGTTAAAAATGATGAATTTTAAGTCATGTAAATTATATCTTAATAAAAATATCTAATAGAAATATATAATAAAATATTTACAGATGAAATGCTATTTGAGATTTACTTCAAAATAATTTTGTAATGGGGCTGGAGCAGATGAAAAGGGATTAGCTGGGTGTTACTGGTTTAAGCTGGTGATAGGAGCATATATTAAAATTTGTACAATAAATTTTGTAAAACGTCAGCTAAGTAAAAGATTTTTAAAAGGACATTGAGAAATATTTATTGTAAAGCTACATAATCAAAATTGATAGACTGGCTTTGAAATGAAAAACAACGTTAAGAAATGACCAAATAATACCTAAAATTTGTCATGTGACAAATTTGGCATTTCTAATTAGTAAGGAAGAAATGATTCCTAACTGGGTACCTCACTAATCTTTAGAGAGAAAAATAAATGGGTAACAGCCTTACACAATACCATACATGCAAATATAATCCACAAGGATTAAGTTCCAAATAAAATTTAAAATATGTAAGAACAAATTACATAAATGTGCAATGTAAAGTTAGAAACATATTAATAAAGTTCTTCTACATCTAATAATAAAAATAGATCTAAGGACTTTTTACAATATCACAAACTGAAAAATTATTCTCATAACATATGGAAAGGCATTACTGAAAAAAGAGTATTTCAATGAAAAAAGTTACTTAAACAGTGAATAAACAAAAACTGAAATACAAATGCCCAGTATACTAAATATGGTTCCATTTTTTGCGGTCTAACAACTGAAACCCTTTCTGATCCAGAGAAGTCCCTACTTTGGGTTTTTCAGGCAGGAAGTGAGTGGCTCCATCCATAAGAAGGGGAAGTATAAGTCACTTTCCCTCCTAGGCCCATCCAGCCTGGGCAAACAACTGTGACTTGTGTTAACAGACATCTTTAAAATAATACATATATTCTTTGAGACAGAGTTTTGCTCTGTCACCCAGGCTGGAGTGCAGTGGCACAATCTTGGCTCACTGCAACCTCTGCCTCTCAGGTTCAAGAGATTCTTGTGCCTTGACCTCCCAAATAGCTGGGATTACAGGCATGGGCCAACAGGCCTGGCTAATTTTTATATTTTCAGTACAGATGGGGTTTCACCACCATGTTGGCCAGGCGGGTCTCAAACTCCCGGCCTCAAGTGATCCGCCCACTTCAGCCTCCCAAAGTGTTGGGATTACAGGTATGAGCCATCGCACCTGGCCTAAAATAATTTTTATTGTTTGATGTAGACAAATAGTTTGCTCACAGTCTATTAGAAGATACACATGTTGGCCCAAACTTTTTGGAGAAAATTTGGCAATATGTATCAACAGCTATTAAACAGTGAAGACACTGACTCAGCAGTTACACTCCTAAAAAGTATTAAGAGAAAATGCTCATCCTAGTATGAAAATGTGTTCACAGAGATGCTTATCATAGCGTGGTTTATATTTACAACACAAATTGGAAGCTACCTGAATGTACAATAGAACATGAATCAGATAAATTATGGTGCACCCACATAAAAGAATTATATGCAACCATCATAACTAAGGAGGTGAAAAATCAGGCTAATAAACAGTATTTGCACTAGAATCTCATTTCACTATGTGCGTGTGCATATATGTGTGAATAGACGCATACACACCCACACATTCAGGGAGAGAATGAAGTTTACACGCTAGCACGTTAACAGTGGTTACCTCTGCGGGGAGGTGGGGGGCAGCTAATGCTAATAAGCTATTGTGTTTTTTCCCTTCGTTTGTTTCCTTTGTTTTGTCTATTTATAGTTTCTATTTTCCAAAATATGTTGTTTCTTTAAAAAGTAAGAAAACGTTTAGAAATAATATTTCTGAAGTTAAAAAATAATTACACCAACATACTATTTTTCTGTATCTGCATCTTACATTTCCCATAAAATAAATGCATATTCTACAAAGACTCTACTAAGAATAGAGGGTTTTTTAAATGGCCAAACTGCACTCATTAAATCAGAGTTATGCTTCACTTTTTAATTCAACTCTAGCTTGTCTTTCAGTAAATAACTGAAATAAACATATTTTGGACAGGCTCATTCAAATGGACCACCATTTAAAATATCTATTAGAATACTATAAGCACAAATCCTTCAAAATTTGCATAAGCTTTTAAATTGTGGGGTTTTATATGTAGAAAATTACATTGTATCTTTTCCCTTGGTATTATTTAGTTGTTTACTTTAAGGCTATTTATCCTTGAATGAAAAAAAAAATAGTTGCCATGTTTTTGTAATTCACAAACTTCAATAGCACTGTGCCATAACTAGAAATAATAGAATTAGATGTGTAATAGGAATCCTATGTGTTGAGTATAACTAAAATGCTGCAACCTATTTAAAGATTAATTTTTCAAGTTGGGTTTATAAATCATTTACAAAGAAATTGAGCAGAACTAAAATTACAGTCCAACTGTCACATTCCTGCGATGTGACCGCAGTGTGCTCGGGCTGGAAGCCACAGCAATGAGTGTTTGCAGAGCTGAAAGCTCTGCCAGACCATCAGGAACAAATATCTTCCACTGGCCAGATACTGGATCAACAACCATTAAATATAATACGAACCATCTTCCATGGCCATAGCTCAAAAGCTATGAACACAAACAGTTGCAAATATGTCACTGGAAACTCAGGCACCCTCACACTGATTGGTCCGTGCACTGCACAAATTGCCTCCATTCTAGCTCAAGAGAAACCCCCATGACCTTTCAAAACAGAGATGAAAACAAGTCCTCAGTGACTAATTTTAGAGACCTGCCTTTTCTCGTGTCCCTCCTTTGATAAGTTTCTTGTTCTATGTATCAACATTTACAAATGCTGCTCTGTTTTCCACAAGCTGCACACACTAGGGCCTCCCCACCTCTGCTCCTCAGTATGCATGACTGTGTACATTTTAGGAGGGGATGTAAATGGCCTCAACTGTATGAAAGCATGACACAACCTTTGGGATGATTCTGTGGTTTCACTGGCTCACCCACGTTACGTAGGAGGCTGCAACGCGTGGAGGTGGCCGATGTTTATGGCTGGTATAACGCAGCACCGCCCAGCAGCAGCTCAGCCTTCTTGAGGCTGGTGCCTCTCCACCCTCCCTCACTCACAGAACATCGAACCTCTCCATTCTGTAAACTCAATGAAAACAATGCATCCATAACAAAGGCTCAATTCTAAATTTACCAGGAGGCATAGGTCTAAATTCTGTGATTAGAGGTTACATTTCTAAGAATCACTGTAAACCTTCCTAACATTCATGCATGCACGTCTCATGTCTGAGATGCAGCCACATCCTTCCTCATGTTAAAAAGCTGATGTCTGGTCTGATCTCAGCCTCCCACACATAGCAGTGGCTTTGTATCAAATTCTACCCTTTCTGCCACAGCACCTAGCACTGCCTGACATGTTGTCTGTGTTTTTCACTAGATTAAGGTCCATGAAAACAGAATCTTGGCCAGCCCTGTTCACCTGTTTTCACGGCACTCATTAAATATGTGTTGAATGAATGAATGTATGGATTACATTTTGTACATAAAAATATACCTTCTTGACATTAGCATTTCAGTAAGTGAATTGATGCTGGTTTTCTTTTCTTAGGTCCAGAGTTAGGAAGCAAGGAAGTTTTCTAGAATTAAGAATGACATTGAATCTTCATTTTTTTTCTACTGGAGTTCATTCGTGTTGATTCCTTCCTTAAACCAGTAAAGATTACTGCCTTTCAAAACCAAAGACAATTATATCTTAATCCCGTGGACATTGGGGAGCAAACACTGCTTCCAATCCATCTGAGGAACAGAAACATTTGGATAAGAGAAAGACAATTCAGTAACTTGTCAAATACTTCCTGGCAGAGAGCAGATGGGCAGCAGACTCCTGCAGAACAGAGCTTGTTTCCCAGAAGCACCCCAGCATCCAGCTCGCTGAGTGTTCCCTGCTCTACTCATGGTCTCATGGTCTGCAATCGACATGAAATCACAGCAGGTGCACAGGGCAGGTGAGGAGAATTCTGCAACATTAAACAGTTTGTTTTTTTTTTTTTTGAAATGGAGTTTCACTTTTTTGCCCAGGCTGGAGTGCAGTGGCGCGATCTCAGCTCACTGCAACCTCCACCTTCTGGTTTCAAGCGATGTTCCTGCCTCAGCCTCCCAAGTAGCTGGGATTACAGGCACCCACCACCATGCCTGGCTAATTTTTGTATTTTTAGTAGAGATGGGGTTTCACCATGTTGGCGAGGATGGTCTCAAACTCCTCGTGATCCGCCTGTCTCGGCCTTTATTCTCCATGTAGCTTTGTCTTTGGATGTAACCAGTGTGATGCGTTAATTACTACTCTTTACAGTGGCAAAGGCAGACCTTGAAGGTTCTATTGTAATTTTCTTTTTTCCCAATAAAAGTATCTTTAAAGTCTTAAATAAACTAAAACATTTCAGCTGTATTTAAAGTTTAGATACAACAAATTATATACTTATCATTGTACATTTTTAATTTTAATACAAGTGAAAATTTTTGAATAATTATTTGAAGACATATAACCTTCAATTTTTTAAATTTCTTAACTTTTTCAAACTTATATTTTTTCAGGGAAAAACATTTAACATTTTTATACTTCACATAATTCCCTTATTTTTTAATACTTGGAGTCACTGAGAATGAGTACAAGATGAGACATTAATAGAAATAGAAAATACTAAAAATGGGAATCAAAAAGCAATCAAAATAGAAAATCTTCTCAAATAAGTTTACTTCATTTATTTCTAATTGCAAAAAAGAAAGCAGACATGGATTTTACCAAAGTCTATAACAAATTATTGAATAAAGATCTAATATTGAGTAGAAAATTTTTTTTATCAAATCCATAACTTGAACAGAGCAGAGGGAACTGCCTCGACTTCCTATTTTTTATTATTAATAAATGAGAAATACATTGCCAGTCTTTTAGCAGAATACCCACAAATGCACAATGAAAATTACATTCAATTGTATTTGAAGTTTTGTTTACTTTAGTCATATAAATGAAATTTTATTTAGTTTCAATTTTTATGTGACATAGGTGTATTTGTCAATGGGTAGATGTGTATATTTGTTGTTGGGTAAAACATGTTCTTTTCATAGTTGGTTAACTGAAATAACAATTGCAACCTCTGGCTTCTGGCAGTCCCTTAATCTAGACCCCAAAAACAGGAAAACTTAAAATTAAAAAAAAAAAAAAGATGCTTCAGATGAAGTTACACCTAGAAGGGGAATTATCCCTGGGCCTGTATCACTGGGAGGTCTCCTGACTATTGATAGCAATCCAGCACCTATTTTTGAGCACCTACAGTTTATGGCAAAAAAACCCCACAAAAACATATATATGTGTGTGTCAGACTCCCGAGACGTAGAGGTCTTAAGAGATCAAAGTCTGTAGGGGAAACAGAAAAGTGAATTACAGGTCTGTGAAAGAGCTGAGCAGAAAAGCCTGAGACCTGCTCAGAGGAAGACAGGCTCCCAGAGAAGAACACATGTGTTAGACAGAGCTTCAAGGGAAGATGAGGATTAGCAAGGGAGGTAGTGGAGCTCAGGGTTTCCAAAGAAAGCACAGGACACAGGCATGGCCATGTGAGACAGCATGGCATGGAAGGAGGGAGACAGCCCACATGGTTGGAGTAAATGGCTTTGCAGGAAAATTGGGGGGGGGGGGCGGTGGTGAGGTGAGAACGATTGGGTGCTAGACATAAATGAGTCTTATATCCTATGCCCAGGAATCACTGGGGACTCCTGAAACTTTTTTGCATGGAAATAACAAAAGTGACTAAATAGAAAATAATGGAGAATGTATTTCCTGAGAAAGATCCATCAGAAAGCAATGCCTAGTTGGAATCTCAGAAGTTCCCTAAAGACAGCAGGAGTAAGGTTTTAGTCACCCTCCTTTAATGGGTCATCCATTCCCTGTGCTCAGAAACAGAAAAGGCAGAGAGGCAAGAGGGAATGAGCAGAGATCCCACATTGGGCACCACCAGCAATGGAGCTGCAAACACAGGCAGAGCCCCCAAGGAAGGAGCTGTGTTCACGGAACCATGCAGGCACCAGCCTGTGATCCCATCTGCTGCAGTGATGAGCATGTGTTTCACCCCAAAACTCTCAAGGAAGGTGACAATCTCACAAGCAACCATGCATCACCAACTGGTAATGGTTCTCAAGAAGGTAAGCCTGTGTGTGTGTGTGTGTGTGTGCACATGTGCACGTGTATGCATACATGTGCCTGTGTGCATGTGTATTCTGCCTAACTGCCCTAACTAGAACATCCAATACAATGATGAACAGAAGTGGTGAGAATGAACATCCTTGTTTTTCCTCATCTTGGGGAAAGCACCCAGCCGAAAACCATTAAGACTGATGCTAGTCACAGGGTTCACAGGTGGCTTTATTAGGTTAAGGAAGCCCCCTTCCATTTGCTGCTGTTGCTGTTGCTAAGTGTTTGTATCATGGATGGTTGTTAAATTTTGTCAAATCATTTTCCTGTGTATGTGATATGATTGTGTGGTTTTGTTTTGCTGATGTGATGCATTACATGTGCTAATTTGCATTTGTTAAACCAACCTTGCATTCCGGGGATGAATCCCACTTGCTGATGGTGTGTAATCCTTTTCACAGATTGCTAGATTTTATTTGCTAGTAATTTGTTGGAGATTTTTGTATTTCTATTCACAGAAAACATTGGTCTTAGTTTTCTAATTTTTTTGATGTTTTTAATCTGGTTTTGGACTCAGGGTAATACTCATCTCACAGAGTGATGTATTCTCTCCTCTTCTATCTATTGGAAGAGTTTGTGAAGAATTCATATTAATTCCCTTTTAAGAGTCTGGTAGGAATAACCAGTGAAGCCATCTTATCCTTGGTTTTTCTTTGTGGGAATTTTTTTTATTATTATTACTAAGTTAATCTCTTTACTTGTTATAGATCTAGTTCAATGTTCTGCTTATTCTTGAATCAATTTCAGTAACTCATGTCTTTCTAGGAATTTGTCCATTTAATCTAAATTATCTAATTTATTGTAATATAGTAGTTAAAATATTCATTTATAATTTTTAAAATCTCTATAAAGTTGGTGGTAATGGTCTCTCTTTTGTTCCTGATTTTAGTAATTTGAGTCTTCTCTTTTTTTTTCTTGGTCAGCTCTAGCTCTTATTCTTTGCTTCCCTGCTTTAGGAATTTCATATATTCAACATCTGGATATACTAATTTGTTAGCTAGGTAAAACATGAACTTATTTATACTTAAGAACATGTTAGTATGAAAAATACCTATGGATATCTATTAAATTCTTCTGTGAATTATTTAAGGTATAATTTTACAAAAAAAAACTTGTCTAGAAAATAAAATACCAAATCATTCAAAGGCAAACTTCTAATACTACAAGGCTACCATGGCATAGTGCAAAAACAGCACCAATCCAGGATTCAAGAAGACCTCTATGATGCTAGCTCTGCTATGAACAAGCACGTAATTTTCAATTAGTCACTTATTTTCTTTTGGCTAAAAATGGAATCAGGTGGTCTTTAGGGCCCATCTGGTATGAAGATCCTTTCATTGTTTGATACCTAACAGTAGAGTAAACAACTACATTCAGATCACCTAAGAAGCATCAGAGCACCTAAGGAACATCAGATAAAAATCTATTCAGATCCAAATAATAAATACAGCTTGCTTGACATGCCAGGGCCGATTTTCCCTTTCCACAGTTTTAAGACTCAAAACTGTATTAGATTTTCTTGGATCTGACAATCAAAAGGTATTGGAGCCACACAGGAATACCATGAAGGATTTCAAACTCAAATTCAGCAACGAGGAAAAAATAGGTTAACCTATTATAAGTCCTTTTTTCTTTCTTTCTTTTATAATCTAACATAAATCATGAAAATCCAAAGGCAAAATTAAAAGGCAATAAAATATGTTCCAGTAGTTCACCTTATCCTGGGAAGGGCTTACTAACTGTTGCCCAGATGTACTTAATGCAGCTTAAAACGACCATGTCATTTAACTTAACCATGTGCATCTGCCTGTCCAAGACCACCCCGGCTTAGCAAAGCTCCACTTTCATAAAGTATGTGGACCACAGAACTTGGTAAGTCAGACAAGAGCAACAAAGGAGGTTCAAGATGAAGGTTAGAGAGTACAGGTTTCTCACCAGATCTGTACACACTGTAAATGATAAACAAGAGCAATTATTGTTTAGCTCTGACACCCAGTGTATTCACTTCAGAGTAATGTTTCCAGCAGAAAATACCAGGGCCAATCCACTGTTCCAGACTTTGTCTCCATTAAATCCAATACTGTTCCCACATACTTTAATTTAAAGGAATTAAAACCAATAACTACACACAAGGCTGAGAGATCACTTTACAGAAGCAAATCCAGAAGTTGCCAGCATGCCTGTAAGATTTCATTTCTGGAAAGCATTAAATTATCCTCTGTGCCAACAGAAAAAAATAGGCTCAAAAGGAATAAAAATGAAGTACTGGGCTAATAGTTCAAAAAAGCATAAGGTTTTCTGCGGTTTATAACTTGAGGACTTTTTCCTTTTAAGATTCCCTTCAGGTAGAGCTTTAAAAAATACAATCATAAGCCTTATATAAGGACCACATCTGATATGAGCCTTGCATAACAGCAAGGACACCCCACTTTCCTCAAGTTCAGTCCATGTGCATCACCAGAGCTACACTTTCACTCCACCAGCTACAGTGAAGTCATTAAATATTTGCAAGGCCACATTTTCCAAATTAGGTCCATTATTTTTATGAACCTCAATTCTAACAAATGCTGTGATAATCCTAGGTTTAATTCTAGATGTCTGAATCTCCCATTTAAAGTGCAGAACTAATGAAACTGGTCTTATTCTGACACGGATTGCTTATAAATGAAAAAAAAAACTACAAAAGAAAACCATGGCTCTGCCAACCCTTGCACAAATGTGTGATCATGCTCACTCACACAACAAATATTCACCAAATGCTCTTTAAGCCAAGCAGTGCTCTAGGCTCTGGGATTAGGCAGCTGGGCTCACAAAAGTGATCAGATGTTAAGTCAGACACAAACCAGAAATCTCACCTAGGACCCAGCTTTTCCAATCATTAGAGGGATACAGCCACCAAGAGGCACAAGAAAAGCAGGAAGAGGTTAAGACATCGTGTGTGGGTCTCCAGGTCTTCCCTTCCCTCTTAGTCTCTGGGTAAGGTACATGGTTTAGTTCACATAGGGACAGGGATGTAGGTTATGAAACATCTCCATTTAATACTTCAAATAGCTGTCTGGTTCTCTAGAGAGCCATGACTCATGGATCCATAGACCACAAATTTATTTACCATGCAATCCTAACCCAGAGAAATCCTGCTAAAACCAGAACATAGATAAGGGCTCTTTTCATAGCAAACATCATGACTCTATTTACCAGGAGGCCTATTATCCTCATATAACAGAGACGCGTGTAGGTCACTTGTCTTCTTTCTTTTTCTTCAAGTGCCCCTTGGTATTCCTAGTGGTTGAGAGGGAGGAATCGCAGGCCAGCTGCCTCCCAGACATTATACAATACAGGCAAGATCTCTCTTCTTACGTAGCTTATGCTCTTCAGGGAGGAGCATCCAATAAGGAAATGTATGAATAGACAAGACAATTTTAGAGATTTGTGTGCTGCAATGAACATAGAATAGGGTGATGTGATAGGGAATGAGTAAGAGGGCTGCTTTAAATTGGGTGGTCAGAGAAGGACTCTCTGAAGGTATGATTTAGGACCTGAGATCTGAAAGACAAGAAGTCATTCATAAGAAAATCTCTGCAAAACCATCCTAGTCAGGAAGAATAGCACATGCCAAACTCCCAAAGTGGAAGAGCTTGGTGTAAAATAGAAATGATTGAGAAGCAGAAAAATTGCCTACAATGTTGGAGAGTATCAGATGGGGGAGAGTGGATGGAGGGTGGAATGTGAGCAAGGATCAGATGATGGGAGGTCACTGACGTGATGGGCGTGGGCTTCGATCTTATTCTGGGTAGAATGAACCACCATGGGGGTAGTGCCAGAAGAATCACTTGATCTGACCTGTGTCTTAGGCCATCTGTCTGTGGGTGTAGAAGAGGCAGTAATGGACATGGGGGGAAGCCAGAGTATTCTGAAGCAGCCCAGCTGTTAAGAGACGGTGGTCTGGACAAAAGCCGGGGGAAATGGCAAGAAATAGAAGGGTTTGGGTTATGTATTAAAGTAATGACCAGGAGTGTGAAAATCATATCTCAATAAAGTTGTTTAAAAATATATGGCCAAGAGTCCCTGATTTTTGTAGATATAACTATATATTGAAGCATTTACAGACAAAATGATGGGATGCCAAAGATTTTCTTCAAAATAAATTGGGTGTGTATGTGTGGTGGGGGTGGGGAGAGATGCAGCAAGATAAGCCGTGAGCTGACAACTGGGGCAGCTAGGCTAGCCACAGTTGGGTGTGTGGAAATTATATTAACATTGAATATATGTTTTAAATTTCCATAATAAAGTGTTCAAATTTGAACATTAAGTCTGGCAGGATCCTGATGGTCACAGGGTGGTGAAACACCTTGTGTGTATTTAGTCAATCACTAACCTTACACACATTCTCTGTAACATCTCCAGATGATCCTTCAGTCTGCTTAGAGTAGCATGAAACTTCTTTTCAACAGCCTGTACTCTTATGTCATTTAATCTGAAGAAAGTGCTTTGTCACACTGAGCGAAAATCAATCTCTCTGAAACTTCCAACTGTGAGACATAGTTCAATAACATGGAAGCAAAGCAAATGGTTGGACTCCTCCCATAAGGTCAGTCTTAAGAACGGATATCCCACCTTTCACAAGCTAAAATGCAATTCTTTAAGTCACTCCTGAAACCAGAAATAGATATTTTCCTTCGAAATAGTTATTTTCCTACTCTTCCTCTCCTTTTTTTCATTCCAGGAAAACTCATCTCCCTCTAGGACCTTGCAATTTCAGTTAAGGTCTCCCTTTTCACTGGTTTATTTATATAGGCCTGCAACATAGTCAAGCCTCCACATACTGGAATACACACACACACACACACACACACACACACACACACACACACAAACACACTTATATATATATATGCGCATGTATATATACAAACACTAACCATATGCAGTAATATGAAGATTTTTTGTTCTTCAGTACACATAGTAAATGACATTTTGTAATCATGACATTACTCCTATGATATAATCCCATGAAATACACACATTACAGACTACCAAATAAATGTGTAGGCCATATAGTTTCTCGCACTTACCCTGTTCTATCTTAATGAAGGAAACATAGCTCAGCATAAGAAAGATTTTATTTTGAAGACAAATTTGAATCTCCTCTAATTTATTAGAATGAGTTGACATTCTAGTCCCTTATCATTAATAAGCAATAGCTTAGGGTGTAATTCACAACTGGGTGGATGCACACTGCCCTTTCATGGTTTACATGCCTTCCATTTTGTACTAACGGTGTACAAAGCTTTGGAGTTGTTTCCATCGCACAGCCCCCTGGTCTTCTGACAGCCTCACCACAGTGTCCCAGTCCCTTCTGTCCACTGCCTATAAGAACTGGACCTCCACATCCTTCATTGAGGGATCTCCCCCATCGCCCCAACCCGCTGGGAAGCAACTTGGCCATCACTTGTCCACAGTTAATTGGACAAAGGATAAGCAACTGACCCAGCCAAAATATTCCATTTCATGTTGACAGGAAATAGTGATTCCAGATAAAGCTCTGGCAGTCAGCCGTCTCTGTCAGTGTTTCATTTTGCCTACTGCCCCAAATACCTCACTTCCTTCTTGCTCCATGTATCATGTTAGACATCCACCACCATCCCTTACTTAAAAAAAAAAAACAAACCTTATCAAATAACATGATTCACATCTCAATCTAAGCAGTTCAGAGAACTTATACCCCAAATCAACAGTCTTTCATCCCAGCCCTCCCCACTCACAAGCCCGTTCCAAGGAGGCAATGTCAGTGCTAAGACTGACGATGCTGGGTGCTGTTCCTGATCAAAACCAGTTTGTGTCCTGTCCACAGGTGGGGGTGAAGGAATTTAAAAAACTCAGCTTGTGTCTGTTGGCTCCCTCCTGTGAAGGAAGAGAGGTTACCTCAGCCACAATAAGCCTTGGGAAACACAATAACCCCTGTGGACTTCACATTCCCAGGGCTATACAATGATATTATGATTCTTACTATTTTCTTCTGTTAACCTACATAGACTCCTCTCTCTGAAAAATGAGTCCATCAGCAATGCTACCTCCCGACATCAGGCCTACCCACCTTCACTTCTCACATTTTAACCAAATTTTAACCAAATTTTGAATGGCCATAGCTGTTAACATTTAGGTGGTTTTCTATAGCTACAACCAGGTTTTCTATCCTTTCCTATGGATGGTATAAAGAAATTCAAAATCATTAATCATCATTTTCTTTCTTTTGCTTGTGTAAAATTATTCATCATGCAGTCAAGAACATACTAGGATTGCTGTTCCTTCTCTATGGCCCCTAGAATGACTATTTAGGTAACAAAAGCAAAACATTCCTCACACCCAACTGAAATGCACTCTTGCCCCACACCACATAACTTGCTTACAATCACGATGCTTAAAATTATATTGACTTCTTTCACATTGAGATCATATATTCTTTTGTTTTCTTAAACTTATTTTCCTTTCATTATTAATGAAAAAATATTTCTGTCATATCTTGAAGATTTTCTATCTTCTCAGTATTGCTCTTATTGAATAGAATCTTTTTTTTTTTTTTCTTTAGAGGGAGTCTGGCTCTGTCGCCCAGGCTGGAGTGCAGTGGCGAGATCTCGGCTCACTGCAACCTCTGCCTCCCGGGTTCAAGCAATTCTCCTGCCTCAGCCTCCTGAGTAGCTGAGATTACAGGCGCACGCCACCATGCCCAGCTAATTTTTGTATTTTTAGTAGAGACAGGGTTTCACCATTTTTTGGTCAGGCTAGTCTCAAACTCCTGACCTCATGATCCTCCCACCTTGGCCTCCCAAAGTGCTGGTATTACAGGCATGAGACACCGCGCCTGGCCTGAATAGAAACTCTTTTTACCCCGAGATCTTCCCAAAATTTTCTGTCCACCTGCATGAACCTGGACCTGGTATTTTCTAACCCTGAGACATAGCTGAGGCCTGAGATTTCCCTCCATCACTCTCCTGGGTTAGATTAGTTATTTCCTGGATTCTGTGCCTTCTCTGTTCTCAGAACCCTCATTTTATTGGTGTATCTGCTCAAGTAAACTCTCCAGGGGGAGTGCCTTGGACATGAACACCATTTCTCTGCATCACTGAAGAAATCTTTATTCTAGCCTTCGATTTAATTGGTTGTTTTCTATCTAAAATAAGCCTCCCTCAGAATTTACAATAAATTGCAAGGTGAACAAGGAAAAGCAGACTCAAATAAAAATGTAATAAGGACCATTAAGGAAAGGCAAGAAAAAAAAAAACCCTAAAATAGAAATGAGGTTAAAAAGACAAAAAGGACAAGGAAAACAGTAAAATGAATGACAGGCCAAGAAGAAATAACATACACAAAACCAGAGTCTCTGAAGAAAGTAAAAATAAACAGTAGAACAAACCAATATTTAAAACTATAAGAAAAACTTCCAGATTCATAAAAAAGGACACAAATCTATATCCTGACCCACAACGATCTACTCTGAGCTGTGTATCAGTGAAACAATCAGACTTCATTGATAATTCTCTACGGGGATCAATGAGCTGCAGAGGAATCTGACTGCATCAAGCACAGCACACAGCACAGGGCAGCACCGCTGTCAGACATGTCAATAAGAAAACGTGTGCTGAGAATTGCAGAACCAGCCAGCCTGGCCTTCAGGCACGAGGCCATAGAAAAGTAGCTTTAACCTGCAGGAACTTGGGTGTTCTCTAACCACGAACTCTTTTTGAGAGATCTAATAGAAGAAAAGCTTGGTCTAACTGACAGATGACTAGAAAATTTTCAGCAAAAGGACTGATGGTCCCGGTAACCCCTACAAGTTGCAACCATAAGCAAATCTGGTAAAAGGAAAAGAAAAAAGTACTTAATGAATTTTATACTCTATCCAAGAAGTAGGCATAAGTTAACCAAAATATCTTGAGACTTAAAAAATTCTAATGTAATAAATAATGATGATAAATCTTAACATGGTCACTTAATAAAGATTAATTATTTTCTTAATGAATGACTATTTCTAGGTGTTCTCCTCCTCTAGACAAATAGGGAACAAAATTTTATATTAAGGGAACAATTTCATGATTTCTGAAGACAAACTGTTGTTACATAGGTCCACTGCTCCTGCTTCAAACTTTTCATAGGAAAGGGGTATAGATTTTAGACATTTGCAGAAATCCTGAGGATGACACTTTCATACTATACTGTCTAGCTCATAATTTATTTTTAAAGGTGAGTTTAAGGAGGTAAAAATGTATATGCAAAAATGCCAAATTTTATCAACGAATCATCAAATTGGTAGTTAAAAGTTTAATGATAAATAGGATATTTATATCAAAGTATGTAGCCAAAAACCACTTATTAATTTTAGAAAGAAAAATATTGACTTTATAATAGGGAAATCTGATAAGCAGTATCTTAGCCAGTTATTAAATTAAACAAAGTAATTGCAACAAACCAACATCATTTAACTACTGATAAAAGTACAACTTTGTTTCTGTGGCATTCCTGACCAAAAAAATATCTAATTATAAGAAAATATCAAAAAAGTCAAATGAGGAAATTTTACAAAGGAATTGACTTGTACTTTTTTAAAATGTCAAGGTCAAGAAAGACAGAAAGGCTTAGAATTTATTCCAAGAGACTAAGACAAAATAACTAAATGAAATGCATCATCCTGAAGAGGAAAATGGTGACAAAGCATTTTTAAATGTTAAAATTGGAAGTGAACTGTAGAGTAGATAAATATAGATAATAGTCTTGTATTAATGTTACATTTCCTGACTTTGGTAATTGTCCTCTATTTATGTAAGGGGATGTCCCAGGTCTTAGGGAATGCATACTAAAGTGTTTAGGCATAAAGGGAATCATATTTCAACTAACTCTCAAGCAGTTTGGAAACTAAATTTATAATATATACAATCTAATAAAAATATTATGCAAGCCATATGTATAATCTTAAATTTTCCAGTAGCCATATTTTAAATAAAGTAATTTAATTTTGATATTTGAGTTAATTCATTACATGAAAATATTTCAATACATAATCAAGATAAAAGTTATTATTGAGAACACGTATCTTTTGTACTATGGCTTCAAAATCTCAAATGTATTTTAGACTTACAGAGCATCTCAGCATGGACTAACCAGAGTGAAGGTGCTAATCAGCTACATGTAAGAAGAATGAGAAGGAAGGAATATGAATAAATAATAAATCAATAAAGAAAATGGGAAATGTGTAAATAAAACAATTATTTAATCTGGGTAAAATATATAGTATTTTACATATTCGTTTTATATCTTTTCTATAAGTTTCAAATAATATCAAAAGCTTTTAAAAAGTTAAGCAAAAAATAAGAAAATGCAATAAACAACTTTACACGAATAAATCTGAACACTCAGCACATAGGCAAAGTTCTAGAGAAATGTCTTACCAAAGTGAGTACAAGGAACTATTTAAAGCCAGAATAATCCCATCATAGGACAACAGTTCTTAAACATTTTGGTCTTAATACCCCCTTCATACTCTTAAAAGTTATTGAGGATTCCAAAGGGCTTTTACTCATGTGGGTCATTTCTACCAATATTTAGCAAATTAGAAATTGAAAATGAAAAGTTTTAAAAATATGTATTTAATTAAATTCATAATAATAAATCCATTACCTTTTAACATAACTTATTTTATAAGGTAATTATATTTTCCTAAACAAAAACAAATTTGGTGAGATGAATGGCATGATTTTATATTTTTTCAGCATTTAGTCTGTTGCAATCTGTTGTTTGGGTTGAAGATATGAGGTTGGGAAAGGAAGAAGTATTTTTAATAGTCATTTCAGATAATTGTGAATATTCTTTTTTAATACTACCTCAAAACATGATGAGTATATATTTCCTAAAGGTTATGTGAGTTGTGAAACTTGAAACCTTGTCAATAAATTGCATTTTGAAGCATTAAAATCTATTGGTGTATCTTCCACTTTGAACAGATTTTCACCAATGCATGATTTTGTAACAACATGCATTAATCATGTAGAAAACATCAGTTCACTGAGTCATGCAGATTTCAAATATTGACATATTACATTATACAATATCAAAACATCACAGTTGACCACATCAACAAGCTAAAAAAGAAAAATTATATATAACAATTGTTGCAGAAAAGTATTTGGAAAAGGCAACACATATTTACGATAAACTCAGCAATTCAGGAAGAGAGGAACATTGCCTTGATAAACAGCATCAAGAAAACACAACTAACATCACACTTAATGGTGATGATTGGATGCTCTCCCCCTAAGTCTGGGGATAATGAAAAGATGTCTACTCTCACACTCTCAGTCCACATAGTGCTCTAAGGTATAGCGACTGAGATAGGCAAGAGTAGGACAGATTTGGGGAAGGAAATAAACTGTCCCTATTTGCAGATGACATGCTTATTTACAGAGAAAATCCCAAGAAATTTATTTAAAAAAAAACTCTTAGAACTAATAAGTAAATTCATCAAAGTTGCAAGATATAATATCATCACATAAAATCAGTCTCATTTCTTTTCCTTTTTCTTTTTTTTGTTTGTTTGTTTGTTTGTTTGTTTGTTTGAGATGGAGTCTCGCTCTGTCACCCAGGCTGGAGTGTAGTGGCGCCATCTTGGCTCACTGCAACCTCCACCTCCCAGGTTCAAGCGATCCTCTTACCTCAGCCTTCCAAGTAGCTGGGACCACAGGCACCACCACGCCCAGCTAATTTTTGTATTTTTATTAGAGTTGGGGTTTCCCCATGTTGGCTGAGCTGGTCTCAAACACCTGGCCTCAAGTGAGCCACCTGCTTTGGCCTCCCAAAGTGCTGGGATTACAGGTGTGAGCCACTGCACCCAGCCCAAATCAGTCTCATTTCTATATACTAAAAATGATCATGTGGAAACCAACTTTTAAAACACAGTATTATTTACATTCATTCTAAAGAAAATTATATACCTAGGTATAACTTTTTAAAAAAGTCTATAGTATATGCATGCTGACCATTACAAAATGTTGACAAAAGAAATCAAATATCAAAATAAATGGAAATACAAACCATGTTCCATGTACTGGAAGACTCAACATAGTAAAAATGTAAATTCTCCCCTAGATTTATCTATAGGGTTAATGCAATTTTTATCAAAATTCCAAAAAGAATTTTTGTAGACACAGACAAGCTTATTCTAATATTTATCTGGAATGGCATAAGCCCTACAATAGCTAAAACTTGACAAACAAGAATAAAATGAGAGGAATTACTCTATCTCACAGTATAGCTTACTTTACAGCCACACTAATCAAGACAGTATGGTATTGGTGAAGAGACAAAGAAACAGAGCAATGAAACAGGATAGAGAATGAAGAAATAGACCTACACAAATATGCCCAATCAATATTTGATAAAGGTGTAAAATAAATTATAAAACTTTTAGAAAAGCACATAAGAAAACATCCATGGGATCAAGGGTTAGGCAGAGTTTTTATACTTTGCACCAAAGAAGAATCTATAAAAGGAAAAGTTGATAAATTATACCTCATCCAGCCAAGCCTGGTGGCTCACACCTGTAATCCTAGCACTTTGGGAGGCCAAAGCAGGTGGATCACTTGAGCCTAGGAGTTTGAGGTGGTGAGACCCCATCTCTACGTAAAAATACAAAAATTAGTGCAGCATGGTGGTGCCTATAGTCCCAGCTACTCAGGAGGCTAAGGTCAGAGGATCACTTGAGTCTGGGAGGCAGAGACTGCAGTGAGCTGAGACTGTGCCACTGCGCTCCAGCCTTGGTGACAGAGTGAGACCCTGTCTCCAAAAAATAAAAAACTTCTGCTCTGTGAAAGACCCTGTTAAGAGGATACAAAGGTGAAAAGGCAAGTTACAGAATTGGAGAAAATATTTTCAAGATAGATATCTGACAAAACATTAGTATCTAGACTATATACTTTCTATATAGGCACACATACATATAAATTTTATGATACATAGTAATTATATATACATATATATAACGCGACTCTCAAAACTCAACAGGAAAACAACAAAGAATGCAATTAGAAAAAGAAAAGAAAAAAAGAAAAAGGGTAAGCGATATGAACAGATATCCTATAAGCCACCAAGAGGCTTACACAGATGACAAACAAGCACATTAAAGATGCTCAGCCTCGCCAGCCATTAAGGAAACACAGATCAAGGCCGCAATGCAGTATCTATCAGACACACCTATCTCTGTGGCTCAAATAGAAAACAGTGACAACATCAAATGCTGGCAAGGACATGAAGAAATGAGTCACTCACACACACTGCTCGTGGGAATGTAAGAGGGTATGGTCACTCTGAACACAATTCAGTGTTTCCAATAAAAGGAAACAAGCAACTGCCCAGCAACCCAGCAACTGCATACCTAATTTGCCCCAGAGGAAAGACAACTTCTGTTCACACAAAACCTGTGTACAGGAGCGTTCACGGCAGCTCTGTGACAGCCACTCTGCTGGGCTGCAGGGACCTGGGCTCCAGCTCCCACAGGAAGCTGGTTCACTGCCAGCCTCCACGTGCACTCCCTTCTGCTTCCCTTTTGAGTCTTCCTGGGCCCTCAGGAGCTCAGGGAGAGCCGTGGGGACACTGAGGATAGGGCAGATGTGTATCCACAGTCTCCTCAGACTTGCCTGGCCGCAGATTCTAAACCACTGAAGCCACCCTCTTCGTGCCACTGAGCACACCTGAGGCCGTCTCTTCTCCAGTTTCCAGATGAGAAATAGGACACAAATCCCTTCTATCCCCAGACCCTCAAACCCATCATGGAAGGGTTCCACAGCTCAAGCAAAGCTTAGCATGGATGCAATGGTCAAGGAGCTACCACAAAATGAGAATAACTTATGAAAGAACTTTCTATGTAAAATCTCCAGCTGTCTGGCCATGTTTCTAATCAACAGTAACTGTACTAGGGGCGCTGGCTTATGTAAAACTCAAACTACTGGCGAGATCTCACAGGGCCTCCTTAGTTTGTTAGAGACAGTTTTTACTTACAATCTAGCTCTTGACTATGTTCTCACAAGTGAAAGTGGGGAGAGAGCCAAGAAAAAAAGGGACAGGACACAAATTACTAATATCAGAAATGAAAGAGGGGACACCACAAGTACAGATCTTATAATATAAAAAAGATAAAAAGAGAATTCTATAAACAACTTTATGCCCATAAATATGATAACCTACACAAAACGGACCAATTCTTTGAAAGACACAATATGCCAAAACTCACACAAGAAGAAACAATCTAAATAAGACTATATCCAAAATTGAATCAATAATTAATAACTTCTCAAAACAGAAATCACTAGGCCCAGATGGGTTCAGTGGTGAATTATACCAGATATTTAAATAAGAAATGAATCCAATTCTCTATAATCTCCTTTAAAGGATAGAAACAGAAAGAATGCTTCCAAACTCATTCTATGAGGCCAGCATTACTCTAACAAAAAAACCAAGGACAGTAAAAAACAACAAAAAAAAGACAACTAGAGACTAATATTTCTCATGTACACAGATGCAAAAATCCTCAATAAAATATTAATAAGTTGAATCCAACAATGTACAAAAGAAATTATACACCTTGACCAGGTGGGATTTATCCCAGGTATGCAAGGCTGATTCAACATTTAAAAATCAATTAATGTAATCTATCCCATCAATAGGCTAAAAAATATCAATAGATACTGAAAATCATTTGACAAAATACCACACCCATTCATAATAAAAATTCTCAGTAAACTAAGAACAGAGGAGAACTTCTTCAACTTCATAAAGAATATCTACCAAAAACCTACATCTAACATCACACTTAATGGTGAGAAATTTAAAGCTTTCCCACTAAGATCAGGAACAAAGCAAGGATATCCCCTTTCACTACTGCTTTTCAACATTATACTGGAATTCCTAGCTAATGCAATAAGACAAGAAAAGGAAATAAAAGGTATACAGACTGGTAAAGAAGAAACAAAACTGACTTTGTAGATGACATGATTGTCTACATAGAACATTTGAAAGCATTTACCAAAAAAAAAAAACCTTCTGGAACAAACAGTGATTTTAGCAGGGTTGCAGAATTCAAGGTTAATATACAAAAGTTAATCACTTTCAAGGTTAATACATAAAAGTTAATCACTTTCCTATATACCAACAATGAACAAGCGGAATTTGAAATTAAAAACACAATATCATTTACATTAGCACCCCAAAAATGAAACAGGTATAAATGTATCAAAATAAGTACAAGGTCTATATGAGGAAAATGACAAAACTCTAATGAAGGATATCAAAGAAGAACTAAATAAATGGAGAGCTATTCCATGTCCATGGATAGGAAGACAATACTGTCCAGGTGTCGGTTCTTCCCAATTCGATCTACACATTCAGTGCAACCCCAATCAAAAGTGCAGCTAATTATTTTGTGTATATCAACAAAATGATTCTGAAATTTACATAGAAAGGCAAAAAAACTATAATAAACAATAATTTATTGTACTTTTTAAACAGCTAGAAGAGAGGATTCTGAATTTTACCAACACCAAGAAATAATAAAGGTTTGAAGTGATTGATATGCGAATTACCCTGATTTGATCATTATAAAGTGTATACATGTATTGAAACATCACACTGTATGTATGAAAAGCAAAAGACCTTCAATATATACATAGAAATATTTCATATTTCATATACTGAGAAGAGCCAACTCAGTGTTGAAAGAGAAGAACAAAGTTGAAGGGGTAACAGTTCCCTACTTCAAGACTTACTATGAATCTATAGTAATCAAGACAGTGCTGAACAGAGCAATGGAACAGAATAGAGAGCCCAGAAATAGACCCACATAAATACAGCCAACAGATCTTTGACAGAGGAGCAAAGACAATACAATGAAGAAAAAAGTCTTTAACAAATGGTGCTATAGAACAACTGGACATTCACATGCAAAAAAACAAATGAATCTGGACATAGACCTTACACCCTTCACACAAAAGTTAACTCATAACTGATCACAAACCTAACTGCAAAATGCAAAGCTGTATAATTCCTAGAAGATAACATAGAAGAAAACCTAGATGACCTTGGGTATGGCAATGACTTTTTAGATACAACAAAAAAAGCATGATCTATGAAAGAATAACTGAAAATCAGGACTTCACTGGAATTAAAAACTTCTTCTCTGAAAAGGATAATGTCAAGTGAATGAGAAGATAAGCCACAAACTGGGAGAAAATAAATGCAAAAGACAAATCCGATAAAGAACTGCTATCTAATACATACAAAAGAAAATAACCCGATAAAAAATTGGGCCAAAGATGTCAACAGATGCCTCACCAAAGAGGGACATACCGATGGCAAATAAGCATATAAAAATACTCCACATCACATCATCAGGAAAATGCACATTTAAACAACAATGAGATTACTTGCACACCTATGAGAATGGCTAAAGTCCAGAACATGGAAAACACCAAATGCTGGTGAGGATGTGGAGCAACAGGAACTCCCATTCATTGCTGGTGGGAATGCAAAATGGTGCAGCCGTTTTGGAAGACAATTTGGCAGTTTCTCACAGAACTAAACATACACTTACCATATGATTCAGAAACTGTACTCCTTGGTATTTACCAAAATAAGCTGAAAATTGTTCATCACACAAAAATTGCACATGGATGTTTACAGCAGCTTTATTCATAATTGCAAAATATGAAAGCTACAAAGACGTGCTTCAGTAGGTGAACTGATAAATAAAACTGTGGTGCATCCAGATGACGGACTGTGATCCAGCACTAAAAAGAAGTGAGCAAGCAAGCCATGAAAAGACACAGAGGAAGCTTAAACACATGCTATGCAGAGAAAGATGCCAATCTGAATAGGCTGCATGCTGTGTGATTCCAACTCTATGATCTCCTGGAAAAGGCAACACTATAGAGACAGTAAAGAAACCAGTGGTTGCCAGGAGTTAGGAAGGAGAGAGGGATGAATAGGCAGATTCTCAAGGCAGTGGAACTACAGTATGTAGAGAACATACACTATGATGCTGTCATGGTGGATGATGCCATTGTAGGCCTGTCAGAACCCATAGAAGGCACACCACCAAGAGTGAACGCTGATAAACTGTGGACTTTGGTGATGATGATGTGTCAATGTAGGTTCATCAACAATGGTAACAGTAACAAACGTACCACTCTGGTGGAAGATAGGGACAGGGGGCCAGGAGGCACAAGGGAAATCTCCATACTTTCCTCACAATTTTGCTGTGAACCTAAAACTGCTCTTTAAAAAGAATTTGTTTAAGTAAACTTTCAGAAAAGCTGCACATATCGTTATAAGAGTGTTCAGTTACTTTGTATGTTTCTAAAATAACACATCTAGCATCAACAAGAAGGTTAATGAGGCCAGGAACTGCTGTCCACTGAGTACATGAAATGGTAGTCTAGGCAACTGGGCCCACAGATCCAGTTAATGCTTGTGTGTCATTCTGAGTTATTTTTATTTTTATTGTATTTTATATTATTTATTTATTTATTTATTTTGAGATAGGTATCACTCTGTCACCCAGGCTGGAGTGCAGTGGCACAATCTCGGCTCATTGCAACCTCCGCCTCCTGGGTTCAAGCAATTCTCCTGCCTTAGCCACCTGAGTAGCTAGGACTACAGGCATGTGCCACCATACTCAGGCTAGTTTTTGTATTTTTAGTAGAGATGAGGTTTCACCATGATTTCCAGGCTGGTCTTGAACTGCTAACCTCAAGTGATCCACTCGCCTCAGCCTCCCAAAGTGCTGGGATTACAGGTGTAAGCTGCCACACCTGGCCTTATTTTATTTTTGAGACAGGGTCTTTCTCTGTTGCCCAGGCTGGAGTGCAGTGACTCAATCACAGCTCACTGCAGCCTTGACCTCCTGGGCTCAAGCAATCCTCCCACCTCAGCATCCCAAGTAGCTGGGACCACAGGCATGTGCCACCACGCCTCGTTAATTTTTGTATGTTTTGTAGAGACGGGGTCTCACTATGTTGCCCAAGCTGGTCTTGAACTCCTGGACTGAAGCAATCTGCCTGCCTCGGCCTCTCAAAGTGGAGGGTTTACAGGTGTGAGCCACTGCACCTGGCCATTTTGAGTTATTTTTATGTGGGCATAGATTAAAATAAATAAAGAACATAAACTCTTCTAAGGAAAAATAAATGAGGAAAAATACTAAAAAATTCCAAAGGCGTTTGAGCTGGCATGTCCATTCATGCTATTTTGGAAAGGTGAATGAGTCCCCACTTTATAAATATAAATCATACTTCAGTTGGATGAAACTACTACAGTAAACAAACTGATTTCTACCACCCCTACAGCTAATGAACTGGGACTCATAAGGCTCCAATCACTTCGCTAAGTAATTTAGACACAGAGAGACCCCATGCTCACCCTCACTGGGCCCCCTTATCTGGGTTACGTTTTTCACAGAGCTTACCACTATCTCTCCGATTTACTCCAGGCACCTCCTAGTTGGTCTCCCGTGTCCAACCTCTTCCTCTAGTTTTTCCTCAACACAACAACCTGAGTGACTCTGTTAAAACAAGAGGAAGACCCAGTACTTTAGGAGGCCAAGGTGGATGGATTACCTGAGGTCAGGACTTCGAGACCAGCCTGGCCAACATGGTGAAACCCTGTCTCTACTAAAAATACAAAAAAATTAGCTGGGCGTGGTGGTGGGTGCCTGTAATCCCAGCTACTCAGGAGGCTGAGGCAGGAGAATCACTTGAACCCAGGAGGTGGAGGTTGGAGTGAGCCAAGATTGCGCCACTGCACTCCAGCCTGGGCAATAAGAGCAAGACTCCATCTCAAAAAAAAAAAAAAGAAAAAGAAAAAGAAAAGAAAAGAAAAAACGTGTCTTATTAGCAGCCAGAGAGTAAAGACGATTCTGGCTTTGAAGGCCAGGTCGCTTGCGTCATAACCACTAAACTCTGCTGCTGCTATTCTGAACTCAGTCACAGTCGACACTTACATGAATGCCTGCGTACTGATAAAACTTTATTCACAAAAACAGTGCCATCTGCAAACCCCTGTCTTAGAAGTCAGATTTTCCTCAGTGATCTACTCGATACCCTCCCGTGGCTTCCGTCCCACGCAGAGAAGCCGCATACAAAGACAGGCAACAGGGGTCTGGGCCCCACTGCCCCCGGTCACTCAGGAGGTCTCCCTCTCACTTGCTGCTCCAGTGTCCATCCTGCTGACCCAAGCATCCAGGCTCCATCCTGCTCCGGCCTGTGTTCTCATCGTCCCACCACCCGGCAGTCATGCAGCCCACCCCGACCACACATGCAGAGTCGCTGTCCCCACCTGCACAAGCTGCCCCCCACTTCCTTCCGTTTAGCCATAGAACCCGTGGCCTTTTAATAAGCACGTAGATGACCACTCATGTTATTATTGTTCGTCTCCCCCACTGCACAAACACAAACGCACTGAAACGCCAGCTCCACGAGGACTTTCAGCCTGTTCTCGCTGCAGCCCTCACTCCCAGAGCAACAGCTGAACGCAGAGGGCACGGAATACAGCTGTGTTGGACAAATGATATCTATTTAACAGCCGTACACCCTGCAGTAGCTCCCTCATAAACTTTCTTGAATTTAATAATATTTCACTGATGAAACTAGCAATAAAAGAGGTGAAATCACTTGTTCAAGGTCATATAGCCAGAAAGAGGTAAAGGCAAGATTCATGCCAGGTTCCACTGAAGAAAGAGCTTGCTCTAAATCGATCAACTGCCTCTCTGGAACCTAATTTATTGTGATGTAATTATCCCTCACTATCTTCTAATATCTAATGTTTAAACATTGTTAGTGGAATTTTGTATTACCATATATGTAAAAATGAATTGTATTTTCATGCATGTTGTCTGTAACTGAGGATTTTTAACTGTTTTAAAAGACTCTCTCTCAGTTGAGGCTAAAATAATCATCCTTCATGACGTCCTCGTTGCATGAACTGGAGAGTTCCGCGGCGGCAGATGTCGTTTTAAAAGGCAGCTAAGCGCGGCTCGCACGCGCTTGCTAATACTGTCATGTAGCAACAGGTTATAGATCTAAATGGAATAAAAAACCACAAACATCCTAGAAGGAAACACAGAAGAATATCTTCTCAGTCTCTGGGTTAGCAAAGGTTTCTTAGGCCACAGAAAGCATTAACCAAATCTAATTTTAATTAAAAACTAGATTTCATAAAAATGTACAATTTCTGTTCATTAAAGGATGCCATGATGACACCAATAAGCAACCCACAGATTAGGGGAAATACTGCAATGCCTGTCTAGAGCTGAGAATACATTAAAAAAAAAAGTTCTATAATTCAATAATTTAGAAAAGAACCCAATTAAAAATGGGCATATAAGTATATGGTAAAGTGCTCAACATCATTCATTACAAAAGAAATGCAAATTAAAACCACAATTAAAATACCACTCCGCAACCACCTCAAGGCTAAAATTAAAAAGACTAAAGAAACCACATGTAACTGAGATGATGGCACTGAGACTCTCATACCTTGCTGGGGAGTGTCAAGATGTACAACCCCATGCGAAACTGAGAGGCAGTTACGTTGCGGTTAAGCACACATCGCCCTCAGCAACTGCACTCATGTCTCTCGCAAGAGAAACGAGAACATGTGTTCACACAAACAGCTGTACAAGAATTTTTATGGCA
Organism: Pan troglodytes; assembly: GCF_028858775.2. Lineage (NCBI taxonomy): Eukaryota > Metazoa > Chordata > Mammalia > Primates > Hominidae > Pan > Pan troglodytes. Next base: position 181,646,639 of record NC_072403.2, read on the forward strand.
GCATTATTTGTAATCACCAAAAACTGGAAACATCAAAAGATCCCCAACTGAGGGCTGGGTAAACTGTGTTTCTCCCACACAAGGGAAAATGCCTCGGTGATATAAAGGAAGGAACCAGAATGCGTGCAACATTGTGGAGGATTTTCAAAATCATTACACAGAGGCCAAGCAGAGAAGAAAACTTGCCAAATGGCATTCATGTGACAACCCGGAACAGACAAAGCCAGTCTGTGATGGACACAAGAGCAGTTTCCACCTTGGAGAGTGGAAATGAGGACTGACTGGGGACATGGGGAAGACCCTGAGGTGGGGGGTGCGGTGCAGGTGCACCTGTGATGCGGGACTGGGGCCTCTGGCTGTTGATTTGTTCATTGTAACCCCAGACAAAGAAAGGAGCCCTCACCCTACATGATTTAGAACATGTGCTTATTCAGTGCCTCTGCAGATGAACTGCCAATACTTTTATTTCTTTATCTTCAATCTTTCCTTTTCAATTCTTCTTCCAAAATTCTTTCATTTTGATTAAAAACATCAAAGTATAAGCTGGGCATGGTGGCCCACACCTGTGGTCCCAGACACTCAGGAGGCTGGGGTGGGAAGATTGCAGGAGCCCAAGAGTTGAGCTTGGGCAAGAGGGGGATGCTGTCTCTAACATTTTTTTCAATAAAAATAAAAATATCAAAGTATTTTTTAAAAACTTGCATTCCCCTCCACTTAATAAGTTATCAGGACAGAAGATTATCACTAAAATAAGAGACTGTCTTCATTGCCCTTTTCTATACTGTATACTGTTTTAGACTTGAAAAAACATATTGACTTGAATATAAAAATGGGATAATTTTTTATAGCAGCCTAAGTGTCTATAAAGCCCTCTTAACTTTATAGTGTTTCTATGATGGCTAAGAACTATGAGAGCATAAATCAGGTCACTATATTTCCCAACACTATCCACAAATTTCTGGGTTCAAACAAAAAGGTGTGCCCTGCATTTCATCAGAAATTGGTCTAAGTCCAATACTCCCTTTGACATTTCTATTTCCCACAAGTAGCAATGGCTTCTGCACATAAAAACTCCTCACTGAAGTGATCTTGTGTCAGAGTATGTTAATTACTGATTTTGATCATATTTGAATTTAGCCTCTTCTGATTGCTATTCTAACAGATCAGTTGATATTCTGGCCTCAGGAAGCATCAATTGAACAGGGCATGCTCAAGATATTACATTTAATTTTTAATAATTAGTAATATGTAATAATTCATGCTTAGAATATCATTGGCCAGGCTGGAAACAGAGCCAGGTGCACTGCTGGATTGCTGAGTTCGAGAAAAAGCACCAGGCTCCCATCCCGGTGGAGTCCTTGTTGCTGGATGTGGGTCTTGCTGGTCAAATGAATGGAGACCCGGAGCACAGGCAGCCGAGGATTGGGCAGTCATCGGGATGGCGGCTCATCTGCAAATAGCCAGTGCACACCTCCAGGCAACAGGATGATGAGTCTCTGCAGTGTGCCCTGAGACCCTGCAGCTAAGTCCTGAGATGGAAAAGCCAAGCTTGCAGGCTCTTCCATGGACCACTGAAATAGAAAGTCTGGGATAAGGGCCCAGAGGTCTTCATTTTTTCGGAAACACTCCAGCAGATTTTTATGCAGCTCCATTCTGGATGCCATGATTTTCCAATTCAATTATTCGTCACTCCACGAAGATAAATGCAGAACTCATCCAGAGTCCATGAGCCATAAATCCACAGCATAGCAGGCTTCTCATTTTGACTACTGTTGGTGAGAGTAAGTTACTTACATTTGAAACCTGGAATAAACCAGCTATTACTGACTCAAATTCAGAATCTTTTGTTTTACACTGTAGATCATAATACATTGCACTTGGAAGTTACAGGCCTGACAGGCTTGGATCGTTTACAGTAAAAATAATAATATCCTACCAGTTCCGTAGTTCAGTTTCCTTCTCTTTCTGCTGAAGAAATTCCGTCGGCAACCACAAATCTTGAAGCCAGTTCCTTATGTTCTCATTGTCTTAATTTATCATCTGGACAGCTCATCCCTGCATGGCAGTGAAAGATCAATACTATGTGGAGCACATTTTTTTGGCTCTTATATAAATCACTTGAATGTAAAGTAGGTAGCGTGGCGATGGCAAGCTGCCTACTTCTGTAGTCTGTATGGCAGCCTTTACATTCACGGTTTGGCTGTTGACTTTGCTAGAATCTGCAGAACATTTTCCAAATGGAAGGTAGTGTAGATTCCTTAGGCATGAAATTAACTTTAATGATGTGGGCATTGATGAGACAGTCAGGAAATATCTGGAAATGACACACTCTTCAGAACTATAAATTGTACATGAAAACACACATTTGAAACCACTCAGGGACTAAAAAAGAAAAAAACAAGCATTAATGCCACATTAATAGAAATATAATATATATTGCCTCTCACAGAAATAAGAAACTTTTTTGAAATATTGATTTGGAATTGAGTTCTAGTCAATAAATTTGAGAAGGAAACCTTTCTCCAGTTCCCGAGTGTCCATAGTAAGAAAGACATGGCTTTCTGCTCTTGAATCTGCCCCGAAAGGCTCCGTACAGCTCACCCCGCTTTTCTTCAAGATGCTTCCCAGTGCTTGCTGGTGGCAGCAGAACACACTCCTCTCTTCTGCCCTTATACAGCTCTGTGGTGCGTAGGTGGGCACCATGCCAAGAAGATGGAATCTGAAGTCAGATCAATGAGGTGCGAAGCCTTGCGTGTCCACTTACTCACTGTGTGCTTTTGTTCAGGCATTTTAACTTCTTTATGCCTCAGTTTCCTTACCTGCGATAGGAAGGTAATGAGGTATCCACTTGTTAAGGCTGTGATGATTACATAAAGCACTTAAGGATGGTGACTGTGACACAGTAAGCACCTAATCAGTGCAAGTAAATGTTTAAATTGACCTCTTATATGGTTTGGCTATGTCCCCACCCAAATCTCCACTTGAATTGTATCTCCCAGAATTCCCACATGTTGTGGGAGGGACCCAGGGGAAGGTAACTGAATCACGGGCGCCTGTCTTTCCCGTGCTGTTCTCGTGATAGTGACTAAGTCTCACGAGATCTGATGGTTTTAGCAGGGATTTCTGCTTTTGCTTCTCTCTCATTCTCTCTTCCCTGCCACCATGTAAAAAGTGCCTTTTACCCTCCGCCATGTCTGGGAGGCCTCCCCAGCCATATGGAACTGCAAGTCAAATTAAACCTACTTTTCTCCCCAGTCTCAGGTATGTCTTTATCAGCAGCATAAAATGGACCAATACAACCTCAAACCATTTTGTCTTTGGCTACAAATAAGAAGTAAGGTGTGTGCACATGGCCCAGACAAGAAACTCCAAGTGAGAGCCAGGCAAGGCCAGTGTGCAGGGAGGCTGCCCAAGCCTGACGGGAAGGCACCAAGGTGTCGGGCACAGCCAGGTCCAAGGGCCAGGGCCTTGTGGCTCTGAATTTGAAGATGGGCTTGATGCTGGCCCTCTTGTTGATGGGACACTAACTTTGGTCACTTTACCCCATCATCCTCAGCTACATATCCAGTACATACAATCATTATCAGATTGCTTTATTATTAATGTTTTTATATATTACATATTTATAAAACATAAACTATTGTAAAAATGTAAACTACACATTTTGTACTACCCCATGCAGATACACACATGCCCCTCACAGAGTATCACACCACATTAATCCACTCTGTGGAGGCGAGACCTACTTAAGGGACAGAAAGATCATATAATCCAACACCTAATTTTAGAGATAAGAAAATCAAAGTTCAAAAGGTTTGCTGAGGAACTACATAGACAAATATATAGAATTTTTTTTCTTATTATTTAAATATTTTTAAGAGGTAACTGTTTAAACAAAATTCATAATGATCTAGTGTGGAATTTAGAACAAATGTGGTCTTAGTCCATTCAGGCTGCTGTCACAAAAATGCCATAAACTGGGTGGTTTGTAAACAACAGACAGTTCTCTCTCACCGTCCTGGAGGCTGGAGGTCCAGGATGAAGGTGCTGGCAGTGCCTGGTGAGGGCCCCCTCCTCATAGACAGTGCCTTCTCGCTGCCCCTCACGTGGTAGAAAGCGCCAACAAGTGCCCTCAAGCCTCTTTTATGGGGGCATTAATTCCTGTCATGAGGCTCTTCCCTCACGACCTCATCACCTCCTGATGGTCCCACCTCTGAACACCATCATCTTAGGAGAGAGGCTTTCAACATATGAATTTGGGGGGCAGAAAACAAACATTTAGATCATAACATTGTAAAAGTAAAATGCATGACAATAATAGCACCCGGCCTGGAGAGGAGAAATGGAAGTTTGCTATTGTGAGATGAAGTGGTATCATATCACTTAACAATAGAATACCACAGCTAAAGATTTATACTTTAAATTAAAGAAACATCAAATTAACTAAACAAAGAGTTACACCTAAGAAGCCAAAAAAAAAAAGATGATAAATGGAAATACAAAAAATATCTAATGGGGCCAAAAGAAAGCACAAAAATAAAAAGAAAACAAAGATCAGAAGGAGCAAATAGAAAATGAATAAGCAAGACAGAGTTTGAAACATAATCACATTAATAATCACATTAAATATGAATGGTCTAAACCCACACATTAAAAGGCAGAAATAGTCAAATTGCATAAAAGATCAAGATGCAATTAAATACAGCCTATAAGAAATGCACTTCAAACAAAGAGACCCAAATAGGTTTAAACAAATAATTTTAAAAGATATACCATCCTAACACTAACAAAAGAAAGCTAGAGTGGCTATATTAATATCGGACAAAGTATATTTCAAAGCAAAAAATATTCCCAGGAATAAAGACCACCATGTCATCACAATGAAGGTGTCTACTCATTAAGAGGACATAATAACCCAAACCTAATAAAGTAGCTTTGAAATAAACAAAACAAAAAACTGATAGAATTACAAGGAAAAGAGAAAACCTAGAGGTATAGTCAGAGATTTCAGTGCCGCCGTCAATCCTGGAAAGGACAAACACACACCACATAAGGACGCGGAAGACTTGAGGAACACGCCTAACCAACGCGACACGTTTCTCGGGTACTGCGCCGCCAACAGCAGAGTCTACATTCTTTCCAGGTGTACACAGAACACAAAGCAAAAGCAACCCACTCAAGCCATGCAAAGTATTTCCTCTATCCATGTGGTATTAAATTGGAAATCAATAAGAGTTCAAGAAAGACCTCAAATATTTGAAAACAAAACAGCACATTAATTTTAGATAACCCATGAATCAATGACAAAAATCAAAAGAGAATTTCAAAAGTATTTCGAACTAAATGAGTACGTAAACATTTTCACAATTTGGGGGATCCCCTAAGGCAGCATATGGGGGAGTGTAGAGCACCTACAGCTGTGTCAGGGGCTTCTGAGAACAGAAGGGGGCCCCAAGGGAGGCACAGAGGTGACTCCAACTCTGCAGGACAACAAGCTCCAGCCTCTCCGCTCTGTGCCAGGCTGCATGAGTGCCCCGGGCACAGGATAGGGGAGATTGGAGGGGACATGGGGAGGGCACATGGGCATCACAGTGAGACCAGTGGGAGCTGGACGGAAGGTTAGGCTCAGGGGCATTTGAGACATAGAAACTGGTTAAAAAAGAAAAAATCTGTACAACCTGCAGCAGTGAAATAAGGAACAGCGAGGGGTGAGGAGGCAGATGAGATAGAGGATGAGCTTGCAGGAGGGCTCCACGGCTCCCGCTCAGGCTCTGGGAGTTGCAGGTGACAGGTCAGGAGGAGAGGAGGCCACGGCCCGGGAAGGAAATGCCTGGCCTGGCTCAGAGCCCAGACTGTGAGCACAGCAGCGCTGCCGGGGGAAGGCCTGGAGCAAATGGGTCTAAAGGAGACACGCTGGAGCTTTTGGAAAATAATCAGAGGTCACAGTTTAAGATGAGGAAGAGCATGATAAAGTCAGAGGCAGCATCGAGTGAGGAGACAATAAAGCTGACAGCGGACCCCAGAGAAACCCGCACATGGAGAAAGGTTTCCTGCTCAGTCCGCCCTGGACGCCTCCCTGCACCGTGGCCTCCGAGGCTGCTCTGCCAGCCGCAGTTGAACCCAGCCTCCTCCACCTCTTTCCTGCAACTCCGCTGCAGCCAGGGTCGGGGACAGAAGAAATGGAGTCGGTGAAAAAGACAAAACAAAGCCAAAAAAGTAGCAGCTGAACCACGCGTGAGTCCTGACGGGAGCCCACAACCCCAACAGGGTCTCTACCAAGCCGGACCCTGAACACTGAAGTGTTCAGCTCACACCAGTCAGACCCAACTTGGCTTCAACTCCAAACATGTGCCTGAACTAACATCCGTGAGTCTCTAACAAACCAAAGGTTACTTTCAGTTTAAAATTCAAGTGTACCTTAAAAGAAAAGCTGTATTCGAGGGCAGAGGGGGTGTCTGTGAAGGAGGCTGCGTGGAACTGTGCTCACGAGAGACAAGAGGAAGGTCCTGGCCACAGGGATGCGGCCACAGCCGTCTCTTCTGCTTCAACATCATTAAGATATAAGTTTAATCAAAACAGATTTTCTTTCTTATTTTACAATTTAAAAATCTAACCCATGAGGATAAGAAAGTTTACTTTCCAAATTCAGAGTCTGCCTTAATTTTGTGATTTCTGACCCACACCTGAAGGGGGACACGGGTGGGTGGAGGTTTAAAAGGAAGAGTCTGCAATTCTCGAGCAGCTCAGAGGCGCTAAAAACATCACATCCGTGACGTGATCCAGCCTTCACAAGATAGTGGCTGTATCAGTCAAGGATCCCTAAAGGGACAGGACTCATAGGATAGATGATGAGTATATGGAGGGGAGTTTATTAGGAGAATTCACTCACACCATCACAAGGTGAAGTCCCACAATGCTCTGTCTACAAGCCGAGGAACAAGGAAGCCAGACCAAGTCCCAAAACCTCAAAAGTAGGGAAGCCAACAATGTAGCCTTTAGTCTGTGGCCGAAGGCCCAAGAGCCCCTGGCAAACCACTAGTGTAAGTCCAAGGTCCAAGAGTCCAAAAGCTGAAGAACTTGGAGTCTGATGTTCGAGGGCAGGAATCATCCAGCACGGGAGAAAGATGGAGGCCAGGAGACTCAGCAAGTCTAGTCCTTCCACGTTCCTCTGCCTGCTTTTATCCTAGCCAAGCCGGCAGCTGATTAGATGGTGGCCACCCACATTGAGGGTGGGCCTGCCTTTCCCAGCTCACAGACTCCAATGGTAATCTCCTCTGGCAACACCCTCACGGACACAGCCAGGACAATACTTTGCGTCCTTCAATCCAGTCAAGTTGGCACGTGGTATTCACTATCACGGTGGCACAGGGCAGCGGCAGGCAACACGAGGCTGTGAGAGCCTGCACTGCTTTGTGGTTCCTGGATCCGTGTCCCTCCCTCACCACCTCCTGACCTTTCCGTGGCTGACCACCCTCCACATTTGGGGAGAGTGTGCTGGGCTGCGAGTAAGGTGTGAGGCTCCCTGGAGGACAGCGCCAGCTGGAGGCAGCTCTACCACTCAGCACCTGGACAGAGCTCGGTGCTCACACTGGCTCCCACGAGAGACTCTCAGGCTCACCCATCTGCCCTGGGAGTGGCCCTGACTTCTCTTCTAGCACTGGAACGCTCCATGGCTCCCATCTCCCAGCCCAGTTTTCTGGCCCTGCCCCCATTCCGTCAGCTAGCCCTTGATGTGCCTCAGGTAACCAAACGCGTGAGTGAGTGAGTGAGTGAAGTAATGAACGCCCGCGTCCTCATGCCAACACCCATGTGGACCCCACACGCAACCACAGGTGCAGAACGGGTCGGGAGTTAAGTGACCATGCCAGGGACCAGCACACGGGAGCCGGGGAGACCCCCACCAGGTACGCTGTCAGCGAGCACTCCCTTCCACCAGCCTGAAGCCTCGCCGAGCTAAGCCCAGCCCAGCCAAGCCTCAGAAGCCTCCCGGCCTGGGAGCGCAGTCCCGCCACCTTGCTTACACGGCGGGAGATGTGTTCTGACCAGCACGGGATAGAAACTGCGAATCAAGAGATACCTAGTACTCCCTTCCCAGTGAACAAACTGCTAACGTTGTTGTGTGTGCTTCTGCTGAGACAGAAGGCCAGTTTCCAAATGCAAAGCCTAATTTTTGGGGGGTAAAATTTTATACCAAGATTAAACTTTAGTCACTCACCAGAAGACTAAATTTTAATATGCAGTTCTACATAATATTCTAAATTAGAAACATCTAAGGAAATCCAGACTGTATTTCAGATAAGGCGGAACACTGCCCCGCATCTGGGATCCATTTAATATTTCAAAGGGACCCTGAAGTCTCATCCCCTAAAAACACCTCCACCAGGTATTGGAAATCTGTATTTTCCCGCTTGCCTTACGCAGTGGAGAAACTGAGTGTTCCGTTCACAATGTGTGTTCGTAATCACACAGATGCTGGAAGGGTTCGAGCATGCACACAAGCCACTTTATTTCCTTTACTTAATCTGTTCCTAAAGAGTCAATGTTAAAGAACAAGTTTTGTAAACCAAGTAACATTTTTAAAATTATTCTGTTTTTAGGGATAGGGTCTCCCTCTGTTGCCCAGGCTGGAGTGCAGTGGTCCAGTCCTGGCTCACTTGCAGCCTCGACCTCCCAGGCTCCCGCGTAGCTGGGACTACAGGCATGAGCCACCACACGCAGCTGATTTTTCATTTTTGTAGAAATGAGGTCTCACGATGTTGCCCAGACTGCTCTCCTGGGCTCAAACGATCCTCCTGCCTCGGCTTCCCAAAGTGTTGGGATTACAGGCGTGAGCCACTGCACCTATAGCCCCATTTTTTAATTAACTGATAATTATGAGCTCAGCTTTGACTTTTATGATCAATGTGTCTTCAATAGCTCAGTTTTGTCTGTTGTTATTCATTAGAAGAAACCAGATCAATTATGTAAGAAATAAAACATTTTGTAATGTATTGTTACTCGTTAGAAGAAACCAGATCAATTATGTAAGAAATAAAACATTTTGTAGTGTAAACAATAGCACCACTAGACAAAGCTCTGATTCTGATTTCTAAAATTCCTCAAGTCAATTCTGAGAGTGACAGCAGGGAAGAAAGCTTGTGGCTAGACAGCAGCCCTGCTCATCTGGGCAGTGGTGAGGGCAAGGTGGTCTGACAGCCCTTGCTCCTGGCAGGGAGCCCCCACCCCACAGAGGGGCCGGCCCTCCAGCACCTGCCACAGACCCTGAGAGTGGCCACTGTCCAGGGGGCCTCGAACAGACTCTCAAACCACGTCACGGGATGAGAAACAAAACGACAATTCAAACTATGTCACGTGATGAGAAATGACATAAATATTTTGATGATGACCATTCATTGGTTTTCACTGTTCTGTCATTTATTAAGATGGGCATGTACTGAGTATTTTTGTATTGTTTAAAACAAATAGCCAAGGAACCTGAATTTCGGGGCCTGTTGGAGTTGAGGCAACGTTAGAGACTACTGGAGCACTCACTCTCACCCTGGGTGTTGCGAGACTGCCACGCATACATCCTGTAGAAACGCTTTCTAAAAAGGATAATCAGATTCCAGTGTGGGGGATTCAGACAGTATCAGGACTGAATTTGGTAACAAAATCAGCCATAGTCTGTGCTTGACTAAGAACATGCACAGATGTGCATTTGAGACAGTGGATAACAAGTGTGGACACTGAAACTGGGAACTCAACTGTAAAAACAAAATTAATATTTACTCTACTTGGCTCCATTTATTAAAAATGCATAATAGGCCAGGGCAGAGGGGAGGCATCCCACATAGAGACACCTCAAGTGCTGGGCAATGCCTGGGAGCCTCAGGCACCAAGCAGGCCAACAACGATGTCTGCGTGCCCCAGAGTCTGATAGGCGGCAGCCCGAGCCAGGTGGGGCTGTCTGGGGGACCTTTGGAAATGAGTCAGGCACTTTGGGCTGTGACAGTGACACCTGGGGTGATCGGTGCTGCTGGGGAGGACCCAGGATGCCACACATCTGGCATCATGTAGGTCAGTCACGCACACTTTGGCTTTGATAAACACCATTTGAACGGAGCCCTTCCCTACAGGTGTGAGGAGTCCAGGTTGGCGCAGTTACAGAGAAGGGCACCCTCACAGACGGTCTGCATGGCAGAACAGTGCATGTGCCTGTTGTGGAACTGACTAGTTTAGGAGTATCACTTTCTGGCCAGTGTGAAATTCCCAGTAAGATGTCCTCAAGCTCTAAGTAGCTTGGCTTCTTATAGAGACTTCCTGGCTAAATGAAGCCAGGGCAGGAACTCCTGGGGGGCTCCCTGACGCTCCCCAACAGCAAAAGATGAGAACTTCACACACAGCACCAGGCACAGACGCTCTAGTGCAAGAGCCTAGGAGGTGCTTCCAATAACCACAAGCAAGACTGAAGGCGGCGTGCTGAGAAACACAGTGTGGCCCACACCTGTGCCACGCTCTGAAACAATAAAACTGTACTGCCGGGAAGAAATTTTGGAAGCTCTCTCCAACCCCTTCAGCCCCACAGCGGATTCCTGTCTTAGAAGAGGCAAAACCCAGGGCTGCGAGTCCTGCTTTTTAGGATGCTCCCAGGACCTGCACCTCTCTTTCCACACCAACTTGGAAGCTGCAACTCTGAGAATAAAGTCGGAATCCCACAGAAGAGGAGTGAGAGTGGCGGTCCACTGTGTTCCTAGAGAGGCTGGCCCTTGTACCCCAGCCACTCTGCAGACGTAAAGCTGGGAGGAAGGGCCGCCAGCTCCAGTGCTGAGAACACAGTGCAGAAAAGCAGCATCTGTGTTCCAGGATGAGTAAACAGAGACCTAAGGGAGCTGCCGAAACCGCACTGTAAAGGAGAGGGAGCATCAGCTCCACCAGGAAGACCGTCTCCCTCAGCAGGGCTTGGGGAGACCAGTGGTTCTCAAACAGGTCCGTGGAAGCCCGAGTCTGACAGCAATCACTCAGGAACCACACTCAGGAACCACAGACTGAAGGAGAAAGAGGCAGAAGGTGAGTCCCAGGCTCTGCCACCACCCAGCCAGAAAGCTCCCATGATTGTGCAAGGTTCCATTTGGACAAAGGGTTTCAAAGTAAAAAAACATTGAAAACCACTTCTGAAGGAAAAAAAACATTTCTTATAACATACTTGCTCCACATCTAGTACATGTCTTCCATGAAAAATAAGCAAGAATCTGTAGGAGCCAACAGGAAAGGCACAGCTGAAATGAGACAGCCATGCCCAGGGAGTAAGGACACAAGCTCACTCTTCAAGTCACTGCACTCACTACTTCAAGTCACTAAGCTCAGTAGGGACCTGCAGCTGTGGGAAATAAAGTGGATGATGTAGAAGACCCAGTTGAAAACAAATTCTCAAAATGCTGAAGAAGAGAACATAAACCCTAAAATGCTCACTTTCTCTTTTCAAAGAAAATAAAATTAAGCTAATTGGTTGACAAACAGGGAAGACCCAACTTTCCAATCCTACATATTCTTGAAGGACAGATGGAAACGGATGGATTGATGACCTCACAGTCTCATGGATTAAGGGGCCATGCAACACCTGATAGAGGCTCCACTGTTTTCCAGTATGCTTAGCTGTTTTATTTAAAGATTTCAAATCTTAGAAGAAAACAGAACTGAGAGGAAATGGGTTGTTCTTTCATTTCATGCCCCTCACCCCTGTGCAGCTTCTCTGTGGGATGTGGTACCGCGTCTCAGTATCAATCGCAGGGCCGTGGTGCCATATGGGTTTAGAAGGAAGCCGCATGCCCCTGGTTTGCTGTCCCTGCTCGCTCCCAAGAGGAAGAGACGCCGCCCACCCAAAAGCTTTGAAGCCCCTCTTCCATCAACAGAGAACGCAGCAAACAATTCCACAAAGACAGCAGGAATGCACAGAGGTTGGAGTGGCAGGCAAACAGCCAACACGCAACCGTGGGACCATGATGCTACTGCAGCATGAGTTTCTGATGCACCAAGATGGTTGTGTACACAGGAAAATTATTTATGGTTTATTTTGATGTTTATAAATTTAAAATTCAATTCATTAAACACTTAACGTTTTAAAATCCTAGTCTCTAAGCCTTTAATCCTATTTAATATTTTTTATTACATTTAGAAATCTAGTATATTTTAACAATCACATGCAAAGTAGCCTTTGATTCATGTTCAGGTAACTCACAATGAACAGATTAAATCCCTCAGGCAATGAGTTAAAGTTACAACTTTGTTAAAGTATTTTAAAATTGTTAAGCTTCATTTTAAATGTACTATATAAGATTTTCTTGAATACTTAAATGACAAAAATAAAATGTAAGATGGTCCTGAGTTCTTAATCAATTATTAAAAATCTAACAAAGCAAACATAAATATGGTGAATTTTAAGTTCTCTTAAAAATTTAAATACTCATAAACTTAGTAATATTTTCCTTTTTTTCTCAACTAAGAAGTCACAAGTCCAAGGTCAATACAGATGTCAAATTAGAATCAGATCTTTTAACATATCAACATCCTTAAAGCATTGCAAATGCCTTAAATATTAATTATTCCAGGTTATTCCTAAATTCACGCAAGTCTATTAATGCTGTGGCTTTAGTGTATTTTGCCATCTCTACATTTAATTCTAGCCACTAAAATCTTTTCCAGTCTGAAGTGACTTGGGGTTACCATTCTAGTGCAGCTAGAATTGTTTAACGACGAAAGATTTCGCCCTCTCACAAAACCCAGAGCCATCTACACTCAGAATGAGTCTTCCTGCCCCACTGACACGCAAGCGGAACCCTTTCTGTACCTGCTGTAACAGCGGGAGTCTCCAAACCCCACCCTCGGAGACTCTCAGGCTCCGAGAGCGGGCTGGAGCTCTCAGGCTCAGGTGGTGCCTTTTCCTGATTCTCTGGCCCTGCTGGAAGCAGCTATTTCTGTCTCCTGTTGGTTGGGTTTTGCTGGACTTAGCCCTCTTGAGGGCAGGAGTGTCTTCCACGCTGCTGGGAAGAACCCTGATGCCATCACATCGGGCACCACGGAATGCCGTTACCTCCTCATCTACCTTCATGGTCTGCGGGGTCATAGTGTATCCACGTGGACTCGGCAGATCTCTTGCGCCTGATGCTGGTCCCACCACAACACTCATGGCCACAAGGAAACCACAGGTGCTCTTCATGGAGCATGGGGTTGGGGGGTGGTTTAGTCAACGAGAAAGACCTGGGTAGCTGACAACTTAACTTTCAACAAGGACAAACACAAGGACTAAAACATAAATGAAAAACAAATTTCAACACAGATGAAAATGCTAGACGAGGTGGGACCCAGAGGGAAGACAGGAGAGAAAAAGAACCTTCTCCAACCACTGTGAAGTGTGAAGGGCTATCTTCAGGAGGACACGAGACCAGCAGTGTGTACGTGATGCTTCACTCCCAGGAATACTTGCAGTAAATCATGCAATTCTCTTTACGGACATAGGTTTACTCATTCTCAGCAGTCCTTTCTGTTATCTTTAAAAAGCTCAACTGGCCAGGTGCGGTGGCTCACGCCTGTAATCCCAACACTTTGGGAGGCCTAGGCGGGCGGATCACCTGAGGTCAGGAGTTGGAGACTATCCTGGCCAACATAGTGAAACCTCGTCTCTACTAAAAATACAAAAATTAGCCTGGCGTGGTGGCGGGCACCTGTAATCCCAACTACTCGGGAGGCTGCAGCAGGAGAATTGCTTAAACCTGGGAGGCGGAGGTTACAGTGAGCTGCGATTGTGCCATTGCACTCCAGCCTGGGCGACAAGGGCGAAATTCCGTTTCAAAAAAAAAGAAAAAAGCTCTATTTAGGAAATCTCTCCTCATAAGACAGGACGCAGGCCAGGAGTCTCCCGTGGCGGCCAGGAAGGAGGGGACAGCAGGAGCTGCACCTCAGCCTTGCCCTCTCGGCCAGGCCCACTCCCTGCCCGGTATTCTCTGTATACAAGCATCACCACAGAGCAGACTGTTTCAATTATGAGTTCTTAAAAAGAAATAGTGCAATCTTGCTCCTGAATTTATAAATTAGCGGATACAGTGATCACAAATATCACAGGTTTTTATCCCATGTAAAAACCAAGGAATGTAACCTTTCCTCCAGGTATATGCTTATGTCATTTTTCCCTGGCAAAGCTAAACCACAACTCTCAAAGTAATACAGCCTAAATAAAACAGATTTAAATTTCACACCCACATACCTTAGTCAGAAAAAAATTTAAAAAAATAAATAAAAAGATGACCCAATGAAGAATACTGGAGATTTAAAGTTTCCCAGAAGTTAACAATGCTGTCTTTGCATTTCTATTTGTACAATGACTCACACAGATTACTTCTGATAACCCCACTCTCATCAAAGTCTTAATAAAGTGAACGACATGCAGCCGAATTCCCAACTTTTCGGACTCAAACCAGCAATTAGCAGGAAAAGAGCCATGCTATCCTGGCATAAACACTTACGTTCCACATTCAACACCCAGCAACCACTCAAAAACTGCATCAGGCCACGTGCGGCAGCTCGCACCTGCAATCCCAGCACTTTGGGAAGCCGAGGCAGGAGGATCGCTTGAGCCCAGGAGTTCAAGGCCAGCCTAGGCAAACTGGTGAGACTCCATCTTAATACAAAAAATAAATAAATAAATAATTAGTCGGGGGTGGTGGCTTGAGACTGCCAGTCCGAGCAACTCAGGAAGCTGAGGTGGGAGCATCACTGGAGCCAGGGGGTTTGAGGCTGTAGTCAGTCGTGATCACACCGCTGGACTCCAGCCTGGGTGACAGAGCAAGACCCTGTCTAAAACAAACAAACAACTACAACACACACCAAAGAGCAGGGGAGGTTTGGAGGGAGATCAACTGTCTCTCGACAGAGCAATTAACAGAACTATATTCAGAAATAACCCAGATATTGGCACTGTCAGTCAGGAATTAAAAATTATTATAATATGTTAAAAGTTCTGTAATTTCAGCAGAGATACAGATTTCTGGAGGAAAAATTTTCTAGGCCTAAGGTAATCAGAATAAATCAAACTGGAAAAAGAAAACAAAACAAAACACAAAAAGCCAAACCAAATCTAGAGGAAACATATACTGTAAATACAAAGATGAAAATTTTAGTTTTAAATTAAAAGCTACAGCAATCATTAGGTAAAACATTGAGTCCGAAGTATAAAGAGATGAAGGATATAAACATGCAATTTAAAAATTAAAAGAATTCTGGGCCGGGCGTGGTGGCTCACGCCGGTAATCCCAGCATTTTGGGAGGCCGAGGTGGGCAGATCACGAGATCAAGAGATCAAGACCATCCCATCCTGGCCAACATGGTGAAGCCCCGTCTCTACTAAAAATACAAAAATTAGCTGGGTGTGGTGGTGGGTACCTGTAATCCCAGCTACTCGGGAGGCTGAGGCAGAAGAATTGCTTGAACCTGGAAGGCGGAGGTTGCAGTGAACCCAGATCGTGCCACTGCACTCCAGCGTGGGCGACAGAGCAAGACTCCATCTCAAAAAAAAAAAAAAAAAAAAAAAAAAATTCGAAGAATTCCAATACCTAGCAGCCTGTGGGACAATGTGCAATCTCACTAGTATTCAAAGAGCGGTAAACTAAAATCGGGAGTTACTGTTTCTTGATAATTAACAAATGTAATGCAAGTGTGAACAACCAAAGCTGGTGAGGAAGCAAACAAGAGGAAACACTTTGAGAAGCATTTGTCTATAGCAGAACCCTTTAAAAGTTTATTTTTCTCAGTAATACTACTTGTTGAGAAAGTAATCTATCTTCAGAAAATAAACCCAGATACAAAAAACATTGTATGCCCAAAGACATACATCAAAACACTACTTATAGTACCAAAATATTGAAAACCACGTCAATGTCCACTCTACATGATATAACTACTTATAGATAAATCCGTTTGCAAATGTCCGTTTCTGCCTTTCCTGCATGTGTCAATGCACCACATACTGGCCCCCAAAACAGAGCCGTCCCCACGCTGCCCTGCAGACCTTCCCTCCGCACTCCTGCTTTCTTCCCTTCCCAGGAGGTTGTGTTGCAGCCCGAGCCACCCGGGGTGCACCTGGGCTCTGCACGCAGACCTCCGCCTTCGTCTGTGTCTTGTCTTTCATTGAAACTCTCCGAGAACCCCCCAAGTTTCTACCTTGTGTTCTAGGGTAACAGTACTGACGTGGTTTAGATGTAACTCAGTATAGCTGGAAAGACCAAAGCAAGTCTTATGATAAATCCTGCACAACTGAGAAATGCAAAATTGAAAATAAAGCCCAACTACCCAATACAATATGAAAAGAGTTTTTATATCATCTTACATTAATCCTCTTTTATTTCATTACAGTTGACCCCTGAACAAGGGTTTGAACTGTGCAAGTCCACTTATAGATGGATCATTTTTCAACCAAACTCGGATAAAAAATACAGCCCCCCAGGATGTGAAACCCAGGCAAATGGAGGGCAGACTATGTGGGTTCTGTAGGACTTGAGTGTGTGAGGATTTGGGAGCACACGGGGGACCTGGAACCAATCCCCCATGTAGACCGAGGGATGACTGTAACTATTTTACAACTGACAATAGAAAATTGATGATTGCGATAGTAATATAAAATCAATTTGATAATATAAGGTAATGTGATATTTGTGACTCTGTTATCCATTCCAATAAATTATATCTCTGTGTATCCGCGTGTGAAGCAGCTTTCTCCATACTTAACCTGCACGCTTCCTGTTCTTCCTGAACTCCCTGTGTGAACAGTAGGCTCCCTCTGCAGCCCACACTTTCACACTCAGGGACCCATCAGTTACATCACAGCTTTCTTTGGTCTTTTGCATCTGTGGTTTGAGATACTTCTGCCTTGCTAGTTTTTTGCTGGAAATAAGTCTTGCTTGGCTACCATCTCAGCCAGGATAATTTAACTATGGAGCTTCTTGAATTTGTGTTCCCATCCTAAGCAGTTAAACAGCTACACTGATATCTTATGGCAAATATACCACTGTCCTCAGATGTCCAACAAACTGAAGCTGACAACGCATCCCTAAGTCACATCTGACAGGGCGCATGTGGCGCGCAGCTGCAGTTCCTGGCAGGACACCCAGGTGTGCTTCAGAGTCTTGGATTCCGAAGCCACTCTGCAGAGCCTGTGGTCCCTTGTGAGCTGTTACAGTTCCTTACTCATTTTGAGAGTCCTCTTAGCCACAGGCATTGTTAGAATAATTTTGTAAGTACAAGTATAATCCTCTTCTTCCCAAAGACTCACAAGTCTTATTTTGACAACTGAGCAGTAACAGTGATGAAAAACATTACTTTTTTTTAAGCGTATCTAGAAATTTACTCTGAGAGGCTCAAAACTTTAGTTTTGGAAAGGGGATAATCGTTCTCACAATTAAAATGTACTAAAACAAAACAAAACAAAAACAAGTCATGGAATCTGTCTCCCGCTTTTCAAAAGTGATGTGAGTTCCCTGAAACAAGATCGGTGAGTACCACATCCGCCCCAGGTGACACACTCGAAAGCAGGGTTCCCAGAACGTGCCAGCCTCGGTCCCAGCGAGAGGTGGGAAGCTCATCCTGCTGTGCCAGATCTTCACGATGTGCGTTCATGAGCCTGAAGTCATGGAGAGGGTGCCAGCTTCCAAGACTCGGTGAGTGTGTGGTGGGGGCCGGCGCCCTGTCCCCAACCCTTTCTCACAGCCCAGTGCTCTCACCCTCAGTCCCGACACCACAGAAGCCACTGTGGAGGGGCCAGGCCAGCCACACATCCAGGAAAGGAGAGCTAGAAGGACAATAGCTTATCTCTGCAGGCACGTATTCAGATCAGGGAAGTCACTCAAAGGCATGAGATGAAAGGGAGGAAGCAGGGAGCATGGGTGGGCATCATGCAATCCATTGAATCCTGCCTGAACAGGACAGAAAGGCAGAGGAGGGGACTTCACCCTGGTATTTGTCTTTCTATCTGCCTCTTTGAGCTGGGACACTAGTGTTCTCCTGCCCTTGGGCTGGGACTTAAACCAGTACCCCCCAATTCTTCCCCCATTCTCAGGCCTTTGGACTCAGGCGGGAACACCACCACCAGCTATCCGGGGCTCCAGCTTGCAGACAGCAGATCTTGGGACTTCTCGGCCTCCACAACTGCATGAGCCAATTCACATAAAAAATTTCATCCATCCATCCACCCATCCATCCATCCATCTCTCTCTCTCCCTCTCTATCCATCCATCCATCCCTCCTTCCCTCTCTCTCCATCCATCCCTCCCTCTCTCTCTCCATCCATCCATCCCTCCCTCCCTCTCTCTCTCTCCATCCATCCATTCCTCCCTCCCTCTCTCTCTCCATCCATCCATCCCTCCCTCCCTCTCTCTCTCTCCATCCATCCATCCCTCCCTCCCTCTCTCTCCATCCATCCATCCCTCCCTCCCTCTCTCTCTCTCCATCCATCCATCCCTCCCTCCCTCTCTCTCTCTCCATCCATCCATCCCTCCCTCTCTCCATCCATCCATCCATCCATCCATCCACCATCACCTACTGATTCCGTTTCTCTGCAAACGTGTTTCTGTAACATGTGTTTTATCCTCCTACTGGGAGGTTGGTGTTATCGCTCCCAACACTGATCCTGAGCTGTTGAAGGCAGGCAGCCTGAGTTTCCTGTCTGGTGGGAGGGGCTGCCTTGTGTGGGCTAACATCCTACTCTCCTCAATAACGCAGCCCGCTCTCTAGGCCAACACATGCACTTTACATGTTAATATGCCTGGGCTGGAACTTAGAAGGGTCTTTTCCTAAAATAAAAATTTCAAATCATTATTTTGATGCACCATCTAATAGATTTTCTTAAAACAAAAGCTTGAGTCACATGTTTCATTTTATGGGCATGATTTTAAACAACATTATGTGTAGGGTGCACCAGAGATTTCACAGAACAGAGAAAGAACATGCTACTTTAAAAAGGAAGGATGAATATTTTAAGGTTCAACAATTTCACAAATGTTAGTGAAGGGATAACGTGTATCTTAAAATCAAATAAATGTTTTCCTGCAAAATGAAGGCTTCTAAGCCCATCTGCCATGCGTTCCTGAAGAAGCGTTGCTATTTCAGAGACGTGTCTGATAACCATGACTGGAAAAACTGCATACTGCAAAGCTTTTGGAGTAACGGGCCTGCTTTAGATACTTCTATAGACAGAGACAGCACCAGATGAACACCACTCCTAAAATTCAATAACATTACAACATGAAATGTGGTAGAGTGTGTTCATGTTTGGAAATATTCCTTCTCTGTGTCCACCCACCCTCAGGGGACTCACTATCCACTCTGCTGGGCTGGGCTGGGCCTCATGGTGGGCATGACCATGGGGTATGGGATGGTGGCCAGCCTCCACCTTGCCCCATGGCAGCCAGCAGGTCTGGTGGGACTTCACCAGTCGGCCATGCTCCGAGATGAAGGGGATGCCAGACAGAATTGGATGACCTTCCATGAGTGTCAGGGAAAGCCTTTGGTATTCGGGAAATTCTGTCATATAACAAAACTCAAAGATGAAGATTACCATAAAATAAATTATTTTTCAGACCAGGCATGGTGGCATATGGACCTGTAGTCCCAGCACTTTGGGAGGCTGAGGTGGGAGGATTGCTTGAGGGCAGGAGTTTGAGACCAGCCTGGGCAAAATAGTGAGACCCCATCTCTATTAAAAATAAAAATTAAAACATGAGCCAGGTGGGGTGGTGCATGCCTGTAGTATCAGCTACTTAGGAGGTTGAGGCAGGAGGATTGCTTGAACCCAGGAGTTCGAGGCTGCACTGAGCTGTGACTGCATCACTGTACTCTAGCCTGGGCAAGAGTGAGACCCTTTCTCACAGAAAAAAAAAAAAAAAAAAAAGACAAGAAAAGAAAAAAAAGGAAAAGGAAAAGGAAAGAAATTATTTTTCAAGACTGGAACTCAAGGATCTTTCAAAATGTACCAAGTACTTTACAGGGTACTTTCTTAATAGAGGAAACAAAGAAAGAAAGATGGTAACTTTCCTCAAGAGTGTGTTTATAATTAGCACAGACAGAATTATGAAAATCACACAGTTAAGTAACTATACACTCGTGAATCATACAGCAGTTATGTATTTTATGTGAATGTAAACTGGCTTAATTGGTAGCAAGGAAGAAGGATCCTCTCAAATATGCTCAAAAAGAAAAGGAAAAAAAAAAAAAAGAGTTACGTGGGCCACAAGAGGGACGCCAGTGGTGATGGGGAGACGAGACCCCTGCGCCCACGGAAAGACGCACCAACTCGCCGGCTCAGTCCACAGGTGATTTTCTGCCGGGTGGGTGCTGCGAGGGCACCAGGGGCAACCTGAGAAAGTGGGAATGGGACGCGGAGGTGGCGGCTGAGGGCGGGGTCCGGGCCGGCCCGCGCTGAGGAGGGGGCGTCCGCGCCGAGCCAGGAATGGCGCCCCCCGATGTCCACACCACGGTCCGGGCATCTGCGAACGGGCGGCCACAGATTCGCCCACAGGGAAAGAGGACTTGGCGGGTATGGCTGCGTCGGGGGCCTGGAGACGGGGAGATGGTTCTGGATGTCCCAGGTGTAACCACAGGGGGCAGGATAAGGACAAAGGGTCCACACGTGGAGGACGGGCGGGGAGACGGTCGGAGTGAGCAACGGGAGACGAACTCGGCCCCGAAGCAGGACGACGGCGCCTCCGGAAGCCGGAAAAGGCCAAGAACCGGCCCTGCCGGGTGAGCTTAGCCCGTGAGCCCCGCAGCCTCCCAACCACGGAACTGCAGTCGGGAAACCGGCCTTTTCCTCCGCGGCCCATGGGAGTGGTTCGTTACAGCGGCGACGGGAAGCGTCCAAGCGTCCCTCCAAGACATTCGCCGCAGCAGCTTTTAAACTATTTGCGTTTCTGCCGGTTTGCGCTGGGACACTGGTCTCCTGACCTTGGGCTGGGACTTAAACCAGTACCCCCCAACTCTTACCCCATTCTCAGGCCTTTGGACTCAGGCTGGCACAAACCACCAGCTTTCCTGGGCTCCAGCTTGCAGACAGCAGATCTTGAGACTTCTCAGCCTCCACAACTGACTGAGCCAATTCACACAAAAAAATTCCATCCTCTCTCTCTCTCTCCCCAACCATCTTCACCTATTGATTCCCCTTCTCTGGAAACGCGTTTCTCTAACGTGTGTTTTATCCTCCTACTGGGAGGTTGGTGTCATCGCTCCGCAATGCTGACCCTGGAGCATGCTTAGTGGGGAAACGTGGGTCCTTCTGAGATTTCAAGCTGGAAGGCGCTCTCCAACTGTGAAAGTGTGACATGGTCCTGGAATAACGGCGCCCACACGGTGCGTTAGGTGAGAGGTCAGCATAAAGTTTACTTTCTTATCCATAGCCACCATGTGGGCTGCCATTTGGGATATAAAAACAATGGCACGGGCTTATCTTCCAGAAAGTCCTCTTATGAATGTGAGAGGCCAGAAAGTTGTTTCAGTGTGGAAGCACTTGCAAACACGGCCTAGGTTTTGGATGAATGGCAAGCCTATCTAGATTGGGGTTTTTTTCCAATTTCAAAAAGAACTTTAAAATAAATATTTAAATACGAATGGCAGGAACAATGTATTTTATCTTATTACAACTGTGTAGCACTTAACAGATTTCCTACATAGAAGCTCACAGTGGGGCGAAAGTGCATGGGCTTGGAAGCCGTGGGGATGCTGGTGCAAACTCTGAACTGCATATAAATTGATCTGTCTGGATCACTCATCTGAGACACAGCTGCACCAACATCTGCAAACAAAGCTGCGGACAAGAACTCGATAACGAGGAAAGACCCTCAAACAGCTCCTCGCTCTTGGGGGATGCTCAACAGTAGCTTTGGTTATTATTTTATACGGCATCATTTGTTCCCAAGCAACCTTGTAAAATACACAGGACAAATGCTATTAATGACCATTCTGTATCTGAGAGACTCAGGGAGATCAAGATGTCTACAGCCTGATAGACACCTGTGTTATGAAGGAGTAAGAAGTGTGGGAGCTGCCGTAGACATCAACACACTCCAGGTTCCTAATGTAAGGTCTCTCACCAGCACCCTAGGTACACGGCAGCAGCCAGAGTCTGCCTCCTGGCTGAGCCGATTTCCATGAGTTTCTCCTCCTGATTGCAAAGACCGTCGCAGGCTTGGTGTCAGTGGCACCAGACATGCTTCTGTGACATTTCTCCACCAGGTTAACAACAGTCAATAGTGAACTGGCCATTCCCAAAACCCGCTTACTCCTGGTGTCATCCTGCAATGACCAGCTTTGCATTTTATCAAGAAAAACTTGCTTAAGTCATAGATGAAAGGTCTGATCATTTGATGAGGCTGTAATGTGGAGGTAGAAGAGAGAGCCTTAAGCCATTTGTCAAAACAGCCCACTTCAAAGTAGCAGTAATGACTGTGGAGCTAAAAATGTATTTATCATAAGATACATGTTTTAAGTTAAATTTATAGAGAGTGAGAGAGAACATTACCAAGTACCCATCAGAAATGAGAAATTAGGGGGTCTGAGGCAGGGGTCAGCAAGGCTTGTTTCTAGAGCCTGGGTCATGACCTTGCTGATCAAAACAGGATGTAGCACAGGAACTGGCCCAAACCAGCTGGGGCCAAGATGGTGCTGAAGCCATCTCTGGTTGCCCTCATTACTCATTATGCACTAATTATAATTCATCTGCATAAGACACTCCCACTGGTACCATGACAGATTACAAATGCGTGGAAACAACCCAGAAGTGACCTTATGTGGTTCCGGAACTCCCACCCCTTTTCCAGAAAGCTCATGAATAGCCCACCCCTTATGTAGCATATAATTAAGAGTGGGTATAACTATGCTCACCAGCAACCAATGCGAGCTGTTCCGGGCCACTCTGCCTGTGCAGCTACCGTTCTGCTACACACTTTGCTCGAAAAAACCTGCTCTTTCACTGCCACCTCACTCTTGAATTCTTTCCTGAGCAAAGCCAAGAACCCTGCTGGGCTAAGCCCCAATTTTGGGATTTCCTGCATCAGGTCTGGACTTGTCCTGTAAAATTCTGAACAGTTGATCATAGTCAATAAAGAAAGTAGCAATCCCCCAAGTGTGAGCTATGCTCTCACCGTTTCACTCCCTGGTTTTCACAGCTCCAGCATTCTCTCATTACCAGATCCAATCGTTAGGGGAAATGCTGTTGGTGTTTGTGGCACAGACTTCCAATATTTGACCACACTTGTTCCCATGTTTTCCTTGTGTGTATGTTTTTATATCATAAACAAAATAAACCATGCTTAGGAGTGTACTATCAATCTTTCCTTCAAAACAGCAGCACCCTCATATACTGCTAAATGGAATCACGTATTAAATAAACACCACCTCCAAGTTTATCTGTGCTTCACATAAGAACTTCATTTGCTAACCGAGGGTATTCATTTTAAAGTGAAGCTCTCCTTTCTTATTAAATTATGCAGGATAGGCTTCAAAGGTTGCTGTCTTACTGAGACTTGGCCATTTTTCTTGCATACATGCTCTTTGGATTGTTGCAAGCCTCTGGTTAATTTTCAGAGTTCTAAGAAAGCTGGTTTTGACAATTTCTGTGACTGTTTTCATTGCCTTTGTGAAGGAGAAGATTTTCGGTGTCCTGTCCCACCATCCCACGTGCTTCTTTATCATGTTTACTTTTAACAAAAACTTGTCCTGCCTGTGGTTATTTCCAAATCTTAATTTTACGCAGTTTTATGTGGTTAACTGTCTCTTCAATAATTACCAATATTGTCCAATCCTGAGAAAATTTAAGTGATCAGAAAACATATTTTAAGAGTTACTGTAGTCATGGTAAGTAATTATTTTAATACTACGTATGAAAATAAAAACTACTTCCAGTTGTTTGGTTTATAATGCTGGGAAACAGAGAACGGTAGTGAGGTGATATATGTGGAAGAAAGTGGACTAATATCAGTAAAGAAAGGAAATTTTTAAAAATAAGGAACCAGCCAAATTTTTAAAAATAAGGAAATTTTAAAAAATAATTAACTTAGTGAATTTATGTATATATATATATATATAAATTCGGTATATGATATCATTATCCTTAATGAATCAGTATGATGTATACATATACATAACTGGCTTCTCACTGCCTGTTCTTTAGCAGCCCTTCGTCAGGAAGCAAGGTTCATGACAACTACAACTTGTTGCTTTTTCCTCTTTATTTTGTATAACTATATTTACGCCATATTTGCTTCTTTTATTCATTAATCTCAAGGGCAAGAGAGACCTACCCAACCTTTTTCTCACTGAAAATTTTCAAGTATTCAAAAAAATTCTGTCAGTCAGGCTGAAAGACATGTTGATGCCAAATACTGAAATGTCAGGACAGCTAACATCTGACTCCCCCCATAAATCACTACACCTCTCCCCGCCGCCCACCCTGCTGGGTCTAGCTTTGCACTTTTCATTTTTCTTTCTTTCTGACCACCCCTCCATCTCACTGCCCAAATGCTGTTCAAAGGACTATAAAAGATTACAACAACTCAAAACAATATGTTTTACAAATGTGGAATAGGTGATGGCACAAATATTATCAAGAAAAGCAGGTCCGTTACAGTGTACATGGCAGTCTCATCATGGGAAGAGTGAAGCATCATCAGGATGTACGTCGCAGTATTGTTTATAATAGGGAAGGAAAACATAAATTCAAATTCCCATCTGGAACAGACTGAAAAGATGAATTAGGGCCAAGGATGGAATTCAGCGGTGATGCTGATGGAAGCTCTGGTCCATGACAGCACAAGATGCACTTACTCATTTTCAATATTTAATATTATTCAATATACAGCGGTAGTACCACGTGTGCCAGGCACGGCAACATGCCCTGAACCACAGCGATACGTCGTATAGCAGAGAAGAGCGGGGTCACAAGACACGTGTGGAGTGCCGTTCCACCTGGTCACACGCGCTAGGCCAGAGCACACAGTCACACAGTGACGCTATTCTCTGAATCAAAGTCTCAATCTTGAAGAGACAAAATGAAATTATTCCCAAACACTGGAGATAACTAATACCTGATATTTATTTTTTACTTTTTTTGAGACAGAGTCTCGTTTTGTTGCCCAGGCTGGAGTGCAGTGGCATGATCTCGACTCACTGCAACCGCCGCCTCCCAGGTTCAAGCGATTCTCCTGCCTCAGCCTCCCAAGTAGCTGGGATTATAGGTGCCCACCACCATGGCCAGCTCATTTTTGTATTTTTTAGTAGAGATGGGGTTTCGCCATGTTGGCCAGGCTGGTCTTGGACTCCTGACCTCAGGTGATTCACCCGCCTTGGCCTCCCAAAGTGCTGGGATTACAGGTGTGAGCCACTGCGCCTGGCCAATACCTAATATTTTTAATCCTTTGCAAAAAATCTCCCTCTACATTTTAATAGAAGACCATTCATTTTTATATACAATTGATTTGCAACGGTTATTTTCATGTTTTCTTCTAATTAAGAAAGTTTCTGGAAATGCTGCAGACTTTTTTCCGTAAGAATTTTCAAAATCCCGTTCTTACTTGCTCTGCTGCTTGCTTTCTTGCTGGCACTGGTGTTCATGTTAGTGCCCCATGTAACTGTATTTGTCTACATGTAACCGTATTTGTCCACAGGTCTTCCCATACATTCCTGTTTCATTCAATCAAACATGCATGACTGCTGAGCGGCAAACACCTTCATTATAAAAGAAACTTTTCCAGATTCATTTCCCCACAATAAAGGTTTATTTCTCTCTCTCTCACCAATAAAAATATATTTCCTAAGTTCTCCTTGCACTCAGTGAACACTGGCATGTAACCTTAAGTATTATAAGATTTCACCAAAATAAAGTCATAAAGATACAAAAATATAATGTAAGACTTGTATGCAGCAGAGGCGCCCCACCCACTCAGCAAGACTGTACCTGGGGCGCTGATGGGTTGAAGGCCACTCCAGTGACGGTGTCTGTGTGCCCAGCCAGCCGGTGAGAAAACGTGCTTGAGCCCATTTCATATACGTAAGCCTACAAGACAAGATGAGCAGGTGTGCCATGTTAACTCAGAGTCAGGAATCACCTATAAGCTACGCAGAGCAGAGGGACCATCTATAGATTAGTGTAGTTGATCAGATACAACAGCAACAACCAAGATGCCTGACAAAACATCATCCAAGCTGGGGAACTAACTTTATAAAATAGGCATCTTTTCCCCTTCTCTCTTGTAGATTTTTAACATCTTAGTGAACTTATGTCATACTTTCTATTTACTATCAAAAACCTCTATAGTACCCTGTGAACAGTTTTAAATATGTGCTCATGATTTTAAGGAAGGAGTATAGATTCTGTAATTAAACCTTACCTTGAAGTTCCAAATTGAATGAAAAAAAAAAAAAAAAAAGATGCTCTATTGTCCTCCCCCATAAACTTGATGTAGGAGATAGGTACATACACTATGCTTTGCTTCCTACTCATCAGCTTAGAATTTGAGCAATTCAAATACTTAGATTTTTTATAGCTGTTGATAAATAAGTTCCTCTTTAATTGTGTGTGTGTGTGTGTGTGTATATATATACACACACACACACACACATAAAATTCTGGATATCCAGAATTGCCATCAAATAGTTTATTTTAGAGACAAAATCTGTTATCAGATACCATTCTGATGGAATTGAGAGATGAGATAATCATTAAGTAACAAAGTGTATCAACAAATATTTTCTGAAAGCCTACTAGTAATAAAGAGCACCGTCACATTGCAGCAGGAGGAAGGTGTCAAAGACAATTCCTTTTCCTGCAAAAACCTACTATTTTTAAAAAATGAAGCGTATTGTGTATATTTGAAGTTTGCAATATGATTTTATGGGATCCATACCTACAGATATGAAGATAATAGTACTGGTTACTGTGGAGAGGTGGACTCTCATATCTATCATCTCACATCGCTACTTGTATTTGTGACAAGAACAGCTAAAATCTATGTAGTTCAGGAAAATCCCCAATACACCATGGTTTTACTAACTTGAGCACTCATGTTGCACGTTAGATACCTGGACTTCTCCATCCTAGCAGCTGCTGTTTCGTATCCTTTGACCCACATCTCCCCATTTCCTCCCCCTCCCCGCCTATGTCTACCCTGTTAACCACACTTCCATCATCTATCTTGTGTCTTTGAGCTCTTGTTAAGATACAGATTTCACACAGAAGTGAGATCCTGCAGTCTTTTTCTTCTGGTGTCTGGTTTATTTCACTTAACATAATGTCCTCCAGGTCCATCCACACTGTGGCAAATGGCAGGCTATACCGTTGTGTGTACATGTGTGTACAGACATATGCACACACACTCCTATATCATATTTTTTATTAATTTGTTCACTGATGAGCTTTTAGGTTGTTTCTATAGCTTGGCTGTTGTGACTAATGCTAATGAACGTGGGAGGGCAGATGACTTTAAGTGGTGTTGATTGCCTCTCCTTTGAGCATATACCAGAAGGACTGCTGGGTCATATGATAGTTCTACTTTCACTGTTCTCTATACTGTTTTCCAGATGGCTGCACCAACCTACATTCCCACCAACAGTGCACAGGGTTCCCTTGTTTCACACCCTCACCAACATTTGCTATCTCTTGTCTTTTTGATAATAGCCATCCTTACAGGTATGAGGTGCTAGCTCAGTGGTTTCAATTTGCATTTCCCTTATGATTAGTGATGTGGAGCACCTTTTCATATAGCTTTTTGGCCATTTTTATATTGTCTTTGGAGAAATGTCTATCCAGGTCCTTTACTCATTTTTTAATCAGGTCATTTGTTTTTCTGCTATTGAGTTGCAAGAGTTCTTTATAAATTTTGGATATTAAACCCTTATCAGGTATGTGGTTTGCAAATAATTTTTCCCAGTCCATAGGTTGCTTTTTCATTTAAGAAAAATAAAGTTGGAGGCATCACACTTGATTTAAGATTATATTACAAAGCTATAGTAACTAAAACAATGTGGTACTGCCAAAAAACAAAAACACAGACCAATTAGACAGAGTATAGAGCTCAGAAATAAATCTAAATGTATATGGACAACTAATTTTCAATAAGGCCATCAAAAGGACCCAATGAGGAAAGGATAATCTCTTCAATAAATGGTGTTAGGAAAACTGGATTTCTGCACACAAAAGAATGAAATTGGACCTTTATTTTACCATACATAAAAATCAACTCAAAATGGATGAAAGGCCTAAAATCATAAAACTCCTAGAAGAGAACATAGTGGAAAAGCACCTCAATATTGACCTTGGCAATAATATTTTGAACGTCAGAAGAAAAGCTCAGGCTACAAAAGTAAATAAATGGGACTGCATCAAACTAAAGAGCTTTGGCTCAGCAAATAAAATAATCATCTAAAAGAACTATTTTAATGTAAGAATGAGTCCTTCAGATGTAGGCCTTCCCAATGATTCTGTCAATGACTAAGCAGGTTTTGAAGTAAAGTCTACAAATAAATGTCTGATATACAGTCGACCCTTGAGCAACATGGTGGCTAGAGGTGCCGGCCCTCCAAGCAGTCAAAAATCCACATGAAGCTTTTGACTCTCCAAAAACTTTACTCATAACCTACTGTTGACCAGAAGCCTTACCAATAACATAAACAATCAATTACCATATATTTTATATGCTATATGTATTAATACTTTATTCTTACAATACAGTAAGCTAAAGAAAAGAAAATGATATTTAAAAAATTATAAGGAAGAGAAAATATATTCACTATTCACTGAGTGGCATCATAGAGGTCTTCATCCTCATTGGCTTCATGTTGAGTGGGCTGGGGAGGAGGAGTAGCAGGGGTTGGTTTTGCCGTCTCAGCGGTGGCTGAGGCAGAAGAGGTGGAGGAGGTGGAAGGGGAGGCAGCAGAGGCAGGCTCACTCGGTGTAACTTTACAGAAATACGTCGTAATTTCTGCCTGACATTTTTGCTTTTTCATTTCTCTAAACATTTTTCCATATGGTACCAATCCTCCTACCATTTGCTTTCGTTTCAGTGCCTATATCATAGAAGGATCCGTGTCGTGAAAGACGTCAAAAGCATTGAATCATCAGAACCCTTCTTCCAGATTGTTTAATGTCAATTTGTTTCCTGGCATTGCTTCTTCCATGTCTTCTTCCTCACTGTCCAGCATTGGTTTGAAGCACTCCTCTGGTGTGGTGTCTGTTAGCTCTTGAATTTCTCCATGATCCATAGCTTGAAACCATTTTTGCCATATCCGCGATCTCTTTCATGATTTCCTTGATTGGCCCTGTCATAAATCCCGTGAGGTCATGCACAACTCTGGACAGTTCTCTCCAGTGGGAATTGTTTCAGGGTTGATGGCCCGCATGACTTTTCCTATAACAGTAATGGCCTCTTCAATGGTGCAATCTTTCCAGATTTTAATGATGTTCTCTCTATCAAAGTTCTCTTCCATAGCATTGACAACCCTTTCCATAGGGTTCCATGTGTAATGACCCCCTGATCTAGAGGCTGGATGACAGATGTTTGGGGGCAAGACCACTTTGACGCCTTTGGTGTTAAACTCATTGGGTTCTGGGTGGCCAGGGGCATTGTCCAATATCAAAAGAACTTTAAAAGGCAGTCATGGCCAGGCACGGTGGCTCACGCCTGTAATCCCAGCACTTTGGGAGGCCAAGGTGGGTGGATCATGAGATCGAGGCCATCCTTGCCAACATGGTGAAACCCCATCTCTACTAAAAATTCAAAAATTAGCTGGGCGTGGTGGCACGTGCCTGTAATCACACCTACTCGGGAGGCTGAGGCAGGAGAATTGTTTGAACCCAGGAGGCAGTTGTTGCAGTGGGCTGAGATCGCACCACTGCACTCCAGCCTGGCGACACAGCTAGACTCTGTCTCAAAAAAAAAAAAAAAGGCAGTCGCTTCCTGACTTCAGGGACAAAGTATCAATGGAACCAATCCAGGAAAACGTTCTCACTGTCCTGCTTTCTTGGTGAACAATGAAAAGATTGGCAGGTGGTGTTTTTTTCCCTCCAAGGCTCAGTTTTATGGATAAGGACAGCCCCGATCACAAGCTCAGCTGCATTTGCACAAACCAGTAGAGTTGACCTATCCCTTCCTGCCTTAAGTCTGGTGTTCCTTCTCTTCCTTACCAATAAATGTCCTTTGTGGCATGTTTTTCCCTAAGAATTGGGCACTTACATCTGCACTAAAAACCTGTTCAGGAAGATATGCTTTCTCCTCAAGGATTTTTTCTTTTTTTTTTTTTTAAGACAGCATCTCGCTCTGTTGCCCAGGCTGGAGTGCAGTGGTGCAATCTCAGCTCACTGCAACCTCCACCTCCTGGGCTCAAGCGATTCTCCTGCCTCAGTCTCTCAAGTAGTTGGGATTACAGGTGCCTAGCACCATACCTGGCTAATTTTTGTATTTTTAATAGAGACGGGGTTTCACCATGTTAGCCAGGCTGGTCTCGAACTCTTGACCTCAGGTGATCCGCCCGCCTTGGCCTCCCAAAGTGCTGGGATTACAGGTGTGAGCCACTGCGCCCGGCCCTCAATGATTTCCTTAATGATGTCTGGGAACTCAGCTGCTGCCTCTTGGTCAGCAGAAGCTGCTTTTCCTGTTATCTTGAACTTTTTAAGCCAAACCTCTTCTAAAATTATCAAGCCATCCTTCACCTTCCCTTTGCTTTGTCAGATAATGACTTCACTTTTTCTTGAATCATATTAGAGTCTACAGTATGCCTTTCTCATAATAATCCTGTACCTACATAAAAGCTGCATTTGCAATATGAGATTAAAAAGGATTTAACAAAATGTGCAAGGTTTTCGTGCCTGCTGGCATAGCTGCAGCCATGTCTCCATGAGTTTCCTTTTCTTTTTTTACACTATTTCTTACACTGGATTCATTTATCCTGAAATGGCAGCGACTGCCAGTCTATGGTACATACCAAGCAATTCAGCTTTTTCTGTAAAGCTGTGGCTTTCCCTGCTTCTTGGGAGAAGGTTCAGCATCTCCAGGGGCACTTTCTATGGGCCCCATGGTGTAATTCAAGGTTTACAGTATTGCATTAAACACAATGAAAAATGCATGAGAGCTATAAGAGACCACCTTTTACGGCAACACACAATTTACTGGAGAGACGAACAGCTCATGCAGAGGCAATGAGCATCACACAGCATTTTAAGGGATACTTGTAACTCCTGAGCTCACCACAACAGCAAGAGCAGGGGTGATGAAATGAGGACAGGAGTGCTGGAGGGACTACAGTCGAGTTTATGAAGTGATGATTTCATACAGCATTTCTGCATTTGTTTATATTTCTCTTGACTGAGAATGTGCATACATTCTAATAAATTTTAACTTTTTAAAAAGATGTGTGTATATTTTATGATAGTCAAGGATAAAACAGACTAGTATCTACATATATTTTATGCATTCATGACATATGTTTTTAATTTTCTTATACTTTTAGGCTATGTGGTTCATCTGTGAGTTTTTTCAAGTTGTTGAAAATCTCCAAAAATGTTAATATATTTGTTGAAAAAAAATCATGTATAAGTGGACCCATGCATTTCAAACCCATGTTGTTCAAGGGTCTGCTGAATTTTGAAGTGGAGAAATCAAATGTCTACATTTTATTTTCTTCTGCCACAAGCACATGTTTATTTGAAAAGTATTCCTGTGCAGTTGCTGCTGTAAGGGGTGGTGGGGGGCCTGGGAATGTGCACCCCTAACAGGTTCCCAGGTCAGGCTGATGCTGCTGGTCCAGGGCACCCCACTTTGGGAACCACTGGGTGAGGGTAACCCTAACATTTACACAGTGTGTCACTATTTACAAAACACAACTGTTACATAAACCATTTACAATAACGGACCAAGGTGCATCCATATTTTATTGAAATCTCCATTTTTTTATTGAGGAAACCATGACAGGTAGAGAGCACTTTACCAGGACAGCCACGGAGCCTCAGTGCTGAGATTCCAAACTGATTTTTCTGACTAAGGTTTTGCTGTTTATTTCACTAGGCTGCCAAAGACAACTCCTATTCACACATGGTTTAGGGCATCCTCAAATTCCCTCTAATCTCACAGGTGTTTCCAAAACCATCTTTGCTTATTTTGCTATTTTTAATTCAGGACTGATTTGATATCAAAGGGTTTCTGAGGATCCACTCTTCAGAACTCCTGTCTGCCTGCTGTTTAGATTAAATGGATAAGGGAAATTATAATGACTGAATCTCTTTTCCATCCATTATTTCCAATGATAAAATACAGAGGTTAACAGCAGCAAGTACTTTCTGGACACTGACCTTTTGCCAGGCACTGATAAGAATTTTACATAAATTTTCTCGTGTAATCCCCCCCGACAGCACTATGAAGAAAACACTTATTGCCCCAATTCTATAGACAAGGAAGCCAGGCTGAGGGCAGGCAGCCTTCCAAGGCCACTCACCTCTTGAAAAGCGCTTCCTGAGATCAGCTGGCTCCCATTTGCATGAAACCTCAGAACACACATTGAATGACATAATACAGTGGCAGGAGGTGAGGTAAAACGTATCCAGGAAAGGCCTTTTGTTTCCTCAGTGAGAATGGAATTAAATGAAACATCTTTTGGTCCAGGGGATTCTTGGGGTACATGGATTTTCTGATCATGACAACTTAACATGTGACACAGCAACTGGAAGCCCAAATATCAATATTTTAGTAGATACACAGGTTTCTTACGCTGTGATCCTACACAGTGTCAATAAATACAGAAGGACAATAAGCCTCTTGCATGACACAGAGCGATGGTAATGAACAGCTCTGCAAATGATTCAATGTAACCACAATCCATGGGTGAAAGAAACATTTTAATTAGAGGTATTCGCTGGAGTCATGAAGCACTTCACCCACCACAGAGAAACGAGCTGTGGCTAAGACATACTCAGAAAACAGAGTTGGAAATAAAACCTATGCAGGTAAATCTTATACCAGAACCAAATCAAGAAGTCCGAGAGAAGCAGCAAGAAAAAGAGAAGCAATATTTTTCAGGCAAAAGATGAGGATGTGGCATAAATCTGTGGGTGCTGGAATAACGCTTGACTGCTCAAAAATGTTTTTATAAAAATTGTAAGGGACTGAATGTACTACTGAAGAAGAGAAGTGTTTTGGAAACAGGACTACACCGATTCATTACAACTATTTTAT
Organism: Pan troglodytes; assembly: GCF_028858775.2. Classification (NCBI taxonomy): domain Eukaryota; kingdom Metazoa; phylum Chordata; class Mammalia; order Primates; family Hominidae; genus Pan; species Pan troglodytes. Next base: position 181,679,866 of record NC_072403.2, read on the forward strand.
AATTCTGTTGAGCCACGTCTGTGAGGATGAAGTTTCTTTCATTTTTCCTTTCACAGAGTTCCTAACATGTGACCTTCATTTCCCTTTACCCAAATTAACCCCACAGAAGAAAGGAGACAAAGAATTACAAACAGAAGTGAGTGTTGCACTCCTGAAACTTGACAATGGTAGTGATATTTTCCACAGGGGAATCAACTATCATATTATGCTCACTTATTTTGCTTTTGAAAATAATTCCAGAAATGATATTTTCTGAATATTCTGCACATTTCTTCAGATACTGAATTTTTAGTTTACAAAAAAGTAAACTATTCTCAGAAGACCAAAACGTGCAAGATTTAAAACGAAGTCACACTAAGACAGAAGCCTTGCCTCCTTACAGCAAGAGGCAGAGGCTCTGTTAGAGAATTCCTGATGGTGGCACGCAGGGCCACCTGGTCGCCCGCCACACAAGCCATGGGAGGCGAATGGCACCATCTCATCAGGCTGCAAGGCTGACGCACAATCTCCAACTCTTGTCAACCTCCATCAAGGTCTGGCAAAATAAATATGGCACACACGGTAATAAACCCCACCCTTTTCTCTGGCACTTCCTCTTGCAAAGACGTAGCAGAACAGGGCACTGGTGTGGTACCACCCACTGGTCTAACCAGTGGACAGTGGTAAATACCTGAGGCAGCAGGAACTTTTTAAGGCCTGGGATAATATGCCATTCCGTGTCTACGCTCCATGTTCCTTATCCATTCCTCTGTGACGGACATTTTGGGTACTTCCACACTGTGGATACTGTGAAGAGTGCTGCAATGGCCATGGAAGCGCAGCTATCTCTTCCATATACGGATTTCAATTCTTTTGGACAAATACCCAGGAGTGAGATTGCTGGATCATGTGGATTCTACTTTTTGCTCTTTGAGGAAACAACACACATTTTCCGCAGTGGCTACCTCATTTTGCATTCCCACCGACTGTGCGGGAGCTCCCCTTTCTCCACATCCTCATCATCACCTGTCTTTCTGATATTCTAACAGGTGTGAGGTGGTGTCTCAATATGGTTTTGACTTCCATTTCCCTGGTGATTGGTGATGTGAGCCCTTTTTTCCTGTACCCATTGGCCATTTGTATGTGTTCTTAAGCAAAATGTCTATTATTCAAGCTTCCTTTGGGCCATGATCTTCATCTGATAATTTCACCTACTGATGACATTTGCCTAAGTCAATTACTGCATCTGAGATTGAAGAGGGTGATTTTCTAATTCTGCCATTCATCCATTCTACTTGTCTGCAATTCTCTAAGAAATAACTTTCCCTTACCAAGTAGGGTATTTGGTTTACTTAAAATACAGTCCGAACAGGAAAGGCAGACAAATGTTTAATTATTTTCCTTTACAAGACACACTTCTAAGGGACAGGTGCCCTAGTTACCTCCAAATGGGGACCAATGACATTTTATGTTTTTGTGTTTAGCTATAGCTTTTTGGGGGGAGCATTATCAAAAATGATGAGGGTTTAGATATACAATGTTGAAGTCAATCACAGTCATTACTCTTTGGATGCTCAGCTAGCCCTCCGCTGGCCAACAGAATACGGCACAGGTGTGGTGCTGCCCGCTGGTCCAACCAGCAGACAGTAGTGAACGCCTAAGGCAGCAGTAGCTTTAAGGCCTTGGGAATTGGCTGTTGCCTGTGGTCTTGTTATATGACTGCATTACCCTTTGATTTCTTTTCTCTTTGGCACAAGATGTCCCTGGCTCATCTTGTAAGTCTTCTGCCACAGACCTGGAACCAGCTCTCCACCCAGGGAGTTCTGGCTTCTATTAGTGGGGAACAGCATTTAGAGGTTGCAAAGAGGGTACTAAGGGTGATGGCTGGAATGTCACTGCTTCCAAGCACCTTCCGTGGCAGGAGCTAAGAAATACTGGTATTCGTGCACCAGTTGCACATGGTTTTAATTCGAAAGGCTTTCCAACATAGGTTAATGGCTGACAGGGCAAGTTCTCCTCATCATAATGTTCTTTTTTCCGGGGGTATTTTGACCATTGTTACTTGTTTATTCTCCCAAGTAACTTTCAGTCTAACAGTACAGCTACAGAAAAACCTACTGGCATTTTGTTGTTGTTGTTGTTGGGGCAGTGTTAAATTTACAAATTACCTACAGAGAACTGCCTTCTTTAGGAAACTAAATCATCCTATCCAAGAACAAGTTAGGATTTTGCGTTTGTCCAAGTCTACACTTCTGGGGGAAAAAAAATGTTCTTAATGCAGGTTTTGCAGAAATCTTGTTAATACTGGAATGGTTTATCCTTTTTGAGGCTATTCTCAATGAGCTCTCCTCTTCCACTATAACTTTTCAGAGGTTATTTTTTATATCTATAAAGACCATTGAATTCCATATATTAGTTTAAATACTACTACTAATCTTTCACTTAATTATTTTATTGTTCATATTGGCCACTAATTATCTTGGATTTTCCAGATATGCAATCTTGTCACCTATGAATAATTTTAGCTGTTCTTTTCAGTGGTAATATCTGTTTAGTTGTCCTGTCTAATTTCAAGAGAAATACCTCCAATACCCTGTAAAATAGTGGTGGAATTAATGAACATTCTGGCTCTGTCCCCAACCACAGGATACCTCTAAAGTTTTCTCAGTAAGATGTCAGCTTTTGGGCTGAGATAAGCATTTTATCATTTGGAAGAGGCATTCATGGATTCATCTTTTACCAGGTGTTTTAGCAGAAATGAATCCAGAATTTTATTGAAGCATCCAGGAACATGGTTATGAGTCCTCTTTTTATATCAGTTAATATTATGAGGGAATTATTAGTGGATTTATTGATAGTGAATCATCCTTGCATTCTACGCATAAACCCCACTTGGACATGATAAATTATTGTTAATGCACTAATTCTATGTTCCTATTTAAGCTTTTCAATTGATATTCATAAGTGAAATATAACTCCTTTCTGAAATTTCATCAAGTTTTCTATCAGTTATGGTTACTTCAAAAAGCAGTCTGATGTCTTCCTTATTTCTCTATGCTTTAAAACAGTTAAGTATCTTTCGGACTATTTGATGTTTAAGAGGTTGGTAAAATCCCCTGAGAAAGCACATTGGCCTGGTACTATTTCACAAGGAGTTCTTAGGAAAGGTTCTCTATTTCTTCTATGAAAAGTGGCCTGTTAAATTTTTTTCTACTTTGGGGGCCAGTTTGATAAACTAAATTTCTGTGACTCAACCATTTGTATAGAGGCTTTCATATTAATTTGCACAAATTATGAGAAGCAGTCTCATGATTTTCAAAATCCTTCTGCTCCATGCTTCTGCCTCCTCCTCATTTCTTATTATAGATTAAGCTTTCTCTCTTTATAAAAAAAATTGCACTATTAAGTTTATTTTGTTGCTTGTGCTTTTAAAAAGCTAGTGTTTTGGCCAGGTATGGTGGCTCATGCCTGTAATCCCTGCACTTTGGGAGGCCAAGGCAGGTGGATCACTTGAGGTCAGGAGTTTGAGACCAGCCTGGCCAACATAGTGAAACCCCATCTCTACCAAAAATACAAAAACATAGCTGGGCATGGTGGCGGGCGCCTGTAATCCCAGCTACTCAGGAGGCTGAGGCAGGAGAATCTCTTGAACCCGGGAGGCGGAGGTTACAGTGAGCTGAGATCACGGCACTGAACTCCAACCTGGGCAACAGAGCGAGACTCTGTCTCAAAACAAAACAAAACAAAACAAAACAAAACAAAAAACACAACTAGTGTTTTAATTTATTTATTAATTCTACTAATTTTCTGTTTTCTAACTTATCACCTGCTTTTATCTCTATCAATTTATTTCTTCTGATTTACTTTGTTGTTCCCTGTCTGGCTTTTTAGGTAGATATTCATTTATTTTTTCCCTTTTAAAAACGTCTATGATATAGGTATTTGGTGCTATAAATTTCCCTTCAAAAACTGGTTTATGGGTATTCCAGAGACACTTATATATCATGTTAGAAACAACATTATTTTCAAGAAATTCTACAATTTCATATTTTGTTTTACACCTTTAAACCAAGAGTTGCTTAACAGATGGAATTTTAATATTTAGAAGGAAGAAACTTTTTAAATTTGTACTTTGATTGCATTATAGTGAGAAAATATTGATTTTTTGTTCTTATTTTAATGTATTGAGCTTTTCTCTGGATTCATTTATGGTCATTGTTCATAGATGTTTGATGTGCACTTGAAAATAAGACACTTTCCTTGCTGGCAGACAAACATTACTATGAATATCCACAAGATAATGCATTATCAATTATGATATAGAGGCTTCCTATAACCTTATAATTTCTGTGCACTTGACCTGCCAAGGACTGAGACAGATACGTTAGTCTCCATTATTAATGTGTGGCTACTTATTATTTGGTTCTTATTGTTTCCACCTTGTGAAATTTGTTTATTTTCTTCAAAATTAGATACTAACATATACTGTATTTTCATTGTGAATTTTAGTCTTTGGCATTATAAGTATCTTTGCCTCATAATTTTTTGGTTGAATTGTGTTTTGTGCGATACTAAAATCATATAATCTGCTTTATTTTTATTTTCATTTGCCCGGTATACATTTCACATCTCTTCTCTTTATCCTTTCTGGATCACTTCGGATTAAAGCATCTCCTGTATTCAGCATGGACTCAGATTTTTTTCCTCATCTGTAAAATCCAATCTGAAAGTTTTTTTCTTTTTTTCCTTAAACATTGATATGAGCCAGGCATGGTGGCTCAGGCCTATAATCCCAGCACTTTGGGAGGCTGAGGCTGCAGGCCTGAAGCCAATTGTTTGAGAGCAGCCTGGACCACATAGTGAAACCTCATCTCTGAAAAACTAATGAGCCAGGCTGGGTGGCATGTGCCTGTAGTTCCAGCTATGTGGAAGGCTGAGGCAAGAGGATGGATTGAGACCAGAAGTTCAAGCTCATAGTAAGCCATGATCGTGCCACTGCACTTCAGCCTGGGCTAACAGAGCAAGACTCAAAAATAAACAAAAACAACAACCACAAAGACATCAATATGACTGACATTTTCATCTCAGTTTCATCATAGTATTTTATTTTTAATTCTATTTAATGTATGGCAGTTTACGGTTTATTTTATTTGTCCTATCTAGATAGTTCTTTGGGCACTTAAAAATGGTAGAATTCTTCTTCCAGCAGTTATCTTTTATTAAAAGCTTTATGCACAACTCTTGGTCCACTCCTCTCTAAGACAATGCATGTTAGTTCCCTACTATGCCCAATAGTGAGGTTGTCTAGCAACCATTTTTCCATCTCTCTTCCTCTACATCCAATTTTAATCATAATTATCTTAATATTTATACTCTTAATTACATTTAAGAGTTTACAATTCTATTGTCAGCTTCAACTGATCTCTTCTTATTCAATTAACATCTACAAGGAGAATCAAGAGAGGTATTCTACTTTCTAGTTATATTCTCACATCTCCCAGTTTTGTACTATTAAACTATAACAGATAGAACATTTACAAAGTATTCTGGTACCTTCATTCCCATTTTTTATCTTGCATAGTTAAACATATTCAGTGCTCACCTTGAGGCTTTTGCTGAAACTTCTTCAATCTTACCTTGGTTTTATAAAGCTTTTTTTTTTTTTTCAATATAACTCAAGGGAACACCATTCAGTTCTGGCATATTCATAACTGTGTGTCTGGTTTTATACTCAAAAAAAATAATTTAGCTGGATATTAAAATTCTTGACTCAGATTCTCTTTTTGAGTAAGTAAAATACATTCTTCCCAATGTTTTTTTAACAAAAAAAGATGATTTACAAAAATCCAATCCAAGCTGATACTCTTTCCCTTATAAGCATTTGAACATTTTACATGGATCCACAAAGGTGTTTTTTTGTTAATGTTTATAGTCAAATAGATTTGTTAAGCTATATTTCTGTGCAAACTAGTCTGAGTCAATTTTCCCAGGTATTCGTTCAATATCTAGATTTAACTAAATTTTTTTAATTTTAGAAAATATATTTTTGAACTATAATAGTATTTGTTCTGTTTAATTGACTTTTTAAAAAAATGTCCAGGGACTCCTTTTACTTGTAGGTTGAATCTCTTTTACCGAACTTCTATATTTACCTTTCATCTTGAATGTCTTTTATCATTTTCTTTATTTACTTCTCTCATTTGTATCCTTTTTCCCTATTGTGCTCTCTATATTTGCTTTCTATTATATTCCTTTGTATTTGGTCTTTATTTCTGAATTTTTTTCTAATGCTTTCCTAATTTTCATCAGTTCTCATTTCATATATTCCTGTTGTCTAGCAATTTCTGATGTTTTATGTGTTTTCTTAACTTTCTTAAGCTAATTTGCAAATACATCATTAGTTTTCACCTGTTTAGCAGACACATTTTTATGGTGTACTCTTGTTGTCTGTGAGAATATTTTTTGGTTCATCCTTATTTTTTTTTGTATTATTAAAAAAAACTGTGATATCCAGAAGTTGTATGACACAGAAATCAGGATATATAGAAAAAAATAGAGAGAGAAGACAGGTAATTTGGAGGCATGTTGTGAAAGTCCTTTTAAGCCACACATAAGATCTTGGTTCTACATAGAGAGCTGGCAGAATATTTTAAACACACAGTATTTACAAAGAAAAGTGTAATCATATTTACATTAAAAAGTGTCATGGTCATCAATAATCTGTTTACTAGTCATTTCTAGTCATTAAGAGAAGTTTGTTAAAGTCTTCCATTATGATTGAAGATACTTCTTTTTCTTCTTAGAGTTATATCACTTTTGATTTATATATTTTGAAACTACGTTATTGGGTGCATACAGGTTTATGACATTTTCTACATAGACTGGCATCTTTGTCATATTAAATGTTGTTCATTATTTTTAGTAATGCATTAAGACCCAAAGTCTACTTTATACTAAACTATTATCATATCAGCTTCATTTCCCATCCTGCTACTTTCAACATTTCTGTCTCTACACTCTTAATTTCAAATGATATATCTTTCAGTTCTAGGAAAGTCCAACAATGCGGTAAAATTCTCCACCCTTATATCTGTGGTCTCTGACTTGTACTCTATTTCCCTGAATATATTAATCATGGTTATTTTTAAAACCTTGTCTGCTAAGTCCAATACCTGGGTCACCCATAGTATTGTTTCTATTATGTTTTTTTTTTCTTATTTTTTGCCTCTTGACATACTTGTAATTTTTGACTGAAAGCTAAATGCTATGTATATTACAAAAAAAAACTCCCAAGGCTCAAAATTATATTATTGTACTCCAGAAAGGTGGGCAGATGAAGCAAGAGAAGACTTCCTTACTATAAACAGAGTTGAGCAGACTCAAGGCTGGATTGCAGCTTGGGTGAGATTCCATCAACTCCTGGTTTATCCAGGGGTAAGCTAAGGTGTCCATTGGGAATTCCCACCCTACTAGCAGGTACTGACCTCTAATATTCATAGCCTCAGACCTGAAATATTGTTAAAAACCCTACTCTGCTTCTAAAGGTTTTCTGCTGAGCCTACCCGTTTCTTGCCCTCCTTAGCTCCAGAATTGAATAAAATATGTTGACAGGAATACTGGTAGTGTCAGGCATGGCACTTGACCCTCCATGGCCCTAAAGTTTTCAAGTTTTTATCTCTACATCCCTGCAATATCAAAAAAAACTTCTGCCAATTTTTATGCACAACTTCACCTCTTACCATTCATACACACACACACACACACACACACACACACACACACACACACACAGATGCATCCCTCTGTATGGCCTCTGCCTGAAACATAGGTCTCTTTTTTGTTGTTTAGAAATGGCAAACTCCTTCAGAGAAAAAGTAGCTACAGAATGTGAGCTGCCCCTTTGCATCTCACAACCTAGTTAAACCAGGTTTTGTGTAGTAGTTCTGATAGGCATCCTAGTCAGTTTCACGCTATTCCATCATAGCTAGTGCTGAACCTGAATATGAAGAATGTGATCTTATTTGGAAACAGTATTTTTTGCAGAAGAAATTAACTGAAGGGTATTGAGATCAGCTTGGATTTAGGGTGGGCTGTATATCCATTATCAGTGTTGTCTTAGTCTGTTTTGTGATGCTATAACACAATACCTGAAACTGGGTAATATACAAAGAATGGAAATGTATGTTCTTACAGTCCTGGAGGCTGGAAAGCCCAAGGTCAAAGAGCCAGAATCTGGCAAGGCTTCCCTTCTGCATAATCACACAGCACAAGGTGAAAGGGCCTAGAGGCAAGAGAGGGACAAACTCACCCTTTGTAAGGACCCCACTCCCATGGTAATGGCATTAATCCTTGCAGGAGGGCCAGCTCTCATGGCCTAATCCACCTCTTAAAGTTCCCACCTCTGAATACTGCTAGAATGGCAAGTAAATTTCAACATGAGTTCTGGAGGAGACATTCAAACCTAGCTAGTGTCCCCAAGAGAAAGAACGGGGAAACGAGAGATGTGCAGAGGAGGAAAGGCCACCTGGAGATGGAGGCAGAGGCCAGCATGACGCAGCCACACACCAAGGAACCCCAGGGACTGTAGCAGCCACAGAGGCCAGGGAAGTGTGAGGAGTTCCTCCCTTGGACCCTGCAGAAGGGGCCGGCCCTGCTGATGCTTTCATCTCAGACTTCTGGCCTCCAGAGCCGGCAGAAAATAAGTGTCTATTTTTTTAACCCTTTTCCTGTTTAGAATTTAAAAATGCAGGTTACTGCCAGCGCTCATTTAACTTTACATAAACGTGCTATTTGAAGCTGAAGCAAATTTGAATGATTTTCAACGTGAAAATAAAATATAAAAACTGTTCTTGAAGTTATTTCTTTTTTTTATTATACTTTAAGTTTTAGGGTACATGTGCACAACGTGCATGTTTGTTACATATGTATACATGTGCCATGTTGGTGTGCGGCACCCATTAACTCGTCATTTAACATTAGGTATATCTCCTAATGCTATCCCTCCCCCCTCCCCCAACCCCACAACAGGCCCCGGTGTGTGATGTTCCCCTTCCTGTGTCCATGTGTTCTCAAAAACAATAAAGCTTTTTAAAAGAGCACAGAGGAGAATACCATCATGATTTGGAAGTGAACAACGATTATTTAAACAGGACAGGAGAAGCACTAGCCAAAAAGAAGAGATTGTTATTTGACATAGAGCTATTCAGTAACATCTATAATTTAGCTGAATTGTTCACATTAGTTATGGTTTATTTATTTATGGACTTTTTTTGGTTGGTAAGCTATTAATTATTGCCTCAATTTCAGAGCCTGTTATTGGTCTATTCAGAGATTCAACTTCTTCCTGGTTTAGTCTTGGGAGGGTGTACGTGTCGAGGAATTTATCCATTTCTTCTAGATTTTCTAGTTTATTTGCGTAGAGGTGTTTATAGTATTCTCTGATGGTAGTTTGTATTTCTGTGGGATTGGTGGTGATATCCCCTTTATCGTTTTTTATTGCATCTATTTGATTCTTCTCTCTTTTCTTCTTTATTAGTCCTGCTAGCAGTCTATCAATTTTGTTGATCTTTTCAAAAAACCGGCTCCTTGGATTCATTGATTTTTTGAAGGGTTTTTTGTGTCTCTATTTCCTTCAGTTCTGCTCTGATCTTAGTTATTTCTTGCCCTCTGCTAGCTTTTGAATGTGTTTGCTCTTGCTTTTCTAGTTCTTTTAATTGTGATGTTAGGGTGTCAATTTTTAGATCTTTCCTGCTTTCTCTTGTGGGCATTTAGTGCTATAAATTTCCCTCTACACACTGCTTTGAATGTGTCCCAGAGATTCTGGTATGTTGTGTCTTTGTTCTCGTTGGTTTCAAAGAACATCTTTATTTCTGCCTTCATTTCGTTATGTACCCAGTAGTCATTCAGGAGCAGGTTGTTCAGTTTCCATGTAGTTGAGTGGTTTTGAGTGAGTTTCTTAATCCTGAGTTCTAGTTTGTTCGCACTGTGGTCTGAGAGACAGTTTGTTATAATTTCTGCTCTTTTACATTTGCTGAGGAGTGCTTTACTTCCAACTATGTGGTCAATTTTGGAATAGGCATGGTGTGGTGCTGAAAATAATGTATATTCTGTTGATTTGGGGTGGAGAGTTCTGTAGATATCTATTAGGTCTGCTTGGTGCAGAGCTGAGTTCAATTCCTGGATATCCTTGTTAACTTTGTCTCATTGATCTGTCTAATGTTGACAGTGGGGTGTTAAAGTCTCCCATTATTATTGTGTGGGAGTCTAAGTCTCTTTGTGGGTCTCTAAGGATTTGCTTTATGAATCTGAGTGCTCCTGTACTGGGTGCATATATATTTAGGATAGTTAGCTCTTCTTGTTGAATTGATCCCTTTACCATTATGTAATGGCCTTCTTTGTCTCTTTTGATCTTTGTTGGTTTAAAGTCTGTTTTATCCGAGACTAGGATTGCAACCCCTGCCTTTTTTTGTTTTCCATTTGCTTGGTAGATCTTCCTCCATCCCTTTATTTTGAGCCTATGTGTGTCTCTGCACGTGAGATGGGTTTCCTGAATACAGCACACTGATGGGTCTTGACTCTTTATCCAATTTGCCAGTCAGTGTCTTTTAATTGGAGCATTTAGCCCATTTACATTGAAGGTTAATATTGTTATGTGTGAATTTGATCCTGTCATTATGATGTTAGCTGGTTATTTTGCTCATTAGTTGATGCAGTTTCTTCCTAGCCTCGATGGTCTTTACAATTTGTCATGTTTTTGCAGTGGCTGGTACCGGTTGTTCCTTTCCATGTTTAGTGCTTCCTTCAGGAGCTCTTTTAGGGCAGGCCTGGCACCCCCCAGTAGGGGCAGACTGACAACTCACACGGCCAGGTACTCCTCTGAGACAAAACTTCCAGAGGAATGATCAGGCAGCAACATTTGCTGTTCACCAATATTCGCTGTTCTGCAGCCTCCACTGCTGATACCAAGGCAAACAGGGTCTGGAGTGGACCTCCAGCAAACTCCAACAGACCTGCAGCTGAGGGTCCTGACTGTTAGAAGGAAAACTAACAAACAGATAGGACATCCACACCAAAACCCCATCTATACATCACCATCATCAAAGACCAAAGGTAGATAAACCCACAAAGATGGGGAAAAAACAGAGCAGAAAAACTGGAAACTCTAAAAATCAGAGTGCCACTCCTCCTCCAAAGGAACGCAGCTCCTCACCAGCAACGGAACAAAGCTGGACGGAGAATGACTTTGACGAGTTGAGAGAAGAAGGCTTCAGACGATCAAACTACTCCGAGCTAAAGGAGGAAGTTCGAACCCATGGCAAAGAAGTTAAAAACCTTGAAAAAAAATTAGACGAATGGCTAACTAGAATTACCAATGCAGAGAAGTCCTTAAAGGACCTGATGGAGCTGAAAACCACGGCACGAGAACTACATGATGAATGCACAAGCCTCAGTAGCTGATACGATCAACTGGAAGAAAGGGTATCAGTGATGGAAGATCAAATGAATGAAATGCAGTGAAAAGAGAAGTTTAGAGAAAAAAGAATAAAAAGAAACAAACAAAGCCTCCAAGAAATATGGGACTATGTGAAAAGAACAATTCTACGTCTGATTGGTGTACCTGAAAGTGACGGGGAGAATGTAACCAAGTTGGAAAACACTCTTCAGGATATCATCCAGGAGAACTTCCCCAATCTAGCAAGGCAGGCCAACATTCAAATTCAGGAAATACAGAGAACGCCACAAAGATACTCCTCGAGAAGAGCAACTCCAAGACACATAATTGTCAGATTCACCGAAGTTGAAATGAAGGAAAAAATGTTAAGGGCAGCCAGAGAAAGGTCGGGTTACCCACAAAGGGAAGCCCATCAGACTAACAGCTGATCTCTCGGGAGAAACTCTACAAGCCAGAAAGAAGTGGGGGCCAATATTTAACATTCTTAAAGAAAAGAATTTTCAACCCAGAATTTCATATCCAGCCAAACTAAGCTTCGTAAGTGAAGGAGAAATAAAATCCTTTACAGACAAGCAAATGCTGAGAGATTTTGTCCACCAAGTCTTGAAGTTATTTCTAAACAGAACATCAGAATCATCTGAATCAGCAGAATCATTTATTTCAGAAAAATCAGATTCATCAAATGAATCTTCAGCCAATAACTATTCAGGAATGATGTTACCATCATGACTAGAAATGCAACATTTTCTAGAATTTGGCATTTTCAGCAATCAATAATTACTACATTTTGTAAATGAAAATACCACTACTAAAAACAGAATGCTACAGATAGAATGATGTTTTTTGTTTCCAAAGTCAGGATACTAGAGCGATGAGAAAATAATAATAAAAGCAGGATATTCTGAGGCAACATGATTGTGAGGTGAACGCTGCAGCTGCAAGGCCACCCATGAGTATTCTTGGGGCGAATGGGAAAAGGGTTAAGCCTCCAAGTTTGTGGTAGTTTGTGGCATCCCTAGGAAATTAATACAGGCCTTTTAAAACAGATTATGGACAAGTGGATGTGTATTAGTACCTGCCCCAAATCCACCATGAGGCGCATGCGCATAATGTGGAGGGGGCAGTTCCATTAATATAAGCACATTGTTTCCTAAGGATCTAACTTAGGAAAGGATCACACCATTAAATACATTAAATACACAGGATCTGGTGTTTCACTAATTAATATTATCATCTTGTAATAAACAAGAAAATATAACGTGTAGCACAGTGTCTTTCAAATAGTAGGCACTCAACAAGTATCTGTGAAATGATTAATAATTAATTCATGAGTGATTACTGTTTATCATGCTTCAGTAAAAACATCTTTCATACCTCACACATTATTAAAATGCTATTACTGTGTAAGAGTCTTAAAATATTGACCAACAGTCAAGCTGAAAGTAGGTTTCTATCCTAATATGCAACAATATTAAACAGTCTACACATTACCAAAGTCTAGACTCTCTACATTTATAGACAGTCAAACAGTACATACGTGTCTGTCCTCGGCCCCACAAGCCGCGAATCGTCCACAAGGACTGAAAGCGATTCCACATGGATAGCCGCGGGTTGGATGCCCTTCAAAGTGGCGCTCACACCTACAGGGAGGAAAGAAACACCAGGAGAAAAATCATTTTAAAATTTGAATGCAAATTAGAGGAAAGAAAACAACTTGTTGCTTTTCTTCACAAAAAGGAACAAAAGAATAATGAAAGAATATTTTATATGTGAGAATTATTAAATGGTTAATGGGTCTCTCTAGAGATATTTAAAAATAATTCAAACACTATTCAAAATCTTAAATTCCCAAAGATGACAAAACTAATAGTAAATAAGCTTTTATATATGATAAATATTAAATGTAAACATATTCTGGAAAATTTTTAAATATCAAAACAAACCTAACAAATCTTCTAAAATAATAAATTATTTAGTTAAATTATTCAGAGACTTTTTGGAGGCAAAACATTCTATCGAGGGTGGTTAAGTTTCACAACTATTTAAAAAGTGCCACATAAAATTTGTTTATTGTAAAAAAATGCCAAGAAATTCTTGTTATTTCTTGTTAATCATGTCCTATGTAGTATAAATTCTACAAAGATAATTCTTTTTTTTTTTTCTTTTTTTTTTGAGATTGAGTCTCACTCTGTCTGTCACCCAGGCTGGAGTGCAGTGGCGTGATCTAGGCTCACTGCAACCTCTGCCTCCCGGGTTCAAGCAATTCTCCAGCCTCAGCCTCCCGAGTAGCTGGGATTACAGGCATTCACCACCACACCCGGCTAATTTTTGTATTTTTAGGAGAGACGTGGTTTCACCATGTTGGCCAAGCTGGTCTCGAACTCCTGACCTCAGGTAATCCACCTGTCTTGGCCTCCCAAAGTGCTGGGATTACAGGTTTGAGCCACCGCACCTAGCCAAGATAATTCTTTTTTTTTTTTTTTTTTGAGACAGAGTCTCGCTCTGTCACCCAGGCTAGAATGCATTGTCGCAATGGCCAAGATAATTCTGTCTAGAAAAATTCTGTAGATGGTAATATAGGCTGTAGAAAATAACCTGAACTGTAGTGTACTACTGAGAAAAGATTAAATCTTTATAAAAATGTCATAAACATTTGTCACAATATTTGTCATAAATTTAATTCCTTTTTCTTTTACATTGATTTTTTAATTTTCACATTCTTTACTATTAAAAAAAAGAAACACAAAGAGAAAAATCATCAAAGTACTCATAATCCTTCCATTAAATGACAACTCCAGAAAGTACTGTGACACATATACTGCACATTTTCTCTGCATATGCAAAGGGCTTTGTTTTCCTTTAACAAAGTAGAGATGCATATTATGCAGCTTTATATCCTGCTATGTCTACCCCAGAATACACCATTAACATTTCCCTCACGATCATGTGTTTCTTGTCTAATGAGCTCAGTGAAGAGGCCATAGAGAGCAGTGGCCAAGAGCAGGTGACCCAGGGCCAGGCTCAACCCTGACCCCAGCTAAGCCCCTTCTCATCAAATGAGCAACTTTGTTGAGTTGCTCACCTCTGTGCTGCATTTTCCCCATTCATGAAATGGGCTTAAATGAGTTCATAAAGAAATTTCTTCTTACAGCACGTGGCACATTAATAAGTGCTCTAGAAGTGTAATTGGACTGGGTTCAGGAGAAATTTTAAAATTTTTGAAATGAATGAAGGTGATAACACAACGTAGTAAAGCCTGTATGATACAGTAAAAGTAGTGTCAAGAGGAAAGTTTATACCATCAAATGCCTATACCAAAAAAACTAGAAAGATCACAAATTAACAACCTAATGTTGCACCTCAAGGAACAAGAAAAGCATGACCAAACCAAATCCACAGTTAGCAACAGAAAAGAAATTTAAAAGACCAGAGCAGAATTAAATGAAATAGAGACCAACAAAACAATTTAAAAGATCAACAAAATGAAAAGTCAGTTATTTGAGAAGATAAACAAAATTGATAAACCACTTGTAGACTAACCAAGAAAAAATGAAATCTAAGTAAACAAAATTAGAAATGAAAAACAGACATTACAACCAATACCACAGGAATGCAAAATATCATCGGAGACTATAATGAAGAACTACACACTCACAAAATAGAAAACCTAGAGGAAATGGATAAGTTCCTGGAAATACACAACTTCCCAAGCTTGAAGCAGGAAGAAATAGAAAACCTGAACAGATCAATAATGAATAGAAAGACTGAATCAAGAAAAAAAAAAATGTCTCCCAACAAAGAAAAGCCCAGGACCAGAAGAATTCATAGGCAAATTCCAACAAACACATAAAGAAGAACTAATATCAATCCTGAAACTGTTCCAAAATGTCAAGAAGAAGGGAATGCTCCCTAATTCATTCTATGAGGCCAGTATCACTCTGATACCAAAACCAGACAAGGACAAAACAAAGAAAGAAAACTGCAGTCCAAGATCCCTGATGAACATAAAAACAATTTTCAACAAAATACTACCAAACAGAATCCAATAGCACATCAAGAAGATAATACACCATGACCAAGTAGGTTTTATACCAGGGATGCCAGGATGGTTCAACATACAAAAATCAATAAATGTGATACATAACATAAACAGAATCATGGACAAAAAAATATATGATCATCTCAATAAATGCAAAAAAAAGCACTTAATAAAATTCAGCATGTCTTCATAAAAATCCTCAATGAAAACTAAGCATTGAAGGAACATACATAAAAATAATAAAGGCCATATACAACAGTCCAATAGCCAAGGTCATACTGAATGGGGGAAAATTGAAAGTCTTTCCTCTAAGAACTGGAACAAGACAAGGATGCCCACTACCACCATTTCTATTCAATATAGTCCTAGAAGTCCTAGCCAGAGCAATTAGGCAAAAAAAAAAAAAAGTTTTTTTTTTAAAGAAGCATCCAAATTGGTAAAGAGGATATCAAATTATCCCTGCTGACTGATAATATAATCTTACATCTAGAAAAACCTAAAGACTCCATCAAAAACACTCTTAGATTTGATAAATTCAGTAAAATTTCAGGATACAAAATCAATGTGTAAAAATCAGTAGCATTTCTATACATCAATAATGATTTAGCTGAGAACCAGACATCAGTCCTATTTACAATAGCTATAAAAACAATGAAATACCTAGGAATATAATTAACCAAGGAGGTAAAAGGTCTCTATACGGAAAACTATAAAACATCAATGAAAGAAACTACAGATAATACAAACAAATAGGAAAACGTCCTATGCTCATGGATCAGAAGAACTAATATCATTAAAATTAACATACTGCCCAAAGCAATCTATAGGTACAATGCAATGCCTTTCAAAATACCAATGTCATTTTTTACATTTAAAAAATAAAAAACACCCTAAACTTCATAAGGAACCAAAAAAGAGCCCAAATGGCCAAAGTAATGCTAAATAAAAAGAACAAAGCTGGAGGCATCACCTTCCCTGACTTCAAATTATACTACAAGGTTATAGTAACCAAAACAACATGGTACTGGTATAAAAATAGACATATAGACCAATGGAACAGAATCTAGAACTCAGAAATAAAACTACATATTTACAGTCAACTGATCTTTGAAAGCTGACAAAATCAACAATGGGGAAAGGACACCCTTTGTAATAAATAGTGCTTGAAAAATTGGATAGCTATAGGCAAAAGAATGAAATTGGACCCTTATCTCTCCCCATACACAAAAATAAACTCAAGATGGATTAAAGACTTAAGTGTAAAACCTGAAACTATAAAAATACTAGAAGAAATTCTAGAAAAAACACTTCCAGACATTGGTCTAGGCAAAGAATTCATGACTAAGAACTCAAAACCAGAGGTAACAAAAATAAAAATAGACAAATATGACTTAATTAAACAAAAATACTCTGCACAGCAAAAGAAATAATCAACAGAGTGAATGGAAAACCTGCAGAATGGGGGAAAACTTGCAAACTATGCATTTTACAGGGGACTAACATCCAAAATTTACAAGGAACTCAAACGACTCAACAAAAAATACCACAAATAAATCCATTAAAAAGTGGGCAAAGGACATGAATAGACATTTTTACTTTATTTAAAGTTCCAGGATACATGTGCAGGATGTGCAGGTTTGTTAACATAGGTAACATGTGCTATGGTGGTTTGCTGCACAGATCAACCCATCACCTAGGTATTAAGTGTCACAAGCATCAGGTATTTATCCTGATCCTCTTCCTCTCCTTACTCCGCTGACAGGCCCCAGTGTGTTGTTCCACTCCTTGTTTCCATGTGTTCTCATTGTTCAGCTCCCACTTATAAGTGAGAACATGCAGTGTTTGGTTTTATGTTCCTGTGTTAGTTTGCTGAGGATAATGGCTTCCAGCTCCATCCATGTCCCTGCAAAAAACATGATCTTATTCCTTTTTATGGTTGCCTAGTATTCCATGGTGTATATGTACCATGTTTTCTTTATCCAGTCTATCACTGATGGGCATCTGGGTTGATTCCATGTGTTTGCTATTGTGAATAGTGCTGCAATGAACATATGCATGCATGTATCTTTATAATAGAATGATTTATATTCCTTTGGGTATATACCCAGTAATGGGATTGCTGGGTCAAATGATATTTCTGGTTCTAGGCCTTTGAGGAAATGCCACATTGTCTTCCACAATGGTTGAACTAATGTACGTTCCCACCAACAGTATAAAAGCCTTTTAAAAGAGAATATACAAATGGCCAGCAAGCATATGAAAAATGCTCAACATCACTAATCATCAGAGAAATGCAAATTAAAACCACAATGAGATTTCATCTTACACCAGTCAGAATGGCTATTACTAAAAAAGACAAAAAGTAACAGATACTGGCAAGGATGCAGGGAAAAGGGAAAGTTTATACAATGCTGATGGGAATGTAAATTAGTACAACCTCTATACAAAACAATGTGAAGAGCTCTCAAAGAACTAAAAATATAACTACCGTTCATTTCAGAAACCCCACTGCTGGATATCTACCAAAAGAAAAAGAAGTCATGATTTCAAAAAGACACATGCACTCATATGTTTATTGCAACACTATTTATAATACCAAAGACATGGAATCAATCTAAGTGCCCATTAACAGGCGACTGAATAAAGAAAATGTAGTATACTTGTGTGTGTACACAGACACACACACACACACACACACACACATATATATAATGTAATATTATTCAGCCATGAAAAAAATGAAATCATGTCTTTTGCAGCACATGGATGGAAGTAGAGGGCATTATCTTAAGTGAAACAACTCAGAAACAGAACGACAAATACCACATGTTCCCACTTCTGTGTGGCAGATAAATAATGTGTACACATGGACATACAGTATGAAACCATAGACACTGGAGACTCAGAAGGGTAGAGGGTGGGAAGGGGATGCAGAAAGAAAAATTATTTAATGGGCAGAATGCACATTATTTGAGTGATGGATACCTTAAAAGCCCTGACTTCACCACTACAAATCTAACCATGTAACAAAATTACACTTGCACCTCCTAAATATATACAAATAAAAAATAAATAAGCAATAATCACTAGAAAATGGATGTTGTTGGCTGTTTGCTGAGTACTAAGATGCCAGGAGTTAACTACACAGTCATGCATCACTTAATGCCGGGGATACATTCCGAGAAATATGTCATTAAGCAATTTTGTCCCTGTGTGAATGTCACAGAGTGTACTTACACATACCTAGATGGTGTAGCCTACTACACACCTAAGCTGTGTGGTGTAGCCTATTGCTCCTAGGCTACAAACATGTAAAGCATGCAACTGTACTAAGCAACTGTAACGCAATGGTAATTATTAATATACCTAAACAAAGAAAAGGCACAGTAAATATGTAGTATAAAAGGAAAATGAAATCTCCATACTGTTTTCCATGGAACTAAAAGTAGATTTCTTACAGCACTAAAAGCAGATCTGGCATACAATCCAGCAATCTCACTACTTGGTATCTACCCAAGGGAAAATAAGTCATTATATCACGAAGACACTGTGTGTGTATGTTTATTGCAGTACAATTCACAATTGCAAAGATATGGAACCAATCTAAGTGCCCATCAACCAATGTATTAGTCCATTTTAACGCTGCTGATAAAGACATACCCTAGACTGGGCAATTTACAAAAGAAAGAGGTTTAATTACACTTACAGTTGCACATGGCTGGGAAAGCCTCACAATCATGGTGGAAGGCAAGGAGGGGCAAGTCCCATCTTACATGATTGGCAGCAAGCAAAGACAGAATGAGGAAGAAACCTCTGATAAAACCATCGGATCTCATGAGACTTATTCACTACCACAAGAACAGTATGGGGGAAACTGCCCACATGATTCAATTATTTCCAACCAGGTCCCTCCCACAACACATGGGAATTATGGGAGTACAATTCAAGATGAGATTTGGGTGGGGACACAGAGCCAAACCATATCATTCCACCCCGGCCTTCCAAATCTCATGTCCTCACATTTCAAAACCAACCATGCCTTCCCAACAGTCCCCCAAAGTCTTAACTCATTTCAGCATTAACCCAAAAGTCCACAGTCCAAAGTCTCATCTGGGACAAGCCAAGTCTCTTCTGCCTATAAGCCTGTAAAATCAAAAGCAAGCTAGTTACTTCCTAGATACAGTGGGGGTACAGGCATTGGGTAAATACAGTCATTCCAAATGGGAGAAACTGGCCAAAACAAAGGGGCTAGAGGCCCCATTCAAGTATGAAATCCAGTGTGGCAGTCAAATCTTAAAGCTCCAAAATGATCTCCTTT
This sequence comes from Pan troglodytes, assembly GCF_028858775.2. NCBI lineage: Eukaryota > Metazoa > Chordata > Mammalia > Primates > Hominidae > Pan > Pan troglodytes. Next base: position 181,699,654 of record NC_072403.2, read on the forward strand.
GACACCAAGTCTCACATCCAGGTCACACTGATGCAAGAGGTGGGTTCCCATGGTCGTGGGCAGCTCTGTCCCTGTGGCTTTGCGGGGCATAACCCTCTCCCAGCTGCTTTCACAGGCTGGTGTTGAGTGTCTGCAGCTTTTCCGTGCTCATGGTGCAAGCTGTAGATGGATCTATCATTCTGGGGTCTGGAGGATGGTGGCCCTCTTCTCACAGCTCCACTAGGCAGTGCCCCAGTAGGGACTCTGTGTGGAGGCTCTGACCCCAGAATTCCCCTTTGCACTGCCCTAGCAGAGGTTCTCCAAGGGAGCCCCACCCCTACAGAAAACATCTGCATGGGCATCCTGGTGCTTCCATACATCTCCTGAAATCTTGGCAGAGGATCCCAAACTTCAGTTCTTGACTTCTGTGCACCCGTAGGCTCAACATGATGTAGAAGCTGCCAAGGACTGGGGCTTGCACCCTCTGAAGCCATGGCATGAGCTCTATGTTGGCCCCTTTCAGCCATGGCTGGAGCGGCTGGGACACAGGGCACCAAGTCCCAGGCTGCACACAGCTCAGGGACCCTGGGCCAACCCATGAAACCACTTTTTCCTCCCAGACCTCTGGGTCTGTGATGGGAGAGGCTGCCATGAGGACCTCTGACATGTCCTGGAGACATTTTCCCATTGTCTTGGGGATTAACATTTGGCTCCTCAGTATGTATGCAAATTTCTGCAGCCAGCTTGAATTTCTCCTCAGAAAATGGGATTTTTCTTTTCTATTGCATTGTCAGGCTGCAAATTTTTCAAACTTTTATGCCGTTTCCCTTTTAAAACTGAATGTCTCTCACAGCACCCAAGTTACCTCTTAAACACTTTGCTGCTTAGAAATTTCTTCCACCAGATACCCTAAAACATCTCTCTCAAGTTCAAAGTCCACAAATCTCCAGGGCAGGAGCAAAATGCCATCAGTCTCTTTGCTAAAACATAACAAAAGTCACCTTTGCTCCAGTTCTTAACAAGTCCCTCATCTCCATCTGAGACCACCTCAGCCTGAACCTTATTGTCCATATCACTATCAGCATTTTGGGCAAAGCCATTCAACAAGTCTCTAAGAACTTGCAAACTTTTCCACATTTTCCTATCCTCTGAGCCCTCCAAACTGTTCCATCCTCTGCCTGTTACCCAGTTCCAAAGTTGCTTCCACATTTTTGGATATCTTCTCAGCAGCACCCCACTCTACTGGTGCCGATTTACTGTATTAGTCTGTTTTTGCACTGCTGATAAAGACATACCCGAGACTGGGCAATTTACAGAAGAAAGTGGTTTAATTGGACTTACAGTTCCATAAGGCTGGGGCAGCCTCACAATCATGGTGGAAGGCAAGGAGGAGCAAGCCCCGTCTTACATGGTTGGCAGCAGGGTAAAGACAGAATGAGGAAGACACAAAAGCAGAAACCCCTGACAAAACCATCAGATCTCATGAGACTTATTCACTACCACAAGAACAGTATGGGGGAAACTGCCCCCATTATTTAATTATCTCCCACTGGGTCCCTCCCACAACACATGGGAATTACGGGAGTACAAGTCAAGATGAGATTTGGGTGGGGACACAGCCAAACCATATCAACTAATGAGTGAAAAAAGAAAATGTGGTATATAGACACCATGAAATACTACTACTCAGCCATAAAAAAGAACAAAAGAATGTCTTTTGCAGCAGCTTGGGTGGAGCTGGAGGCCATTATTTTAAGTGAAGTAACTCAGAAATGAAAAACCTAATACCTTATATTCTTACTTGTAAGTGGGAGCTAAGCTGTGAGTACACAAAGGCATACAGAGTGGTATGATTGAATTTGGAGACTCACAAGGGGGCGGGTGGCAGGTGGGTGAGGAATTAAAAATGACATATTGGGTACAATGTATAGACTCAGGTGGCAGGTGCACTAAAACCTTAGACTTCACTACTATACAATTCACTCATGTAACCAAAAGCCACTTGTACCCCAAAAACTATTGAAATAAAAAATAAATAAATAAAATAAAAGATTTAAAAGGGTGCACCTGTATAGGGTCCTTGCCATGAATGGAGCTTGCAGGACTGGCAGTTGCTCTGAGCAAGTCACTGAGCAAGAAGTGAGTGAATGTGAAGGTCAAGGGCATGACCACAACTGCTGTAGGTGTTATAAACACTGGACACTTAGGCTACACCAAATTTATTTTAAAATATTTTTATTTCCTCAGTAATAAATTAATATTAGTTTACTGTAACTTTTTTACTTACTTTTTTTTTTGTTGTTTTTGAGACAGAGTCTCACTCTGTCACCCAGGCTGGAGTGCAGTGGTGTGATTTTGGCTCACTGCAAACTCTGCCTCCTGAGTTCAAGTGATTCTCCTGACTCATCCTCCCAAGTAGGTGGGATTACAGGTGTACACCACCACACCTGGATAATTATTGTATTTTTAGTAGAGATGCGGTTTCACCATGTTGGCCAGGCTGGTCTCGAACTCCTGACCTCAGGTGATCCGCCCACCTCGGCCTCCCAAAGCTAATATCACTTAGCTTAAAACACAAATGCATAGTGCAGCTGTACAAAAATATTTTATTTCTTTATATTCTTACTCTACATGCTTTTTTCTATTTTGAGCTTTTTCTTACTTTTTAAACATTTTTGTTAAAAACTAAGGCATAAACACAAACATTAGCCTAGGCCTGCATGGAGTCGGGATCATCAATATCACTGTCTTCCCCTCCACATCTGGTCCCACTGGAAGATCTTCCGGGGCAGTGAAATGCATGGAGCTGTCATCTCCCTCTGATAACAATGTCTTGGCCAGGTACAGTGGCTCACACCTGTAATCCCAGCAATTTGGGAGGCTGAGGCGGGTGGATCACTTGAGGTCAGGAGTTCGAGACCAATCTAGCCAACATGGTGAAAACGCGTCTCTACTAAAAATACAAAAATTAGCTGGGCGTGGTGGCGCATGCCTATAGTCCCAGCTACTTGGGAGGCTGAGGCAGGAGAATGGCTTGAACCTGGGAGGCAGAGGTTGCAGTGAGCTGAGATTACACCATTGCACTCCAGCCTCAGTGACAGAGCAAGACTCCATCTCAAAAAAACCAAACAGGCTGGGTGCGGTGGCTCACGCTTGTAATCCCAGCACTTTGGGAGGCCAAGGTGGGCAGATCACGAGGTCAGGAGATCGAGACCACGGTGAAACCCCATCTCTACTAAAAATATAAAAAATTAGCTGGGCGTGGTGGCGGGCACCTGTAATCCCAGCTACTCGGAGAGGCTGAGGCAGGAGAATGGCGTGAAGCCGGGAGGCAGAGCTTGCAGTGAGCTGAGATCGCACCACTGCACTCCAGCACTCCAGCCTGGGTGACAGAGCGAGACTCCGTCTCAAACAAACAAAAAATTAGCTGGGCATGGTGGCACTTGCCTGTAAACCCAGCTGCTCAGGAGGCTAAGGCAAGACAATCCCTTGAGCTCTGGGGTGGGGTGGTGGGGCAGGGAGGTTGCAGTGAGCTGAGATCATGTAACACTGCACTCCAGCCTGGGTGACAGAGCGAGACTCTGTCTAACATAAAAAAAAAAAAAAAAAAAAAAAAAAAGCAATGTCTTCTTCTGGACACTTCCTGCAGGACCTGCCTGAGGCTGCTTTATAGTTAATTTTTTTATAAGTAGAAGGAATGCACTCTAAAATCATGATAAAAAGTAGTAAAGGAAATAATAAACAAAAAGAATTTTTCAGCTCCATCATAATCTTATGCCACCAGCAATGTGATATGGTCAGTCATTGGTTAAGACATCCTCATGTGCAACATGATTGCTCATACAGATTCTCATCACTAATTTGAAATAATAATAGTCAACAAACCTGCCTATAAGTTTTATTATTGCATTCAACAGTAAACAACAATTATTGTTATATTAAGAATTCCAGTCCTAAAAGATCTGTAAATATTTTGCTGATAAAACTAGGTGCTTTCTAACTTTTATAAAATGTATTTTCAAAGTCTACAAAGCATCTAAAATATACTTGATGTGAAATGAGAAGTAATTTACTTAACGATAGTATATCTAAGGAAATGCCCTCCCAACTGTGACCTGAGGAGGTAGGAAAAGGAGAGTCAGGCGCCACTGGCCCTGCGTTACGGGGGTGTTCGGTGCCTAGTGGATGGCACCCAATGGAGATGGGAACACACTTGGGAGAGAGAGCAGTAATCACACCATAGGGTAACTGTGGTTTAGGAGATTCCAAAGTCTCCCTCAACGTCGCTGACCCACAGGAAGGGCCTGGGATTACTCTAAGCCACACATAGCAGAGAGACCAGTACCTAGTGCTTCACCCTTCCAAAGTTAGAGCTAACTTTTCTGTGCATAAATCAGTCTTAGATTAGTCAGTGTGCACAGATTAACCACAACCTCATCACATTCGGAAAAGAGATCAGATTGAGCTTATATCTCTTGAGCTCCCCACCCCTGCAGTGCAGGGCGCAGGACAGCCTTACCTCAGGGTTCTCAGGTCCCACAGTCTCATCCCATCGCCAACGGCCGTGGTCAGGAAAAGGTTATAAGCCTGAGGCTGTTGGGTTGTAAATGATGAACCCTATAATTTTAAGGGGGAAATCAAGATGTACTTTCAAAGGTTGAGTTAATAAGCCTTATGCTAATGATATCTCATAATAGCTGATTCTCAAGTAAGATATTAACACAAAGTTTTTTTCTTACTTGTAACAATTTCAGAATTGGACTCCAAAAACTTCTACATAAAGTAGTTAATGAGGGTATATTTTTAACCTAGAGAAGTATTGATGTATGTTCTCTTTATGTGTAATGCCACTGAGAGTTACAGAAGTACAAAATGGTCAAAAAAGACCAAGATAGTAATACACCAAAATTCATGTTTACAGTATAGACCATAAGCCACATTCAATAAATCATCTGAAAGATGCCCCTCAACAAGGCACTTAAAGTTAAGGTGAGTTATTAATCTGCCAATTATCAACCCCTAAATGACACTCAGCAGGCTCCTGAGATGACTATGTGGGTGAACTCCCACGGGGCCTCGAGTCCCGGCCCTGACTCTGACTTGCTCCCCTTTCCCTGTGCTGCTATCAGAAGCAATTCTCACTAAGTGGAACTGAACTCAGCTCCATCTACAGAACCATTTGACACAAAACATCACCTAAACATTTGTGATAAATAATGATTTCCATCCTCCTTCTAGGTCAAGAATATTAAAAATATTAAGACAAATTTCATGAAGGATAGATGTGCCTACAAGTCATCCTTCATTTGCAAACAGAAAATAAAGGCTTACTAAGTTCAATAATAACAAACTAATAATAATTCAAGGCCAGGTACAGTGGCTTACACCTGTAATCCCTGCACTTTGGGAGGCCAAGGCAGGCAGATCACCTGAGGTCAGGAAAATGTGAGACCAACCTGGCCAACATGGTGAAATCCCGTCTCTATAAAAATACAAAAAATTATCCAGGTATGGTGGTGTGTGCCTATAATCCCAGCTACTGGGGAGACTGAGGCAGGGGAATCGCTTCAACCCAGGAGGTGAAAGTTGCAGTGAGCCAAGATCACACCACTGCACTCCAGCCTGGGCAACAGAGTGAGACTCCATCTCAAAAAAAAAAGAAAAGAAAAGAAAAAGAAAAGAAAAGAAACAAAGCTGTAATACATGTTTTAAAATAATAATAATTCACACTAATAATTGAGCAGGTATTCAACAAATATTTACAGATCATCTACTGAATGCTGGTGTTACATGAGGTACTCAGCATAAAAAGAAGAAAATGTAGGCTTAGTTTAACAAAAAGACAGAGAAGATAATGGCACTAATAACACCTGACAGACAGCAGTTGCTAGTATATGTAGGCTAAAGAGTAAAAAACTGAACAGAACAGAAATAATATGTAATGACCAAACCTTTCAAGAGAAAAGGTAAACTTTTAAAAAATGTGTTCAATCCAACAGAGGGTGAGGAAGAAGAAATAAAAAAACAAAGAAAATTCAGGATAAGTAGAAAGCAAAGAAATAAAAAATGTGGAAGAGAAAGCACAAAATGATATCAAATATATGAATAATCATAATTGCAAACAGACTAAACTCAACAAGGAAAAGAGAGATAATATTAGGCTGGATTTCATTATTATCATTATTGTCATTATTTCACTTTTGTTTTAGGTTCAGGGGTACATGTGCAGGTTTGTTATATAAGTAAACTTGTGGCACAGGGGTTTGTTGTACAGATTATGTCATCACCCCGATACTTAGCCTGCTACCAATAGCTGTGTTTTCTGCTCCTCTCCCTCCTCCCATCCTCCACCCTCAAGTAGACCCCAGTGTCTGTGGTTCTCTTCTTTGTGTTCATGAGTTCTCATCATGTAGCTCAAAATAGCACAGTATTGATAATAAAGCCACATACCTACGACTGACTGATATTCAACAAAGCCGACAAAAACAAGCAATGGGGAAAGGGCTCCCTATTCAATAAATGGTGCTGGGATAACTGGCTAAATGTGCAGAAGGTTGAAACTGGACCCCTTCCTTACACCATATACAAAAATCAACTCAAGATGGATTAGACTTAAATGCAAAACCCAAAACTATAAAAACCATGGAAGATAACCCAGGCAATATCATCCTACACACAAGAAATGGCAAAGATTTCATGACAAAGACACCAAAAGCAATTGCAACAAAAGCAAAAATTGACAAGTGGGATCTAATTAAACTTTAGAGCTTCTGCACAGCAAAATAAAGTATCAACAGAGTAAACAGACAACCTACAGAATGGGAGAAAATATTTGCAAACTATGCATCTAACAAAGGTCTAATATCCAGCATCTATAAGGAACTTACGCTGGATTTTAAGAAAAGTTCTGAAAACCTAATAAAAAAAAAAAAAGTCGAAACTGAAAGGTAAGGCTCAAACAGCACACGCGAACTCTGAGGAGGCAAGATTACATAAACACTAGAAAAAAAACAGATATAAGGTAAAGAAAGCCTCATTAGAAACAGTTTCTTCAAGAAAATGATAAAAGAAATAACTGCACATGAAAATATAAGAAGACTGAACTTAAATATCCCTAATAACATGCCCTTCAAATACATAAAGCAAAACTCAATAGAATTACAAGAAGAAACTAGCTGGGTGGGGTGGCTCACACCTGTAATCCCAAGTGTTGGGAGGCCAAGGCGGGCGGATCACGAGGTCAAGAGATCGAGACCAGCCTGGCCAACATGGTGAAACCCTGTCTCTACTAAAAATACAAAAATTAGCTGGGTGTGGTGGCGGGCACCTGTAGTCCCCGCTACTCAGGAGGCTGAGGCAGGAGAATCGGTTGAACCCAGGAGGTGGAGGTTGCAGTGAGCCAAGACCACGCCACTGCCCTCCAGCCTGGCGACAGAGCAAGACTCCATCTCCAAAAAAATAAAAAGAAGAAGAAGAAGAAACTGACAAGATTACAATCATAATGGTAGATTTTTAACACATCTCTCAGTAATTAAAAAAATCAAGCAACAAGAAATTAGGAAGACCTGAACAATTTAAACACAATTAACAAGGGTGAGTCAATGAATATCTGGGCAAACATGTACCAAATAGTCAGCAAAACCACATTTTTCTCACACACCTATGTAATATTAAAAACAAACCATAGTGTCCAGTTTTCAATAGATAAAAAATCTCAAAGATACCAAGAAAATCAATACTATATGTGGAGAGTGCATGCTCTGAACACAATGCCATAAAATTAGAAACCAATAACAAAAAAGATGACCAAAAATTAACTCGTGGAAATCTAAAAGCATACATCTGAAGCTTGGGTTGAAAAACATCATAATAAACATGAGAAAATATTTAGTGCTGGAAGATAATAAAAATAGTGCATGCCCAAACTGGTAAAGTGCAATTTCAGCATGAAAAATCAAGCAACAGGGAGATACGGGGTTTGACACCATGTGTAAGAGGCTAACGCTAGGCTCAACAATGCGCAATGTTGCTGAAGCAGCATCCTTGTGGGGGATCAATAACCAGGGTTCGTTGCCTAGCACCAAGATTAAAGACACAGTCACAAATGAGCAGCAAGTTTAGGAGCGAAGATTTCATAGGCAAAATAAAAAGAAAGGAGAGCAGCCCTCTCTCTCTTTCAAGAGAGAGGGGTGTCCCAAAGGGAAAAGCCGGCATGTGGTGGACTGTGCCAGATTTTATAGGCAGGCTTGAGGAAGCGGTGCCTGATGTATGTAGAGCCCACAGATTGGTTCGATCAAGTGTGACTTTTACATGGTAGGCAGGGAAGGCTGGTTGCCCCACCCTAATCTTTTTTTTGAGACCAAGTTTCACTCTTGTTGTTCAGGGTGGAGTGCAATGGCACGATCTCAGCTCACTGCAACCTTCTCCTCCCTGGTTCAAGTGACTCTCCTGCCTCAGCCTCCCAAGTGGTTAGGATTACAGGGTCATGCCACCACACCAGGCTAATTTTTGTATTTTTAGTAAAGACCGGGTTTCACCATGTTGGCCAGTCTGGTTTTGAACTCCTGACCTCAGGTGATCCACCCACCTCTGCCTCCCAAAGTGCTGGGATTACAGGCCTGAGCCACTGTGCCCAGCCGCCCCACCCTAATCTTATTATGCAAATGGACTTTCTACTTGGCCAGCGCTATCTTGCCTGCTCCTTACTGTACACCTGGCTGGCAGAAAAGAAAAGATGGAGCCACCATTTTGAACATGCCTATTCCCAGGTAGCCTTTCCTATTGGCACAACTGCCGGTATTCGCGTTTACAAGCTTCCAACTTGTTTGTCTAACTCTGCAGCTCGATTTTACAGCCTGCTCTGCGTTAGAAAAGAAAATGATTTGGGGGCTGTTTTTCATTAAAAGGAAAACCTTAGGGAGGATTCCCATACGTTCACTATCTGCCTAAGTAATTTCTTCTTAACTCCTGTATCATTGCTTCTGAATGGGTACTAGGGAAAGACCCATACCAAATTCAGCAGTGGTTATCAGAGAAGAAGAAAAGGGAGGGATGTGAGTAGGGTTTTCTCTGCATCAATAATCATTTCATTTCTTTTTTAAAAATACAGCAAGATCTAAAACTAATAAAGCAAAATAACATAAGTGACTCTTCCTGAAATCTAGAATCATATGTAATAAAATTATTTCATTAAAAAAGCTGTTTAAACTTTTACACATTGTTTTTAATTAAAATTAGCTGTCTAGTATTATGTATTTATATCACAAAATAGTACATATTTTATTCAGAGGCAGGCAAAGAGTAGCATCCTATCAAGTTTTAAAAATATATAAAGTATCTACACCTGCTAGGACTTTAAGGATATCAATAAATCATAAAAACACGTCTGCATTTTCATTTTGTAAATGAGCCATTTAATAATATAACACATAAAATAGGAAAATATGACCATCACTTTTTGATGCATCTGGCACTCTTGTTAATACAATACTAAAATGAATTTAAAATTCCATTTGTCCAACAGAATTAAGATAACTATAGGAGTAATTCTCAGAAGAGATCATGTTAATGGTGGTGCACTACGATGACTGCAAAAAAAAAAAAAACATTATTGATGCATGACTAATGTGGCTGAGCTGGTTACTAAGCTTAGAAGAAATTAGAAATGCCCTGTTTTACATGTTACTGGAAATACAGCATTTGGGCCAATGATAATTTCTGCTTCTCCTGTATTTGGACTTGTAGGATGACAGTTCGTGAGTAGCAGCCCCCACATGGCTATGGTTAGTTTGATGTACATTGTGCAACTGAACAAAAATGTAAGATAAGTTTTTTTAAAAAAGCTATTAAAATATAGTGTAAACCTCTGTAACCTTACACTCTTTCCCTTTCATTCCATCAAATACCATTCAGATGTTTATTTTCAGGAAGTAAAACCCGTAATTTTCCCATAAAAACCCTCAGAACTATTTTTCTTAATATAACACCTCTCATCCAAGAGTACACCACAATGATTCACAAAATATTACAATCCCTACTGAAAGACCACATAGATTTGACAGGATTCAGGCTACTGTATAGTCATTGCTCAAGCTATTGAAAAATGTAGACATTTTAAGCAGTTTCCTAAAGCAAAGACACTAAACCTCTTAACAAAAAGCTAAGATTTTAAAAGAGAGGAACTCTCCTTGAATTGGGAAATTAGACGGTCACTATGTCATTCCAGGAACAAAGCGAGGCACATCTACACAACAATGGCTTTTCACAAGGCCAACTTGTAAAAACAGTCTTCACCACAGCACTTGGAATGAAATATCCTATGCGCCTCTTGTCGACAGAAAGTAAAACTCTGTAAAATATTGGAAGAAATTTATTCTGGGCCAAATATGAGTGACCATGGCCCGTGACACAGCCCTCAGGAGGTCCTCAGCCCAAGGTGGTCAGGTGCAGCTTGGTTTTATACATTTTAGGGAGGCATGAGACATCAATCAAAGACATTTCAGAAATACACTGGTTTCCCACCTGGGAAAGGCAGGAAAACTCAAAGTGGGGGCTTCCAGGCTCTAGGTAAAAGTAAACATTTTCTGGTTGACAACTGGTTGAGTTTCTCTGAAGACCTGGGATCAATAGAAAGGAAATTTTCAGTTTAAGATAAAAGACTGTGGAGACCAAGGTTCTTTTGAAGCCTCATAGTGGCTGCCCTTGGAGACAATAGGTGACAAATGTTTCCTATTCAGACCTTTAAAAGGTGCTAGACTCTTAATCTGTCTAGAATTGGGAGGGCCTGGAAGAAAGAGATCTAGCCATGTTAATAGAGATTCTTCACAGATGCATGACTAATGTGACTGAACTGGTTTTCCCACACAAAGGACAGCCTTGCAGGGCCATTTCAACATATGGCAAAGACACATGTTTTGGAGTAAAATATTTTGATCTTCTTCCTTGTCTTGTAATGTTATGCCAGAGCCAGGTTGGAAAGTAAGTCATGATACATAAGGTTAAATAAAACCCATCTGACGAGAATTGATGGTTTTTAAAGCATGACTCCTCAGACCCCTTAATCAGAGCCTAGTCCTCACCCTTTTAGGACACACCTTACCTGCAGGGATGCTGTCTCAGGGAGCCAGTTTGTCCAGATGTCCATCAGGAATGTGACAAGAAAATGAATCTTGGGACCCCCAAATCACTAAGCCAAGGGTAAAGTCAAGCTGGGAACTGCCTCAGGCAAAACCTGCCTCCCATTCTATTCCTAAGTAAGATAGCTACAAAGATAAGAAGCTACAGACCTCCCTCACAATTTGCCCACAAAGAAATTCCTTGTGGACAAAGGACAGACAGAACTCAAAGACATCCTTCTGAGGCTTCCCTGAGATAAATGCGTATCTCATTGCTTCCTCTCCCCTATTGTTTATGTAAAAATGATGATTCACTGAGCCAGACTAAATTGTGTATTCAGTGGAAAGCTGATCAAGGACTCAAAAGAATGTAACCTTTTGCCTCTTATCTACTCATGACCTGGAAGCCCTTGCCTCAAATCCCACTTTACCTGACTGAACCAAAGTACATGGTACACATATTGATTGATGTCTCACGTCTCCCTAAAAGGTATAAAACCAAGCGGTGCCCCGACCACCATGGTCAGGACCTCCTGATGCTATGTCATGGGTGCATCCTTAACCTTGGAGAAATAAACTTTCTAAACTGACCGAGACCTGTCTTAGATATTTTGAGTTAACAAGGGGCTCGAGGTCCACCCCTCCACCGGCTTCACCACACAGTCCACCTCCTGTACTCTGCTCCTCCAGACATAGACATAGACCTGCTCCTCCTGCACTCTGCTCCTCCAGACATAGACCTGGCACCCTTCCCTGTGTCATGAACCTGCTGCTCTAGTTACCTGGTCAGCACAGAGCACCTGACCTTGTGTAATACACGTGTTCCTATGTAAGAAAATACATTCCTTGAGCACAAGGACTTTGCCCTCTCTTCATTCATCTAACTCTTCATTCACAGAACACTGCCAAGTGCACAGCAGCAGCTAATAGATATTTTAAATGAACTAATTAATAGGCACTTTAATGAATACTATAATTAAAAGCACATACACATATGCATACACATGCATGCACATATACATACATACACCCATGCACGCTCGCATAGGCATATACACACACATGCACACAGGCATATACATACCCACACATACATTCATGCATATACATACACACACATGCACGCACGCATATACATACCCACACACGCATTCACACATATACATACGCACACGCATGCACGCATGTAGACATATGCACACATGCATTCACACATACATACGCACACACATGCACACATGCCTATACATATGCACACACGTACATTCACACATATACATATGCACACATGCACACACACATACATATGCACACGTGCACACACATATACATACCCACACATGCATTCACACATATACATACACACACATGCACGCATATACATACACACACGCATTCACACATATACATACACACACACATGCACGCACACATATACATACCCACACATGCATATACATACCCACACATGCATTCACGCATATACATACATTCACACATATACATACACACACATGCACACATATATACAGACGCACACACATGCACGCATGCATATACATACCCACACATGCATTCACGCATATACACACGTATTCACGCATATACACATGTATTCACGCATATACATATGCACACACTCAGGCATTCACACACAGGCACATATACTTGCACACATATACACACTGTGAAAGGAAAATAAACCTCTGGGCCCCCAAATCACCAAGCTAAAGGGAAAAGTCAAGCTAGGAACTGCTTAGGGCCAACCTGCCTCCCATTCTATTCAAAGTCACCCCTCTGCTCACTGAGATAAATGCAGATCTGACTGCCCCCTTTGGAAAGACTCATCAGAAACTCAAAAGAATGCAACCATTTGTCCCTTATGTACCCAGGACCTGAAGGTCCCCTCCCCGATTTGTGTCTTCCTGCCTTTGCTTCGAGTTGTCCCACCTTTCCAGACCGAAGCAATGTTCATCTTATGTATGTTGACTGATGTCTCATGTCTCCCTAGAACGTGTGAAATCAAACTGTGTTCTGACCACCTAGGGCAAATGTCGTCAGGACCTCCTGAGGCTGTGTCACGGCACCCGTCCCTAACCTGGGCAAAATAAACTTTCCAGTTTCACTGAAACCTGCCTCAGATGTTCAGGGTTCACACACACGCACATACAAACCAAATTTAAGGTGGGAGGAAATGAGCAGTGGTATATTTAACTGCTATTAGGAACAGATATTGAATTAAGAGTTCAGCCCAAAGTCAGACTGTTAACACTTTACTCTCCATGGCCATTTCACTGAATGTTTATAGAAAAAAACAGACCACTTGGAAAACAATATGAATAAAACAATCTCCACAAAGAGATGAAGAAATGACTGAAAACGAAGTTTAACATAAAATCTATTATTCATTATTTTTACCAGAGCTATAAAAACAGGAAACTTTTCAAAGAAGTGATATTTTTACTGTGTCCCTCCTCAGGAGAGCACTGCAGTGTTTCGACACGGGAGAAGCATCCCGGTGAAACAGCCATTGCAAAATTACAACTGAGACAGTGAAAGAAACCTGACCTAACCAACTCTATCTTGCTTCTAACCTCCAAGCCGTCCTTTTCATTCCTGGGCTGAGGCCAAATTAACTTGGGGAGGAACTTATAGTTTAACTTTGAAACAAAGATGGTAACAACCCTTTCCCAAAACAAACCCCCTTCTTGCCTGGGGACCAGACTGCCTTCGTAGGACCTACAAATTAGCTCAAAGATTAGAAATTATGGTTTAGCAGTAATGTAGCTGGAGGCTACAAGATTCTGACCACCTCCCCCACCCCTACCCAAAATTGCTCCTGGGGATAACATCGCTATTGTAAAACCTAAGATCAGTGCTTGAGATATTTTGCAGACCCTGCACTGAATGGATCAGCTGGTACCCCACCCGATCAATAAACTGGTTCAGCTGGTCGTGCGGCCCCCACCCAGGAACTCACTCAGCACAAGAGGACAGCTTTGACTCCCGATGAGTTCACCTCTGACCTGACCAGTCAGAGCTCGTGATTCACTGACTCCACCCACCCACCAAATTATCCTTAAAAACTCCCACCCCCAGATTCCTGGGGAGACTGATTGGAGTCATAATAAAACTCCAGTCTCCCATACAGCCGGCTCTGTGTGAATTACCCTTTCTCTATTGCAATTCCCCTGTCTTGATCAACTGGCTCTATCTAGGTAGCAGACAAGGTGAACCATTGGGCGGTTACCCCAGTGGCTCAGCTGTGGCCCTCAGCCAGTGACGGCACCACTCACCGGGCCCGCAGGCTTCACGCAGAAGTCACAGCCTGCGTACCCACTCACATGCAGAGACAGTGAGGGTCCAGCCAGGGTGCCCGAGAGAGCCATGGTGGGGGAGGATCAACAACCCACATTTGGGATGAATTATTCTGAACCACTTAGAAGAAAAACTGGTCATTTACTTATTTATTTTGTTTTTCATTGACCCATAAGAACTGCACATATTTTGGGGTACAGCATGGTGTTTTGACACACACGTGTGAGGCCCCAGTCATGGGATTTAGCACATTGAAAACTCCTCCCAACAGCTACTCAGTGCCAACCTGGGCCTGTTTTCCTCACACTGGCTGAGTGCACACTTCTCTAGGTCCCAGTAAATGAGCCTAGGAGTGACACAGCCTGAGCAAAAAGAAGGTAGACACAAACACAAACAGCAAAACCAGCTAACAGGCAGCCACCCAGCAGGCGAGGTGAACACCAGACACAGGATTGGGGACATGGGGCCCTGGAGACACCACATGCCACGTGTGGGGTCAGGTGTGTGGGGTCAGGTGTGCGGTGTGGGGCGTCAGGTGTGCGGCGTCAGGTGTGCCGCGTGTGGCATCAGGTGTGCAGTGTGTGGGGTCAGGTGTGTGGTGTGGGGCGTCAGGTGTGCAGTGTGTGGCATCAGCTGTGTGGCATGTGGCAGGTGTGCCGTGTGCAGCATCAGGTGTGCAGTGTGCGGTGTCAGGTGTGCGGCATCAGGTGTGCAGTGTGCGGCGTGTGGTGTCAGGTGTGCGGCATCAGGTGTGCAGTGTGCGGCGTGTGGGGTCAGGTGTGCGGTGTCAGGTGTGTGGCATCAGGTGTGCGGCATCAGGTGTGCGGTGTGTGGGGTCAGGTGTGCGGTGTGGGGCGTCAGGTGTGCGGTGTGTGGCATCAGCTGTGTGGCATGTGGCAGGTGTGCCGTGTGCAGCATCAGGTGTGCAGTGTGGGGCGTCAGGTGTGTGCTGTGTGGGGCGTCAGGTGTGCCGTGTGCAGCGTGTGGCGTCAGGTGTGCGGCATGTGGCATCAGGTACACTCTGGATCCGAGGACAAAGAACACCCACGAGAACCTTCCAGGTGTGCAAAAGGAGATTCGAAGCTCACCAGAGTGCAGCCCCTCATGCGTCTCTCTCAAGCTCGAGTGACTTAGTGAATGAAATGCTCGTGTCCACTCGGAACTGCTTAGGGAG
Source organism: Pan troglodytes (assembly GCF_028858775.2). Lineage (NCBI taxonomy): Eukaryota > Metazoa > Chordata > Mammalia > Primates > Hominidae > Pan > Pan troglodytes. The sequence goes on from NC_072403.2 coordinate 181,715,239, forward strand.
CCGGAGGGAGGCTGGGCTGTGCCCTGGTGCCATCCCCGATCCCCCTCAGCTCAGCCAGGGACATACAGGACCTAAATCAAAAACAGCCATCGACCGTTTCCAGGGAGTCAGGTGACCTCCCAAGTTCTCTAATAACTAAAGAAAACTTCATTAATTTTCATAAATAAAAAGGATAAAGTAACCAATTTAACTAAATAACTTTCCCATGAGAGTTTGACAACCACTGAGAAGAGAGCTCACCTGACCGTCAACTAGAGCCCTTGCTGTGGCCTGTGACTGATGCCTGGCCCATGGGACATGTGAGCCACGGCCATGCAACCCCATGGGATGAAAAATTCGAGATGTGTGTTCACTGCAGCCCCAGGTAGATGGCACGAGACCAGGGACACAGGTTCCCTTGAGTCAGAGCACGGAGAGTACAAGAGCAACCATCCCACAGCCTGGCTGGGCAGCCAACTGTGGCAGCTCTCACCCTCAGGGCCCAGCCCACCCACTGAGGGGACCTGCAAGATGCAACTCCTGTTCTAGGCTTCACTTGGCATCTGTAATAAACACACACGTAGCTGCTTCTCTTACGTCACCACTATGGAAAGCCAAAGGCTGAGTCCTGGAGTGCCCACGCCAGCAGCAGGTCATGGAGTTCCTCTGGGTCCACGATGGCCCTGCTGAAATACTGAAAAAGGCAGGCAGATCCAACGGCTGTAACTCAGACAGGCCCCTTAAAACTGCCAGGACTGGGCTTGGACTAAGCAAGCAATTTTTGAGCACCGACTGTATGCTAGTAAGGGATGGCTCTGTCCTCAAGATGAGAATCTCACAGGAGAGAGGATTAATCACACGTCATTCCAACTGCACTGATGAGCCCTGGAATAGCAGTGTAGACACAAGACCAAGTAAGGGGCCGAGTCCAACTACTGACAGGCCAGGGAGGCCTCCTGGGGCGGTGGTGGAGACTGAGCCTGTACAGTCGGAAGGGTCTGCCTGTGACCCAGGCCACAGAGCAAGAGCACAGCGTGCAGCTGGCGGACGCTCAGCTCCACCTTCTGAGAGCCCTGGGCTGAAGTGCCGGGGACTAGGCCCGACGGGGTCAGTCCTGTGTCTCAGAGTCAGCCCCGTTCACTGGGCTCACTGTCAGGTGGGTGCAGTCAGGAAGCTGGCAGGCAGGTGCAGTCGGGAAACCAGTGTGGAGCCTTAGCTGCTCCGTGGGGTCAGAGCTTAGGTGCCAGTGGTGCCTGCTCAGATCTCACGCCGGCACCCCTACTCCATCTGGGGCTCTGGGGGGGATGAGGATGCCCCGTGCTCCACGTTCATGATGCTGTGACTCTGAGGACAGAGCCCGCCTCTTCTCAGCAGACAGAGCATGTGTGTCACATGGGAGCTGGCCCTGATGCCCTCCTGTGACTGTCTAGGCCACCACAGAAGCCGACCGGGGTGTGAGAGAATGGCCCAGCCCAGCAGCCTGGGCTTCATGTGGGCGCCAAGCTTGAGACTGGGTCTGAGGCATCACCAAGGACACTGACAGGGTAAGAACGAGAAGGTGGTACAGGGTCTGCATGCAGCCTCGGGCTTTTATCCTAAAAGCTGCTGGGCCTCTGAAGAATTGACAGTGAAGATTAAAATAACCTGAATGGGGTTCTGAAGGCACAGTCAACAGTAGGTGATGATAGGCGGAGACAAGCCCGCGGGGACAGCTGCTGGGGAGCAACTACAGGCCATAGGTGGGACAGAAGACGGCAGCGCTAGGCCTCCCACACCTGCACCTATGCGGGTGTGGGTGTCGCCTTCCTGAGGCTTTGCACACCCACAGAGGGTGACAGAGCGGGGCTGTGCTGTGGTGAGTAGGGTGGCTGCAGAGGCACCAGCCAAGGGGGGTTGCATTGCCTGTGGGGCTGGGTGCAGAACACAGCAGGCTGTGCCAGGCTCCTGCTTCCTTCTCTGGGCCACACAGTGGGCAGTGGGGGGTCAGGCCCAGGCCCCTCCTGCTGGTGCAGCTGTCCCCTCCTCCTTCAAGGCTCAGCCCCAGGACCACCTCCTGGGGAACACCTTCCCTGACCCCACCTTGTTCAGAGGCCCCACAGACTACTTCATAAACTGAATACACCTCCTGCCTCTGACCTGGAAGGTGATCCTGAGGATGACATCATGCCGCTTTCCACATGAGTCCACACCGTGCAGCTCAGAATGCACTCACACCACGTCCGTGAGTAAGTAGATGAGGCCATTGTTCCACAACAGAGCACTTCCTTGCCGAAATGGTCACCCTTCACAGCAGTGGTTTTTAGACACACAGAACCAGCCCTTCGAGAGGCCATGCGTTCATCCAGTGTGTAAAACAGATAAAGGCAGAAGTCTCCCGGTGGACTGGGCATGAGGATGCTCCGCTGTGGACACCAACAGCACCACTGGGCAGTGCCTGTGCCGCCGAGGAGCTGAAAACCTGTACTCTGAAGAGTCCTCACTGTAACAGATCAGCAGCTGCCCTCCTCCTGACAGCACATTTCTCATTTCCTGGTAAGGAGAGCAGAGTTCTGATGTGAAAGGCCACAGCGGCTGTAACTCAGGACTGGTCCTCCAGCGCCGCTGTAATTCGTCAGGGTCCTCCTCCATGATTTCCTCGATAACTCCTCACCACCATCATCTAATTGCTGATTTCTAACATATATTTAGAAACAATGTTCATTACAGTAAATTAAATGGGACAAGAATGAAATTTGATGCTTTAAGTCTTGAAAATAAATGTATTACAATCAAACTAACAAAATATAAACATCTTTTTAAAAACAAATCTTAATTATGCTACAAATTCACTTCCTATATCTTCGTTCTCCAAGTCAATGCTTTTTTACGGCTTGAAGTGTTCTAAAAAATCTATGATGATGCTTCCAAACACAACATATTTTAAAAGCCAGAATAAAGCTAAATGTAAACACAGCCTCATCTGGCTCAAGTCTCCTCAATTATTGAAACAAAAGATAAAAGAAGCCAAAATGACATCAGCACTAGAGGAAGAGAGGAAAAACACGTATCAGAACGTGGAGATCATCTATGTATTGGAGCGCCATTCACCATGCCTGCTGTCCTGAGGCTCCCGAGGCGAGCCAGGCCCAGCGTCTCCATCCTCCTCCCTTGGTGCTGTGCACGGGGAGCCTCCACATTGCTCAGGCAGGTGCAGCCACAGCATGGGGTGTGATGTGAAGTGTCAGGAGCTGGTTGACCTGGTCAAGATACTGGGTTCACTTGAGATAACCTGACATTTAGATGGTAAGGAGGGAAGAAAAACAGCATCCAGGCAGAGGAACTGGGCAGGCCTGGAGTCCCAACTCCCAGCTCACAGCCCATGCAGAGGGAGGAGGGAGGCCCTGCACTCTGAGTCCTCATCCATCGAATGTCCTCGCTGAGCCTGTGAGAACACACAGGGAAAGGCCACGGCGTTCCAGAGACTTGGTGAACATTAGTTCCTAGCTGTGACACTCAAAACATTCCACACACAGACTCTGGCAAGCACCTAGGGGTGACTCGGCGCCATGGTCTGGACATTGCTCTCCCCACAGAATTCATCAGTTGAAACCCCCATTGCAATGGTGTTAAGAGGTGAGGCCCTTGAGAAGTGATTAGGTCATGAGAGTGGAGTCTGCATGAATGGGCTGAATGTCCTTATGAGGGAGGTTTCAAGGAGTTTGTATTTCCATCCACCACTTGAGGATACAGCAGGAAGGCCCCGCCACTCAAGCAGAAAGCCCTCATGAGACGCTGATCTGCCAGTGCCTTGATCTCACACTTGCCAGCCTCCAGAACTGTGAGCAAATACATTTCTGTTGCTTGTAAATATCCCAGTCTAGGGCATTTTGTTACAGCAGCCCCAACAGACTGAGACTCCACATTTGGAGCCTCATGCGCATCAGCCCGCCTGCAGGATTTAAAATATGAGTCGCTCTACCAGCAGGAACACAGCGTGTCACAGGGAGACCAGGACACCACACGGCTTTCAGTGCAAACTTGCTGACCACACAGGAGGCTAAACAAGTTTATTCAATCTTTCTATTTCTCCATTTTATGTGCCTTTAAACTCCTCATAAAACCAAAAGTTTCATCTAACAGTATGTGAGAATGGGTAATGCCAGTTCAGATGCAGCCTTCTCTCATCCTCCCAGGACAGGATGGCTGTTCCCATCGCTACTCTCTGGCAGCGATTCCACATCATTTTATAGTGCTTAGAACAGTCAGCCTTGTGCGAATGTTATTCCACCCGTGACTACCACCTTCTGCCTTGTATTTCTTTGAACACTGAAACCATATCTAACTCAGCTTCTGATCTGCTGCTGCAGGTGGAGAAATTCTTGTGCATTTATCCCTAAAACTCACAGGAACAAAAGAACTGTGTGAGAGTAGTTGCATGTGGAACGTAAGAGTTTTCTAAAGCAGTACCCATCTGCCTCCATAAATTCATATTTTAAAAATTAGAAAAATAGCTTTCACTTAATGGACTTAGCACATACTAAGAGATTTACATACATTTAACCCTTTAACAGAGAAAAGCTTTATATATGCAAAAGGTTAGAAACTCTTCTGTTATGAAGTGGGAACAGAGAGGAAAGGAAATAAAATTACAAGATCATACCAAATAGCATCATATCATTTTCCAAAATAATTCTCTTGAAAATATTAGAAAATTGGTTAGCTAAAGTTAAAAGAATTATCTTTACCATTATCTTAAACCTTGCATGTTATTTTTTAAGTTATAAATTAGAAAGCATTAAAAACTCCGAAATTATATTTTGCATTTGCAACCTAAACATCTGAAACAATTTTTAAAAATTTGGGAACTAAATTGAAAAAAAATCTCAGCCTGAGCTCTAATAGGCCAAGTTTTAATCTAGACCAAGTTTTATGGCTCTGTCATAAACCCCAGAAAGAAAAGAACAAAAAGAGAAAGAAAATAGGGATTTATAATGGAAATGCTGACAGACCATTTTCCAAACACCAAAAATAAATTATAATTGGCTTTGCAATGACCACCTTTAATAAGAGTCATGCACAACCAATACAAAATTAAATGAACTAAGAAATATTTTTCTAATAATTGACAATGTTTGAGACAAGCAGCAGCAAGTGTCAGAAAGCATGGTAAGAAATATGTTTTAAATGTAAAATTGGCCGGGCGCGGTGGCTCATGCTTGTAATCCCAGTACTTTGGGAGGCCGAGACAGGCAGATCACCTGAGGTGAGGAGTTTGAGACCAGCCTGGCCAACATGGTGAAATCCCCTCTCTACTAAAAACACAAAAATTAGCCAGGCGTGGTGGCCCACGCCTGTAATCCCAGCTACTCGGGAGGCTGAGGCAGGAGAATCGCTTGAACCCAGGAGGCGGAGCTTGCAGTGAGCCGAGATCACGCAACTGCACTCCAGCCTGGGTGACAAGAGTGAAACTTCGTCTCAAAAAAAAAAAAAGTAAAATTTACAACATGAAAGAAACTTCATGTATAAGACTCATTTATCTTCACGACTGAAATTTTTAAACTCAAGAATGACAATGTTTGAGAAATTTAGTCAATTCTCACTTAACTGTATTATCTAAAGACTCACAGACTTTTAGAAAAACTGACCAGATAGACAACTACATAACATCTCAGGAGAGACTTTTCTTGTTAGCAATCTTTATCTTTAGATAAATTTTTAGACATTGCATTTTGAGAATAATATATCAACAAATTTTAAATACTGTTTGTCAAACTTTAACCTCTGAAATCTACATGCTGACGAGTCTTTTTAAGAAACCATTTTTTTCTCTAGATTTACATCTACTTTCTTATACAAAGAATCGAATCCTTTGCTTTCTGTTGGTAACAGCGAGTCACAGTTCAAATCGGCGCATGTCAAGTGAACAGATTCCAGGTTCCAGGTACGACCAAGATCAGACACAAAGACGGCGCAAACCCTAGTCTGCACTCAGGTATCTTAAAGTCAAATGTCTTTGCGTGGAAGTTTCACTAAATAAATTTAGTAGGTCAGACTTATACTTTAACATTCTACATCCAAATATTAGCTATCAATATCTCATTAAACTGCACTTGAATTTAAAAGGAATCATAACACCTAAAAAATAAGACGGGTTGGTCGGGCGCAGTGGCTCACGCCTGTAATCCCAGCACTCTGGGAGGCCGAGGCGGGCGGATCACAAGGTCAGGAGTTTGAGACTAGCCCGGCCAACATGGTCAAACTCCATCTCTACTAAAAATACAAAAATTAGCCAGGCGTGGTGGCACGCGCCTGTAATCCCAGCTACTCGGGAGCCTGAGGCAGGAGAGTCATTGGAACCCAGGAGGTGGAGGTTGCAGTGAGCTGAGATCATGGCACTGCACTCCAACCTGGGTGACAGAGGAAGATTCCATCTCAAATCAATCAATCAATCAATCAATCAATAAGGTGGGTATTAGGCTAACAATCATTTTAAAAGTTAATAACTCAATTATTAAATTCATTTAAAAGCTGAGAAATATATAAAATCTAGCAATCAAATCTTTCCCTGATTTTGACAGATCTTACTGCGAAATTAGTAGTATCAGATCATGGCTCTCAAATACCAACAGTGCTGCCTAGTCTCATCATAAATCACCAAACTGACTTCTTTTTCCTTCACAGCTTTCCCAGAAAACACAGAAACATGGAGTATTACACACAGCACTGATTCAACTAATTCGCACTTCGTTTGTGAAGTATGCCGTTTTCATAGCCTCGTAAAGAAGTTACAGGATTCTTCAAAGGGATCCCTTCACTCATCTGAGACACCCACTGCACAGTGTTTAAAAACATGTTTGCTCTGGTTTATATGCAGGAAGAGTCTAAACAAAAAGAAAAAATGCAGAAAAATAATCTTTTCTCCAACAACTCTCCCCAAGCTGATATTTCCATGGTGTTATTCAAACCAGAAAAGCCTTCTCCTATTGAAACTTGAAATGTCCTATTAATGAACTGGGTGGTGGGGCGGGGGGTGGAAGATTAAAAGGAAGGCAAGATAAAGACGCCTGTCGGAGCCTTTAAACCCTCCCTTCTCTGACCAAGGCTGCCCACAGGGAGGGCACGGAGGTCGGCTTCGCTTCCACAGGCAGCCTCCCCAGGCGTCCTCCTGGCCTCTGAAGTTCTGACTACCCCACACTGCCAAGTCCCTGGATCTGCCTCTCTGAAGAGCCATCCAGACTGACATGCAGGGAGACCATCTTCCTGGACACGGAGCCTCTGAATCCCGGGGTCTCTCATGCTGCACCCGTTAAAGTCTTCCTGTGGCCCTGACACCTCCATCTCCCCTTTATCCAGAAAAGATGCAGGAACAAATCTGCTTCAATGTAATTTAACTTAGCAGCCCAGAATCTTTGCTCTTTCTGATTTGAACTGATTAAAAAACTTTATAGATAATCAGACCATACCTGTCCTATTAAACAGAAATTTAAAAGACTCAAAATGTGGGCCGGGCGCGGTGGCTCACACCTGTAATCTCTGCACTTTGGGAGGCTGAGGCAGGCTGATCACGAGGTCAGGAGTTCGAGACCAGCCTGACCAACATGGTGAAACTCCGTCTCTACTAAAAATACAAAACAAATTAGCCAGGCGTGGTGGCTCATGCCTGTAATCCCAGCTACTCAGGAGGCTGAGGCAGGAGAATCGCTTGAACCCAGGAAGCAGAGGTTGCAGTGAGCCGAGATAGTGCCACTGCACTCCCGCCTGGGTGACAGAGCGAGACTCTGTCTCAAAAAAAAAAAAAAAAAAAAGAAGACGCAAAATGTGTTAACCTGTGGATAACAAAGTCTGTTTAACCAACATTGCAATACTTCACTTGGCAAAATGATACCCTGAATCATGATATAAATGCCAGACGCATCGTAAGTTAAATCCTCAACTTGGAAAACCTTTCCAGGCATATCAACAACCAAAATAGCAGTTTTAGTCCTAAGAAATACAGTTTTGTTCCCAAGACTTAGAGGCCCTCTTGGGTACCAAGTGTCTTTTGAACCGTGCAGCTATCAGACAATGAACTCATCAAATGTTTCTCCTGTAATGCCACCCTTTAACCTACCGCTGTGGATATTTGTAAACTTTGTCTCTGTCAAAACAGACTGGCTGTATCCAACAGCCTCCACCTTCAAAAAAAAGCTACTGATTTAGCAAGGCTGCCCCAGTTCATAGAACCTATGTGTCTACCATGCAATCCATTATTGCTTAACATATACAACCCTATCAAGTTTTATGTGAGAATGTTTTACTAGTAAAATCTTAATATGGGCCCATAAAATAGTCAAACACAAACGTAGAAAACTTAACATTCAACATGATATTAAAATATCTCCTAGGGTCAAACATCAAGGCTTTGAATAATTTAATGATCAATAAAAATTAACATTGAATTTGGTAGCAAACACTTATAAAATGGCATCATACATTTGTATCTGTTAAATGCTTTAAGCACATAGTTTTACAGATGATACATGTTATCCAAAAACTTACTCACTTTATTTTGGCAGATTTGATGGACAGGCCGTGAGTGGGCTTCCGCTATCACCGCTGCACTGCAGCCGGCGTTGAGGTCGAACACTTCCACGGTCCTGTTCCGGCCAGCTGCGAGTACGATGTCTGCGATAATCCAGTTAGGGAGCTCTTCTCAACACTCTTACCCATGGGGAAGGGACAGTTCCCTCTCTTTTACTAAGAAAAACTTTGGAATATTAGAAGACTCATGAATGGATGACTAGTTAAGAATTTCTGAAATGCCGCAGGAAAAGTCCTGAGTCCAGTCCAGCCCCACCCCATCTGACTCCAGGTGTTGGCAAGAGCAGGTGGGCGGGGGGGGGGGGGGTGCTGCTTAGGAAAAGGGAGACCACCACAGTACCTATTTTGAGGTGTGAGTTCCAGCTTTAGATACGTGGTGTTTGAGATGTCCATGAAACACCCAAATCAGATGTCAAATAATTGAATATGTAGATACTGCACTCAGCAGAAAGGACTGGACTAAGATTAGACAGATCCACAGAATGGGTGACAGCACCTGGGGCAGGCTTCACGATGGGAGACACAACCCAGACAGTGCCATGTCGGCAGGTGACCGTGACGTGCTTCATAAACTTGACCTATGAGGAGCAATGTATACATTTAGGGCTCGTGTGACCACCAGCACTCCCCAAGCCTCAATGCTCAGCCCTGAATGCTGTAGTAATGTGTACAGGTGGTGGGAACCCAGGTGCACTGGAGTCAAGAGACCTGTAATGCTGGTGTTAGCGTTGGATTACTCTTGACTCTAGTACTCTCGTATTCCAGAAACCATCATTTAAGCTAGAATAATCCTAATGACATATTTCTTATTTCTGCTAGGTATTTTAACACCTATTCTAGCATGAAATTACCACGTTTCTAAAGAAAACATACTGCAACCTCCTAACACTTTTAGTTCAACTACAAAACCCTCCAATAGAGTTCAACGTAGATTGAACTTTGAGTAAATTAAAACTTTATACAATGAATTCCTAAAGATCTGGAGCTTTTCCCCTAAATAAATTAAAATCAACTTTGAAAATTAAAAGCAATGGTGTTAGCCATAAAAATCTCAAAAATTAAAGTTCTGGGATTCCATTTCATATTATTTTGAACAGCAACCGCTATGATTTTTGCCAGCTCTGCAGATGAGATAGAATGACTAAATTACTAGACATTAGTCAACAAAGTCCAGAGCAGAAGGGCCAGGTCAGCCCACCCACCTGCTGGATGGCATGAGCTGTACGGCACTCAGGTTTCTTCTTCCTTTGAGGCCCTTTCTCAATGTTGAGATGAATTATTACACGTACAATTAACACAAGGATGGCGAGCTCCATGAGAAGGGTCCCTGCATTCCCGGAGCCCCACACAATGCCTGACACTCATGAGATGCTCAGCACACGCCTCTGCCAGAGGAACAACACTCAGGGCGTAAAACCCTACCAGGATCTGGGAGAAAGGATACGGGAATAAAAGTCGTTGACTGCCGATAAACTGGTCATGTCTACTGCACCTGTCGTGGAGAGCCTGCAAATCAGCTTGGACTTGCTCTTCTGTTTATATCTGGAAGAGAAAATCAAGATGATCAATCTTTTTGCTTTCCTTCCACTACAACTAAACACCTTATCTTTAAAAACATTAAACAGGAAAAGAAAGTTTTCATATCACTTTAAAAGTCATATTTTATGATACTGAGGGGAAAAGTGAATTAGCTACCTTAATTTTTCTTTAAGAAAAAAAACCTGTTTTTCTATTAACATCTAATTATTTGTGGTGATTTTTGACATACAAAAGATCCCCCACGCCGTCCTCCTTCTTCAGTCTGTGATCAAATGCACCAGCCTTTTTCTATAGGGTATTTCCATGTATGCTTAGAAAATCCTGCCCATCTCCCGCTACATATAACTGAACACATGCCTCAGCTTCACTGCCTCCCGAAACCCAACTGAAGTGCCTGCAAAGTGATCTCTAAGAGAAAGTCCCACAAGATCAGAAAGAGGAGGCAGGAACAAGAAGAGAATCCGCCAACTCTCAGGGGCAAAGGGCTGTGGCAGCCGAGATGGGAACGCTGTGACGTGAGCTGACTTGTGAAGCTCCCTCCCAGTAAGTAAAAATAAACTTTAGGCCAGGTGTGGTGGCTCATGCCTGTAATCCCAGCACTTTGGGAGGCCGAGGCGGGCAGATCACGAGGTCAGGAGTTCGAGACCAGCCTGGCCAACATAGTGCAACCCCGTCTCTACTAAAAATACAAAAATTAGCCAGTTGTGGTTTTGGGCGGCGGAGGGGGGAGGGGGGGCGCCTGTAATCCCAGCCACTTGGGAGGCTGATGCAGGAGAATCCCATGAACTCGGGAGGCGGAGGTTGCGGTGAGCCAAGATCTCACCACTGCACTCCAGCCTAGCGACAGAGTGAGACTCCGTCTCAAAAACAAACTTTAGGACTGAAAGTCCCAGGCACCTCTGAAGACAAGGCTGAGGGAGGGGCCGTAGGAGGGGGCCGCTGGGTCCTGGAGCCCTTCCTCTGCATGCAACCCGCCCCAGCATGGGCCAGAAGTCACTCCTGGGATGCTGTGCCACAGGATAGATGAGAGTGGGGATGCTCTCATTGAGATCGGGGATTCCTTGCAAGCCCGTCTATCAGATGCGATCGGATGGAAGCCCAACCCTTGGCAGGTCCCAACCCGATGTCCCTCCATGAGAGAAGCAGGCAGATGCAGTGCCCATTCCGAGCGCAGGGCACCTGCCCCAATTAACAAACTGAAGGCACACATCTCAGAAACATAACTTTGATTAAGAAAGGTGTGCTCATGTTACACTCAAAAAAATAAAATGACATGAATACACAGAGATACAGCAAAAATACAAAACTATGACCAAGAAGCAAATATATCAATCTCAAAAGGAGGAAAAAGGGAAGAGGACAGGACTGGGAGATAGGTTCCTAATTCCCTCTGTAATATTTTATTTCTTTAAAAATTCTGGAAAACAAAGATAGTGAAATGTTAATACTTGTCCAAGCTAGGTGTAGCTAAGAAGATATTTATTATTCCCCATATATATGTATATATTTGAAACAGTTCATAATTTAACTGTATGTTATCAATAGTATTTGTCCCACATAACATCACTTCAATATGCTGCAGAGCCGAGATGATAATTGAGGATTCTCAAATCCTCCAAATTCTCGGATTCCGTCATGCCAAAGGCCCCGCGCATAGTAATACAAAGGAAGGTTTAAAATGCGTAGGATCTGGATAATTCCCTCTCATCAAGAGTTTGGTGATATGAGGTCATTATTAAATTTGGGGCAACATTTTAAAATGTAAATACCTTTCAACATCACATTATTGAAACAGCTTCCTGTGATCTAAAAATAATGCACAGAGCAGGGGGTGCCTACCTCTTAATCTCATCTTTGCAAGTGTCAATGTGATACCTCAGTAGCTGAAATTCAGGGCCAGAAGATAACAATATAAAGGCATCTATATAATAAAACTGTGCAGACTGTATAGGTTTAGAAAACATGTCTTTGCCCTGTAATGCAAATTAGTAATTACTGTCAATATAATAAATGTTAACAAAAACACTATTGCTCTAAACATAAAATTATTTGTTCTTAAAACCCAACATCTATTTGTTCTAAATGTGTACATAAACTTTGTTAGACCCAATCTACAATTTTTGTTTCTGCCTACTACTTCTGAAAGGTATTCTATGATTAAAATTTTACTGTAATGCTTTGAATTCCAGCCATTTAACAACTTTAAAAGAAAATCGAAACTTAACAGTAAACATACTAAGTACCAAAGATTTTATTAAAGCTGAAATTCAAAATGTTTTAAAATACAGTTCTGAGGTGTCTGCTCTCAAATTTAGACCTCACAACCAAACGTTATGACACAGAGCAAGCTGACGGCATCCACAGCTCTCAGCAAACTCCTTCCTGAAGCTGCTGCCAAACGCTTCACCTTTAGAGACCCTAGGTCTTCTTTAATTGACACTTCCTTTCTTGTCTTTCTCGTATTCAATCCCCTTTCTATAAAAGACGCAAAGAAAATAAATCCCAACATCTTTGAAAATTGGACTGCTTTTTATGTTATGTTCTTTGCAAGTCGCCTGCTCATAATTTCATGATTTGAAGGTGAGTTTCCTACCATTGCCTTTTCTTTCCCTGTCCTAGTCATAAGGTTATCATCTTCCTGTCTCTCCTTTCCTGTTCTGCTCCCAAATGATCTCCCATAAGTTCATCAAAACAAGTCACTCCTCTCCCTAAAATATACTTCCGCCATGTAATAGCCCCTTGGCCATTACTGCTATCTGGACTATGAAATCACACTGAATCAATATTTAAAATTCTTCAAATGTTTCAGTATTAATCATGTGGCATTCGCAGACCATAACAAACATAAGACCATATGAATGTATGCATGCACGTGGCAAGTATGTAAGTGTGCGCGTGTGTATGCATCTATCTGCGTGTGTGCCTATTGCATGTGTATTAATACGTGGCAAATATGTAAGTGTGTGTATGTGTATGCATCTATATGCATGTGTGCCTATTGCATGTGAGTGAATATGTGGCAAGTATGTAAGCGTGCATATGTGTATGCATCTATATGTGTGTGAATATGTGGCAAGTATGTAAGCGTGCATATGTGTATGCATCTCCGTGTGTGAATATGTGGCAAGTATGTAAGTGTGTGTATGTGTATGCATCCATATGCGTGTGTGCCTATTGCATGTGTGTGAACACGTGGTAAGTATAAGTGTGCGTATGTGTATGCATCTATATGCGTGTGCCTACTGCGTGTGTCTATGTGGCAAGTATGTAAGTGTGCATATGTGTATGCATCTACATGTGTGTGAATATGTGGCAAGTATGTAAGTGTGCGTATGTGTATGCATCTATATGCGTGTGCCTCTTACATGCGCGTGAATATGTGGCAAGTATGTAAGTGTGCGTATGTGTATGCATGTATATGCGTCTGTGCCTATTGCATGCGTGTGAACATATACATGTAGACACACATTTAAGAAACTAATCAATAACTGTTATTGCATTGAAGCAATAACTTTTAATCAATAACTTTTATTGCATTAAAGCAAACTCTCGGCTTACGTCCCTTTCCTCATCTCCTGTTAAGGTAAAAGAATGAGACTTTTGAGAAGCTCTCAGCTCCTTTGGAAATGACTGCCCATGGCAGAGATGACTGTCCATTACCAGAAGCAGTGCGAGCTCTGCCCCACGAGCCGACCACACCCGCAGGGTCCCATCCCGGGCCGCAGAGAGCAGCCACCTCCGGTCCTGGCTCCAGCACACGGCATTCACTGCCCCGTCATGACCTAACAGGAATGACCAGAGAAGGTTACTATTTCTACTATTAATATCAGTTTTGACTGAGTGCTACTTACCTGGTACTTTTATACAACACAACTGGAACAGCATTTTTCAAGTAATTAGGGGTGCGCCAGGAGGCTTCTCCTCGCCACAGTGAGGCCACAGAGCCTGAGGCAGGGTGCACCATCTCCCTTCAGTAGAGACTCAGTGTGGCTTCTGAAGGCAGTTGCTCTAAAGCCTCACGTTCCATTTTTTCAACTTTTATTTTAGATTCAGGAGGTGCAGGTGTGGGTTTGTTAGGAGCGTGTACTGTGTGGTGCTGGGTACTGTGTGGTGCTGGGTACTGTGTGGTGCTGGGTACTGTGCAGTGCTGGGTACTGTGTGGTGCTGGGTACTGTGCAGTGCTGGGTACTGTGTGGTGCTGGGTACTGCGTGGTGCTGGGTACTGTGTGGTGCTGGGTACTGCATGGAGCGTGTACTGTGTGGTGCTGGGTACTGCATGGAGCATGTACTGTGTGGTGCTGGGTACTGCGTGGAGCGTGTACTGTGTGGTGCTGGGTACTACATGGAGCGTGTACTGTGTGGTGCTCGGTACTGCGTGGTGCTGGGTACTGTGTGGTGCTAGGGTTTGGGGTGTGAGTGAACGCCTCGGCCAGGCAGTGTGGAGCGTGTACCGTGTGGTGCTCGGTACTGTGTGGTGCTGGGTACTGTGTGGGGCATGTACTGCGTGGTGCTGGGTACTGCGTGGTGCTGGGTACTGTGTGGTGCTGGGGTTTGGGGTGTGAGTGAACGCCTCGGCCCGGCAGTGTAAAACCTCGCATTTCTTAAACTAAGAAGTTCAACATTATGTGTGCATCTGTGAGTGTATGTTTTCAGAAAAGAACATGATAACATTTAGTATTATGAACTACAGTATAGAAATCTGTGGACTCCATGATAATGTATCAGTATGTTAAAGAACTGCTGTCAACGTTGAAGAAAAAAGTGAAAAAAAAAAGCCCTGAGCACACACATATAAGTTGATCATTTGTTGTGACAGATTTGAAAAGTTTTGTCTAAACTCACAATGGCTGCTTGGATGCTGATTTCTGAGAGTGCCAATGCTGGTCTTCAGGTGTCTGAATATCGGCAGTGTGTGCTGCTCTGATATTAAACTAAGGTAGGCGATGAGGCAAACAGTGTTTATTTCGTACACCTGTAGGAGCTTTTCTGTCCACTCCCCACCTCATCCTACTCCCAGCCTAACCCTGGGGCCCAGACCCTGAGCACGTGCTGGTTTCTGGACCTGTCTTGCCTCATAACCCCTAGAAGGGCTGTCAGGGCAGGAGGCATCTTCAAACAGTCTCTCAGCTGCCACCACCTGACGGTTCTAAGAAGCGGCGGACACAAAGGAAAGGAGAAAGCAAAGACGACCAGGGATGCGCTTCTTTTCAGAGGTCGGCCCTGGAGCGAAAGCCAGCTGTGTGGCATGGTGAGGAGGGCGAGAGGGGACGAGCTGGGGAGGTGAGGGCAAGGAGAGGCCGCACCCAGCCCTGCAGCCTCTGACCCCTGAGCACCCGGGCTGGGATGGCAAGGAGAAGACTGACGGGCAGCCTCACTCATGCTTCCTGACAACAAATGACCCTAGACCTGCTCGACGACCCCATTTCGCCTCCATAGCTCACAGGGAATGGGTAACCACAACTCCCGAGAAAATTCCTGCCATAGCCGGGATCTCCCCACGGAGCAGAAGACCCCTTCCTGCGGGCCTCAGCATGTGAATCACACATCACAATTTATAGACTAGACAATGAACTGCAATCTCACTACATCACATCTGTCAGGGTACCAACATAAAAAAGAAGGCAAAACCAGGAAAGATATAAGAATAAGAACATAACTCAGTTCTGCAACAGGACGCCAGGAAACGCAGAGCTGAAATTCACAGCGCAGAAAAACGTGAAATAGCTTTGCTGCCCTCACGTGTAGAGTTCTGGCAGTTTTAGCAAAAGTACAGAGGCTGGTTAAGGAAAGCTCCAAACATTCCTCACTGCTGCCCAGCTAACAGCAGCTGCAAGACTCAAAGGAAAGTCACGTTTGTGACTGCCATTAATAGACATCACCCATGCCGCTTGTACTGAACACCAGCGGTGTCTGCAGCTCTGCACCATCCAAGAATATTGCAGGTTCACAGACACCTGCTGCAGGGCCTGGTCCAGGCAGCCTGGGCCATAAGGGCGTCCTCCCAGTGGGAAGGGCCTGACGCATCTGCCCGGTGACTGACCTCAGAAGTCACTCCATTACCAGCCATGTGGCGCACTGTCTTCCAATATCAAGCTCAGACCAGCCTCCATTGCCTGACCCACAGGCTGCAAGAGGCCGCGAGAGGTCGCACAGGAGGGAGGGTGAAGTCACTGCTACCCATGCTCTTCCTTCTTAGTGAGACTGAGAATGTGTTTTTCTACGTGAGGTCGCACAGGAGGGAGGGTCAAGTCACTGCTACCCATGCTCTTCCTTCTTAGTGAGACTGAGGATGTGTTTTCTACGTGAGGCCACACAGGAGGGAGGGTCAAGTCACTGCTACTCATGCCCTTCCTTCTTAGTGAGACTGAGAAATGTGTTTTTCTTGTCCTTCCCACCTCCTCCTACCAGCACAGCGTTTGCTGCACGTCCAGTGGCCACTAAGCCACCAAGGCCAGCAGAGGCACCGGCAATGCAGGGGTTGCGAAGTGCCACCTTCTGCTCAGCCCCGACAAGTCAGCCTGGTCCTTCATCTCAAGTGTCAAGGACGGACCTCCCACTCCCAGGATGAAAACAATGGAGATTCCTTAGAACTTGCCAAAGGTGGGATCCCCCTCCTCTCCCGAGCTCCAGCCCCAGACACATGCGTGAAGCGCTGCGGGCCGCAGGGTGCATCGAAGACGAATCACCGCAGGCAAGGCCGGGCCCTCTGGAGCCAATCCCCACGAAGCAACGTGCCCATGGGGGACCACATGGGTGCCTCTTCCTCTCTCTCCCCACGATCTCCTCACGGTACGGAAGGCCTCCCTCCTCTTCAATTGGCCAGTTTCCCCTGTGGTGAGTATGATGAGATGAGAAGCTTCAGAAACAGAGTGAAAAGGATTCTAAAACCCTACCTAGGTCAGGGTTTTAGACCTCTGGACCTAGACTTCCCCTGGACATGGACCCCGCGCTGGGGAAGCAGTCAAGGGTGTGGGGACATAAGCAGCATGGAGGCCGGCGTGGGCAGTCCCCGCTCCGAGCAGCATGGAGGCCGGCGTGGGCAGTCCCCGCTCCGAGAAAGAGCAGAGCAGAAGCCACTCGGCGCAGCTCGAGCCAAACAAGAGCTCGGGACCAGGAGAGATGCGCATCTTCACTTCATACTTGGACAAAGATTTCTCTTTTTTATACAGTTCCACTATCTGTAATGGAATTTTAGATTTAATCTTCCGAAATGCCTGACCCCAGAACTTCACAACGATCACCGCTAGCTCCAGGGCGCGTCACAGATGACGCAGCCCTCCTGCGCAGCGCGCTCAGAAGCCGCCATCCCGTATCGCTGAGAATCTACTCTGTGCCAGGCACATGCTCGGCGGAAGGCCTGGGACTCAAGTACCTGTCTTTGGACTAGACACAATTTTTGATAGGAAAAATTCTAAAATCTAAAGCAGAAACACATTACTCCTTTATTAAATTAAATACGGTTGCTCTCAGTGGTTTTCAAGCTGGGATGTGCTACCTGACTGTATGCTCAGAGGCCCCTGAACTCTCCAGGAGAGAATTTGAATTTATACTTATTTGTCCCAGATCATAATGGAAATAAAGACACTCATTTTTCTGTGTTCTGGGCAGGTGCTGAGAGACCAGTCATATTTTCAACGTTGAGCGATGCCACTATTAAACGTTACACACCCAAAGTGAAACGATGTGGCTTGTGCAGTTGAGATGGTTAAATGTGGCCCTTCCCCCCCGCCCACAGAAACAGAGCAAGTTTTTGTAAAGATGAATTTGAAAACCCACTACATTTTCTTAGTTTAGTGAGAAGCCCTTTTTCCAACAATAAAATACACAGGGAAACACCCACGGTCAACAGAACAACCACTCATATCAACTATTCAGCCACGAAAGAGGCCGGCTCAGGGCTCCCAGGTGCACTGTGAAGATTCTGAGGCTGCAGGATAGATACGGGGTGGGACCAGGAGCAAGGGGCTCGAAGGGCAAGGGTGGCATCCAGGCCAAGCCCAGAGAACCGTTCTCCACCCAGACCATGCAGGGGGCGGCAGCTTTGCTCATGCAGGAGCCGAGCCCGGCTCTGCCTGCCCTTGGGGGCCTCCTAGACCTGGCCCTGGGTGTTAGCAAGCAGAGGGTGTGAGGCTGGAGTCACTGGGGGCGCTCATCTGCTCCCAGGTGTGGCCTTGCCTAGGCCTGGTTCCCACTGTCTCTGTCCCCAACTCAGCCCCACCAGGCCCCACCTCCGAGTTTCCTAATGACTGCCCTTGGGGTGGTCACGCGACAGGCTGTGTGTCCCATATTCGCAATGCTTGGGATTAGAGGTGTTTTGGAGTTCCCATTTTTTCAGATTTTGGAATATTTGCATTATGGCAGGTAAGCAACCCTAATCCAAAAATCTGAAATCTGAGATGCTTCAACGAGCATCTCCTTGATGTTATGTCGGCACTCAAAGTGTTCTGGATTTGGGGGTATTTGGATTTCAGAATTTTGGATTACGGATGCTCAACCTGTATAAAAACAGAAGGACTAGTGAGATATTTTGTGTTGTTTCTGTGCTTCTGTTAAAATATCTACCAAGTGTAAGTTCTAAAGCAAGCCATATCAGGATCCTAATGAAGAGCTGGCAGGTTTTATGGGATTAGAATTAGGAATCAAATATATGTCCCAGTTATGAGTTGAAATGGTCATAATTTTAACACTGTTGCTCTCAGATCTACTTTTTTAAAAAAAAAATTGTTTGCTTTGTTACATTTATAAAAATGTCTATGTACAAACCCCACTAAATTTCAAAATATATTTCAACTGTATGCCTTTTGATTACATTAATTAAATATATTTCAATTATTTAGGATTTGACTTCTTTCACTCCCCTAAAACTCTACAAATGAATGGCTCTTGGCCTCCAGGGCAACAGCCACGAAAGTGCTGCCACGCTGTTCTCATGAGTTATGTTTGCCCTGTTCGGTTTAAGATCTCAGTGAATCTAGTTTAGACTCCAATTCAAGCCATGGCTTTGTTTTGCTGATGTCCTGAAGGAAATAAAAGTGTCCTTTAGCAACTGATAACCAGGACCTAAGTGAGACCTATCCTTAAGTTCATACTGACTGAAATTAAGACATGTTTTACCTGAAAACACAGCAGGTGTCCCAGTCAGGCTGGCATCAAAAACGAGTGACAGATGGTTGGCCAACCCACAGGCCAGCCACTGCCCATCTCCTGTTAAAAGAATTTTAAAAAAAGACTTCTTAGAAAAGCCTAATTCATAGGAGTCATACTGTAGAAAAGCCTAGTTCACAGGAGTCACACTGTAGAAAATCCCAGTTCATACAAGTCACACTGTAGAAAAGCCTAGTTCATACGAGTCACACTGTAGAAAATCCTAGTTCACAGGAGTCACACTGTCGAAAAGCCTAGTTCACAGGAGTCACGCTGTAGAAAAGCCTAGTTCACAGGAGTCACACTGTAGAAAACCCTAGTTCACACGAGTCACACTGTAGAAAACCCTAGTTCACAGGAGTCACACTGTAGAAAATCCTAGTTCACAGGGTCACACTGTAGAAAATCCTAGTTCATACGAGTCACACTGTAGAAAACCCTAGTTCACAGGAGTCACACTGTAGAAAAGCCTAGTTCACAGGAGTCACACTGTAGAAAAGCCTAGTTCACAGGAGTCACACTGTAGAAAAGCCTAGTTCACAGGAGTCACACTGTAGAAAAGCCTAGTTCACAGGAGTCACACTGTAGAAAAGCCTAGTTCACAGGAGTCACACTAGAAAATCCTAGTTCACAGGGTCACACTGTAGAAAATCCTAGTTCACAGGATTCACACTGTCGAAAAGCCTAGTTCACAGGAGTCACACTGTAGAAAAGCCTAGTTCACAGGAGTCACACTGTAGAAAAGCCTAGTTCACAGGAGTCACACTGTAGAAAACCCTAGTTCACAGGAGTCACACTGTCGAAAAGCCTAGTTCACAGGAGTCACACTGTAGAAAAGTCTAGTTCATATGAGTCACACTGTAGAAAATCTTAGTTCATACGAGTCACACTGTAGAAAATCCTAGTTCACAGGAGTCACACTGTCGAAAATCCTAGTTCACAGGAGTCACACTGTAGAAAAGCCTAGTTCACAGGAGTCACACTGTAGAAAAGCCTAGTTCACAGGAGTCACACTGTAGAAAAGCCTAGTTCATATGAGTCACACTGTAGAAAATCCTAGTTCATACGAGTCACACTGTAGAAAATCCTAGTTCACACGAGTCATGCTGTAGAAAAGCCTAGTTCGCAGGAGTCCCACTGTAGGAAATCCTAGTTCATATGACTCACACTGTAGAAAAGCCTAATTCGTAGGAGTCACACTGTAGAAAAGCCTAGTTCACAGGAGTCACACTATAGAAAAGCCTAGTTCACAGGAGTCACACTGTAGAAAATCCTAGTTCGTATGAGTCTCACTGTAGAAAAGCCTAGTTCACAGGGTCATACTGTAGAAAATCCTAGTTCATACGAGTCACACTGTAGAAATTCCTAGTTCACACGAGTCACGCTGTAGAAAAGCCTAGTTCGCAGGAGTCCCACTGTAGAAAAGCCTAGTTCACAGGAGTCACACTACAGAAAAGCCTAGTTCACAGGAGTCACGCTGTAGAAAATCCTAGTTCGTATGAGTCTCACTGTAGAAAAGCCTAGTTCACAGGGTCACACTGTAGAAAATCCTAGTTCACAGGAGTCACATTATAGAAAATCCTAGTTCTCAGGAGTCACAATATGGAAAAGCCTAGTTCACAGGAGTCACACTGTAGAAAATCCTAGTTCACAGGAGTCACACTGTAGAAAAGCCTAGTTCATATGAGTCACACTGTAGAAAATCCTAGTTCACAGTGTCACACTGTAGAAAATCCTAGTTCACAGGGTCACACTGTAGAAAATCCTAGTTCATATGAGTCACACTGTAGAAAAGCCTAGTTCACAGGGTCACACTGTAGAAAAGCCTAGTTCACAGAAGTCACACTGTAGAAAAGCCTAGTTCACAGGAGTCACACTGTAGAAAAGCCTAGTTCACAGGGTCACACTGTAGAAAATCCTAGTTCACAGGAGTCACACTGTAGGAAATCCTAGTTCATACGACTCACACTGTAGAAAAGCCTAGTTCACAGGAGTCACACTATAGAAAAGCCTAGTTCACAGGGTCACACTGTAGAAAAGCCTAGTTCACAGAAGTCACACTATAGAAAATCCTAGTTCACACGAGTCATGCTGTAGAAAAGCCTAATTCATAGGAGTCACATTGACCACAGGCAAGAGTAGAACTTCTAGTTAACCTGGTTCTAAAACACAAACACTAACATCAGCATGGGGGTCTGCAGGTGCCAGACCGTGCTAATCCTTTCTCACATCCTCTACCCAACACCTTGTAAGGCGCTGCCTTTGTCATCCTCGCCATCCTCCCTTAACAGAAGAGGAACAGCAAGATGAGCAGCAGGATGAGAGAGTGAGGCTGCTGTTCAAAGTTGTGAACAGGAAAAGCTGCACCCAAAAGGCCCCTGCACCCAGGACAGGATGCCAATGGCCCCTGAAACAAGGTCCCGGAGCCTGCCTCAAATCAGCAGATTGCCCAGAGGCACATTCGGCTAAGCAGTTATGTTGAAACATTTTCCGAAAACAGGGTAGAAATAAATGATAGAGCTGGGCGAGGTGGCTCACACCTGTAATCTCAGCACTTTGGGAGGCTGAGGCAGGTGGATCACCGGAGGTCAGGAGTTTTGAGGCCAGCGTGGCCAACATGGTGAAACCCCATCTCTACTAAAAATACAAAAATTAGCCAGGCATGGTGGTGCACACCTGTAATCCTAGCTACGCGTGATGCTGAGGCAGGAGAATCACTTGAACCCAGGAGGCGGAGATTGCAATGAGCTGAGATTGTGCCACTGCACTCCAGCCTGGGCAACAGAGTGAGTCTCTGTCTCAAAAAAAAAAAAAAAAAAGAAAAGAAAGAAATGATAGATGTCACCCACAATATTCAAACTTGAGGGCAGATAACACTGAAGGAATGTTCAGTCTATCAAAGATCAGAAGGACATTTACTGATAATACTACACATCTAATTTCCGAAAATGATTTTAAAACTTCTTTGGCTACAATTATATAATAAAATTAAGGGAATTTAGCGGAGTGGTACATGGTAACCCTCAGGCGACTCAACCCTCTGGACAGATGACATGAGGGTAGGGCAAGGTACCGGCCCAGATAGGACTTTTGTGTCCAGCCCCAGGCAGGGGCACAGCTTGCCTGCAAAGAAATCTCACTTCTGAGAGGCGTTCAGGTGGTGGAACTACCCAGCTGAGGTCAAGAGGTCAAGAGCACTCTCACAAGCTGCTCCTCCCTTCTTTCAAACACTATTTAGAAAAAAGTGCTGAGGTCCCAGAGAAGCCTGGTGAAGGCATTATCAGGACACACGTGAGAATCGGGCAACTGTCACGGAAGCCGAGACACACTCAGCCCTGCAGGAAAAGGTCCCGGCTGAGGGTCCGGTAAGGAAGGAATCCTGTGCGCAGCCTGCACGATGCCATCCCCAGCCTGGCGCCTCCAGCCCATCCATGAGCAGAGGCCGCGTCTCCAGAGGGAAGCAGTGACTGTTCCATTAGCTTCTTTGCCTGCCGAAGCCCTCCCACCTTAACACTTCTGTAGGAGGGGTCAGACAAACAGAGCAAACCCCGGAGGAGCTGGACACAGAACAGCGAATTCGCCGCTAGTGAGTGAGTGCCAGTGTCTGTGCCCACGCAGGGCTGAGATGCCTGGAGATCACCCTCACTACAGTCGAGTGAGACGCAGTCTCCGTTTTCATCCAGACACAAACCATGCCATGCAACTTCAAGTAACCAAGGTTTTTAAAAATATATTTACAATTATGATACAATAGAAAAATGTTTACAGTGGGCAGAATCAAAGACTCTTACAATGAAATGCTACCCAGCTCCCGCAGGACGTGGCGCACCTGAGTACTGGATGCAGCATACACGTGTGCAGGTGGGGGCGGCAGCGACCTGGGGGCCGGGCTTGGTGGGCACAGCGCACTCCACGGGGTATGCCTCCCTGAGGGAAGGCCACAGGTAACGGTGATCGGGAGACATTCACAGTGAGATTAGAAGTAAAACATAAACAAGAAACGAAGTGGGCTTCCCCCCATCTACATGTATAATCGTATTCCAGTAAACTTGAATATTTATCTATATGTCTATATTTAGACTCTTATATTCAAAATCAGGAAATAACTCTTTTAAATAGACTTACATTCCACATTGCCGAAAAAGACACATATTTTACATATAAAACAGCAAGGATTTGCTGTGTTTCATATAAACTGATGTGAGTACTGTGACGATCTGGGGGTGAGGGTTCTCACTAAGAGAAAATGAATTTCACTTTCCAGTCTCATGCCGCTGTGGGTGGCGTTGTAATGCTAATCACTCAAATCATCTACAGATGCCTTCCGTGCACACGCCCAAGCCCTGGGTGGCATCTGGGGCCTCGCCACCACTGCTACCCAGCAGCTCCCAGCAGAAGGCCCAAGAGAGCCAAATGCAGAAGAGCCAGCGTGCTCTGTCTGGACAGTGGGGCCCTCACAGAAAAAATTACCAAAATAATCAGAGCTGAACGGAACTCGGATGCCACATTTCACCTGCATAAGGCCTGGATGCATTTTGCTGCAAGCACGTGCATAATATCAAGCAGAACGTGGCAGGACAGCAGCAAGGCTGCAGAAAAAGGCAGTGAATGCGGGCAAAATCAATATTGGCGCTCTGTAATGCAGTGATTGCAAAGTAGACCCATGTATGTTAAAATGAGTTTTAAGTGCAGTAGCCCATATCTCTCCTCGGACAATGTAATCTTAAATCTAGGACTGGGAGGGACCCTAGATGTCCCCCAAGCTCTTCCCTGTCCAGTCACAAGGGGCCCAGGTGTATGCAGGACATGCCCACAGTCAGAGCCACAGCCAGTGTGGAGCCAGTCCCGTGGACAGGTGCCCTCCCCAATGGCGTGGGCCACGCCCACTCAGAATAAGCACCTGGCACTACAACGGCCCCAACATTTTCACCCAATCCACCTGCATGACAGGGAGGAGCATCGGCTACGGCGTTTTCTAAACTAAATTTTAACAAAAATTTATTATTTCAAAATTGTTAAGGTGGTAAGAACAGACCATGTCTGAAAAATTAACAGGAAAGAAATTTGGCTAAAAAGATATATAAATAATATAGATATACATATCTGTGTACATATGTATGTAAACACATGTACACATATAAGGTTTTATATCTGTTTGGAAAAGAACCAGTTAAAGTATTGGAAAGGTCTAGGTTATTTCAAATGTACTTGGAATGCACGCTACATCACACACCGTGCGCAGCTGCTCCTGCTCCTTGAAGATCCTTTCGACTCACTCTTGATGTTGGTCTTTGGTGAAAACATAGTCACACTGTGGAAAGAAAACTCTAATATCACTCTCAAATATTAAGAGGTCTAAGGTTCTTAAGAGATTTATATTTTACAGTGAAAAAAATTATATACATAGATATAGACGTCTGCATAAATGCTTTCAGGCCCCTCCCACCTGTCCTCCAGCCCTTAAGTCACCTCCTCCCCTCCTGTGTCTCTCACGCTACCTCAGAGATGTCGCCCTGCTACACATTGTCCTGTGACTCCTTTAAAATCCTGGAATAGGACCCTGATGCTTGGCTTTTCCTTTAAGTCCAAAGCCCCAGGTTGGCACTCAGGGCCACCAATGTCTATCAACCCCTCATCCCCCGGGGCTCCCACACAAAGCCTGACACTGATGACATGCCTTAATATGGCAGAACTGGGGAATCCATACAAAGCTGCAGATGCTACTGGAGCAGAATTCATCCATCCAACCATCACCCATCCATTCACTCATCCCTCCAACCCTCCCTCCATTCCTCCATCCCCTCCATCCATCCACGCACACATCCATCTCTCATCTCTCGCCATCCATCCCTCACACATCCATCTCTCATCTCTCTCCATCCATCCCCCCTCCATCAATTGAGCCACTCATCCATATCTCATCTCTCATCCCTCCATCCCCCCTCCATCCATTCACCCATACAACCATCCCTCATCTCTCCATCCCTCCATCCCCTTCATCCAGCCACCCATGCAGCCATCCCTCACCTCTGCATCCCTCCATCCCCCACCATCCATGCACCCATGCATTCATCTCTCATCCCTCCATCCCTCCATTCCCCCTCCATCCATCCACCCACACATCCATCCCTCATCTCCCCATCCCTCCATCACCTCCATCTACTCATCCATCTCTCATCTCTGCATCCCTCCTTCCCCTCCATCCATCCACTCACTCATCCATCTCTCAACTCCACCCCTCTCCATCCCTCCATCCATCCCTCTACTTATCCATCTCTCATCTCTCCATCCCTCCATCTCCCACCATCCACGCACCGACTCATCCATCCCTCATCTCTGCATCCCTCCATCCCCTCCATCTGTCCACCCACTCATCCGTCATCCCTCCATCCCTCCATCCCCTCATCTATCCACCCACTCATCCATCTCTCATCTCTCCATCCCTCTTTCCCCTCATCTATCCACCCACTCATCCATCCCTCGTCTCTCCATCCCTCCATCCCCCTCCATCTACCTACTCATCCATCTCTCATCCCTCCATTCCTTCATCCCCTCCATCCATGCACCCATTCATCCATTGCTCATCTCCCCATCCCTCCATCCCCTCCATCCATGCTCCCACTCATCCATCTCTTATCCCTCCATCCCCACCATCCATCCACCCACTCATCCATCTCTCATCTCTGCACCGCTCCATCCCCTCCATCCACCCACCCACTCATCCATCTCTCATCCCTCCATCCCTCCATCCCCACCATCCATGCACACACGCATCCATCTCTCATCCCTCCATCCCCTTCTGTCCATCTCTCCATCCATCCATCCCTCCAAAAGTGCCTTATGAGAGGGTCCAGGGTGCTGAGTGCTGTCCCAGGCACAGGGGTTTAAAGAACAGATAATAAGACACAGTCACCATTGTTCAAGCCAGAGAACAAGCAGAGCAGGGAAGAGCTTAGAGGGTTGGAAGATGTGTTTACACAGAGTGGCCTGGGATTTCCGCCTGGAGCACAGCAGTACCACTGGGAGGGGTGGGAGTTGGGGAGTGGCCAGGGGCACAGAAGAGCTTGGAGGGTTGGAGGCTGTCTTTACACAGAGTGGCCTGGGATTTCTGCCTGGAGCACAGCAATGCCAGGGGGTGGGGTGGGAGTGGGGGAGTGGCCAGGGGCACATGAAGACGGGAGCTTGGTAGAGGTGAGTGCCAACCAGGGAGACAAGCGTGTGCGCTGCGGACAGGGACTCCAGGTAACAGAGCCATTTTGGCCGCTATGTTAAGAGACATAAAAAGTCAAGAGGTGAGGTAGGAGGCGGGGGATATGTCTGCATTTTCTTCAGAAAAGTCACATTTGCCTTTGAGGAGTGGGCTCCTGAAGGTTTAGGGAATCTCAAGGCCTCCCCGTGGTTTCTCAGCTGCTTTGTATCTCCTTGCCTTTGAGCAGTCTTGCCAACTCAGGGACTCAGGGCCTAAATGCACTCTGTTATCGTGCTCTGATGTTACGGCAGAGCTGTGTTCTAAGAAGAGCACTGTGTCCGGCCTTGATGGGCCACGTTTGTTTACAGCATCGTCATGCTCTCCCAGCCCCACACCCCACCAGCTTCCCCTCACCTCCCGGGACCACCACATTATCAGAAAAGGACTCGGAGGACTGCTCTGAGGCCCAGCACATGGTGAATGCTCAGGAAACGCTTGCTGCTGCAGCTGCTGCTAACTGGCATGCTGGGGTCCAACCCACCACATTTTAACTTCTGTTTCTATTGCTATGTCCTCTCTCCATACTGTGGCCCTCGGGGATGTATGTGTGTCCCTATTTGTGTTAAAATCCCGCATCTGTGACGCAGGTGCATTTCTGTCTCTCATTGACATGAGTTCACTCACTGTGGTGCTGACGCATAACCAGACGACCTAACTTTACTATGGAAAACCAGGCGTTGGTCCTTCATGACGTTCCGTGCAGCTGTGGAAAGGCAATTTTAAAGAAGAAACAGACACTTAAAATTAGCATCTCATGATGGACATGAGAAGAACAGAGTCTCTTCAAAACAGAAACATTCACACAAACAGAATGAATTTCTGACCATAAATTTAAGAGGTTTCATATCTGAAGTCACACCAACCATCATCAGCAAAAGATTAAATCAAGGGATTAAAAGGATAAGAAAATAGCCCAAGTTGGTTGTTTTGTTGTTGTTGTTGTTGTTTTGTTGTTGTTGTTGAGACAGAGTCTCACTCTATCGCTAAGGCTGGACTGCAGTGGTGCAAGCTCGGCTCACTGCAACCTCCACCTCCCATGTTCAAGTAATTCTCCTGCCTCAGCCTCCTGAGTAGCTGGGATTACAGGCACACGCCACCACGCCTGGCTAATTTTTGTATTTTTAATAGAGAGGGGGTTTCACCATGTTGGTCAGGATGGTCTTGAACGCCTGACCTCGTGATCCACCCGCCGCAGCCTCCCAAAATGCTGGGATTACAGGCGTGAGCCACTATGCCCGGCCTAGCCTATTTTACATTTTGCATAGCACTACCAGTTGACAAAAACTCTGACATCACGTGAACTTACCACAAGGGTAAGTGTTGTAAGTAGAGGTAGGCAAATTTGGGGATTATAGCATTACTGTAAATGAAACATATCCATTAATTTTCCATGGGAATATTTTCTAAACTACACCCAAAACATCATCATGTTAAAATTTAATCACTTTCTTGCTACAGAAAAGTTATCTCTGTATTAAAACTATTTATATAATTGTTCTTACTGAAGGTTTTGTTCTAAACTCTAAATGCTATCGTTAGTTGCGAACCACAGTACATCACATACGCTAGTCTGAAACGAGATGACCCTTGTTGACAAAAAGTTTAAAAATTGCACTTTTAAGGAGTGATCTAAATGAAGCGTATATAAGAAGAAAAGCTAAAGAAACAAACATGGTAAGTTTTAAAGGTGAAATCAGGAGACTCGTGTCTCCTTCACGACAGATTTTGTGCACAGATCTCACTTCCCAAATGCGCAGCCGTCCATGGCGGCAGACAAGACGAGCGGACCCCGTGGGTTGGACACGCAGGAGGCACTGCTCGCCACTCAGCATGGAGCCCACTCTCATAGGGGAGTTTCTTTCCATGGAAACAGTCAGAACCTTGGAAAACCATCTGAACAGTCTAGTATGATTCCAACTATTAGCCATTTTAATTAATATTGGTTAGTCAAGGTTTCCAAAAATTTTTTACTAGAAATGTACATATACATATAAATTCCTTTGTTATTAATTAAGCAAATGGTTCAAAAAGGCTTTTTTACATTGCACAACAATGTGAGGGTATGGAATGCCACTGAACCATACACCTAAAAATGGTTAAAATGGCAAGTTTTATTTTATACATATCTTATAATGAAAAAAGTAAATGAATAGAAAATGTCTTTTACAAGACTACAAAAATCAGTCTTTACCACATAAACAATGTGCAAGACCATATTATTTACCTAATAAACACTTTCAATTCTTCATTAGCATCATTACTACATAGGACTTTTTCAATTTTTTGAGGGTACTGCTATTTAAAAAGAGAATGCTAACTTTCATTATCTGGGTAACACACTGGTTAGGTATTCAGATGGCCTCTCCCACAGAGAAAAGCCACAAAAGCCAGAAGAAATATGTGCTTCATTTTGTAAAAAGGGGAAAGAAAATGAGGAGAAGATATTGAAACTGAGGTGAGCTGTGGATGGCGGCACCTCCAGCCACACAGGCTGAGGATTTGTGTGGCCTCAGGGAGGTGAGGGCAGAAAGGCCAAGTCCCTGGCCACTATGCGAGCTTCACCTTCTCCGACTGGCCCAGGAAGCCTGTGCCGTGATGGTCTGTACTGGTCCCAGGCTGCTGGCCCTGCAGTCAGAGTGACCTTGACAAGTGGCTTAAAAGGCCGGAAGCTGTGGATTTGTGCACCCAAACCCCTAGAAAGCAACGCAAATCTCCTTTGAGAGAACACAGTGCACTTCATTCAGTTCCAAAAAACAAATACAAAAACAAAACAGAAACAAACAAAAAACTAAAGGCCCACTTCTCTAATGAAAATTGATGCAAAACTCCTCAATAAAATATTAGCAAACCAAATTCAACAACACAACAAAAAGAGTATACATCATGGGATTTATCCCTGACATACAAGGCTGGTTTTATACTCAAAATCAATCATATACCTAATTTAAAATTTTACACCAACCATTCAGGTATAGAAACAGAGAAAGCTCTCCCTAGCTCATTCTGTGGAGCTGGCACACCAAAACCAAACTCAGAAAGTTCCTGAGAAATCAATTACGCGAGAACATGAATCCAAAAGATCCTGTACAAAATAATAGCGAAGAGATAATAAATGCAAATTAGGCTTATGACAGTAAAGCGTAGCTGATTAAACACAAGCAATAACCACCTCATGTTTAACCAGGAAAACGCAAACGAAATCATAAGACACCTCTGTATCGTCACTGGTTGCCAGACGGCTCAGGAGGGTCTCCAAAGGCTGGTGAGACCCCACTCCCAGCCGGTTTCCAGGTTCTTGGCACCTTCAGAGCAAGAATTTAGATGCGAAAAGCAGCAGCTTTTGCTGCAAAGCGAAAGCACACGCCTAAGTGAGAAGCCAGGCGAGCTCAGGAGGAGGCACGCACAGGAGGAGGAGGCGCGCACAGGAGAAGGCGGCGCGCACAGGAGGAGGCGCGCACAGGGTTAGGCGGCGCGCACAGCAGAAGGAGGCGCGTTCAGGAGACGGAGGCGCGCTCAGGAGGAGGAGGGGCGCTCAGAAGAAGGAGGCTCGCTCAGGAGAAGGAGCCCCGTTCAGAAGGAAGCGCGCACAGAGGAGTTTGTGTTCATTTTGCGGGTGTTTCTTTAGTGACAGTGCGGGATCATCATCAGGTATTCTGGGAAAGAAGGGGATTTTTAGGTAACCCCCAACACAGCCTCGTTGTCTCTTACTCGGGTTTTCCCGGGAGAACAGAGGACACATCACGCTGGTGGGTTCGCCTTCTCTCTCCCTCGCTTTGGGTTTTCTGCCGTCCTGTGGTTACTTTGCCACGTTCCTGTCTTCGCTGTTGCCTGGGTTTTCCGTCCTCCTGTGACCACCCAGTGCTATTCTTGTCTCACACTGGGTAAGCAGAAATTCCAGCGTCCAGCGACATGCAGCCATGGCAAGAGCTCGGGGCAGGAGAGGCGGCGTGTGCTGCTGGAGTAGCCTCTGGCCAACCACCTGGGAAGACCCTTGCCATCGTCTGCCATCGACCTGCCATGTGGGGAACCCCGAGCCCAGCAGCTGCCCGCACAGAAGATCAGGGCAGCCCTCCCGGCTCCAGGGTACAGCAGGGTGCTGCAAAGACTGCTCACAACAGCAGCCTGGGACAAGCCAAACGTCTGTTAATACTGAATAAATCGTGGGTACATAAACCGCAGTATATCCAGACAACAGAACGCTGTATAGCAACTGAAGCAAATCTCACAGACACGAAGTGAAAAAGACAAATCAGAAAAGAACGCACTTAAGAAAGAATATTACTCTACATATAAACAGCCCCCAGATTAGACATATGAGAAGATTCATTGTGATGAAAGACTTCTCGGTGCCTCTTTGCCAGCTGGAGACCCCCGAGGCTGGTGATGCCCCTGCCTGGCCTGACAACTGAAGGGTGAGCAGGGCAGAGTTTTTTTTGTTTTTATTTTTTGAGACGGAGTCTCGCCCTGTTGCCCAGGCTAGAGTGCAATGGCACGATCTCAGCTCACTGCAACCTCCACCTCCTGGGTTCAAGCGATTCTCCTGCCTCAGCCTCCTGAGTAGCTGGGACTACAGGCACCCGCCAACCATGCCCAGCTAATTTTTCTTGTATTTTTAGTAGAGACGGGGTTTCAGCGTGTTAGCCAGGATGGTCTCAATCTCCTGACCTCGTGATCCGCCTGCCTCGGCCTCCCAAAGTGCTGCGATTACAGGCGTGAGCCACTGCACCCAGCTGGACAGTTTTATTGAGTGACAGCTCTCAGCAGAGAGGGGACCCGGAGAGGGCAGCCCCCTACCCTCAGTCAGGTGGTCCCCCAGTGTGGCTGAGTTTGGGGCTTTTATGGACTCAGAATGGGGGAGTGCATGTTGATTGGTTTGTGACTATGCAAAAAAGGTTAAAAAAAAAGGTACAACTCAAAGATGGGCACAGCAGTGTCAAAAACCAATTAGGGAGGAGTGGGAATATGTAAAATAGGTGAAGGGTGGGGGCCAATCAGAGGAAAGCACGCCAAACAGGAAAAGAGGTTCTCAATCCCGTCTGTGGATTCATCCGAGACATGTGGTTTGGCTTTCAGACGCGAACCTGTCTTTGGTTTGGAGGTCGGGTTTCCCTGGGGACCTGCCTGTGTCCACCTGGAGATTTCTCTGACTTCTGCTGCTGTCAATTGTTAAGGATGAATGGTAGGAGGTGAGACTGACAGGGCCAAGAGAGACCAGGAGGGGTGGGGGGAAAGCATGTGAGGCGGCTTGTGGGGTCCAGGAAGATGAAGAGGTTCGGGGGGCTGAGAACGAGGAGTCCGGGAGGGATCACGTGAGGAGGCCTGGAGGGCCCAGGAGGAAGGAGCCAAGAAGGCCCAGGAGGGCCCAGGAGGAGGAGGCTGGGATGGCCCAGGAGGAGGCGACAGCTCCCAGCTCCGCATTAGGCCCGCAGCAGCCCAGGGGCATTCTCTTCTCAGCCATCTTCACACCCACCTGCTGTTGTCTTCTCTGCTATAGTGTCTTTTGCAATTTAAGATGCCTTTTCAATGGTGAATAATTAGCACCTCCTTACAAGGCAGAAGTTCCATGACTTAATGAGGAGGAAGGAGGTCAGAGACCACTCCCAGCCGAGGAGTCAGCTTGGCCCAGAGGCTGCAATGCTGGCTGAGCCTGGCCGCCTCCCCCAGGCCTTCATTCTCACAATTTCTCAGAACTGTCCCCATGGTGATGGGACAGCAGCAGAGCATAAACCGGCAGGAGACGGGCAGTTCACACCGACAGTGGGTCTTTCATGGAAACAGGGTGGAGGAATGGGGGACCTGCTGGAAACCCCCAGCAGCAGGGACCGCCATGGCAGGACGAACAAGCAAACAGCTCCAGCCCCAGGCTCAGCTCTGAGTCCCCGCCTTCCACCTGAAAGCTCTCCCCGATCTGCAAGGCGGGTCAGAACCACACAGTGAGACCCAGGAATGGCACAGAAGGTGTTCGAGGCCTGATTTCAAAGAGTCTGGTAGGGAAGGGAGAGGCCAGAAGTCCCCGAAGTCAAGCTCAAGGGCTGCGTGGGAGCATGAAGGACACAGCCCATGTCTGAGGACGGACTGACGCAGGAACCCTAGCCCAGCCTAGCCGAGCCCGGCCCGGGGAGAGGCCCAAGGGTGGGGTCGCCAGGTCGCTGGCCGGGGAGATGGCCCTTCTGGGAGGTGAGGCCCAGCAGTCAGGCAGCTACCAGGCAGAAGGTGAAAGGCGGTTGCGGGAATGCCTCCGTTTTTCAAATGAGGTCCAGTAGGTTTCACAAGACCAATTAAAGGGTGAGACTGGTCACTGAAGGGAAAAAAGAATTATCAGTGAGCCTTGAAAGAAATGGAACATAATGACGTTTACCATCTTAAAGTGAAAGTTAATTTATACATATTTGAAAGATGCAACATGTGGATTTGTTTGGCTGCTGCTCAGAACAAACCAATAGGAAATATTGTCGAGGCAATCAAGAATAATTTATTATGGCCTTGCTAATACAAGGTTCCAAAAAATGACTGGTTTTGATATAACGTCATGGTGGCTAGGTAAAAACATACATGTTCCAGAAATGCACACTCAAGTGTGCAGGAGTACAATCACACGCTCGGGGTCTGCTTTCAAATTCCTCAGCAGAGAAAAAAGGGGAAAAAATGTTCTCACAATCAATAATTGTTGAAGGTCCACTCTGCACCCCCACTGCAACGGGCACCAGAGGAACAGCGGTCAGTCTTGGGCACGTTGCTGAATCCCATGAGTGATGGC
The DNA here is from genome assembly GCF_028858775.2 of Pan troglodytes. Taxonomy (NCBI): domain Eukaryota; kingdom Metazoa; phylum Chordata; class Mammalia; order Primates; family Hominidae; genus Pan; species Pan troglodytes. The sequence goes on from NC_072403.2 coordinate 181,748,466, forward strand.
CAGTTCAGGAGGCGAAGCACCCAGCAAGTTCCCCACCACAGCGGACATGGAACACGCACGAGAGGCAGAGACATGAAGGACAGAAGGATGGAAGGAAGTACGGAATGCATATTTTAACATAAGAATTTGCAAAGCAATGCAGCAGCCCTAACCACAATGAGAACGCATCAGCCTTGTATTCTTAGATCTCACAGCACCCTGTACTGACCACATCGCTGTTCACTAGCAGCCTTGGTACTCTTCTCCTTGGCAATTCCCAGATACAGTGGAGAGGTCGGTAGGACACAGGAGCTGAAACAGAAACAAGCCCCATGAAACTAGGAGCGCAAACGACGATACGATGGAAATGCCTCAGTGACACACACTTTAAAGACAGCTCCAAATGACTAATTCATGCAGCTATGGACATAACAGTATCTGAAAACGAAAACTGTCAAGTGTATTCTTATCCTTGTAGGAAAAAAATATTCTTAATAAAAGTGCTGTTTTATAATGTACATTCTATTATGAAATAGTGTTTCAATTAAAATAAACTATCAACTATTTCGTTTTCAACAAGATAGAAGCAACAGCACGAAAAACTTTCTTCCAAACAGCGTTGGCAGAGCTCCGAGTTTTCTTTCTTTCTTTTTTTTTTGAGATGGAGTCTCGCTCTGTCACCCAGGCTGGAGTGCAGTGGCGTGATCTCAGCTCACTGCAAGCTCCACCTCCCGGGTTCCCGCCATTCTCCTGCCTCAGCCTCCCGACTAGCTGGGACTACAGGCGCCTGCCACCATGCCTGGCTAACTGTTTTTTTGTATTTTTTAGTAGAGATGGGGTTTCACCATGTTAGCCAGGATGGTCTCGATCTCCTGACCTCATGATCCACCCGCCTCGGCCTCCCAAAGTGCTGGGATTATAGGCGTGAGCCACCGCGCCCAGCCAGAGCTCAGAGTTTTCTAATCTTTATTTCTGAACATAGAAATCCAGATGGCACTTATTGGTGAACACGCACACACACTCCACACTTGAGGACACTCTACCTGGCTGGCACCGAGAGGCTCTGCCCCATGCTGGGGCACTGCTGAGCCGTGACCAGCGCGGCCGGGTTGATCTCCAACACGGCAATCTTCCCGCCAAAGAGGGAGGCCAGCAAGCACAGCACCTGCAGGGACGCGGTTTCAACATCGTTAGCGACACCACCCAGTAAAAGCAGACGAAACGTGCATCCGCACACGTATCCTAACAGCTGCTTCATTCTCATAGCAGCGACATCGCCCTGTCACTCCTAAAACGTTTTCACACACAAAATCCCGTTTACTCAGCCAGTCGTTACAGGATCACTCTGAAGAAAGAAGAAATCAGAGGCACGTCTCATAGACAGCGAGGGCCGCGTCTCAGGACTGACCTTTTGATCCGCAGTGCGGTTCCTCAGGGCACACGATCCGGCCAGCAGGATGCTGAGGCTCTGGAAATCTTCAGTTCAGCAAAGACCAGGAAGAACATGATGGGGAGGGAGGTAGCACATACACACGGAGTCACTGCCCAGAGCCCACCACACACAGCCCAGAGCCCACCACACAGTCCACGCCCCGCCACACACATTGCAGGCTGTGCACCACATCCTCATACATACAAGGCCCCAGGCCGCACACACACCAGCGCACACACCACACACACACCAGGCCCTGAGCGTCACACATGCCAGGCTCCGCTCTGCGGCTGGGATGTGACTCGGACTGAGACCTGCAGCTCAGCCTCCTGGAGAAGCCACATGTCCAGCACCAGATCAGAAAGGAAATGTGTAATTAGAGCTGTGACCATTTGGGGGAAGGAAAGGCTGAGTTTTCAAGGAGAAGCTGCGCCTGGCTGAGCTGGGGAGGGGCAGGGATGGGCGGCTGAAGGGAAGGGGGTGCGTGAAGACACAGACGGATCCCACAGCCCAACAGAGGTCTGAGCGTTCAGGGCTAGAAAGGAGGCACAGAGAGGAGCAGTGCCCGGGAGGCCGCCGAGGAGGCCCTGCTGCAGCGGAGGAGAGGGACGGAATCCAGCCTGCTTTTCAGAAGTCGCCTGGGCTCCTGGGCAGAAAGAGTGCGGCTGGTGGCAGCCATGGAGTTAGGAGGGGTGGGGGGATGAGAAGGGGGTCTTGGGGGAGGGGGTGGGGGTGGAGGTGACTATTCCTACATTTCTGGGGCTGGCAGAAACTGGGGAAGGGAACCAGGGTTGGAGAGGAGTGCGCCTCGGCCACGTTTACGCTGTGCGAGCCTGGGGCTCTGGGAGGCTCTCTAGGGATGGTGGAGAATCCAGGGGCTTCCCAAGGGTGTTCCTGCAGGTGTTCCACGCTGCTCGGGCCCGGGCGGCCTGGAGTGCCAGGCGAGGGCCTGGCAGATGTAGGCAAGGAGTGGCTCCAGGGCTGAGTGCCCGAGGGTCCGGGAAGGGTCCTCGTCCTTCGGATCCAGCAGCACAGAGGTGCTCACGTTCTCAATGCTGAGTTGTGACTGAAGCATCTCACCCTCCGATTCACACGGCAAGGCCTTCTCCACAAACACTTACACTACCCCACATACCAGTCAAAGGAAAACATTACAGTTACATGGCGTTGAAATCAAAGATCTTACCCTTGTAATACAAAGCAGCTTCCACTTCCAGGTTTGCCAGGTTAAATACGAATAACCCCACTGAGCTTCCGATCCACACACATCGGGTGTTCTCAGAAGAAAGACTGATTTAAGGAAAAAAGAAAATAATACACAATAATCTTATTCCTGAAGGTTGGGCCCCACGTGCGCCCCCTGGCCTGGCTGTGAGCTCTCCGCAGGAGTGGGGAGCGTGGGTATTGGGCCCCACGTGCGCCCCTTGGCCTGGCTGTGAGCTCTCCGCAGGAGTGGGGAGCGTGGGCCGGGGCAGGTTCTTGCCAGTGAGAACCACATCTGTGCCAAGCCGGCCACATCTGTGCCACCAACGCATTTGTGGTGATCCCCTGGGCACCTGCTAATGTCTGTGAAGATGCTCGCTCTGACCTCTGTGGTTTCTATTTCCTTCTAAGGTTACAGAAAAGGTCGGTGCCAGTGCCTGGGCCAAGGCCACTGCTCAGGTAGCCTCCGAGTGACTAGACTTGAAGGCCACACAAGCTGCCCACCTCTGTGAATAAAGAACCAACTCCAGGAGGAAAGTACCTGGCCCGAGGTGGCAGAGTTAATACCAATGCCAACGGGGTCTGTTAATACACTGAGAAGCCATCTCCAGGGAGGCTGGACATGGACTTGGCAGAGGCCCCCAGCTGGAACCTGCTTTCCAGACCTCCCCTCTCCAGCTCCGCCCCAGGCAGCACCCTGGGCTCCTCCTGGGCATCCACCAACACCAGTCCACGGTTCACCCAACGACCATCGTCAACAGAATGGGTCATGTGGCTCCGGCTTAGCTCTGAGGGCTCCCTCTGCTCGAGGTAAGACAGGGAAGCCTCAAAGTGCCTCAGGTCCATGCACCCACCGGGAGCACCGTGTCCAGCCTCCATGCCCACCCTGCTTCCTCTCTGTGGTTTGGACCAAGCAGGGAATATTCTGCTCCAGGGGCAGCTCCGCACAGAGACACAGACAAGCAATGGCCAAGGCCATTCAAAGCAAGGTTGCCCCCTAATCTCAAGCATTTTGGGGAGGAGAAGTAAACATAATTGTAATATATTCTTGAATCACAGTTAAACAGTACTTCCTTATGTTGCCAAATATGTAATAATATTTCTACTGAGCACAGAAATAAATAAAATTAGTCTGGGGTTAACTTTAAATGTGTAATGTACAGCACAGCGGTAGATGGGAAAGTCTAGGCCATTCCAATCACCATTTCCTCTTTCTAAAGCATAAGTTGTATCACAGAGGCAAAGATCTGCCTAGACTTTGGTAATAAACTTAAAAATCATCCATTTCCTTTTATTAAAGACACTTACGTATCATTGCTCAAGTTTACCAACTTTAAGATTTAAAACATGCAATCCCAAGAATGAGGTTACTAATAATCAGAGACCAAAATAATTTGGTTTTATCTCAGTCATTCTTAGAAAATGAACCTAATGTTCGTCTAAGGAATTTAAGAGGTTTCCTTTATGTGGCATAGGCAAAGTTTTTCATACTTACCATCCACATGCAGAATTTGGGATGAGTGAGAGATCGCAGGGTGCAAGTCTCAGTACAGGAAATGTTACTTCAACCTGCTCTCCTTTTCCCAGAGCACTTGTAGAGGGAAGCTGGCTTTCTTCTAGGGACAGAATTATTGACAATCTAAGAAGTGAACTTAAATGCATCCGTCAAGTTTAAAGGCTGAGGACTGCCACACAGAGATGCTGCAGTGAATGTGCACCGCGAAGTAAGATCACGTGTCAAGGAAAGCACTAAGGTAACACCCAGCATGACGCGCGTGCACCACGGAGTAACTCGGATCACGTGTCAAGGAAAGCACTAAGGTAACACCCAGCATGACGCGCGTGCACCACGGAGTAACTCAGATCACGTGCCAAGGAAAGCACTAAGGTAACACCCAGCATAATGTGAGTGCACCGCGGAGTAAGATTACACGTCGAGGAAAGCACTAAGGTAACAGCCAGCATGACGCACATGCACCACGGAGTAACTCAGATCACGTGCCAAGGAAAGCACTAAGGTAACACCCAGCATAATGTGAGTGCACCACGGAGTCACTCGGATCACGTGTCAAGGAAAGCACTAAGGTAACACCCAGCATGACGCGCGTGCACCACAGAGTCACTCAGATCACGTGTTTAGGAAAGCACTAAGGTAACACCCAGCATGATGTGTGTGCACCACGGAGTCACTCAGATCACGTGTTGAGGAAAGCACAAAGGTAACACCCAGCATGACGCGCGTGCACTGCGGAGTCACTCGGATCACGTGTCAAGGAAAGCACTAAGGTAACACCCAGCATGATGTGTGTGCACCATGGAGTCACTCGCATCATGTGTCAAGGAAAGCACTAAGGTAACACCCAGCATGACGCGCGTGCACCACGGAGTCACTCGGATCACGTGTCAAGGAAAGCACTAAGGTAACACCCAGCATGATGTGTGTGCACCACGGAGTCACTCGGATCACGTGTCAAGGAAAGCACTAAGGTAACACCCAGCATGATGCTACCTGGGAGCGATGCAACTTCAAATGCAGAACCAGAGCAAGGGAGTGGGAAAGAGGAGATAATCAATTGAAAGAACTTAACTTCATATTTCCTAAAACTAAGTTTAAGATTTCCTTCAGCAGTAGATAATTATTTATCAAATAAGTAACAAAAACCAAGGTTTAAAACATCAGGAAAAAATTGGTATACTGGATACAAGTAATTTCAGACCTAATATGAAAAGAAATAGTTTAGTCATCTACAAAAAAACACAACCTAAAAGAAAGAACGAGTAACCAGAATGAGGAAGAGAGTGTAGGCTGTGAGCCCAGAGATGATTTCTGTAATATGAAACGTCAGCTGCACACACCAATGAAAGAGGTGGCCCCTGGATTGAAAAGTAAAATCAACATTTTCTTCCAGGAGAGGGTCAGCTCCTTTGTGACAGTACAGGAGATAAAAAGCGCACCTGAGGAGAGCTGTGGTCAACAGGAAGCAACTCTGGACAGCCAGAGACCAGGTGAGGACAAGGTTGCTGGGTGGGTGCACGTGGCATCTGCAATGCGCAGGAGACTAGGTGAGGACGAGGGTGCTGGGTGGGTGCAGGTGGCATCTGTGATGCGCAGGAGACCAGGTGAGGATGTGAGGGTGCTGGGCAGGTGTAGGTGGTGTCTGAGATTCACAGGCCAGGTGGGGACGTGGAGGGTGCTGGGTAGGTGCAGGTGGCATCTGAGTCATGCAGTGTACCTTTCTGATCAGCATGACCTGCCCTCCTTGGTCACCCACTGCAGGAAAGCAACCCATAGCTGCAAAGCTGCTGCCTTGGGGCCTCTGCTCTTCTGTTCACCAAAGCCTCTTACCCCTGTCCCCACCCACACCAGGTGCCTCCGTCTGCTGATGGCCCACCCCTCACATGACCTGCAGGGCCTCAGTGGTTTTCTGAGGTTGCAGCCCTTGGCTTCTCCTACATTGGGACCTCTCTCTCCCCTGTGTGACCTAGGGCCCTTGACATGGCGCCTGGTGAAAGATCTGGGCCAAGTGGGAGGCCTGAGGGAGGGTCTGAGCAACCCACCTGGCTGGCTGCACAGCCCAGACTTAACCCTTCTTGTGGAGAAAGTCTCTGTCTTCTTCCTTAGGTCAACCCGTGCCACACGACGATAATGGTGTCCATCCATCAAACTGAAGATCCAAAGCTACAAAAGCAAAGAAGATGCAGACATGGCGCTGCAGCAAGGGTCCTGACGCAGAAGCAGCAACACCAGAGGTGGAGCAGTGAGGGCAGACACGTCACAGGACGTGCCCTCCACGGCCTGCAGAGGCTCCCGGCACAGCTGTCTCCTGCCTTCAACATCCCCCCTGGAGGCCCTCCATACGGCCCACGGTGTCAGAGCACTTTCACACAGCTGGCACATCAGCTCAGGGCACACAGGCAGGATCCTACTGTGCAGGCCTCCCCAAGATGCTCCTCCGGGAACCCCAGGCCCCAGGCTCTCTGCACACACCCCACAGCTTCACAGCCAAGAGCACGTCCCACATGCCCTGGGTGAGAAGACAAGGGCAACAGCAGTCAACTTTGTCAAAAGGAAAAAAAAAAATCTAAGTTTTCAAAATTATCTTTTTCAAATTATAAAAACAGAAACTTTATCCAGGCTTTGTGAAATGAACTTAAAATGCTCACCTAAAAAATGTTTTGAAAAAGGCCAACATCTTCAGGTTTTTCAATAGTGTGTAAAGCTGACAGGAAAGGGGAGCACAAGGAGCACGGGGGATGCCACACAGGAGCCATCCAGGGCGCCTCTCCGGGGCGCGGGCAGCGTGCGGGCATGGGGGATGCCACACAGGAGCCATCCAGGGCGCCTCTCCGGGGCGCGGGCAGCATGCGGGCACGGGGGATGCCACACAGGAGCCGTCCAGGGCGCCTCTCCGGCGCGCGGGCAGCGTGCGGGCACGGGGGATGCCACACAGGAGCCGTCCAGGGCGCCTCTCCGGGGCGCGGGCAGCGTGCGGGCACGGGGGATGCCACACAGGAGCCGTCCAGGGCACCTCTCCGGGGCACAGGCAGCGTGCGGGCATGGGGGATGCCACACAGGAGCCGTCCAGGGCACCTCTCCGGGGCGCGGGCAGCATGCGGGTACGGGGGATGCCACACAGGAGCCATCCTGGGAGCCTCTCTGGGGCGCGGGCAGCACCCGTGGGAGCGGGGGACGTCTGCTCACAGCCCTCTTCTCGTCAGGTTTTCAGGGTCACCTGAGTGGCCCTCACTTTTGCTGCACTCCAGAACCACGCATGGAGCTCTGGGACATGCAGACCCAGCTCCTCCGCAGACCAGGGGGCCCAGGACCATATTGAACCCACAGTGACGCTGAGACCCACAGAAGGTCACGTTCTCAGCACTGAGGTGGACAGGCTTTTTCAAATCGCAGGAAAATACAAAGTAGCATGAAGACAAAGACCTTTGTGTACAAGCTCACGTTCAGGCATGTCTGGGAACTGGAACTTAACTCTGTGGCTGTCTCACCTGGCCGTCAGCACACCCGGTGACCAGCTGCCTGCTTTCTGCATCAATGAATAAACTGAGAAGAGGATATGCTGGTGAAAGGAACATCGGAAAATTTAGCTTTGTAAGTGCCTGGTACCAATTAACCCGAGAACTGTCAGTTTTACTTATCTCTTTACACGTAATATTTACTTACAGTATTTCTGTTAGTCAAGTTTGAACTATTCCAAAATAATTTCTTCACCAAAAAGTAAAACTTGCACAAGAATACAAATGTTGAAAACCCCATAAACACAAGGAAGGCTGGGGACATCACCCCAAAAGGCCGCCCGGCGAGTCCACCACAGATGGGTCCCGAGGAATCCCATCCCACCTCCCGACAGAAGGCCTGGTGGGCTTAAACCACGGCCCAGCTCCGGCTGCTTTACAGCCTAGAGGGAGGGCAGCACTGCCGTTTAATCGACGTTGCACTTGGAGCAGAAGGATCCCTGAGTCAGCCAGAAATAATAAAATTATGGACTTAGTGATGAAAACAGCAAGTAAATGGATGTCTTGTTTCCTTAAAAAAAATTGTTGCCTAGGATGTCATTTCATTTAAAACTTACTCTAAACTGTCAGTAATTTAGGAGCACTAGATAAATGAATATTGAAAAATATTACATATCCTAATTAAACTATAAATGAAATCAAAGATCAAGTGTATCATTGTTCTTGGCAACCAAACAGTAATTCCATATAATTAATTTCAGAAAAAAGATTCCAACGTACTTCCAAGAAATGTGCTTCACCCTGATAGAAAGCAATGTTTTTAAGTCATTACAGCACCATAGTCTACACATGGATACATTAACCTCAGAAAGAATGTTAAATATTTGAGAAGATATAACAATAACTCTACCAGGTCACCAAAGTATCTGTATATGCTTTAAGTGGCATTTTCATGTCACTTATCGCACGGAAGAACGCTCTCCTCTTAATTCCCTAACTCTCTTCTTCTGGGAAGACAGAACGTGCACAAGGGGAGCAAAGCGAATGCAGGAAACCAGTGCCCTGAGATGCCAGGAGGACAAGCACAGGGGCTGCACGGGAGAGGTGCTGGGGCGTCGCAGACCGCTCCTTATGCCGTGCTCCGCGGACGCCTGCACCATCAATGCTGTAGCTGTGTGGCCGTGTGCCAGCTTCATTTACCAACAGAAAGCCAGCTGAGGGAAGAACGCAAGGACCCTGGCATTCACGAGCTGCACACGTGCTCAGGACCTGACCATGAGGCCAGGTGTGGCGCACGCCCACGCTCACCCTGGATGGACAGGGCAGTCCTGGCCCTACCAACACCGCTGGTTCTGGGACATGTTTCTACAGAGAGCAGAGGGCTCGACTTCCCTGGGTGCTCAGGCATTTTATCTGACAGCAAACGTGCTTTACTCCTCCAAAACAGAAAGGCCCAGACTCCAAGCATGCATTTAATTTTAAGTGAAAAACATCAAGGACATTCACTGTTAAGTGAATCCTCTCCCTGTGTGGACGGGAGTGAAGGGCTGTAAGTCTGAGATTGCCTCATTCAGATCCACTCGAATGTCCCAGCTCCATCTTATGCCCTGTAATGTGCTCTAGAAAAAGTGGGTTACACACAACCTATTTACAGGAAACATGAAAGTTTTAAATTTACCTGATAACACAGATGAACTGTATATTAATGATCCTGTACAATGGTCCCAGACCTTTGGATAAAGACAGGATTCTTTAGAAGAGGTAACAACGTTGCCATTATTGCAACAGGTGAAGCTAACAGTACTATTCAATATCAGATTAGTCAACACAAATGGTTATCTAAAACAGAAAACAATAAAATGAGCACAAAAATAATAAAAATGTAGTAACACAATAAAATATGTCAGAATCAAAAAGAAAAAAATAACATCACTTCCATAAATAAAACGCTGGTGGATCTGAAGAATTGGAAACAAAAATGAAACAAGGTGAAAAACAGTTCCCAGGCACTTGGTCAACGCTGCCAAGATAGAGGCACCAAGCGGAAACTGTAGCAGTCTACACCCCGTCAGGTCAGGTGCACACTCGCTGGTCAGGTCTACACTGTCAGGCGCACACTGATGTCAGCTGGATAAAAACTGAATCCGCATTCCATTTTCTTCTAGAGCCTCATTTTGTGCTGACTGAACCCTCCACACCCTGGGACTGGCTCTTCTGCTCTGGGCCTGGGAATGCCGTGGAGAAGAATTCGTGCCTGGGCGCTCCCAGGCCCTGAATGCAGTTGTGGGAAATCCGGGGCCGCAGAACCGTCCTGTCAGGAATCCAAGCCCAGCCAGCGGCCCCGGCAAAACATCCGGGCTGGGCGTTTCTGTGGAAATCAGGATAGCGGGCGCCTTGCAGAAGTGGGGTAGAAACAACATCACTCAGGTGGCCGTGGCCGTGAAGCAACCGCACAGCTCCCGTCACCACAGCTCTTTCCACAGCGCGTGCCACGCAGGAACGCCGTCCAGCGTCCATCCCTCACCTTAAAGCCTCTGTCCTCGGACGCCGAGATGAGGGTGCCTGCTCGCCAGGGACAGAACTCCACCGCAGTCACCGGGCCCAGGTGGCCCTGCAGCTCGGCCCGGACAGCCTGAGTCTGAGAGAATGTGTGCAGGAAGGTCGGTGGTGGGACTTTGTGGCGGTTATTAACATCAGGACGTTCTATGTATGTCACAGAAAATCGCTGCTATTAAAATAAAGCCCATATTATTCCTCTGTTCAAGCTGGAATTCTCTGTATATAAACCAAGGGTGAAAAGTCAGGTGTCTGAGCTAAGAGGAAAGCTCAGGCGACAGGCACAGTCTCAGCAGTGTTAAAAGACGACACTGACTGGAGCTAACCCTGAGCGAATTAGGAAGCTGGCGTCTCCTCAGGAATCCTGTCTCCCCACCGGCTGCCCCATGCATCTGCCCTGAGGCTCCCTGCCTGTAACTCAGAATGTACTGCTCCGCCTTCCCAATCCCTCAGCATCTGTTCTCCACCGAGGGCTTCCTACAAGACAAGACGGTGCGGCAATAGGCGCTCATGAGTTACCCTTTCCTCCTGAAGTCCCTAAAACCTCCGACAGCCAAGACAGCACCCCAGAAGTCAGCGTCACAAGCTGGAGACACACAGGGCTTCCCGTTTATATGGAAATCAGGCTTGAACAGCATGACTGAGGAATGGAGTAGTGAGAGCATCGGGGGTTCCTACGGTCAGTCATCGCCCTGAGAATATCCCCAGGGAACTCCAGGCACGAAGTGCTGGGCACTCTTCTTGAATTTTACAGCACTCCATTTAAATAAGACAAATATCCCTTAATATACATGCAGAAAAAATAAACATGTATATATATGGTGACTTAACTTACAAACAGACATTTAACTCTGGAAGACTTTCTTTAGTAATACAACATATCGCCATCAACAAATACAACTTAGAATACTGAGTATATTATGCCAGTTACCATCAGATTGTTAAAAATAAAAGGCAAGACTATAACCTGTGTAGGAATAGGGAGAGTTATGACACTGAGTGTTATGAAATATACATTTCCATTTTCTCCAGTTTCTATAAAATAAAGCTAGTCCATTGTCTATGATATGAATAACATTATATCCTGAAAAATATTTAAGTTATTTCCTTTTGACATTTTATGTTGATTAAAAAGTGCCTTTTACCAGGAAGTGCTCAGTATTCATTTGAAATCTTTAAAATCAAATGGTATAAACTGTTGACTTGCTGAGTATGCTGTTAAAAGAATGTGAGCTCTTCACGGACTCACGTGACAACCATTCCTCATGTCTGAAAGTCATTCTCCCCGAGTGAAGTGTATTTCAATTGACACGCCTGCTGCTAAGGAAGCGTGGGGAGGATCTCACGGGCTGCACACACATCTGCAGCAGGCACCTGCTTACTCACCTGCTATGTGCCCGACTCAGGGGTGTGGCTCCAACCTGACCCCAGGCTGATTGTTCTCTCCATCTGGGACCCAGTATCTTCCTTCAAACACTAACAGTTTTCTGCTTCTTCCTAATTCACTTTGGTTTTCCTTTTCCTGACACAACAATGTTAATTCTTTGCACACTAATGGTAGTTTTGTTATAAATGGTGGGGTGGCCTAATGTTAATCTATCACAGGATGTTTACAACAAAACATGAAATACTTACAGCTCAAACACCAACATATCCAGAAAGCTTTCACAGACAGACTAGAAATAGTGTGAAGCCCTTTACCTAACTCTTAGATACTTCCCATCATCTCTCTGTGGCTTAACTCATGATGTGAACTTTTTAAATTTATGAGCCTTAATTTCATAATTAGTCCAAAAATAGTCTGAAGACATAAATGTCTTCTCTCCCAAAATGCCTATTACACATGAGGCCCATGAGAACCAATTCACATTCCATGCCGAACATCCTTCCTCGCCTACGTTTATTAAGTGGCTATCAAAAGAAAAGCTATTCAGGCCAACAGCTTTGTGAGCCATGTTGACAAAACGACCCCAGGCCTGGGGTCACCTACAAAATCAGGCTTTCTAACATTGCAATGGGGCAGCTGACTGTTCTAGTCACACACGAGGTCGAAATCACACAGGCAGGAAGAGGTGACACATTTCCTTAAACTAACCCTGGTGCGAAAAGTCTGATTCTTGATGAAAAGAACATTTTGATAAAAGATATAAACAAAAGCGCTATGCTAGGAAGGATGCCTACAATCAGGGAATATCTGAGAAATAAAAGTTTTGCAGAACATGTTTCTCTAAAGTCATACCTGACACCCAGATTCCATAAAGTTTTAATATTTATATAAATATTGCTATCTGATACCAGTGGTTTTCCAATTGCAAGATAAAGATGTGATTTTATAAAAGTAAACTAAATTGAAGATATAGCTTTAAAAAAAAGGCGTACAGAAGAAAAGAAAAGACCGCTGGGCAAGGTCCCAGAACCTGGGAGGCCCCATCAGCTAAACCCTTCCGTGAAATCCACGTGAATTTCAATCTTACCTCAATATCCAGCATGAATATTTTGTTTCCAGCACACACGGCAACAACACGATCATCCAGGCTCAACTGTAAACACAGCACCTTTCCCAAAAGCGAGCCCATGACAGTCCCTCGAGGGACCAGCCCTAGAGTGAGTTTCACCATTAGTGCCAGTTTACCAAATGCATTCAGCATTACATTAATCTGAGAAAAGTACTGAGAATGTAACCCTCTATTCTAAAATTACTGAGAGAATGACAATGAGCTTTGATGTGATTTTGATTCTTTAAGAATATCAAAAATACTGGATATACAGAAGTCTTCTGAAAACCTGGGGAATGCAGCACTTCCCTGCAGAGACTCTCTCAGCATCGAAACACGAAGATGCCTTTCTCTGGAGGCTGCAGTACCCGTGCAGTGAGAATCATGCACATCAAACTGCATGTTTCGATGCTTCTCACCCACATCCAACCCCATGTCCACCCTCATGTCTAGGTTCAGCTAACATTGATTGGAAGGAAAGGAGTAGGGGCCTATCCAACCCAGGCCTCCAGGGACTAAGCAATGTCAGGACACCCACAAGCAGCCAGGAGGTTCCCAAGACCCGGACAACATGTGCAGCAGCTGCAGCCTGATGCAGAGCCCGTCATGCAAATCCACACAGGTGAAGGAAAAAATGGCGGGCAAGGTCATCTGGTCCTAGTGTGTACCATGGACCTATCACCAGCAAAATGCAGATATACTCCACCCAGAGCCTGTGAGAGACACATGTGCTCATGTCCCACAGCCACCAAGTCTAGACAGAGACACGTGCTCATGTCCCACAGGCACCCGGAGCCTAGAGAGACACACATGTTCATGTCCCACAGCCACCCAGTCTAGAGAGGGACACGTACTCATGTCCCTACATAGAATACATAGATTTATAGTCTCTTTGCATTTATGTTTTAATGTAATCCTCTAACTTCTCTATATAATTGCACAAAACTCAAATTCCTTAACGTGGTCCCCACCTAACTTTTCGACTTCCTCAGATGAGGCTCTCCTGACATCAGCACGCTCCAAGCACACAGGCAGGTTCTCACTCTTCCCAGGGCCTTGGCACATTCATCCCTTCTCACCCTCACCCTCAGCGCACGTGCCCCTCCGAGATCCTGCTTCTCAAAGTGCTCCCATGCACGTGCACGCTGCCCTGGCCTCATCTGCCTTCTCCTCTGCACACTCACAATTCACAGCCACTCAGTCGCTGGCTTACAGTGTCTCTCTCAAACTCTGAGCTGTGACTTCCAGAGGATTTGGGACCAAGCCCTTCCTATTCACCACTGTGTCTCCAGCCTGAAATATTACAGGTGCTCAAGACCCCTTGCTGTGCAAGGAAAGAATATTTCCACTTTCCTACATGTTTTCAGGTTGATACAAAATGGACAGTTCTTAAAATAAAAAGGGACATAAGATCAAAACCAATGAGCCTATAAGATCAGCATAACAGACAGCAAAGGTCCGTAAGTCTGAATGGCCTGGGGCCCTTCCCATATAAAGCGCCTGCTTGCATGCCTGGGTTCAAGGTAAAGAGAGTACAAAATTATCCCAAACCCCCCGAGGGACTGCTGTTACCCAAGGGAAACACCCCTTGGGTGGTACCAAGTATACTGAAGGATGAGTTATTCCTTTTGCAGGTTTTTAAAAACATGTTTTAGATTTTCATTTACCTTGAAGTACTTTCTCTCTACATTCATCCAGGTTCCACATTATAACATAATCCAGTGATGCTGAGCAGATTAGAAGTGGGTTCACTTTATTTCCAAAAGCCATAGCAGTAATTGGCTGATGGTGTCCTCGTAGGATTAGAAGCTGGGAAAATTAACAAAAATAAAACACAGATCATAGACATTTAAAAATAAGAGTATAACAACATAACTTCAAACCTAAAAAATTAAAAGATTGAGTTTTTCAAATACATTTATCTTACATATTCATTGTTAATTCATTTGTTAAAATCCCTGCTATGTACTACTAAATTATTCTCTCAAGTTAACCATTTCACTGCTATTCACTGTCACACACACTAATAAAAAGATACAGGCTACCTCGTTCTTCCATTTCTTTATCACTTATTAGTTAATTAAATATAGAACATGTCTCCACCACATGCCAGAAGAGGTAACAGCTGAGCTGAAAACTGAAGAATAAGGAGAGGAATGAGGGGTGGACAAGAGGAGGGGAGCATTGAGGTCCCTGGGAAAACAAGGCATGGGTAAGAAACTGCTGGGACAAGCAAAGGAGTGAGAGGAGGCTGGAGAAAGGTGAGGCCCAGGTGTGGAGACCTTGGCAACTACACAAGGAGTGTTGATAGCACTCTAGGAAATTAAAATCCAACAAAAAATGCACAGTCAGAATAATACAGTGACTAGATTTGTTTTCCAGGAACAAAACATTGCTACAAGCATGGAGCAGACGAGTGTTGGGGGTATACTGGGCTGGAGAGACAGACGGGAATGCATGAAACACTCAAGGGAAATCCAATAAAGACCTGGACTAAGAAAGACAGTGATGATGGAGATGGAGAGGAGATGGTGACTGAAGATTCCGTGACCAATGGATATGGAGGGATGGAGGGAAAAACAAAAGCAAAGGGATAGGGTTTGAGGTTAAAAACCTAGGTGAACAATGTCTCAAGAACAAAATACAGAGGGAAAATGGGATGGGACTGGGGGTCCATAGTAAGTTGAGATGCTTATAAGGTGATGTCAAATAGACAACAAGCAGTTTAATATGAGAGATATCACTGGAGAATTCCACTTCTAGTAAAGGCAGGATACGTCACCTCATTGGTACCAATCCTACTGATGAGAATTACAAGAAAAACTGGACAAAATTAAATATATATATACACACACACATATATATACACAAACATACACACATATACATATACACACAGAGAGACACACATTTTGAAGGCATCAGAAAGCAACCAGGTTGTTGAAGAATTATGGTAACAAGATTATATATAGGGAAGAAAAAAATGGAGGGAAGTGACCCCAGATGCTGGGGTCACTTGTCCCATAAAGATATCTACTATAAAGACAATTTTCTGACAATTCCACTAAAGGCAGCTGAGGAGCTGAGATTCAAGGGGCTAAGGGCACAAAAATGGTGTAATTAAATGAGTCATCTTCAGTGACACAAACAGAACTATCATATTGGGAGAAGGGAAAAGATTTCTGTCATATTACAAAGTAATTTTGTGATAGAGCTGATTGCCTTAATGTTGATAACTCTACAATTTTTTCCCGCAAAGAAATATGAATGGATTTTAAGTAAATGTCTGCCTAGAATACAATCTACTAAGGTGAGAGGGATGGGCATGCTGCTAAACCCCCAGGCTTAGAATGGGAACCCCAAAAAAGACAAAATCCAAGGAGTAAAGATGAACTGTAAATAAAACCACCCTCATAAGAACTGACACCCAGTTATGAATTGACTTAACACCTGACTGGCTTAGGGTAATCTAGGACTGCCAGTGCCCTGAGCATGACTGGCTACCAGAAGCTAACATAAATCTGATTTGGAAGAATGTAAGAATCCAGAGTATCAAATCAGCTATACTTTTTTTTCATATACAAAATCCAGCAATCTAAAAAACAACCAGGTATTCAAGGAGACAAGACCATTTAGTCAAAAACAAAGAAAAATAAAGAATAGAGAAATGCGATGCCTACAAGTCATCCAGATAAGACTTGAAACCAAACTAAAACTGATCCAAATGTTAGAATTACTAGACAAGAACATTCAAACCATTATTAAAATATTTTCCATATGTTCAAAAGTTAAGTAGAGGCATAGAAGATATTTAAAAGTCCCAAACCTAACTTCTGGAGATGAAAACTAGAATAAGATAAAATTTTAAAAAACACTTAGTGGGATTAACTGCATATTAGATGTTGCTGAGGAAAAGATTGGTAAATTTAAAGACAAAGCAATAGAAGCTATATAAAAATGAAAGAGAGAAAAAATACATTCATAACCATGAAAGAGTATCAGTGAGCTGTGGGAAACTTCACGTGACCTGACATACATGTAAGCAGGGTCCACAACGTTTGGGAGGAGGGGAATATTTGAAGAAATAATGGCTGAAAATTTTCCAAATTTTGATGAAAACCATAAACCCGTAGAACCCCAATGATAAAGTTTGGATGTCCCCTCTTTCATGCGCGTCCATGTGAAGAGACCACCAAACAGGCTTTGTGTGAGCAATAAAGCTTTTAATCACCTGGGTGCAGGCGGGCTGAGTCCGAAAAGAGAGTTAGCAAAGGGCAATGGGGTGGGGTTTTATAGGATTTGGGTAGGTAAAGGAAAAAGGGGAGTTGTTCTCTGGCGGGCAGGAGTAGGGGTCACAAAGTACTCAGTGGGGGAGCTTCTGAGCCAGGATGAGCCAGGAGAAGGAATTTCACAAGACAATGTCATCAGTTAAGGCAGGAACAGGCCATTTTCACTACTTTTGTGGTGGAATGTCATCAGTTAAGGCAGGAACCAGCCATCTGGATGTGTACATGCAGGTCACAGGGGATACGATGGCCGAGCTTGGGCTCAGAGGCCTGACACCCTCCAAATCCCACGTTGAGATGTAATCCCCAGTGTTGGCGGTAGGGCCTGCTGGGAGGTGTATGGGTCATGGGGGCAGATCCCTCATGGCGTGGTGCCATCCTCACCATGGTGAGTTCTCATGAGATCTGGTCATTTAAAAGTGTGTGGTACCTCCCCCCATGCCTTGCTCCTGTTTTTGCCATATGACATGCCTGTTTTCCCTTTGCCTTCCACCATGATTGTAAGGTTCCTGAGGCCCTCACCAGAAGCTAAGCATTTGTTGGTGCCATGCTTGTGTCGACAAAAGAGTCGAACTTTGTAAAATATTTTAAGAGATTTATTCTGAGCCAAATATGAGTGACCATGGTCCATGACACAGCCCTCAGGAGGTCCTGAGAACACGTACCCAAGGTGGTTGGGGTACAGCTTGGTTTTATGTACTTTAGGGAGGCATGAGACATCAATCAAATACACTTAAGAAATACATTGGTTTCGTTCAGAAAGGCGGGACAACTCAAAGCGGGGGCTTCCAGGCTATAGGTAAATTTAAACATTTTCTGGTTGACAATTGGTTGAGTTTATCTAAAGATCTGAGATCGATAGAAAGGAATGTTCAGGTTAAGATAAAGGATTGTGGATACCATGTTTTATTGTGCAGAGGAAGCTCTCAGATAGACTTCAGAGACCGCAGGCTGTAAAATTTTTCTTATCGGATTTAAAATGGTACCTGGCTCTTACTCGATTATCTCCTGGATCTGGGAAGGAATGAAGGAAAACAAAGGGGAAAGGGGATTCTCTATAGAATATGGATTTTTCCACAGGAGACTTTGCAGGGCAATTTCAAGGTATGGCAAGGAAATATATTTTGGGGTTGAATATTTTTTCCTTATCTCATAATGCTATGCCAGAGTCAGACTGAAAAGTAAGTCATGATATACGGGGTCAAATAAAACCCATCTAATCAGAATTTATGGTTTGTAGGGCATGACTCCCTAGGCCCCTGAGGTAGAAATTTGGGCAAGATAAAAATCAGAGTTTAGTCCTCACTTGTGCAGCCTGCAGAACCATGAGCCAATTAAATCTCTTTTCTTTATAAATTACCCAGTCTCAGGTATTTTGTTATACTCAGGACTAAACTCTGACCTTTTTCTTCTCCTGTCCAAATTCCTATCTAAGGGGCTTAAGGATTCACACACTAAAAACCATAAAGTCTCATCAGAGGATTTTATTTAACCCTATATAACGTGGCTTACTTTCCAACCTAACTCTGGCATAACATCACATGACAGATAAAGAAGGGAATTAAAATATGTTAACTCCAATTATGTTTCTTTACCATATCTTGACATAGGCCTGCGAAGCTGTCTCTTGTGGGGAAAATCTACATTCTGCAGAAGATCCCCTTTCCTTTGTAGGCCTTTTTCCTGATCCAGAAGAGTAACCACTAAGACTCTGGCACTTTTTAAGTCTAATAAATATTTACAATCTATTCTCTCTGAAGCCTGCCACCTGGAGGCTTCTTATGTATATTGGGGACCTTGGTCTCCACGATCCGTTATCTTAACCCAGACATTCCTTCTATTGAGTCTAGGTCTTTAGACAATAACTTAACACTTTCAACCAATTGCAATTTAGAAAATTATCGAATCCACCTATGACCTGGAAGCCCCCACTTTGAACTGTCCCACCTTTCTGGACCTAAGCAATGTACATATTACATGTATTGATTGATGTCTTATGTCTCCCTAAATTGTATAAATCCAAGCTGTAGCCTGACCATCACGCACATGTTCTCAGGACCTCAAGACTGTGCCTTGGGCCTCTGGTCGCTCGTATTTGACTCAGAATAAATCTCTTCAAATATTTTACAGACTTTGATGCTTTCACTGACATAGCAATTCATGAAAGGCCTAATACAGAAAATTGGTACCAAGAAGTGGGGCACTGCTATAAAGATACCTAAAAACGTGGAAGTGGCTTTGGACCTGAGTAACCAGCAGAAGTTGGAAGAGTTTGGAGGGCTCAGAGGAAGAGGAGATGCTGAGGGAAACTTTGGAACTTCTTAGATACTGGTTAAATGACTGTGACCAAAACACTGATAGTAGTAAAGACAGTGAAGTCTAGGCTGAGGACGTCTCAGATGGAAATGAACTTGCTGGGAACTGGAGCAAAGGTCACTCTTGTTATGCCACAGCAAAGAGCTTGGCTACATTCTGTTCATGCCCTAGGGCTCTGTGGAAGCTTAAACTTGAGAGTGATGGCCTAGTGTACCTGAAGGAAGAAATTTCTAATCAGCAAAGCATGTAAGATGTCTCCTGGATGCTTCTAACAACATACAATCATAAATGGGAGCAAAGAAATGTCATACAGTTGGAATTTATATTTAAAAGGAAAGCAGAGCATAAAAGTTCAGAAAATTTGCAGCCCAGCCATGTGGCAAAAAGTAACTGTTTTTGGTGAGAGGAATTCAAGCAGGCTGTGGAGCAACCATTTACTTAAGATATTTGTGTAACTAAAAAAAGAACCAAAGGCTGATAACCAAGGCAATGGGAAAGGCCTCCAAGACATTCCAGATATCTCCAAGGCAGTCCCTCCCATTACAGGTCCTGAAGTCTAGGAGGAAAGAATGGTTTTGACGGCCAGGGCCTGCTGCCCCACACAGCCTCAGGACACTGCTCCCATCTCCAGCTCTGGCCTCAGCTCAGAGGACCCCAGATACAGCTTGGGCTGCTGTTTCAAAGGGTGCAAGCCACAGGCCTTGGTGGTTTCCATGTGGTATTAAGCCTGCAGGTGCACAGAGTACAAGAGTAAAGGAGGCTTAGCAGCCTCCAGCTAGGTTTCAGAGGATTTGTGAGAATGCCTGGGTGCCAAGGCAGAAGCCCGCTGCAGGAGTGGAGCCTTCACAGAGAGCTTCTACTAGGGCAGTGCCAATGCCAAGGGGAAATGTGGAGTTGGAGCCCCCACACAGAGTCCCCACTGAGGCACTGCCTACTAGAGCTGTGAGAAGAGGGGCACCATCATCCAGACCCCAGGATGGCAGATATTCCAGCAGCTTACACCCTGCTCCTAGAAAAGCCGTAGGCACTCAACAACCAGTGAAAGCAGCCACAAGGGCTGAACCTTGCAAAGCCACAGGGACAGAGCTGCCCCAGGCCTTGGGAGTCCACCCCTTGTACCAGTGTGCTCTGGATGTGGGACACAGAGTCAACAGAGATAATTTTGGAGCTTTATGATTTAATGACTGTCCTGCTGGGTTTCAGACTTGCATGGGGCCTATAGCTCCTCTCTTTTGGCCAATTTCTCCCTTTGGAAATGGGAATGTTTATCCAATGCCTATAATCCCTTTGTATATTGGGAGTAAATAACTTGGTTTTTATTTTACAGGCTCATAGGTGGAAGGAACTTGCCTTGTTTCAGATGAAACTTTGGACTTAGGACTTGGGACTTTTGATTGAGTTGATGCTGGAACAAGTTAAGGCTGAGGATTAAGCTCTGATTTTTTTTTATCTTGCCCAAATTCCTTTCTAAGGGGTCTGGGGAGTCATGCCCTACCAACCATAAATTCTCAGCAGATGAGTTTTATTTGACCCTTTCTATCGTGGCTGACTTTCCAATCTGACTCTGGCATAACAAGGAAGAAAATCAAAATGTTTTACCTCAAAATATATTTCCTTGCCATACCTTGAAATTGTCCTGCAAAGTCTCTTGTGGTAAAAATCCACATTCTATAGAGAAACCCCTTTTCCCTTTGTTTTCCTTCCTTCCTTTCCAGATCCAGGAGATAATCAACTAAGAGCCAGGCACCCTTTTTAAGTCCAAAAAGAAACAATTTACAACCTGCTCTCTCTGAAGTCTGCTATCTGAGAGCTTACTCTGCACAGTAAAACATGGTCTCCACAATCCTTTAGCTTAACCTGAACATTCCTTTCTATCGATCTCAGATCTTTAGATAAACTCAACCAATTGTCAACCAGAAAATGTTTAAATTTACCTATAGCCTGGAAGCCCCCGCTTTGAGTGGTCTCGCCTTTCTGAATGAAATCAATGTATTTCTTAAGTGTATTTGATTGATGTCTCATGCCTCCCTGAAATATATAAAATGAAGCTGTGCCCTGACCACCTTGGGCACATGTTCTCAGGACCTCCTGAGGGCTATGTCACAGGCCATGGTCACTCATACTCGGCTCAAAATAAATCTCTTAAAATATTTTACAAAGTTTGACTCTTTTCGTCGACAAGACTTTGGGGGACTGTTGGAAAGACATGATTATATTTTGCAATGTGAGAAGGACATGAGATTTAGGGGACCAGGAGTAGAATGATATAGTTTGCATGTCCCCTGCAAATCTCATGTGGAGATGTAATCCCCAGTGTTGGAGGTGGGGTCTGGTGGGAGGTGTTTGGGTCATGCCGGCTGATCCCTCATGGCTTAATGCTGTCCTCACCACAGTGAGTGAGTTCTCATGAAATCTGGTCTTTTAAAAGTGTATGGCACCTCCTCCTGACCACTTGTTCCTGTTTTCACCCTGTGAAGTACCTGCTCCCTCTTCACCTTCTGCCATGACTGTAAGGTTCCTGCAGTCCTAATTAAAAGCAAAGCAGACATTGGTGTCATGCTTGTACAGTCTGCAGAACCATGAGCCAATTAAATCTCTTTTCTTTATAAATTATCCAGTCTCAGGTATTTCTTTATAGCAATGCAGAAATGGCCTAATACATGCAAGAATAAGAAATATGAAGAAAAATACACCAAAACATAGCATGATCAAATTGTTGAAAATTGGTAATATAGAAAGTTTTAAAGGCAGCCAGACAAAAATAACCCATTGTATACATGAGAACAAAGATAAAGATAATAACAGAATTCTTATTGAAATGATAGAAGAGCAACATATTAAAAACCTGAAGAAAAATCTGTCAAACTAGAATTCTCTACTCAATATAAATGCCTTTCAAAAACAAGGCAAAATAAAAACTTTTTTAAACACACAAAGGCTGAAATAATTTATCACCATATTTGCACTGAAACATATGTTAAATAAAATACTTCAGGCAGAAGGAAAATGCTACCAGACGGAAACATGCATGTACACAAAGGAATGAAGAGCACCAAAAATATAATTACGTGGGTAGATGTGTAAGATATTTTTCCTTCTTAAATTTAAGAGCCTTAAAATTAAAAAAGAAAAGGCCAGGCGCAGTGGCTCACGCCTGTAATCCAAGTACTTTGGGAGGCCGAGGCAGGTCTATCACGAGGTCAGGAGATCGAGACCATCCTGGCTAACACGGTAAAACCCCGTCTCTACTAAAAATACAAAAAATTAGCGGGGCTTGGTGATGGGCGCCTGTAGTCCCAGCTACTCGGGAGGCTGAGGCAGAAGAATGACGTGAACCCGGGAGGCAGAGCTTGCAGTGAGCCAAGATTGCGCCACTGCACTCCAGCCTGGGCGACAGAGCAAGACTCCATCTCAAAAGAAAAAAGAAGATATTTTTCTTATTGTTTAAATATCTTTAAAAGATCCCTGAATGTTTAACAAAAGTAATAATGGATTGTCAGGTTTGTAGCATATGCAAAAGTAAAATGCATGACAACAAAAACATAAAAGTTGTGAGAGAGGAAATGAAAGAGATACAATGCTAACATTAACGAAAATAGAAAGTAGCCAAAGAAGATTTCAGAGCAAGAATATTACCAGGGATCAAAAAACAGTATCACTTTATAATAAATGAAGTCAGTTCAACAGGACATAAAATATACTAAACACATATGTGCTTAATAACAGAGTTTCAAAATACATAAAGTAAAAACTAATGGAAGACAGATAAGTTCACAGAGTCACAGATTTCAATATGCCTCTTTCAATAACTGATTGAACAACTGGACATGAAATCCTCAAGAATATAGAAGACTTGAAGAACACTATTAGCCACCTCAACCTAACTGACATTTATAAAACAAAAGACACAAACACAATTATTCCTAATAGTGTTACTTGCAATAGTCAAAAACTAAAAATAACCTAAATTCCCACCAATAGGAGAATGCATAAAGTATAGTATATCCATACAATGAATATTACTCAATAATAAAGAAGAATGAACTACTGAATGCAGGAACATGGATCTCAATTATCCTGAGTGAAGAAAGCCAGACAAAATGAATAAGTATCGGACATCACCAAGCTGGTGAAATAGAAGCTAACCCACTCATATCTCCCGACAATAACAAAAATTCTGCACCCATCCATGGTCCAAAGTCTCTCTCTACAAGAGCCTCAGAATTTAGGTGGAAGTTGTGAAACCCCAGCAGAGCCAAGATCTTAGAAGGTCATTTTGAGAGTTCAGACCCACACCTAGGTGGCTGATTCACTACGCGTGCTCTTAGCTTCAAGCCCAGAAACGGCCCAGTCCTCCAAGGGGCTTGGTTACCACCTCATTTGGCCTTGAGCCTGAAAACAAAACCAACGGCCAAAGGGTCTGGCAGGAATCACACACTCTACTAACTGATGGAAGGGCTCATCTGCCTGTTGACAATGGTCTAGGCAATGAACCTGAAAGCTGCCCTGTGGCTTCGCTCCAATTCCCTCATCTGAGGTCCCAGGTAAGAGCTGCTTACAAAAAGACCCACAGGGAGACTTGCCCGTATCTTGCAACCTGGGATTCTCAGCCCTCCCTGGCAGGCTCGCCACACTTCCTCCCATGACAGATCCTGAGGGTACCCAATCTCAGCTCTGGGCTCTTCTGCTGCACTCAGGGAACTATCCCATCTGTACTGAGACCTGCTAGGAGATGCATGCTCCTCTGTGCCAACTAGACCTCTCTAGTCTCCCACCCATAGCAGATCATAAGGGGGCCCAGTCCCAGCTCCAACTCCTCCTGTTGAAATCGGGGAACTATCTCATCTCTGCAGGGACTTCCTCAGAGACATGCAACCCTCTGAATCAATGTGACCAGGCTCTCCAACCTCTGTCCCACAGCAGATCCCAGACGGGCCCAATCTCAGCTCCAGCCCATCCTGCTGCAGTTGGGAAACTATCTTATTGGCGCAGGGTCTCCCTGGGAGACAAATGACTCTCTGAGCCAACAAAATCAGCTCTCCAACCTCCATCCCACAGCAGATCCTGAAGGGACCCAGTCTCAGTTCTGGCCCCTCTCACTGCTGTTAGAAAACTATCCACGGACTCCCAATCTCAACTCCCATTCCTTACCTGTGCAGAGACCTGCTGGGTGACACACCTGTCTGGGCCACTAGGACAGCATTCTGGACTCAGGTGCCTGGTCAGCATTCCCACAGAGCCCCAGTACCCACGCTGAGTCCTACCCAGGTCCATCTGGGCCAGAAAGCTGTGTCAACCTCAGAGTTCTTGCAAGACTCGCAGCAATCCTGTGCTTAAAGCATCCTCTAATGCTGAGATGGCTGCAGTGGTCATGGGCTCTGGGAACTCAACAGTCAGTCTATGTAGAATCCCTGGAAGGCCCTCTGAAGAAGGACAGGCACAAACAAAGCCAGACTTACGAAGACTTAAATAAATACCTAATCCCTCAGTGCACAGACGTAACCACATGTCCACAAGCATCAGCAATGCTCAGGAAAATATGACCCCATCAAACAGACAAAATAAGTTGCGACAGACTGACCATAAAATAATGAATATGAGTGGTCCCTCAGACAAATCATTCAAAATAGCTGTTTTAAGGAATCTCAAGAAAATTTAGAAAAACAGAGAATCAACTCAGAAATCACCAAAGAAACTTAACAGAGATTAATTTAAAAAAAAATAAAAAATTTTGGAGCTAAAAAATACAAATAATTAAATGAAAAATGCAATAGATAGCATCAACCACAGAATTCAGCAAACAGAAGAAAGAATCAGTGAGCTCAAAGACAGACTATTTGCAAATACACAGTCCGAGGAGAAAAAAGAAAATGAAAAGGAATGAAGAAGCTTATGGGAGCTATGAGACAACAAAAGAGCAAATATTCAGGTTATTAGAGTTAAAGAAGGAACTGAGGAAGACGAAGTGGTAGAAGGTTATTCAAAGAAATAACAGAAAACTTTCCAAACCTGGAGATATAAATATCTACGTACTGGAAGGTCAAAAGTTACCAATAAGATTCAACCCAAATAAAAATACCCAAAGATATATTATAATCAAACTTTCAAAGGTCAAAGACAAAGAGAGGATCTTGAAAGCAGTGAGATAAAATAAGTAAATAACATACAAAGGAGACCCAATATGCCTGGCAGCAGACTGTTCAGCAAAAACCGTACAGGCAAGAAGTGAGGGGAGGCGGTGATATATTCAGGGAAAGAAAAAAAATGCCAATCAAGCATACTGTACCTGGAGAAACTGACAACTAGACTAAGTGATATCAGCAAGACGGCTGACTAGAGACACCTGGCACTTGAGCCCCTCCAAAAGAAAAAAAAAAACAAGGCAATAAATAAAAAGCTAAGATTTGACTAGAGTGTGGAAGGAAGAGCACTGCAACACAGCAGGGAAAGTGATGATGCACCTGTGGTGACTGGAAGTCCAGGAGAGCAGCATAGAGGTACCTGGCCTCTGTAGCCCCAACTCCCCTGCCTGGGTCAAATCTGCCCAGCGTCAGATGGGACTTCCCCCTGCAAGGAAAAGGTAAGCAAAAGATCCCCAACCACCCACATCACCACCACAAACACCTGAAGTCTTTACAACAGGAGAATCCCACAGTCCCTGCAACCCTGAGCCTAGTTTGGGAGCTGCTGGAAATTCATGCTGTTGCATTACCCCAGATTAGGAGCACGAAGTGTGCACTCCTCACTCCCCACCCACTCTATGAGCCAAAGCTGCTGTAGCACAGCACCATCTTGAGACCAGAGCTGCCTCTCCAACATGCCCTGCTCTGGGGGCCAGAAGTCACTGCCATTCTCCAGCCCTGGGGCTCCATCTTTACTATACCAAGCCCACATGAGTGGCTGAATGTCACAACCCCAGTTGCATGGAGCCTGGGACCAGGATCAGCTGTGAGTCTGGCCCTGCACAACAGAGAAACCAACCCTCGCCACTGCACTTCCAGCCAGAGAAACAACCCAGCACTCCTGCCGAGGACAAACCTGCCCTTGATTTAGCCAAACCATTGCACACCCTCCCCAAAGCAGGAGAGGCTCCTGAGACTCCTAACAGATGATTCACCCCTGGGCCAGCAGAGTTGCTAAACACCTGTGCTCAGGACCTGGGAAACACCCCTATGGCACCCCTGCCCCAAGAAGAAATACTTCTGGGCTGCCCAATGTCCCCGAGTCTCCAATAAAGGCCTGAGAAACAGTCTCACAGGCTGACTATGGCAAGCATGCTCCCAGGCCCAACAAACAGCTATGTGCCTATGTCTCAGACTCAAGAAAAAGACCCATGGGTTGCCTTTGGAGGCACATCACCAAGCGGGCTGAGCAGCCCTGTTCCCATGTCCTGGGCCTATAATAGCCCTGTGCCCACACCCAGGAGACATATCCCCAGGTCAGCCAAGCAGCCATAAGCTGTGTGACTATGTCCTGGGACTGAGAAGCAGTCCTGTGGGTTTCCCCCAGCAGATATGCTCTCAGACAAACCCAGCAGCTGTGTGCCCACTTACAAAGCCTGAGAAACAGCTCTATGGGCCACCCCTAATGGGCATGCCCGCAGCCAGCTGAGCAGCCTTGTGCCTACGTCCAATGCTGGAGAAACAGCCCCAGGAGCTGCCCCAGCAGATATGTCCCCATGCTGGCCAAGCAACCATGTGCCCATGCTCCTGGCCACAATAACATCCCTGTGGCCCCAACCCCAGCAAGCCAGACCCCAAGTTGGCTGACCCTATGTGTACATGTGTACCCCCAACCTGAGAAATACCAGGTGAACCCATCCTTGGCAAAGCTACACAACCATCACCACAAATTATCTTAGTCAAGGCCATTGAGAAACTCATAAATGCCACTAGTGTGGACTACAACAGAAGAAACCACACAGATACTACACTACTACATCCACCTAGAATCAAGACCAAAAGACCCCACTAAACTGACACCCCAGGACCCATTCATACAAATAAATCCCTATGAAACGTGCTCCATATAATTGGAAGGTGCAACTTTCCCATCAGATGCTCTTAAATCAATGTCAGGACATATCAACCATGAAAATCAAAGAAAAAAAAAAAGCCAAAAACAAACAACAACAACAAAAAGTCACCTCCAAAGGAAAACAACAATTTTCCAGTAACAGACACCAATCATAAGAAAATATATGAAATGTCAGAAAAAGAATTCAAAATAATAATTTTAAGGAAACTCACTGAGATTCAAGAGAATACAGACAGACAATTCAACAAAATCAGGAAAACAACTCATGATATGAATGAGAAATTCAACAAAGAAATAGATATTATTTTAAAAAGAACCAAAGAGAAATCCTAGAGTTAAAGAATTCAATGAATAAAATTTAAAAACATAATTGAGAGCTTTAACAACTAGATTAAGCAACGAGGCTTGATCAAGCTGAAGAAAGAATTTCTGAACTTGAAGACAGGACTTTTGAAATAATACCAGCAGACAAAAAAAGAATAAAAAAGAATAAAGCCTATGTGATTTATGAGACTAAGCAAATAAATATTCATAATATGGGCATTCTAGCAGAAGAAGATAAGGGAGAAGGTGAGGAAGACATATTTAATAAATCATAGCAGAGAACGTCTCAAGTCTTGGGAAAGAGATGGAAATCCAGGTCCAGGAAGCTCGAATAACCAAATAGTTTCAAACCAAATAGGTTCTTTTAGAGGTACATTATAGTCAAATTGTCAAAATTGAAAGACAAAGAAAAAATTAAAGCAGCAAAAGCATCAAGTCACATATAAGGGAATCTCTATTTGACTAACAGCATATTTTTCAGCAGAAACCTTACAGTTCAGGAGAGAACTGGTTGCTATATTCAACGTACTGAAAGAAAATAAACTTCCAGCCAAGAATATTATACCCAGCAAAGCTATTTTTAAGAAATGAAGGACAAATTAAATCTTCAGAGACAAAACTCAAGGAATTCATCACCACTAGACTGGTCTTACAAGAAATGCTCAAGGGAGTCTTTTATCCAGAAGGAGAAGGATGATATCCACCATCATGAAAACATGGAAAACTACAAAAGTCCCTGGTAGACCCAATACACAAAGGAGAAAGACAAAGGAATCAAACCTATAGAAAACCACCCAACTGAAAAAATAAACAGTAAGAGAAGAAGTAACGAACAAAAGATATACAACTAGAAAACAATCAATAAAATGACAGGAATGAGTACTTACCTATCAATAACCCTGAATGTAAATAAATAACATTCCCTATTAAAAGATATAGACTGGCTGAATAAAAAGAAAAATATGACCCAACTATATGTGGACTACAAGAAACTCATCTCACCAATAAAGACACACATAGTCTTAAAGTGAAGGGATGGAAAAATATATTCATGCAAATGGAAACCAAAAGCAAGCAGGAGTAGCTATACTTACATCAGATAAAACAGACATCAAGTTAAAAGCTGTACAGAGAGACAAGCAATTACATTATATAATAATGCACTCCCATATTTATTGCAGCACTATCACAACAGCCAAAATATGGAATCAACCTAAGCATCCATCCACAGATAAATGGATAAAGAAATTTGGTACATATACACAATGGAATACTATTCTGCCATAAAAAAGACTGAAATCCTGTCATTTGCAGCAACATGGATGGAACTGGAGGTCATTATGTTAAATGAAATAAGCCAGGCACAGAAAGACAAATATCACATGTTCTTACTCATATGTGGAAACTTAAAAAGTGGATCTTGTGGAAGTGGGGAGTAGAATGGTGGTTACTAGAGGCTGGGAAGGGAATTGGGGAGAGTGAAAAGAAGTGAGAGAAGGGATAAAAAATACAGTTAGATAGTAAGAATAAGTTCTGGTATTCAAGAGTACAGTAGGAAAATTACAGTTAATAATAACTTATTATATAATTCAAAATAGCCAGAAGAAAAAAACTATAATGTTACCAACACAATAAAAAGATAAATGTTTGAGGTGATGGCCATCCCAATTATCCTGGTTTGATCATAACACATTGTATACTTGTATCAAAATATTACATATACCCCCAAAATATGTACAACTATTACATGTCAATAAAAATTAAATTGCCATATGATTCTATTTACATAAAACTCTAGAAAATGCAAACTAAAGGGACAGAAAGCCTATATTTATAATATAAAGAACTCCTTCAAATCAATAGAAAAAAGACAGATAATCCAATAGAAAAAAATGGCAAGAGATTTGAAAACATATATCACAAAAAACAATATCTAAATGGCCAATAAATGTGCAAAAATGTGCTAAACCTCTTTAATAATCACAGAATTACTAATTATAATTAGGTACCACTATGCCCTTTTCGAAAGGCTAAAATAAAAATAAACAAGTGTAGGTGAAGATATGGTTCAACTGAAAGTCACACACCATTAGAAGAAATACAGATTGGTACAACCAATTTGGAAATCTGCTTAGCATTATCTACTGAATATAGACATCCCTCACTATCATGAGGGATTGATTCCAGGAACCCCACATAAACCAAAATCTGTGTACACCCACATCCCACAGTTGGCTGTGTGGACTCCACATATATGAAAAGGTACCCCTCCAAATATGCAGTTTTCATATCCTGAAAATTCTATAGTTTTGACCCACATTGCGTTGAAAAAAATTCATGTATAAGTGAACTAGCTCAGTTCAAACCCATGCTGTTCAAGAGTCAACTGCTTATGTATCCTTTACAACTCAGCAATTATGTGTGTGTGCACCAAAAGACATAGCAAAGAATCTAGCAGCCAAAAAACTGAAATACAACAAATGTCTACCAACAGAAGCATGGATAAAGTGTGGTCTATTTACGTAAGTAGAATGTAATTCTATTTATCATTCTATAATAAAAAAGGATAAAGTGTCTATTTACATAAGTAGAATGTAATTCTACTTATTACTCTATAATAAAAATGTATTTTTATTTTAGCCTTTCAAAAACGGCACAGTGGTACCTAATAAATCCTAATACTGTGTAGCAATGAAAATGAACAACATGGATGAACCTCATAAACATGCTGATTAATCAAAGAAACCAGCACAAAAAAGTACGTAATGTATAATCACATTTATATAAAGTTCATCACAAGCAAAATTAACCTGTGGTATTAGAAGTCAAGATAGTGTTGCCTTTTGGGGAGGAGAGAAGTGGGCATTGACGGAGAAAAGGCATGATCTAGGGGTGGTTACCTGAGCATATTCATTTAGTTATAGTCATTACAACATGCACTTACTATGTGGAACTTTTTTCTTCTAAGTAGTTTATACTTCACCGAAAAAGTGAGAAACGTCAATCTAAACATTCGAATGTAGGAGACTTGATTATGTTAAGATGAACCTTTTCAATCAGTTTCTTACTGAAGAAACTTATTAAATTAATTCCAGATCACTTGTGTTCTAAATATAAAAATATTATAAAATACATAAAAGTAAATTTAAAAATAAAAAAAAATAATGTTTTTATCAATATTTTTCTCCTATAGTTGGTAGCTGAATCCACAGAGGGTAATGCTGTCCGAACAGCATCAAAGACATGGAGAGACAAGGGCAAGGCCTTCATGACACTGGACATGTAACTCGTTCAATACCTGACGAGAAGGATCCTTAGTGTTCCATATACAAAGTTCAGTTCCATCCAAAGGGAAAGCACAGTCCTGCATGCTGCAAGCAAGCTGAACATGAGACACAGACTCCTTGGATTCAACCAGGTATTTTTCTATAACTATATCACTTAGACAGCCACCATTACTTGAGAAAATGTCTTGGGGATTTTCCATCTTCAATCTGAAAACAAAAAGTACATATAAGATGACTATAGGTATCATATTTAATACAGAAAAAAAGTCTATTACCTATTGATAGTTACTAGTTTGACCACACACATATACCACATCATACCTATTTATTCACCTCTCCTCATCCCAAGAAAAAAGAAGAGAAATTGCTGAAAACTCTGGAGCTTCCACATTCTCAACTGCTCCATTCTTCTCACGGGCTTTCCAGTTAAGCAAACCTTGACTCAAATACCACTATTCCCACTTCACAGAGCCTGCTTAGGCTTCCTCGATCAGCTTCCACAACTGTCAAATGAGAACAGTTACTGAGAGGCAAAGACTAAACAATGATCCATGTGGCATGGGTGCAGCGCTGTGGCACTTAGCGTTCTAAACTTTGGTTACTGAAATGACTAAGACACAAAGTTATTTTCTGAATTGACCACAGCAAATCAGTTGTTAGGAAACTGCAATTGGAACCCGCATCTCCCATAACTAACCTGGGCTTGATTCAACAATTTCACAACACTGTATGTAATTACAGTTAAGCTACCACAGGTTCTATAATCAGTGATTCACTGGCTATGTTTCGTAAAGCATAAACTAATGAAACACTGACAAAGATAAAATGTTTCAGATCTTCATCCAACTTTACACTTAACTTCACAGCATAATCACTTCAGAAACATGTGGGAATGGCACTGGGGTCATCCTTGATTCTGTTGTACCCCACACCCCACTGCAGGCCGGCAATAGATGCACCTGAAGGCACAGACAACAGACCTGCTTAGAAAGTGATGGGCAAGCACCCAAATATCCAGTGGGGTCATGCACGCTGTAGGTATTCAAAGGCCCACCCATGAGGCCCTCACACTCGTCACGTGGATTCAGAGGATCCACCCATGCGGCCCTCATGCTGGTCATGTGGATTCAGAGGATCCACCCATGCGGCCCTCATGCTGGTCATGTGGATTCACAGGATCCACCTGTGAGGCCCTCATGCTGGTCATATGGATTCAGAGGATCCACCCATGAGGCCCTCATGCTGGTCATGTGGATTCAAAGGATCCACCCATGAGGCCCTCATGCTGGTCATATGGATTCAAAGGATACACCCATGCAGCCATCACACTGGTCACGTGGATTCGAAAAATCCACCCGTGTGCTCCTCGTGCTGGCCCTGAGAGATTCTGCTAACCCAGCCTCTGCCTTTCTCTTCCTCTTCTCCAGCTCCTCCCTCCACTGCTACTCTATTTACTCTTTCTTCCAGCTCTTACAACACAGCAGGGCTTTTACTGCCTCAGCACGCACACTTTATCTTCATGTTCCATTCCTCCTCATCTCTGCACCTTGGGAGCTCTTCCCATTCTCCAGGTCTCAGCAGAGGCCCCTGAGAGCTGGCTCCCATCCCTGCCCCCCTACCCCATCCACCTCCTTCCCAGCACTTCACACAATCTAAACTATTTTGCCCTTAGGAGGCAGCGGGACATGGATCCATGGCCAGACTGCTAGGATGGAATCCTCTGTCTGAAGGACCCTTGATCAGACAGGAATTGCATAGAAAGAAAGAGCACTGTAGGGTGCTACTCATCAGCAGGACCTTCCGCTGCCTGCCTCCCAGCCCCTTGACTGAGAAGTCTGACATTCCAGTGCAAAGTGTGACCGCTCAGTACCACCTCTGTGCTGCAGGCGGGGCAGCAGTAACAATTTCCTGTGTGCAGGGGGGAGCAGAATTTCACAAGAGAAGTGAGGCAAAGGAGAATGGACCACTCGAGATCATCTTCTGAAAATACTTCAAAAGAGGCCGGGCACGGTCGCTCACGCCTGTAATCCCAGCACTTTGGGAGGCCGAGGCGGGCGGATCACGAGGTCAGGAGATCGAGATCATGCTGGCTAACACGGTGAAACCCCATCTCTACTAAAAATACAAAAAATTAGCAGGATGTGGTGGCGGGCACCTGTGGTCCCAGCTACTCAAGAGGCTGAGGCAGGAGAATGGCGTGAACTTGGGAGGCAGAGCTTGCAGTGAGCCGAGATCGCGCCACTGCATTCCAGCCTGGGCAACAGGGCGAGACTCTGTCTCAAAAAAATTAAATTAAATTAAATTTTAAAAAAAGGTAATTTTTAAAGGCTTGAAAATTCTCAATATTTGGAGAAAAACAAAATAAAAGCATGTGTACATTATTTTAAAGCAAATTTGTCTCCAATTCACAATTTTTATCTCACTTTTTTTTTAATATTTGCAAAGATACTTTGAGTGTCATATGAAAATAGCTACACCTTCCAAAGCTACCACAGTTACTCAGTAGACTCTGTAACTTGAGCATGGCAGTAGGTGCTGGGCAGATGTGTCCTGAGGGAACAATACGAACCTGCTGCCACCAGATCCACTGCTTCCCAAAACATAAAACATCTTCGGAGACAGATGAAGAATACATAAAAAATTATAGTTGTTTCAAAAATGCTAATAATACACTCATCAAATTGTGATTGAGTTCCATCTTTTTCTTCAACATAAACTTTTGTTGTAGTATAATTATCTTATTCTCTTCTGTAATTCCTATAGAATTCAGCAGCATTTTACAAATAATAGTACTTGTATGCCAATTTGCAGTTTACAAACCACTTCTGTAGACATTAATAAGCAGGTTTCTATATATGAGTACATAGATTATCATTATTACAGTAACCCTTTAAAGTGGTTAGGCAAGAAGATGGCAGCTAGGAGACAGGACTAATGTGCATCTCCCACTAGGATGGACTGAAAGGCATGTGGATACTCATACTGTGAAGTTTTGTTCCAAGAACCACTGCAGGAATGTACCAAAAAAAATGAAAGAATTCACAGATCCTTTTAAAGAAGCAGCAGGCCACTGCAAATTCCATGAGACAGGCAAAAAACTGTGAGTTCCCAAAATGTGAGAGGGGGAAAAACTACCTCCAAACAAACACCCCCACTGGGGAATCTAAAAATCAATATCACAGGAGAAGGATGTAACCTTACCTAGAGCTGAAGCATATTTAGGCAGCCAAGCGAAATATAAAAGTAGAAGCAGCAGTGAGAAGAGCCTTGTAGGCACTCCTAGTCTCCAGCTCCAGTCCAGGGAAGCCATCCCTGACTGTATCTCATAGGGGTCCTCCCTCAGAAAAGACAGCCAGAGGAATTAGGGAGAGGTCATAGGGTGAAAGAAGCTTCCAACTCAATTATGTGATAATTTAGACTGGGCATGAACTTCCTTGAGCAGAAGCAGGAGTGGGTAAAAGGGAAGTGCTACAGATATGAGCACAGGAGCTGCCAACACTGTGGACAGATGGGGAGGGGCAAGACCTGAAAGCCAGCCATGCTCGTTTTCTCAGTGCAGAACTTATGGCCTGGGGCAGGGCTGAGTCCCACACACAGGCTGTCTGCATCTAAACCTGGTGCTGTTAGCTGGGCACTGTGGGAGCAAGACCAGCTTCACAAACTGCATGGGAGCTGGGTGAGGCCTTTCACTACCGGCTTTCCCCCACTTCCCTGGCAACCTATGTGATGCATCAGACACAGCCATAATCCCCTCTGGAACATAACTCCGTTGGCCCAAGAGCCACTCCCACGTCTCCCACAGCAGCTGCAGCAAGCCCTGCCCAGGGAGACTCTGAGCCCAGATCCACCTAACCCTGCCCCCATCTGATGGTTTGTCTCTACCCACCCTGGTAGCCAAACACAAAAGACATAAACTCTTGGGAACCCTAAGGCCCTGCTCATCACCTGAGAAACCAGAATGCCTCCCCTCGCCAACTTAAGGAAAGCTTATATACCCCTTCTAACACAGCAGCTGATATTCTCTCGAAGAACTCCTGAGAAATTCATCACAAAATGATTATGACCTGGGTACAGTCATCTGGTTATCTAAAGTCAGGAAGAATGAAAGAATCTTTAGAGCTGTGAGACAAAAGCATCAGGTAATCTATAAAGGAAAACCTATCAGATTAACAGCTGACTTCTCAGCAGAAAATTTACAAGCCAGTAGGGATCGGGGTCATATCTTTACCCTCCTTAAACAAAATGATTGTCAGCTAAGAATTTTGTATCCAGCAAAATTAAGCTTCACAAATGAAGGAAAGATAAAGTCTTTTTTAGACAAATGCTGAGAGAATTTGCCACTACCAAGCTAGCACTACAAGAAATGGTAAAAGGAGTTCTAAATCTTGAAACAAAACCTTGAAATACACCAAAAAAGAACCTCCTTAAAACGTAAATCTCACAGGCCCTTAAACAATAACACAATGAAAAAAGGGTATTTAGGCAGGAACTAACATAATGAATAGAGCAGTACCCCACAGCTCAATACTAACGCTGAATGTAAATGGTCTAAGTGCTCCACTGGAAAGATACAAAATGGCAGAATGGATAAAAATACACCAATCAAGTATCTGGTGTCTTCAAGAGACTCATGTAACACATAAGAACTCACATAAACTTAAGGTAAAGGAGAGGAAAAAGATATTCCACACAAATGGAAACAAAAAGCAAGCAGGAAAAGCTATTCTTACATAGGACAAAACAAATAGACTTGAAAGCAACAAGTTTAAAAAAAAAAAAAGACAAAGAGGGACATTAT
Source organism: Pan troglodytes (assembly GCF_028858775.2). Lineage (NCBI taxonomy): Eukaryota > Metazoa > Chordata > Mammalia > Primates > Hominidae > Pan > Pan troglodytes. The sequence continues at coordinate 181,784,150 of NC_072403.2, forward strand.
ACAATGATAAAAGGATTAGTCCAATAGGAAAATATCACAATCCTAAATATATACACACCTAACACAGAAGCTCCCAACTTCATAAAACAATTATGACTAGACCTAAGAAATGACATAGCAACACAATAATACTGGGGAATTTCAATACTCCACTGACAGCACTAGAAAGGTCATCAGAACAGAAAGTTAACAAAGAAAGAATGGACTTAAACTACACCGTAGAACAAATAAAATTAACATGTATTTGTGCCTTGTTAAATGCAACAGTCATGTCGGGCGCAGTGGCTCACATCTGTAATCCCAGCACTTTGGGAGGCCGAGGTGGGCAGATCACAAGGTCAGGAGTTTGAGACCATCCTGACCAACATGGTGAAACCCCCTCTCTACTAAAAATACAAAAATTAGCCGGGCGTGGTGGCAGGCACCTGTAATCCCAGCTACTCAGGAGGCTGAGGCAGGAGTATCATCATTTTAACCTGGGAGGCTTAGTATGCAGTGAGCCAAGATTGCGCTGTTGCATTCTAGCCTGGGTGACAAAAGCGAAACTTTGTCTCAAAAAAATAAATAAATAAATAAGTCATCAACGCACGCACACAGAAACATTTCCACATACCCTGCTGGTAAAAGAATAAACTGACATAAACTTAACTATCTGGCAATCAAAAATTCTACTTTTATAAATTTATAACAAGTAAATCATTCTACCCTTCCCAAATGTATTTCTTCAAGGCTGTCCATCATAACATTGACTATAATATGAAATGTAGCAACGGTTCTTACATTGAGTGGAATACAATGCAGATGTTTTAAAAAATGACATTGAAAAATAAGTTTACTTCATGTCTCAGAAGAGAAAGCAAGCTCAACCTAATCCAATGGAGAGAAAAGGAGTTTAATGTGTAATTAAACAGTTAGCACATGACTGGCTACAGCAGCTTCACCGACACCGTCAGGACGGCCTCCTGGTCTCCCCAACCCTCAGCTCCACCTGTCTAGGTGCTGCTCATTGTCTGTTCCTATGCAGTGGCAAAAAGATGGGCGGCAGCACCCGAGTGTGGCCTCCCACCGTTGCAGGGCGCTGGGGAAGAAAGCATCTCTTTCCATTGATCCTTGAACATTTCTCATGAGTCTGGGCCAGTCTGAGACACTTTCCATGTTTGAATTAATCATGTAATCAGAAGGATGAAATGATGCCAAGAAGTCAGGCCTGGGACAGAGACCTCTCCACTGAGTCCCGGCCAGCAGAGGGAGAAGGGTGGTAGCCCAGAGGAAATCCAGGTGCTTTTGCCCAAACAGGATGTGGATGCTGAGACAACAAAAATAGTAATGCTTAGAAGTATAAAAATATCAAGAAGGGTAAACAAAAACTTTAATGGAATAAATATTTACAAATTTTAAACTTCTATTTTTCAAAAGATCATTGGTGCTGGAGCCTAAGAGCAGGGTTTAAACAAATGGACACTACATGTTTTTTCTGAGCTAGGACCGATGGAAGCCAGTACGGGTTGGTTGCTGAAGAGGAATTTGAGGAATCAGGAGTGGCTCCTAGCTTTCTGGCCTGAACAACAAGAGACCCCACTTACTGAGCTGGGGAAGAACAGGTTTGGCAGGGGAGAAGCATAGATTCTGTTGTGGATACGTTATGTCAAATGCTGAAACATCAACTGTGGCTTCCTCTAGGCATTGCACCAAAATTTCTTTCAAGTAACTGTGGAAGAAACAGACATCGCTTCTCTAATCCACAGTGTGTCCATTTTAGAGGGTAACACTCAGAAAGCCATCTTGTTTCTCTCATTTCTAAATGATTACAGAGCACCCAGCGTTGCCCTTTTGCACCAATTACATAAAATAGTACCTATGAGCTGAATGGTGAGGAGTCTAAATACCCCAGGGCACGGTGGTGACAGAGTAACACTCTCCCTAAGATGTCTGCATGCTAATCCCCAGAACCTCTACAAACATTAGGCTACACAGCCAAGGGAATTGAGGTTACTAATCAGATGGGCTTCAGAAGAGAGATTATCCTGGATTCTCTGGGTATATTCAATTTAAATACTTTCCTTAACTAAGCTAGAGAGAGAAGAGTTGGGATGATGATGCACTGTGAGAAGGACTCAACCTGCTGTGGTTACCGGCTCTCAAGACAGAAAAAGGACCCAGGACCTGAGGCCTGTGCTGGCCCTAGAAGCTGGAAAAGGCACAGAAAGGAGTTTTCACCCAAAGACTCTGGAAGGAGCCAGCCCCAATGCCACCCTGATTTTAGCAGTTTGAGACCCATTTTGGATTTGTGACCTCCAGAACCGTAAGATAATCCATTTGCGCTGTTTTAAACCACCAAATCTGCATTAGTTTGTCACAGCAGAATTAACAAACGAATACAAGTGCCTACAAAATGAAAACTGTAGAAACGAAATGACAATTCCCTGCATACGTCTACCCAGTGATCTGTGTCCTATCGGGACTGAACCCTGAAGTAAGACTAGAACAAGCAATCAACAGCAAGAGTCCAGGGTGACCCAAGGGTTGAGATGGTGCTAGGAGATCTTGGGAAGAATGGCGCAGTGAAGCTTACGAGGAAGAAGTTAAGGTATGGGCAGTTGTGAAGCAAGAGATCACATACACACATGCATGCACACACACAAAATCTCACACCTGTATACACACATGCACACAAAGAATCCCACACATGCACCCAAACGTGCACACACATGTATGCCTGCACACATATAAAAAGCTGTCCAATCAAAACGGGTTTGGTGAAAGGTTTGGGGTCAGAGAGCCCACGGTCATAGGAGAAAGACAATCCGAAGACCTGAAGACCTCTTCCATGCCTGAAGCACAGGACCCCTTCATGTCTTAAAAACAAAAGCAGACACCGGGCACAGTGGCTCACGCCTGTATTCCCAGCACTTTGGGAGGCTGAGGCGGGTGGATCACGAGGTCAGGAGTTCAAGAACCAGCCTGGCCAACATAGTGAAGCCCCATCTCTACTAAAAATACAAAAATTAGCTGGGCATGGTGGCACGTGCCTGTAGTCCCAGCTACTTGGAAGGCTGAGGCGGGAGAATCACTTGAACCCGGGAGGCGGAGGTTGTGGTGAGCCAAGATTGTGCCACTGCACTCCAGCCTGCACGACAGAGCAAGACCCTGTCTCAAAAACAAACAAAAGCAAAAACAACAAAAAACTATCTCCTGACACCCAACGTCTGATATCACTGGAATTATTTCCAAAATAAAGACAGTGTGGGCGGCAAGCCACCCAGGTGCCAAGGCAAGAGACCGAGGACACGAGCTGTTCCAGTATAATAAAATATAAAACAAGAATGGTTATACCAGATATAGATCTTAGATATGATTATATATGAATATCATTAATCATTAGTTTGTAGCAATTACTCTTTATTCCAATATTATAATAATACTCGCTCTATAATCATAACCTAGGAAAAACCAGGCCACACAGAGATAGGAGCTGAGGGGACATAGTGAGGAGTGACCAGAAGACAAGAGTGCGAGCCTTCTGTTATGCCCAGACAGGACCACCACAGGGCTCCTTGGTCTAGCGGTAACGCCAGCATCTGGGAAGATGCTCTTTGCCAGGTGGACCGAGGTCTAGCGGTAGCCTCAGTGTCAAGGAAAAACACTTGCTACTTAGCAGACCGGGAAAGGGAGTCTCCCTTTCTCCCGGGGAGTTTAGAGAAGACTCTACTCCTCTACCTCTTGTGGAGGGCCCAACATCAGTCAGGCTCGCCCACTGTAATCCGGAGGCCTAACCATCTCCCTGTGATGCTGTGCTTCAGTGGTCACGCTCCTAGTCCGCCTTCAGGTTCCATCCGGTACACCTGGTTCTGCCTTCTAGATAGCAGTAGCAAAATTAGTGAAAGTACTAAAAGTCTCTAATAAGCAGAAATAACGATGTAAGTTGTTTCTCTCTGTCTCCTCTCTGTGCCTTGGCTGCCAGGCAGGGAAGGGCCCCCTGTCCAGTGGACACGTGACCCACGTGGCCTTACCTATGGCCACTCTCCTTATTCTGCCCCTTTGTCTTGTATCCAGTAAATATCAGTGCAGCCTGGCATTTGGGGCCACTACTGGTCTCCGTGACTTGGTGGTAGTGGTCCCCCAGGCCCAGCTGTCTTTTATCTCTTTGTCTTGTGTCTTTATTTCTACACTCGTCTCCGCGCACGGGGAGAGACCCACTGACCCTGCGGGCTGGTCCCTACAGGCAGAATATGAATGTGCTTGCATTTCCTGATGAGTGCATAGTAAAGAAATAACACCATGACTCACTAGTATCAAGAGTTCACAGAAACAATGGTGTGAAGCCAAGGAGGGAAGGAAGCCTTGTCAGGACACATAAGCCACCTTGACGAGGAAGCACCAGCCTGCACTCAGAATTTCTGGGTCAGTCTGGCCCCAGTGTGCACGAGCTGATGTCCCACCTCTCCAGCTGCCCAACGTCTCTGTTCCTCGGTGTTCTCAGCTTCAATGCCTACCTCTGCCTCAGTGTACTCGGCTTCAATGCCTACCTCTGCCTCAGTGTACTCGGCTTTAATGCCTACCTCTCCTGCCTCTCCTGCTCCATGGCAGGGTGGTACAGACAGGGATGAGGGAGGGTCTGGTGCAGGAAGAAACATCGTCAGGGACACACTGACACACACACACACATACACACACGTGTCCGCGTCGAGGACATGAGTCCAGGGCAGCTAATTGAAGTGCAACCTATCCTCCCATTGAACAGAGGTCAGATGGCCCTTAAAATCATTTGTGTAAAAAGTTATTTTTCTATATGTTAAAATATTCATTTTTCTATTTCTGTGGTCTGGCAGTTTTCCCCAAGCTCTTTCTGCTTCTTCCCTGGAGCCACTAAGAACATGGCTGGACCACATTTCCAGCCTCTGAAGTCGCGGGCAGCCGTGCACCAATTTCTGGTCTGGAAAGCACACCATGCATGCACAGGCTTGGTCCTGTCACAGCCCGTGCACAGCCCTTCATGCTGGAGGCGGAGGGCTCCGAAGGCTGAGGAGAGGGGCCACGGTGGTGGCACCTGGCAGCCTGTGCTGCTCCCACTAAAGGGTGATCAGGACACCAGGCTGGACTGTTGTGTAAGCAAGAGAGAAACATTTAGTGCATGAAGCTGAGGTCACTTCTGTCAGCCTACCTTGACTGATGTGGGTACCTTGAAGCAGGATGCTTCAGTGACACTGTAGGATGTTGCTGAGTGACTGATGGGGCACAGAAACAAATTCAGGAGGGGAAAAGCTCAAGACTCACGTTAGGCAGTGACAAACAGGTTCAACTGCAACAACCTGTAATAACGCAGAAAACTGACCACAGGCTTACTCATCCTGCAGCCCTACAGGAAATTATTGCAAAGAATACGCATTAGCAGCCAACACACGGAATTGGACTAGAGAACTGGCTGGTGTGCAAGCGGAATGGACAGGAAAAGAAAGTACGAAGAGCAGGGGCTGCAGCACTGCGAAACCTGAGTGCCCTGAGAGGCTGCAGAGAGGGACGAAGGACCATCATGTCTTGGCCTTTCAGCAAAGATCTGACCTAGGATGGCTACCTTCCCACTCAAGCCTTTGTTCCACACAACCTCAGGGTATCAGCTGCCCAGGAGACCAAAAGAAAATAAAGTCAGGCTTGAACAGTAGACACAGGAAGAATGACAATGGCATCACCAGCACACAGAGCTGACGAGGTACACGCAGACCAGAAGCTGCTGGGCTCGTGAGGACACGATGAAGCCTAAGAAGTATCAAGCAAAGAACAGAATAAGGGCACACGGTGGGCTCAGGGCTGACTGCCTGGTCCCCACTGCCATGCTCCAGGAGTGAACTATGGCAGCCTTCCAAGACAGCATCCTCATAGCCACATCAGATGAGACCGTGGAGGAAAAGGACCAAGGGTAGAATCAAGGGCCTCAGAAAACAAGCCAGGCACAGTGGCTCACATCTGCAATCCCAGCACTTTGTGGGGCCGAGGCAGAAGGATCACTTGAGCCCAGGAGTTCAAGACCAGCCTGGGCAACATAGTGAGACCCTGTCTCTACTTTAAAAAAAAAAAAGTAGTCAGGTGTGGCAGTGCATGCTTGTAGCCCCAGCTGCTGGGGAGGCTGAGGTGGGAGGATCGTTTGAGCCACGGAGGTTGAAGCTATAGTGAGCTGTGATCGTGCCACTCTACTTCAACCTGGACAACAGAGTGACATCCTGTCTCAAAGGAAAGAAAAAGAACAATGGACAAGGGAATTCCTCCCAGATAGCAGAATCAGGGTCTAGTTGGGAAATTCCTCCCACCTCCACCCCAGCATCACTTCAAAACTGCTATAGACCAGTGTCTGCCATGTGTCTCCCTTTTCCAAAAGGGAGATGGTTACAAAAACCATGGTCATATTTAACCACTGCATTTTAGTGGGGAGAGCAACTAGTTTGTCTTCTTAGTCCACAGGGCTCTGGACCACGAGGAACCACAGCCAGGCCTGATGGAGAGAACTGTGCAATCCTGAGAAATGTTCTGTGCTGCACTAGGCACCTTGACAGTGTCCCCCTTGGGGTGGGGAGAGTGTGTTCTCCATGTGGGATCAAGAGTGGAGCAGAGATCTGGTCACCAGAAGAGAGACTACGGTAAGTGCTGTTCCTTTTCCACTAAGCCACTTCCCTTTCCTTCTAGACACAGAACTAAACTACATTCCCTAGCTTCCCTTGCAATTAAGTGCAGCCATGTCGTCGTTGAGTGCCTGGCCCATAAATCCCTCCTGCACTGCCTCTCTTCTTTCCCCACCCACTGGCTAAATGCGGAGAACTCAGAGGGCCTAAGGAAGAAAACCGCAACATGGAAATATTTTAGGCTGCAGCTTGCAGAGAGCTGCCCAAAGGAATCGTCTGACTAGAAACCGCTACACAGGACTGTGTGAGCAAGAAACATGCAACTGTTCTATTGGGGTGAATTGCTACAGCACTTAACCTACCTCCACTAATATAAATTGTTTAACTTTTTTTAAATTACAAAAGCAATACAATACAAAACATTTAAACAATGCAGAAATAATAAAGTTTTTTTATCCCTACCTCCTCTCCCTGCTGTGCCAACCCTAGGGGATAATCAGTGTCATAGGATATCCCCAGGAATATCCATGTACATACATGCACAGAACAAGTCAGGGAAAATAAACTAAATTTATTATTTTAGTGAGATTCTAGTGCACCTAACACTAGGTAAGCACTTCAGGAAAAGGCAGTGACAAGTGATTGCTAAAGATACCATAGTCTTAAAGTCAGTAAACACAAGGCAGTAATCCCAGATAAACTGGAAGCTGTAGAGTTAATACTCCTTTACTGGTACAGAGCAGTGTGTGTAAATTATAGAAAATTTAGAAATACATAAAAAGATGAAAACTCTACTACTCGAGGAGTACCACTGATAAAATCCTGTGCATTTCCGTTTTTTAATGTACATACGAATATTTTTAAAAAGAGAAAATTACTCCCTTCTGATTAGAAAAGATCGAAATTTTTCTCTTTTAGTGATAATCAAGTCAGAAACTTGCTGTTTGGCTCGAGTTGGGAAAACCTAGCCTGGTAGTTACCACGCAGGGTGAAAGGCCAGTGGGGCATAATTAACGAGCCCTCAGGGTCCACACTCCCGCCCTCGGAGCTCAGAACCGACGGGAGGTGCAGGAGGCCGGGCATTTCTACAGCCCTGGTTCGTTCCTAAACTACTGAATCTTTAAAGAGGTCTGAGTGCTCCTTATACACAGCTGCTTTAATTAAAATAACCACCTGCGCCCTTTTCCTCCGAACTCCACATGCGCTCAGTTCTCAAAGCGCCGATCCTGCGCCATCGCGCCACGGCCGCCCGGATGCTCCGGCCCGACTTCTGCCCCGAATTCCCCTGGAGACCCTCGCACTAGCACGGCGTCAGGAGGAGGCTTCGGGTGACGAGACAGCGGGCAACGGCTCTGGTCCAGAGCGCGCGTCTCCGCCGTTGGGAGCGGTCACGGCGGAACCCTCAAATCGCCCCCTTTCCTAGAGACCTCAGCGGAGCCGCGAGCAACCGCGCAGCCCCCGCGCTCCAGCCCTGCGCCCTAGGCACACGCCCCAGAGCAGCAGCTCGGGTTCGGCGCCGACTCCGCGCCGAGAGCAGCCCGCTAGGGGAGGACTCACAGCACCCAGCTCCCAGGAGGGCACGCAGAGGACTCGCGAGCCACACTCCGCCCCACGCTCGCCGCTATGGTTACTTGCCAGCCGCCCCACGCGAGCCGCTATGGTTACTAGCCCGCCGCCCCTCGCGCCCACGCCCCTTTCGCTATCTCGCGACAGCTGGCGAAGCCTCGCTTCCGGCCGGCTCACTTACGGACCTAGCGTCACTTCCGCCTCCTCCGGCGAGGCTCCGGCCTCGGGTCCGGATGTATAAGGCGCGGCCCCCTGCGGGGAGTGGTGGTGAGTCCGAGGGTGCCACAACGGCCCTGCCCCTGCCCCTGCCCTTAGTGGGCGCCGCGCTACGGGGGAGGGGTTAACCCACCCCCTCCTCCCCGGGGCCTCACGCGGGTGGGAAGAGACAGTCCCAGCGACAGACCAGGCGCGCCTGGACGCGCCGTGGCCCCGCGTGCGGACGGCGGGGACAGGCTCCGGTGCTGAGCGCCTCCGGTGTCCCCAGCAGCACTGACCCACTTGCAGGCCCCGGAGCTGAGCCGCCAGCCATGGCCGCTCCCCGCGGGAGGGCCGCGCCCTGGACGACGGCCCTGCTGCTGCTCCTAGCCTCGCAGGTCCTGTCTCCGGGAAGCTGCGCGGACGAGGAGGAGGTCCCCGAGGAGTGGGTGCTCCTGCACGTCGTCCAGGGCCAGATAGGCGCCGGGAACTACAGCTACCTGCGGCTGAGCCACGAGGGCAAGATAGTCCTCAGGATGCGCAGCCTCAAGGGTGATGCGGACCTGTACGTCTCCGCCAGCAGCCTGCACCCCAGCTTCGACGACTACGAGCTGCAATCGGCCACTTGCGGCCCGGACGCCGTGTCCATCCCCGCGCACTTCCGGCGCCCAGTGGGCATCGGCGTCTATGGACACCCCTCCCACCTGGAGAGCGAGTTCGAGATGAAGGTGTACTACGACGGCACGGTCGAGCAGCACCCGTTCGGCGAGGCCGCCTACCCCGCCGACGGCGCAGAAGCCGGCCAGAAGCACGCTCGTGCCCCGGAAGACGCCTCGCAAGAGGAGGAATCTGTTCTCTGGACGATATTAATTAGCATTTTGAAACTGGTACTTGAAATTCTCTTTTGAGTCGTTGACCACACTCTGGGATATAAAACTCTCCATCTGTGAAGCTGATTGCAGTTTGCTGTGAACCTTGCTACTTGTACTTGGTTGAAGTTCTAGGTACCTTTTTTTAGTCAAGGGATGGAAAAATAAAGCCATACGCAGTTTTGTTACCTCAGTTACCCCAAAAATAGGAAAAGCAGCAAGCACAGTATTTTAAAGATCAAAATTCCTATAAAAGGACTGTGCACAAAGTGTTTAGACTCCATTTTCATTAGGCAGGTTGACTAAAAATGATTGCAGTAACAGGTTTATATAAAATAGAGCAACCTTTCATGCTGTGACACAAATCAAAAGGTTGATAACTTTGTAATTTTACTCTGGAGATTCTAACCGAAGTTGGTGTAAGTTTTCAAGAGTTACTAAAATCAAGTTGGAAATGATTTACGTACACTTCCCTGAGCCTGGACTAAAGCCTCATGCCTGTACCCCAAGTAGGTGATGGTACTTTTCTATACAAAAAGGATTTCCTGGCAGGCAGGTATTTACAAAGTTTGTTCCTGTACCAGTCCAATAATGACAACTCTAAATCCAGCTGCACCAAATCTTAGTGGGCCATTTGTCATACCTATGAAAATTCTTCAGTTATTAAATAACTTTGTCAGTGCTACCTATGGTAGGCCGGAAACAATGTAGATTAGGAAGTTTCATGAAAATTAACTTTTGGGGCTATGGAGAAACAGTTAAGTATCTTAAGTTACTAAACATTTCCACTGAATTTTTGGAGTGAGCCAAGGTTACTATAAAATACTTTGGAAGATGAATTCTCTACCTGGAGTTAGTTTCGAGAGTAAGCGTAGCTTTTAACAGAAATAACTGCAGATTTTAAGCTCATAATTTGCAAAAAAAATCTTTTATTGGCATGAAAATGAAAATGTTGTAAATGGCACCAAATATTCCACTTAAATGCATATACAGTATTAGAGTCAAAAACTATTTTATCCCTCTTTGCTGTTTTTCCCCCTTCTGCCCACTTTCCTGGGTGTTGGGGGGGCCCGCTGACAACAGTCACAAATCCAGCGACCTAGGAAAAAAATTGTTAATATAGAATGAAAAATTATCTTTACAGGACTGAATTTTAAGCCCATCTAAACTCTTCTTCCTTAGCTATCACTAATGATATTCCTCTGTGGATTTTGTGGTGAGAAGGGCACTATGAGTTCCTTAATTTAAGGAAAAAATGTAAACTTAATCAATGTAATCAATGCCATGCAAAATTCATTGCAAGTCAAGGGGGATGGGAGAGATGCAATGCCATACGGTGATATGGACCTTTAAGAAAGTACAATCTTTCCTGAAATTCAAACACTATCATACTTCAAAAGTTCAATACATACTTCAAAAGGTCAAAACCCATTCCGGAATTTGGCTTTTTTAAGACTTTTTCTCTCCTGCTCACTGGCAGCTGTGTGTCTTAACAGCATTCTTTCAAGTCCTGGTGTACTCTGCTGACAGCACTTTAAAACTTTAACAGCACAATGATAACTTGTACTACATACTTGATCTGAATTACTACAGAAAAATAATTATGTTGCTTGCTTAATGATTCCCAGGAAACTTCGTTGTAGGCATATATTTTATAAGAGTATTATACAGTGTTAACTATGCAAGTAAGTTCTAAAATTACACAATTATCTGTGTAATGTTTTAGTCCAATTACTGTGATTTATTCAACTCTGTTCTAAAGTTATCTGGAATTGTCATGCTGCCTCAATTTACAGAAATCTATAATAGATTTCTATAGAAATGTATAAAGACGTAGCAGTCATTTTGTTGTTTCTAAATAGATAACATATAAAAATAAAGGCTTTGTTACTTGAGTATTTCAGTAGAAAAACACCAGCTCATTCTATAGAACTATACTTCCAAAACTTAGCAGGGGCATTCTGGCCTTTCACTTATCCTTTAGTTGGAATTGTCTAGGGATGAAAAGCTGGTGGACATGACCTGTATAATCACACAGCTTTGGTCATATTTGCACATAAGAGTCCACAAGCTCTTCATGTCATGATAGCGTTTATGCAGCCTTTTGGAGTGCTGGGAGAGTCTCATCACCCAAAGATAATGTTTGCTCTTTTTTTAATCTTTACCTGATGGAATAGCACCAAGGCCCACACAAAAAGTATGATAACCTCTGTCACACATATCACAGAACATCATTTCTTCTTCATGGTGGGGTTGTCCACATATAATGCATGTTTTACATTCCATACACTGCCATGGGTAGGTCTTAATCATAGAAACAAGCTCCATTGTCATATCCAGGCAAGAAGGATGGCCTAAATCAAAACCAGTATTAGTGGTATCTCACATAAGAAATTTTAACTTAATAGGGCACATAAAATACTAGTTTGCTTTAGGACTTCCAGAGAATGGCTATAATGTCAAATCGCCAAAGAGAAATGAATATACAATGTAGAGGAAAACACATGGGCTGTGTCTATGCCTCACAAGCTACCCTGTGTATTTAATTTGGTGACTCTTTGGTTGAAATCTGCCTGAAACTATAAATTCTAGTTTTTGAACCAATAAATACGGTGGTTAAAATTTTAAAAAGACATTTCAATACTTACCACTATTCTCACATTGGGAGCAGTGTATAAGTGATTCAGCCTTTCCTTTCTTGTTGGACTCCTTACCCTTCAGACAAATTCCACATATAGCATTTGGAATGACCTTTGGCTGGAAGGGTAGAAGAGGGCTATAAATTCATGCCAGAAGAGCTTACTATGGGTTTAAAAGGAATTCTGTTACTTTATTGCCCTATTTTTACTTTTGGTAACTTGCTAATGAGGACCATTTTGAAAGACAAAACTTGACAGGAGTCTGCCTACAATGTAAGACTGCCTACTGAAGAAAGCATTAATTTCATCATAAAATTTTGTAAACAGCATGATCTCATAAGATTAAATGTAGCATTCTATACTCCCTACATGCACAGTAAGATTTGTTTAATGAATGGAAGGAAAGACTAAATACAATGTCAAATGTCACTACTAATTGGACAAGAAAATCCAAGTAGCAAATGACCATTATGTGTAAGACTTACTCTAAAAAGACCATTTTAAATAGCTCATATATTAATTTTGTTTAAAAACTGCTATTTTCCAAAACTGTAAAACTAGAGCTATAAAATCTAAGTTAAAAAATCAGCTTATCCTCATTGGTATAGTGGTATTTAAAAAAAAATCAGTTTAAACATTTTTAATTGAAAGATGTCTCATGCATACATTGGCGTGTACATAAACGTTTGTGGAAAACTTAGTTGTGTGATTATTCTCTTTGCATGTCTAATAAAAGAATCTATACTTAGAAAGATTCACTATAAAATGTAAAATTATAAAAGGGAAAAATAAGTTTTCAGACAAGCAAAAAAAAATTGCAGTCACTTAAAAAATACACGAACACTCTGAGTACTACTCATCTTTCAGATTAAAAACATGCATGGTCCAGTGAAGGTGTCTGAATTTTAGACATATTTGGTTACACATGGAAATGACAAAGGAAAAAGGGTTCACTGCACTTAAAATTACCAGGGGAGGGAGGGCATCCGAACGTCACGGTCTTGACTGTTACAAAATGACGTTCACTCATGCTATAGAAATAAGTAAATAACAGTGGTAAAAAAGGAAGAGCAAGCATGGGCCAAGAATGAAATGGGGTAAGGGGACATACATACATACACACACACACACACACACACACACACACACACACACACGTAGATGAACTGGGAAAATAATTATTTTAAGTAGAATTGTTTCATTTCTGCTTTATTCCCACCCTGCCAAATGCATCCCTTTCCTAATTTACTGAACCAAAGAGGAACCTAAACAAAACTCAAACGTTGTATATATTCCAGCTTTGAAATGTCTCACTGCCACCTTCATAACCTGTTAGACCTAAACAATTTGTTGTTATTTTAAGTTTTGTACTTTTTAAATTATCTTTCTTTGCAAAAGATGACAGAGGCATTCAAAAAGAATTTTTGGCTTATTTATTTAAAAAAAGTCAACCTTATACATAAATAGAATAAAAACAAGAACTCTAAACAATCACAAATGTCTCTACAAAATAATAAATATCATGGAAGTTAAACATACATATAAAACTTTACTATTAAACTAATCTCCTGTATGTATATTTTTATACCCTGCTCCCCCCAACAAAAGGATAGTGTCACATGCTCAAACCATTTAAGTCTTGCAGTGTAGTTACCCTCTGTTGTTACTGCTACATTCTAAACATAAGGTTCTCATTGTGTGTTCCTATACCTAAATAAAAAACAGCTAGGAAGTGCACTTCTATAATCCAAATTCTGGTTCAGTTATGATCATATCTGTACCTGCCATAATATACAGCAGAATGCTCTCTCTTAATCCATCAAAACTAAGAAATCTCTTTTGGTTATGGTACCTGTACTAAATGCAAAAGATATACTTATTTAATACTAATAGTTTAAGTTAGATACTGGCATAGTAAATACTCTAATATCTTTCACTAAAGTCAGGGAAGTAACCAAACAATATTAAATTCTAAAAACAGAACTCCTCATAGGAGATTCTTTACAAAACAAAAGCCAAAAGGAATAAAACACAAGGGTAGTCATTCACATTCTAGAGCAATTCAAGTTCTACAATCATTAAAATATACATTAAACACCTATGATAAAAGGGACACCAAAAAATTCTAGGTTTATTTCTAAGTTTAAATCATAATGATTTGTTAAATCACTTAGTTTTTCTTACCCAACAGTCTTCATCTTGATGAAAAGAGGGAAACATGAGAGAAGGGGAAGAGAGACAGCTTTGTAGCATTTTCTACGATGAATGCTGCGGCTCGATATACAAAGCATCTGCCCTCTCTAAGAAGCCACAGTGCTGGCATCCAGGACTTTACACAGCAGATAACAACTGTGGCTTAGAGAAGCCAGTCTCAGTGGATTGCACAGTTGAGGGAGGGGTTAATGTGCAGCACTCTCCACAAGGCCAATGGAGCACACTCCTATGTGTGTCTGGTTTAGACAATCAGTTCTACTTCAAATAACTGCAACATCATCAGAGTATCACTATTGACAAGAAAACTGAAATACTCATCCTAATAGCTCTCAGCATCTCAAATAAAAGGCTCACAGTACACTTACTTTTCTACTTGAAAAACAGCCAAAGATAAGACTTTCATGGTAGCAATAATATAGTATAGATTTTAATTATAGATTTATAGGCCGGAATCCCAATAATTATGCTTTAAATTTCAGGTTAATGTAACCTAAACAATACTGTTCTATGAATTAAGGGCAAGCACTAGTGAATCTTATTAAGCAAAGCATCAGATACATTACTTCCTTGAATCTCATACTTTTTATATATAAACTATGACCTTTAGCTTGAAGTACCCTAATATTTAGGCACATCTTGGTTTATTAATACTTTTTATAAAGAGGTTAACTTTTAATAAGCATGTTCACATTAATGTATGATGACTAGATACTGGTTGTTCCCGTCTTTGAAATACCTGAAACATTTTTAGGTACTAAAAATGTTCACAGATTATGTAAAATATAAATTTTGCATATCCTACTTGAGTACTATTAAGTTCAGTTAATCCATATGATTTCTTGTATACTAAATCAATGATAGTGTTGAATAGTTGATTTCCAGCCTGTATTAAAACATCTATTTCAATATTCTCTCTTTTTAACCCATGATCAATCAAGCTTACTGTTGCAAAGATCTACTTAGCACTCAAGAGTTAACAGGACACTGTGCTTTGAGCGGCCACTTCCATTTAAAGCTCTTAGCAGACCAGTAGAACACACTCATTCATGTATACTGCTTCTGAAATTTCATCTTTGGAGCTCACTTGCTTTCAGTTATTAAGCATTAATTTATATAAAGAAATTACATAAGCTATATATGTAAAAACAAGTACAAAAATCACATAGCTGCAGCCTATTGCAGCCACCCTTGGAAGCCAACCCTTGCTGAATTAAGCTTAAAATTTGCTTGCTATAGGCTACAAAAAAAAAAAAAAAAAAAGAATTTTTAAGTTAATTACATAAAAGCATTTCCTAATAAAATATGAAATACACTAACTTAATGTCGCTTTTTTTACTTGAAGAAAGGTAAATGAACATGTTAGAACGTGTTCTAGTTAGTTTGAGGGAAAGGTGACTTACTTCAGCCTGTTCTTGTGAATTATTTACCACAATCACAGTTCTGACATACAAGGTGTTTAACAATTTCACTTGGCAAAACTTTCTCATCAGCTTACTCTAAAATTTTCCTTCAATACACCTTCATAAGTGCAATAAAGGCATGTTCTAATACATCTCAGACCAAAAGAATCAAAAGGTAGTCTATTTTACTACCACCATCCCAAATATGAAACTGTACAGCTAATTCTTCCTTTTATGATATTCTTAAATCCCTATATGCAAATAAGGCTACTCATCTCTCACCTCACCTTTTCTTCAGAAGAAAAGGGAGGGGCAGACAGAGGGAGGAAAAGTTCAAAATATAATAATAGTTGCTGACAACCTACTCCTTTACTCTGAGGATAATCAGATCAACAAGTTAACAAGTATGTTTTAATTCTTGCCATAGAATCATATAGGCTCTTTACCAAGGTTATGCTAAAAATCGCTACAATGTAAGTAACAGGTTTTATTATTTTCTATCCCAGAGTTAGCTAAATTTAGCATATGGATCAAATAATCCTTAGATTAAACCCAGATCTTTCTTAATGAAAGGCACTAAAAAAAATGCAACTTAGTCTAACAGTATATCCACTCATACTTTATAGCTCACTCAGCAGCTTTAGCTACACTAAATGCTGGGGCATTTAAAATGCCAAATAATTATGATCTTTACTCCAAGGAAAGAAAATATAAACTTCTGCCTATGAAATAATGTTTTAAAAACCCATACTTGCCTGGTTATTCTTTCAAAGAAAAAAAAAAAGACTTATAAATTGTACATATACAGAAAACAGAAGCTAAACCATAGCCAAAAGTGACAGAAAAGCCACCAAGGAAATAAAGCAAAAAAGAAAGCAGCGGACAAAGGGCACACCATAGAAGAACAGCTAGTGAAGTACAGCAGGCAGAAGCTCCACAATCGTGAAAGTCAAGTTAAAATATTTCAGGGAGAGAGGCTGGTCAGTAAAGAAGCTGAGTCAGGGGCTTTTTTCTTCTACCTTGTACCCAGGAACTGACTTGGACAGTACAGAACGTTTGGGACCATCTTTTCTTGGAGTGGCAGCTTTGTCTTTTGATTTCTGTCTTCCCTGGAAAGAGTCCTCCTGGCTGTCAGGAGGGCTTTCCCCTTCAGATACATTGCCAGAGGAGCTGTCCTGGAGTTTAAAAGGCAAAAACAAAGATTCTTTGGAATTAAGACAAATTTGAGTCTGGATTTTGAAAACTATGGAAAATATTCAAAGAAAGTTTTAAAGCTTTATCATTTTAAAAATAAAAAGATCATTCTAAATGTAAGAAAGCTTTTTCCAGTGGAGACTAAAATAAGTTATGTTAAAAATCATTCCTCCTTCTTCTAAGTATATTGTATAAAACTGATTCCATTCATATCAGTGCCTTCATCAACTTTGTTTTCTGACATAAGTCACAAAAACACAATTATCCGCTTCAACTACTATTACGGCACACAGCTTCAACATCATTTTCCGTCACAAGGGAACATATTTGTTTCATACAAAAATATATTGTTACAAATAAGTGTGGGTATTTTCACTGAGTACTAAAAGTCATTAAGAAGGTCCTTCAGGAAAAATGAAGCGCTGCAGTTAGAAAAAAAAAAAAAAGTCCTTCAAGTACACATTTGTGTTTTCACAATGTTAAACTATGCAGAGCCAATCCCTCAACTATCTACAACAGGATCTGAAATATTTTATATATTCAAGGTTTAAGACCTCAGTATCTGATCATTTAATTCTTCATTTTATAATTTAAAATGTTCTAATTAGAACTTTCATATAAATTATAAAAATTATAAATTAAAAAATTAGGTTATCTAGAGCCTCCCTGATAAACACACACTGACTAGAAACATGAATGTATCTACTTTATCTTTTTTCTGGGTGTCCACTTATATACATAAAGATACCGAGACTCACACATTACCCCCTACCTCATTGTGCCCTCATTTTTTAAAATACAAAACTGGATTACACTGTGTGTGTATGCATATGTGTATTTTGGTATTTTTTAAAAGCATTATGTGCATTTTCTCACAATCATTAAATAATCTTTGAACTGCATTTCTATCCTATAAATGTAATATAATATTACCCACTGTGGGCATTAAAATTTATTTGTAACTTCCAGCATAAAAAATACTGTCAACACTCAAATGGACCTTTTTTTCTAATTAAAATTTTTCAGCATCTGATTAAATCCTTAGGATAAATTCTACTAGTGGATTTGCTAGGTCAAATACTATGGAACTTAAATTGGTAAGACTGTCAAAATGCTTTCCCATAATGTTGGATTAGTTTACACTTTTCCTAGCAGTATGAAAGGAAGTCAGCTTCATCACCCTTTGCATGCCATAGCTCCCCTTTTAGCAACATGACAGGAGAAAAGTTGTGTCTCCACTTTAATACTTGAACAGTATCTTATTTTGCATAATATGTATTATTAAAGATGTTTTAGAAGCTGTTGGTGACAAGGAAATAATGTCCATTCAATGGTAGCACAATCTCACATTTACGTTGGCTTCAATGAAAAGTTTGAAATAGCCAGTTACTTAAAACACAATGCTAAAGAAATTCAAAGCCCTATGTCATCACTGGGATCAAAGCCCCAAACCGTCATTGGGATTTTATTCTCCTTCAGGTCCACAGAATACACCAACTGCCCACTGTCTTGCAGGTGCATTTTGCTACAAAAAAAAAAAGTCATACAGGAAAACCCAACAAATTGTACAACGTATTACTAAACATAATATTTTCCTATAGGAAGCATAAGATTAAGCAAATGCACTCCCCTCAACTAAGAAAACTACATTTCTGTGTCAAGAGATCAAATTCTGTTTTGTTCAATATTTTAAGCTAAAGAGACAGCAAGTTGAATAAATGATTGTAAGCTAATTTTCCATACCCTTGCCTAAATTGCTCATGGTAACTACAAAGGGGCGATTTTAAGCATAAAGCTTACCAAAGGCCATTCACTGCTTGTTTTTATCAAAACATACTATAAGTAACTTTTCTTGATGAATACTTTCTGGAAATTACATGCAACCATCCTTTTTCAAAGAGAGGGTGATGACAGAAATTCAATGTAACAAAAATTCAAAGAGAAAGGAAATGCTTCCTACTAGAGAGAAATGTTCTCACCGAAGTGCCTTTATTTTTCCGTTTCTCGTCACCTCGACCATCTTCGCCATCATCTGAATCACCATCACTGTCTAGAGCAGGGAGCTCAGGATCCAGAGGGGGCTCATACAGGGCTGTGTTTAATGGCAGATACCGCAGCTCATCTGGTGAGTACCTGAAGTTCAGAGTTTATTTTTGGTTTCCCTTTATTATTAAATATAAACAGACTCATCTTTGACCTATGAAGATAGCCTTAAACTTCTTGAGTAACCCCAAAGACTTTTGAAAACTAGAGTACTAATTTTTCATTTTTGTCATCAAGTAGGGTTAATTAATAAAAAGCCTGAACATCTTTTCACTAGACTTATGTAAAATATGCATTTGATTCTTACTAAGAGATAATGTGCCTCCCCTCTTTGCCCTCAACCCAAAAAAAGAAAAAAGTAAATAAAATGTCAGCAGCCCCAAGTCTGGCTGCCAGCTCACATCCACCTCGACCACTGTCCCAGGTCTTTGCTACTTCTCTGTGCTGTCACTCCATTTGTAAAACAGACCTAATAATAGCATCTACCGCATACAGTTGATATATATGCATTAACTTATTTAATGCATACGTATCACACCAGTGCATGGTACATGATATTACTTAAAATAATAACATAGAAAGCAAATTTTTTAGTAACAAATTATTGTAAACAAATTTGGGAAGCATGTATTCTAGCAAATTTAATCATCTATTTTGTCTGAAACTATATTGGCAATCTCTTCCCCTAGGTCAGACAGCAATGCTTCGTGCCACCTCCATTCTCACCCTCAGTAGCCCTCATTCAGGAAGCGACCCTAGATGAAGACTTCTCCAACTAAGACAAAACACCAAAAAGCAAAGGGGTTAATATACTTGCATATGACTTTTAATAATTTGCTGATGCCAAAATAAAATTTTTAAAAATTAAAGGCCGGGTGCAGTGGCTCACGCCTATAATCCCAGCATTTCGGGAGGCCAAGGTGGGCAGATCACCTGAGGTCAGGAGTTCGAGACCAGCCTGGCCAACATGGTGAAACCCCATCTCTACTAAATATACAGAAAATTAGCTGGGCAAGGTGGCGGGCACCTGTAATCCCAGCTACTCGGGAGGCTGAAGCAGGAGAATCACTTGAACCAGGAGGCAGAGGTTGCAGTGAGCCGAGATCGCGCCACTGCACTCCAGCCTGGGCGACAGCGTGAGACTCCATCTCCAAAAAAAAAAAAAAAAAAATTTGAAGAAAAACTTTTAAAAAATTGCTGCTCATGATTTAAATTTGAATTTAAAAAATATTTTTTTATTTAAAAAATTTCTGCCCAAGATTTGACTTTCAAATGGTGTGAGTTATGATACTATATTTTAAATTCTATTCTCTAAAAAATAGTATATTATGAAAAACATACGGTTCCAGAGTAAGGCTTAAGGTTGAAGTAAAAGCTGAGACTTTAAAACAAAATGGGCTGGGCACAGTGGCTCACGCCTTTAATCCGAGTACTTTGGGAGGCCAAGGTGGGCGGATCACTAGGTCAAGAGATCAAGAGCATCCTGGCCAACATGGTAAAACCCACCTCTACCAAAAATACAAATAATTAGCTGGGCGTGGTCGCATGTGCCTGTAGTCCCGCCATTTGGGAGGCTGAGGCAGGAGAATCACTTGAACACAGGAGGCAGAGGTTGCAGTGAGCCGAAATCACACTACCACACTCCATCCTGGGTACAGAGCAAGACTGTCTCAAAAAAAAAAAAAAAAGAATCTGTTAGCCCTGTTTTTTTCAGTTACATTTAGTTTGGGAATAGGAGATAAGTAACATTTAGGGTCCATATTGGAGCAGCAGCCAGGCCAGGTCAGCAATGTGGCTGGGGCACCCAGTTGCCCATGCCTGCCCCTCTCCGCTCCTTCTCTCATCTTCTCTGCAGTAAAAGTCAGTGTTTCTCAAACTCTAACCTGCACATGAATCACACAGACATGTGTTAAAATGCAGACTCTGAGTCATAGGTCTAGAGTTGGGCCTGAGATTCTGCATTTCCAACAAGCTTCTGAGCAATAACAGTGCTTTGGACCACGGAACATACCCTGAGCAGTGAGGTGCTACAGAACCCCCAGCATCTGTCTCTAACAAACCCAAACAGAATGGGCAGAGACAGAGGCATCTAGACTTCACCAGCATATATTCAAATTCTGACTACAGGGTGTTGTTTACCACAGAACCACAGAAGAATAGCAACACAAATCCTATACGATATCTTACGGTGATATCTATAGACCCCAAAATTGTTAGGAGGCAAGTACAAAAGGCTCTGAAACCCCTTACCAATAGCCGATACCAACTGTAACTAAAACTACTAAATACCTCTTATAATATTCCTGGAACTGTCCGGGGATGAGAGCCACTGGGTAAGAACTGACCTTTGTTCGCTCTGTTGGCAAAACTTTGTACTTCCCTTGAGGTACCTGGATAACCTACGTTAACATAAAGAGAAACACAAAACTGATTCCATGCTAAGAATCAAGGCTTTAGGAAGAGTCCCCACATGCTCACCACTGCACGCCCACTTCCCCCTCGAAAAGCTAAAATTTTAGGAGATATCGGGAGCTATAACCTAAGAGGACAGTTGGTGCTTTCAGTTCTATATATTATTGTTTTAAAGGCCTATTCTCCTGAGGAATGGCAGTGGATCTCTTGCTCACTACTTAACAGCAGAGTGATCTGGGTAGCTTATACGACCTCTCTGTAGCTCAATTTCTTTATGAAATGGAAGTAATCCTAGTTCCAACCTCACATGGTTACTATGAGAATTAACATGCAAATCTCTTTTAAAAACTCTTGGGACACACAGCAAGTATGATATGTAGCTATTATTAGTCTCATTTAGAATTATTAACCGTAAAGCAAAAGACATCTCACAAAAAAATGTAAATTGAGTATTATTAAGCACACCATTAAAAATAACATCTCAACTTCTGAGGAAAAAAAGAACACGCAGGTGTCAGCATGGCCAACATGGTAAAACACCATCTCTACTAAAAATACAAAAAATTAGCTGGGTGTGGTGGCAGGCACCTGTAATCCCAGCTAATGGGGAGGCTGAGGCAGAAGCATCGCCTGAACCCGGGAGGCGGAGGTTGCAGTGAGCCGAGATCATGCCACTGCACTCCATCCTGGGCTACACAGACTCTGCCACAAAAAAAAAAAAACAAACAAACAAACAAACAAAAACACACACACACATAGGTGGTACAAAAAATAACGATAAAGGGGGTGATGGGCACTCTGCAATAACAAGTAATAAACTAAGTTCAGGGGGTACTAAATTTAAGTTATCCTACATGTGTCTGCAAGTCAAAATAAGCTCTTCTTTCTTCCATGCGTTCCCGGTTTAAGTTGCTATTAAATTCTGCTGCTTTTTTGGCAGCTTTCTTAATATACTCAGGCACTTTACTGGCTTCAACTTTCTGAGTATTCTGTTGTTGCATTTGCTGGAAAAAAAAAATACAGTTAGAAGTCACATATAACTTTCTAAAATGTCATTTTCCCCAACCCAAATAAAAAATGCCAGTCACCTCAATTACTTACGGAATACTCTTTATAATGGTCTGTAATCCGTTGACGTTCTTTTTCTTGTAGAATAACAGAATACTCAGCATGTTTGGCTGGATATTCTTTTATCATTAAATCAATCACTTCATCACTGCGCAATGCTGTTAAGCCTATTTTAGACCAAAAAATAAAAAAATAAAGAAGCTCTTTTAAGGATAAGTGAACAAAAGCACTCTTCAAAATTTAATTCTTCAAACCGCTCCACATTGTAATGGTTTTCCAATAGCCAAAGCAAAATATCTTAGTACATTTGAAAATAATTAAACTTAATATTCACAATATAAACTCGAGCAATTAAAAGATTATCTTGCAAAAGGCAAATATATCAATTTTTCAACCAAACAAGTTTATTTTTAAGATTCTATGTGCTTTGAACATATATCCCTTTAGTTGGAAACAACTGTTAAATAATGAAATGCACTAACTACTAACAAGTACTACAGAATACTAGATGAATAGAAAAAAAAATTCAACGTATTATAGTTCCCAGTCTTCAAATTCCATACACAAGAAATATTACAATCAATTAAAATTTCACCAAAAACATCAGCACACACACACACATCATGGAGACAATTTTCAAAACTCACAGTATCAGATTTCACCAATTGCTAAAATGCATTCCCAAGAATTTATATAAAAAGTAGCCAAGTTGCATTAAAATGTTTGTGAAAAAAAGATTACAAATAAAGCACGAACATAATTATACAGAACTAAAAATTGAAGAAAATTTGCCTTTTTGCATTTTAGAGATGTTGTCTCGCCATCTTGCCCAGGCTGGAGTGCAGTGGCTATTCACAGACATGATCACAGCACACTACAACCCCAAAGTCCTGTGTTCCAGTGATCCTCCTCCCTCAGCCTCCCAAGTAGCTGGGGCTACACGCACACACCATGCACTTAGCAAAGAACCTGCAACTTAAAAAAATATATTGTACAAGCTTTGTACAAAAAATACAAACACTCTGAAAACTCTGTAAAAATTATTAGACAAGGGCTGGGCATGGTGGCTCATGCCTGTAATCCCAGCACTTTGGGAGACCAAGGTGGGTGGATCACAAGGTCAGAAGTTGGAGACCAGCCTGGCCAATATGGTGAAACCCCGTCTCTAATAAAAATACAAAAATTAGATGGCTGTGATGACATGCGCCTATAGTACCAGCTACTCGGTAGGCTGAGGGAGAATTCCTTGAACCCGGGAGATGCAGGTTGCAGTGAGCTAAGATCGCGCCACTGCATGCCAGCCTGGACAACAGAGAGAGACTCTGTGTTAAAAAAAAAGAAAAATTAGACAATTATACTCTGTTATAGAATAGAGGTTGATCCTTGACTTGCAATGGGGTTACATATGATAAACCCATCCTAAGTTGAAACTATCCTAAAAAGTAAAAGCATTTAATACATCTAGCCTACCAAACATCTTTGCTTACCCTAGCCTAACTTAAACATGCTCAGAAAACTTACATTAGCCTACAGCTGGGCAAAATCAGCTAACACAAATTTTAATATAAAGTGTTGAATATGTCATGTGACTTGTTACATATTATACTGAAAGTGAAAAGAATCATGGTTGTATAGACACTTGAAGTATGGTTTCTACTGAATATGCATTGCTTTCACACCATCATGAAGCTGAACCATCATAAGTCAGGAACCACATGTGTGTTCAAGCTTCATTCTCCTGTGCATTTTAACAATAATCAAAAATGAAGTAAATAATGTAGCATTTAAATAGTTCAATTTATTTTACCAATTTTGTAAAATATTTTAGGAAATAAGATACTTATCTAGTATTATCTCATAAATGTTCAGCTTGAAAAATTCACATTAAAAAGCTATTCTTACCTAGAGTGCACTGAGTTTCAGTAATGACATTTAGCTCTCTCAGGTAGAGTTTCTCCTTGTGAGACAAATCTCGTCGCTCTAAATCTCCAAAAAAAAGATCAAAAGACTATTAAAAACAGCAAAACCTTATGCACTTGTAAAACTTTTAAAAGCTTAAAAACCTTGATTTTTTAAAGTATTCATATTACATATTCCAAATATTATTAAAGGGGCTACAAAAAAATTTATAAATTCAAGAAATAAAACTCAGCAAGATACAAAAGTTAGAATAAAATAGGAAATAGAATAATCCAAAGCAAGAAGGTCATATAAATAACTATACTAAACTAGTTCATGAGGAATAGCCTTTCTCAAATTCAGATATGGCTCAAATAGCTAACTCTATTCCTGAGATCAAGGAACAATGGTAAAAATCCCAAACTTGACTATAAAATGATTTTTTCTAAAATTTTCCTCAGGAAATTCACCTTTCCCATTTTGCTTTTAAATCAGTTTATGAGCCATAGAAAATATCAATAATGAAGAGTGATGCTGAATGATAGCAGTAAATGAAACACAGCCAGGCGTGGTGGCTCACACCTGTAATCCTAGCAATTCAGGAGGCTGAGGCAGCAGGATAGCTTGAAGCCACGAGTTTGAGACCACGCTGGGCAACATAGCAAGACTTCACATCTCTAAAAAAATAAAAATTTAAAAAATCTGCCACGCGTTGTGGTGCACACCTGTAGTCCCAGATACTTAGAAGGCTGAGGCAGGGAGACAGCTAGCCCAGGAGTGCAAGGCTGCAGTGAGCTATAATCGCACCAGTGCGCTCTAGCCTGGGTGACAGAATGAGACCCTTAGTCTTAAAAAAAAAAAGAAAAACAGCAAGCACAAGAATATAAAATATAATCTAGAGAAAAATTCAGAAGTTGACAGTGTATCATAAAGAATTACTATCAATTATAAATTAATCTATTATATAAACTAGTACCTGGATATTTCCTTTTAAAGGAGGTCACACCCAAATATTCACTGACTTGTTCTTGAAGCATATAGTATTCTCCTGTTTCATCAGGTGGCCATTTGTACTCTATCAAGTTTTCTGCTGGATAGTAACTAAAACTAAGTACAGAAATATATATTATGCATTAAATGTAGCTTTCATTAATTTTTAATCACTTTTATTGAGGATATTTTGAAAACTATTTTAAGTATTTAAAT
The DNA here is from genome assembly GCF_028858775.2 of Pan troglodytes. Taxonomy (NCBI): domain Eukaryota; kingdom Metazoa; phylum Chordata; class Mammalia; order Primates; family Hominidae; genus Pan; species Pan troglodytes. The sequence continues at coordinate 181,809,466 of NC_072403.2, forward strand.
TATTTGCCTCCTATGACTTGACTTCCTGTGTATCAAAGAAAATTACAAAACAGGTACAAGGAATAGAAATAATTATCTGGTCTACCAAGTCAAAAAGGTACGTGAAAATAACATCTTTTATACACTGGGAAGAACGTAGAATCACAATTGCTAAGAACAAAGGCATTTTTAGTTTAAGGGACCTATGAAGGCAAAGCAAGGTGATGATGGTATCAGCTCTGACTTCTTTCTCTTGGGCTTAAAATGCATAGCCAGTATTTCATCCACCCAAAGAATAATCAACTTCTGTCTCTTGTCTACTGTTCAGTGAGTCATAAATAGCTGAGAAAACAGAACTCTTAAAAACCTATTATCTCAGTGCATCATATCATAAACCGTAACTGTTTGTTCTCAGATACTCCACAAACCCAGAAGCAAAGAATGGACCTAGTTTGAAGGTGCCAGGGTATCACAGTCGATCTCCATCCTGAGTAACAGAGTACAGATTTCAGGATATGGGCCAATTCAACCTCTATATTGGACATGGGAAAGTGACACTATGTTATGCATCCATCTATTTAAGAAGTAACCTTCAAAAAGAACAGTGTTCTCAAAAATGGTGCTGGGAAACTGGGTATCCACATGCAAAAGTATAAAATTGGACCTTTACCTCATATCACAACTCAAAATGGATCAACAACCTAAATATAAGAGCTAACTAGAAAACTCTTAGAAGAAAACATAGAAATCTTTCACAACCTTGGATTTGAAGGTAGATTCTTACATATGACACCAAAAGCACAAGCAACAAAAGAAAAAATAGATGAAAAATTGGGGCTTCATCAAAATTAAAAATTTTGTACAGGGACACTATCAAGAGAGTGAAAAGACAACCCACAGAACAGGAGAAAATATGTGTGAATCATATTTTTGATGAAGTATTAATATATAAAATATATTTAAAAAGCTCCTACAACAAAAAAAACCCCAAATAAAAAATGGACAAAGAACTTGAATAGACATGTCTCCAAAGAAGCTATACAAATGGCCAAGCAGATGAAAAGATGTTCAATATCAGTAGACATCATGAAAATGCAAATCAAAATCACAATAAAATATCACTCCACACCTTTTAGGGTAACTACTATTTTAAAAAATGAAAAATAACAAATTGGTGAGAAATATGAAGAAACTGGAAACTGTGAATTGCTGGTAGGAATGTAAATTTGGTGTGCAGCCCCTATGGAAAACAGTTTGGCAGCTTCTCAAAAAATTAAACATAGGATTACCATATAATCCAGCTACTCCACTCCTAGATAAACATCCAAAAAAACTGAAAAACACAAACTCTGAACACCAGTGCTCACTGTAGCATTATTCACCTTGGCCAGAAGGTGGAAACCCAAATGCCCATCAACATCTGAATGGATAAACAAAATCAGTATATACATAAAATGGAGTATTATTCAGCCTTAAAAACAGAAAAAAAGTCTGACATACGCTACAAAGATGAACCTTGAAGATATTCAAAGTTCTAAGAGAAATAAGCCAGCCGCAAAAGGACAAATATTTTATGGTTCCACTTATATGAAGTAACTAAGTAGTCGTATTCACGGAAATAGAAAGTAGAATGATGGTTGCAAGACGCTAAATAGAGGGAGAAAGGGAGGTTATTGCTTAATGGTTATAAAGTTTGGGGTAGTGAAAGTTTTGGAAATGGATGGTGGTAATGGCTGCACAACACTGTGAATGTAACTGATGCCAATGAATTTCACACTTAAAAATTGTTAAAATGATTAATTTTATGTATGTATGTATTTTACTATCATAAAATTGTTTTTTAATTACACTCAGTAGCAAGACCAACTTTGATGGCTCATTATAGAACAGGAAGAAAATATTCTACAATTTTTAATAATTGACTTTGCCAGAGCTGGGGGAAAGGGAAGAGGATGTTAAGGCAAAGAGGAACATCACAAAAAATATTAATAACCGGTAAAATGACAGTACCCAAGATCTTGACTTGAAGTTTCACAACTCCTAGAACTATCTCCTGAGCCCATTCGCCTCCTTTTGGATGGCTGGGTCCCATCATTTGAATTATCTTCATTATCATCCTATACATTTAAAAGATTCAAAAATAATAATTAGAGAAAGAATAAAAGAACAGTAAGTCTCAATAAGTGAAAGACTGTCTAAGGACAACTAGTCATACAAGTATTAACTTCATATTATAATTAAAAGGGTCCAACAGTTTGGCATGAGCAAGACCTGGAATAAAATTTAAAACTGATCTTCAATCCAATCCAAATAAGAACATTTTCAATGAACCCGTAAATGCAAATCTGCTTTTGCTTTCTGCTCTTCATAAACATATCAAACTGCTGCATCACTCTAGGATTAAAGCAAACTCTCCTACCCAAGCTCAGGGGGAAAAAAATGTATGGATCATTTACAGTTCTCAATTCAACTTGAAGCCGGTTCATAGGACTATTTTAATTGACTACTTTAGGCATTTATGTCCCTGTGAAAAGGGGACATATGAGACCGAAAACAATTCTAACTACTCACTCTTCCTCTTACACTGCTAAAATTTAGCAAAAATATACCCTAATAAGGGTCATCAATCTATAATATAGCAGCACACACACCAAAAAAAGAAGCTTGAGAGGGGGAGGGGAATTTTTTTTTTTTTAAAGAAGAGGATTATATATTTTTAATGTAATCCATTATGTGGCAAGAACATCAAGGTTATAAATTCAACCATTTCATTCAGAAAAAGTATCAGATGTTAGGAAACTGATTTATTTACTTATTAGCCAAGGCTTAAAGTCTAAAAATCATAATTTTTTCATGTAATATAGCTTTCAACGCTAATCCAATTTTGCTAAATACTATAGTCCTCTTGCTACATATTAAAATGAAAGCAATCCTGCAAAAGAATATAAAGAGGCAATATGGTATAGTGGCCAGGCATGCCAGAGCTGGACGGCCTGGGTTCTCACTGGGCACTGTCCCTCACTAGCTGAGTAGGTTATTCTCTGTGAGCATCTCCTTATCCGAAAATTTGAGACTATAATAGTGCCCCATTACATGGCTAATTCAATGATTAAATGAGCTACTATATTAAAAGTACTTAGAACAAGGACTAGCGAGTTATCTGATAAATATTAGTTAAAATGATGATTATGATGATAATAGTCTCAAATGTCTCTAGCTCCTAGGAATTTACTGGTTCTTTTCCAAATAGTAAAATATATATTCTTTTTCAGTCCTTATAAAATAAGCATTTCATTAAAGAGCTTTGCATAGTCTAAATCTACTCTCTGAAAATTTGCATAAGTATCACAACTGCAACACTGCATATTCAATACTTTCAACATAACTCATTTTAAACATTCCAGTATTTTTTCTATTTTACTGGTGAGCATTTTAAAGATTTTTATATCCTTAAACTTAAAAACATTTCCCTTTAGCTAAAAAGTTGAGACACTCAAAAATATACAAAAATAAAGTTAAAAATGCAAAGTGCTCAAAAAAGCTGAGACTACAATTTCATCAAGTGTTTTAAATTACTACTACAAATTCTAGGCAAAGGCATTATTATATAAAGTGAGCATCTGGGCAGCGGGCCTTTTTCTTGAGGGAGGTAGTAACAGCAATATTGTTCCCAATACATGACGGAATAAGGTAAGAATTTCCGTGTAACCGCAATACTGATACAGAGGCCCATGTTTTCAAAGACTCCCAAACATACTAAATCAGAGATGTGCCTTCCAGAGTTACAGGTGGTTTCCAACTACAGATCAGATGAATTTCTACGCATCACATCCTTCCTAGGGCTCAGGGGTCAAGAATGCACTCAGGGGGCACTGGCTCAGTGCCCTCCAGGTGCCGGGCCAGACGTGAAATGCTGGAAGTGCAAGGATGTGCATTCAGAGTCTTACAATCTAGTTACTTCCATTGACGACAGCCTTTGAGGAACCTTCAAAATGAGTCTCACAGCACTGTGGACGTGCGCAACGGGAAAAGCTCCCAAGCAGGCGCAGCCCGGCTAGGCTGCTACAGGACGGCTTCCCCTGCCAACGCGCACACCGCACACCGCACGAAGGCTGGCTGGCTCTGCAGCATTCCAGTTCCCACCGCCTTCTAATTTCAATCCAATTTCAAGCTTCGAGGCTTTTAAAACATCATTCCTCCCTTCCAACTTTCGGTCACAAACTGCTAGCCTAACTTTAGAACCAAAACGTTTTGATGCGTGACACTACTGCTCATCTCCATTTTCTCCACAAGCACCAATTTCTTTTCACCTCCTCAAGCAGTAAAAAGTTTTAACAGACTTCCGCTGAAAACATCCGGACGCTTGCGTATTAACTTAGTTATTACAGTAAGTTCACTGAGTGTGTTGATTTTCCATATCGTTCGCCACTCGGTTTTTGCAGTAAGCTTTCAAACACTTCGGCAAACTATGCGCGGAATGAAGGCTGAGCGAACGCGCGCTTCTGCAGGCCCCTCCGAGGCCAACTCTCTCGGCCCCGGGCGCGTTCCGTCCCACGGCTGGCCTAGGAGGAGGCGTTTTGGGGACAAGCTTGTCAAGCAGGGCCGGCTGCCAACTTCGGGGAAGCCGCGCCGCGTCCCCCGCCCGCCCGCACTTGTTGCTCGCTAGAGGCCGCGGGCTCCCCTCGGGGCCCCGCCTCGCCGACCACCCCCGGTCTCAGGCGCGGCGCCCGGCCTGGGCCCACGCCCCCGAGACGCTGGGCGGCTGCCGGTGGGACTGGGCCCACGCCCCGGCACCCGGGCCCGGGACGGGGTCAGGGTCGGGTCGCACCGGCCGCTTCCTCACCTTCGGGGACTGCGCTCCAGGGGTGGCTGGGTCGCTGTCGCACGGCCGCGGGGACAGCGCAGCCCCGGGCCCGGCCGCCGCCGCCATCAGCCCGAGCGCCCCGCGCCGCCGCCGCCGCCGTCGCCTCCGCCTTGTCCCGGCCGCCGCCGCCGCCGCTGCCGCCGCCGCCGCCGCCGCCGCGCGGGCCCCCCGCCGCCCCGGCCCCGCCCCCTCCGCCCGCCCGCCCGGGGGCCGGCCCCTGCCGCCGCGCGCCCCGCGGCCCGCCAGCGCCGCCGCCACCGCCATGGCCGCCGCCAGCGCGCCGCCCGCGCGGGAGGGCGCCAAAGGCTGGGAGGGCTCGGGGCTGCGGGCCGGAATGGAGGAGGCCCAGCGGCGGCGGCGCTTCTCACGTCAGCCCAACCCGCCCGGCCGCGGCCACCGCCTCAGCACCGCTGCCCCCCACAGCTCCGCCGCTGGCCTCAGCGCCGCCGCGGCTCCCTTCAGCCCCGCCGCTCGCTCGCCTCAGCCCCGCCGCTCGCTCGCCTCAGCCCCGCCGCTCGCTCGCCCGCCTCAGCCCCGCCGCCCGCCTCAGCCCCGCCGCTCGCCTCAGCCCCGCCGCTCGCCTCAGCCCCGCCGCCGCCTGGCTCCCCACGGCCCGGCGTTGTACTCGGCCGCGGCTCCCCCCAGCCCGCGGCGCGCCCCACCTCCCGCCCGCCCTCCGGCCCGCCCCGGCCCGGCTCGTCGCCACTTGGCGCGCTCGCAGCCGCCCCCTCCCCGCGGCCCCCGGCCCGGCCCCTCCGCGCGTCACCCTCGTTCTCTCCCTCTCTCCGCGCCCCCGCCGCGCCCCTCCCCGCCCCTCCCGGGGGTCCCCGCCCCGCCCCGCCCCCTCTCTGCCGGGGGTCGCCCTGCCCAGAGCAGTCGCGCGGAGACTGCGCGGCCTCCGCCTCTACGCGCTCGCGGTCGCCGCTCCTCTCCCGCCTTTGTTCTCGGGTCGCCCCCCTCGCTGGCGGCGCTCCGAGAGAGCAGCGGAGCCACCTGCCCGGGCCACGCTTCCCCGAGCATCCGCAGCTGCACCCGGGGGCTGTCGGCGCCCGCCCCGGAGCGTGCGGGAGGCACAGCGGGAAGAAGTCGCTGAGATTCGGCCCTCGTGGCTTTGCGTGCCCGCGTGGTTGATGCCTCCGCCGAGAACGCGGTCGGCCGGGAGCCGGGGAGGAGCGTGGACGCCGGCCTGGCAGGTACCCCCGCGAGAACGTGGGAGCCGGTGTATTTCAGCTGCATTTATTACTGATCTCGGGCTGCACCAGGGCACTTGTAGGACCGCACTAAAAACAGCGGAAAGTGAGGAGCCAAGCCTGGGTCCGGGGCGGCCCGCCGTACAGCTGGCCTCACGGATTCCATTGCCTGCGCCTGCAGATGACTTGTTTTGGAGAGTAGAGAATGTTCTCGGATTTAAAGTACAATCCGGTTTCCTTTCCATTCATTATAGTTGCCTACACTCAACAAACAAAAGTTGGGAAAGATAAAGGGATTATTCTAGCGCGTCACATTGACAAACACCGACGTTAACACGCTCAGTCCAGCCTGACTCACTTGCCTCAGGTCAGAGAGGTCACCACTGACGACGCCGGGCCCTCAAGCCGATCCTAATCCAGCTTGGTTCTCTCAGCCTCAGCCAGACCATCCGTTCTTGCCTCTGTCCCACCACGTGCAGGTGTAAGCTTCCGCTGCACTTCTTGTCTGAATCTGCCAAGAAGAAACTGCATCTTTCAGCTAAATTCTTTTCACTGATCAGGGTAGATTTTAGCGGGTTTTTTTTTTAAGAAAAAAAAAACAAAAACAAAAAAAACCTCTTAAGCTATTTGGTACTCCTCTCCCTCCGGGATTCTGTCTCTAGATTGTGAAAGCTGTCAGAAAATGGAGTCAGGGAAAGCCGTGATGGGAAAGTTCTCACTAATAATTGCCTGATATAAAGAATTAGCACAAAAGACTGCCAAAACCACAACCTTGCACAAAGGCGACAAAACTACACAAAAAAATGCTTCAAGGACATTTGCGCAGCAACTGCCTGTCCAACCTTGGACTGGCCATCCCCTTTGTTACTGATCTTTGTAGCCAAGGATAATTGTTTGAAAACAACTTACGTAATCCTCCTCGTGTTTCCTTTTAAACCCCTTATCTTCCTTTACCTCCCTGAATACACCTATGGTTTACTATGACACCATGTTCTACATTGCAATGCCCACTCTCAAATAAATTTGTCATGTTTGGCAAACCTGTCTGTTATTTAGGTTGACAAGATCAAATGCAAATTTATTCTGGAGTCAACAAATAACTGATTCAGTCTTCCAATGTGCAAGGCAAAGAAGAATATTAAGGAGACACTGTATAGATTAGATCCCTGCCTATAGGCAGCTTCAACACTAATACAATATGGTACGAATATATAATTGTACTTTAAGGCAGCTTAGGTGGGAAAACAACTAGCAACTAAAAAAAAAATGGAGTTTACTACCAACTAAAAAAATGGAGGTTTCAAGGTTGACCTAGAATTTGAAAACTGCTTTAAAGACAGGTAAGAAAGATACAGGTAGATGTGCAATGGAAGTAGAAATTGGGTTTCAAGCCCCAAACAGGCTGAGGGGTGGGAAAATAGACATATTCAGGTACATCAATCGTTCCAGTTTGGCATAAGAATGAGATAAATGAAGATGGATTCTAGGAGTTAAGGATGAAATATGTAGGGAGGTACTCTGATGTAATGGAGAGAACAAAGATTTCAAGTTAAGACTTTGGTTTAAATCCCAGCTGTGCCTCTTATTAGCTGTGTGATCAAAGGTAAATTAGTTAATCTCTCTGACCCTCCATTTCCTCATTTGTATGATAACAATAATGTCCAATTATTCCACAAATATTTTATGGCAAGCCAAGTATTAACTAAGAACTATGTTAAATGATGAAGATATAAAAAAAACCATTTATTCATTCATTCATCAAATGAATGCCTTACTGTTTACTAAGTTACACCCTGAGTTAGGCCCTGGAAATACTGATAAGGGGGAAAAAAGCATGAAACCATATGAGACCACTTAGATTATGCAGATATACGTGAAAATAAGGCCCAAGACCAAGAAGTCCAAAGGTACTCAACTTGTGGAAGTAAGATAGAGAAGGAAAAAAAAGAAAACTAAGTGTAAAGTACTGTCAACTGAAAGGAGAGAGTGTTTTAAAAGAGGGACTGGTCAGCTCTCCTAATGGAGAAGTTAGTAAGTTGGCAGAGAAGAATACATTGTATTTAGCAACCTGGAGGTAATTAACTATCTTGACTGTTTCAAGCTATTTCAGCAAAGTGGTGGTTTCAGAAACTAAATTAAAGCAGATTAAGGGAGGAATGGAAGCCTAGGAATTGGAGCCAGAGTATAGACAACTCTTCTGTGTAGTTTTATTATAAAAAGTAATGGAGAAAGAGAGTATCTGGAGAGGTGGTAGGGATGTTTTTAAGATGGAAGACATTAGCACATGTTGGTATACTGAAAAGAATGACTGAGTAGGAAGGCAGAAAACCATGATTGAGCAGAGAGAGGAAATGCTACTGGAAGGCAGCTTGTGAGAAGGCAAGGAAAAATGGGCTCCAGAGCACAGGTATTAGACAGGAAGCAGAATCCACCCATTTTAACAGGAAAGACAGAAGGTGGTCGCAGCTGCAAGCAGGTGAGTGGAAAACTTGAAGGTTTGTTTTTTTGTTTTTTTGTTTTTTTTTGAGACAGAGACTCACTCTGTTGCCCAGGGTGGAGTGCAGTGGCCTGATCTTGGCTCACTGCAAGCTCCACCTCCTGGGTTCCCGCCATTCTCCTGCCTCAGCCTCCCAAGTAGCTGGGACTACAGGTGCCCGCTACCACGCCTGGCTAATTTTTTGTATTTTTAGTAGAGACGGGGTTTCACCATGTTAGCCAGGATGGTCTCGATCTCCTGACCTCATGATCTGCCTGCCTCGGCCTCCCAAAGTGCTGGGATTACAGACATGAGCCACTGCACCCAGCCAACTTGAAGGATTTTTATTTCTGATATATTTTCTTTCCTTCGTGAAATATAAAGGGAAAATCAGCTGACAGTTGAGTAGAGGAGAGAGATACAGAAGGTCTGAGGAAGAAGAAGGTGTGTCAGAGAGCAGGAAAGCAAAGTTTCCAGGATGCCAAGTGTTTTGCCTTCTTGAGAGTTATGGTCATGAATTTAAAGTGAAACTACTCGGTCTGGCTTTGTCAGGTTCTCAGTCAAGTTTACCTACTTGGATTCAGGCTTGGACAAAGTGGATAATGGGGTTCATTCAGGAAGGGGTTTTCCACATGAGGAAGAGGGACAAAGAAATTGAAGTCTGTTTGTAAAGGAGTGATTATAATGATGAGCCATGATATCTAAGCTGGACAAGGTAGGAAATTTGAGGGCTATAAATGGTGAAAAAAGCCAATGAACTGGAGATTTCAATAAGATTAGAGAATGGCTGTCTTCGGGGTACTAGAGGTGGTGAGCTGGAAGGACAGGAAATGATTGCATGAGAATAACTTGCTTGAAATAAAGATTTCAGAAGTCATACTAATATTGGCGACAGCAAGGTCTAGAGGGGTAAAAGGCAACTGAATGTGAGTTGGTTAAGGAATTAGAAAGTAGCATACAGCCAGTCCTAGCTTGGCATGGTAGAACATGACTAGAAAAATGACCATGGAAGTTGAAATTGTGCAAAGTGATCTTAATAATCAAAGAGAAAAATTAAAATTGTTCTGTGACACTTAAGAACTTTTGTTGAAACATCAAAAACTCTGTTACTGCTACGTAGACATATCAGGAATTTTTTAAATTGTAAAACTAATTTATTTAGTATGCCATAATTTAAAACATGAGAAACATGGAGAATCAGTCTTTATTCTTTGTGAAAAACAAAAGAAAACAAAACAACTTACCAATAGTAGTAACTGTTTGCCTCTTCTCATACTATTAATCTTCTGTCTTGAAAAATTGTCATTCTCCATTCTAAGTTTAGATTAGCTTCCAACATTTTATCTTTGCATTTTCAATCTTGTGAACTATTCTCAGGAATTCTTTAATACAAAGTGTATCAGCAACACTTCCTGTGGACCTCTTCACCCTTTTGTCACAGCCACTTTAATCTCTTAACATTAATCAGTTCATAAAATGATGAAACCAGAATTTACTGGCTGAATAAGGTTTTTATTTAGTCTCTTTGTAATTATCATTTTCTTTCAACAAGACAACCAACTTCAACACTTCACCCGAATGCTAGCCAGACTGATTGGGAAAAAATTTAAATTTATTACAGTCTTCAGTCAAAAGCAGGAAAAAGTCTTTATATCGGCCATAATTTGCATCTCTTTCTAGCGCAATTTAAACCAAAAGATCCTGAAGCAACTTACCTTGTTTTTTCTACTTACTGAACTTTTTCTCTATGGCTTCTATGGTGCCTTTTGTGTAGGCCGAGGTCTCATCCTATCTTTGCTTTGCTTTTGTCATTTTCAAATTCCCTAATCACATCTAATTTCATTTCTGCATTATTATTTTTTTATTTGCTGTACTTTCATCTTTCTTGGCCAATTCCCTTTTAATGATCCATTTTTGTAAAATATCATGTTAGTTTATCACTGGGAAACAAGGAAGCTATACAACTACATGCTTTGCTGCTTATAAACTGAAAAACTGAGTAACAGTTGTGCAGTGACCAATAACTGACAGACTCTGAAAGAAGGATTGTGATATCTGCTACGGACTGAATGTTTGTGCCTTACCTGCAAATTCATAAATTGAAGCCCTAATCCCCAGTGTGATGGTATTTGGAAGTGAGAACTTTGGGAGGTGATTAGATTTACATGAGGTCACGAGAGCAGAGTCCCCATGATGGGGATTAATATCCTTTCAAAAAGAAGAAGAGATACAAGATTCATATTCCTTCTCTTTCTCTCTCCCCTGCCCCCACCCCCACCAAGGAAAGACCAGGTAAGGACATAACCAGGAAGAGGGCCCTCACCAAGAACCACCATGTTGGCACCCTGATCTCAGACTTTCAGCCTCTAGAACCTCAATAAAAAATATTTGTTTAAGCAACCCAGTCTAAGGCATTTAATTATATTAGCCCAAGCTAAGACAGTGCCCATCTGTTATTTACATAGTGATCTGTGAACTGAAGAGCTAGCTGTGAATTTTCTTCTTTATGCAATTCCTCACATAAAGTTAATATGCCATCATAATTGAAATGTGAACCACCTTGTTGGGGAACTGGTATTATTTAAACCACAGTAAATGAAATTTGCTTGAATATTCTCAAAGTGAAAATTGCACAGTGCATACTAGAACCGCGCAAAGTGAGGACTGCCTTGTTGGATGGCTCATCTATGTGGATGTTGAAGTCCCAAGGAAAGATGACAGGAGTTGGGTGGGGATGAAGATTATAATCCAGTAGCTCAAGTCTTCAAGTGATGGGGAGGAATAAGCCAGGGACTACAGGCAGCAGAAATCAACAGGTAAAAGATTATATATTCAGATAGCATACATTTTCAGGAGCCAGAATTTTTTTTAAGGTCAAAGGGGTTACCTACGCTAACTCCTGGCTGTAAGTCATCAAAGATTGAGAGGAAAAAAACAGCCTTCATTTGAGAGGGCTGCAGTGGCACTCCTCTTCAGGGAAAAGTCAGATTGCTTTTAAGGAAAGGAACTCAAAACGCATGTGGAAGAGAGGTTGGGAATATAGAGGAGCCTGATGAACCATATAAAGAAAGTTCCGGCCGGGCGCGGTGGCTCACGCCTGTAATCCCAGCACTTTGGGAGGCCGAGGCGGGCGGATCATGAAGTCAGGAGATCGAGACCATCCTGGCTAACACAGTGAAACTGCATCTCTACTAAAAATACAAAAAATTAGCCGGGCATGGTGGCAGGCGCCTGTAGTCCCAGCTACTCAGGAGGCTGAGGCAAGAGAATGTTGTGAACCTGGGAGGTGGAGCTTGCAGTGAGCCGATGGACTGAAGGAAATGTTTATGTGATATTTTATGTGAGTGATCTTCACAGTGGGCAAGTGGTTCAAAAGTTATGTATCTGAATACTTACCATGATAGTCTAGTGGGGTCAAGTGATACTACCCTTTTATAGGATCGTGGTGAAGTACAGCCTGGGGGAGGAGCCTAGGGGAAAGAGGCTGATGATAGCAGGGCAGAGGTTTTCTTGGTACAGGTCTCAACATAGCTTATTGGGGAAGAAAAGGAGGAAAGGAGTTTTATGTTAGAGGAAAGGCAATAATAGAAGATATTATGGAGGACAAAGGGGGGTATCTCACCCAATCTGGAGAAGCAGTGAGAGAGACGTTGGATTGACAGTGAGAAGTGTTGCCAGGATCTGAGATCTTTATAATGCACCTGGAATCCACTTAACCTCAGAAAACAGCAGAGTATTACATTATGGACAATCTAGAACCTTAAGAGTAGGCAGAAGAATTGGTATTCACTCATAAGGCAATCAAGAGCCACTGAGGGGTTTTGAGGCAAAGACTGATATAAAGTTATGCTTCCAAGATGAAAACTCCATCAGTTTTATGTGTAAGGTATGGAGATGAGACGTAAGGCAAAGAAAATAGGCCCATTGGGTTTTCTCCCTGCCTCATTCTTGGAAGCATTTACTAGAGGTGTAGTTGCTGAATACCAGCCCCCCAATACAAAAGAAGTTCAGTGAGGTCAGGGGACTTGTCTGTTTTTTTCACCACAATACAATCTGCATCTCCAACAGTGCCTAGCACATAGTAGATGCATGATTCTGTTGAACAAAAAAATAATAAATGAATCAATGAAATAAAGGGGCTATTGAAACAGATTTGAGGGAAGTGAGTACCTAGGCTAGAGATATAACAAATGGAAAATTGAAGCTATTTTGAGCCACTTCAAAAAATTAAAATCTATAGAATTTAACAACTAAGTATATATGGGGGTTTACAGAAGGGAAAGAGAAAGAACAGAGCTAAAGGTAATTTGGATGTGTCAGACCTAATAAGAATAAGTGTGCATAAGTGCTTGATTACATATTATTTACTTTAATTCACATGCAAACCTTAGGAAAAAGGTATAATTCTCATTTTACAAACAAGTCTATCTATGAGGCAGTCAACTCAATTACCAGGTAGTATCTTTTGCAATTAATTCATCCTGACAAGTTCATCAGGAAGGCAAATTGCATGATATGACATATTTCATAATTTTTTCTGTGGTCAAGATTAGCATCAATAGCTCCTTTTAAAGAGTTTTTTTGGCTACAACTATCATGTATATTCTCTGTATAATTGTGGAGTGATTTTTTTTTCACCAAGCATATTTTTCTTTTATTATGAAAGAACAGTTGTTCTGATATATAGTTGCCAGAAGGAAACTCTCAGGGAATTTTAGTTTACTAATAGAATTGGTAGAAATTGTAAGAAAATGATCAAAATATTTTTTTATTTCTTCTTTAAAAAATGGGATACATGTGCAGAATGTCCAGATTTGTTACATAGGTATACATGTGCCGTGGTGGTTTGCTGCATCTGTTGACCCATCCTCTAAGTTCCCTCCCCTCCACTCTCACCCCCAACAGGCCCTGGTGTGTGTTTTTCCCCTCTCTTTTGTCCATGTGTTCTCAATGTTCAACTCCCACTTATGAGTGAGAACATGTGATGTTTTTTTCTCCTGTGTTAGTTTGCTGAGGATGATAGCTTCCAGCTTCATCCATGTCCCTGCAAAGGACATGATCTCATTCCTTTTTATGGCTGCATAGTATACCATGGTGTATATGTACCACATTTTCTTTATCCAGTCTATCATTGATGGGCATTTAGGTTAGTTCCATGTCTTTGCTATTGTGAATAGCGCTGAAATAAACATACATGTGCATGTGTCTTCATAGTAGAATGATTTATATTCCTTTGGGTATATACCCAGTAATGGAATTGCTGGGTCAAATGGTATTTCTGGTTCTAGATCCTTGAGGAATTGCCATACTGTCTTCCACAATGGTTGAACTAATTTACATTCTCACCAACAGTGTAAAAGCATTCCTATTTCTCTACAGCCTCGCCAGCATCCATTGTTTTCGGACTTTTTAATAATCACCATTCTGACTGGTGTGAGATGGTATCTCACTGTGGTTTTGATTTGCATTTCTCTGATGATCAGTGATGTTGAGCTTTTTTTCCATATGTTTGTTGGCCACATAAATGTCTTCTTTTGAGAAATGTCTGTTCATATCCTTTGCCCACTTTTTGATGGGGTTGTTTTTTTTTTTTCTTGTAAATATGTTTAAGTACCTTGCAAATTATGGATATTAGACTTTTGTCAGATGGGTAGATCGCAAAAATTTTCTCCCATTCTGTAGGTTGCCTGTTCACTCTGATGATAGTTTCTTTTGCTGTACAGAAGCTCTTTAGTTTAATTACATTCCATTTGTCAATTTTGGCTTTTGTTGCAATTGCTTTTGGCATTTTTGTTATGAAGACTTTGCCCATGCCTGTGTCCTGAATGGTATTGCCTAGATTTTCTTCTAGAGTTTTTATGGTTTTGGGTTTTACATTTAAGTCTTTAATCCATCTTAAGTTACTTCTTGTATAAGGTGTAAGGAAGGGGTCCAGTTTCAGTTTTCTGCATATGGCTAGCCAGTTTTCCCAGCACCATTTACTGAATAGGAGATCCTTTTCCCATTGCTTATTTTTGTCAGGTTTGTCGAAGGTCAGATGGCTGTAGATGTGTGATGTTATTTCTGAGGTCTCTGTTCTGCTCCATTGGTCTATATGTCTGTTTTGGTACCAGTACCATGCTGTTTTGGTTACTGTAGCCTTGTAGTATAGTTTGAAGTCATGCAGCATGATGCCTCCAGCTTTGTTCTTTTTGCTTAGGATTGTCTTGGCTATATGGGGTCTTCTTTGATTCTATATGAAATTTAAAATAGTTTTTTCTAATTCTGTGAAAAATATCAATGGTAGTTTCATGGGAATAACATTGAATCTATAAATTACTTTGGGCAGTGTGGCCATTTTCACGATGGTGATTCTTCCTATCCCTGAGGATGGAATGTTTTCCCCTTTGTTTATGTCCTCTCTTATTTCCTTGAGCAGTGGTTTGTAGTTCTTGAAGAGGTGCTTCACATCCCTTGTTATCTCTATTCCTAGGTATTTTATTCTCTTTGTAGTGAGTGTGAATGGGAGTTTATTCATGATTTGGCTCTCTGCTTACCTATTGTTGGTGTAAAGGAAAGCTTGTGATTTTTGCACATTGATTTTGTATCCTGAGACTTTGCTGTAGTTGCTTATCAGTTCCAGAAGTTTTGGGGCTGAGATGATGTGGTTTTCTAAATATAAAATCATGTCATCTGCAAACAGAGACAACTTGACTTCCTCTCCCCCTATTTGAATACCCTTTATTTCTTTCTCTTGCCTGATTGCCCTGGCCAGAACTTCCAATATTATGTTGAATAGAAGTGGTGAGAGAGGGCATCCTTGTCTTGTACCAGTTTTCCAAGGGAATGCTTCCAGCTTTTGCCCATTCAATATGATATTGGCTGTGGTTTTGTCATAAATAGCTCTTATTATTTTGAGATCTGTTCCATCAATACCTAGTTTATTGAGAGTTTTTAACATGAAGGGATGTTGAAGTTTGTCAACCCTATCAATCTGCATTTATTGAGATAATCATGTGGTTTTTGTCTTTGGTTCTGTTTATGAGATGGATTACATTTATTGATTTGCATATGTTGAACCAGCCTTGCATCCCAGGGATGAAGCCGACTTGATCGTGGTAGATAAGTTTTTTGATGTGCTGCTGGATTCGGTTGGCCAGTATTTTTTGAGAATTTTCACATTGATGTTCACGGATATTGGCCTGAAGTTTTCTTTTTTTTGTTGTGTCTCTTCCAGGTTTTGGTATCAGGGCGATGCTGGCTTCATAAAATGAGTTAGGGAGGATTCCCTCCTTTTCAATTGTTTGGAATAGTTTCAAAAGGAATGGTACTAGCTCCTCTTTGTATGTCTGGTAGAATTCAGCTGTGAATCCTTCTTGCCCTGGGCTTTTTTTGGTTGGTAGGCTATTAATTACTGCCTCAGTTTCAGAGCTTCTTATTGGTCTATTCAGAGATTCAACTTCTTCCTGGTTTGGTCTTGGTAGGTTGTATGCATCCAGGAATTTATCCATTTCTTCTAGATTTTCTAGTTTATTTGCGTAGAGGTGTTTGTAGTATTCTTTAATGGTAGTTTGTATTTCTGTGGGGTCAGTGGTGATATCCCCTTTATCATTTTTCATTGTGTCTATTTGATTCTTCTCTCTTCTTATTAATCTAGCTAGCGGTCTTTCTATTTAGTTAATTTTTTTTTCAAAAAACCAGCTCCTGGATTCATGGATTTTTTGGAGGGTTTATTGTGTCTCTGTCTCCTTCAATTCTTCTCTGATGTTAGTTATTTTTTGTCTTCTGCTAGCTTTTGGATTAGTTTGCTCTTGCCTCTGTAGCTCTTTTAATTGTGATGTTAGGGTGTTGATTTGAGATCTTTCTAGCTTTCTGATGCAGGCATTTAGTGCTGTAAATTTCCCTCTTAACACTGCTTTAGCTGTGTCCCAGAGATTCTGGTATATTACCTTTGTTCTCATTGGTTTCAAA
This sequence comes from Pan troglodytes, assembly GCF_028858775.2. Classification (NCBI taxonomy): domain Eukaryota; kingdom Metazoa; phylum Chordata; class Mammalia; order Primates; family Hominidae; genus Pan; species Pan troglodytes. The sequence continues at coordinate 181,825,925 of NC_072403.2, forward strand.
TAACTTCTTGATTTTTGCCTTAGTTTCATTATTTACCCAGGAGTCATTCAGGAGCAGGTTGTTCAACTTCCATGAAATTGTGTGGTACTGAGTGAGCTTCTTAATCCTGAGTTCTAATTTGATTGCACTGTCGTCTGAAAGACTGTTTGTTATGATTTCAGTCCTTTTGCATTTGCTGAGGAGTGCTTTACTTCCAATTATATGGTTGATTTTAGAATAAGTGCCATATGGCACTGGAAAGAATGTATATTCTGTTGATTTGGAGTAGAAAGGTCTGTAGACGTCTACTAGGTCCACTTGATCCAGAGCTGAGTTCCAAGTCCTGAATATCCTTGTTAATTTTCTGTCTCATTGATCTGTCTAATACTGACAGTGGGGTGTTAAGGTCTCTCACTATCACCGTGTGGGAGTCTAAGTCTCTTTGTAGGTCTCTAAGAATATGTTTTATGAATTTGAGTGCTCCAGTATTGGGTGCATATATATTCAGAATAGTTAGCTCTTCTTGTTGAATTGTTCCCTTTACCATTACATAGTGCCCTTCTTTTTTGATCTTTGTTGGTTTAAAGTCTGTTTTGACAGAGACTAGGATTGCAACCCCTGTTTTGTTGTTGTTGTTGTTGTTTGTTTGTTTTGGTTTTTTTTTGCTTTCCATTTGCTTGGTAAATTTTCCTCCTTCCCTTTATTTTGAGCCTGTGTGTCTTTGCATGTAAGATGGGTCTCCTGAATACAGTACACTGACAGGTGTTGACTCCTTATCCAATTTGCCTGTCTGTGTCTTTTAATTGGTGGCATTCAGCCCATTTACATTTAAGGTTAGTATTGTTATATGTGAATTTGATCCTGTCATGATGCTATTTGATTATTTTGCACACTAGTTGATCCAGTTTCTTCATAGTGTCATTGGTCTTTATATTTTGGTGTGTTTTTGCAGTGGCTGCTACCAGTTTTTCCTTTCCATATTTAGTGCTTCTTTCAGGAGCTGTTGCAGAGCAGGCCTGGTGGTAACAAAATCCCTCAGCATTTGCTTGTCTGGAAAGGATTTTATTTCTCCTTCGCTTATGAAGCTTAGTTTGGCTGGATATGAAATTCTGGGTTGAAAATTATTTTCTTTAAGAATGTTGAATATTGACCCTCAATCTCTTCTGGCTTATAGAGTTTCTGTGAGATGTCCGCTGTTAGTCTGATGGGCTTCCCTTTGTATGTGACCTGGCCTTTCCCTCTGGCTGCCCTTAACAGGTTTTCCTTCATTTTAACTTCGGAGAATCTGGCAATTATGTGTCTTGGGGTTGATCTTCTCATGGAGTATCTTAATGGTGTTGTCTGTATTTTCTGAATTTACATGTTGGCCTGTCTTCCTAGGTTGGGGAAGTTTTCCTAGATAATATCCTGAAGTGTGTTTTCTGGCTTGTTTCCATTCTCCCCATCTCCTTCTGCTACTCCAATCAATCGTAGGTTTGGCCTTTATGAAGTCCCATATTTCTTGGAGGCTTTGTTCATTCCTTTTCATTCTTTTTTCTCTATTCTTGTCTGTATATCTTATTTCAGTAAGGTGGTCTTCAAACTCTGATATCCTTTCTTCCACTTGGTCGATTCTGCTGTTGATACTTGTGTATGCTTCATGAAGTTCTCATGCTGTGTTTTTCAGCTCCATCAGGTTGGTTGTGTTCTTCTCTAAGCTGGTTATTCTAGTTAGCAATTGCTCTAACTTTTTATGAAGGTTCTTAGCTTCTTTCCATTGGGTTAGAACATGCTCCATTAGTTGATCATAATTTTTTTATTACACATCTTCTGAAGTCTACTTCTGTCAATTCGTCCCTCTGATCCCCTGTCCAGTTGTGTGCCCTTGATGGAGAGACACTGTGATCATTTGGAGGAAAAGAGGCACTCTGGCCTTTTGGGTTTTCAGCATTTTTTTCACTGATTCTTTCTTATCTTCATGAGTTTGTCTAGTTTTGGTCTTTGAGGCTGCTGACCCTTAGATGGGGTTTTTGTGGGGGCTTTTGTTGTTGTTGTTGTTGTCATTTTCTGCTTGTTTGTTTTTCTTTAAATAGGCCCCTTTTCTGTAGGGCTGCTGCAGTTTGCTGGGGTGAATGGCCCTACTCATCTGATTTGCTCTTATACCTGGAGATGTCACTCAAGGAAGCTGGAAAGCAGCAAAGATGGGTGCCTGCTCCTTTTTCTGGGACCTCTGACCTTGAGGGGCACCAACCTGATGCCAGTAGGATCACTCCTGTATAGGGTATCTGACAACCCCTGTTGGAGGGTCTCACCCAGTTGGGTGACACGGGGAGCAGGACCCATCTAATGAAGCAATTTGTCCCTTAGTAGAGAGGGTGTGTTTCACTGAGGGGAACCCACTTGTCTGGGCTGCCTGGATTACTCAGAACTACCAGGAGGAGAGGCTAAGCCTGCTAGTCCACAGAGACTGCAGCCACCCCTCCCACTAGGGGCTCAGGCCCAGGGAGATCCAAATTCTGTCCCTGAGCCTCTGGCTGGAGTTATTGGAGATCCTGCAGGAAAGCCACTGAGGAAGGATGGGTCAGAGTTAGACCTGAAGAGGCACTCTGGCTGCAGACTGCCACAGCTGGTGTGTTGGGCTGTGGGGACAACTCTTGGGACCAAGCTGTCCAGCCTGCCTGGCTCCAGCAGGGGAAAAGCGCAGCCTGGAGCTATAGAAATGGGTGCTGCCCTTCCCCTACCCAGGGGGCTTAGCATGTTAGGCAGTTGCAAGTCCCAGTGCTGGCTGCTGCCCCTCCCACAAGGAGTTCAAATGGCTTAGACATCAGGCAGCTGCAGCCAGTGCTGGCCACCCTTCCCCATGGGAGTTGGGTAAGCTTAAGCAGATTCCAGCTGAGAGGCTGTACGAATCTGCGCGTTCCAGGGTTGTGATGCTAGCCCCAGTGGCGTGGGTTTGCAAGTGGAATCTTCCGATCTGTGGGTTGCACAGTTCCATGGAAAAACAACAGTTTCCCTGGCTGGGTAGCACACTTACTCACCACCTCCCCTGGCTTGGGGGGAGGGGGTTCCCCTTCCCCATGTGGCTCTCAGGTGGGCTGCCACACCACACTGCTCTTCCTTCTCTGTGTGGGTAATGCCAGCCTTCTAGTCAATTTTGATGAGAGAACCTGGATACCTTGGTTGCTGGTGAAGGATTCACATGCTTATGCTTTTTTTCCCATAGGAGCCTCCTACATGGTGCTGCTTTCTAGTCGGCCGTCTTGGCCCCACCCCTAGTTTTGCATGGCTGGGAGGCCTCAGGAAACTTAAAATCGTGGCGCAAGGCAAAGGGAAAGCAACGCACCTTCTTCACAAGGCAGCAGGAGGGAGCTGGAGTGATTTTCTAAGAATAATTCTGGCCAAACTTTCATGCACTCCTGCAGCCAAACTCCGTTTGGATCTATTCAGGCAGGAATCATATTTCAGCTCCTTAACTCTCATAAGTGGAAACTGACACCAACTCATTATAAAACCTAAGTGGAAAAAAAAAACCCTTCTCTGCCATTTTTATCTCCTTGTTTATAGATAATTCAACTAATAGGTATTTTTACTTGTCAATATTGACATGGTTGTTTTCAGTTCTGGTTGTAATGATGAAAATCATACTGATTATCACAGGTATTGCTTGCCTCCCACAAGTGCACACCCTGCCTCCCTGCTAGAAGAGTCCCAATTTGTACACTGGATCCACAATTTTCTCTTTTTTTTTTTTTTTTTTTTTTTTTTTTTTTTTTAAGAGATGGAGTCTTGCCATGTTGCTCAGGCTGGTCCCAAATTCCTGGGCTAGAGCAATCCTCCCACCCTGGCCTTCCCATGTGCTGGGATTATAGGAGTGAGCCACTGTGGCTGGCAAATAGCCACACTTTTCACATGACCTCGTGCTTCAGAAAAGGTAGGCTCCAGCCCCAACCTTAAGAAGGGAATTACAACTGGTCTAGTCATAGGAACATGATTAAATTCTGTCAAGCAAAATGAATGTATGTGGAAGTCTGTGGGGAGAATAGGAAGTTTGAGAGAACCTGGATCCTTGATCAAATCCCTGGGAAATAAAATTTTCCTCATTTCTTTAAACAATTAATATGAATTTTCAGTTCTTGCATCTGAAAAAAAGATCCTAGAAGGCTCACAGAGCCTAACAGAGCCTAATAGATTAGTAAATTGACTACACACTTGTAAGCAGTTTGGCTGGAGCGGGAGGATATTAGGGAATTATGAAATATAATAACATCTTTCTTTCAAACTTGGTAATTCCTTTCAAAACAATGAATACAAAGTATTAAAATATCATCAGAAATTTCCAAAATCTATCTTAACATCTACTGAATTTGATACTTTACAAGGTTGCATTTTAATTTCCTGTAGCAAATTATCATTTTCTTAAATCTTACAAAAATGATCTTTTCCCTATACTCTACTATAAGAATTTGTATATACATACATATATACACACACAGACACACATGCATACACCTTTTATACTACTTTGGCATAATATTATGTTAGTTAATATAATAGTAAGTATAAATATAAAAATCTAGCTTCTACTTTGTTGTTAAAATAATACAATTGAAAGGCCTCAAATGAGAATAAGAATATAGCAAATCAGAAATATTACGAGGTTTACAAATATGTAAATTTCATTTATTTTTGAAAAGTTCGGAAGTAAACAATCCTTAGTACCTGTAATGAGCTATTCATAATAAAGGGCAAACACCAAGACCAGTGCCATGTAGGATTCTGCTTCGTGTTTAGCTGCGACCCAGCTGTCCCATGCAATGTCCCAGATCCATCTGCTGGCAATCTGTGAGAGAAATTTTGTAAAGACCAACTTTAGATTGAACATATTAAGAAGTAATTTTCAAATCTACACTAGTTTTTTAAAAATGAATGCATCAGTATCTCAGAAAGTATTTTTAAGATGTAATTTGTCTGGTTTTCCCTTTCATAAAGAGCCTGGAGAATGACGCTGCCCCAGCCCATCCTTCTTCTTTACCAGAGGCTGGCCTTTCTCTAAACAGAGAGAGGCTCCCTTAGCTGTGTTTCCAGGGCCAGGAGCAGAAGGCCCCTGGGAATGGGGATGTAGTGGCTCTGCATACAGCATGACTCTGCCATGTAGTCCATGATAAGGAAGTCTTCCCACCCTTTAAAGATTTTCAGCCAAAAAGGTTTGTCAGGGCCTTGCCTTGAAATGAAGAAATGGCATTAACTATACAAGTAGGCTGTTACGGACAATTCTAACTCCTTTTCTCTGTGTACAAACCCATATGTGATCTGATTCCAGCCCACTTCTTTGTGGAGGATCTAAAATGGCCCCAATTTTTTTTTTTTGAGACATAGTTTCACTCTTATTTCCCAGGCTAGAGTGTAATGGCGTGATCTCGGTTCACTGCAACCTCCACCTCCTGAGTTCAAGTGATTCTCCTGCCTCAGCCTCCTGAGTAGCTGGGATTACAGGTGCCTGCCACCACGTCCAGCTAATTTTTGTATTTTTAGTAGAGATGGGGTTTCACCATGTTGACCAAGCTGCTTGAACTCCTGACCTCAGCTGATCCACCCGCGTCAACCTCCCAAAGTGCTGGGATTACAGACATGAGCTACCACGTCTGGCCGAAAAAGGCCCAAATTCTTTATGGCTTCTCCTGTTAGGAAGTTGACTTTATGTCCCCACCCTGTGAATAAGTCTTGGCCTTGTGACTTGCTATGAGTTGTAAAATATGACACTGTGAAACTTCCAAGCAAGGCCTTCAGAGGTCTTGTAGCTTCTGCTCTCACACTCGTGGAACACTATGCTGAGACCCCCATGTTATGAAAGCCCACTCAACCTACTGGAGGATGCTGGCTCACATGCAGGAGAACCCAGGTGCCCAGGCCACAGCTAGCCCACCAGTCAGACAAGTGACAGAAGCCGTCTTGGACCTGCAGGCCCAGGTAAGTCATTAGAGGGCTACAAGTGCATCAATGAGACCAGCAGAAAAGCCAAGTAGCTGACCCAGGCTGAGCTGACTCACCGAAAGTAAGCAAATACATGGCTGTTGTTATAAGATACTCAGTTCTGGGGTGGTTTGTTGTACAATAATATAAGCTGAAACATTCCCCCACTGCACATCATGCCACTATCTACTAGCTACTAGTCCAGCTACACTTGTTACATATCAAGCACACCAAGTCATCCCTGCCTCAGGATCTTTGCACTTGAAGTTTTCTCTGCTTGGAACATTCTCCCTTCTCTTTGGTATAGCTGGTTCCTTCTCATCTGAACATCAGAGGGTTCTCCCTTCTCTAAACAATCCCAAGTAGCCACTCTGCTACTCTGTCATATCCCTACCTTAATGTTCTCTTTGTAGCACTTATCATCTAGAACATCCCTATTTCTTAAGTCTGTATGTCATATGTGGTGCAGCTTCTCTTCTCCATGGGAGCCAGGACGGTTCTTTCTTGCTGACTGGCGGTTCTCTCGCCAGTACCCCTCTGCCAGTCCAGGTCCCCCTCCCCATGCTTCATCATGCAGTCCACTCCTCTATGGAACCTCTACAGATTCTTCCAAACACAGCTTTTTCTCTCTTTTCTCTCCAACTCCCACATATTCCTTACCAACTCCTTACATAATTACACAGCCTAGTGATATTATCTCTTTATTAATAAATAATGTTAATAATTACCTTGCTGTTTATTGAGGGCTCTGTGCTGGTGATTATGTTAAGGATTTTAATACAGATAATTTCACTTAATCTTCACAACAGCTCTAGGAAGCCAGTTTTATCATCACCATTTTATAGATGAAGAAACTGTGCCGAGGCCACAGCCAGCAAGTGTGGCAGAGGTGATCTGACTCCAAAACCCAGGCTGTTTACATTATCCCTATCATTTTATTTCCCTGAATTCTAAATTGTGCTGCTTTATCTCCTTAAGTAGAGTAAAATCTCCTTGAGAATCATGGTCTGTGTTTTATCATTCCTTGATTTTCCTTAGTACCTAACACCTATTAGTGCCCAAAATAAATTTACTGGTTAACTTAAATGACATTAAACTGTCAAAATTGATATGATCAAGGAACAGAATAGCAGTGCAATTTAATAAATTAGTAGTACCAAATTGCTACTTCTAGGTTTGTACTTTTCTTTCTTTTTTCTTTCTTTTTTTTTTTTTTTTTTTTTTTGAGTCTGTTGCCCAGGCTGGAATGCAGTGGAGTGAACTCGGGCCACTGCAACCTCCGCTTCCCAGTTTCAAGTGAGTCTCCTGCCTTAGCCTCCCGAGTAGCTGGGAATACAGGCACCCACCACCATGCCCAGCTAATTTTTGTATTTTTAGTAGAGACGGGGTTTCAGCATGTTAGCCAGGCTGGTCTCAAACTCCTGACCTCAGGTGATCCACCTGCCTCAGCCTCCCAAACTGCTGGGATTACAGGCATGAGCCAACGCACCCAGCTGGCTTGTACTTTTCAAATAATTTACAGTGAAATAAATATACTTAACAACATGATACTTTCCTTCAAAAAGTACCTCAGAATCTATGGCATGCCCTTGAGTCATCACAATAAAAATCAAATCACTAGGGAGGAGATGCCTTATAGTTCTAATTGCTAGATCCTGTATCAATGGGGTACTTACATTTATTGCTTGGCCAGTCTTTTGAATAAATAATACTTTTATAATGAACTTATAACGGTGGTACCCAAATTCTTTGACTGCTAACAGTATGCGGTCTGCCAATTCAAGTGACAAGTGAGAGAATACTTTATCATCATATTTGACATCTTTAAGACTTTCCTTTAAGAAAATTTAAGAAAAATACTTTTATTTTCAAACCAAATATTTTCTATATAAAAATTCAAGTAGAAAACATGTCTAAATAATATATATATAACTATTTTAAAATAAATATATTCCTAACTAAATAATATTAAATAAATTTTATGCTTACCTATTTCAGTAACAATTTTGAGGAATATTTATTGGGGTTTTCAAATTATATTCAATTACTTTTCATTATCGATACAAGCTGTAAGTTGTAATTTACTAGACTACTCTGCCAAACAGTCAATAGACACAAGGAGATTTTCTAAAGAAGACTTCTAGAAGGTAAAGGAAATTCTTAGGTAAAGGAAAGAAACCTTTTTAAGTTTATACATTTATTAAAATTCAGATTTTGGTTTTCTTATACTGAAGATTACTTGGACTCAGAACCTGTACCAAGTCACTGCCCTGCTCAGTGGGCTCATATTAAAACTACTTCTTTCCAGCCCTCCCTGTAGTCTCTCACTCCACTAATTTTTATCTGGCCTCCAGGAAAATGAAATCAAAGATTTCTAACCATGTTTATTAATAAATTAATGTATAGCTTGAAGGAAATGGACGTGGCTTGTGGACTATAAAGCATTACTCTTACAAAGGAGCAGAACTGGACACCTAGCAGACAGACTACACATCTCTGATTAACTGACTTGTTGTGCCTGCACCAATGACACAATGCCTTCTGGTTCTAGTGACAACTGCATGAGCCAATTCCTGGAATAAATTTCTTCATATATATAATTTCTGTTTCTCTGTAGAACCCTCATACAATACTGCTATCATATATATTTATCAACCTACTGTTAGTATCTGCTGGACTTTAGTTTCTACTGAATGAGCTTGGAATTTCTTCAATGGCTGCATTCTATATGAATTAGCAAACTTTAATTTTGCCAGGGCACTCTTCCATTCTTTACCTATATCAGCAATTGAGTCATCAAAAGGAGGCTCCACATACTGAACATCGTGAATTGACTCTCTCAGTCTTTCTCTTACAATCTGTGTATACTGGAGGAGAAAGAGAGAGGGGAAGAGAGAAAGGCAGAAAGATTACTTTTTAAACTGTAAATGAGTTTTCAGATTAAATAACCCTGTACAGTGGGACAGGGCTCACACAAAGCTTGGAAATTTGTTAAACAGATTTCTACAATAATGTGGTTGCTAAATCCTAGATTCACTCCTGGCTATCAATTTGGCAAAAAAAATAGGAATACTATTTATTCTTTTATCTATACTCACAAACATATACATACAAATTGCATGCATATATTTAGAATATCCATGGATGATCCAAAGGAACTAGAAACAAGAGTGGCCTCCAGGGAGGGCAACTGAGTGGCTATGGGATGGAGATATAGGGAAAACCTTTCTTCCTCCCTACCCTGAGATTATGAAAATATTATCCTTCATTGTCTTAAAATTTTATTTTACTTCATTTACTTATTTTTAAATAATACAATTATGTAGATAGCACATTCATAAGTCTTAAGGTGAAAAGACACCAAAAGAGCATTGATTTGATATATATATCAGTTCATGCTTTTGACATGAAACATCCATTCTGTGACATCCAATATGCATTAATGAAATATTTGCTTAGTGCCCAATATGTCCCAGATAAATGCTCTAACCTCTTAAGTTAAAGCAGTAAGCTTCATTTTATTAATAGCCAGGAATTTCTTTTTCTTGCCTAATTGCTTGGCTAGAACTTCCAGCTCTATGTTGAAAAGAAGTGGCAAAAGTGGACATCCTTGCTTTGTTACTAATATTACAGGAAAAGCTTTCAGTGTTTCCCCATCGAGTATGATGTTTGCTGTGAAGTTTTTTTTTTTTTTTTTTTTTTTTTGAGACAGAGTCTTGCTCAGTCGCCCAGGCTGGAGTGCAGTGGCGTGATCTTGGCTCACTGCAACCTCTGCCTCCTAGGTTGAAGTTATTCTTCTGCCTCAGCCTCCTGAGTAGCTGGGAATACAGGTGCATGCCACCACTCCCAACTAATTTTGTTGTTGTTGTTGTATTTTTAGTAGAGACAGGGTTTCACCATGTTAGCCAGGATGGTCTTGATCTCCTGACCTCGTGATCCACCTGCCTTGGCCTCCCAAAATGTTAGGATTACAGACATGAGCCACTGCACCCGGCATTTGCTGTGCAGTTTTCAAATAGAGCTTTTATTAGGTTGAAGTAGTTTCCTCCTATTTCTAGTTTTTGGGGTGTTTTTATAATAAAAGAGTGTTGAATTTGACATATGCTTTTTCTTCATCAATTGAGATTTATCATGTGGTTTATTTCATTTAGTTAATGTGGTGTATTACCTTGATTGATTTTCATATGTTGGACCATCCTTGCTTTCCAGGAACAAATTTCACTTGGCCTCGGTGTCAAATCCTTTAAATAAAATGCTGAATTCAGTTTGCTAGTATTTCGTTTAGAATTTTTGCATCAGTGTTAATACATGATACAGGTCTGTAATTTGCTTTTTTTGTAGCATCTTTGTCTGCCTTTGGTATTAGGGTAATGCTGACTTCACAGAATGAGTTAGACAGTATTCTCTCTGCTTTTATCTTCTGAAAGAGATTGTAATAATTGATATAACTTTTTCCTTAAATGCTTGGTAGAATTCACCAAGGAAATCACCTGAACCTGGTGATTTCTGCTTTGGAAGACTGTTATTGATTCAAGTTTTAAAAACAGATATATGCTTATTCAGATTATCTATTTCTTTTTGTATGACTTTTGGGAAATTGCATCTTTCAAGGAATTGGTCCATTTCATCTAGGTTATCAAATTTCTGGGCACAGAATTGTTCATAATATTCTTTCATTATATTTATAGTGTTCATGTAATTTCTAGCAATATCCTGACTTGCATTTCTGCTATTAGTAATGTGTGTCCTCTCTTTCTTAGCCTGCATAGAGGCTTATAGATTTTATTGATCTTTCCAAAGAAAAAGCTTTTGGTTTAGTTGGTACCTGATTTCAATTTCATCAATTTCTGCTATAATTTTTATTATTTCTTTTCTTCTTGGATTTAATTTGTTCTTCTTTTTCTAGTTTCTTTGAGGCTTATTTTAGCTGTTTCTTCTTTTCTAATATATGCACACATTCAATACTATACATTTCCTTCCAACCCGTTTTTGCTGCACTCTACAAATTTTGATATGTTTTCATTTTTATTTAGCTCAAAATATTTTTTAAATTTGAGATTTCTTCTTTTGTAACAGTGTTTTTTGATGTGTAGCATTTCTAGTTCTTTCTTAGGATTTCCATTTCTATGCTTACATTGCTCATCCGTTCTTGCATGCTATTTTGTCAACTACAGCCCTTTAACATATTAATCATAGTTACTTAAATTGTGATAATTCCAACATCCCTGCCATGTCTGGTTCTGCTGCTCACTCTGTGTGTTTGTTGTTGTTTTTAGTATGCCTAATTTTTTTCCTGATAGCCAGACATGATTCACCAGGTAAAGAAACTGCTGTTAACAAGGCCTCTGGCAATGTGCTGGTAATGTATTAACGGAGAGGAAGCATTCTGTAGTTGTATGACTAGGTATTTTAGTGAACCTGTGCTTCTGGACTGTGAACTTCACATATGTTTCTGAGTTTTTTGTTTTTTTCCCTACTTGCTTAAGTCACACAGGATGGCTAAGGAGGGCTGGAGTGAGGTCACAGAGCAAACTGCTGCTTGTCAATCTACTTTTGGGGGCAGCAGTTTGTCCTGTGACCTCACTTTTCTTACGGATCTAAGAAGAGTTAATTTTTTCAGTTTGTTCAGCTTTTTACTTGTTAGGACATAGTAGGGACTTTAAGGAAGCTGGAATTCTTACCTTTGCTTTTTGAACGATATTTTAGCTGAGTATAGAATTCTAGGTTGTTAGTCATTTTCTTTCAATCCTTAAAGATGATGCTTCGATGTCTTCTGTCTTGCATTGTTTCTGAGAAGTATGCTGTCATTTTGTCTGTTTCTATGTGTGTAACATTCCTTTGTTCTAGTTGCCTTTAAATTTTTAAGTCACTGGTTTCAAGCAATTTTATTATTCTATGTCTTGGCATAATTTTCTTCATGTGTCTTGTGCTTGGAGTTCACTGAGCCTCTTAGATTTGTGGGTTTATAGTTTTCAACAAATTTGAAAATTTCTCATTCCTTATTTCTTCCAGTACTTTTTGTCTGTCCTCTCTCACCTCATTTGGGGACTCAAATTATAAGAATGTTAGGCAACTTTAAGTTCTGTCAAAGCTCATTGACATCGTGTAATATTTTTTCAGCATCCTCCCCCAATTTCCACATCTCTAAATGTCCTTTCTTCTGCACTGTTGAATCTGCTGTTAATACCATTTAGTGTATTTTCATCCCTGACATAGTATTTTTCATCTACAGAAGTTCGATTTGAATTTAACATGCTCAGTCTTTCTCTACACTCTTAAATATATGGAATGTAATTATAATAACTTCATAATATGATTAAATTTGACGAAAACTAATAACTCTCTTAACTACTTTAATGTCTGTTTATACTAATTCTATTTTTGTGTAATTTCTGGGCTGTTTTTACTGCTTCTTCAATTTTGAACTTTATTTTCGTGCTTTTCTGTAGGTCTATTAATATTTAAAGACCAGACAGTGTGAATTTTACCTTCTTATAGGCTGGATATTTTTGTATTCCTAAGACTCTTGAGCTTTCTTCTAGAACAAAGACATTTGGAAACAGTTTAATCCTCTTTAGCCTTGCTTCTCAACCTTGATAAGCCAGATCAGAGAACTTGTTCTCTATTTTTTCCCACTACTGAGGCAATACACATCTTAGCACGCTAACCAAAGCCCTGTATTTTTCATGATTTTCCACTTTTTCTGGTGGGAACACGTCCAAGGATTTTTTTTTCTGTTCCTTTTGGGTGATTCTTTCTCCACCTCCACTCTCCACCTTTGGTGAGAAGCTTCCTCACCAGATGCACTGCTGCACTCAGCTGAATATTCTGGGAAACCCTCTGCAGGTCTTTGGGGCGGTTTGTGCAGCCCTGTCTTAATACTCTGCTCTCCAGTCTCATGCTACCTTGGCTTCCCAGGCTCCTAACTCCTTTTGAAATAAAGGAGGCCTTTCCTTGTGTTGTAGCCTGGAAACTCTCACCAGGCAATTAAGGTGGGGGCAATGTTGGGGTTCACCTTACCTATTTCTCATCTCTCGGAAATCACTCTCTTGTCCTGCCTGACACCTAAATCAATGGAAACAATTGTCCCATACATTTTTGTGTGTTACTCTAAGTAGTTTCTGATAAGAATTACTCCATATTGGCTGCGAGTAGAAGTCCCTCACCATAAATAAATCTCTTCTTGTGATCATCTGTCAGGCTTCTGTGTCTCTTAACTGCAAAAGCAGCATTATTAGCTCCCTAAACCTCTTAAAAACAAAATCATTTTGTTCTTGTTTATTAAGAGAATGCTTCTCTAAGGCAGTGATTGGGACCTTCCTTTCCTCCACAATATACTCAAGGGATGCAACTACATAGTATCATTAACAGCGGCTTTCAACTGCAATGATTCTTAAGGAAATGGGGCATTCATGTGTGGCCTGAAAATAACCATTAATGCTTCTAATATGCTGAAAATTTACATCTGTACCATTTCTCCTTTGTGTATAATATTGGCTGACTTGCTATACTTATTAAGAGTATTTTATTCCTTTTATTAAGAATCTTTATAATCTTTTTTAAATTGGGAATAGGCTTTAAATATGATCAACTTTTTGGCATCTAATAATACCTGAGTTTCTACTGATATAGCATTTCCTTATATTGAGCCTACATATAGCCCGAAAATAAAATGAGCTTGGGCAGGAGATATTACTTTTATTTCTAAATGCCACATGCTAGTGTTTAAGTTTTTTTTTTCTTTTCTGAGACAAGAGTCTCACTCTGTTGCCCAGGCTGGAGTGCAGTGGCATGATCTCGGCTCACTGCAACTTCCTCCTCCCGGGTTCAAGCAATTCTCGTGCCTCAGCCTCCCTGAGTAGCTGGGATTACAGGTGCCTACCACCAAGCCCGGCTAATTTTTGTATTTTTAGTAGAGACGGGGTTTTGGCATGTTGGCCAGGCTGGTTTTGAACTCCTGACCTCAGGTGATCCATCCGCCTTGGCCTCCCAAAGTGGGGATTACATGCATGGGCCACTGCACCTGGCTGTATTTAAGAATTTCAATGCATGTGCACAAGTGAGAACAATCAAGTTTTCCAATTTTAGTAATCTACTTCGCATTTTGTTACCTTTGATCGCAACAACAGGAACTCATTCGTGTTAAGCCAAAGTATAATTTATTGGAAAGATACAGTTTACATAACAGCAGAGAAGGCTGATGAACCAGATTCAGAAAGACACAGGGAACACTTTAGCTTCTCATCTTCAATGTGAATAAACCTCAATCATTTTCTTTGCATTATTTCAAAGAATTCATCTAATTAGCTTAGTTTGGGTCTCATCCTCATTAAAAAGTTAAGGGAAGTAGCTGACAATCTCACCAAAGCTCTATACAATTGCAGATGAGTTAATTCTCTAAAAGTTAACTGAGGTGCTACCACTAGAAAAAAAGAAATGGAGGCAAGACAGATAAAATCAAGAGATGGTCATATTGATGAAACGGTATGTCTTAAATTTTCCTATGCTCCAAAATAGGGAAATTAACAGCTACCTTAAATTAGAAATAACTAAGTGAACAGTTTCCTCAGGTACATTTAGTGAGCATTTGTAGAGTCCTTTCTCAACTTCTTCCCAATTATTGTTCTATTCAAATTTCTCACCTCTAAAAGAATCAACTTTAAAGATAGCTATAATTGATCACATCCATATCAAATACTAATAATTACTTTGGTCCATGTCCCCTCACTCCCAGATTTTAACCTATATACCAGGTGCACCTATGTGTCTCCTCATTTTGAGTTCAGGCTCATTGAATTTTAAAGACCACTTCAGACCTCAGATAGGCAGTAAGTTTATAAAAGCCACCCTTGTCTGCCTCAATATATAGAAATTTTTCTTTACTGTTGGTGACCTATCTGTTACTCAGACTCATTGCCAAGAAATACAGCATAGTGTTTGGGAGTGTGAAGTTTTAAGTCCAACTGATTTAGGTTTCTAGCCCTGCTCTGCTCTTTTTCTTAGCTGTGTAAACTTGGCCTGTTTACTTTTCCTCCTTTATTTAGTTCGTTCTTTCCTCTGTAAAATGTAGACACCAGGGAAACAAGAACCTGAAATTTCGCCATTATTTTGAGAATTCTCTTTTTAAGAGTAATCTTAAAATGTTTTAGGGTCTTCAAAAAATTGTTTTGCCTGTCATCTCTATCTTCATCCTATTATAGGTCCACGAAGTAAGTACGAAGAGAAACCAGTATAGGCCAACTGGACCGAGTACTAGCATACAGGTTCTGGTCCCAGCTCTATCATTACAGCTTTGTATCCTTGGGCAAACTAATTTTCTGTTAAAGTATCAATAAAATATAGAGTCTTTAATACATTAACGGTTTTCAAAGCCTAATCATATAGAAATACCTGTTATACCACCAATAAAACTGAATAATGACCCTTTCCATCAATATCAGTAAGTTTTGGACAGGGTATTTTCAACTTAAGTTTTTTTCTCCTGTACATTCTTCAAATATCCAGACTGCTGATGTTTTAAAAACCCAAAACATGGCACTATTCTGCCTGGTTTATCAAATTATTTTTTTAATACAACACACACTCATTTTTCGCTAGCAAAACTGCTTATAATGGCACTAAATACACTAACATACTGTGTTTTAGTACAAAGCAATAATACTCAGAGTACTCTCAGGAAATCCGCAAGCTGAGTAAATTTGAAAAGAAGATCTTGTAACCACCCTTCCAATAGACTTATGTAGGGTTCTATGGCCCTAATTAAAAAACGAGAAAACTTTAGCACTCAAGTCCAAAGGGGACTGCCCAACTCAGTCTCAGGCTTCAATTTCGCATCTGGGGAAAAAAGAAACACAAAAGGGAAATGCTGCCTCCTTGGCTCTGGGGGTGGTGACGGGAGCGGGGCCCACTGGGGAGCGATTTCAATTAAACGGTCGGACATAGCCGTCTCGGGCCCCTAGCAGTCTCCGCACTCACTGCCTCCTTCTCGAACATGCTAGGCCTCCTTTCTTTCCTAGGCGTCACCGGAGCCTGCTGAGGGGTCTGGTTCGGGGTCTGGATGGGGCTCGACTTCACGCCTCGGCCTCGCTTCTCCATCTCGCTCTGTTCTCCAAGACGCCCACCGCCTCCCCTTCACCGCCGGCGGTCAAACGCCCTAGCCAGTCCCGCGAGGGCGGAAGTCTCCCACCTGCGCCTCGTACGGTCGGAAGTGCCCGCCAGGGCTCCAAGACGCCTGGAGGAGGGGCGCGCAGGCGCCTGCGTCATTCACGCGCGCCGCAGCGGGGCACCGGAAGTTATGGAGGTAGGGCTGGTGTAGGGCCCGGTTCGATCCCGAGCTAGGCAAGGAGTCGGCGCCAGGCTGGGTGGTGCTCGGCTACGCGGAGTGGGCGAGCGAGCACGCGCCTGCGGTGGCCGGCGGTCCCGCGCTGGAGGGCGCTGGCGACGTCGCGGCCCTGGCCTCTGTGGTGGTATCGGACGCTCGGCCCTGCAAGACGCCTGGCGGGCCCTGCCGGCCTCCCTGGGCCAGGCTCGGTTTCTCCGTCGCCTCCTGGCCCTGAGCTGGAACGCGGCGGACGGTCAGGGAGGGCTGTGCGCGGTGGCGCGGGGGCGAAAAGCCGCAGGTCGGGCTCTCACCTGACCGTGGCTCGTTCCTAGAAGCGCTGTTTCCTAGTCGCTGCCTGTAGCGTCCACACTCGGACAGTAAATTTGTGTTCATCGCTTTTAGACCATTTGAGTCACTATAAAACTCATCACGACGGCCTCACTGACCTCGTGTCAGGAGATCTGGTTGTATGTGGTTGCCTCATAATAAAGATTTATTTATTTTTCCTCCCTGAGGCAATTAAATATCAAACGCCTATCATCAGCAGTAACGACAGCGGAGCCGGGCGTGGTGGGGCCTGTGGTCCCATCTACTCCGTAGGCTGAGGTGGAACGATCGCTTTAGCCCAGGAGGTGGAGGCTGCAGTGAGCCGAGATCGCGCCACTGCACCCCTGTCTGGGCGACGGCGAGACCCCCGTCTCCAAAATGATGATAACGATAACTACCATTTTTGAGTACTATGTGCTAGATGCTTTTCATGTGTTATCTGATTACTGCAGCCCTATAAGGTGCAGCCTGGCACCGTTTTATTTCACTTAGAACTGAGATTCCGATAAAGTAACTTTTCCAAGGCAAGAGGTAGTCAGAGGCTGAGGAATGATTCAAATTTGAGTCCAGCTCCAAAGCACCGGCCCAGTGTAGTCTGCAGAGTTCCAGCCCCATAGAGCCACATGGAGGATGCAAGTGACAGTCGCCAGACAATCAACAAATAGTTGATGTAGATTTCTTTAGTGATGACTTAATTGTTAGGGCCTGCTGGGATTGTTCGAAAACCAGGGCTGAGAGTGGAAAGTGCAACTTCTGGGGACAGGAGGAGCAAACAGGGCAACTGATAGCAGTTTCCACATTAGGAAGCTGCCCAGAGTTAATTATGACTGTCACAACACAGCCCCCCCTTAACTCAACACACCAAAATAAAGAGCCTCGGTTCCGCTTTAGATCCTGAATTTGACTTCTTTGCAGGTTTATACGATGGTCTTAGTGTCATGTGGGATAATTGTGAGGATTTCGATTGTATTTAATTCTCCATGGAAAACCAGTACGGTTTGCTACTTTTTACATGGCAGGGAAGGCTAAACTTTACCTCTGCCCATCTTAGTTCAGAGTGACCCCTTTAACAAATGAAAGGATAACAAGAAAAAAGTGTATTATTGGACAGAGTACACATCACAAGGGATAAACCTTAATGAGAAGTAACTTGAAATGGTGGCTTAGAACTACATTTGTATACCATCTTCAACAAAGAACTGTAGATTTGCAGAGAAGTGACAGGACACAGGAGAGCAGTTTTAGGCTTCAAAGGGCAGGAAACTGGGAAGGTAGATACATATTTGGAAACTAATGGAGTAAGAATTGTTTGCAGATTCCCCTGGTACCTTAACTGGTCTGGTAAGTCTAAAGTTATCCCCAGTAAAGAATTTATATCCTGTCTTTGGGCGGAAGAGGGGGAGGATAGAGAGAGCTTTTCCTTCATTTGCTGCCTCTTGTCTTCAGCTCAAATTTGTTGTTGTTTTTATATCGAAGAGGCATGTTTTGGGATGACATTGTGGTTTTCTTCAACACCGTTTAGGTAGTCAGAGGTACGTGGGGTTCTTTTTCCTTCTTGTTCGTTATACTTGGTTTCTGCTCTCCCATTCCCCATTTTAAAAAATTGCTTATTTTGATAACTCTGGGATAGTGAAGGAATGCTGAGAGCAATAATGCTCTGGTCGTAAAACACATTCAGCTTCCGTGAACTTGTATTTTTTCTTTTTTTTTTTTTAAGTGAAAGGCAAGTTTATTAAGAAAGTAAAGGAATAAACTGGCTACCCCATAGACAGAGCAGTTTGCAAATATTATGATTGATAATTTTAAGTCTTTAAGCCTTTATCATATTTGAGAACATTTATGTAAATTATCTTTAATATTTAATCACTATGTTTTAATCATACAGCTCTCACGATATCCAGAAAGCAAGTTAACAGCAACTATACCTGAGTGCATTCAGTTCTTAAAAGATGTGACTGAAATATATAATACTCTATTTTTCTTTCTGTTAAGCAGTGCCTTTTATTTTATTTTATTTTTTAGGTATTAATAGGGGACCCTATTACCACATGTCTTTCTCCCTCAGTGTATGATATAATTTGTAATCTTGGGTTTCAACTCAGAGAAAATTGTGATATCAATAGCATTGTAACTCAGAATGGTGAAGTATGCTGGAAAACAATCACAGACTGTGTGAGCTACACAGAGTCAGGTTTGTGCTGTCTTTGTACTCCAAACTTTCATAACTGTCCCATTGAAAATGTCTTGACCTGTAAAATTCCCCTTTCTGACCATTGGTTCCTTTTGTTAGATAATGTTATAATACAGGCCTAACTCCAAGGAGAACAGGAATCAATGTGAAAAGAGAGGGAATGAGGCCAGAGAAGCATGGAAAAGTTAATGGAAAGCTGGGCTAAGAAAACCACCTCTACAGAGGAGGTGTCAAGAGGCACAGAGGGGCTGGTGGGCTGTTGATGATGTAGATCTCAGGGCCTTGAGATGATTCTCTGTAGGAGTCATGTGAATTAAGGGTAGAAAATGACCAGTAATAGATTATACAGTTATTTTAAGTGTCTTCTAGACATTCTTGCACACTTTGGAGCAGAGATATAGGTGGGGAAATTTAATAATAGTTATAAAAATTACAGATGAACATACTCTGGCCTAGCAGTCCGTTTTCAGGAATCCTTAAGACAGATACAGATATGAAAGTGTGTGTGTGCAAGGTTATTCCTTGCAGCATTGTTTATAATAGCTAAATAAATAAACAGCCAAACATCAAGCAGTAGGGGATTGGTTCAGTAAATTATGATAAATTCATATAATGGAATATTATGCAGTGGTAGAAAAGAATGAGGAGGCTCATCTCATACAGAAGTCTCTGAGCTAAGTTGGAAAAAGAATAGGAGGGGCATGTATTTGTAATTACCCTTTGGTATTCATTGATCAGGAACCAAGTAGATGGTTAATCCCAAACTTATCAAAAAAATTAAAACAACAAAAACTTCATATTATAAATATGTTTAAAACAATTCATTGCCATTAGAAATCTCAGCCTAATAACATTAACTTTAAAAAATCAGGTTACAAAATTGTATATACAGCGTGAGCCTGGTTTAATTAAAAAAAAAAAATCAGGTTACAAAATTACATATACAATGTGAGCCTGGTTTTCTGTATTCTTATGTACAGGTAAAGACATTGACAAAATAGTTTTCTCTTGTTTGAAACTTTTTGTATTTTCTAAATTCTCTGCTGATAGTATATTTTTCTTTCATAACCTGATAAGCATTATGTGATTTATTTCCAACAATATAAAAGTATATCATATGTTCAATGGTAAGCTAATTGTTGATTTTGTGGAAATTTTATAATTAAAGCATTTTTTTCTTTGATGATGTAGATATTTTATATCATGTGATATGGAGCTATGGTGCTGATACTTGTTTTCTTATCCTTTAAGAGCAGGGTCTGGATTACTGGGGAAGCGTGAGGCTGCTGGGCCCTGTGTGTGAGGCTGTCCATTCACATTTCTTATCTCTGACCAAGGGGCAATTTGAAATTCGATATGCACCGTGGTTCCAGTGGACAAGTTTTCCAGAGGTTTGGCTTTTGAACAACCTTTAGAAGTAAAAGACTGTGCAAATACTACTTAGAGGAGGTACTATCTGCCAATTTTAAAGGGGCCTCCTTCATCCCCAGGCCCTCCAGCGGTGAAGTGTTGAGGGTTGTAAGAGAACCCTGGGCTATTACGCAGGGTCTCCAAAGCCTGAGCTGAGAAACATGCCCCTTGGAACACAGGAAGGTTTTGAATTCATTATCACAGGATTAGGGGTTGGAGAGCTAACATTTGTCACACGGTGCCCATCCAAGGATAGAGGAAAAATTTACTACTCCAGAATAAGAGGCGTTGTGGAGAGGTATTGAGGTGTTCTAAGACGGTGGGGCCTGGAGACCAGAGCTGGGATACTTGGTTTGTTAATGGGGAACTGAAGGGAGTATGGGTAATTTGGGGCCTAACCCAAAATCTTGTTTTCGTTTGTTTTTTTGGTCAGTTTTTCTTCATTTTATTTGGCACACTAAATGACCCCAGTAAAGCAGTAACTATAACAAATCTAATTCTGCTTTGAATTTGGAGTGAAGGAATCATCATGTCCCCCTTGTACTAGCACTTTTAAGTGGCAGGATGAGTGCCTTGTGTGTATCTGTTTGAGGGCTCAGCCAAATCAAAAGGAGAAACATGATGGAGGTCAAAATGCTTGACTTTTCCACTTAAATTATGCCAGATTTGTTGCTTTCAATAAACGTTTAAATAAAGAACCTTCAAGGAATTCTTTAGCTATTAAAATATTTTTATTGATTCTTTAGGCAATATAATTATACAGAAAATGTTTACTTATTCACTGAAAATAAAATATGGCAGTTGAAATCTCTCAAGGTTTGAGTTTCAATAAATAATATTGTTACTTTGAGAAGTAGTTTCAGAGTGTACATCCTAATATGTGTTTTATTGTAAATAGTTATTTCCTGAAATATTTGATGCCTTGGAAAGTCTACAATCTCCTGCTATTTCTCTTAGCTTAATGAAACTGACATCGTGTCTAGAACGAGCCTTGGGTGATGTAAGTGTGAGAACTCTTTCATTATTGGCCCATTAAATTATCTGAATGAACATGAAACTATTTTACAGTTGTCCTCAGTTTTCTTGATTATTTTCCTATAAGATAAAATCATTTGGTACGAATTTTTAATATTTCCCTTTTGAATTATTATGAAATCAAAGGATTGGTGTCTAAGTACTTTTCACCCTTCATTCGTACAAACAGTTGCTTCATGGATAATGTTTTTAATGTTTATTGGCTCATAATACAACTGTTACACAATTTTTGTTTGAATTTTAGGTATTTTTACTGATTGGGAAGGAATGCCCCTTTCTTTTAAGAGATCTGCTTTCATCTGAGGAGCTTGCTCAAGTCTTCAGTCAGTCTGTGGTAAGCTTGTTCATCTAAACTCATGGAGTGTATTAGTCCATTTTCATGCTGCTGTTAAAGACATACCCAAGACTAGGAAGAGAAAGAGGTTTAATTGGACTTACGGTTTCACATGGCTGAGGAGGCCTCAGAATCATGGCAGGAGGAGAAAGGCATTTCTTACAGGGCGGCAGCAAGGGAAAAATGAGGAAGAAGCAAAAGTGGAGACCCCTGATAAACCCATCAGATCTCATGAGACTTGTTCACTATCACGAGAATAGCACGGGAAAGACCGGTCCCCATGATTCAGCTGTCTCCCCCTGCGTCCCTCCCACAACATGGGAGAATTCTGGAAGATACAATTCAAGTTGAGATTTGGGTGGGGACACAGCCAAACCATATCATGGAGTAAGTGCAAAACAACAATTCACATATGCTGAACTTTTGTTCTTCCCAAACTGATGATGCTTTAGGGAAAAATTGTATCAGTGATTCAAGCATATTCTCCCTTCCCACCTTCCCTTTCAAAATTGCCCCTCCTCCAGCACATAGAAAGCTTTCCTATCCCAAGTGTGAATAACTCTGGGGCACCACAGGGCCAATGTGAAGCATGTTGCCTCGATCAATTACATATTAATAACTATAATACTAAATCCAGAATACAACTTTAACCCCTTAAATGAGTGATAATACAGTTTTATTTGAAAATTTAACGTGAAATTATGCCTTTTGAAACCATTTAAACTTACAGTGGAAAAAAAATTCAGATGTTAAAAAAATCATGCAGTTACTATACTATATTAAAATCTCATAAAGGGCACATGATCAAGAGACTTAAGACTAATGAATAACCTTAGGCAGCTGATTGAGGCAGGGTCAAGATGAAGAAACCCAGAAGAGCCTTGTGTGGAAGCTGTGCTTGCCAAGCCAGGGAGCTGCTAGATGATTTTTGGAGTAAAGAAATCTGTCTTCAGTGGAGCTTTTCCATTCTTTTCTGTGGATCTTTACTCCTTGTCCGCTTAAAGATCATTTTCTTTTGTGGAGTGCATGGAATGAAGATAAAAAGTACAAACCTCTTGTTACACTGAATTCTTAAACACATTTTGTTCCTTCGATCTGTTCATTGGTACTTGCTTATATGTGATGGGCCTTCTGCCCACTTGTGGCCCCTTCAGCCGCCAGGTCACTGGCATTTATACATCTGATTGACCAGATAGTGTGAACCATGAGTATTTCACAAATTATTGGTAGAGCAAAAAGATCTCCTGAAGTTGCATAGAAGAACTGCTTGTTAAATGTTCCAACATTCAGTAGAACTGCTCTTGATCATTTCCACCTCCTGGTTTTGGGTCTTCCCCTTGAGGGAAGTTCAGAATGCGTCCATATTCCCTTCTCAGCAGCCATCTTTCACATGCATGAAGACAGTGTTCACTTCCTTCTCGAGTCTTCTGGAGGCTCAACCATACTTTCTCCTATGACATTAATTCTTTTAGTCTTTGAACATCTTCCATTATGTTCTGAGTTTCTTCTAAGTATGGCGCCTCAAACCCAAAGCAGTTTTCTGGGCATGACATGATTGCAGTCCATTTATTAGGACCCCTGGTTGGGTGTTTTCTTCACTCTGTAGATAGATGGTGGGGTGGATAAGTGATGGGCTTCACGTCAGACATCTGGGAAGTGGAGGCTCAAGCCTGGAGCCATGCTGCTCGGGCATCTGCCCTGCTGCCTCTGTTTAACCACACAATTGCATGCCGCTTAATACAGTGATATGTTTCTGCTTATCATATCATTGTCTTTTTACATTTTATTTAGATATTATGCACATTTGAAGCAACTTTATTAAAGCAGGATAACCTGGGTCAGATCTTATCCCCCATATTGATTTTGTAGCCTTTGAGACCTTGGTTTCACCTTTCCATGCTTGTATTTTTTTCACCTAGATGCTGGGGATAATCATAGTACCTTCCTCGTAGGTTGTTCTTCGGATGAATGAGTTGATGTACATGTACAAAATGTGTCTAGCACATATTAAACACTCAGTAAATGTTGGTTTTATTATTATTGCTATATACCAGCCAAAACTGTTGACTCTGTCAGTTAAAAAGAAGAAGACAAATGTTATCTTCATACTATATTGGTTTATTCAATAATTCAATATAATTAACTATGTAATAATTTGCGGATTAGATGAATGTGCTAAAAGTCTTCATTGGCTCTCCGTGTGGTCTCAACCTGCGTAACATCTTATGGCATGGGTTTGCGTCACCTGAAGAAATTCCTCCAAAGTAAGTTGCAAGTGAAGACATTTTCTTCCTTTTTTGGATCTACCAAAGAGTTTTTTAAATTTTGAATTTCATGAGAAGGAAATAGATTTTGTGAAAGATAAGTGAGTTTTGAGATAGGATTTTGAAGCTAAAATTGAATATTACTAGTGTAGTCACCAGAGTGATGACTGGGTTATAATTTCAGTGACTTACACCCCAAAGGCAATTCAGGGGTGACACCAGAAGGATGTTATGCCATTCACGTCCTGGGTGGGTGGGAGACCCTGAGTTTCATTAGGGTCTTCATCAGAGTGTCTGTGGTGCTGTTGTGCTGCCCAACTACTGCACAGTCTAATTCCTACATCTAGAGAATTTTGTGCAATTTTTTTTTTTTTTGAGATAGAGTGTCACTCTGTCACCCACGCTGGAGTGCCATGGTACATTCTCAGCTCATTACAACCTCCTCCTCCCAGGCTTAAGTGATCCTCCCGACTCAGCCTCCTGAGTAGCTGGGACTACAGGCACACGCCACTATGCCCACCTAACTTTTTTGTATGTTTTGTAGAGATAGGATTTCACCTTGTTGCCCACACTGGTCTCAGACTCCTGAGCTCAACTGATCTGCACGCCTCGGCCTCCCAGAGTTCTGGGATTACAGGCATGAGCCACCGTGATCGGCCAGTTTCATGCAATTTAACTTTGCTTTCTTAATTTTAAATTTGTATTTTTCACAGTGAAGCTTTTTATAGGCATGATTGAGTACATTTTTGTGACAGATCTCTATGGTATTTCCTAGATACTGTTCAATGATGATACTGTTGACAGCAGGATTGGGTCAGTTACTGAAGAGTTACCTTCAAAACACTAAACTTACATTGGCACATCGCTCTTTCATATCTCTTACAAACCTCGAGGATTTGATTGTTTTTCCTGGTAAGTACTATGTTTCACATTTTTCCTTATAGCTTTGCGTAGATATTTGCAAAGTCAGTAAACAGCATTAAGAGGTGCACTCTTGAGGTGGGGTGAAGTAGTTGTTCTTCAGTAGTCGGATGGCTTTCAGAGTTGCTTGAAGAACCTCCTACATTTTACCACCCAAAGCCCTGCCTCCTCCCACCATGCCCTGGGGTTGTTGTGGGGGTCACAGGAGTTGCAGCTGTGTGAGCTGAGCTCTTTCTTCCTCAGATGCACTATGAGCAACAGTGGCCTCAAGCTGTTGTATGATGTACATTTTCTCCTCCTTTTACCTCTTGTGTCTTTGTACTCATGATCATTATGCCAGAAATACTTGTAGTAATATCAAGGGTCTTTTACACCTTCTGAAAATGTGTTTTACTTCTCTTGGTCATTGTGCTCAGTTGGTCCATCCTGAACTGTTGCCTAAGTCACTGAAGAGACGTCCATGCCCCACTTTCCAAGGGTCACCTGCACCTCGGGCCCTTGGTCAGGGCAATCCTACTCTCTAACAGGTCCCCTGCTGCAGGGGTCACGGTTCAGCCACCTAAAGGGGTTGGCTCATTGGCATCACTCCCCCAGCATGTTTCCATCTTTTTTCAGTTGATCAGTATGATTGTGTTTAAAACCGTGTGTTATTTTACAGATGTTACTTATGAGGTGCTTTCAGTATTAGAAGAAGTGATGATGAAATCTGCTTTTATATTAAAAATCATGTTACCATATTGGGAAGTTGCACTGGTCAAGTTCAAGTCACACAGGTAACTAAAGGGTGCATGGCAGAGTGGTTTGCAGTGGTTGGAGGCCAGTCTTTCTCGATGCCCTTCACTTTCGATGCTTTTTGCTGTTGGAGTAGAAGTGAAGAGAACCTGGACTGACTTGAGCAGACCTGAAAATAAAACACCTTCATAGAGTCGCTTCAAGGACCGCCTGTGATTATATCGGAAACATTGCCTTTTGGTGCAGGTGATAGAATTATTTTTCAGGATCCACTTTTTAATATTTTCTGGAAGTCTTAGAATGAGTGAAACATGTTCAGAATCATGAAACATAGATAAGCCAGCTTCGTCCTTATATTCTGTTTCTGTTTCCTGAGGAGCAAACACATGTATGGTCGCCACCAGAAGGTCTGGTGAGCTGATCTTTAGTTCCTTAAAGGATATTACCCTAATTCATTCATTTTTATGCCTTGAGAACCCACTGAAATCCTGGGATGTGCATTTTTGTTTTTTTCTTTTTGAGACTGGGTCTCACCCTGTCCTCCAGGCTGAAGTGCATTGGAGCCACCTCGGCTCACTGCAGCCTTGAACTCCTGGGCTCAAGCAGTCCTCCCACCTCAGCCTCCTGAGTAGCTAGGACTGTAAGTGTGCACTACTGTGCCTGGCTAATTTTTGTACTTTTTCTAGAGATGAGGTCTCAGTCCATTCCCCAGGCTGGTCTTGAGCTCCTGGGCTCAAGTGATCATCCTCCTGACTCAGCCTCCCAAAGTGCTGGAATTACAGGAGTGAGCCACTGCACCCAGCCTCAGTATTTTCTAGAAGCAATGAAATGAGTTAGACAGTCCTTTGATGACATTTTATTGTGTAGAAGCTACTAAAAATGGTTCATCAAACATTAAAACACTGGAAAATGTTTTTAAAATCACTAGTTAATGAAACTTTGGTTCTATGTGTGAGTGGTTTTGTTTTGTTTTGTTTTTTGAGACAGAGTCTCACTGTGTCACCCTGGCTGGAGTGCAGTGGTGTGATCTCAGCTCACTGTATCCTCTGCCTCCTAGGTTCAAGCGATTCTTGTGCCTCAGCCTCCCAAGTATCAGGGACTATAGGCATGCACCACCATGCCTGGCTGATTTTTGTATTTTTAGTAGAGACGGGGTTTCGTCACGTTGGTCAGGCTGGTCTCAAAGTCTTAGCCTCATGTGATCTGCCCGCCTCAGCCTCCCAAAGTGCTGGGATTACAGGCTTGAGCCACTGCGCCCAGCTGGTTCTGTTTTGCTTCTCGTATTAGCAAGTATTATCATTTCTCTTTGCCTTTGATATCTAGACTGCAGCAGTTATTGTGATGTTGGTGTCAATATTATTTTTGTTTTTTGCTTGTTTTTTACTTAGAGAGTCTTAGTCTGTCACTCAAGCTAGAGTGTAGTAGCACAGTCATAGCTCACTGCAGCCTTGAACTCCTGGGTTCAAGCAATCCTCCCGCCTCAGCCTCCTGAGTAGCTAGGGCTACAGGCAGTGCCACTGCACTCTGCTAATTTCTAAATTTTTTGTAGAGATGGGGTTTCCCAGGCTGGTCTTGAACTCCTAGCCTCAAGCGATCCTCCCACCTTGGCTTCCCAAAATGCTGGGATTACAGGCATGAGCCACTGCACCTGGCCTAATATTTATTTTTGAAACGTGGAGTTTTACCTCTTTTCCCTTCAATTTCATAGGTTTGCTGACTGCGCCATATTGTTGCTGACACAACTGGAGACTGGACTTAGGAATGTTTTTGCCACACTTAACAGATGTCCAAAAAGACTCCTGACTGCTGAGGTAAGCTTGTTTTTATTATTGATTGTGATCATTGTTGCTGTATTAACAGTTTTCTGTTACCAATTAAAAGTTTTTAAAAATGTTATTCTGTTTCACATTAAAATGATTTTAATTTAGCTAAGAACTGTGGAAGGCCTCACTATCATTTCTATAGGATTTATATTTATGTTATTTATGATTGTTTTTGATATTTCTGTAATATTTCTAAACAGTCTTTAAAACTTAATGATACCATGAACGTAGTAGGCACTGATTCTCTCTCTAGCTGTGTTGATGGTGTGTCGTTGTAACCGCGTGAGATGGCTGGGGTCTAGCCGGGAGACTGAGGCGACCAGTGGTTGAACCTGACCTTGGGAAACTAATCAAAACCTTCTGAACTTGAGTTTCTCCATCTTACAAATGGAAGACGTAGGATTTGGAGGTGACTTGGTGTGGTGCCAGCCCTGCAGCAGGTCATGAAAGCCTTTGTCTCAGTTTCTTGAGCCCCTCCATGTGTGTACACACGCGCATACACACAGCTGTCTCAGAGTTCCACATTGACCCCCGGTCGCCCTGTCTGAGGCAAGCGTCTCTGAGTTTCCAGCCTACCTCCTCTGGCTCCTAGAATTTCTCATTTCTGCTCCTTTTTAGTAGTTATCATAAGATCCTGCTGCTTAGTGACAGAGATCTCGAAATAATATGGCTGCAGTGACTGAAATAGGATAGAAGTGCATTTCTGCCTTTCCCAGATGTGAGTAGCTCCCACTGAGATGGCAGCACCCCTATCATCAGCACTCAGACCCCTCTGTGTCGTCTTCCAGTGATGAGGGCCAGGCCTTCCTTATGGAGACTACTACTTCCTGGCTCCAGCCGGCTGTGTCAGCCATCACATCTGCTTTCCAGCCAGCAGGAAGAGCAAAGATTGGTGCATGCCCCTCTCTAAGGACACTTCCTGGAGGTAGCACAGGCCTTGGGCCAGGGCTTAGTCGCACTTGCTGCCAGGGAGGCATGGAAGCGTTCCTGGGTGGCCAAGTGCCCAGCTTCCCACGGGACGATCTGTTGTGGAGGGAGGGCAGGTGCAGCCGCTCCACACCTCGGATTCTCGTCTCTTTCTCTAGCTTGGCTTTTGCTTTTTGCCCCTCTTTGTAGGTGTTCCTCAATGCTCTGCCGTCAACCCCATCCTCTGTTTCCTCTCCCTGGGAGATCTCATACAATTCTCTGCCTTACATTTTCATCTCTGGGGGAACAACAATTAGAAAATACTTTGAACCCAATGAAAATGAAACCCAACACATGGAAGTTTTGGACCCAGCGAAAGCAGTGCTGCGAGGGCAGCTTACGGCCCCAGAGCCGGGCTCCCCAGTGTTGCTTCTCACTGACCCCCATCTGATCTCTGCAGTTAGACCTGCTTATGTTCGCTAAATATCTTCATGTGAGTTTTCCTCAGCACCTCACATTTATCTTCTTTCAGAAAGGCGTTGTTTCCCACAGATTTGTCCTCTGACGCTCCCTCTGTCATCTCAGCCTCACCAGCTGCAGACTCCAGCAGCGTCTCGTGTTTCCCCAACACCTCCCGTGTCCACTCAGTGGCCAGCACAGCCGGTGGTTTCCACCCTGCTGACCTTGTGCTCTTCCTGTCCAAACTGAGAAGCCCCCGCCTGGCTCCTCGGCCCACCCAAGCTCATCTCACGATTCTTCCTCTTCTCAAATTTCATTCTCACAGTCCTGCTGATTCTTTTTTTTAGTTAGTTTTTTTTTTTTTTTTTTTGAGGCAGGGTCTTGCTTTGTCACCCAGGCTGAAGTGCGGTGGTGCAGTCATAGCTCACTGCAGCCTCAATCCCCGGGCTCAAGCGATCCTCCCACCTCCGCACCCTAGTAACTGGGACCATAGATGTGTGCTACTACACCTGGCTCATTTTTACATTTTTTTTTTCCTTGTAGAGACAGAGTCTTGCCATGTTGACCAGGCTGATCTTGAACTCCTGGGCATAAGTCATCCTTCTGCCTCAGCCTTCCAAAGTTTTGGGATTGCAGGTGTGAGCCACCATACGTGGCCCCACTGATTATTTTCTAAGCTGATATTCTTACGTTATTTATGGTTTTTTTCATTTGTTTAACCTCCTCGATGATGTCCTGCTGCCTGCCAGATGGAGTTCATCCTCTTCACGTGGCAGCAAGGCCTCGGGTTCTAACCCTGCCCTCCTCTTTGGTGTGTTCCCTGTTTGGGTACCTCAGTGAAATTTAGGCTTCTTGTCAGCTCCAGAACTTGCTTGTCTTTCCTCTTACTTTGTTCCTCACCCCCAGATTTTCCGCTCCAGGTCAGGGGCTGTGGCCACAAAAGCGACCTTCCAGAGGCTCATCTACTCAAAGGTGGAGGCTGCTTTTCTCTGTGTTCTGTTTCTGTCTCATCTTGGAGGCAGTCCTGTTTTGCCTTACTCATGTGCATTTCTGCAGAGGTCTCTGCAGGTTCTCTGAGGCAGGCCTACACGTTGCTGTCGCCTGCTGCCCATGCCCAGTGCCTTCCATGTAGGCCACTCAGCGCGGTGTGGAGCGAAGCTTCTGGAAAGAGCTGGGCCCCACCCATTAGAGCCCTTGCTTCATGATACCTGCATGGGGATTGGCTGCACAGTGGCACGCACCATCACTGTAGGGCCATGCGGTGCAAATAAATTTGGATATTTACTTGTCATTTGACTTCATAAATAAATAACATGGCTGTTTCCACAGAGGATATAATCTATCAAAGAATATATTATTAGCCCAGGCTTTTATCCAGAATAAACAGGATCAGTTTTTAAGGCAGTACATATATGAAGATATTTTATAAAACTTAATAAGACACTGCAGATGCTGTTATTATTTACTGATTACTTTTGTGTCATGAGGTTTCTTCAGGACCAGTGGAAGATATGAATATGAGCGAGATTTTCTGACTTCAGAAGCTTATTTATCATGGGAGAGTGAGAAGGCATTTATACTAACTCTGTAAAACAAAGTAGAAGCTAATGTGTGTAGTTGATGGAGGTAAATGAAAAATTCTGCTTTTTGGAGAAAGTGGGAATATGTGGTAGACGTTGGATATTTAGAACTCAGAGGGAATTTTAGGGCTAGCAATACAGATTTGAGAGCTAAAGATAACAGATTTTAGAGTCATCTGTGTAGTAATGTTGAAGAATATTGGCAATATGAAATTTAAAATAGATTATTAAACATTTATTATTAAACATTAATAAATCAAAAAACATTTCTTGAGAGCTAGCTTACACAAAATCCTGATTTCATCACATCACACCGCATGGCCCTACAGTGATGGAGCGTGCCACCGTGCAGCCAATCCTCATGCTGTCAAATCTTACTGAAGTGATTTCGTCACGCTGTCTGTCAAATCTCACTGAAGTAATTTCATCATGCTGTCTGTCAAATCTCACTGAAGTGATTTCGTCGCGCTGTCTGTCAAATCTCACTGAAGTCCCCAAAAGCCTTTTGAGATAGGCATTCTTAACTTCTCCTTTTGCAGAGAAAACCTGCATCTGTGGAGTTCAATCGGTTGCCTGTAGGTTTCATGTCTAGAAAATGTTGAAGTTGGGATCAGAACTCAGGACAGCCCATGTCTGTAGGCCGTGCCGATGATGCTGAGAAGCAGCGTGCATGAAATAAAATAAAAACAGACAAGGCTATTCATTGGAGAAAATAGGAAGCTGTGCTCCCTTGTGCACAAATACCAATCGTCAGGAGAAGTATTCTGTTGTATGAGCAGCGATTTGTGAGGGCCTGGGATCGTACATTTTAGAGATGACTGGGCTAAAGCTCTGTTGAGAGCAGTGTCCTAATGCGGCTTCATGGCCAGCTGCGCTGTGTTTTTGCGTCTTTTGTAATGTGTTTATTTTGTCAGTGACATTCCTCTCATAGTGTTTCTAGATGAATGTTTGTTTTAACAAAAAACTTTGGTATGTGTGGCCATGTACCAGAATTTTTTCTTATTTTGCATAGTGTTAGTGTATTTGTATTTTGCTTTAATTGTTTATTTTCATTTCTTTCCTTTTCTGAAGTCAACAGCTCTTTATACCACCTTTGATGAAGTAAGTAAGTAAACTTGTAACTTGAAACAAACAGAACACTGTCTTCTTTTAAAATACAAATTAAAACGCAAAATTAAAGATCAGCCATAAATCATATACTTACAGGAAAATGTCCATAGTAATATAAACCAAAAAAAGCTGATAATTGATATTTCCGGTTAATTTTGGGGCCCAGTGTTACCAATCTAGCTCCCAAAGCTATCCAAAGCTCAAAGTTGGAAAATACCAAGGGATCTAACAGGATTAGCTATAATTATTTAGAGTCTTGCATTTTAGATTTAGGGGTAACATCTTTTTTGTACAAGAAATATTCCCCAACTACTGTTACAAGTGTGTAGTATATATTGATTCATTTAATCTGCATATTGGGGGTGTGAATAGTAAAAAAATCACAGTTGAAAATGCCTTTTATCAACCATAGAGCGTAGAGGCATTTGTGTGTGTAACCCCGGATAACATTCATGTGCACCTAAAGTGTGACAGCTTATGGGAAACCAAGGGAAGGGTCACCTGTAGAGGTCCGGACATTCGGTTTTGCCTTTAAAACAACTATTAGATCCTAAGTGAGTGTGTGGTGGGTGAGTTAAAATGTGCCTGTTTACTTGCAGAGCTTCTTCCATTAGGTGAACAATCTGCTGTGATTTTAATGTGTAAGACCTTTGGTAATGTGAGGAATTGATTAGATAGTGCAGCCCAGTCTCTAGAGGATCAGATCTGTGGGATTGGTTGGGGTGGTTGGGC
Source organism: Pan troglodytes (assembly GCF_028858775.2). Classification (NCBI taxonomy): domain Eukaryota; kingdom Metazoa; phylum Chordata; class Mammalia; order Primates; family Hominidae; genus Pan; species Pan troglodytes. The sequence goes on from NC_072403.2 coordinate 181,857,998, forward strand.
AAAGTCCATGGTGAGTTAAGAAATGACTTTGAAAGTGACTCTAATGTGTACACAAACAACACACATGCACACACCACACATACATACACACACGAACACATACCTCCATGCTGCATATACACACACAGGCATACACACTAATGTGTACACAAACACACATGCACATACCACACATACATACACACACACACATGAACACATACCTCCATGCCACACAGACACACACAGGCATACACATACTCTAATGTGTACACAACACACATGCGCACACCACACATGAACTCACACATCCATGCCACATATACACACACAGGCATACACACCCCCACAACACATATGCAGGCACATATACTACACACACACACACACACACAGGCACAGTTGCATATAAACACACAAATGTACACACCCCCACACCACATATGCACATACACATATACACACCACACATATTCATAGTCACATACACAAGCACACGTGTGTATACAATTATTAATATAGTCTTAAAGTCATTCTGTTGGTTAAGAAAATATTTCCTGAACACCTGTTTGCTGAATTTTAAAGACTGTCCATTTAATTTGCTTAGACCTTAGATAACAAGTTAGGCTAAAAGTACTATGTCCATCAACTCTGAAAGTTCTGTATGTTTATGTATGGGGACCAGTTAATCAATGTATTTATTTTTGATGTTTTAGATATTGGCAAAACACTTGAATGATGGTAAAATCAATCAGCTTCCTCTTTTCCTTGGAGAGCCTGCTATGGTAAGTATTAGGTATTTTCCAGGCTAATATTCTTGTATTTATGGATGTTGTCAGCACTTCTCTAAAATTAAATTAATTTTGGCTTGTGGTTTGCTCAAGAAAAATACTTCTGAAACATTGCTGTGCTGTCTCAGCTTCAGCCACCAATCAGCTGATGTTTGCCAAGCTGTCACTCCTTAAATGTGTTTTTTAAAGGCCTGATGATTTAGCTGCCCTGTCCCTAAGCAAAATTTGTATTTGTTTTTTACATGTATTTGTGCTGTAGAACGGACATATATTTGTGCCTTGTTAAATGCAACAGTTAGGCCAGGTGCGGTGGCTCACGCCTATAATCCTAGCACTTTGGGAGGCCAAGGCGGGCAGATCACAAAGTCAAGAGTTCAATACCAGTCTGGTCAATATGTTGAAACCCCATCTCTAATGCAAAAATTAGCTGGGTGCGGTGGCGGGCACCCACCTACTCCTGAGTCCCAGCTACTCAGGAGGCTGAGGCGAGGAAAATGGCTTGAACCTAGGAGGCAGAGGTTGCAGTGAGCTGAGATCCTGCCACTGCACTCCAGCCTGGGCAACAGAGCAAGACTCCGTCTGAAAATAAAAGCAACAGTCAAATGTGAGTAATAAGATTGAGTATTGGATGAAAAGAGGATCATTAATTGTTTAAGGCCATCTATCCATTTTTTTATATTTTATGAAGATATTTCAGTGACTAATTTGGACTACAATAGGTATTTGACATTTATTCCTTCTAACAGTCAGGCGACCTAGAATCATGCTCGTGTTCTGTGACTTTAGACTCCGTGCTCTGTGGACATCCATTTTTGCCATCAAAAAATAAGATGATTGAACTAGTTTAATGTTCTTTCCACCTTGAGTCTCTGTGATGCTTCTGACCATTGGCGGTTTGCCAAGGGCAGCAGTTTTCTGACCTCTTTTCCCTATAACCTGTGGGAGAGGCCTTGGATTTGTGTCGTAAGAAGCAACAGACTTTCGAAGGTGAAAGAGCAGATGAGAAAGTGCAGGGGCTGTGCTCACACAAGAAAGAGCCGTGATTTCTTTTATTGCCTTGGAAAAGCTCATTTGGAAATGTTCACACTCAGTTCCCTTCCTTGGAGGAAGGTGAAAACAAGAAAGACTGGAATTTGATGAGGCTCCAGTACCACCTGGGCAGCTCTGCCTTCCCCACAGCCTCTCTGGCTCCCTGGTCTGTCCTGTGGGTGTAGGAGAAGAGCTCTCCCCAGCAGAGTCCCACCCAGGGCTTCAGAGGACTTGATGGATGCACTCTTTCCTTCTATTCAGCAACACCAGGCACGTCTCTCTGCTGCGGATACTAACAAAATATTTTCTCTGTTTAATTTCTGAAAGGAATTTCTCTGGGATTTCCTGAACCATCAGGAGGGTCCCCGCATAAGAGATCATTTAAGCCACGGGGAGATCAACTTACATGAATTTTCAAAAGAAACAACTAATCAGTTGCTTGCATTTTCTCTTGTACTGCTGCTCAGATTCGTTGATGACAGTCTGCTATCAGTTTTTAAGGTAATTTATAGGGAAGAAAATCATTAATTAGATTAACTCATTCAGCTATGAAAATATAGTTTATTTTTAAAATGTAATTAACTGTTAATCATCTTTTAATATATCTGAGTTACAGTATCCTCCATCAGAAAAAAAAGTGATTGGATTACATGTATGTTTATATTCTCTATCACAGATCAATCAATATTAATCTCAGCTAAAATAATTTAACTCGTTTCTTAAAAACACATTTGCTTTTGTATGTAACAGCAGCTAAGTATTGAAAAGGAAAGAACAAATTATAAAACAGGATTAACCAAATATTAGGAAATTTTTACAGATATTTGCTAAATCGATGGGGTAGGATATTTGCATCATCAATAAACTCTTTTATTTCAAAGTAAATAATTTAGGATAGAACATTTGTTATTGATATTTTAATCTTTTTTTCAGATTATACATGTGACAGTTATTTTTAAAATTGTTTAAATGTTCAAACAAAAATTACTAGAAATAGAAAAATTAATGTGAAAAGTAACAGCCCTCAGGAATTCCATCTCTCAGAAATAACTACTGTTAATAATTCGGTGTTGTTGCTACCACATTTTTGCTATGAGTATACTAAAGTGAGTTCATAGGAAGGTACGTTATGTTTTATAGCTAGCATTTTTCATTAACTGTGTTTTTGGCATTTTTGTTCTGCCTTATTCTTTTTGTCAGCTGTTTGATATTCCATTTTATCAATATGTTATTATTTACCTAAGCAGTCCATCATTGATGAATGGGTTGTAATGTTCCCTGATGTAGAAAATTCCTAATTATTATGCTGAAATGAACATCTTTGTTCATTTGGGCACTTACGTAAATACTCTTAAAAAGTAAAGTTCTAAGACAAAATATATCAATAAGGTTTTTAAAAATTTTATTATTATTATTATTATTATTTTTTTTTATGAGACAGGGTCTCACTCTGTCACCCAGGCTGGAGTGCAGTGGTGCAGTCATGGCTCATGGCAGCCTCAACCTCCTGGGCTCAAGCCATCCTCTTACCTCAGCCTCTTGAGTAGCTGGGACCACAGGCACAAGCCACCATATCCAGCCAAGATTATGTTTTTATTTTCATTTTTTTTTTATGTTTACTAGATGTTTATAATTCCTTTATTAATTGCCTATTAATGTATTTTCTCCATTTATTTCAGTTTTGTTTTTCCCATTGGATCATTAGCCTTGTTTGTGTACATATTGCTTTGTTATTTTTTCATAGATTTTGATTTTTTTTTTCTCTTTGGCTTCACATTTGGAGTCATTCTGAAAAGAATCTTTGCTTTTCAAAATAAAAATATATGTATACATTTTCTCTGATACTTCTATTTTTTCTTTTTTCTTTTCTTTCTTTCTTTTTTTTTTTTTTTTTATTGAGACGGGGTCTTGCTCTGTCGCCCAGGCTGGAGTGCAGTGGCGTGATCTCAGCTCACTGCAACCTCTGCCTCCCGGGTTCAAGCAGTTCTCTGCCTCAGCCTCCTGAGTAGCTGGGATTACAGGCGCCCGCCACCACGCCCAGCTAATTTTTTTCTATTTTTAGTAGAGACGGGGTTTCATCATGTTGGCCAGACTGGTCTTGAACTCCTGACCTTGTGATCCACCCGCCTCGGCCTCCCAAAGTGCTGGGATTACAGGCATGAGCCGCTGTGCCCTGCCTATTTTTTCTTTATTTTCCATTTACATCTTTTGATCCAACTGGAATTTATTTCATCTTGGGAGTAAGGTACAGAATCTAGCTTTACTTTTAAAAAAATTAATAGTTATTATTCTGTGTAAACTTGGACAAACATACAACCCAAAAAACAAATAAGAATGAGGACCTCGTGGATTGAATTAGGGATAATTGACATTTTTCACAATATTGAAGCTTATTCAGGGACACAGGTTCTCCCCATCTTCATTCCTTGAGTCCTCCCGTGTACGCGGCACCTCCAGCCTCCTAGGTGGCTGCTCAGGCTGGAAGCCTTAGATTCCTCTCTTCGCTTCATACTCAGTCCTTGGAACAGGTCTTAGAAATATGTTCCACAGTCCAGGCGCGGTGGCTCACGCCTGTAATCCCAGCACTTTGGGAGGCCGAGGCAGGCGGATCACCTGAGGTCAGAAGTTCGAGACCAGCCTGGTCAACATGGTGAAACCCCGTCTCTAATAAAAATACAAAAATTAACCGGGCGTGGTGGCGGGTGCCTGTAGTCCTGAGAATAGCTTGAACACGGAAGGCACATGTTGCAGTGAGCCGAGATTGTGCCACTGCACTCCAGCCTGAATGACAGAGCAACACTCCATCTCAAAAAAATAAAAAAAGAGAACAAAAAAAGAAATATGTTCCACATCTGCTACTCCCTGTCCCTCCTGTGCCACCACCTGGCCATGCCGCCTTGGCCCCTCCCTGGAGTGTTGCTGGCACTGACTGGTCTGCCCACCGACTTCTGCGAGCCCTTCACCTTGTCGTAACACAGCAGCCAGACTGATCCTTTTACCAACATGTCTTCCCTCTCCTCGGAAGCCCTCGGGTGGGTTCACATCTTGGAACAGAAGCCAGGTGCTCTTCAGTGGCACACATATGCTGTGTGTGTGTCTGCCCTGCGGGGACGTCACCCATGCAGGCACATGCGTGTACCTCCCGTGTTCTGCCCAGCACACTCCCTGGTGCACTCCAGGCTCTCACACACCTGAGTGACGGGAAGGCCAGCACATTTCTTCTGTAGTTAACATCTAGCTACTTGAGTTGTTTGTTTTGTGCTTTTAAGAATTGTAGGTAGTGGGCCAGGCACAGTGGCTCACGCCTGTAATCCCAGCACTTTGGGAGGCCGAGGCAGATGGGTCACCTGAGGTCAGGAGTTCGAGACCAGCATGGCCAAACATGGTGAAACCCCGTCTCTACTAAAAAATACAAAAAAATTAGCCAGGCGTGGTGGCGGGTGCCTGTAATCCCAGCTACTCAGGAGGCTGAGGCAGGAGAATCGCTTGAACCTGGGAGGCAGAGGTTGCAGTGAGCCGAGATTGCGCCAGTACACTCCAGCCTGGGCAAAAACAGTGAGACTCCGTCTCAAAAAAAAAAAAAAAGAATTGTAGGTAGTTACAGATTTTTTAATTTGTCAGCTATCAATTCACTGACTTTGTTTCTCATAGGTTTTAGTTGGCTGACTTGGATTTTTAAGTTATGTGGTTATATCAGTTGCAAATAATGTAATTTTTATGCTTTTTAAAATATGTATATGCTTGGCAATTAAATGTTTATGCGATCCTTTTTTTAGTTGTATTCATTTTTAGTGTTTAAGTAACTATTTCCTAGTTACATTTCCAATTGTTTGGAATCTTTTTTTTCTTATTCATCTCCAGTTTTGTGCACAGAGGGTGGGTGTGGCATTTGTGATCTATTATTGTTAATGGCCTCCATTTAAAATCATTTTATTGGCTGTCATTTGCCTGCCATGTCAAGCCTATTTTAATGAAGCATTTGCTTTTCTAGCTGCATAGAATTATTTTAAGAAAGATAATGAGAAATGGGGACTCTAAGTGGCCTACAGTTCAATAGAAGAAAGCTAAAAGCCCACCCAAACATGATAGTAACCACTGTTTTCTCTGCACTAGGAAAAAGCAGCCGTAGAATTGTTGATTAGTCTTGCAGAAGGCTATAGTTCTCGCTGTCATCCGGTTTTTCAGCTTAAAAAACAGGTATGCCAAATGCAGGGTGCCGGGAGGGGCGTGTATGTCTCTGAAACCACCTGTCTTTTGCAGAGATGCTGGAAGGGTGCAGTTTGCATGCTGAGTCAGACTTTGAGTTGGGCAGATCCAGCTTTTTAACCAGTGCGGGGCCTGCTGTGGCGCTGGCCTGGTCGCTCAGTCTTCTGAGTCTCAAATTCCGTGTCTAGCAGTTGAAAGTAATGCAGTGCTGATGGCACTGAGGTTTTTAGGGTTAAATGGATGAGCACTGGGAAGTGTTTTTGCTGAGTCCCCTGGCAGGCTGTTATTGCTGTCAGCAGTAACGCAGAGCTAGGAGCAGTTTTTATTTGTCAGTGGTGAGTAACGTCAGTTTTTCTTCTACACGGACTAGCTTTTGTTAACTTACTGAGACAAACAATTTTTTAAGCGTTTCTGCCAGGAGGCTCCAATTTGGAAATCAGCTAAGGTGCTTTATTCTACATACGGGAGGATACAAGGGTAGTGCAAGGGGATGAAAGAGACAGTTCCCAAGAATATAAGCATCATGACAGTTGCGCAGGTGAAAATTCATAAATGAGATTACCTCTAAAAGGAAGCTGTAAAATCAACACACAGCGGGTCAGGACAGATTTGCAAAGGCATTTTAAAGAAACGGTGCCTAGAGGCCGGGCGCAGTGGCTCACACGCCTGTAATCCCAGCACTTTGGGAGGCTGAGGCGGGCGGATCACGAGGTCAGGAGATCGAGACCATCCTGGCTAACACAGTGAAACCCCGTCTCTACTAAAAATACAAAAATTAGCCGGGCGTGGTGGCAGGCACCTGTATTCCCAGCTGCTCGGGAGGCTGAGGCAGGAGAATGGCATGAACCCGGGAGGCGGAGCTTGCAGTGAGCTGAGATCGCGCCACTGCACTCCATCCAGCCTGGGCGACAGAGCCAGACTCCATCTCAAAAAAAAAAAAAAAAAAAAAAAAAGAAGAAGAAGAAGAAACTGTGCCTTGAGAAGTCTGAGGCCTCCTTGAGAATGCCTTAAGGAAAATACGGTCAGAAGGGGGTTGTCAGCAGTGAAGTTGGGAAAACAGCCTCCTGGAGGTGTGGCTTGGGGGCAGAGCATCGCGCTGTGCTGGTCAGATGCCATTCCCCGTTGGTGCTGTGGACCAGCTTTACCAGTGGGGATGCCGTGCTTTCCAAGAGCAAGCCCTTACGAAGGTGGAGGTGGGCAGGTAGGGAGGAGGGAAGATTTAGGAAGGAAGAGGAGCTTCAAGAAGGCAGCCTTTGTCTTCTAACCAGAGCCACTGAGGCTCCAGGCCATCCTCTCCTGTGCCCCATGGTGGCTATTTTGGGTACTTACCACTTCCTGTCCCCCTCCTGGGATCTCACAGGTATTCAGGCAGCTTTGCATCCTGGGCTTCCGTTATTCCTGCTGTTGATACCACCCACGCTCACTGGTGTCAGCAGCCACCGTTGTACTTGCTCATACGCTAGTGGGTTAGAAATGGGGAGCATCTGCCGAGGGATCTGTCTTGTGGCCTGACCTGGGCGTTGATGGCTGTGGTCCCCCAGGGCTTCGTGGGTGTCCCATCTGAGAAGGCTGGAAGTTGGCCAGGGGCTTCATGGGGGTCCTGCAGGGACAGTCCCAAGGTGACAGCTGCTGCACCTCGAGTGCGGCCTGGAGAGGCACCTGCGCCTCTGACATGGCTTTGGATGCTGCACAGCATCGTCACACCTGCTGTGTTCTGTTGGTTCCAGGCCAGTCGCCAGAGCTCGTGCAGATTTGGTGGGGGCCTCCCTCTCAATGGCAGGTGTCCAAAGAACCTGTGGACATGGTCATAGCCACCCCAGACGTTCACTCCCTACCAATCCACTGGTAGTTTCCGCAGCCTTCCCCCATCTGAATGTACTGAAGAATTGACACCCACCATCTGGTTTTAAAATGTTTAGAATTTGTAATAATTTTATAGATACGTATTTTCTAGAGAGTGATGTAACATCCATAAAAACACAGATTTTCTAGGAAGTTACTGTGAAATCTACAAAAGCAATAAAACATTTCCTCCCAGGTGCTGAGCTGTGAGGAGAGCATCAGGGTTTGGGCTCTGCTGCCTTTCCCCGAAGAACTCACTCGGGAAGCCGTCAGGTGCGTGGCATCCTGGAACCTGGCTGACCTCAAGCTTGTCTGGTACTATTAGTTTCAGCAGCATTTCTTCTTTAACGAGGCTGTGGGAAGATAAAAGGGGAAGGAGGAATTTCTGGGCCTTGGTGGCTGATGCAGGCTGTGGGGAGCTGGAAGTGTCGCTGAATGCGATCTTCCAACTGGCATGGGGCCCTGGTGGAGACTGAACATGGAACGAGAGGCAGGTTTTGTGGGTAGACAATGGCGTCCATGAGAAGTACCCTGAGTAGATAGGAAGAAAGATGGGTCTGAAGCTCAGGAGAGAAGTAGGGATGGAGACATAAATTCTGGAATCGTAAACAACAGCAGACATCCTTGTTCAGCAGGAAGAATGCGCAGGTGGTTCATCGCCTCTTCGTCACTGGACTTTGCTCTTGGCATATGGCATCGTTTGTTTCTCCACTGTGTTGTCATGGTGGCTTTTTCCATTTTATATTTGAGGAAAGTGAGATTCACAGTCAGGTGGCTGCTCAGTGAACCATTGAACATTCTTGTGCACAGGCACTGATGTGAGCACTTTAATTGTCATGTATCTTTAAATATTTTCTGTTTTTCAGATTAGAAGATAATTCTGAAACAAATGCCTGCCACTCTTTGATTACAAAAATGATGGATGAGCTGTATCACCATATGCCTAAGAATCATTGTGTGTTAAAGGACTTGGATCGTCTTCCTACTGAGATGTAAGTTCCAGGACATCCTGACAACTGTTGAAACATTGATTCAGCAGATTAGCATAGCAAACTTAGCATTTTCTATGTTTTAGATTTTATAAACTTGGTAGTAGTCTTAGAATCCCACTGTTACTGCTCCAGGAGGAATTATGAGATAAGTTTTGACAATCTCTGTGCAAGCTTGGCACATCTGATGAGGCTGTGAATGCCACATTCTGTTTGCCACAATTCAGTGTGTTTAGTTAACACTTGCCGCGTGTCACGGTTGTCCCTGCAGACCGACCAGTGATACGCCGCTAGCCCTGGCTCCCAGAAAGCCGCAGCCTTGCAGGTGCAGAAGGAGAGTGAGGCGCAGGTGAGGATCATGATGCCTGCTCCAAGTCTGCCTCTGTTTGCAGGTGGCCCCAGCTTCTCCGTGAGCTCTGCAGCACACCTGTTCCCACCCTGTTCTGCCCCAGGATTGTGCTGGAAGTGCTGGTTGTGCTCCGAAGCATCGGCAAACAGTGCCGCCGTGTGTCCAGCCAGGTCACCGTTGCCTCGGAGCTGAGACACAGGCAGTGGGTGGAAAGGACGCTGCGGTCTCGCCAGCGGCAGAACTACCTGCGTATGTGGAGTAGGTGCGCGCTCACTTTCCTGTTTTGGAGGGGCACTGTGGGGCAGGAAGTTGTCACAGATGCAGTTCTAGTCCTCACTTTCAGACACACACAGTAGCCCCTCACTGAACCCCATCGACAGGTGTTGATATACTTGGAGTCCACAATTGAGTGTGAACCCAAAGTATCTGAGACAGGTCTCAATCCAGTTAGAAAGTTTACTTTCCCAGGGTTAAGGACATGCTGTGACAGCCTCAGGAGGCCCTGATGGCATGTACCCCAGGTACTTGGGGCGAAGTTTGCTTTTACACATTTTAGGGAGACAGAAGACATCAGTCCGCAGGTGTAAGGTGTACATTGGTTCCATCTGGAAAGGCGGGAAAATACAAAGGTGGGGGCCTTCCCGGTTATAGGTAGACAGGAGACAAAGGATTGCATTGTTTTGAGTCTTTGATGAGCCTTTCGGTGAATACACAATTTACTTGTGAGTGGGGGTAGAGGAATAGTCACTTAGACCTTAGTGTGGCTCAGTGAAGCTGCATTTTACATAGGGCAGAGGAAGCAATCATATAGGCATTTGTCTCAGGTGAGCTGAGGGATGACTTCCTGTTCCACACCTGGGAAGATGAGCTAGCAACTACATTGCCAGGGTGAAATTCAGCAGAACTCTTTCAGGGTAAAGATCTTGAGGCCCATGAGGAATTTCCTTGTGGACAAATTATGAGGGAGGTCTGTATGTAGCTTTTTTCTCTTTGTAGCCACCTTATTTAGGAATAAAATGGGAGGCAGGTTTGCCTGAGGCAGTTCCCAGCTTGGCTTTTCCCTTTGGCTTAGTGAGTTTGGGGTCCTGAGATTTATTTTCCTTTCATGATAGAAACAAAAGTTAAGTTCCCACAGCATGTTTCTGGTCATACAAGTATTACCAAGCTTCTAAATGAAGACCCAAAACACTTACAATGTTAAACATTGAGGTATATATGAGCTCTATGGACATTTAAGAAAGATGAATTAAAAACAAGTGAGATAACCACTCAGTGTTTGGTGAGGCAGTGAGTGATGGCAGTCCAGGTGGTGGTTAAATGAGGCAATAATGTTTGCAGAGCAAGACCTCCCCCGGCCCGCCCCCGTTCCCCCCACCCACAGCTCCAGCGCCAACAGGAACAAATGTGTGGGTCACTGAGCACTTTTGTATCTGTCACTTACTGTCAAGCACTTGTATGATTATGGTAGACTTTACAAGTTCTTATAATTTGTATTCATTCATTCATTCATTCATTTTCCAACCTGCTTATTCCAGTTCAGGGTCAGGGTTGTGGGTGGCTGGAGCCTATCCCGGCTGCTCTGGGTACAAGGCAGGACCCACCCTGGACAGGACGCGTTTCCGTCGCAGGACGAGTCACACACCTACCCTCACTCTGGGACCATGGAGATGCGCCAGTTCACCTAACATGCACAGCTCTGGGATGTGGAGGAGACTGGGGGACAGGAGAAAACCCATGCCGAACCCATGCCGAATGTGCTTCTCCACACGGACAGTGGCCCTCCTGGGGCATCCATTTCTTTTCTCACTGATGTTGTGACGAAACAATGTTGAATGAAATGATATTATTTGAGGACTTCCTATGCTGATTTTCATAGAAAGTTGTAGTACATACTATTTTAAATATTGTTTGTAATTTGGGCATGTGGAAATGTGGGTTCTATCTATCTAAATGAATATTTGGATTTAAAATATAACAGCAGATTAACGTGATTAACAGCAGATTATATTTGGATTTAAAATATAACAGCAGATTAACAGCATTATGGTTTCTTCACTTATAGAGTATATTTTAGAATGTGCTACATCCTTAAGAAATGGCCATTTTGGATACATTTCTAGAATTTTTGGGTTGAGTGGTATCTGTGTTTTTAAAGCTTTACTTAGATATCGCTGGATTCCCCTCCAGAAAGGTGCTACTCAATTTACACTCTTAGCAGCAGTTTATAAGACAAGGTCATTCTCTTACTACCACTCTCCAAAACCACAATATTTTTACATGTCTCAACTAGTTTCATGGGAAAAGTAAGATCTTACTTTAATTGGGATTTCTTCAATCTGGTGGCATTGAGCCTGCTTTCCTATCGAGGCCATTTGTTTTTCTCTGGTGAGAGTTCCTCCCTAGATGTCAGAGGGCAGCGAGCAGGGGGGCTGCTGGGCGCAGACTGTACCTGCCTGGTGCCCTGTGAGCGTGCAGGGCCCCTGGCAGCCCCGATGTAGACCGGGCGCCTCAGATGGTGACTCAGAGCAAGAAATGCGGACATGCAGGATCAGCCGGGAGCAAGGGCTACGCTGGGCACTCCTGCCGGCCACGGGCCTCGGGGCTGGAAGCAGGCATTGGGCTCTAAGGATTAGGAAAATTATTTTTTGAGAAGTTGGGACTTAAGGATGTTGATTAGGTGAAACATCTTTTTCCTGATGAAGGTGGAAAATACCAACATATCCTCACATTTTAATTTACTTTTATCTGTTTTTAGTATCAGACTACTGTCCCCTGTGCTCAGCCTGATACTGTTACTCATTGTGCTGGAGTTGGTCAACATTCATGCTGTTTGTGGGAAGAATGCGCATGAGTATCAGCAGTACCTAAAGTAAGTGTGTCACAGTATGTCTGCAGTCACATTGCATCGTGGGGCAGATTGCGGGTGAGCCTGTAGGAGTGAGATTGGGGCAGTGTGAGTGACACTATCTTCTTGGTGGCCCCACCGCCATCTCAGGCAAGGGTCTGACATCTGGCCTGCAAGAACTCCCACATCCAAATGTCTCAAAACCGTGTTTTTTTTGTTTTGTTTTGTTTTGTTTTTTTCGGAGACAGAGTCTTGTTCTGTTGCCCATGCTGGAGTGCAGTGGCATAATCACAGCTCACTGCAGCATCAACCTCCCAGGCTCAGGTGATCCGCCACCTCAGCCTCCTGAGTAGCTGGGACCACAGCCATGCCACCATACCTGGCTAATTTTTAAATGTTTTTGTAGAGATGAGGTCTCACTATGTTGCCCTTCAGTGATCATCCCACCTTGGCCTCCCAAAGTGCTGGGATTACAGGTGTAAAAGCCACTGTGCCTGGCCAAAAACCCAATTCGTGTATGTAACAAATAGTTTCCAATTCGGGAAGTCCGCTTTTAGGACCATCCCGATCTAGGAGTCTGAAGTAGTGTGACACTTGTGTGACCCACTTTACATCCAGAGATTCCAAACCAAGGAGGCTTCCAGGCAGAGGTCAAACAAGCTGTCAATCTGGGCTTGAGTGCAGCTCCAGCTCCAGTCTCCCTCGGCTGCTAGGAAATTCTGGATATCTTGTTGGTTTTAAGCCAATGCTTTGCAGGTGCCAGGCACCTCAGTACACGTTTAAATGAATGTGAAAATACAACTGGGGTGTCTTATGGAAGGAAGCATAGACTCCTGCTGAGAGTGAGGGGAGCAAACATTCAGACTGTTAGCAGCTGAGGACTCCAGCTCAGTGTGCCCCATGCTTGGCACTGCTGGCATTGTGGGCTGGTGCAGGACTGCCCTGCTCATTGTAGGACGCTCAGTAGCAGCCCTGCCTCTACCCACAAAATACCAATGGCACCCCTACCCTCCATTTGACAGTCAAAAGTGCCCTAGACATTGCCAGATATCCCCTGGGGGACAAAATCACCCCAGTAGAGAGCCCTCCTCTAGACAAAGTGTCTGTGGCTTTTCATTATATTATCCTTTTAGCCTCTCTTTAAGTTTGAATATTTTCAAGATAAAATGCTGGTGAAAACTACCTGGCAAATGTGGAAAAAGTAAAGATGACATTTATTGTCATCAGTCAGAGTGACCCCGCTGTTAACATTTTGAGAAATATCTTAAGTAAAATCTCTTTAACAGCAACAACTGTCTCAGTGGCACACATCTTCTCTGAGCCGGCCCCTCCATCACGGGGGATGGAAGCTGGATGTGTGAGGAGGGGGAGGGCACGCTGCCCACCAGGCTCCTGACGGGGCTAAAAGGACTGGCCTGCTTGTCATTGCAGCCGAACCTTGAACAGTGCAGGTTTGCACTGCACAGGTCCACTTGTCCAGGGAGCTTTTTCAGTAAATATAATTGGTCCTCTGTATCAGCAGGCTCTGCGTCTCTTGCAAACACAGATTGAAATTACAGTGCTCTTGGTTGCAGACATCAACGTGGGGAAAAAAAACAAAACACAAAAATCTCGTTGCGAAACCCACATGTTCAGGGGGCCAATTTTTCACGCTTGACTTGAGTATGCTTGGATTTTGGTATCCACTGGATGACTGTATATTGTGTGTTTATTTTGTGTTGTGTGTTTATTATATTATGTGTCAGTTTGATGCAGATGACCCCTAAGTTCCTTCCTGGAATGACAGCCGTCATGTCCGGGCTGGAGAAGAATGTTTGAAAAGGTGCTTGCGTTGGAGCCTGTCCAAGTGTCCAGTAGCATTTACATTTCAGCATTTTTCTCTTTCTTCTAATTTGTATTCTCTTATTTTTTATTTATACGGATTTATTTTTCTTGAATCCTCAGACATAAATTAACTGCAGTTTACTTTAGGAATAATTCCAAGAATGAAGTGAAGACATTTAATTCATTGTTTCATTTTATAATGGAATGGATAAAGAAATTAATTTTTTTTTTACAGGTTTGTAAAGTCGATCTTGCAGTACACGGAGAACCTGGTGGCTTACACCAGTTACGAAAAGAACAAGTGGAATGAAACTATCAATCTTACACATACAGCGTTGTTGAAAATGTGGACTTTTAGTGAGAAGAAACAAATGTTAATACATTTAGCCAAGAAATCCACAAGTAAAGTACTCTTATGAAAACTTGTAAGTCAGGATGCTTTTAATTTTAACAGATTTTAACAGCGTGTAAATTAAAAACCCAAAGACAGGGTGGAGTTGAGGGTCTGCTTGACCAGGGTCCAGGTTCTGTTTCTCTGCAGTCATCTGATGTACCCTTTCCGAGTGGTCGGTGTGAGTCTCACTCTGCAGTCTTCTGATGTACCCTTTCCGAGTGGTTGGTGTGAGTCTCAGTCTGCAGTCTTCTGATTTGCCCTTTCCGAGTGGTCGGTGTGAGTCTCACTCTGCAGTCTTCTGATTTGCCCTTTCCGAGTGGTCGGTGTGAGTCTCACTCTGCAGTCTTCTGATTTGCCCTTTCCGAGTGGTCGGTGTGAGTCTCACTCTGCAGTCATCTGATGTACCCTTTCCGAGTGGTCGGTGTGAGTCTCACTCTGCAGTCTTCTGATGTACCCTTTCCGAGTGGTCGGTGTGAGTCTCAGTCTGCAGTCTTCTGATGTACCCTTTCCGAGTGGTCGGTATGAGTCTCAGTCTGGCTTCCTTTGTGGTGACCAAGTGCTGTTGTAGTTTTTGGTTCCATCTCCCCATAACACACCGTCCAGAGGAAGAAGGGAGAGCTGCTGTCACTCAGAAACACGTGGCTCCGTGGTTACTGGCCACATGCCTACCCTTGAGAACGATTGCTGTGGCCGGGACCCTCCCCTGCATTCCCCGGCCTTGGGAGATGTTGACTCCTGGACCAGCCATCAGGGCAGGGAGGGTGAGGCCCTGAGGCTGAGGAGAGGACTGATGCAATTTAAGCTTCCTGGGTCAGTGCTGGAGACCAGCTCCTGAAAGGGGAGGTGGGCAGGCACGGGTGCTGGGCAGCAGCTTCCTGGTCAGCATTTGGCAAAAAAAGAAGCCCTTCCCTGTTTTTAAATGTGGGGGTTTCAGTGCAGGGTCTGGGAGAGCTGGGGGAAAGGAGATTAGGGAAGCTGCCATTCATAGGCCCTGCTTGAAGAAGCAAGTGTGCGACTCGAGGGTTCCTGCAGCCGCTGTAGCTCTTGAGGGTGCCTGGGACCCCCACTATCGGAGTTGGCAGCTGCAAAGCTGGGGCTGTCCGGAAGCCTCTGGGAGGCCGCCCTGACCTCATGTCTGCTTGGGCATGGGCCACCCCACCCCACCCTCTGTGAATCACTGCTTCTCTTTTTCCACCTTCCAAACCTTGACAGGGTGCAGCTGGCAGTCATCTAAGGACTGGCATTCTGTGGCTGCTTCCGCTCAGGAGACCTGGGGGCCGTGGGTGGCAGCAGAGCTGAGCACATGCTGTTTGTGCTCTGCCAGCTCAGCTCTGGCCCCTCTTAAACAACACCTCTGGGTAAGCATGACGCTTCTGGCTAATGTGATGCAACTTTCTCTTGTACAATTGAAGATGGTTCCTCCTCTTCCCAAAAGTGGAGACACAAAGCACAAATCCCATGTGTCAGTATTCCCATTCTGGGACTGTTCTTTTATAGCGCGGTCACACCTCTCTCTGATACACTTGCATTTAGATGGTGACATAGGGTTGACCATCCTGCTAGTGGTGGTGCTGGGATGGGAAGAGGGAAAGAAAGAACTGACTGGTAGAGTTATCGCGTAGATACTGGTGTGTCTTACCATTGCAATGAGGAGACCGCACAGAGCTGCTGCATGCACTGTTTTTGCAACCTGATGATCTGGCAGAAGTTTGTGTTTGAAAATTCCCTTTTTGCCACTGTTCCATGTTCCTTTCCTCTGCCTGTCTGGGTTGTGGTTTTTCACCCGGTGAGTTAACCCAGACCTCATTCCTGACAGGTCTTTTCCGTTACAAATCTTTCTCGTTTTGGGTAGCTGTAGGTTTCCGCTGACTTATCACTGGACTTGGGAATACTAGGAGGTTCCCTAGAGAATCCCCTAAATTTCAGACCCTCTTCCTGGCCCCCCATTCTGTGGTAGGAGCTGTGTTTCCCCAAGACAGTCGAGAACAGTCACCTGGCCATAGCAGCAAACTCTTCTGGCTCATTGGCACAAGGCATCCAGTGCGGTTGGGTGGCAGCCTCCGCCTGCAGGACAGTGGGCACCTCGTGTCTCTCTGTGGAAGCATCCAAGGAATGAAGACACCCAAACCAGCAGAGTCCAGAACTGTGAGCGGAGAATCCAAACCTTGCTAGTGGTGCGGGGGCATAATGAGAGGAGCCATTCCCGCTCCACATGCGCCTCCACCTGTGTTTTCCGGCCATGGGAGAACCCACACCACGTGCTGACCGATGGCTCGGAGTGCAGGGCACGTCTTGGGCAACCCAGCAGCCCCTGGGGCGCCTTGTCACAGCCAGCACTGCCCGGTGCTTGGGAGGCTCCCCGAGGTAATGTGTGTGCCGGGATCACGATTACTACGGGCCTTACTGCTGAGCTCTGCTTGAAACGGGTCTCCTGGAAGCAGTTCTGCAAGCAACCTTGCAGCAGATGAGGCTTCTGTGAGCCAGGTGCGGTGGCCAAGAGGCGTCTGTCCCTCTGAACACATGGCCCGATGTGCTTGGGGGCTGGCTCTTCTTTCCAGGTGAGTTTTTCATGCTAGGAATTGTGTTGATCTCTCCCATTAGCAGATTTATACATCTAGCAGTGGACCTTAGCCAGACTAGCCTTGGAGTGAGGATGCCCACGCGGTCGGAGCCATTGACAACGTCCTTCACTGCCTCTACGGCCACTTTGTTGATGAGAACGTTGAGCAAGCAAGGCTGGGTGGCTGGAGAGAAAGGCTAACATGCATGAGGCAGCCATCGTGCCACCTGCCTACTGAGAGCGTGGGCCCCCTCCCCCGCTGTTCTTTAGGGCCACTCAAATTTGCCAATTTTCACCTTCAAGTGGTGTCAGCTGTCAGCATCTTTTACAGCAATCGAGTCTAAATTTTAATTCAGGTGAGTGATCCTAGGGAAGTCCCCGTGAGGCCAGTAGGTGCGTGGTGAGGGGTGCTGTCCCTGCAGCAGTGTGGGCTTGAAGAGCGTCGGAACCACTTGCTTGTGTATCTTGTGCTCCAGAACATGCCAAAGCCTAATCTGTGTGTGCGTGTGCGTGCATGCTCGTGTGTGTGTGTACACCTATATACCTATTAAATATATACATCTTGCCTGAATGTAATGATGACATGCTCCCGCTGTTGCCTCCCCTGGTGACGTGACAGGTCAGAAAACACAGTCTTTGGTGGTCCGCTTAAGCTCCAGCTAGCTGTCACTAGCTGTGCGATGGTGAAGTGTAGATGTTCGGTATCCATCAGGGCCTAGAGGACAAGCTGAGAGCTGGTTCTCAGATTAATAATTATCTGCAGAAGAGGGTGTGGTTTTGTCCCAGAACCCTAGGGGTCTGTGCTCTGGGCCTGTCTGTGGCTCTGCCATGCATCATGGGATCTAATTGCCACCGTGGCCCGACAGGGAGACCAGCTTTTACATCAACCTGCTCTGGAGGCTTTGGTCTTTCTAGGCCTCATGCGGAACTGGCAGTTTGTAGGTTAATTGGAAAGTGAGCAGAGTAGCGTGTGTGAGTCTGGTGGATGTTGGTTGCAGAGCTCCAGAGAGACTCAGAGTGCCTGCCCCTCTCTAGTGCCAGTGAATGCGAGCACAGCAACCTGTCCTCCCCCTCACGGAGTGCATCCACACCTTCCTAGATCACAGGCCCTGGAAACTTCAGAGCAGCAGCCCCGTGCATTCTTATGAGAGTTACGTCCCACCCCAGGTGGTCATAATGTCACCAAAACAGTGGGGTGTCTTGTTTCCTGTCCACATCATTAATGTGATGCTCCATGGTGGCGTCCTGTGGAATGGCAAGATAGCCGGCAGCCCTGAGCTCTAGGTTGTGTGGAGGAACTGGAGAGGTAGCACAGCCCTGATGCATGCCCACCAAGGCTGCTGCTGTCCCTGCCAGATGAGAACAAGACAGCTTCTGGACGTGAGTTTGCAGGAGACAAAACCCCAACCCATATCAGTAGGTATAGAGAAAAACCATCTGCCAGATCAGTGGCTGCAGACCAGAGATCCGGGACTATATCTATTTGTTCCAATAAAGAGACCACATCTGAAGTAGCAGATGCTCAGGCTCCTGGGCCGGGGCCTTGTGTCCCAGGGAGGCTCCGCTGTCTTGAGTGGCGGCTCTGTTCCCTGCAGGTGCGTGGGCAGCCATGCTGCTGGGCTGCCTCACCTTCCCTTGGTATTCTTTCCCCTGTTGCCCATCCTGCTTCTGATGAACACTTCCTTGGTCAACTGCAGTATATGTCCATCCCAGTTACAGTCACATCATAAATGGCTACAATTGGTTGTTTTTCCTTAAACAGTGTTACATATCTCTGTTCACAATTGAATTAACTTAGAGTTTAACCCTCAAGAGGCAAATGTCTTCTGTTCTCACCTTCCTGAGGGATCCGGCCACATTGACCATCTTGCTAGCAGGGGTCACAGGTGTAACAAGAACGGATTTCTGCTGGCTGTTGGTCCACGGTGTAGCGTGGCTCGGGGGACCCAAGAACTCGATGGCAAAGCTGCTTCAAATTCTCCTGCTTGCTCTTTTTTTGCCCTTTTTCTTCTTTCTTCCCCTTCCTTCCTCTCCTTCTTCCTTCCTTCTTCCTCTCCTTCCTCTCTTTCTCTCTCTCTTTTCCTTTCTCTTCCCCTCCCCTCCCCTCCCCTCCCCTTCATCACCTAGGCTGAGGTGCAGTGACACAATCATATCTCACTCCAGTCTCTAACTCCTGTGCTCCCATGCTTTTTCTTTTCTTCCTTTCTTTCTCTCCGTTTTTGTTTTTGTTTGTTTGGTTGGTTTTTGAGATGGAGTTTTGCTCTTGTTGCCCAGGCTAGAGTGCAGTGGCGCGATCTCGACTCACTGCAACCTCTGCCTCCCAGGTTCAAGCGATTCTCCTGCCTCAGCCTCCCAAGTAGCTGGGATTACAGGCATGTGCCACCATGCCCAGCTAATTTTGTATTTTTAGTAGAGATGGGGTTTCACCATGTTGGTCAGGTTGGTCTTGAACTTCTGCCTCAAGTGATCCACCCACCTTGGCCTCCCAAAGTGCTGGGATTACAGGCATGAGCCACTGTGCCTGGCCTTTATTTTCTATCTCTGCTGGCTGGCTGAATACCTTGAGCAGACCAGAATTACTGGAGGCAAGGGAGAAATGGAAGATTAGCTAAATTTGTTTTCCATCAAAAGCAATGATGAAAACGATTATTTTCAAAGAGCAACAGCAAATGTTGGTCCAAATTCACAAGTGTTCATCTGACAGGCCATATTGGAGAGTAAAGGTAGTTGTGCGTGGGCCTTCTGAGTGCATGGACGTGGAATTTAGCTACAGGATGAATGTTCTCCTGCTTCCGTAAGTTGTTTTGATGAGACATGAAGACATGTTCTGAACAATATTAGAAGAAAGCATCACCTTGGTACATCTGGCACCTGCCCTGCCCCCGACCTTTTCCTGAGTGAACAGAAGCCACGTCCCTTTTTAAATTAAGTGATGGAATAGCCTGGCCTGTTCCATGTCCTTGCTGCTGTCTCCCGTGCTCGCTCCTCTGGGGCTCCAAGCATGTGGCTGAGAATCCATTTGGGACATCCGTTCCCCATCCCTGCCTGTCTCTATCATTAAACAAAGTGAAGATAGTCTGATGTCACTGGCTTTCCAAACTCTTACTTGGATTCACTGTAATGTAGACTAAACAAATGGCTTAAAATTCACTGTTTGCAGAGACCTTATCCTCTGCTCCACTCAGTAGAGACATGACCTGCCCCTCGAAGCTCTGCTCATTCCACTGCCTTCCTGACAGGCATGTGCGCAGCTTCAGGAAGCTCTCTGAGGTCAGAAACCCTGTCGTTTTACCTGTTTGCACCCCCTCTTTGTGTGTCCTGAATATTTTTACTACCTTAAATGTGGGTTCTTTCCCCCACAACATTTGTTTTAAATAATTTTAAAGCTACAGAAATGTTTCTAGAATAGTCCAATGGATTCCCACATGACAATTCAACTATCGTTGGCATTTTGCCACACTTATTTTCCCCTTTTAAGTACACATATATCATTCTTTTGACTGAACCATTTTGAAAGTTAGTCATTGTGATGTGATGTTTTGCCCCCAAATACTTGAGCATTCATCTATTGAGAACAAAATCATTCCCCTTCAGTTATCAAATTGAGGAAATTTAACAATAACACAGCACCATTATCTAATACATGGTCCATATAAAATTTTTCCCAGTGTGTATAATAATATCGTTTATACCTTCGTTTATACCTGTTGTTTGTTTTTATCCAAGCACCACAACTGCTTTTAGTTACTATATCTTTTATTTTTAAAATCTGGAATAGCTCCCTTTTTGTTTTTTTCTTTCTATGTCAGAGACATTTTTGAAGTATTTATGTCACCTTTACAGAATATTCATCAATTGGCTTTTGTTAGATTGTTTCCTCAAATTTGACAGTTTTAAAGAAACACTGCATCCATGATACTGTCGGAACCAGTGCATCACATCAAGACACATGATTGACACAATAATGCTGTGTGCCACTCGGCGCATCACAGCAGGACACATGAGGCACATATGTGCTGCTGTGCACTCCTCTGAATATTGCAGGACGTGTGGGTGGGGCCAGGTGTTGTCAAGGTCCCGGCAGGTCGCTCTGCCCTCTAGACACAACGGCTGGATGGGCGGTGGACACCTGCTCTGCGGAGCCTGGGCAGCAGCTGAAGATGATGTGGGGAGGGGCTGCTCAGCTGGGGCTGGAAGGTGAGGAGGACAGGGCTGGGCTGGCCGCCTTGTGGAGATAGCAGGACTTGTTGAGGGAAAGTCAGGCCAGGGATGCAAACCAAAGCCTGAGGAGAAACTGCAGCGCCGTGCATGGCCTCAGCTCCCTTTCTGAGGCCCCGTTGATGTGAGTGCTTTCAACAAGCCCTCCAGGGAATCTCTGCTGCTTGCAACCAAAAAGTAGTGACCACTGGAAGAGCCAGCCCCTGTGAGAGGACAGAGGCATGGCCGCCATCAAGAGGCAGGCAAACCCCAGAGAAGGAGGCCACGGACTTGGCAGTGGACGACCGGTGTGCGATCTCAGTGCCACAGGTTACTGGTTTTGTGGCAAGATGTGTACCTGCTGACAGCATGGCTTCCTCGTCTGCAGAGTGTGACAGTGACATTCCCTGCCTCATTAGACAGACGTCAGGATACAGTGAGGCGCGGTGCTCAGCCCCATTCTGGCACGTAGCATCGATAAACACCAGCTCTTACCGGATCGTTCCCTTATGCTGGGAGGAAAGAAACGGTTTGGATTTCCTCTGTCTAGAAGCCCAGCTATCTGCATGTGTGTTCAGAGGACGCTCTCGTATCTCAGGAGTGAAACCGAAGCATCCTGTACATCTTTCCCCCACCCCCACTCACAGCCTCGGATTCTCTGCACAGCTTTAGTAAAGGAGCTGATGGGGAATCGGATGCCTGACCCCGAGTCCTCACTCTGGGGCTCGAGCTTAGGATAACTTCAGGTTCAGCTGAGGCCTCTGAACTGTGACTCCGCCCCGTGGCCGCATGCGTCGGAACTCCTACCTGCCCTTTGCCCTTCTCGAGGCCGGTGCTTGACTGGAGGAGGGCCGGCAGCAGAAATGCAGCTGACCGGGTTGCGTTTTCGTACGGCTGACTAAAGCGGATACCGGTGGAGACTCATTTCTCGTTTTATTTTTCAACGATTTGGCGGAGAAGCTCCTCTTGCGAATGGACTTTGGATTTCTTGGAGCTGCGCTGCGGGTCCCACAGTGTGGCTTTCGGCCCGTGCTGTGCTGGCGCTTGCACTTCCTCTGGCGGGGCACGGGGTGGCGCTCCCGGGTAAAGCAGCGGCCAGCGGGAGCCCTGAGTGAGGCGCTGCCTCTCCCGCTGAAGCGGGTTCCAAGGCCACCGTGAGGGGGACCATCCATCCAGGTAAAATGTGTTCTTTCCTTGTTCCTTTGCGAATCGATGGGGATCAGGCTTCCCCAGGTGGTGAAGTGAGGAACAGGGACCGCGGGGCTCGCCTGACCCATTGGGGTCTCCATCCTTGTCCGTGCTGACAAAAGACAAGCACAGACATCGCCTGAAATCTTCCCGCCTCCGTGAGGGAGGCCTGCGTCTGGGAACGCGCTGCAGGGAAGTGATCCCTGAGTGAGGAAGGAGGTGCCGGGGCATCATTAATCAGACCTCGGGAGGCAATGCCGGGAAGGTTCTTTGTTTAAAGAAACACTCATGTTTAAAGAGCACTTGGTGCGGACTTGCTGTGGCCATCGCCCTCAACAGCTCATCTTTAGGAGGTGCAGGCTGAACTCACGCCTCGGTGTCGTCCATGTCCGCCTGCCGCGCAGAGGAGACAGCGAGAGGCCTTCCCACCGCACGGCTTTTACGGGAAGCTCTTCACATTGGCTAGAGGGGTGTGGTTTGGTTTATAGCCACACCAAGTAATTTTAATAGAACTCAATAACTATGTTGCCTTGCAGGCTCCGAGTGCTACAGGCAGACCCGAGTCCGAGTCTTCCTACGGCTCATTGTCCCCCTCTGGATTTCCTAGGGACTCCAGATACGATGGCATCAATGTCAGTTAACTTGGCACTTCTTAAAATAGATCTATGATCAAATCTTAAGTTTTTCCAAATAAGACTGGAGGAATGCAGGAAGGTCATTTGATTACTTTAAAATAAGAGGATTTTATGTTAAAATATTGAAAAAGCCAGTCATAAAACTAAGCTCTGTACCAATGAATATAGTTCGTGAAGCCAGCAGCACAGGCTTATTATTATAAATATCAAACACCACCATTATGAGTAAGCTCATTTATTTTCAAAGCACTTTGCGATCATTAATTGTTCACGTCTGTGAATACCCCCTGAGAGACAGTGTTATTAACTGCATTTGAAAGGAAGAAAACTAAGGCACAGAAAACCCGTAATTCATTGTCCTGAGGGGAAAAGGAGACACCAGGAACACGGCTGTCCTTTCGCTGCATCTTCTCTTTGGTAGAGATCCAGGGACATCTGGAACATCCACCCTCTTTCTCCCACTCACGGCCATGCCACCATCTAGTGCCGCACTGACATTTCCTCTCAATCTCAGGATAATCACATCGATGTAACACTTGGCAGGTTTGTTATCTCAGTGTCTATTATCTCAAAAATTAATCCTAATAGCAACCTTAGAAAGAGGCAATATTAGCCCCATTTCATAGGAAAATGAAGGATCAGTGAGAAAGTGACAGGTCTGTCACTGGCAGTGCAGGGCAGGGCCGTTGTGGTGAGTCAGGCCTCGGCTGCAGGTCTGAGTTTATGCCATTGCCCCCATCTGTGGGGTCTAGGAGGCTGTTGTCTAAGCAGAAGGCATGACCCATCAGGGGCCATGGGTGGTGGGCACAGAATTGAGTCATCTGACTGCCTTCCCACCCACCTGTATGTGTTCTTTGTTTTATTTAAGTCCTGTGAGGGTAGTTTAGGACCTTGTCCCTTCCCACAGCATAGCACAGAAAATTGGGCAAGTCCAGACCATGACTAAATCCACTTTAAAAAACCCACCCCGCTGAGACCGGCGGATTCTCTCCCTCCCCACTTGAGATATGATGTTGCCTTAAATGGTCCAGCAGTCGCGGAGCCTCAGGGGGCCTCTCTGCCTTAGTTGGTGCATTCCAGTGCTGCTCAGTCTGTATTTCCAGATCTTGCTTTTATCCTTTTATTTTCTAGAGTAATTGATAATTCCAATCTATCTGGCCTGCATGAGATTTATAAAATAAATGGAAAAAATAGAAAATAAATATTTTATGGAGCCACCACTGTGTGCAAGACATTCTGCTAGGGAGGCTGAAGGGTCCCACAGCTTCTAAGGACCGGTCCCTGGCCTAATGGAGCTCACAACAGATTGAGAAGGGAGGAGGGCACCGCTGACACAGCCCACGCTGCCCAATGCCGGGTGCAGGAGAGGCAGTGGATGCAGGGGATTGTGGGCAGGGTGTGCTGGGCCTGGGCTCTGGCTCCCTTTGGGAGCCTCATGGCCGCTCTGCTGTCTTCCTCCGTGCATGGCCTGGGCCGCATTGTGTGCTGTGGAGTTGTTGGATCAGACCTGGATGCTGCAACCCAAGGAGAGAGAGGAGGACAGAGCCCAGGAGAAGAACAGCACTCGGCAGCCTGACCCCTAAAAACCAAACACAACAGAAACCAAGCCAATGGCGATGGTTGAGAAGAACCAAGCCAGTGTGTAGGGGAGGCTAGGGTGGCACCCTGGCATCCAGGGTGGAGGGACTCGAGGAAAGGAATGACCGGAAGCACAGCTGGGGAGGCCCGGAAGGCCGGGGGCTCAGGCTGAACTGTCTTGGGGTTCCCAAGGGGCTGACGGGGAAGTGAATTGTCAGAGGTGATCAGAGCCACAGATTCCTGGGGAACATGTACTGTGGCTCAGGATGGACAAAAGGTGGGCTGAGGTCGGGATGGTCGGTGCAGGTGGGTGCACGAAGGCGTCTGGAGGAGGAGAAGCTTTACAGCCAATGTCCTGGAGGGGCCGCAGACAGGAGGCACCGGGTGCTGGAAACCACAAGCTGTTCCTTTTCATCGACGAGGAGGGTAGTGGGAAACATAGGGCGAATTTCAGAGTCTACTGTAAAGAGGAAGGATTTACCTGCCTCGGTGTTGCTGGGTGATCTGGGCAAAGCTAGGGGAGCTGGTTTATGAGGAGTGAAGAGATAGGGTGGGGAAGAGGAGATCTGGACCTGGGCTTGGGAAATGTGAGGGGATCCAACTGCGAGAGACCAGAGGCACCCTCAGGACA
This sequence comes from Pan troglodytes, assembly GCF_028858775.2. NCBI lineage: Eukaryota > Metazoa > Chordata > Mammalia > Primates > Hominidae > Pan > Pan troglodytes. The sequence continues at coordinate 181,883,035 of NC_072403.2, forward strand.
GTGGAGCCCAGTTCTTTTCTCTGCAAATAAATCTCAGTTTTCCACATCTCAACATGTGAGGCAGCTCACCCCAGTTTCTTGTTCTTTCTCTAAGAGGGTTTGGCCTTCCATTGCCTATAAATGGGAGAAAAGCTAATGGGGCTCACGTACATGGAGGGGAGTTCAGGATGAGGCTGGTGGTTCAGGCATCCTGTGAGCCCGAGGGGAGGCCACTGGCCTTGTGGTGCTTACAGAGACATGTGGCAGCTGTGATCCACATTGAGGGTGAGAAACAAGTGTGAGGCTGCAGACACCTGAGAGGCACTGTGGGGGCAGCACCCCGCAGGCAGAGGCAAACGGTGGGCGTGCAGTTTCCCTTCCCATCTGGTGTCCGCTGGTGGCTGGCAACCCCATGCCAAGACCTTTGGTGCCTGCGCTGTCCCCACCCCCTTTTACCCAGGGCCCCTGATGTGCTCGGCTCTGCCTGGCATGAATCCCAACAACTCTCCCTGCCTCCTGCTTGTGCGAAATATGCAAACGTGAACTTGCCCAGTATTGAAGAGCTCAGGACCTTGAGTTCCAAGAGCCGGGGAGAAATACTTTGTTGTTCTTTAGACCCAACAAGCCAAATCTGTTAACGCCAAGCCTTCATTCCCTAGACAACCCTCCCTTTTGATGGTCCCAAGGTGCTGCCACCTAATTTCATGACTTTTGCCACTGCAAAAGCTTCCCAAATTCGTACTGAGGCCACGCCTTTCAGAGTGGATGCACGAAGGAGGGCGGTTCATCGGAAGTGAATCTGAGATTAAACCCATGTATCTTAGCTCCCCAATGCTCCCCTTCATCATTTCTAGAACATACGTAATAGCATGTCCTGGTCTTCTTGGTGGTCTCCTTAGGGATATAGGGGAAGGGCAGTTTTCATATCAACTTTCTTTATGTTACCATGAATTAGCTGCTTGCTGAATAAACTTCTCAGATAAAAATCCCACGCTTCCCGAGTATTTGCCCTTCCACACCACAGTCACTTGCTCTAGTGTTTGCACACAGTTACATTATTATCAAAACTGCAGTTCAACTAAATGCTCCAAGTGCAGGTGAAGGTGCTGGTTGAAGCAGGTGACTGGAACAGTTCCAGGTCCCTGCTGTTCTGGGGTGTCAGCATCAGCTCCGTTCAGGGGTGACAGACAGCAAGGCCCCAGCCGGGAGAGGCCAAGGGGATGGGAGTGAGAGGGAGAGCTCAGAGGCGGGGCAGGAGCCTCAGGATGGGGGACGCCAGGGCCTTGGCAGGCGGCCACCCCAGGACCAGGCAGGCTCCCCAAGCCAGGGGTTCTTTCCCTCCCAAGAGCAGGACTGAAAGGAGGCTCAGGAGTAAGGGGCAAGGGCGGATGGTGGCAGGTGCAGGGGGTGAAGGGGCCCCGCCTGGGATAAGATGGCAATGGAGCTCAAGGAAATAGAAGCAGCTACGTTGCCACGGTGGCCACAGTGCAGGAGCAGGTGCTGCTGGGGAGCTGGGCCCCAGGCTTTATCTACACTGTCTCACTGTAAGTCCGCTCCCAACTTGGCACCATTGTCTGACTCCACACATTGCCATAGCCCTGTCAGGCAGGTGCTTGCAAAGGCCACAGAGCCGTTGAGTGGGTGCAGGAGGGAAGCACACCAGGAATTTGGCCCTGGTCTGAGGCTGCAGGGGACAGCTGGCTGTGGTCAGCAGGGCCCGAACCCCGGCTCTGGAGCCTGCAAGCCACCCTGAGGGTGCAGAAATCTGAATGTCTGGGGCCATGTGCAGAGTGTGGCCAAGTCGCAGCTGTGGCTTCAGCATTCAGAGCCTCTGCCTCTACTGGGGATTAATGCAGGTTTCCAACATCTCTGTGTTTGGTCAGTGCTGATCTTTTTCCTAACTGGCGACTTATTGGTTCCAGGAGAGTACTGGGCAGGCTGCAAATGTCTGTGTTAAAACAGCTCTGCTGGGCTAAGACAGGACAGAAGCAGACAGCAGGTGGATGAGACACAATTTCCTATCCAGCAGAACCTGCAGCAAGCTCCACAGCACCCTCCACGGGCTCAGTCTTGCTCCCGGGAAGATGGTTAATTCCATCAGGTCAGTATTTCCACACCTCCCGAGCCTCCACTTTCCTCTACGTGTTCTCTGAAACCCACCCCCCTGGGCTTGCCACTTAGATGATTCCAGAATTGCCTCACCACCCTTTACTTGCAGAACCTGGCCTTCATGTTATGGGGATGATTAGGAAAGAAAGTTGCTTCAGGAAATGGCCAGAAAGGGGTTCCACAGAACCGGCTTATGAAATAGTTTTGCAGAATCTGTAATTAGTAAGCTGGAAACAAAGGCAAAAGAAAAAACAGAAAATCTTATTGTAGAAAACATGCTTTGCAGTGTTTGAAAAGGCTGTTCTTGTTAAATTAACCCATTAATAAATACAAACCACATAACATTTGCTTTTTAATTATTGTCTATAGTGTCAAAATAACTGGTCTATGAAGCCAGTGGGAGTCTTGTCTAGTTGGAAAATAGTAGTATTTATTCTTTGAGGCCCCAAACATAAAAGAAAGTGTTGTTTAAATAAAAACATGGTGTGTGAGCATGAGAGGTGAGTGGACAATGGGAAATTACTTAATGGGTACAATACTCATCTTTTGGGTGAACACTGACAGCTCAGTGTATATGTAACAGAATTACACCCATACCCCATACATTTATAGAAATAAAAAAGATGCATCATAAACTGAACAAAACAGCCTATGATATATCTTGAAGAAATCATGCTTTAAAAATGATAATTTCATTATTGTATGGGAGAAAACTCACATGGCTCATAAATGAAAAACATGAAAAGCATTCAGTATAGTCTGTTCTCCATCCACATCCTCCTCTGCCTGGTTTCATTACACTCCTGTGTGTAACAAAGTCTTTCTTATTGATTTCTAGGAACTCTTTATATGTGGCACTAAGGGCATGAGTTATGATTAGCTTTTTGTGCATCCTTAGAGCTTCCTGATGCAGATGCAAACACACAGGAATATGAGTGCTCACCTTCATCTTCTCTGTGTTTTACACAAATGGTGGCAGATTACGTGCACTTTACCACACCTTGCTCTTATAAATTGGATAATCCCCCCTATGAGTACATGTAGCATTCCATTTTCTTACAGCTGCGGAGTATTTCAGTACCACACTGTATGGGTGGTTGGTGTTGATAGACACAGATTCTTTCAAATCTTTTGTTATAACAGATAATGCTGTTATCTTGCTAATATACCATTTTGCACCCATCTTTAGAAACAGTCCCTAGGAGTGAAATTGCTGGGTCAGAGGACACATCTTTGTAATTCTGTAGGTGTTGCCAAATTATCCTGCATGTGGTCATGTGATTCGCTCTTCCCAGGCATGAAGGCCACTACTTCTCCACGGCTCCCTACCTGCACATCAGGAATGTCTTCTGACATTTGCCGATCAAATAGGTTTCCTATTATATTATTAGTAAGGCTGAGCATCTATTTAGTTTCTTTTCACTGGACCATTCCATCAAAGTTTTTTGCCTATTGATCTATTGAGTTTTTTTATCTTTTTCTTATTGATTTTTTGGAGCTTTTAATATATTAAGGATGTAAATTGATAAGAGGTGAAAATACATTCTTTTCCTCAGTGTCTGTCTTGATTTCTTAATTTGCTGATGGTAGTTTTTCATGCAGAAATTCCTATTTTTAGGTAGTTTAACTTATAAATTCTTTTACTGCATTTGGATTTTTCAGTTTTAATTTAAAAAATCATGGAATTTGTCCATGATTTCTGTTAGTATTTTTATGGCTTTACTGATAACATTTAAATATTTTATCTATTTGAAATTTATTTTTATATACATTGTGGGACATGGGTGCAACTTTCATCTTTTATTATTTATTTTGCTGAATGCTACTCAGTTGTCCTAATGCCATTTATCACACAGTTTTTTTCACTAACAACTTTAGATGTCACTTTTATGACTTACTAATTTCCCTCCTATTTTTGTGTCTATCTGTATTTCCTGTGCTTTTCTGTTGTTCTGTGTGTTTATTCATGACCCAGTACAACAATGTTTTAGTTATTAAAACTATTATATGATCTAAGAACTGGTAAGGCTAATTTTCTCTTTACTTTTTTTTTTTCTGGATTTTCCTATTTTTGGTTGCTTCTTTTTCTATTTGAATGTTAGAATCAGATTGTCTAGTTCTCACCTCACAGTAAAATAAATTAACAAATAAATAAAATACAAAGATCCAGAAAAACCTCAGTCTATTTTTATTTAGGTGTATTCATTTACATAATAAGTCAGGGAAAGTTGGCATTTTATGATGTTGAGCCTTCCTAGTCGAGAACATCATAAGTCTTTCTATTTGTCCAAGTTTTCTTTTATAAACTTTCGAGGGTGGATAAAAATGTATCTCATATAGATGTTAACTTTCTTGTTAAGTTTATTCCTGGGAACTTTTTCTTGCTAATTAAATGGGAGTAATTTCTTTTGTTATATCTTCTAAAGCTATTGGTTTCTGTATATCAATTTTATCCCTACATCTTACTAATTTTCTTATTATTTGTTGAAGAAATTAACTTGATATTGTCTTTTGGTTTGAGATAGGTGTATCTTACCATGTTATGAAAATACTTATCAAATCCTATTTTATTAAGTTTTTTAATGCTAAATTTCATCAGATACGAAATGCAGCTTTTATACAGATTATCTTATTTTTTTTAAATCTTGGATCTGTTCAGAGGAATTACCCATAATCAGCTTTTGCAAACATTTTCTAAAGTTTTTGAATTTGATTTTCACATACAAATGTGTTTGGTTGTCGTTTACAGCATGTGTCATTCAAAACCCAATTTTCCATAAGGATGCCATGTTTTCCTAAGCATTTGGAGTTCCACAGCTTCTTGAATTCGTTTAACAAAATGTTATAGAAGAAAAAACTTAGAATTAGTACAGTTGTGTCATTATTTAAAAGCTAACATTTTTCTCTGAGCTTGAAAAATAATAGATACCTTTTCTAGTGAAGAAAGCACCTTAAATTCTTTCTTGAACAAAGTATGTGTATGTGGATGGATGAGTAGGTTGGTAGGCAGATAGATTAGATAAACATTGTCAGTAAATTTAAATGGACATGATGCACACTTTAAACTCTCTCTGAAATAAAATAATGAGAAGTAAGAAATCCGAGCCCACAGATACTGGCCTGTTCAGGTGGTCCTGCTGAAGCACTGTCTCCATGGAAACAGAGAAGTGCCAGAAGGAAGGACTGAGGAGACACAGCAGTGAGTCCACGTTCTTCCCCGAAACACCATCATTTCCTAAGCTTATTTATTACCTTTTAATTCTACAGAATCACATTGTGATTTTATAGTGACTAAGGACCAAGAGTAGAAATGTCTTATCTCCAAGGCATGGAGCAGGCACTTACCATTTAAAGGAAGCAATCTTCAGGCTTTTACAGGATATTGATCTCTTGGGAATGTCAGCAGGGGCACAAGAAGAGCAGTCGATGCGTCTGGACTCATAAATTGCTCACGTTATATCCAATATGCAGTGTATGATATGACGTGTCATGGAGGTGTCTGCAAAGGCACCACAAACACCAACATCTGGGTTACTTATTTGTCTGCTCTGCAGTGAAGCTGGCAATAAACACATCTCCCAGAGGCTGGGGAAGGTGGAAAAGAATGATCAAATGAAAGCTGCCAAAATGAGGGCATTTTTTCTGTCTTCATGAATCATCAGCCATAAAACAACAGCAGGACAGGGGTTGCATCCTTCTCTCTGCTGCTACAACCAGCAGGTGATGGATTGGACGTGGTGGCTACAAAACGCAGATGAAGGTCAGCACTGTGTTCTGGCTGAGACTTCTCAAATTCTCACTTCACAGTTAATTTTTGTTTCAGACAATGAATGTTGTTGTTATTTTAATGATAGCATATGTTTAAAACTTTGATGCTTCCATTTTTCAAAAAGGGCGAACCACCACTGACAATAACAAAATCCTTTAATACAACAGCACTGGGGAACAGAGCCCAGGGCTTCTCCACTTGCTGATTCTCGGCACCTCCGTCTCTGTTACTCTCTGATGTTTCTTAAAGGCTGTCATATATGCATGGGATCAATGCGGCACAGCAGAAAACCAGAAATAAATTCAATGAGAATGAAGACGAGGCGGTTCTGGACAAGGTGCTGCTCAACCAGGAGGCGGCAGCAGCAGGAGAGTGGACCTCCTTGCACTGAAGCTGCGCTTAAACAGGACCTTGGAGGCCAGTGAGCTCCCTGCCCCGGTAGGGACGTGGCCTGCTCTAGGCAGAGGGCAGTTGAGCAAGGGAGAGAGGCATCAAAGTAGAATGACTTCAACTTTTTTAAAGGTTGAAAAACGCTGAATAAAGGCATTACTGTAAAGAGTATGGGATTGTTTATATTTGCTGAGTAATCAATACCACATATTGCTTTCACGTTGTTTGCTCAGCTCTGTTCCAGGGCACATCCAAGAAGCATGGGCATGTTTCTGTGCTCTTACAAAGCCTCCTTTCTATTAGGAAGCCTGCAGCACACACAAAACAGCCATCAGCAAGAGTGTCTGTGGCCCCAGTGCTGCCCTAGGCAGCACACGAGAGTGATGGACTTTGAGTCCCTTTATTTTCTGCTCTCTGGAAGGAGGGGTTTTATTAGAATTTATCTTTTTATATATTCTGCCTAGCATTAGAGAAGCAGACAATTTTAGTCAATCATTCAAGACCATCCTGCAACCTCAGCTTTTGTGCTTTACAACCTTGTAAAGAAACACAGCAACATAATTAATTACAATTACAGCACTGTGATGTGAAATTTCAGCCAAAAATCTAAGTCAGCCAAAAATCTAAGTCATTGCCTTTGGCCTGAATTCCTTTAGCATAATCTTAAGACAGGAACACGCTTGCCTGATCCAAGGGCCTGTGCACATCAGGTGCACCTCCCAGCAGGAAAGGCTCGGAGGCGTGGGCCAGGGGATCATGCGGAGTTGGGCTTTCATTCAGCATCCCCGGGAATCAGGACATTGCCCTCACACACACACTTGCCACACAGCCTGGCAGGAGCCAAGACAAGGTTGCAACACTTTCATCTTTAAGAAAGGAGTTTGAAAACATTTGCTGCAAATTAACACAACTTTTCTGGCTGGTATGTGCCCACAAATGGATGCAGCTGCACCCCGGACCGACCTGGGCTCCCTGAAAGATCAGAGGGAAACGTGAGGGACAAACCCATTCAGTGCAGAGCTCTCTTTCTTCAAGCAAGGGAAAAAAGATTTCCAAATTTGAAAATGACCTTCGCACCTCCCCTCCTTTCTGTTCCCCTCTTCAGTGGAATGTTTGAACAAGCACTGATGACTCGCTCCCAAATAGCCCAGATAAGGTTTTACAAGAGCAGGTGGGCCTGCTTGAAAGATAAACTTTTCCTGAAGCAACAAGAAGACAAATGATCCGAAACTTGCAATTTGGTTAATGTTTCTCTCTCTCTCTCTGCCTTGTGTGTACACAGCTCCTTCTGGCCGGCAGCAGGAAGAGTGGCCCTGTGTGTGCCAGGCCCTGCAGTTTCTCCTCTCAGCTGGTGTCTCCAGTGAGGGACCTGAGTCATCGCACACATGAGCCTGTGCTCAGCCTGCACATCTCCCGCCTCCCACCAGCTGCTCCTCAACTGCCAGGGCCAGACTGTGGCAAAATCTCACTCTTCTGCCGATGCTGGGGTTTCCCTCGTGTCTGGAAGGTGGTGTGCTTGGTGGCCTGAGCGCTGCAGTGAATCCATGTTTCCCTCCCAGCACCCTGTTCTGTCCTCCAACTTGGCCGACAGCTCTGGCCAGGGACGCAGCCCAGCTGGTGCCCACCCCGCACTCTGTCCATTTCATAAGAGCCCTCGGTTTCCTCACTTCCCTCAGATTTTGCCAAGAGAATGGTCCTGGTGTGGCCCAGAAAGGCCAGCGGGGTGCAGCCTGGGACTTAGAGCAGAGGCGGCTCTGGTGGGGAGAAAGTAGCTCTCCCAGCCTAGCCCCACTGGTGGGAGGCACCTCCTGGCTCCAGGCCATCTTTTGTCTCAGTCCTAGGTAAGAAAAACACAAACAAAAGCCAGTCCCAAGGCGCTCGAGAAGCAGGAGGCCGTTCCCTGACAGCAACATGCTGCGTGCACAGACACACGGGTGGACAGGAGGCAGAGCTCGGGGTTGCTGCGGAGCGGGCAGGACCCGCCGGGCAGCCGTGCACGGTTGTCGTCCTCAGCGGCAGGAGCCAGTTTGTTGCTCAGGGCCTTGTCTTTTTACAAAGAGCCCCAGGCCCCGGGGGCTTCTCTGGGTGCCTCTTTGCTGCCATGTCTGCACGCGGGCGGAGAGCAGACCAGGCTACCGACCCACTCGCTTTGCTGTCTTCACGTGGAAAAGCCAGTGTCATAGCCCCAAAGGAGGGGAAACTGTACTGATTTGGGGAGCCTCTATGTTGATTTCAAAACAGATTGTCTCCTGTGTTCTCAAAGACTGGAAGCGAACCCCACAACCGCCTTAGGCCACAAAAGCTTTATCCTTTCTAATTAGCATCCCTGTGACCTGCTCTGCGCCCTGCAGATATTTTGCTCAGCCAGCCAGAAGGAGGGAGGCCAGACACCAGCCCCCACAGACCTGCGGCTGCGACCCCCTGCCTGGGGACGATGGGGTCGGGGTCCAGTAGCTGCCCCAGAAACAAGTGGGGCTGCAGGAGGCTGATGGTGAGCTTGGAGGTTGGCAGAATTCTAAATCTGGGCACTGCAGGGTCCCCACAGGTCACGACCCTACTCTGCTCCACCCAGGCTCCGGAGGACCTGAGCAGGAACCTCTGCAGGGGGGGCCCGGGGCTCCCTGTCCTCTCAGCAGCCGGCAGTGCTCCCTGACAGCCCGGGCCTCTCCCTCCAGTAGTTCGGTAGTTTGCTGTCGCCAACGTGGCTGGGCCTGGGACAGGCTCCTCCTCTCCCTCCAGAAGCCAGGCAGTCCCTCCTGCCTCAGTTTCTCAGACTAGGCCGCCTCTCCCATCGCGAGACACTGAAGACCCTCAGCTGTTTCCATCTGCCCAGTCTGACTGCTGGATCTCCCTCTGTGTGCGTTGGTTTGCTGTGTTCTTGCTACTCGCCCTTGGATAAGATTTCTTCTCTACTCATGAAGCTGCGTGTCCTGGAGGGCAGGGCCGCACCTCACATGCATGTTGCCCACATAGCTCAGCAACAGATGCTCTCACGCTTGTTAAAAGTAAAACCAGGCCGGGCGCAGTGGCTCACGCCTGTATTCCCAGCACTTTGGGAGGCCGAGGTGGGTGGATCACATGAGGTCAGGAGTTTGAGACTAGCCTGACCAACATGGAGAAATCCCGTCTCTACTAAAAATACAAAAAATTAGCTGGGCGTGGTGGCACATGCCTGTAATCCCAGCTACTCGGAGGCAGGAGAATTACTTGAACCCAGGAGGCGGAGGTTGCGGTGAGCCAAGATCACGCCATAGCAATTGCACTCCAGCCTGGGCAACAAGAGCAAAACTCTGTCAAAAAAAAAAAAAAAAAAAAAAAGTAAAACCAATTAGCCAATGTAAAGGAGTTTAACTGAGCAAAGAGTGATTCACAAATCAGGCAGCCTCCCGACCCAGAGTGGACTCAGAGACTCCAGCACAGCCATGTGGTGGAAGAAAATTTAAGACCGAAAAAGGAAAGAGATGTACGGAAAATGGAAATGAGGTACGGAAACAGCCAGATTTGTTAAGCTTGGGGTTTGCAGTATTTGAACATGGTTGAAGAGCTGGCCACCTTAGATTGGCCAAAACTCAGTGATTGGCACAAGAGTAGGCTACGGTCTGTTTACAATTCCATTTAGGTTACTGTTCGTGATGTACAGAGAAACCTTTAGGTCGAAATTAAAATACACAAGGAGGCAGCTTTAGGCCACACTTGATTTGAAAGCTAGAGAGGTCTGGTGGAGGCTGCATTCTCCTCTCCAGGAAGTACATTTGTGGGCTGCTAAGCCACAAGATATGGAAGAACACAAGACAGCTAGAGAAGGCCACGAGCTGGACCCAATACCCACATATTCAGGAGTAAACACTGGTGCTGTGAAAGGGTCAGTGCCTCCATAAACGTCTCCACAGACACAGAGCTCTGAACGGACACGGACCACCACACACAACAGAGCTACACACAACAGAGCTTGACAAGCCACAGAGCTCCACAAACCGCAGAGCTCTCTACAGACACAGACATCTCCTCACCACAGAGCTTTCCAAACCAAAGAGCTCTCCACATACACAGAGCTCTCCACACCACAGATCTCTCCACAGACACTGAGCTCTCCTCAACACAGAGCTCTCTACTGACACAGACATATTTATAGACACAGATTTCCACACAAGACTCTCCACACCACAGAGCACTCTACACTACAGAGCTCACCAGACCACAGAATTCTCCACAGACACAGAGCTCTCCACGCTACAGAGCTCTCCAAAGACACAGAACTCTCCACACCAGAGAGCTCTCCACAGACAGAGTTCTCCACACAACATAGCTCTTTACAGACACAGAGCTCTCCACACCACTTAACTCTCAACAGTCACAGAAATCTCCACACCACAGAACTCTCCTCAGTCACAGAGCTACCCACACCACATAGCTCTCTGCACTACAGAGCTTGCCACATTCACACACCTCTCCACCAACACAGAGCTCTCCAGACACACAACTCTCCATACAACAGAGATCTCCACAGACACAGAGCTTGCCACACCACAGAACTCTCCACAGAAACAGAGATCCCCACAGCGCAGAGTTCACAGACACGGGGCTCTCCACACCACTGGGTTCTCCACAGACATAGAACTCTCCACAGATACAAAACTCCCCACAGACACAGGACTCTCCACAGACACAGAGCTCTTCATAGACGCAGAGCTCTCCCCACCACAGAGCTCTTCATACCACACACCTCTCCATAGACACAGAACTTTCCACAGACTTAGAATTCTCCACAGACACAGAGTTCCCCCCACACCACATAGTTATCCACACTACAGAGCTCTCCACACCACAGAGCTCTTCACAGACGCAGAGCTCTCCACAGACACAGGACTGTCCATACCACAGAGCTCTTCAAACCATGGAGCTCTTCACACTGCAGAGCTCTCCACACCACAGGGCTCTCCACAGACACTGAGATCTCCTCAATACAGAGCTCTCCACTAACACAGATCTATTTACAGACACAGATCTCCACACCACAGAGCTGTCCACACCACAGAACTCTTCACAGACACAGAGCTCTCCGCATACATGGAGTTCTCCATAGACACAAACCTCACCACATACACAGAGCTCTTGACACCACAGAGCTCTCTGCAGACAAAGAGCTCAACACACCACAGAGCTCTCCACACCACATAGTTCTCCACATACAGAGAGCCCTCCACATACACAGAATTCTTCACATACAGAGCTCTTCACACCACAGAGCTCTCCAGATAGAGAGTTCTTCACTCCACAGAGCTCTTCACACCATAGAGCTCTCTACAACACAGAACTCTTCACACCGTGGAACACTCCACAGACACAGAGATCCCCACACCACATAGTTATCCACACTACAGAACTCTCCACACCGCAGAGCTCTTCACAGACATACAGCTCTCCACAGACACAGGGCTCTCCATACCACTGAGCTCTCCACAGAAAGAACTCTTCACAGACATAGAGTCTCCACATCACTGAGCTCTTCACAGACACAGAACTTTCCACAGACACAGAGGTCTCCACACCATAGACCTCTCCACACCACAGAGCTCTTCACACCACAGAGTTCCTCACACCACAGAGCTCTCCACAGACACAGGGCTCTCCACACCACAGGGCTCTCCACAGACACTGAGATCTCCTCAACACAGAGGTCTTCACTGACACAGATCTATTTACAGACACAGATCTCCATACCACACAGTTCTCCACACCACAAAACTCTCCAAAGACACACAGTTCTTCACACCACAGAGCTCTCCACAGACACACAGCTCTCTCTACAGACACACATCTCTCTACAGACACAAACCTCTTCACATACACGGAGCTCTTCACACCACAGAGCTCTTCACACCACAGAGCTCTTCGCACCACAGAGTTCCCCACATTAAGAGAGCTCCCCACATCACATCACAGAGTTCTTCACACCACAGAGCTCTCCACATAGGAAGTTCTTCATGCCTCAGAGCTCTTCACAGCACAGAACTCTCAACATACACCGAGCTCTCCAGACCACAGAGCTCCCCACATCACGGAACTCCCCACATACCCAGAGCTGTCCACATCACAGCGCTCTGTACACCACTTAGCTCTCCACAGACACAGAGCTCGCTACAATACAGAGCTCTCCAGACCACAGAATTCTCCAAATACACAGAGCTTTCCACACCACAGAACTCTCCACACCACAGAGCTCTTCACACCACAGCGCTCTCCTCACCATAGGGCTCTCCACAGACACAGGGGTGTCCACACCACAGATCTCTTCACACCACAGAACTCTCCACATACACAGAGGTCTCCACACCACAGAGCTCTTTACTGACACAGAACTCTCCACACCACAGAAATCTCCACAGACACAGAGCTCTTCATACCACAGAGCTCTTCACTACACAGAGCTCTTCACATACGCAGAGCTCTCCACACCACAGAATTCTCCATAGACACAGAACTTGCTCTCCACACAACAGAGCTCTTCACACCACACAGCTCTCAATATACACAAAGTTCTTCACACCACAGAACTCTACTTGCCACAGAGTGCTCCATAGACACAGGGCTCTCCACACCACAGAGCTCTACACACTAAAGAATTCTCCACAGACAGAGAGCTCTACACTCCACAGAGCTCTCCAGAGACACAGAGCTCTCCACACCACAGAGACTTCCATATCACAGAGCTCTCCACAGACATAGAGCTCTCCACAGAGATGTCCGCACAACAGAGCACTCCACATACACACAGCTGTTCACACCACAGAGATCTCCAGACCACAGAATTCTCCATAGACACAGAAGGCTCTGCACACACAGAGCTCTCCACACCACAGAGCTCTTCACATATGCGGAGAACTTCACACCACAGAGCTCTCCAAACCATAGAGCTCTACACGTACACAGAGCTCTCCATAACACAGAGCTCTTCACAGACACAGAGCTCTCCACACCACAGAGCTCTTCACACCACAGAGCCCTCCTCATCACAGAGCTCTCCACATACACAGAGATCTCCACACCACAGAGCTCTCCACAAAGCTCTCCACAGACACAGAGCTCTACACATGACAGAGCTCCTCAGAGACACAGTGCTCTCCACACCAGAGATCTCCATACCACAGAACTCTCCACAGACACAGAGCTTTCCACAGATAGAGCTCTCCACAGAGATGTCCACACAACAGAGCTCTACAGAGCTGTTCATGCCACAGAGATCTCCAAACCACAGAGTTCTCCATAGACACAGAACTCTTGACATACGTGGAGCTCTCCACATTACAGAGCTCTTCACATATGCAGAACACTTCACACCACAGAGCTCTCCAAACCACAGAGCTCTCCCCAACAAAGCTCTCCACAACACAGAGCACTCCACAGACACAGAGCTCTCCACACCACAGAGCTCTCCACATACACAGAACTCACCACAGACACAGAGCTCTCCACACAACAGAGCTCTCCACAGTCACAGAGATCTCCACCACAGAGCTCTCCACATGCCCAGGGATCTCCACACCACAGAGCTCTCCACATCACAGAGCTCTCCACATACAGAGTCCAGCTCTCCACACCACAGAGCTCTTCACACCACAGAGTTCTTCACATACACAGAACTCTCCACAACACAAAGCCCTCAACAGACAGCGCTCTCCACACCACAGAGCTCTCCACATACACAGAGCTCACCACAGACACAGCGCTCTCCACACAACAGAGCTCTCCACAGTCACAGAGATCTCCAAACCGCAGAGCTCTCCACATACCCAGGGATCTCCACACCACAGAGCTCTCCACATACACAGAGCTCTCCACAGACACAGAGCTCTCCACATACACAGAGCTCACCACAGACACAGAGCTCTCCACATACACAGAGCTCTCCACATCACAGAACTCTCCACATACAGAGAGCTCTCCACAAACACAGAGCTCGCCACACCACAGAGATCTTCAAACCACAGAGCTGTCCACATACAAAGAGCTCTTTTCACCACAGAGATCTCCACACAGCAGAGGTCTCCACAAACACAGAGCTCTCCACACCACAGAGCTCTTGACACCACAGAGCTCAACACACCAAAGAGCTTTCCACAGACACAGAGCTCTCCACAGACACAGAGCTTCCAGACCACAGAGCTCTCCACAACACGGTTTTTCACACCACAGAACTCTTTATACCACAGAGCTCTCCACAGACACAGAGCTCTCAACGCCACAGAGCTGTCCACACCACAGAGCTCTCCACAACACAGAACTCTTCACATACACAGAGCTCTATACACCAAAGAGCTCTCCACAACACAGAGCTCTCCACATACACAACTTTCCACGCCACAGAGGTCTCCACATACAGAGCTCTCCACAGACACAGAGCTTTCCACACCACAGACACCCATGTACTTACCCCTAGGTCTGACTCCCCTTAGCATAGACCCCCAACACTTAAATTTTCTGCACTCACACTGGCAGCTGTGACTTCAGTGGCACTGATGCCCTCTACACTGACCCCCTCATCAATGACATTCGCAGCACTGACCTTCCCAGCACTGACCCCTCTAGCACTGACCCCCTGCACTGACCCTTTTTGCACTGACCACTGCCTGCAATGAGCACCCCTCCCCTGATACCACAGCACTGACACCCATACAACCGACCTCCCCAGCAGGTACATCTCCTGCACTGACCACCACAGCACTGACACCCCCAGCACTGACTCCCCCAGCACTGACACCCTCGGTACTGACACCCCCAGCACTGACACCCCCAGCACTGACATCCCAGCACTGGCATCCCAGCACTGACACCACAGCACTGGCATCCCAGCACTGACACCCCCGGCACTGACACCCCCGGCACTGACACCCCCGGCACTGACACCCCCGGCACTGACACCCCAGCACCGACACCCCCAACACTGACACCCCAGCACTGACACCCCCAGCACTGACACCCCCGGCACTGACTCCCCCAGCACTGACACCCTCGGTACTGACACCCCCAGCACTGACCCCCCAGCACTGCTCCCTCAGCACTGATCCCCCCAGCACTGATGTCCAAGCACTGATGTCCCCAGCACTGACCTCCCAGGTACTGACAACCCAGGTACTGAGCCCCCATCACTGACACTCCAACACTGACCCCCCGCCAGAATTGCTCCCTCAGCACTAATCCCCCCACCACTGATGCCCCCAGCACTGATGCCCCCAGGTATGGGTATGACACCCATACAACTAACACCCCAACACTGACACTGCCAGCACTAACGTCCCCAGCACTAACAGCCCTGCACTGACACTCCCAGCACTAATACCCCAACACTGAGTCCCCCAGCACTCATACCTCCAGCACTGACACCCCCAACACTGAGACCCCCAGCACTGACACCCCCAGCACTCATACCTCCAGCACTGACACCCCCAGCAATGGCATCTCCAACACTGAGACTCCCAGCACTGACACCCCAACACTGATGTCCCCAGCACTGACACCCCAACATTGATGTCCGCAGCACTGACACCCCCGGCACTGACACCCCCAGCACTGACACCCTCGGCACTGACACCCCCAGCACTGACATCCTCGGCACTGACACCCCCGGCACTGGCATCCCCGGCACTGACACCCCCGGCACTGACACCCCCAACACTGACACCCCCGGCACTGACACCCTCGGCACTGACATCCCCGGCACTGACATCCTCGGCACTGACACCCCCGGCACTGACATCCCGGCACTGACACCCTCGGCACTGACACCCCAACACTGACACCCCCAACACTGACACCCCCAGCACTGACACCCCCAGCACTGACACCCTCAGCACTGACACCCTCAGCACTGACACCCCAGCACTGACATCCTTGGCACTAACACCGCCGGTACTGACACCCCCGGCACTGACACCCCCGGCACTGACACCCCAGCACTGACACCCCCAGCACTGACACCCCCGGCACTGACACCCCCAGCACTGACACCCCCAACACTGACACCCCAGCACTGACACCCCCAGCACTGACACCCCCGGCACTGACACCCTCGGCACTGACACCCCCAGCACTGACACCCCCAACACTGACACCCCAGCACTGACACCCCCAGCACTGACACCCCAGCACTGACACCCTTGGCACTGACACCCCAGCACTGACGTCCAAGCACTGACGTCCCCAGCACTGACCTCCCAGGTACTGACAACCCAGGTACTGAGCCCCCATCACTGACACTCCAACACTGACCCCCCGCCAGAATTGCTCCCTCAGCACTAATCCCCCCACCACTGATGCCCCCAGCACTGATGCCCCCAGGTATGGGTATGACACCCATACAACTAACACCCCAACACTGACACTGCCAGCACTAACGTCCCCAGCACTAACAGCCCTGCACTGACACTCCCAGCACTAATACCCCAACACTGAGTCCCCCAGCACTCATACCTCCAGCACTGACACCCCCAACACTGAGACCCCCAGCACTGACACCCCCAGCACTCATACCTCCAGCACTGACACCCCCAGCAATGGCATCCCCAACACTGAGACTCCCAGCACTGACACCCCAACACTGATGTCCCCAGCACTGACACCCCAACATTGATGTCCGCAGCACTGACACCCCCAACACTGAGACCCCCAGCACTCATACCTCCAGCACTGATACCCCTAGCAATGGCATCCCCAACACTGAGACTCCCAGCACTGACACCCCAACACTGACGTCCCCAGCACTGACACCCCAACATTGATGTCCGCAGCACTGACACCCCTGGCACTGAGACCCCAGCAGTGACAGCCCCTGCTGTCAATAAATAACAGTAATTTGTTATTTATTTATTCTTGGTTAGAACTCACAGAATAGTACAGAGAACAACATAGAGCCTCTAGGTACTCACCACCTAAATCCCAAACACAGTATTTTTCCACACTTCTTTATTTTCTGAAATACACAAGGCATCATCACATATACATTGAAACGCTTCCATCGTTTTCCTCAAGTCAATGCCCCCACTCTCCGAGGATACTCTGCTCTGAATTCGGTGTGTGGAGTTGGGTGACATTTGGAAAGACAGTGTGCTACACATAATGTAAATGTAACTACTTATGTTTCCAGAAATAAACTTCAGTATTTTATGCCCTAGTTGAATCTTGAAATAATACAATTGAAGTTCAAGCTTGAAATGCTCTAAAAAGTTTGAAAAGCTAAGTTCAACTGTACAATTTGAAGACTCCTCCAGTGCTGAGGCTTAGCTGTTCACCCTGGCCTGGGGAGGGTTGTGGAGCCTGTGTTGTTGGAGCAAAGGTTGTTAACTATTCTGAGTGTTATCTCTTTTTTCTATCTCTGCTGGCCTGTGTTACTCTCCAGCTCTGCCTAGGGAAGCTGAGCTTAGGATGGGTTAAGGGAACGACTGGACAGAAAGCCCAGGTAGGAGGCAGCAGGAAGTTACTGAGCCCATGATGCGAGGCTCAGGGGAGTGGCCTCGGTGGGCAGGGCTTGGGGGAGCAGCCTCGTTGACACAGGGCTCAGGGGAGTGGCCTCGGTGGGCAGGCTGCACACCTGTACTTCTGGGGGCTGTTAGAGGCCGCGGGACAGTTGCTGCAGCTGAACCAGACATGAGAGAGGCTTTCACTGGTCAAAGGCTTGGGAGGACACTGGGGTTTCCCCAGGCCTTGCTTGCGCAGATCAGCTGGCGTGAGCCCTGTGGATAATGAGACTCTCTGATGCTGATCTTCCCGCGGGTGGAGCACCAGACACAGATTCTAGGCGTGGTTTCCCCCAGTTTGTGTTCAGCCAAGGAGAGGCCCTGGTCTCTGGGATCCCGGGAAAGCATATCCTGCAGGGAATTAATCCCAGGGTCTCAGGTCGCGTTATGATTCACTCGCTGGATAGTTAAAAGACCCAGATTCAAAAGGGGCAGCTCAAACCTTTGCCCCCTGGGAACAAAAGCAGGAGATTAGCTCTGTGTTATCAATCAGCATTGTCAGGACAGAATGAAAAAGGCTAACTTTAAAGGCTTCACCTGTTGAGGCCTTAGTCAGAGCCTCGATGGGAATCAAAGGTCATTCCTGCCCAAGGTTTTGTCTCGAGTCCTCAAATGGGTAGCACTGAATTACCTTTAAAAATGGCCTCAAAGGACCGGAGATGAAGCATGGATTAGTGTCTTAATCTTAATAGCACGAGGCCTGTAGTTAGGGTCCAGGGAACTTGGGGGAAGAGGTGGCATTGTCCTGGGCTGTCCCTGGCATGCGGTGCTATTAGAGGTGGGCTGGGGTGAGGGTGGGCTTTGCGCCTCTGGACAGGACCCTTTCACCGGCTTTGGGGGCGTTCTCACAGAGCTTCGCCAGCTGACTTAGCTTTGGCCCTCTGACAATGGGATTTGTCAAGACCAGATGAATGAATCTTAGGCTCAGACGGGGAAAGGCAGGCATCCTGCTCTGGTATTTACGTGAGGAACAATGTTGGGCCAGCCTGAGCTGTGGGGCTGGAGAAGACCCCAAATGCCAAAATATGATCTGGTTTCTCTGCCGCCCCTCATCCCCCTTTAGTGCCACCGGGGACAACCAAATCTGATCAGAGGCCGCCTGTTTCTGCCTGTGGGTCCTCCACCCAGCTGCAAGAGTGGTTTCTGTACTGATGCAGAACCCAGCCTGCCTGCTGTGAAGCTGCCTTCAGCACAGAAGGGGAGGTTGGGGCTGGCCTCTGAGGAGTGACCTGGCCGAGCCCACTGTCCACCAAGGCCTCAATGCCTTCCCTGCCACGTAGGGTCCCCGTTTCTGCCTGGCGGCATGAGGCTGTGCCGGGCCTGTCATCGCAGACCGTGGGCAAGAGCTGCCTCAGGGTGGAAGAGACTGCACAGAGCTGTCCCTGAGTGGCCTCTGGCTAGGACAGGACCTGCAAGGGGAACAGCCTCACTTCCTTCTCCCTGACCATTCCGTCCATACTCAAAGCCGACTCCCTTCCTCCCTCTCCAACCCACTATGTGCTGTGGATGGGCTGTGGCTCCACTGGGCACCCCCAGCTGCTGCCTCTATTGTTCCCCATCCCCAGCCAAGTGGGTCTTGTTTTCCTTCACTGCGGGCAGAACTCGAGCCTGTGCTGTGCCCTGATGAGTGGCTCCCCTTCTTCCTGGGCCGTTCCATGGGTGTGCCTTTGCCACGCTCAACCTTCCCACCCCGACGCAACATCGATCCCCAAGTCAGGGTGGGCTCGGGACCCCTCAACTTTCCCCTGTGCCCCTGTGCATTTCATGGGCAAATCAAACCTTTTCAAACTTTCGCCTCCACAGGTCCCCAGGGGTGGACACTCCAAGGTCCCCGTTGCTCCTGTCCTCTGCCAGCCGCCTCACCGCCTAAATCAGTGGCCCTGCCCAGGCCATTACCACAAGGCTAGCTGGCCTCGATGTCAGCGCCTACCTTTCTGAGGGCGACTTTCTGAGGCCCCAGGCCCCAGCAGGTGGGATTTCTCTTTCCATCCGCACCCCGACGGCATCGTGCTGGCTGTTCAGTGTGGCGGCCGCAGCTGGTGTCCAGCTACAGCCCACAGAGCCAGGGACAAACCCGGGTTTAGTCAGGATGCTGGTGGGGTTGCCTCGCCTCTGTGCGTGGAGAAGTTACTGCCAGTGTCCCGATGCGGGAATCCTTCCAGGAATGCTCTCACCTGTAAAAATGTAGAAGTTCAATAACAAAATATGAAACTGCAGGAAATGGGTTTGAGATACATATACGATAAAAACAAATTTATGTAAAACTTATTAGAGGAAAAGCTGAATTAGCTTTCTCTTCTCTTAATAGAAAATGATATATCAGCAGGGTGCGTTGGCTCACGCATATAATCCCAGCACTTTGGGAGGCCGAGGCGGGCGGATCACTTGAGGTCAGGAGTTTGAGACCAGCCTGGCCAACATGGTGAAATCCCGTCTCCATTAAAACTACAAAAATTAGCTGGGCATGGTGGCTTTTGCCTGTAATTCCAGCTACTCGGGAGGCTGAGGCAGGAGACTCACTTGAACCTGGGAGGCGGAAGTTGCAGTGAGACGAGATTGTGCCACTGCACTCCAGCCTGGGCGAGAGAGCAGGAATCCATCTGAAAAAAAAAGAAATGATATATCAAAATTGTCACACATAGCAGCAGTCAAAGGTGTGAGAAAGTGTAGAAAAAGTAAGAGCTGGAGAAATGAGGCAGTGTCAGGCAGGTGACTGAAAACACTGATTTTGGATTCTGTGATGTCTGTGGCTTTGCCCGATTTTTCAAGTATGTAATTTGCTTCCATCTCCCTTCTCCTTTCGAATGTGCGTGGAGGGACTCCTTTTCTTGAATAACTGCCCCCCACCAACCAATCCCATTATAAAACCACCAGGCTTCGCAAGGCCTAGTTCTGCCCCCATCTTTATCTCACTTTAGAAGATTTCACCTGCTCTTGGCTTGAACAATGACATCTTTTTCTGGTCTCACAAATCTATTTCTGGAATAAACTTCTCCCTGGTGATCTGTCCTTTATTTCCCACTTTCTAGGTTCTCATTCTAATAATTTAATAGGGTTATGTTGATGGTTAATCGTGACATTTGGCCACGGAGGAATACTGATATTTTAAACAGAGATACAGCAACATTCATAGAATATTTTACCCAACAAATTTGGAAGCATCTTCACAAACATTAGCTTTGAGAAATGTTTTCTAAATTTGATTCTTAGCCAAGTGGTGGAAGGTGGAGGTAGCTTCGGGTGATCCTTAGAAAAAGGTATTTCTGGAGGCTGAGGACAGAAGGGCCTTATTCAAATGATTGTTCTGATCTAAAGCCAGATACAAAAGCCAGTGTAGGAAAGAGAGGGAACTGCCAAGAATGTGTCTGATACTTTCAGACAATCTCTATGCATTTGGGGTCTGGAGAAAAGGAAAGAAAGACGCCTTTACAAGAGTCAAACCTAAAGGGGGGACCCTAATCCCACAGTTGCCAGCTCCCCCTGGCAGCACCTGTAGCCTGTTTGGTGTCTGGGACAACAGGCCGGCACTGGCCTTGGGTCAGCTGAGGATGGCTGAGAACAAAGGCTCCCACCTCTGCTTGGAGCCCTTGGTGGCTCGTGAAGCTCTTCACGTGGTGCCTGGTGACCAACCCTGGGACCCCAGGCACCTTCATGCCAACCACAGGCCACAGTGATACATGGAAGGACGCTCTAGCACCTTTAGGCCACGCCAATGGAAGGAGGGGTCCTCCCACACCTGCAGACCACCCTGATGGATGAAGGGGTCCTCCCACACCTGCAGACCACCCTGATGGATGGAGAGGTCCTCCCACACCTGCAGACCACCCTGATGGATGGAGGGGTTCTCCCGCACCTGCAGACCACCCTGATGGATGGAGGGGTTCTCCCACACCTGCAGACCACGCTGATGGATGGAGAGGTCCTCCCACACCTGCAGACCACCCTGATAGATGGAGGGGTTCTCCCACACCTGCAGACCACCCTGATGGATGGAGGGGTCCTCCCGCACCTGCAGACCACCCTGATAGATGGAGGGGTTCTCCCACACCTGCAGACCACCCTGATGGATGGAGGGGTCCTCCCGCACCTGCAGACCACCCTGATGGATGGAGGGGTCCTCCCACACCTGCAGACCACCCTGATGGATGGAGGGGTTCTCCCACACCTGCAGACCACGCTGATGGATGGAGGGGTTCTCCCACACCTGCAGACCACCCTGATGGATGGAGGGGTTCTCCCACACCTGCAGACCACGCTGATGGATGGAGGGGTCCTCCCACACCTGCAGACCACGCTGATGGATGGAGGGGTTCTCCCACACCTGCAGACCACCCTGATGGATGGAGGGGTTCTCCCGCACCTGCAGACCACGCTGATGGATGGAGAGGTTCTCCCACACCTGCAGACCACCCTGATGGATGGAGGGGTTCTCCCACACCTGCAGACCACGCTGATGGATGGAGGGGTCCTCCCACACCTGCAGACCACCCTGATGGATGGAGGGGTTCTCCCACACCTGCAGACCACCCTGATGGATGGAGGGGTTCTCCCACACCTGCAGACCACCCTGATAGATGGAGGGGTTCTCCCGCACCTGCAGGCCATGCTGATGGATGGAGGGGTTCTCCCGCACCTGCAGACCACGCTGATGGATGGAGGGGTCCTCCCGCACCTGCAGACCACCCTGATGGATGGAGGGGTCCTCCCGCACCTGCAGACCACCCTGATGGATGGAGGGGTCCTCCCACACCTGCAGACCACGCTGATGGATGGAGGGGTCCTCCCGCACCTGCAGACCACGCTGATGGATGGAGGGGTCCTCCCACACCTGCAGACCACCCTGATGGATGGAGGGGTCCTCCCGCACCTGCAGACCACGCTGATGGATGGAGGGGTCCTCCTGCACATGAAGGCCATGCTCTGTGTGTGTGTGTGTTTTAACTTTGTTGTTTTTGTAAATGGACAATGTGTAATTGTCTATATTTACGGAGTACAAAACAATGATACAATTAATACAATGTGGAATAATTCAATGAAGCTAATTAGCACATCCCTCACCTCAAATACTTAACACTTTTTTGTGGTGAGAACATTTGAAGTTTATTCTCTTTCTCTTTTTTTCTTGATTTTTTAAAAAAGTTTTTATTTCAATAGGTTTCTGGGAAACAGGTGGTGTTTGGTTACATGGATAAGTTCTTTAATGGTGATTTCTGAGATTTTGATGCACCCATCACCCGAGCAGTGTACACTGTACCCAATGTGTAGTCTTTTATCCCTCGTCACCCTCCCACCCTTCCCCCCTTGTCCCCAAAGTCCATTGTATCATTCTTATACTTTTGCATCTTCATAGCTTAGATCCCACTTATGAGTGAGAACATACGATGTTTGGTTTTCCATTCCTGAGTTACAGTTAGAATAATGGTCTCCAGTTTCATCCAGGTTGCTGCAAATGCCGTTATTTCATTCCTTTTTATGGCTTAGTAGTATCCTATGGTATACATGTACCACAGTTTCTTTATCCATAATGGGCATCTGGGCTGGTTGCATATTTTTGCAATTGTGAATTGTGCTACTATAAACATGCATGTGCAAGTATCTTTCTGGTATAATGACTTCTTTTCCTCTGGGTAGATAACCAGTAATGGGATTGCTGGATCAAATGGTAGATCTACTTTTAGTTCTTTAAGGAATCTCTACACTGTTTTCCATAGTGGTTGTACTTGTTTACATTCCCACCAACAGTTTAAAAGTGTTCCCTTTTCACGACATCCATGCCAACCTCTTCTTCTCTATTTTTTTATATTTTTTTGATTTTTTGATTATGGCCACTCTTGCAGGAGTAAGGTGGTATGGCATTGTGGTTTTGATTTGCATTTCCCTGATAATTACTGACGTTGAGCATTTTTTCATGTTTGTTGGCCATTTGTATATCCTCTTTTGAGAATTGTATGTTCATGCTCTTAGCCTACTTTTTGATGGGATTTAATTTTTTTCTTGCTGATTTGTTTGAGTTACCTGTAGATTCTAGATATTAGTCCTTTGTCAGATGTATAGTTTGTGAATATTTTCTCCCACTCTGTGGGTTGTCTGTTTACTCTGCTGATTAAAAAGCTTCTGCAGAAGGTTTTTAGTTTAATTAAGTCCCATCTATTTATCCTTATTTTTGTTGCATTTGCTTTTGGGTTCTTGGTCATGAAGTCTTTGCCTAAGCCAACATCTAGAAGGGGTTTTCCGATGTTATCTTCTAACATTTTTATGGTTTCAGTCTTAGATTTAAGTCTTTGATCCATTTTGAGTTTGTTTTCATATAAGGTGAGAAATGAGGATCCAGCTTCATTCTTCTATATGTGGCTTGCCAATTATCTCAGCACCATTTCTTGAATAGGGTGTCCTTTCCCCACTTTGTGTTTTTGTTTGTTTTGTCAAAGATCACTTGACTGTAAGTATTTGGCTTTATTTCTGGGTTCTCTATTCTGCTCCATTGGTCTAAGTGCCTCTTTATACCAGTACCATACTGTTTCGGTGACTATAGCTTTACAATATAGTTTGAAGTCAAGTAATGTAATGCATTCAGATTTGTTTTTGTTTGTTTGTTTGTTTGTTTTTTGCTTAGTCTTGCTTTGGCTATGCTGGATCTTTTTCGGCTCCATATGAATTTCAGGATTGTTTTTTCTAGTTCTATGAAGAATGATGGTGGTATTTTGATAGGAATTGCATGAATTTGTAGATTGCTTTTAGCAGTTTGGTCATTTTCACAATACTGATTATACTCATCCATGAGTATGGGATGTGATTCCATTTATTTGTGTCACGTATAATTTCTTTCAGCAGTGTTTTGTAGTTTTCCCTGTAGAGATCTTTCACCTCCTTAATTATGAATATTCCTAAGTATTTTATTTTATTTTATTTTGCAGCTATTGTAAAAGGGACTGAGTTCTTGATTTGAATCTCAACTTAGTTGCTGTTGGTGTATAGCAGTGCTACTGATTTGTGTATATTAATTTTGTATTCTGAAACACTACTGAATTCATTTATTAGTTCTAGAAGCTGTTTGGATGAGTCTTTAGGTTTTTCTAGGTATATGATTATATCATTGACGAACAGTGACAGTTTGACTTCTTTACCAATTTGGATGCACTTTATTTCTTTCTCTTGTCTGATTGCTCTGGCTAGGACTTCCAGTACTATGTCAAATAAAAGTGGTGAAAGTGGGCATGCTTGTTTTTCCCAGTTCTTGGGGGAATGCTTTCAACTTTTCCCCATTCAGTATAATATTGGCTGTGGGTTTGTCATAGATGGCTTTTATTTCTTTAAGGTAGGCCTTTTCTATGCTGACTTTGCTGAGGGTTTTTATCATAAAGCGATGCTGGATTTTGTCAAATGCTTTTTCTGCATCTATTGAAATGATCATGTGATTTTCTTTTTAATTCTGTTTATGTGATGTATCACATTTATTGACTTGCGGGTGTTAAACCATCCCTGCATCCCTGTATGAAACCAACTTAATCATGGTGGATTATCTTTTTGATATGCTGTTGGATTTAGTTAGCTAATATTGTGTTGAAGAGTTTTGCATCTGTGTTCATCAGGGATATCGGTGGGTATTTTTGTTGTTGTTGTTATGTCCTTTCCTGGTTTTGGTATTAGGGTGCTACTGGCTTCATAGGATGATTTAAGAAGGATTTCCTCTTCTCTACATTTTGAAACAGTGTCAATAGGATATGTACCAATTCTTCTTTGAATATCTGATAGAATTCAGCTGTGAATCCGTCTGCTCCTAAACTTTTTTTGGTCGGCAATTTTTAAATTATCATTTCAATCTTGTTGCTTTTGGTCAGAGTTCAGAGTTTCTATTTCTTCCCGGTTTAATCTAGGAGAGTTGTATATTTCCAGGAATTTATCCATCTCCTCTAGGTTTTCTAGTCTGTGTGCATAAAGGTGTTCATAGTAGCCTTGAATGATCTTTTGTATTTCCGTGGTATCAGTTGTAATATCTGCTGTTTCATTTCTCATTGAGTTCATTTGGATCTTTTCTCTTCTTTTATTGGTTAATCTCATTAGTGACCTATCAATTTTATCTTTTCAAAGAACCAGCTTTTTGTTTCATTTGTATTTTGTATTTTTTTGTTTCAATTTCCTTTAGTTTTGCTCTGATTTTTGTTATGTTTTTTCTTCTGCTGGGTTTGGGTTCATTTGTTCTTTTATTTCTAGTTTCTTGAGGTGTGACCTTAGATTGTCTTTTTGTGCTTTTACCAACTTTTTGATGTAGGCATTTAATTCTTTTTTTTTTTTCTTTTTTATTGATCATTCTTGGGTGTTTCTCGCAGAGGGGGATTTGGCAGGGTCACAGGACAATAGTGGAGGGAAGGTCAGCAGATAAACAAGTGAACAAAGTTCTCTGGTTTTCCTAGGCAGAGGACCCTGCGGCCTTCTGCAGTGTTTGTGTCCCTGGGTACTTGAGATTAGGGAGTGGTGATGACACTTAACGAACATGCTGCCTTCAAGCATCTGTTTAACAAAGCACATCTTGCACCGCCCTTAATCCATTCAACCCTGAGTGGATACAGCACATGTTTCAGAGAGCACAGGGTTGGGGGTAAGGTCACAGATCAACAGGATCCCAAGGCAGAAGAATTTTTCTTAGTACAGAACAAAATGAAAAGTCTCCCATGTCTACCTCTTTCTACACAGACACGGCAACCATCTGATTTCTCAATCTTTTCCCCACCCTTCCCCCCTTTCTATTCCACAAAACCGCCATTGTCTTCATGGCCCGTTCTCAATGAGCTGTTGAGTACACCTCCCAGATGGGGTGGTGGCCGGGCAGAGGAGCTCCTCACTTCCCAGTAGGGGCGGCCAGGCAGAAGCGCCCCTCACCTCCCGGACGGGGCGGCTGGCCCGGCGGGGGGCTGACCCCCCCCACCTCCCTCCCGGACGGGGCGGCTGGCCGGGCGGGGGGCTGACCCCCCCGCCTCCCTCCCGGACGGGGCGGCTGGCCGGGCGGGGGGCTGACCCCCTCCACCTCCCTCCCGGACGGGGCGGCTGGCCGGGCGGGGGGCTGACCCCCCCGCCTCCCTCCCGGACGGGGCGGCTGGCCGGGCGGGGGGCTGACCCCCCCGCCTCCCTCCCGGACGGGGCGGCTGGCCGGGCGGGGGGCTGACCCCCTCCACCTCCCTCCCGGACGGGGCGGCTGGCCGGGCGGGGGGCTGACCCCCCCGCCTCCCTCCCGGACGGGGCGGCTGGCCGGGCAGGGGGCTGACCCCCCCGCCTCCCTCCCGGACGAGGCAGCTGGCTGGGCAGAGGGGCTCCTCACTTCCCGGTAGGGGCGGCCGGGCAGAGACGCTCCTCACATCCCGGACGGGGCGGCAGGGCAGAGGTGCTCCCCACATCTCAGACGATGGGCGGCCGGGCAGAGACGCTCCTCACTTCCCAGACTGGGCAGCCAGGCAGAGGGGCTCCTCACATCCCAGACGATAGGCAGTCAGGCGGAGACGCTCCTCACTTCCCAGACGGGGTGGCTGCCAGGCAGAGGCTGCAATCTCGGCACTTAGGGAGGCCAAGGCAGGCGGCTGGGAGGTGGTTGTAGCGAGCCGAGATCACGCCACTGCACCGTAGGCATTTAATTCTATGAACTTTCCTCTTAGGACCACTTTTGCTGTATCTCAGAGGTTTTGACAGGTTGTGTAACTATTATCATTTGGTTCAAATAATTTTTAAATTTCCATCTTGATTTCATTGTTGACCCAATGATCATTCAGGAGCAGGTTGTTTAATTTCCTTCTATTTGGACTGCTTTGAGGGTTTACTTTGGAGTTGATTTCTGATTTTATTCCACTGTGGTCTGAGGGAGTACTTGATATAATTTCAATTTCCTTAAATTTATTGAGATTTGTTTTGTAGTCTATCATATGGTCTATCATGGAGAATGTTCCATGTGCTGAAGAGTAGCATGTATATTCTGCAGTTGCTGGGCAGGATGTTCTGTAAATATCTGTTAATCCATTTGTTGTAGGGTATAGTTTAAGTCCATTGTTTCTTTGTTGACTTTCTGTCTTGATGACCTGTCTATTGCTGTCAGTAGAATATTGAAGTCCGCCATTATTATTGAGTTGCCATCTATCTCATTTCTTAGGACTAGTAGTAATTGTTTTGTAAATTTGGGAGCTCTAGTGGTAGGTGCATATATATTTAGGATTGTGATGTTTTCCTGTTGGACTAGTCCTTTTATCAGTATACAATATTCCTCTGTCTTTTTAAACTGTTGTTGCTTTAAAGTCCATTTTGTCTGATATAAGAATAGCTGCTGCTGCTTGCTTTGGTGTCCTTTTGCATGGAATGTCTTTTTCCACCCATTTACCTTAAGTTTATGTGAGTGCTTATGTGTTAGGTGAGTCTCTCGAAGACAGCAGATACTTGATTGGTGAATTCTTATCCATTCTGCCATTCTGTATCTTTTAAGTGGAGCATTTAGGCCATTTGCATTCAACATTAGTATCGAGATTTGAGGTACTAGTCTATTCGTTGTGCTAGTTGTTGCCTGAATACCTTACTTATGTTTTTCATTGTGTTATCGTTTTAAATGTCCTGTGAAATTTATGCTTTAAGGAGGTTCTAGTTTGGTGTACTTTTAGGATTTGTTTCAAGATTTAGAGCTCCTTTTAGCAGTGCTTGTAGTGCTGGCTTGGTAGTGGTGAATTCTCTCAGCATTTGTTTGTTTGAAAAAGACTTTCTCTTTGCTTCATTTATGAAGCTTAGTTTTGCTGAGTGAAAGGAAAATATCTTGGGTCCCTGAAATCAATGAGCTAAAAGGAAATGTCAAGTTGGGAACCCCTTAGGGCAAACCTGCCCCACTTTTTATTCAAAGTCACCCCTCTGCTCACTGAGATAAATGCATATCTGATTGCCTCTTTTGGGGAGGCTAATCAGAAACTTAAAAGAATTCAAGCATTTGTCTCTTATCTACCTACAATTTGGAAGCCCCCTCCCCACTTTGAGTTGTCCCACCTTTCCAGACAGAACCAATGTTCACCTTACATATGTTGATTGATGTCTTGTGTCTCCCTAAAATGTTTAATACCAAACTGTGTTCTGACTGCCTTGGGCACATGTCATCAGGACTCCCTGAGGCTGTCATGGGTGTGCATCCTCAACCTTGGCAAAATAAACTTTCTAAATTAACTGAGACCTGTCTCAAATTTTTGAGGTTCACATTTTTGTACCCATGGAAGGATTCTGAGTGGAGAAGCCCGTGACCTTTGACAAATCTCCTATCGGTGCTTGGTACCAGCATGAGCTAACTTTATAGCTCAAACCAATAGAACAATTTGCTGAGGTCTGGGAGCACCTGCTCAAGAGAATCCGTGATCTCTCAAAATTTGGTCAAGATCTAAAGTTTATTTTGCTGTACAGCTCCTTTTTTTTTTTTTTTTTTTGGAGTTTTACTTGCTTCCAACACAGGAAGGCAAATTTTTCCTGCTTCCATGATGATGGAAGGCAGGTAACTCCTTTTTGGAGTTTGAGCTTGCTTCCAACACAGGAAGGCAAGTTTTTCCTGCTTCCATGATGATGGAAGGCAGGTAACTCCTTTCTGGAGTTTGAGCTTGCTTCCAACAGGGAAGATGAGGTTTTCTTTCCTGCTTCTAGGATGGCAGAGAGCTGTCTTCAGCCTGAGACCCATCCCTAGGTAAATAACTGAATTGGGGTTTGTCCTGGCTAAAGTTAAAATTAACAACCAGCTGGTCTTAATTTCTTGTTACCATTAGAGTACTCAGTAATCATATAAGTTGTACAATCATTTGTTCTGAATGTTCTCAACATGAACTCATCAATGCTTGAGGTGGTGGGTATGCTAATTACCCTGATTTCATCACAGTACACTCTAAGTGTCAGAACATCACAATTACTATGTGCCATTTAAATAAAAAGAGCCACAGTGCTGGACACTAGGGGAGGAGTGATGTCCCAGTGTGAGATGGGAATGAAGCATGGAAGTAGGAAAACAGAATGGGCCACTCTAAACCATGTCCACGCCAGGGCACTTTCCACACCGGCAAAGAGCTGGGGAAGGGAGGTGGCAATGGGAAGGGCCCCAGACTACACGCCTGGGAGGGGTGGACACCAAGGCTGGCCTGCTCTTCCTGATCACCGCGCTGCAGCCTCCAGTGTCTTTCCTGAGGTGAAGAGAGGGTGGGAGGGGGCTCTCAGATTCAGATGGGGAGGATTTGGAGCAAGCAGCGAGGGACTGCGGGCCCAATACAGACGCAGCTCAGCCCCCTGCCTGCCCACTCCCCATCTGCCTCGTCCCTGCTGGTCCTTAGCAGCCTTCAGTCTCTGCTTAATCTGATTCCTCCTCCTGTCTCTCCCTCCATCCTTCTCTTTATTCTCTCCTCCACTGCCTGCTCTCCTCTTTAGCTTTGGGAGATGTTTTTAAAACTCACCCTGATCCTTATATTGAAGCCCAGGGATTTTTAGTCCTGGCTGCTCATTGGAATCCCCCAGAAAGTTCTATGACTCCCTAAATCCAGACCCCACTTTCAGAAACTGATTTAATTGATCTGATCCCAGCTAAGACCCTGACGCAGGTGCTTTTTGTTTTGATTCACCAGTGACCCTAATTTGAAGCCAGTGTTACGAATCACTGATGGAGTGAGACATTTGGGGTCTGTTCTTGGGACCGTAGGTGAGTTTGCTTCAAAAGTGCATTAGCTGTTCCCGCATAGGAGGGTTCTGAAGAAGGCCTCATGGTGTCTCCCTGCCTGGAGCGCCAGAACTCAGCCCGGTTCCCAGCTAAGAAGTAGGAGCTCCATGCACCTCCTTTCCTGCCTGGGCCTCTGTGGGGGATTCTTCTGAGCCCCCTCGTCGCTGGCCTGGATTTGCCTTGGATTCTCCGGGGGCGGCTCTGCCTCCTCCCTGCCTGTGTCTTTGGGCAGTGTGACTTCCAGGGCTGTGTGACCTTCTGGGCCTTGCTCCCAGATGGACGATGTTTCCTCGGACACCTCAGCCTCAAGGAAGGGCTGTGCCTCACCAGTCTCCTGCCATTACCCCGTTCCTCTCTGCTCTCATATTCCACACAAGCCAATCCCACATCTGGGATGCCAGGTGGGGACGTGAGTAGATGGCAGGTACAGCGGGCAGCGGGCCAGCACATCTGGGTTCCAACATGAAAACAACTCCCTTTTAACATAAACTTTTTTTAAAGGCCCCAAACACATCTGCAGGCCAGTTAAGGGTTGCTGGCCACAAGTATGCAACTTGCCTTACCCCTTCCCTCCCTTAGCCTTATGAGTTCAACCCATTTATCCAGCACCGACTGTAAACCAGGCATGTTGTGGGCTCTGGGGGTAAAACTGGGACTCAGCAAAGGTTCTGCTCTCCTGGACCCTACAGAGGACAAACAAACAGCAACAGGAACGCATGTCAATGTTGTGCACAGGGCGGGTGCTCACCCTGACGGGGGCGACACGGGGAGGGGGCTCACCCTGACGGGGGCGACACGGGGAGGGTGCTCACCCTGATGGGGGTGAGGGTGGGGCTTAGGGGAAGGCACCTCTGAGCTGTCTTTGGGTTGAAATTGAAATTAGAGGAGGGAGGAAATGGGGGAATAAAAAGTGCAAAGGCCCTGGGGCCACCTGAGCACCCCTTGGAGAATTGTGGCCAGGCCCTGGCCAAGGAGCCCTGAGCCCAGGTGAGGTCTCAGACTTCAGGGTGGCAAGGAGACCTGGGGGCTACCCCTGCAGACCACACATGCCTGGAAAAGCTTTTGGAGTTTATTTCTGGGGCAAAGTGAAGCCAGCGAAGGGCCCGGGTAGAGGAACAACCCCCTGACTGTGTTTTAAAGGCTCACAGCCAAAGACCACAGGGACAGACCAGCCTGGCGGTCCAGGCAGGGCCGAGGTGGCTTGGGCTGGAACAGCTGCATGGGGGAAAGGATGGCACAGAGGGTACTTGGAGGTGGGGGATGAGGAGAACCAAGGGACAGAGGATGACTCCGTGTTCGGGCCTGAAACATTGGGTAGACTGACAGGCCATTTGCTCAGCAAAACAAGGGGGCAGTGGGGTGCGGACAGGAGGGCGTTGGCTGCTTTCAGCTGAGTGTCTTGTCATGTCCCATGCAGGTGCAGGAAGCACAGGGGAGGGGCCAGGGCCAAGCAAGGGCTGGTGAGTGAGCCTCAGCTGCAGGGCTGGACAGAGTCATCTTGGGGAGAGGTGGGGCAGGAGGATGCCTGGAAGCCAAGAGGAGACGCTGTTCCAGAGGTGAATGCTCCATCACTACTGAGGCCAGCAGAGAAGTGAGCATGGGGGTCCTGGCCTACTGTCTTGGACTTCCTAACTGTGGGGTACTGCCCACAGGGCCAGAGGGAAACACTTAGGGGCCCTAACCACACACAAGACCTTACGACACTCTCCCTCATGTAACTCAAATATGTATATCTGTATTTTGCAACAAGACAAATTTTAAACTATGGTTTAAAAAAAATCCCCCTGAATTTGCTGATTGCAAACTTCTTGGCAAGTCTGTCCAGGCTGAACTTTTCTCCATCTTCCTCTGCTGCTGCTGTTTCACCTGCTTTTCAAGTGCTTAGGACACTTACTTGGCCATTAGTCAGATTAGAGTGGCTGCTTCTAAATTAGTCCCTTGGCCAGGATCACCTCTCTCTATAATAGAGAAATTGTCTCAGGTGCCTTCGATGGCATCCTCAGCCCAGAGCATTAAGTCCTAGTGGCATCACAGGCCTTGGCCACCCACCTAGGGCACAGCTCCCTTGATTGATCCTTCTCCACCCCCTAGGCACCTGGACTCAGGCCCCCAGAGGGCCACTCACCATCACCTGGCTATGCCTGGCATTTTCCACATCCCTGCTCCAGTGTCTGGGTGTCTGGGCAGACTTCCTGGTTCACAGATGGAGCCTTCTGGCTGTGCCCCCACGGGGCGGAAGGAACAAGGCAGCTTCCTGGGGCCTCTTTTGTAGGGGCACTAATCCCACCATGAGGCTCCACCCTCCGAACCTCATCACCTCCCAAAGGCCCCACCTCCTAACACTGTCACCTTGTGGGTGAGGTTTCAGCCTAGGAATTTGGGACGCTTGCGCATTCTGCCTGGAGCATTAACCACGTATCTTCCCTGTGTTTGCCAAGGATGTGTCCGGAAACTTTAGTCAGCCCTAAAATTCTCCCTCCCTCTAGTGAGTGACCTGAGCAGTGCATCCTGCAGCAGCCCAGCCCTCAGGTGTTCATCTTCCAGCAGAGCAGCCCTGCCCACCCTCGGGAGGAGGAGGGGCCCGGCGCTGACACCTGCGGCCTTCTCAGTGCCACAGCCGGGCTCTGCATCCCTGCAATGCTCCACAGCTGCAAGGCTGCTCACTCACTTTGCACAGTGGCTCCCAAACCCCATTTGCAATTTTCCCTCCGAGACCCTCACAGCAGCTGGGGCCTCCTCTTCAGGCCATGGGTCCCTTCTTCAAGAGTCAAAATGAGAACAAGTCCGTCTCTTGCTTTTCTTCCTCCAAGCTTGGGGAGGCAGCAGCTTCCTCTCTGGCCCCCAGTTAAGGACCTTCTACCTACAGATTCCCTACATCAAGTCCCTCATGGGAATTATCTGTTCTGGTAGCTTCCGTGGCTTCTTTCTCTTCCCAGACCCTGACAGATGACCACGCGTGGCTTGCTGAAGCCATAGCTGTATGAGGACACTGGCAGAAACGGCTGCTGTTCTTCTTGCTTCCCAAAGGGCAGAGATACCTCGAGTCACAGAAGGATGAGGAAGCGTCTTCTCACACCCCTGACTTCATCTGCTGGGAGCTGGTGGCTGAGGGCGGCTGGTTTGCTCTAACCCTTCAACACTGATGAGTGGAAAGGGCCAAGGAAGCAACCCCCTCAAACTGCCTGGTTGCCAAGAGGTCTCCCAGGTAGGGGACAGACTCGGGTCCTGCCGGCAGCTGCGCAGGGAGGGTCTCCATGACGCAATATCTCCACACCACGGCAGGGGGCGCTGTTCACGTGCGAGAGAACGCTCCTTGGCGACCAGAGCCTTTGCTCCAGGGACAGGAGCTGCTTCAGAGCACAATTTGCTGCTTTGCAAAGGGATTTAGAACAGGAATTCCCTCAGACTTGGTAACAGTAGATGCCGTGTGAGCGGAAGAGCATCTTCAGGGAAAACGTGTGAGAAACGGGGGAGAGGAAACCTGACTCCAAATAAACCAAGAACACGGCAGAAATTAAGGAGCTCACAAAAGCTGTGAGAGGGCAGCGAGTTGCCAGTTCATATAAATGAAGAGATCAGCAGAGTCCACCGCCGTCTGGTTGTGAAGAAGTCTAAAAACAGACCCATGGATTCGGAAATTCGGGGCCGTCGTAGAGCCACTCATTTCAGTAGAATAGTAAGTGCAGAAACCAGATTTATACACACAGGTATATACATGGATACACACATCTATACACACACCAGTTTTCTATTTATGTTTTAAATTTTAACTTTTTATTTTGATGTTTAAAGAGTACATACAAACGTAGAAAGGACTGTGTAATGAACTCCCATGTACCAAGTACCACCTGATTAATAATTAAGTGGCTCATGACTAATAATTATTGACTCACGACTCAACTTGTTTAATCAGTTTCTGCCTGTCCCCATTCTCTATCTCTCTTTCTCTTTGGATTGGAGTATTTTCTGGCCATCCCAAAAGATATAATTTTATGTAACTACTGTGTCTCTAATGGATAAGGGCTTTTTAAGAGCAGCAGAGGGAGAGAATTGGGACAGAACCCAGAGCCACAGAGAGAGCTGTGTCCTTGAGCAGCACAGATCCGAGACAGCGCCTCTGCTTGCCCAGCTAGTTTAGAAGCATGATCAAACATGTGACATGAGAAGCAATATTTACCCTTCTAAAATGTGGCTTCAAGGATAGATTGGTTTAAGCCAAGCCTCCTTTACTTTTCCAAATAAGAAGAGACACACACTGATAGGAAATGAAACAGGAAATGGCCCCCCTGGCTAATGTGTGGGTAGGGTGAGATGATTCCTTTAACTTGCTCAGCATGAGTGCCTTCTCAGGATGTGACAGGAGTTCATGTCGGGATTTAAGAACATGGACTTCTTGGATCTGTTGGTTGTATGTTCTTGGGAAAGTTACTTATGCCTCAATTTCACCTGCAAATTGGGGTTAATAATGTTTAAGCTCACAAGGTTGCTCCAAGGATAACACGAGAGGGTGCATGTAAAGAGGTGGGTGCAGCACCTGCCGTGTAAGAACTGCTCAGCCTACATTAGCTGTAATGACGATTGGTGAAGACACCCCCTTGTTAATTGCTGTGTTCTGTGAGCCCCCCAGAAGCACCTTGTCCGTAATTATCACACAGAAGGCCTTTTCCTCCACTTTCACCCTACACAGAAATAATGTGTAAGGCCCAGACTTAAAATGTAGGCTGTCATTTTTTTCCTACTCGAAAATAATAAAGAGAAACATTTCTTTTTTTCTTTTTATTTCTAGTGCACCTATATATGTGTAAGAATGGTTTATTACTCTCGATCTTCTAAGTTAATTTCGGGGGAAAATAGTAACTCCTTCAAGACTCTAGAGTTTCCTTTAGACAATTAGACATTGTGATGACTCATCTGAGAGAGTATGAGTAGGCTGCTTATGAAATTTATTCTGCCACCCAAAGATGATAAACTTAAAGAAGTCCCTCACCCAGACACAGCATAATAAAACAGCTGAAAACCAACACGAAGAAAGCTTAAAGTCAGCCAGAGGAATCAGCACGTGATGCACAGGGAGCAAAAATCCAAAGGAGCGTAGATTCACCTTCAGGAGGAGCCCTGGAGTCCTCAAAGCGGCACAGCAGGCCCAGAGCATGGAGGAAAAGAGCTACACACCTTGAACCTTATATCCAGCAAAAGTGTCTTTCAGCAATGAATGTGAAATACAGACAGTCTCAGATGAAGACAAACTAAGAATTTATTTCCAATTTACCTGTGATAAAAGAAGCGCCACAGGAAACTTCAAGCAGAGAGAAACAGTAGCAGGATAATCTGGAACTGCAGGAGTGAAGGGAAAGTGACAGAAATGATAAATGTCTGGGTGAATAAAATAGGCCTTTTTCTCGGTGTGTATGAGGAATGAAGGCAGCATCCATAACACTGTGGTCTTTTCAGCTAACGCAGAGGTCCACACAGAGGGGAGGGCACGGGGGCCGCTGTGGAAGTGGCTTCTGTATTCCACATGAAACAGCAAAATGTTATCCTCAGTAGATTGTGAAAAGTTAATTGTGTAAATTGTAATTCGTACGTGAACCACACACCCACACAGCTGTGCAAAGAGATATAAACCAGACCCCAATAGACCCTTAACATGGAATATTAAAACTATTCTAAGAATCCAAATGGAGATATAAAAGGGGAAATTGATGAAAAAAATGTAAGACACAAACAGAAAACAAATCATGAAATGACATACTTAAATCCAAACACCCCAGTAACTAAATTAAATATAAGTAGCTTAAGCGTATCAATCAAAAACCAGATGATCAGATTGGATATTTTAAAAAGACCAAACTGTGCTGCCTCCAGGAAGCCTACTTTAAATATAATGATGTAGGAGGATGAAAAGATGCACCACATAAACATTAATGATAATAAAAAAGCTTCGGTGGCTGCAGAGACGAGATAGACATCAGAGCCAGGAAGATTGTGGTTGATGAAGAAGGGCACTGCATGATGGTGAGAGGTCAGGTCCACAAGCAGACGTTGCCATCCTGAGTATGCACATGACAGGAGAACTTCAAAATATACGAAACATAAACTGGTGGGACCGAGAGGAGAAATGATGGATTAATAACTGTAGTTGGTAGTTGGAGTCTTCAACACTCCTTTATCAGTCATGGTTAGAATAGAACAGAAAATCTTCTAGAAGGAGGATAAAGAACTGAACAGCATCACCAACCACCTGGACTCACTTGACATGTGCAGAACACGCTGCCGAGCAATAGCAGCACACATGTTCTTCTCAGGGGCACGTGAAATATTCACCAGGGTAAATCATGCCATGGGTCATTGAAAGCTCTAACAATTTTATAAGATCTGAAATCATGCAAAGCATGCTTTTGACCACAATAAAGCTAAACTAGAAATTAATAACAAAAAGATATTGGGGAAACTTCTAGCTACTTGAAGGCTAAATGACACACTTAGATAATGCATAGGTCAATTGCACATTTCAAGGAAATTAGAAAAAAATTTGAACTGTATGAAAATTGGAAACAGAAAAACAAGAAAGAAAATCAATGAATTCAAAACAGTTCTTAAAAATAGCAACAAACTGGTAAATGACAGAGAGAAAAGAGAGAAAACAAATGATCAATATTAAGACTGAAAGAGATGACAGCATTATAGACACGACCGACATAAAAATGACAGTAACGGACCACTATGAACAACTCTACGCACCTAAATTTGAGAAGTTAAATGAAACGGCCAAGTTCCTTAAAAGCCACACACTATGAAAACACACTTAACAAGAAATAGATAAACTAAATAGTCCTGTATCAAAGAAATTGATTTTTTAGTTAAAAATCTTCCAAAAATAAAACTCCAGGTCCAGATGATTTCACTGGAAAATTCTACTAAACATTCAAAGAAGAAATATCAGAAACTGTATACAGTCTTTCAGAAAATAGAAGAGGAAGGAGCACTAACTTATTTTATGAAACCAGTATTGTCTTGATGCCCAAACCAGAGAAAGAAGAGAAACTATGGACCAGCAGCCCTCATCATCATCAATTCTCAACAGAATATCAGCCAATCAAATCGAACACTATATGAAATAAATAATCCATCACAATGAAATGGGCTTATTCCAGGAATGCAAGGCTGGTTCTACTTTTGACAATCAATCAATGCAATTCACTATATTAACAGACTAAAAAAAAAAACTATGTGATTTTGTCCACTGATGAAGAAAAAGCATTTGACAAAATTCAGCATCTAGTCATGACAAAAACTCTCAGCAAACTAGGAAGAGAAGGGAATTTCCTTAACCTGATAAGGCGTATTTATTAAAAAAAATTCACTATGGCTGATATCAAGATAGTGACAGAGCAAAGGGTTTTCTCCTAAGATTTGGAACAAGGCAAGGGTGTCCATTCTCACCACTCTTATTCACAATCACACTGTAAACCCTAGCCAGCAAACGGAGCAAGAAAAGGAAATTAAAAGGCATGCAGTTGAAACAAAAAAAAACTGTCCCTGTTCATAGGTGATGTGATTATTTATGTAGAAAATTCCAAGAAATGTACAAAAAAGGCTGCTAGAACTAATAGGTATGTTTAGCAAGGTTGCTGGATAGAATGTCAACATTCAAAATTAATCATATTTCTATATACTGGCAATGAACAGCTGAAAACTTAAACACACAACTACACATACACACATTTGTACACACATACACACCATTTACGATAGGGACAAAAAATGATTAGGTATAAACCCAGCAAAACATAGAGGCTTTATAAGCCAAGAACTACAGAACACTGATGGGAGAAATCAAAGAATATCTAAATAAATTGAGAGACACATTGTGTTCATGAACTGGAAGACAGAACTTAGTTATTTGTCAATATTGTCCACATTGATCTATCGATGTAACACAATTTCAATACAAATTCCAACAGGATTTAAAAAATAGATATAGGCAAGCTCATTCTGCTATTCACATGAAAGGCAAAGAAACTAAAATAGCTAAAATAATTTTGAAAAAGAAAAAAAAAGTTGGAGGACTCACATTGCCTGCCATTAATACTTAACATAAGGCTACATTAGTCAAGACAGTGATATTGACGGAGACAGAAACACGTATCAGACGAACAGAATAGAGAACCCAGAAATCTACATACACAAATATTGTCAAGTGGCCTTTGAAAAGGGTGGAAAGGCAATTTGATGGGAAAAGGATAGACTTTTCCACAAATGGTGTGAAAAACTGGGCATCCATATGCCAGCACAAGCAAACCAACCATCTTGCTCTAAACCTCAAACCTTCTACAAAAGTTAACTGAAATTGAACTACAGAGCTAAATGTAAAACATAAAACTAAAACTTTAGGAGACTTTATAGGAGAAAATCTTTGTTGCCTGGGGTTAAGCAAAGGATTTCCAGATTCAGCACCAAAATCACGATCCAGAAGAGGAAAAATCGATACATTTAACTGTATTAAAATTAAAAACCATTGCTCACGAAAGACATATTTAAGAGAAGGCTGGAAGAAACCAGTTTCCAATCATGATATCTGACAGTATAAAAAGAGCTCTCAAAACTCAACAATAAGAAAATAAACAACCCAACTTAGAAAATGAGCAGAACGTTGGAAGAAACACTTCCCCATAGATATTATAAGGACAGCACATGAAAAGAATGAAAAAATTGGGAAGAACATTCTTTATTTGAGCTAAAAACATGTCCTGATTTATTATTAGTCATATATTAGCCTAAGAAATGTTTGTCCTCATTGTAGACTGTCGTAATTTTTCCCAACAATAAATCTTTATGATGCACCTACTGTGTGCAAAGCACAGACTTCTTGGGCCAATCCCACAGAGAAATCAGGTCATTCTCGCCAGCTACTGGCATCATTTTCCTCTGCAGTTTTGGATGCTTTCACCTTAAAATCCTCTTAGGATGTGTAGTGGGAAGAATAACGGCCCCCAAAATGTTTGTGTTTTAATCCTCAGATCCTGGGAATGTGTCTTGCACATGGCAAAGAGGGATTCAGGCAGCTGGAATTAATGTAGCCAAGCGCCGGCCCTGAAGTAGGGAGCTGATCCTGGGTTGTCAGGCTGGCCGCTGTGATCCCAGGGCCCTTCACCTCGGAAGACACCCACATCAGAGGGGCTGTGCTGACCATTGCTGGTCTGAAGAGGGAGGACAGGCCATGAGCCCAGAACGCAGCGGCTCCTAGAAGCTGGAAAACAGGAGTCACCCCTGAAGCTTCCAGGAGACAGCCCTGCCGACACCTTGATTTCAGCCCGTGAGACCATTTCCGACTTCTGGCCCACAGAACGCTAGGACAGGCCTGAGTCTGTGTCACCTGCCACAGTAGCCATCAGCAGCTGACACAGGTGTCCTGCTTTCTGCCCACCGGCTCTGGGGTCCCTCGGGTGCTGATGAGAAGTGCAGCTTCCTGGACTTCACATGCAGGGGCTGAGGGACCCCAGAGCCTGTGCTGGCCACCTCCCAGCCTGTCCACGTGGCTGGGGCACTGCCCCAAACACCCTTCGTGCCAGCCCCCCCGCGGGGCTTTCCAGGCAGCAGGCCCCCAGGGAGCAGAAACCAAGGAGCAGGGGCAGTTCCTGTTTCTTCCGTCCTAATTAGAAATCCAGCCTTCTTCTGGGGCCAGGTGCCATGGCCGAAGTCATCTTGACTTCTCATCAGCTTGTGTGCTTGAATGAGATTTCCACAGCACCGGCCGTTAGAGGGCCGTGGATGGAACACGGGTGAAGACTCTCCATTGCCTCCTGACAGCTTTGTCCTGGGTGGGTCTGTCTGTGACCGCTCTCGGGTGACTGTCACGCTCATCACGTTAAAAACGATCTCCATCTCCCTCTGTCACCCTCTGCACCCCCGGCTGCAGGACGCGAGGTGGGGACACAGCACGGGCTGACAGATGGTGACGCTTGGCTGTGGTGCTGACAGACCAGCCGGGGACCTTGTGTGGGAGGACCAGTTACCACCGCATCCCCTCAGGGAAGAGCCTCTCAGCTGCATGTGGGGGCTCATGATAAATGAATTGGAAGGAAAAGATTGCGCTCTGAAGGCCGTATTCCAAGGATTTGTGTCAGCAGGTTGTAATTAGTTAATTAAATGCCCGGCTGGCGGGATGGCCCCATGGGGCTGCTCCCGAAACAAGGGCAGGAACGTCCTGGAATCTGCGTGCAGGGCCACAGCCCGCACCTCCCAGCACATGAGCCCCTTTTCCAGGGAAGGTCACTGGGAGATTTGGGAAGAGTCTTTGCGTATATTCAGTGTCTGAAGTCACTGAAATGAAAAGGAGATGGAGACATCCGTGATCACAGAGCTCTGGGCGGAGCAGGCAGGGATGAAGAGGGTGAAACGATGGATGCCGGAGCGCAGGGACTGGCGAGGGAGAGGGTGACGCAGGCCAAGGAGAGGGCGGGAAGCTTCCCAGATGTTAAAGCGCCCAGACTCCATTTTCAAAGTAGCTTTGAGCGTGAGGGCCGTGGCGCAGGCTGTTTGGTGCATGTAATAATGATGCGTCCAGAGCTCCGGACAATGCGTGAGTTGATGCTGAACACGCGCTAGGCCCAATGACATGAGCCGAAACCCAAACCCCGCCCCACACCGTGCAGCTGCCCTGAGCCCAAGCCTCCCGGAGTCCCAGAGCCCGCCTGTAGGTGTTGCGCTTACACCTTGGGTCTCCCTGACTCATAAAGGCGCTTGGGAAAGGCCTCCCGTATGGACGCCCCTGTCGCCCTCACACCCCTGCTGCCGCCATCGAATCCCCTGCAACGCCCACCTAGGAGCACCCTGAGGCATAACGCAGTTCCAAGTCCTGCTCCTCAAGCCTCAGTCCGGCCACGGAATTCCCAGTGGAGACAGCAGTCGCGGAGCATTGGTCTCCACACCACCTGCTCTCCTCATCTCAGTGACTTAGAAATTAATTCAGGGCAGTGCCCCAGCCATGCGGGCAGGCCAGGAAGTGGCCAGCATGGGCTCTGGGGTCCCTTGGCCCTTGCACAGTGAGGTCCAGGAAGCTGCGCTTCTCATCAGCACCCAAGGGACCCCAGAGCAGGTGTGCAGAGGACCACACTGAAAACCCTCCCAGGAGCGCCAGATGCCCGTGCCAGCTGCCAATGGTTGCTGTGGCAAGTGACACAGACTTAGCCACAAGTGACACGGGTGCACTAGCCACAAGGATCTTTGAAATACGCAGATCAACTCACGCTACTCTCCTGCCCCAAACCATCAGTAAGTCCCCGTTGGTCCTGAGTAAAGCTGCCCTCTTCGCCTGGCTGCCGAGCATCTGTGCTGCTGGCTGCTCTTCTCTCCCAGGGCCTCGCCATGCCCACTCCACGCCATGCCCACATCATGCCCACACTACAGCATGCCCACTCCACCCCATGCCCACATCATGCCCACACTACAGCATGCCCACTCCACGCCATGCCCACATCATGCCCACACTACAGCATGCCCACTCCACGCCCACCCACACCCAGTCCACACCACACCACACCCACTCACCACGCCCACACCACACCCCACCCATGCCACGCCCACTCCACACCACGCCCACCCACGCCCACTCCACACCACGCCCACACGCCACGCCCACAACACGCCCACCCACGCCCACTCCACACCACGCCCACACCACACCCACACCACACCACACCCACCCACACCCACTCCACACCACTCCCACTCCACACCAGAACCCACTCCACACTACACCCACACCACGCCCACACCACACCATGCCCACAACACACCACGCCCACTCCACACTACACCCACTCCATGCCGCAGCCACTTCACTCTTTTTGCAGGCCCTCTGGTGTCCCAGGACAATGGCCGTCTCAGGGCCTGGCACTGCAGCTGTCCTGCTGATCTTCACCTGCCAATCCTGTTTACTAAAGAATATGGCACTCCTCTCCTGTATTCTCCAATTGTTAGTTTCTCCATTGATTCTCCAGGGTTTTCCAGAACAATCATGATGACATCTGCAAATAATAATCATCTTTTTATTATCAGATAATAATATTTTATTAGCAAAATAAATGCTGAATAGCAGAGAGTGGCCAGGCACGTGTCACACGCCGGCGAGGATGCTGTGTCCCCACCCCCACCCGTCTTTGCTGACCACTGGTGACCTTCACGCGGAGAGCACACTATTGGAACTAGTTCCCTTTCTGTGGCCAATGAAGAAACTGAAGAAGCAAAATCAGAACTTAGCAACGACCTTCCTCGCTGGGAAGACCTGGTCCCCAGGAAGATGATTCCTCTCATGACAAAGAAAACACCCAGGTTGCTTGAGAGGAAGGAGAAAGGCCACATTCTCCAGGGACCCAGGGAGTTCCAGAGAGGACGGCTGGGCCTTGCAGGCCCCAGGCCTGCCCGGAACCCAGATCAGAATTTACTGCAGTCCTCCTTTGGCAGGGCCATCTTTATCTCTTGTATTCTGTAATCTTTTGGAAATTTGGAAGAAAGATGTTCTCAGGGAGTGCTGATGGAATAGTGTGAACCCAAAATATCTGAGGCAGGTCTCAGTCAATTTAGAAAGTTTATTTTGCCAAGGTTGAGGGCGCGCCGTGACACAGCCTCAGGACGTCTGGTGATGGTGGCCGGGGCCCAGCTTGGTTTTATACATTTTAGGGAGACATGAGACATCAATCAATGTATGTAAGATGTACATTGGTTCTGTCCAGAAAGATGGGACAACTCAAAGCAGGGAGGGGGCTTCCGGTTATAGGTAGATCAGAGACAAATGGCTGCATTCTTTTGAGTTTTTGATTAGCCTTTCACTGAATGCACAATTTACTGGAATAGTTACGTATGCCTTAGTCTGGCTGAGTGAAACAACAGGGCGGAGGAAGCATTCCGATCTGTGTTTGTCTCGTGTGAGCAGAGGGATGACTGAGTTCTGTCTGTCCTTGTTCCACAAGGAAGTTCCTTGTGGTCAAATTGTGAGGGTGGTCTGTAGCTTGTTAAAAATCTTCTCAGCCATCTTATTTAGGAATAGAATGGGAGACAGGTTTGCCCAACACAGTTTCCAGCTTGACTTCCCTTAGGTTTAGTGATTTTGGGATCCTGAGATTTATTTTCCTTTCACAAGAGACTGCAGGTGTTGCTGCAGTGTCTAAAACACAACTGTATATTTTGAGTGGGCTCAATCCATCAATTGAATTTACTAGGTCTTCAAAAGTGAGTAGCAGTTTGTCACTGATGGCAGCCCTTCTGGTCCCCGGGGAGGATTGGTGTCTTTTAGGACAAGACTTTTATCCCACACCCCTTGGCTGTCTTCCTAAGCCAGTACTTTTTTGGAGCTGCAGCGGTCAGGCTCAGAAAACCAAGACAGTTCCCACCCTATTTATTTTGTTTTACTAGAGATTAATCTGTCCAATGGGAAGCAATTGTCAACTGATACTCAATAGATGTTCATTTATTTCATTGTACTGAATAAAACCTGAGGATGACTCTTCTGAACTCTGGAAGATGAGATACACATTTTCGGGGGAAGAGAGCTCTGCTGCCCCTTCCTTCTGGCTGCTTCCCACTTCCATGGTCCGCCCTGGTCTGGCGAGTCCCTGTGCTCCTTCCCCGTTAGACCTGGACACCTTCCCAGC
Organism: Pan troglodytes; assembly: GCF_028858775.2. NCBI lineage: Eukaryota > Metazoa > Chordata > Mammalia > Primates > Hominidae > Pan > Pan troglodytes. The sequence goes on from NC_072403.2 coordinate 181,927,141, forward strand.
GGCCCCTTGAATTCACTAGTTCTGTTCTTTCTGTGGACTCTTTGCCAATCCCAATGCTGCACTGAGTTCCCTTCTAAGTCTCAGCTCCTTGAGAAGTTATTTCTGACCAGGTGAGTCTGTAATTCTTTCCCCCCCTTTTGAATGGTTATACCGGTTATTGTTTAAACCACTCCTTTGGAACTTAAATACTAACACAAATCATAAAATATATATTTTATATCTGCATCTGCCTTTCACTTATCCCCAATAATACTTTCTGAGAACAGAGACTGTCATATATTTTGTTGAATGATACATTGCTTTTCTCATGTCAGAATCTCAACAGACATTTGAAAATTAATCATGGATTAGCTTCAGGTTATTTTCATGGCCTCGCTGCTCCTATGTTCTCCTCTACTCTCAGTTAGCTCATTTTTAACCTTTAAATTTATCTATTTGTGAGACTTTGTGATCCTTCCTAATGAGATCTTGAGCCACTAAGATGGAATTATGAGGGCTAGTCCAAGGAGAGGAGTGCAGCTGTCTTAGGTTGTAGAGTTATTTAATCACCACTAAGTCTGACTGGACCCCCAAACTCAGACTAACCTTGTGCTGGCCATGTGGCAGACCAGTCTCACCATCACCTTTCCCAAGCAAAGAGGTGTGAGCTGCAGTCACACCTACATCCGGTCCAAGCTGCACCCAAGGTGTGCTCAATCTGGACCTTCGGAGCCCCTCTGGGAAGGAAGGGGTCCCTGCCCGGGCAGGCCCAATGAAGCCATCTGGAAGCTTCACAGCTAAACTGCCTCTTGAGGAAGCATCCAGGTAGCCATCCTTCTCCTCATTAGCCACTCTGCAGCTTCGAGTCATGTTGCTCAACGATTACTTACAGGCAGTTGCCTGGGCTGCATCCCCATCACTGTTCCAGCAAACAGGAAATGACAGGGATCCTGGGTCTCCCCATGTCCTGCCTGGAGAATGAGAATTCTCCAGCTAAGGTGCCATTTTGGCCTGGGTTGCATGCGATTGGGCTGTCGGTTTAGGGGATGCAGAGCTGACATTACTAGGTTATTGTCTGTCAAGACGAGTGGCATAGGTGGTCAGGCTCTTTATATAATTTATAACCTTAAAGTGATTATTTCAATAGCTGTAACTTCACAGATGATTACCTAGCTTCTGACTTTTGAGGCCATTTTTTCCAAGTCTGGGCAAGACTGGATGTGAAGGAGGCTAGCTTGTAGCCAGTGAATTGCCTTTACACAGAGCAGACCATCCATCCGTGTGACATAGAAACTATGTCCCCAATCCTGCTGTATTGGATCCCACTTTCTGGGTACAGAGCCGACATTGTTTAGTGAAAGGTTTAATTCCAGCCGAATTGTCATGGGACTGTAGTGATGGTTTTGTGCCACTGACACCATCTTGACTCAGTATGTTAATGAAAGGGTTGGCGTGACAAGGACATATGAACGTGATGAGCCTTTCTCATCAATAGTTACTATTTCAGATGCTCCTCATTTTACTTAGTGAGTATATAGTTCTCAAAAAGTTGAGTGTAACAAGATCACTGTAAATGGAGCCATTTCATGTGCACAGGGCAGCTCCGTCTTCTAAGAGAGTTTTGATGATGAGAGAAATGTTGACCTGGAACATGGTCTCAGTCCCTCCTTCCACGTTTTCAGGTCTCTTTTCCTCCATCCCCAGTGCAGGACTGTACTGATCCAGAGCAACATTCAGCTGCCACCACAGCAAGAAACGCCCACGTCTGTGAAAAAGGAAACATCCCGGGGTGTGGCTCACTCTGGGCGGGGGTTTCCCACCAAAAGGAATGGCAGTGTCACTTTTTAAAGACGACATCCAGCTTCATCCATGTCATTGCAAAGGACATGAACTCACCCTTTTTATGGCTGCTAAACTGCACATTCTGCACATGTATCCCAGAACTTAAAGTTAAAAAAAAAAAAGACGACATCCAGCAGGATTAGAATGATGTCTGTACCTGCTACCACGAGGCCAGCCAAAACAAAACCCACAACAAAACCCGAGGCCAGCCAAAACAAAACCTACAATAAAAGCGAGAGAAGACAAAGGTGTGCAAGATTGCGTACTTTACGATAGAAACCAGGTGGAGGCAACCATGCTTTACGATAGAAACCAGGTGGAGGCAATCGCATGTACGTAGCTAGAATAAAATAGGCAAATGCCATATTATGCAAATATATTTTGGAACTCATTGAAGACAAAGCACAAAGCAGAATTTTAATATGCAAATAAAAACTAGTTTTACAGAAAATATTTGCATGTGTGCTGAAAAGCCTACAGATTTAGGGTGTGGTAACGGAAAAAAGCAGACCCAATCAACTTGCTTGTGCCTCACAGAATCCCTGGGACTGACGGATTTCTGGCAGCTGGTAACTGAACTACGCAGCTCGTACGTGTGGACGTGTTTCCTGTGGATGTCCCACTTGCCGTATCACTCCTCCTTTTTGCAAAGTCAATGAAGGCATCTTGGCAGACGTGAGCCTGTGAGGGAGGCCCCCGCTGACAGGCTGTGGGCTGCTCTGAGGTAGTGGACTTCCACGAGTGGGTCCTGAAGACTTGGCACAGCCCCCATCTTGCCTTGATTAGATGCTCTCACCTGGCTGGTGCCACGGCCAGGCCGTACCTCCTCATCGGCCTGGACACCTGCCCTCCTGGAGCTTGGCTCCCAGTGCGGCTCCTTGGAGACAAGCTCTGGTGCCCCCTCGCTGCCTCTTCCCTCTCCTGCCCCCAAAGCAGCCAGTATTTAAGGACCCCGGCCCGAGATGCTGCCCATCTTTTTCCTTCCATGGCAGGTAGGCCACTGGAACTGTACGCCCTGGAATGGAGCTCAGAGCTCTTCAGCTGGTACCAGCATGGTTACTTCAGGGACACAGGTGCGTGTCTGAGCCTCCTGCAGGGCCGAGGCTCTCAGCTGCCTGCTTGAAATGCTTTGTTTACTCCTGTCTTTCCTCTTCTCTCACTCTTCTCCAGCCTTCCTGTGAACATAAAGGCACACCCGCTGCTTCACCAAGTTGGGGGACAGAGTGATCAGGGTGGATATTTTTGGGAGCAAATGAGCACGGTGGCCCTGTTCATCAGGGATCAAAACTGGGGATGATGCCTCCGAGACTGGTGTACAGACAGGAAGCAGGTGTTACAGGTGGGGAGCCACCTACTTAGGCTCACAGGTCCTTGTAGGAACTGTGGCAAGCTGGACCGACAGCCCCTTAGGAGCATATTCGGCCTGTGTGCTCCACATTCAGATGCACCTGGACCTGAATCCCCACCGCACCACTGTGAGTGAGCTTGAGCCACCGAACTCAGCTTCTCACCTGTAACCGGGGCTCCCATCTCCAGATCCCATGAGGTTATAGCAGAGATCATGTAAGACAGTAACATGCAAAGGTTAGTGTCTGCCAGAGCCCAGGAAACGTGATCCACTGTCATTCCCCTCCAGAAGTTCTATGGAAGCCACTGATGACAAGCACACATTTATTAATGTGTGCGCGTGATCTCTTCCCCAGGGCTGCGTTTCTCCTGAGGAGCCTTGGCTGTCAGAAGCAGCGTGGGGCCTGCAGCAGTGCCGTGTTCTGGCACCGGTCATGGAATTTATTATAAGGGGGGTACTGGGGAGAGACCACGAAGTGGTTAGGAGGGAAGGGCCGGGTTCCACCTCTTTCGGGGCTGGCAGGACCCTGATCCTTTCGGGGTGAGCTCTCATTGGCTGAGGAGGGTGTGGGGCCCTGCAGAGGTTGCCCCAGGGAACAGCACCTTGCACCCTCTCCTGCTCCCTGTGCCTGGGGAAACCACGCATTCTTGAATGGTCGCCTCCAGGGCTTATGATTTTGGGGAATCAACATGCAGCCCTCCCTGCTCCATCACCTCCCAGCAAGTCCCCAGGGGTTCGGCATCCCCAGCCCCTTTTATCTGTGGTCCCCACACTCAGCTGTCACTGCTGGGGGTCTTGAGTTGCAGCCCCATTTGGCGTTCATTACCAAAGGAGGGTGGGACACCAGGCATGTTTCGAGGGAATCAGCCTAGCGTTGGCAGCCGGATGGGATGAGGCTTTTCCAGGTGCAGGAGCACACGGGCCACAGGCGTCAGAGGAAGGGAGCAAGGCACACCTCTATCCTCCCCAGGAAATGGGATTTGCTGGCTGCAGAGGAGCCTGTGGGAGCTCCCTGATGCCCCGGAGAGGCCATGATGTGCTCTCAGAGGCTCAGCACCTGTCAGTCAAAGCTGAGGGTCGCCAGTGTGTTTGGGAGGTCGTGTGTCCTGCCTGGTGGATGCGTGTGAGGCTGTCAGTCACTCGGGCTGGCTCTCCAGTGCCTTGAGGAGCCTCCTGAAGAGGTCAAGCTCAGCCAAGCACTCAGGACCTTCACGGAGCTTCCAGGCCGAAGCTAGGAGCACCTTGTTTCATCAAGAGGCCGCAGCAGCCTGGCCCCACCTGAGCTCACGCCCGGCCTTCACACGCCTCCCTTCAGCAGCACCTCAGTTGACCCTCAGTCATTGCAGATTCGCCACTTGTGAAACTATCCACTTGCTGAATTCATTTTCCCCAAATCAGTACTTGGTGCTTTTATGGTCTTTTGATGACATTGGAAGAATGATGAAAAGTCTGTGTCTCCAAGGCCCAGGTTCCCAGCAGAGTGGCCACTGCCCTCTGGTTTCAGCTCATGCTGTAAACAAGTGCTCTCCACACCGTAGCTAGTCTCACATTTTCATGCTTTTTGTTAGAAATTTTGCTGTTAAACACAGCCTCAAGTGCCGTGAGAAAGTGCCGTTGTAGTCTTCCTGGGTGAGGGGAGGCGGTGCTGTGCCTCACGTTGAGAAGCTGCCCTAGGCGGTGACTTGGGTGTTGACATGGTTTGGCTCTGCGTCCTGCACAAATCTCAGGAGAAACTGTAATTCCCAGTGTTGGAGGAGGGGCCTGGTGGGAGGCAACTGGGTCACGGGGGCGGATTTCCCCCTTGCTGTTCTCGTGATCGTGAGTGAGTTCTCATGAGATCTGGCTGTTTGAAAGTGTGTAGCACCTCCCCCTTCTCTCTCTCTTCCTCCTCCCGCCATGTGAGACGTGTCTGCTTTCCCTTCTGCCATGATTGTAAGTTTCCTGAGGCCTCCCCAACCATGTGGAACTGTGAGTCAGTTAAACCTCTTTTCTTTATAAATTACCCAGTCTCAGGTATGTCTTTATAGCACTGAGAGAAAGGATTGGTACAAGTGTTAACAACCCATATTAAATCAGGTGTCTTTTAACAGAAACACACATAAAACAAGCTTACGTATTGATTGGCTGATGAAAATGGGACCAGAGGCTTTCAGGAACTTCACCAGAGGAGTGATGGTTCAGGACTCACTGACTCAATGTTGGCAGTGACTTGATGGAACATAATGACAGTGAGGAGCTGCCATCACTTTAGGATATCTCTTTCCTCATCCTTTCCGTCTGCCTCATTGAGCTGCCAACTCACTGCTGAGTCAGCACCACCCAGCAAAGATATTCCCAGATCCTGGACTTTCAGAAATGGTGTGAGATCATCAATATTTGTTGACTAGGCTGCTAAGTGTTTGGTGACTTTGTTTCGGAGCCATAGATGGCTGACACGCAGGCTTCATCCACAGAAGCAGGAGGCTGCACTAAAGACCATGCTGGATCCCTCGGCTGCTGGTCCTGGGGTCCTGTTGCACTTACCCTGTTGGCATGGTCTCCCCTCTGGAGCCTGACCCTCTGCCCATCACCTGTAGTGTCTGCAACGCAGGGAAACAGCTGGGCAGGGTTTGTTAGAGACAGCTGCTTGCGGGAGGGATGGGACTTCCTCTGCAGGCACAGCACTCATTGGCACTGCTCGGGGACTCTCAACTTTCAGAATTCTGAAGGCAACCCACAAATAGGTTGAGAATGTTAGTGTTTCCCCCAATTTAACAAAAGTAGAAATACCAAGTGGATACAATACAAAAGCTTACAACTTCATTTTGTCTTTTTTTTTTTTTTTTTTTTGAGACAGAGTTTCACTCTTGTTGCCCAGGCTGGAGTGCAATGGCACGATCTCAGCTCATGGCAACCTCTGCCTCCCGGGTTCAAGCAATTCTCCTGCCTTAGCCTCTCTAGTAGCTGGGAATACAGGCATGTGCCACCACACTTGGCTAATTTTGTATTTTTAGTAGAGACGGGGTTTCTCCATGTTGGTAAGGCTGGTCTGGAACTCCTGACCTCAGGCGATCTGCCTGCCTCAGCCTCCCAAAGTACTGGGAAAACAGGCGTGAGCCACTGTGCCCGGCCATTTTGTCTTCTTCATTATTCTCTTCCAGATAAGGTTTCTGGCTGCATGAATACCATTGCCCCCCTTTCACCTCGAAACTCAATCGCATAAACACTTTTGATTCATGTTTAGCTGGTGGTTATTAAGGGATCTAAGTCTTCTTGCCTCACCTTTCATAGAGAATCCCTTCTTGGGCAGAATGAGGCTGGCCTGAGTTCCCATCTTCACAGAACTATTTTGGCCTCTCCTTCCACCACTCTCTGGGTGTAGTGAGAATGAAGCTCTGGCTTCTCAGCAATGGTGGTTGGTGTTTAAAAACCTTCAACTGGTTTCAGGACAGGCACTGCTGGAGCTCCACACGAAGCTCTGCAGCCACGCCCAAGGGCAGCCTGTTCTGTTGGCCACACAGGGCCCTGCGTGTCACTTGTCATGTGTAACAAATCTCCCAAACAGCAGCCGGCCGCACCCCAAACCCACAGGCCTGCTTGGCCACCACATTCAGCAGCTGTTACCTTTGCTCATCAATGGCCGTTCAAACGGCTGCCTATTGATCGTGGTCCTAGAAAGGTACAGCTGAGCTCGTTAAAAGACGTTTGTCACAGAGCCGCAGGTTTCCATCTTGACCTTCTTGCCCTGGTTTTCATTCCTCCTTCTCTTCTCCCTACTCCCACATTCCTCCGACTCTCACTTTTGTTTGCAAACCTCTGGCAAAATGCAGCGTCATTCTTTTTAGGTCGTAACAGTCACGGTGGCCGTTGTGCTCCAGCTCTCAGGACATGGGGTCAAGGGCATGGAGGTCCCTTCAGGAGTTGCGGGAGGCTGGCTCTCCGCCTGTCCACGTGGGCAGGTCAAGGGAGTGGAGGTTCCGTCAGGAGTGGCGGGAGGCTGGCTCTCCACCTGTCCACCTGGGCAGGTCAAGGGAGTGGAGGTTCCGTCAGGAGTGGCGGGAGGCTGGCTCTCCACCTGTCCACCTGGGCAGATGAAGGGTGCAGAGGCGCCTTAAGGAGTGGCGGGAGGCTGGCTCTCTGTCTGTCCACTTGGGCCGATGCTATCTCCGAGCTGCAGCCTCAAATTGGCTTTGTGCATCTCAAGGCTGGGGAGGAGCCTGCATGGAGGTGCCGGTGTCTGTGCAGGGGCCACGGGATGCTGAGCTCAGGGCTGCTGTCTGGGCCCCTTAAATGGAAGAATGGAGTGCTGGGGAAATAGGATGGGCTGTCTTCCTGGAGAAGAAGAACCGGAGACCACAAATCCTGTTAGAAACCACGGACTGTGGACGTTAGAGGCCACACAGCCTCAGTTGCAGTGGTGACAGTAAATCTGCTCTTTTAAAATCCTTTATCTTAAAAATTCTCATGCACATCTAAATGTAAAGAGAGAAGGAGAGCGAATCCATCGTCCAGGCTGAAAAATTAGCCACATCCTGCCACCCTGCCTCCAGCTGTGTCCCCACATGCTTTAAAATACATCACAGACAACATGTCATCTCTTCCATCTATTTCGTGTCTCTAGCAAATGGGTTCTCTTCTTCACATCACCGCAGTGTAGTCATTTCACCTGACAGTTAGTGATGATTCCCTAATGTCATCCAATACCCAGTCCGTGTTCACTTTCTCTGGTGGCCTCTGAAGGTTTTTTGACCAAGGATGTGCGGCGTGCTTGCGTTGGACTCTGAGCACGCCCAGCTGGCCTCCGGACGACACATCTCTGAATGTCCTCAGTCTTCAGCCGTTTCCTACCCCTGTGAAGTGCATTTTAACTGAAGACACCGGGTCATTCTTCCTGTAGAATTTTCACTCTGTTTACCTGACGCTTTTCTTGGGCCTTAATGTTGGCATTTCCCCAAATCCCATCCTTGACCGCCTTGTCCTCTGCCTACACTTTCGTCCTGGTTATCACATTTATTCCTAGGACTCTAATTGAGAACTCAATGCTAATGGCTCCCAAGTCTGTATATTTTCCCCAGCTCTCTGTCTTGAGATCCAATGGTATCTAAGAGTGCGGGATTTCTCTGCTTAGATAACACATAATAACTCAAACTTAAAATGTCCAATTCTGAGCTCATCCTCCTCTCCTTCAAGCCTGTTCCTTCCCCTGCCCCATACTCCTTGAATGAGGATCTGCTGGTGTTTCAGACACAGCAAGCCCTGCAACCACTGGAGAATGTGCCCATTATGGAACCGACCATTGGTGGGAACCTGGCTAGGGGCTCCTTCCTCTAGGGCGTGCGCCTGTGGGAATGCGAGGAGGGTCACTAGTGCACGTGAGGCCCTGGCAATGGGGAGGAGGCCCGAGAGCCGCCAGCTGTGTGCAGGAGCTCCAGCTCCACCCAAGCCCAGAGCATAGGGCAGGACACAGATGTCGGAGGGAATAGCCCACAGTGGACCCAAGTCCTTTCCAAAGTGCAAGAGAGAAAATACTGTCCGCCGAGACAAGGGTTGCGCACACACCTCTGCAGCGGCTTTGGGACTAAGTTTGCTGTGTGCAGATGTGAGTAACTCCAGCCCAGGCTGTTTTGCCTTCTCCCTGGAAGCCTGGAATAACGATACCACCAGAGGTTTGTTTTGCCAGTAGTTCTCCATTTTTATGGTGAAGGACGGGGACCCTGTGCGCATGGAGACTTATCTCTGGGAAGGATGAGGAAGGAGCTCAGTCTTTCTGAATTTTATGGCTTAGGTTTCTAAAAACTTTTGCAATAGAAAAATGTGTAGTTATAAAGAATAAAATCTTAAAAAGTAACTAGGTGACTAAGGTGGAATGTGGACTGACAAATTCATTTGAGGCTTTTTAACTATTCAGTAAAATAAAGCGATGAGGACTCTGTATCAGTTACCTGTTGGTGCTGTAATAAGTTACCGCACATGTAGTGGCTTAAAACAACACAAACATATTATCTTACGGTTCTGGAGAGCACAAGTCCAGCCTCAGTTTCACTGGGCAAAGTCAAGGTGCTGGTGGGCTGGTTCCTGCTGGAGGCCTCACAGCAGTGTGCGTTTCCTTGTTTTCCAGCTTCCAGGGGCCTGGCCCATTTGTCTTCAAAGCCCGTGGCTCCAGCCTCCGCTTCCGCCACCGTGGGGCCTTCCCTCTGACGCCTCCCTCTTACGGGGACCCTGGTGATTACCCAGCGTAAACTGGGCCCAGGGTAATCCGGGATAATTTCCTGTCTCAAGGTTCTTAATCTCATTTGCAAAGTCCCTTTTGCCTCACAGGTCACAGAATCCTAGGTTCTGGGGATTAGGATGTGGCCATATCCCGGGGGAGGTTATGACTCAGCTACCACAAACATCACATCAAATTGGCTCGTACGACTGCGTAGATCTTAAATAACAATGGGTCCTTCCTGAGGCTGATTTCCGCTCACTCTCGCTTCTCGTTAGAAACATTTTTGTGTTTCCTTTGCAGCAGCTTTTCCTCCTCATAGCTGTCCTGCATCTGACATCAGGTTTCCTTGTTTGCAGGCCTGCCCTGCTCCAGGTACTGATCCAGAAAGAGCTTTGGGAGCTCCTTTTGGGGGCTCAGTTTCCTATGGCTGAGGAGGTAGCTTCTGGGGCCCTTGCCACCACCCGAAGGCTGTAGGCCCTGCTCCCCGGCTGCCTCCCGCCGGCTCTCGCATGGCCCAGCCCTCCCCTTCCGGGCATCTGCCTCGCCTTGCAGTAGTGAGGCCGGGACAGCCTTGTCCATCTCCCCCGCGCTGCTCAGCAGAGCCGCTGGCTCCTCCTCTGCTGGCCTCAGCTCCCACTTTTCCTGCTGATATTCCTCAAAAGTCACAGAGCTCTAGGACCTCCACAAGCTCTTGCAGGTGGGAAGGAGAGGGACTGGAGTGAATCTGTTCCCACATTCCCAAGGCTGACACGTGTGGCAAGGAGGTCACATTCCCTGTGATCCCTGAGCGTCTCTGCCATTAGAGCAGGGCCACTGCCACGGGCCTCTGTGTCTGAGCCGCACCCCTGCCTGGGGACTTAGCTACTCTGTAGGCCCTGCTGCTCTGGGCCTAGCTCCCCCGGAGGTGTGAGCCCTCCTAGCATGTTCTGCTGATTGATGTTCTTACTCTGCACAGTACCGGCCCTTGTCCTTCTCTTCCAAAATGAAGAGAGGCTCCCAGGGAGGAGGACCCCATGGGGGCTGCTCGGGCTTCTTGAACTCCAAGGTTTAGATGTTATAAAAGTAGTTCTTGCGGTACACACACAGCCATGTGTGTGGGTGTGTGCATGTGTGTAGATGTGTGCACATGCTTGGTTTGTGCATTTATGTGTTGTGTGTGCATGTGTACGCATGTGTGCATGTATGTCTGTCTATCTGCATGTATGTGGTTTGTGCATGTGCATGTGTGTGAAGGTGTGTGCATGTGTGTGTGCATCTCTATGCAGGTGTGTGCATATGTTAGCATGTGTATATACATGTGTTGATTTGTGTGTAGGTATGTTGGCATGTGTGTATACGTGTGTCCATTTGTGTGTAGGTGTGTCGGCATGTGTGTATACGTGTGTCCATTTGTGTGTAGGTGTGTCGGCATGTGTGTACACATGTGTGGATTTGTGTGTAGGTGTGTTGGCATGTGTGTATACCTGTGTCTATTTGCGTGTAGGTGTGTTGGCATGTGTGTATACCTGTGTCTATTTGCGTGTAGGTGTGTTGGCCTGCGTGTATACATGTGTCCATTTGTGTGTAGGTGTGTTGGCCTGCGTGTATACGTGTGTCCATTTGTGTGTAGGTGTGTTGGCCTGCGTGTATACGTGTGTCCATTTGTGTGTAGGTGTGTTGGCATGCGTGTATACGTGTGTCCATTTGTGGCATGCGTGTATATGTGTGTCCATTTGTGTGGTGTGTTGGCATGCATGTATACATGTGTGGATTTGTGTGTAGGTGTGTTGGCATGTGTGTATACATGTGTCCATTTGTGTGTAGGTGTGTTGGCATGTGTGTGTTGTGCACATGTGTATACATGTGTGCATATGTTGCTTGTGTATGTGTGCATGTGTGTGCACACACGTGCCCTGGAGCATGCACACCTTGTAGGGCAGCTCTGGGACAGCTCCCACACCCCCTGAGCTCAGGCGCGGCTGCTCTTTGCTGGATCTGGGCTCATTGCCCTGTCTGACGGGGCTTTCCAGGATCCCTCCTGCTCCAGGGTTCCTTCTCCCCTTTTTGCATTCTGTCTCTATCCTTCTCTTGGGTCGTGTGTCTGAATGCTAACTACAGAAAGGCCGGCAGTTTCCCTGAGGGAGCCCTCAGTTCCCATGGGAATCAGGCCCTGTGAAGCGATAATTGGAGGAGTGTGGGGGAGAGAAGGTTGTCAGCACCTCCTCATGGGAAATCCACTCACGTCTCAGCTGCAGTGAGCATGCGCCCTGGCAGCGCTGGGCCCCGTCGGTGTGCTTGGTGTTGGGGTACAACCCCACACACGGATTTGGGCTGTTTTAAGGACCAGCCAGGTCTGCTTTGAACCTGCTCTGATGGGTTGAAAGCAAATGAATAACACGTTGGGCTACAATCATGTGATTCAGTTTTATGCTTTTAGAATTCGCTTTGTCTACTCTCTATTCTGACCATAGGAATAGGAGATGATGTTGAAAATATTTATTAAATGTAAAGCCCAGGGCGCCATGGATTCGGGCAGTCTGGGTAGCTGCCTGCCCCAGTGACCACAGGGCTGCCCTGGGCCCATGTTGGCTTTGGAAGCAGGTAGTTGTTCAAAGATAAGTAATGGCAATAGGTCAGCTTGTTTAGCTGCCCAGGGGTATGTATTGCCGGGAACTCTTTCTGGGTGATGATGTGGGAAAATGTCACTCACGGCCACGATGAACCTATTCTGAAAGTCATCCAGGTGACGGTGGCATCGGTGGGGTCCGGTTCTCATCCTGGTGCTGGGACCAGCCCACAGCTGCCTCCCTGGAGCATCCTGACTGCATCCCAGGGCTTTGGGTTCTTGCTGGTCATCCCCTGAGGGTGGAGAGTGGGGCCGTGGCCACTCACCCGCTTTTTACTTGCATGATCTCATGGCTTCTGGTCACTGAGAGGTGCAGGTGTGTAGCCTGATTAGAACCCCTGCCCCTCAAAGCTTGCCTGTTCTGTGGCTTGTGCTTAAGGCCTGGCCGCGGGGAAAGGTGCTCAGCAAGGGTGGCTTGTGCTGACGGAGGTGCCTTCCAGCACACCCCAGGCATCCTGTGCTGAGGCCTTGGGTTTGGTCTTTTGGAAGCTGAATCACTGAACAACCAGCCTATCAGTCAGGGTTCTCCAGAGAAACAGAACCAACTGGATACACAGTTCAAAGAATTTGTTTTTAAAAATTGGCTCATGTGGTTGTGGGGGCTGGCATATCTGAAATCTGCAGGGAGGCTGGAGTCAGGCAGGCTTCTGTATTATGGTCTTGAGGCAGAGCTCCTCTGGGAAACCTAAGTTTTACTTTTACTCAGGTTTTACTCCTTCAACTGATTGGACACGGCCCACCTGCATATGGAGGGGAATCTGCTTTACTCAAAGTCAATTGATTGTAGTTGTCAATCACATCTGCAAATGCATCCACAGCAGCAACTGGACTGGTGTTTGACCAAACAACAACTTGGTGGCATAATAGCCCACCAAGGTGACACAAAATTCACGATCATACCCAGTCTGGAATTTCTTTCAATGGTTGTACTTGAGTATTATTTCCTGAACTTTAACAGCAGTTTTCTTCAAACACAGTCATGTAAGTTCAAGTTTTTAATTTACTTTAAAATGGTTGTTGAGAAAATTGTGCTTTAGTGAAGCACCTAATGCCCCTATATTTGTACCATGTGAGAGATTTCTCTTGAAAATTAGTGTTAAGAATATATTTTCTTTTCCTGAGAAATAGAAACTAAATGTTTTGTGATAAACCATGTTTACATTTTTGCCTTGGCTGCTAGGGAGCTCAAAGCCAAATTTGATTTATGATTATAAGGATTATGTTGATTTTCTATTTTTTAAAAAGCCAATTTCTCCCATATATCCCTTACCCATTTCCTTCTGAATTCCCATTTGCATTGTCTATTTTTTTGTCAGCTACATCAAAACTTTTTCAAAGGCATACAATACAAATACATTTCCATAAATAAATTCTTTCAATGCTCTCAAATAAATGGGTCTGAACTTAACATTTTGATAGCACAAATGTGTTTAAAGTCAGCCTTCAGTAACCATCATAAAAAGTAATGTGTTCAATTCTCTTTAAATTGTCATTATGTTCTGGTTGGCAATAATTGTAAGTAGCTACTTCTTTCTGTATATCAAAAATTTTAGTAGCATTTACACAAATTATATATTAAAATTTTTGGTACACAGAAAGGATAGAACTACTAAATCTTGTATATATATTATGTATGAAGTCTCCTTTTTTTTTTTTTTTTTAGTATTTATTGATCATTCTTGGGTGTTTCTCGGAGAGGGGGATGTGGCAGGGTCATAGGATAATAGTGGAGAGAAGGTCAGCAGATAAACACGAGAACAAAGGTCTCTGGTTTTCCTAGGCAGAGGTCCCTGCGGCCTTCGGCCTTCGGCCCTGTTTGTGTCCCTGGGTACTTGAGATGAGGGAGTGGTGATGACTCTTAACGAGCATGCTGCCTTCAAGCATCTGTTTAACAAAGCACATCTTGCACCGCCCTTAATCCATTTAACCCCGAGTTGACACAGCACATGTTTCAGAGAGCAGGGGGTTGGGGGTAAGGTTATAGATTAACAGCATCCCAAGGCAGAAGAATTTTTCTTAGTACAGAACAAAATGGAGTCTCCTATGTCTACTTCTTTCTACACAGACACAGTAACAATCTGATCTCTCTTTCTTTTCCCTACATTTCCCCCCTTTTCTTTTCGACAAAACCGCTATCGTCATCATGGCCCTTTCTCGATGGTCGCTGTCTCTTCGGAGCTGTTGGGTACACTTCCCAGATGGGGCGGCCTGGCAGAGGTGCTCCTCACTTCCCAGACGGGGTGGCAGCCAGACAGAGGTGCTCCTCACCTCCCAAACGGGGTGGCGGCCAGGCAGAGATGCTCCTCACCTCCCAGATGGGGCAGCCCTGCAGAGGCGCTTCTCACTTCCTCCCAGATGGGGTGGCCGGGCAGAGGCGCTCCTCACTTCCCATTCGGGGCAGCCGGGCAGAGGCGCTCCTCACTTCCTCCCAGATGGGGTGGCCGGGCAGAGGTGCTCCTCACTTCCCATTCGGGGCAGCCGGGCAGAGGCGCTCCTCACTTCCTCCCTGATGGGGCGGCCGGGCAGAGGCGCTCCTCACTTCCCAGATGATGGGCGGCAAGGCAGAGACGCTCCTCACATCCCAGATGGGGTGGCGGCCGGGCAGAGGCGCTCCTCACTTCCCAGATGGGGCGGCCAGGCAGAGGGGCTCCTCACATCCCAGACAATGGGCGGCCAGGCAGAGATGCTGCTCACTTCCTAGACGGGGTGGCAGGCGGGCATAGGCTGTAATCTTAGCACTTTGGGAGGCCAAGGCAGGCGGCTGGGAGGTGGAGGTTGTAGCGAGCTGAGATCACGCCACTGCACTCCAGCCTGGGCAACATTGAGCACTGAGTGAGCGAGACTCCGTCTGCAATCCCAGCACCTTGGGAGGCCGAGGCGGGCAGATCACCCGAGGCCAGGAGCTGGAGACCAGCCCGGTCAACACGGCGAAACCCTGTCTCCACCAAAAATACAAAAACCAGTCAGGAGTGGCGGCACGTGCCTGGAATCCCAGGCACTCGGCAGGCCGAGGCAGGAGAATCACCGGAGCCCAAGGGACAGAGGTTGCAGCGAGCCGAGATCATGGCAGTACAGTCCAGGCTCCGCAAGAGAGGGAGACTGTAGAAAGAGGGAGATGGGGAGCAAGACCGAGAGGGAGAGGGAGAGGGAGAGGGAGAGGGAGAGGATGTATGAAGTCTCCTAAGTTGAATTCTGTATGTCTTCATTATTTCAAAATTTGCTCATAAAAGAAGTAATCAACCGTTTGTAATTCAGCAGACCCGGGATATGACACCTTTCTAGGGCACTGGAAAACTAACTCACTTTGATTCCATTTTTAAAGCTGGATTTTGATGTTTGGTTTTCACTCATGGAACAGCTGTCCTGCTTGATAGTGTGCTTGGTACTTTACATGCTCACTCACAATTCTCAGACTGTCAGGCACATGGCTGGGGGCAGCACACCTGCGCAAGGTCACAGTACTTGTGAGAGGCATCACCGAGACTTGGCAGTTGCCTGCAGAGCTTGTGCATGCTCCTCAGGCTGCTGTGCCTCCTGCCAGAGTGCTGAGCTTCTTCAGGCCACTGTGCCTCCTGCCAGAGTACTGAGCTTGCAGAGCTTGTGCATGCTCTTGAGGCTGTTGCGCCTCCTGCCAGAGTGCTGAACTTCCTCAGGCTGCTGCACCTCCTGCCAGGGTGCTGAGCTTCCTCAGGCCACTGTGCCTCCTGCCAGAGTGCTGAGCTCACAGAGCTTGTGCATGCTCCTCAGGCTGCTGCACTTCCTGCCAGAGTGCTGAGCTTGCTCTCGGACAGCAAGTGAGAATTTGCTGGGGATCAATGATGAGATTCTCTTTCATAGAAGTGAGGAAGGGATCACTGGCGTGATGCTCAGCTGGCGGCCTGGCTTTGGGAAGTGGATTCATGCATCACCTGTTTCAAGGTGTTAGACACCTGGTGTTAGACACAACATGATCTGAGGACAGACGGGCCCTGGGTTGTGGAGGGAGCCTGGCGTGCTGAGGCTGACCTGGCCACAGAGCTTCAGGAGGGAGAGCTCCTGAAGGTGGAGCTGCCACAACAGGAGCCCCCACCACCACCTACACACAAAGCCACATCCTAGGAGCCTCAGCCGGGTGCCTGGTGCTCTGTGGATTCCCCGTTTAAACCCTGCCTGGCACGCTGGGGCATAGCAGTAACGGTCGCCATTCTCACTTCCCAGGTGAGGAGGCCGAAGGGCAGGGAGGCCAAGCGTGTCTTCCTCATGTGTGACAACACGCCTCCCACAGCTGTCAGGGTCTGTGTGTGGAGCTGTGCCAGGGCCTGCTGTGGCTGGCCGGCTCGGGGAATGGGTCCACTCAGCTTTCTTAGTCCAGGACCAGAGGAAGGGCCAGACCTGGAGAATCTCTGCATGGGTGGGGGTGTGCCGGGGTGGGCAACAAGAGGCCAAAGGCTGCCCCAGCTTTCAGGGCCCCTCGCCAGCCCTTGGCATCCTCCAGGCCCAGGTGGCCCAGGGTGTCTTCAGGCACAGTGGCCGGGAAGCTGGAAGGGGGCAGCTGTGAAAGGGCCGAGAGTTTCTCCTCCGCAGTTTTCTTCCTCCTGCTTTGCAGGGCAGAGCCTGCTTGATGGAATGTTTTTCAAGCATTGCTTTCTGCAGGCCCTGAGCCTCCTCCTGACTCACATAGACCTGTGTACGCATGTTCCCTGGGGCGGCGTGCCTATGTGCCTGTGGGAAGAGTCTTGTCAGTCACACACTGCACAGCACAGACAGTGTGCCCCGGACTGGGTGGGCCGCTGGCTGCTGTCCTGGGCAGGGGCAGCATCTTTGCCCAGAGGTGAATCAGCATTTTCCTCCCTGTGCAGCTGTTGAAAGAGGGGAGTTAAGGACGGGGCAAGGAATGAAAGACCCCAGCCGCCCCCATCTGCTGCGGCCCTGAGCCCGCGAGCCCCAGTGCTGGTGTCTACACGGCCCTTCCTCTTGGGCTCCAGAGCCTTAGGATCCCCTGAAGCTACAGGCTCCCCAGAGCATAGCCCCAGCATCAGAGACCCAGGTTGGAGCGGCTGCCAGGAGGGTCCCCAGCTGTCCACACCCAGACTTCCAGCCCTCCTGCTCTGCTGGCCCCAGGCTCATCTGACACCCCGCATTTCTGGGGTGGGCTGTGGCTCCCGGAGTTCTCACCACTGCCTCCCTGTCTCTCCCCTTCTCCTCTGTGGCTGCCGGGAGTTCTCATCGCTGCCTCCTGTCTCTCCCCTTCTCCTCTGTGGCTGCCGGGAGTTCTCATCGCTGCCTCCCTGTCTCTCCCCTTCTCCTCTGTGGCTGCCGGGAGTTCTCATCGCTGCCTCCCTGTCTCTCCCCTTCTCCTCTGTGGCTGCCGGGAGTTCTCACTGTTGCCTCCCTGTCTCTCCCCTTCTCCTCTGTGGCTGCCGGGAGTTCTCATCGCTGCCTCCCTGTCTCTCCCCTTCTCCTCTGTGGCTCCCGGAGTTCTCACTGCTGCCTCCCTGTCTCTCCCTGCTCCTCTGTGGCTGCCGGCCCCATCTTTCCAGGCTGTGGCTTCCATCTTCCCCTGCTCTGGAGGGGCTTCTGGTGCTTGTGCAGGGGGCCCTGGCCCTTCCTTGCATTTAAGACCTGGGCAGGTCCTGTCTTACAAGTGCCAGTTCAGGTTCTTTGCAGCCCAGTGCTGAGCAGCTTCTTTGCCCATCTGAGCCGCCTCTTCCTCATCCATGTAGATGGAAACAGTAACCGTGTTTGTGAGCTGTGTGTGGAAGGGCACAGCACGGGGCCTGGTGGGGCTGACAGGTGCTGAGTGCATACCCCCACCATCGCTGTCATCATCTGTGGGGCTGGGCAGCCGTGACTGCATCTTCTCCTGGTCACAGCATCCTGGGCAGCCAGGTGGGGCTCCGGGGGTCCAGCTGATGAGACGTCCAGTCAGGGCCTGGGGAGCCTGTTGGCCCCATCCGCCTTCCCTGTCGGCTGTGACCTCGGAAGTCTCGTGTTGGAGATGCGGGAGCTACAGTGTGGATCCCTGAGCCAGAGCCTAGAGGGACCTTCTGGAAACAGGAAATGCTGCTTCCATGTCATGTGGGCAGGAAGTGCTGCTGTTACAGCACCCGCCTCACCTCACTGTGCAGCAGCTGAAACTCAGTGTGAGGCCTGAATTTCCCATCTGTGAGGACCCTCCAGGTGCTCCTCAGTGTGCAGAGCCCTGCCCGTCACGAGATCCCCACAGGAATGAGGCAGGCAAGGCCTGTGCAGCCCCCATGAGCCTCAGCCATGCCCGGTTCAGGTAGCTGGAGATGGGGCTTTTCCCACACTGTCTCTCACTTTGCTCCTCTCCCCTGAATAAAGGCAGAATGAGATGGGATCCCTCAGGAGCCCCTGATATGGTTTGGCTCTGTGTCCCCACCCAAATCTCATCTAGAATTGTGATCCCCAGTGTCGAGGGAGGGACCTGGTGGGAGGTGATTGGATCATGGGGGCGGTTCCCCCAGGCTGTTCTCATGATAGTGAGGGAGTTCTCACGATATCTGATGGTTTAAAGGTGGCAGTTTCCCCTGCTCTCTCTCTCCTGCCACTTTGTGAAGAAGATGCCTGTTTCCCTTTAGCCTTCCACATGATTGTAAGTTTCCTGAGGCCTCCCCAGCCATGAGCAACTAAGTCAATTAAACCTCTTTCCTTTCTAAATTAACCAGTCTCAGGTAGTATCTTTATAGCAGTGTGAGAATGGACTATTACTTTTCTGGATGACTTGAGGAATAATTCTAGAGTTTAGGTTTAAAGACCTACCCTATGACAGTAAACATTCAAATTTTGAGCTTGGTTTTCCTTAGACCGGGGCTCCAAATGTCATTTCTATGGGACACCCAAAATAGCAAGTGAGACATGGTACTGTATATTAAGATATAATTATGTAGTTAATGATAACTGGTATAGTTTAAAATATAAATTAGTATAAAATATAAAATAGTTTAAAATATAAATTATATAAATTGGTATAGTTTAAAATATAAAAATTGGTATAGTTTAAAATATAAATTCCTTTGTAAAGGAATAATTCTGAGGATGGTTTGTAGCTTTCACCAGTGTTTCAGGAAGATGTGTGATGTCAAATGTTTCACAGTCTTGATTTGGTGCCTATCTCTTACATTTGAGACTTCCCTAGGCCAGTGGTTACTAAACTTCACTGTGCATTCAGATCACACGTGTTTGACGAATGCAGATTCCTGGGCTCTGCCATGCCACAGATCTGGAATTAAGCAGGGCTTCTGATTTTAAGCAGGTGACAATAATGCCGACGTCTTTGGTTTGGCATCTGGTCGACCCTTTTCCTGGGATGTGCCTGGGGGAATAGCAGGATCTGTGCCCATCATGCCTGCCTGCATGGCTCTGTGTCTCTGCGATGTCCACGGAAGATGACAGCAGTTTCTGAGCATTGAGAATCAATGACATCCTGTTCAAAGAGCACGTGGGTTCCAGGAAGATGTGAGCATTTAGACAACCCGTCCTGGAGCCCCGAGTCATGACGGGCCAGTTGCGAAACAAAACACATGAGGAGCCCCTGTGTTTCTTGCCCGCCATTTGTGGGCAGCAATTCCCCAAGCAGGGAGCATGCGTCCACTTGCTGTGAATGTGCTGTGCTCACCACTGGGGACAAAAGACTCCCTGAATGGGGACACAGAGCTGGTGCTGGCCCCGAGGTGGGGACGGTCAGCAAAGAGCAGAGTCAGCCAGGGAGGGAGAGCGGGAGAAATCCTGAAGGAGTTAATTCTTCTCGCAGTCATGGTGCCCCATTCTATGGGCAGCGTTGGCTGGAAGTGCCAGGAAAGATTAGTGTCTGCCTTCACTGGAGTCACCCACTTCTTTTAGCTGAGAGGATGCTGGGTTTTGACGCACTGCATTGTATAATCAGTAATGGGTTGTTAATGTTCTGTAGGCTGTTTCGTTTATCCTTGGATAAACATTAACCGAGTGTAGTTACATACATTAATACATGACCGTACCGTCACACACATGTTCTCATGGGTGTGGACACCTCACTCCATCTGTCTCATGTCTACGTTTTAAATATTTAACAAGGAGAACGCGATGTTATGGGAAAGCAGCTCCAGATCTCGACACTTTGGCCTGAGGAAATCGTTTTGCCTTCTTATGTTTAGCTTCCTGCTTTTATTTTTAGCAACAATAAACACACACAGATACTCAGCTCTGAAAACCCTTTCTGCTCTGCTCTGTCTGTGTGACCCCCATCCTGGGTGTACCTGGGGTTTTGTGTCTCCGCAGTCTGGTTTCCCAGCAATGGGGGGAAATCCAGCCATTCATTTGCATTTTTTTCTACCCTGTCATCAAACCAGGGGCCATGCTGGCCTTGGCCAGTCTCTAAGGACAAATGCTGTGGGCGCTCTGGAGAGCTGGGAGCAGCCCCAGGTCCTGGCTCTTGGCTGCACCCTCAGCACCACTGGCTTCACTCCTGTAGTGCGCAGACTTGGGAGATGGCCCCATGCCCTTGTTCCAAACAGCATAGCTGCGAACAGAATTCACCGGTGTCTTTACCCTTCACCTGCACACTTGGCGTGCCCTCAGTCTCTGTGGTGTCTGTGTGTGAGTGTGTGGGGTGGGTAGGTGTTTGGGGGGAAGGTCAGAGTGCCACACAAATGCTTTCTCAGGTTGAGAAGAGGAAATGGGCCTATCTGGAAGCAGCAGGGAGGTTGGCCTTGAGTGAAGCGTCAGCACACAGAGAATGTTCCCTGGCATGTTCACACCTGCACAACCATGCACATGCTCTCGGATGAGCACCTCCCTGTGTGTGCCTGGGCTGCCTGGAGGTGAGGGGTGGGCCAGTGAGGGTCCTTTGTAGCGATATACTGCAAACAAGCTGAGCTGGGGGTGGCGCTGAGGGTCCCTTCCCTCCGTCCCTGCCACCCTTTCTGGAGCCTCCTTCATGGCCAGGTGCAAACCTGCCTTTGCCTGGAGCTGCTCTGGCACCGCTCCGGCTTCCAGCTGAGTTCTGCTCCCTCCCACCCCCACCCCACAGCCTCCCGCTCAGGCAGGGACGATGCCTCTCCGCAGGTCAGGCAGCAGCACAGGCTGCTGGCCGGGGCAGCCGTCACTCACCCCAAGGCCCAAGGACACATCCCTGGGGCTGAGAGACCAAGGTCGCTGTGGTACCTGGGTCTTCAATTAGTGGCCCAGCAGGCGGTGGCCCCACTCACCCGGCCTTCCTTCCTATCTTCCGGATCGGCTTCAGGACAACACTGTGTTTCCACCGGTATAGGCTCCCTTGGCACCAGTAACACACATGCACACACACTCACACCCACACCCACGCTCACACTCACCACACACAAACATATGCACACACGTGCTCACACTCACCACACACAAACACATACGCACACACATGCTCACACTCACCACACACAAACACGTATGCACACAGATGCTCACACTCACCACACACAAACACGTACGCACACACATGCTCACACTCACCACACATAAAAACACATGCACTCACACACACGCTCACACTCACCACACACAAACACATACGCACACACATGCTCACACTCACCACACATAAAAACACATGCACTCACACACTCACACTCACCACACACAAACATACACACACCACAATATAAACACAGATGCACATACACTCTTACCCACACACCACACACGCACACATACACCACACATATAAACACACATGCACACACACAAGCACACGCACCACACACAAACACATATGGACATACATGCACACATACACTCACACCCACACACAGACACACACACAGGCATATACATGCACACACTCACACATGTATGTGCACACACTCAAGCATTGACACACACAAGGCACATATGCACACGCATATTTTCCAAGCACACTCACACTCACACTTGCACTCCTGCACACCTGCACAAACACATGCACAGGCAGCCGAGGCTGGGTTGTGTCCAGTGCACATGGCATCCTGGTGCTCACAGCTTCTCAAGGAACCCACAGAGTCCATGTCTCACCAGCAACCCCCACCCCTCACGCCCCCTCCCTGGTGCTCCTTCCCCCTGCAGCCGGGAGAGACAGGTCCACAGAGAGAACCTGTGGGGGACGTGCCTGAGGCCGCTCACCGCAGCCAGACTGAGCTTCTGTCAGTGGCCAGGGTTGGGGGCTGGTACAGAGGAGCCCCTGGGATAGGAGGGGCCAAACAGGAATTGGACCCCAGCAACCCAGGCCCATGGCCACGGGCAGGTCATCCCTTTGCAGGTCGCGTTGGCCTCACCTGCAGATGGGTGATGAACCAAACATGGGGCATGGGAAGTACCTGTTGAGGAAGGATGTCAGTGTTGGGGACACTGTGGGGACAGTGGTCAATGACAAGGCTCCGGCGAGGTGTGCGGCAGGACTCAGATGCCTGCCGGGTCTGAGCACAGATGCATTTGTGCTCACCTGGTTTGCCACTGTGGTGTTGGCAGGTGCACGGGCCAGTGCTTCTTGACGTCTTGATCTTGCCGGTGGAGTCACAGCTGGGTGGGCGGCTTGGGAGCCCCGCCTCGCATCTCTGCACCTGTGCCTTCCAGCAGGGTTTGCTGGAGCTGTGGCAGCAGGGCAGAGCCTCTGGACGTGCAGTTAGGATTGGCTGTCTGCCAAAAGGTGCACCTGCTGGCAGCAGAGCCGGAAGCAGCAGTTCTTTTGAGAAGCAGGCATTTATTAAGTGCTTGCTGTGTGCAGGTGAACAAAAAAGCATTTGCTAATGAGACAGTTACTCATCCAAACAAATACGCGTCTCGACCGCACACTTGTATTCGTCCGGGTTCTCCAGAGAAACAGTCCAATGGGATAGACAGAGGGACAGATAGATAATAGGTAAATAGACAGACAGGGTCAGTGGGTGAATAAATGGATGGATGGTTGGATAGACAGGCAGATAATGAGAGATAAATAAACGGACAGATAGAGATTATTATAAGGAATTGGCTCCTGAGATTGTGGAGGCTGAAAAGTCCCAAGATCTGCAGTTAGCAAGCTCGAGGTCCCAGGAAGGCCAATTCAGTTCAAATCCGAAGGCCAAAAAGACCAAGGTCCCAGCTCCAGCAGTCAGGCAGGAGTGCCCTCTTCCTTGGGGCAGGGTTGGCCTCTTTGGTCTCTTCAGGCCTTCAGCTGATCGGCTGAGGCCCACTCACATTGGGGAACATGGTCTGTTGTACTGAGTCTACTGATTCAAACGTCCATCTCATCCAAATGCACCCATGCAGACTGAGTATCTCGACACTGTGTGGCCCGGTCAGGTCGACACACAAAATTCACCCTCACCTGCTTGGCCTCAGAACCGCACCACGGGGGCAGGGTTGACTCTGACTCCCACAGCTCCCTCCTCTGCCCCTGGATCTGGCAGCTGCTGCCATCATGGATGTCCTGTGGGGGCTCAGGCTGTGTGCTTTCCCCAGAGAGCTGAGTTTCAGGAAAATCCACGTGGAGCCTTTCTTTTCTGTTGTCAAGGAGAGAAGCCTGGTGTCATCCATGGGAAGAGGCGGCCATTGGCAGAATCCTGGGAGGGTCTGGCAGCTTCCCTGAGTGCCATGGAGGCCAGGATTTGTCCCATAGCCGTGGCTCTCAGCCACCCCACCTTGCATGTCCACAGGGTCAGTCTCTGCGTGCAGCTGGTGTTGGACTGAGGGGACAAGGCAGAAGCCCCCCTGGGCCATGCCACAGCACACAGTGCCAGCGCATTTGCCTCTGAGGCCCCAGGCCAGGGCCTGTCTGAAGTGCCCCAGGACTGGGTGAGATTTGACTCCAGGAGCACAGGGAAGTGCCTGGGAAGACTCGGTTAAACTAAAGCAAGCCACAGGGTGTCTTCAATTCAAAATGGAATTTTTCAAAACATTTTAACGTTTCTGAAATCAGAAACTTGACATGGCAAGATTGATGTCCTGATACGTAAAATCGTGGAGGCCGGGTCAGATGAGGGGCAGCAGGTGCCAGCTGAGGCCCGGCTGTGCCACCGTGGCAGGAGGGGCCCCTCTGCAGCTGCACGCAGCCTTGTGATGGGTGGGAGGGGGGCAGTGGACGCTTGCTGAGGGGCAGCAGGGATGTCTCCTTCCTCGTCCAGGCCTCACGGCCACACAGGGCTGGGCACTCGCCACCCTGGCTATCATCCTCTCCCAGGCAGACCCTGGAGTCTGACCACACTGAATCCTGACATTCATTTCCTTAGATGAATGCTTCTGATAGGAGTTTTGTGATCTTCTAGGATGGATGGAGGGATTTGCTTGTCATATGCTAGTTAGTTACCTGTAAATGGTATATTTGATGTGCCAGGCATCCTGCCCGGTAAGTGCATGGTGTATTCCTTGTTCTAAGTACTGGACTGCACAAACGAAGGCATCTTTTTTGTCTTCTGCATTGTGATAGGTAAATGGATGGTGCTTCTTTTGCTAGGTGCTGTGCTGTACATGAAGGTCCCTTCCATGTGGCAGGTGTTCTGCTGGGTAAGTAAAGGCACCTTCCTGTGCTGGGTGCTGTGCTGGGTACACGAAGCTACCTTCTTCCGGTGCTAGGTGCTGTGCTGGGTACAGGAAGCTACCTTCTTCCTGAGCTAGGTGCTGTGCTGGGTACACGAAGCTACCTTCTTCCGGTGCTAGGTGCTGTGCTGGGTACATGAAGCTACCTTCTTCTGGTGCTAGGTGCTGTGCTGGGTACACGAAGCTACCTTCTTCCTGAGCTAGGTGCTGTGCTGGGTACATGAAGCTGCCTTCTTCCGGTGCTAGGTGGTTTGCTGAGTAAATGTAGGTACCCTTTGTGTGACAGGTGTTGTGCTTAGTAAATGAAGGCGTCTACCATGTGTTAGGTCCTGAGCTGAGTAAATGAAGGCAGCCTCTAATAGCTCAGACCTGTGCTGGGTAAACGGTGATAGCTTCCCCGTGCCAGGTCCTGTGCTGGGTAAATGAAGGCAGCCCCCAATAGCTCGGACCTGTGCTTGGTAAATGGCGATAGCTTGCATGCACCAGGTCCTGGGCTGGCTAAATGAAGGCAGCCTCCAATAGCTCAGACCTGTGCTTGGTGAATGGTGATAGCTTGCATGCAGCAGGTCCTGGGCTGGGTGAATGAAGGCAGCCTCCAATAGCTAGGTCCTGTACTTGGTAAATAGCTTCCCTGTGCCAGGTCTTGTGCTGGGTAAATGAAGGTAGCTTCCATGTGGTAGGTGCTGTGCTGCGTAAGTGAAGGTGACTTCCACGTGCTCGGTCCTGTGCTGGGCACTTGAAAGTGTCTCCCACTCGCGAGGTGGTTTTCTTAGTAAATGAGGGCCCCTTCCACGTGCTGAGGAAATGACACCGCCTTCCACGTGCTGGGTCCCGTGCTGGGGAAATGAATGGTACCTTTTATATTTTCAGCCCTGGGCCAATTGTATTCAAATATTCCGTTTTCATCTTTTTAGCAACCATGGAAGAATACAAGTATTTCCATTTTATATGCAAGGACGATGAGACCAACTTCAGGTGGTGAAGTTGGTACAGATTCCTCTTCTATCAGGCCTGTGAGGTTTTGTGTGAAACCCTCATGCTTTATACACAGGTTTTGCTGTCCTGTGGTTGTCCATCAGGTTCTGGGAATTCTGAGCTGGAATGAGGCACTCCAGTAGCGTCTTACCAAGGGTAGACCACACAGCACACGAAGCCCACCAAGCCTGCACCGCCCACACAGCACGGCCCCTCACTGCAGACCTGCTGCCCTTGTGGGTTTAGGCCTGGTGTTCCCCTCTCACAGGGCCGTGCCTCAGACCCCACATCCGCGCTGCAACCTGGAATGCACCTGCCGCATGGTGTGAGAGGCGTTTTGTGGGAGACGCCCAGGGCGGTACCTGCACTGGAAAATACTCAGTGGCTGCTGGGCCATGCTGAGGGGCCTTTAGGACAGGGAGCTGGAGCCGTGGAGGGCTGGGTTTTGGTCTCATCTGACTCTCCCCCATGCCTCATCCTGAAGTTCTTTAATCTTGGTCTGATGTTTAAAGTTGGGACAGCCCCTCCTATGACCTCGGAGGGTTCTGGCAACCAGGTGAGCTGGTGTGTTTGGGAACAGCGTGGAGCTCTGTGAAATATCAGGCGTCTTCCCCGCCATGGGGCATCGTGGTCACTGTGTTGTAGGGTCAGTTGACCACTTGGACACCTGGTTATGACCATTTCAGCCTCTTTTGGAAACATTCTGCTTTTATTCCCATTGGCAAACAAACTTGCTCAGAGGTTTTATGTGACAAGCTACAGGCAGCGCTGGAGTGTGGTGTGCCAGCATGAGAGGGTGTGAGCAGGGGGCACGTTTTCTCTGGAATCGTGCATTATAGGAATAAATCACGTGTGTGTTTGCACCTTCTCACCCCTATGTGAAGATGAAACTTTAGTGCTTGAGGTTAAAAAGAGTCCTCATGAAGAAGTCTGGCTCTTTCCGCCGTGGTCTAGAAAACAGTTTCCCGTGAAGGACCAGGGACTACAGATTTCTGGCTTCGGGGCCCTACGGCCTCCACCCCCGCCATGCAGCTCTGCAGCTGTAGCCTGAAAGCAGCTGCAGCTGCCGTGCATAAGGGGTGGCTCTGGGCAGGAAACCACGTGCGAGCTGCCCCACGGCAGGGTGCGTCCCACAGAAGGAGCAGTGTGTTCCGTCCCGCTGCACGGCCTGCGAGGGATTTCCACGGTGAGGGTGAATCATGAGGGCTTCTTGTGGCCTGGTCTGTCTTACCTGCCTCTCCTGCATGCAGGCTATTTTTTTTTTTTTTAAACAAGGGAAGAATAACTTTATTGTAAGTATTTTATGTATTTATTTATTTATTTATTTTTGAGGCAGAGTCTCCCTCTGTCGCCAGACTGGAGTGCAGTGGTGGGATCTTGGCTCGCTGCAACCTCCACCTCCCGGGTTCAAGCGATTCTCCTGCTTCAGCCTCCTGAGCAGCTGGGACTACAGGTGTGTGCCACCACGCCCAGCTAATTTTTGTATTTTTAGTAGAGATGGGGTTTCACCATGTTGGCCAGGATGGGCTCGATATCTTGACCTTGTGATCCCCCCCTTGGCTTCCCAAAGTGTTGGGATTACAGGTGTGAGCTATGCGCCCGGCCTATAAGCATTTATTATAAGCATTTATAAGCATTTATCTCCAACTCCAAGGTTGCCATATTCAGTGATATAAACATTGGTTCTGGACGGTGGAAAATGTTATGGCTGTGGGATAAATTTATTATTAAATTTATTCAGACCAGAGGGAAGGTGAAGCCCATGTCTCCTCGCTCTTCCCCACGGGAAACGGAGGGGGGCTGCCAGGGAAGCTCCATGGACATCTTCCTGGGGCCCTGGAGAGGCACGGCTGGCGGGAGGCAGTCACTTCCAGGCTGTGGTGTGACCCAAGATATTAACACAGGTACCGTGTGAGGCTCAGCTGTCTACCCAGGCAGTGGAAAAGGATTTTTCAACAGAGACGCTGCAGACATGGGGCTTTAAAAGATTTCAAGTCTCAGATGGGTGTGGTGGCTCATGCCTATAATTCCAGCACTGTGGGATGCCAAGGTGGGTGGATCACAAAGTCAGGAGTTTGAGACCAGCCTGGCCAGTATGGTGAAACCCTGTCTCTACTAAAAATACAAAAATTAGCCAGGCATGGTGGCGGGCGCCTGTAGTCCCAGTTACTTGGGAGGCTGAGGCAGGAGAATGGCTCGAACCCGGGAGGCAGAGCTTGCAGTCAACCGAGAACGCGCCATTGCACTCTAGACTGGGCAACAGAGTGAGACTCCATCTCAAAAAAAAAAAAAAAGAGATTTCAAGTCTCTATGATCCAAAATAGTGCTTTCCCAGGTATGTTTGCCGCATTCATCCTTTCTGCTGTGTTCGTGGGGCTGTCTCTGTAATGGCCACAGATCTGCTTCTGGAGGTTCTACTTTATTGCATTGGTTTTTGTTTATTGTTGATTTCTGTAACAATACCACTCTTTTTATTTTTATGGCTCTGTAATATGTATTTTATATTTGATAATGCAAATCTTTGTATTTTTCCAAATTGTTTTATCTATACTTTTATAAACATTTTTTTTAAGAGATAGGTTCTCATTCTGTCACCAAGGCTGGAGTGCAATGGTGTGATCAGAGCTCACTTCACCCTCAACCTCCTGGGCTCAAGTCATCCTTCTGCCTCAGCCTCCCAAGTAGCTGAGACTATGGGCACATGCCACCACACCCAGCTAATTTTTTTATTTTTATTTTTTGTAGAGACAGGGTCTCCCTACATTGCCCAGGCTGGTCTCAAACTCCTGGCCTCAAGTGATTCTCCTGCCTCAGCCTCCCAAAATGCTGGGATTACAGGCATGGCCACTGTTCCTGGCCTTAGAATTAAATTAAATTTAAAACTTGTTGCATGTAAAGTTGCCATACTAACAATGTCATTTTGTTCTACGTAAGATCCCAGTGTTTCATCATTTATTCAGGTTTTTCGTCACTTTATTTATGTATTTGAGGTACTATGGATGTACATGGTTTCAGGCTAAATGTGATAATTTAATGCATTCACATATTTTGTAAAGATCAAACCAGTGCACTTGGGACATCCACCACCTTAAACATTTGTCTTTTCTTTATTGCTAGAACCATTAAAATTCTTCTCTTCAAGCTATTTTGAAATATACAATAGATTATTGTAATCTATAGTAAATCTATGAAAAAACTAGGTCTTATTTCTTCTTTCAAACTGTACATTTGTATCCACTAATCAGCTTCTCTTCATTCCTACACCCCTTGCCCTTCCTGGTCTCTGGTAGCCACCAATCTACTTTCTGTCTTCATGAGGTCCACTGTTATAGCTCCTGAGGTGAGATCTGTCTTTTCTGAGCGTGGCTTGTTTCACTTAACGTAATGGCCTCCAGTTCCATCCTTGTTGCTAAAAACAACAGGATCTCATTCCCTTCTCTGACTGGACCATATTCCACTGTGTATATGTGCCATGTTTTCCTCTTCCATTCATCTGCTGGTGAGCACTTAGGTTGATTCTCTATTTTGGCTACTATGGATAGTGCTGCAGTAAACATGGGAGTGCAGAGATCTCCTCAACATCCTGATGTCCTTTCTTTCGGGCATACACTCAGTAGTGGAGTAGATGGGTTGTATGGTAGTTCTATTTCTGGTTTTTTGGGAACCTCCACACTGTTCTCCATGGGGGCTGCACTAACCTACATGCCCACCCACAGTGTCTGAGGTTCCCTTTTCTCTCGCCAGCATTTGTTACTGTTTTTAATAAAATCAATTTTAACTGGGGTGAGATGGTACCTCATTCCAGTTTTGATTTGCATTCCCATGATAATTAGTGATGTTGAGCATTATTTCATATACCTGCTGGCCATTTGTTTGTCATGTCAAATGTCAAGAAATAGACATTTCTTGAGAAATATCTATTCAGATCTTTGGCCCATTTTAAAAAATCAAATTATTGGATTTTTTTCCTATAGAGTTGTTTGAGCTCCTTATATATTGGGGTTGTTAATCCCTTGCCAGGTGAGCAGTTTCCAAATATTTTCTCCCACTCTGTGGTCACCCTTTGTCTTCACTTTGTTGATTGTTTCCTTTGCTGTGCAGAAGCTTGATGTGATCCCATTTGTCTTTTTTTTTTTTTTTTGAGATGGAGTTTCGCTCAGTTGCCCAGGCTGGAGTGCAATGGTGTGATCTCAGCTTACTGCAACCACTGACTCCTGGGCTCAAGCGATTCTCCTGCCTCAGCCTCCTGAGTAGGTGGAATTACAGGTGCCCTGCACCACACCCGGCTAATTTTTGTATTTTTAGTAGACACAGGGTTTCGCCATATTGGCCAGGCTTGTCTAGAACTCCTAACCTCAGGTGATCTGCCCACCTTGGCCTCCCAACATTTGTCCATTTTTGCTTTGGTTCTTTGTGCTTTTGAAATCTTACCCCAAAAATCTTTGCCCAGACCAATGTTATATAGCATGTCCCCCATGTTTTCTTGTAGTCATTTCATAGTTTCAGGTCTTAGATTTAAGTCTTCAGTCCATTTTGATTCGACTTGTGTGTGTGGTGAGAGACAGAGGCCTAGTTTCTTCTGCATATAATTATCCAGTTTTCCCAGCACCACTTACTGAAGAGACAATCCTTCCCCCATTGTGTGTTCTTGGTGCCATTGCTGAAAATCAGTTGGCTGTAAATGCACGAATTTATATCTGGGTTCTCTATTCTGTTCTATTGGTCAATGTGTCTGTTTTCATGCTGGTACCATGCTGACTCAGTTACAATAGCTTTGCAGTAAATTTTGAAGTCAGGCAGTGTGATGCCTCCAGCTTTGTTCTTTGTGCTCAGGATTGCTTTGGCGATTCAGAATCTTTTGTGGTTCCATATACGTTTTAGGGTTTATTTTCCATTTCCGTGAAGAATGTCATTGGTATTCTGATAGGAATTGCGTTGAATCTGTAAATTGCCTTGGGCAGTGTTGTCATCTTAAGAATATTAAGTCTTCCATAGTCCTGGATAATTTCAGATAATCCATGAGCATGGACTATCTTTCCACTTTTTGATGTCCTCTTCAATTTCTCTCATCAGTGTTTTACAGCTTTCTTTTTGTAGGTCTTTCACTTCTTTGGTTAAATTGATTCCTAGGTATTTTATATTCTTTGTAGCTATTGTAAACAGCATTACTTTCTTGGTTTCCTTTTCTGATTTTTCACTATTGATGTAAATAAATACTACTGAATTTTGTATGTTGATTTTGTAACCCACAACTTTACTGAATTCACTTATCAGTTATAACAGTTTTTTTTGGTGGAGCCTAGGTTTCTCTTAGGTATAAAATCATGTCGTCTGCAAACAAGGATAATTTGACTGTTTTCCTTTCCAAACTGGATTCCCTTTCTTTCTCTTGCCTGATTGCTCTGGCCAGGATTTCCAGTACTATGTTGAATAAGAGTAGTAAAAATGGGAATCCTTGCATTGTTCCAGATCTTAGGGAAAAGGCTTTCAACTTTTCCCTGTTCGTCATGATGTTAGCTGTGGGTTTTCATTTATGGACTTTAAGATTTTGAGGTACGTTCCTTCTATATCCAGTTTGATTAGGGTTTTCATCATAGAGGGATGTTGAATTTTATTAGATTTTTTTTGACATTTATTGAAATGATTATATGGTTTTGGTCTTGGTTCTGCTAATGTGATGTATCATGTTTATTGACTTGCATATGTTGAACCATTATTGCATCCCTAGGATGAATCACAATTGTTTATGGTGAATGATCTTTTTAATGTATTGTTAAATTCAGTTAGCTAGTGTTTTGTTGGGAACTTTTGCATCTATATTCATCAGTGATATTTGCCTATAATTTTGTCTTATTGTTTCCTTGTCTGGTTTTAGTATCAGGGTAATGCCGCCCTTGCAGAATGAGTTTGGAAGTGTGCCCTTCTCTTCAGACTTATTGAAGAGTTTGGGTGAAATTGACATTAGTCCCTTTTCAAAAAAAATTTGTGGGCACATAGTAGATGTGTATATTTATGGGGTACATGAGATGTTTTGATACAGGCATGCAATGTGTAATAATCACATCAGGGAAAATGGGGTATCCACCTCCTGAAGCATTTATCTTTTATGTTACAAACTATCCAATTATATTCTTTTAGTTATTTTAAAATGTACAATTAAATTATTATTCACTATAGTCAGAGTGTGGTGCTATCAAATAGTAGGTCTTACTCATTCCTTCTAGCTATTTTTTGTACCCATTAACCATCCCCATCTACCTCCCACCCCCACACACCTCCCGACTACCCTTCTCAGCCACTGGTAAACATTTTTCTACTCTCTATCTCCATGAGTTCAATTGTTTTGACTTTTAGATCCAAGAAATAAATGAGAACATGAGACGTTTGTCTTTCTGTGCCTGGTTTATTTCACATAAGATAATGATTTCCAGTTGCGACCATGTTGTTGCAAATGACAGGCTCTCATTCTTTTTTTATGGCTGAAGAGTATTCCTTTGTGTATATGTACCATATTTTCTTTATCCATTTATCTGTTGACGGACACTTAGGTGGCTTCCAAATCTTGGCTATTGTGAACAGTGCTTCAGCAAATATAAGAGTGCAGATATCTCTTCAATGTACTGATTTCCTTTCTTTTAGGTACACACACAACAGTGGGATTGCTGGGTCATATTATAGCTCTATTTTCAGTTATTTTGAGGAACCTACAAACTGTTCTCCACAGTGGTTGTACTAATTTACATTACCACCAACAGTATACGAGGGTTCCCTTTTCTCCACATCCTTGCCAGCATTTGTTATTGCCTGTCTTTTGGACATAGCCATTTTAACTGGGGTGAGACAGTATCTCATTGCAGTTTTGATTTGCATTTCTCTGATATCAATGATGTTGAACATCTTTTCGTGTGCCTGTTTGGCATTTGTATGTCTTTTTTTTTTTGAGACGGAGTCTTGCTCTGTTGCCTAGGCTGGAGTGCAGTGGCGCAATCTTGGCTCACTGCAAGCACTGCCTCCCACGTTCATGCCATTCTCCTGCCTCAGCTTCCTGAGTAGCTGGGATTACAGGCACCCGCCACCACGCCCAGCTAATTTTTTGTATTTTTAGTAGAGATGGGGTTTTGCCGTGTTAGCCAGGATCGTCTCGATCTCCTGACCTCGTGATCCGCCCACCTTGGCCTCCTAAAGTGCTGGCATTACAGGCGTGAGCCACCATGCCCAGCCTGGCATTTGTATGTCTTCTTTTGGGAAATATCTATTCAAATCTTTTGCCCATTTTTTGATTGGATTGTTAGATTTTTTTCCCTGTAGAGTTGTTTGAGCTCCTTATATATGCTGGTTATTAATCCCTTGTCAGATGGGTAATTTTCAAATATTTTCTCCCATTCTATAGGTGTCTCTTCACTTTGTTGATTATTTCCTTTGCTGTGCGGAAGCTTTTTAGCTTGATGTGATACCACTTGTCTATTTTTGCTTTGGCTACCTATGCTTTTTAGATCTTACCCAAAAAATCTTTGCCCAGACCAATGTCCTATACCATTTTCACAATGTTTTATTCTAGTAGTTTCCTAGTTTCAGGTCTTGGATTTAAGCCTTTAATCCATTTTGATTTGATTTTTGTATATGGCAAGAGATAGGGGTCTAGTTTCACTTTTTAACTTATGGATAGCCTGTTTTCCCAGCACTATTTATTGAAGAGACTGTTTTTTCCCCAATGTATGTTCTTGCCATCTTTGTTGAAAATTAGTTCACTCTAGGTGTTGGATTTGTTTTTGGGTTCTCTATTCTGCTCCATTGGTCTATGTGTCTGTTTTTATGCCAGTAGCACACTACTTTGGTAACCATAGCTCTGTAGTATAATTTGAAGTCAAGTATTATGATTCCTACAGTTATGTTCTTTTGCTTCAGATAGGTTTGGCTCTTCTGGGTCTTTTGTGGTTCCATATAAATTTTAGGATTGTTTTTTCTATTTCTGAGGAATGTCATTGGTACTTTGATAGAAATTGCATTGAATTTGTAGATTGCTTTGGGTAGTATGGACATTTTAATAATATCAATTCTTCCAATCCATGAACATTGGATATCTTTCTATTTTTTGATGTCCTCTTCAATTTCTTTCTCCTTTAAGTGTTTGGTAAAACTCAGCAGTGAAGCCATCAGGTCCTGAGCTTTTCTTTGATAGGAGACTTTTTATTATGGCTTCAATCTCGTTACTCATTATGGGTTTATTGAGATTTTATACCTTTTACATGGTTCAATCTTGGTAGGTTGTATGTGTCCATAAAGTTATCCACTTCTAGGTCTTCTAATTACTTGACATATAATTGTTAATGGTAGTGTCTAATGATAGCTTTTATTTCTGTGGTCTCAGTTGTTATGTCTCCTTTTTCATTTCTGATGTTATATATTTGGATTTTCTCTCTTTTTCTTAGCCTAGACAAAATTTTGTTGATTTTGTTTATCTTTTCAAATAACCATCTTTTTGTTTCATTGATCTTCTCTATTTTTTTTTTAGTCTCAATTTACTGCTGCTGTAATCTTTATTTTTTTCTTTCCTTCTTCTAACTTTGGGTTGGCTTTGTTCTTGCTTTTCTCATTCCTTAAGGTCCATTGTCAGGCTGTTTACTTGAAGTCTTTCTACTTTTGTGATGTAGGTGTTTATTGCTATGAATGTACCCCTTAGCACTGCTTGTGTTGCATCCCATAGATTTAGGTATGTTATATTTCCATTGGCACTTGTTTCAAGGAATTTTTAAGCTTTCTTCTTAATTTCCTCATGATCCATTTGTTGTTCAGAAGCTTCTTGCTTAATTTCCATGAGTTTGTGACATTGCTGAGGTTCTTCTTGTTATTGATTTCTAGTTTTATTCCATTGTGATCAGAAAAAAATACTTGATATGATTTCTACTCTGTTCAGACTTCTTTTGTGATCTAAGTTATGGTTTATCCTGGAGAATGTTTTATGTTCTGATGAAAAGAATGTGTATTCTGTAACAGTTGGCTGAAATGTTCTGTAAATGTCAGTGAAGCCTATTAGGTCTAGAGTGTAGTTTAACTCTGATGGTTCCTTTTTGATTTTCTGTTTGGATGATCTGTGCATTACTGAGAGTGGGGCATTGAAGTACCTTACCATTATTGCAATGTCTTCTATCTCTCCCTTTAGATCTATTACTGTTTGCTTTACATACTTGGGAGTTCTGGTGTTAGATGCATAGATATTTATAATCATTATGTCCTCTTGCTGAATTGACTTCTTTATCATTACGTATTTACCTTCTCTGTCTCTTTTTATAGGTTTTGATTTGTAGTCTGTTTTATCTGATATAAGTATAGCTATCTTGCTTTTCTTGTTTTTGGTTTCTAGTTGCATGGAGTATCTTTTTCCATACCTTCACTTTCAGTCTGTGTGTGCCTTTATAGATGAAATGGGTTTCTTGTAAGCAATATATAGTTGGTTTGAGACCAGCCTGGGCAACATGATGAAATGCTGTATCTACAAAAAAATACAAAAATTATCTGGGCATGGTGATGTGCACCCATAGTCCCAGCTACGTGGGAGACTGAGGTGGGACGATCACCTGAGCCTGGGAGGTTGAGGCTGCAGTGAGCTGTGGTCACACCATTGTACTCCAGACTGGGTGATAGAGACCCTGTCTCAGAACCAAGCAAACAAACAAAAAGCCCAAACATATAGTTGGGTCTTATTTCTTTATCCATTAGCCACTCTGTGCCTTGTAACTGGAGTATTCAGTCCATTTACATTCAGTGTCATTGTTGATAAGGAAGGACTTACTACTGCCATTTTGTTGCTTGTTTTCTGGTTATTTTGTAGCTCCTCTCTTCCTTTCTTCCGTCTTCCTTTTTAGTTAAATGGTTTTCACTGGTAGGATGTTTTAATTTGTTATTTATTTTTAGTGAATCTATTATAGGTTTTTGCATTATGGTTTTCATGAGGCTTACACAAAACATCTTACAGTTATTTTAAAGAGATGACAAGTTATTTTAAAGAGATGACAACTTATCTTAAATCACAAGGAAAATAATAGAAACAAACAAAAAATGAAAAGGTCTACATTTTAGGTCTACCCCCTCCCCATCTGGCTTTTAGTTGTCTCAACTTACATATTTTTATACTGCTTATCTCTTCACAGGTTGCTGTAGCTATTGTTGTTTTTGATAGATTTGTCTTTTGAGCTTCATACTAGGGTTATGGGTGGATTTCACACAACAGTTACTGTATTAGAGTTCTGGGGTTGTCCATGTACTTAATCTTACCAGTGGGTTTTCTATCTTCAGTTCTTTTCCTATTAGTGTTTTTTTTTTTTCATTCAAATTGAAAAACTCTCTTTAGCATTTCTTGTAAGACTGGCCTGGTGCTAGTGAATTCTCTCAGCTTTTGTTTGGGAAAGTCTTTATCTCTCCTTCGTACCTGAAGGATAACTTTGCTATATAGAGTATTCTTGGATGGAAGTGTTTTCTCTTTCAGCACTTTGAAAATGTCATTGCACTCCATCTAGTTCTGTATGGTTTCTGTTGAGAATGTTATTGACAAATGAATTGGAACTCCTTTATATATTATTTGCTTCTTTTCTCTTGCTGGTATTAAATTCCCTTTGTCCTTGAACTTTGAGAGTTTGATTATTGTATGCCTTAGGGAAATCTTATTTGGCTTAAATCTGTTTGGTGTTCTCTGACCTTCCTGTACCTGAATACTTATATCTTTCTCGAGTTGTGGAAAATTTTCTGTTATTATTTATTCAACTAAGTTTCTACCCCTTGCTTTTGCTCAACCCCCTCTTGAACACCAATAATTATTAGATTTGGTCTTTTGAGGTAATTTGCTATATCTTGTAGGAGATCTTTATTTATTTTTATCTTGTTTTCTCCTTCATGTATTTTCAAATAGTATGTCTTCCAGCTTACTGATTCTTTCCTCTGCTTAGTTCATTCTGCTATTGAGAGACTAATTTTTTTTAGTTCAGCAAATGTGTTTCTCAGTTCCAAGATTTCTGTTTTTTTTAAATTTCAATCTCTTTGTTAAATTACTCTGATAAAATTTTTAATTTCTTTTCTGTATTATCTTGGAGATGACTGAATTTCCTTAAAACTACTCTTTTGAATTTTCGGTCAGAAAGCTGGCATATGGATCTCTCATTAGGGTCAGTTTTTGTTTCTTTTCTTTTGTCTTTGTCCATTTGGGGAGATCATGGCTCCTCATTTACTGTTGTTTCTTGTGGGTGAACATCTATGTCTTTGCATTGAAGGACTGGTTATTTATTCCAGTCTTCTCTGCCCAGCTTTATTTTGTTTTAATTGAATATATTTGCTTAGAGGTTCCTTACCACTAAACTACTGCCTCCCTTATGGCTTCAAGAGGTGCCTTAAACCCAGTTTTGCCTCAGCTCTAGCAAAGGATCAGAACACTGCTGTTCCCAGATGGGGGAGGTCCTGATTGGCATATCCCAGCAGTGTGGGAAGGCTGGCTTAGGAGTGTGTGCCCAGGAGGCTTGTGGGACAAACTTCCTATAGCCTGGTGCTGCTGAACAGCCACTCTCGTTTGGCGTCTCCTGTGGCTGAATTACAGAACAGAGTTTCCGGGGCTGAGTTACAGAGCAGAGTTTCCAGGGCTGGGTGTGGGAATCCTGCTTGTCTCCTTTGTCTCTGGCTGTCCTCAGGGATATTTCTCCCTTCAGGCACTCATGATGCTTCCTGTGGGTTAAGAGAGGGACAGATCTCCTGTCAGGGAACCCAAGATGATGGGGAAGCTATTTGTCTACATCAATTTCACCTTTTCCAATGCAGAAACAGTGAGATGGGGGAAATTTTTCATGTGCTTGGTACTGGGCAGAATAGGAAGAGGGGTGTCATGGATGTGAAATCCAATTATCTTACCATCTGCTCAGTTTTTCCACTTCTTGGTGGCCCCAGGAATGGTTTTATCTTTGTATTTGACTTCTGGGATATTTCTGGTGATAATCTCAGCACTGTATATTTGTTTTAGGCTTTGTGTGTTTGGGCATGAGTGAATCCAGCTTGTTTCTATGCTGCCATCTTGGAACTGGAAGTCCTTTTACGCAGGTTATTTAAGCTTTTCCTCCAGGGATAGCAAATGCATTCTATTGTCCCAGCTTCCATAAGTTGGCAGTGCCGTCTGGGATCCTCTGGTGAGAATAGATGTCACAATCGATTAGCAATGTCTGCCATAGGTGTGAGTGGGCCAGGCAGTGGTATGTGTGCTGAGGATTTGCCATCTGGGATCAACTGCTTCAGATCTATGAGTCTGATCCTGTCAACCTAATCAAATACCTTTCAAGTCCAAGAAGAACGGGCCTTATGAGACAAGACTGAGATAATGAGGCTGAATTTCAAAAAACATGCCTGAACTTTGGGGGGAATTAAATTAGTACAGTTCCTTTACACAGGCTGCTTTGGAAGGCATTGCACTTGTGCCAGTGAGGCTAGCTTTGCTTGCACATTTTTGGAGTGCTGTTTTAGAATTGCTGGTTAATAATGGACCATAAAACACATAATTTTCAATCATTTATGGTCTCATCTCACTTTTGGCTTCAAATGCCATTACCCTGCCTTATCATTTGCTGTTCTCTGGGCTTGATCCCATTTAACTCTTGGTTGTATCCTGAATGAGATCTGTCCTAATAAAATGAAGATGTATCTCCTCTGAAAGTGCCAAGAACAGCTTGCAGGCTCTGAAGGCCATACGGAAAAGGAAATTCCCAACCTCTAAATACAGGGAGCATCATTAGAAGGGTGAGTGCCTTCCCAAGTAGTACTGGTAAGGTGGAGACTCATCTGCTGCTGAACCATGGGTGTTGGTTGGAATCCAGTTTGTTACTCTCAATCTGTGCCTGGGCCACCTCTAAAGAGCCATACATCACCCACACCTGGTGGTCCTCTTGCTGACTACTGGATTTTGCTAAACTCATTTTCACGTACGTTGATTTTGTCTCCTTAGTGCTCT
Organism: Pan troglodytes; assembly: GCF_028858775.2. NCBI lineage: Eukaryota > Metazoa > Chordata > Mammalia > Primates > Hominidae > Pan > Pan troglodytes. The sequence continues at coordinate 181,965,557 of NC_072403.2, forward strand.
GCAGGAGCCAGGTGGATGCACTGGCACAGCCTCCCCTGCTTCTGGACATTGTGCCTGTGAGCCTGGGGTCTTTGTCAGTAACTGGCTGCTCCTCATTCTACCTGAGGCCAGACTCCACACCCCTTGTTCCTGAGCTCCAGCCCTGGGAGTCATCTGTGCTCAGGCAGCGGTCCCAGGTTAGATGCCTGCTTCCCCTTAGGCCCAGCCCCACCAGAAGAGACCCTGCAGCTGTTTCCAGTGGCCTGGGCTGCAAATCCTGAATGACTATTTGTTCAAACCACTAACATCTCAGCCCATGGAAAAGACCTAAGCGATCTCATGGCTGATTGTCTTCCTGGGCTGTTCCATATGCCAGGGCCCCTGGCTTTTCTTTAGCTGATTGTGATTCCTGAAAAGGGGTGAAAGGAATTTCTCCAGGCACTTTTGGAAGGAGCCCCAGCTGTGGAAACCTTCCCTGAACAACCAGACCACCAGCAAGACCTCACCTGGCCTTTAGTTCTGAAGGAGCAAAGGGTCTGGTTGTGGCACCCCTTGAGGTGTGCCCCGGGGCAGCAGGACACAGAACAGTGCAATATATTATTACCAAGGTCAGGCTCAATTTTCCTTTTAATTTTTTCCCCTGGAAAGAAAAATCCCTTTCTTTGTATTTGGAAGGCTTAACTTTAATCTCATGTTCCCCTTTTAGCTAATGATGTGGTACACCTTGCAAGAAACGGAAGTTCATACAACTTCTTCAGCATCTGAGTAGGGGAGAGCTGGATTTTAAAGGAAATTTGTAAATGATTTTTATCGTTAACTGAAATTTCATTCATAGATGTTCTTCTGTTCTCTTTCTGCTCCTGTTTGTCACACAGACATACACAACCAAGCCATGGCTGCTATTCAGAAGCCGCTTTGCCTGGAGTATCTCAAAGCAGCAGCTGGCCCTTGCGGAGTGTTCCGTGCACGAGTCCTGCATCCAGGCACTTGCCCATGTACTTTCCTCAAACGTACTCATTTTATCCTCAGGAGAGTCCCATGAGGTAAGCAGCTTTAGCATCCCTATTTTACAGGTGGAAAAACTGAGGCACAGACCAGCTGTCACCTTTCCAGCCTGTCTGGGGCCAGAGTCCATGCCCTGACCCCCATGCCATTGAGCTCTGGTGAGCCCTGCATCCCCCGCTGCTGCCTGCACATGCCTTGGTCTCTCCTCCATAGTTTCCTCTTAGCTTCTCCAGGGTCCCAACCCCGTTTCTGTCTTCTTTCTGCAGTTGGAAATGGTCATTGTTTCACATATGCAGGGCTCTCACGCTATGTATTTAGAAGCCCTTAATGAAGGAATCCATTCCAGAAGATAACATATATGGGCTTTTCTGGTAGAACACAAACAATTATTTAGTGGTCAGAGAGAAACTTTTGAAATGGTCTTGACGTTCAGAGCTTGAGAAATGACAATGAAAGGAAGCAGACTTAATGAAACGGCCTTTTAGAACACAGGGCTCGGGGAGGTGCTGAAGTCTGATGCAGAGACCAAGCTCAGATGAGGGCAGTCCACCTGTCGCTGTGTTCTACTAGAATTTAAGCTCACGGGGGCAGGAGTTCTGCCTGTTCCTGCTATATGGGCGCAGAACAGTGCCTGACACATCTTCCTGGTCACCTGTGATGGCTGGGCACCATGCTGGACAATGGGAGGGCGGTGGCCCGTGAGAGTGCTGGAGTTCCTGCACTCACAGAGGTTAGGACTAAAGGGAGAACAGTCCGTTCCGGTCCGGACCTCAGACTTTGGGTAAGTGTTAGGGTTCAGGGAGGACTTTAAAAATGGCTGGGATTTCTTCCCAGCCATGGCCACATCTCCTCTAAGGTCCCTCAAAGTCTTGTGCTACAAGGTCTGAGTGGAGCTATCAGGCTTTGGAGGTCACTCATCCCACCAAAGCCTCAAGGGTCCTTTATTCATCCGGCTGCTGGTCCCACCTGGGAGTGGTGCACGTTTGAGGTATGGACCCTGAAAGACCTAGAAACAAATAATGTGTTTGATAACTTGTTTATTTTCACATTTGTTTAGAGAAAAAGAGGTTAATTACCACAGTAGCATAAAGGCCAATTAACTGTCCACATAATCAGGTTTGCCAGGAGCTGCCCTTCCATCCTCCATGCCTGTGGACACCTTGCGGGCAGACAACATTGGAAGCATTCATCTGATCCACCGTGCTTCCCGGGATCCTGAGCCAGGAGGAGCTGTGTACAGTGTTGCCCACACTGTGTCTTCTAATGAAGCCTTTTATTTTATGGTAGCTGCTGGCAAGAAAGCAGAGGGTGGAAACTCCTCTCCCTCCTCCTTAGTGAATGTTTCCACTGCTGTGACTCCATTTGGATCAGAGTTGATTTTCTGTGGACTTTCATACACTCTCCATTCTGGGCAGCAGTGAGGTCTCCCTCCAACCATTTCATCTGTGCAGTCAAATCCCACCTTTCCATAAAGGCACCTTCCCCACCCTGGTTCTCTCTGATGTGTGTGGCCAGTCCTAGGAAAGCATCTAAGGCTTTCAGCTGTATCGAGGTTGCCTGTGTCCAGCCTGAGCCCAGTGCCTGGCACCCAGCAGGTGCTCTATAAATCTTTGCTGATGGAGGAAGGCAGGAGGAGGCTTGGCTTCCACTGTGCATCTGGCCACATCCAGGAGAGAGGAGGATTTTCCTGTCTTGGGTCTTGCTGAAGTCCCCCTGGCATGAGAGGCTCACGCCCAGGCCAGTCATCACCTCTGCCCACCTTCTTTTTCCAGATAAGTCGAAGACTGTGAGTTGGTGAGGTGAGACTTCAGTGTCCTCTGGGTTATGAGGGGATAAGGACGAGATCTCTCAGAGAACTGAAGTTGTGATTGGCCTCCCTGCAGACAAAGGCTGGCTCTCAGGCAGGTTCAGGGGGATTTGGTCACCAGTAGCAGCAGCCCTTTGGCCCCTGTGACCCCTGGTGTCCCTGTTCAGTGTGCTGTGTGTCCACCTGGACTTCGGATCTTTCCATGGTGCCAGCCTGGCCTTTTACTTTCATGCAGCTGTTCCACAGCAGGGGCAAAAAAACACAACACCTCACAACACCATATCTCACAACACCACATTTCACTGCACGACACCACACCTCACCCCACAACACCCACCACACACACACTGCGTAACACTTCATAACACCACATCTCACGTCACAGCATCACACCTTACAATACCACACATCACCTGAGAACACCACACCTCACCTCACAATACCACAACCCTCAGCAAACAACATAATACCTCACCACATAACACCACACCTCACCTCATAGCCCCACACTTTACCACACAACACCTCACCGCACAAACCTGCATCCTCCACCAGATAATACCACATCACTCTGCACAACACCAAACCTCACCCCATAACACACGCCTCATCTCACAATGCCACATCTCACCACACAACACCTCGCCTCACAATACCACACTTCATCTCAGAACACCACACCTCACCCACACACCACAGACCCCACCACACACCGTATCACACTGCACAGCACCTCACAGCACCTCACCTCATTTCACAACAATACACCTCACTTCACAACACCGCACCTCCCATCACAATGCCACGTTTCACTTCATAATACCACACGCTCACCACACAACACCATACCTCGTCTCACCTCACAATACCACACTCCTACCACACCTCAGCTTACCTCATAATCCCACAACTCACCACACAATACCACACTTCCCACCACACATCTCACTTCACAGTACCACCCCCTCACCACACAACACCACACCTCACCACACACCACACCTCTCCCCCTACAACACCACACCTACCTCACACCATACCCCTCACCACACAACACCACACCTCACCGCACACCATGCCTGTCACCACAAAACACCATACCCCATATCACCTCACAACACGACACCCCTCACCACACACCACAACTCACCACACTATACCCTATCCCCCACCTCACAATGCCACACCCTGCATCTCACAACACCACACCACATTGTACATCACATCATACTGCATGATACCTCCACTTACAACACCACATCTCATCACACAACACCACACCTCACCTCACAATACCACATCTTTCATCTTAAAATACCACACCTCATCTCACAAGACGACACCACACCACATAGCACCACAGCAACACACAATACCACACAGCACCACTTCACACTCACCCACCCACTCCAACTCAATTTCAACCCAGTAGTACGTTACCTGTGAATGAATGCTGGGACCACCAGGGTCCCCCAGAAGGCAGTCATAACAATCTGCCCAGCTGGAGGAAGAAACAAATGTTTGTTTGGACAATTTGCATCCGCTCCTTCGTACTACTTCTTCAAACCGGATAAAAGAGAACTCTGTATAATATACACAGAAACTCCTGTTACTGGCAGAATCTTAAAATATTTATACAGCATACAAACAATACCAAGGAATTTCCTACAAGCTATATATTGACTTCATAAACACAAGGCCATTATGTATTTGTCTTAATTATACACAACAAGTTATTGATTACAGTACAGTAAAATCTGAAGGCAAAATTCTCAGGATCAACACTTCTGTATACACTGTGCTGTTGCAAATGGCTACTGCGATAAGCTAGGAGATCAACCCGTGGCACTGTTAATCTCAGAGGCTGAAGATGCATGGACTTTGGGAACCTGGGGCCTCTCTGTGTGGCTAGAGAGGGAGTTAGCTCAGCCTGGTGGGTGTGATGGGTGTGTCCCGCTGTCCACACAGGAGGGCGCTCATCTGGTGGGCCATGTTGCCGGGAGACCCTGAAGCACCTGGGTAAGCTGCTGTGTCCCCAGCCTTGGCCACTTCCCATGTGCCAGTGAGTGATGTTCAGGGTTTGTATTAGTCAGGGTTCTCTAGAGGGACAGTAGTAATGGAATATATATATGTCACATGTGTGTATACACACACACACGTAAGGGGGAGTTTATTAAGTATTAACTCACACAATCATAAGGTCCCACAATAGGCCATCTGCAGGCTGAAGAGAAAGGAGAGCCAGTCCGAGTTCCAAAACTGAAGAACTTGGAGTTCGATGTTCGAGGGCAGGAAGCGTCCAGCACGGGAGAAGGATGTGGCTGGGAGGCTAGGCCAGCCTCTCTTTTCACATTTTTCTGCCTGCCTGCTTTATAGTCTAACCTCACTGGCAGTTGATTAGATTGTGCCCACCCAGATTAAGGGTAGGTCTGTCTTTCCCAGCCCACTCACTCTAATGTGAATCTCCGTTTTTTAACACCCTCACAGAGACACCCAGGATTGATACTTTGTATCCTTCAATCCAATCAAGTTGACACAGTATAAACTATCTCAGGGTTCCTCACAGGAAGGAGATTGCAGCAGAGAATATGGTGTTCCTTGCCCTTCCTCTCTCTGCTCTGCTCCCACCTTGGGCCACCACTGTGTCCCTCAGTACCATTTCTATTTCAGATTCCAGTATGTTCAAAAATAAAAAGAAAGTAAATGGTGCTTCTTCCCAGAAAATGTTTGTCCATTTCTGAGGTACATGTTTATTTTAATGTCATTTATCTCTGGGAATAAAGAATAACCCCCATAAGAATAACCCCCAACCACCCAAGTGGATAAAAACCAAAAATGTTCTGTCTTGGTCCATTTATGCTGCAGTAGCAGAATACCTGCACTGAGTAATTTATATTGACTCATGGTTCTGGAGTCTGGGAAGTCCAAGAGCATGGTACCAGCATCTGGTGAGGGCCTTTGTGCTGTGTCATCCCATGGTGGAAAGCAGAAGGGCAAAAGAGGGCAACAGCGAGAGAGGGCAGGGAGGGTTGAACTTGCTTTCATAACAAACCTACTCCCACAATAATGACATTAATCACTTCATGAAGACAGAGCTCTCATGGCCTAAACACCTCCCTTGAGCCCTACCTTCCAACACTGTCACACTGGGAATTAAATTTCCAACACATGAACTTTGAGGGACACATTGAAACCACACCACCTTCCTAGTCTCAAGTCCAACTTACTAAGTGATCTTATATATGCTACATGTCATTTTTAGGCTCTTAGACTCTGAAAAACAGGGTCCTTATGTTGTCTTTGTTAATTTTCAAAGTAAGGCTCAACACATCTGTTACACAATGGGTTACAGAGGAAAGTGGATTGACCATGATAGAATGTCTTCATCAATAACTGATAGGCAGGAGGACATACGTACATGTGGATGAGTCTAGTTCAGCATTGTCCATGTGACAGCTGGCCCCTCTCTGATCATGCTCCTTGAGCATGAGAACTTTGGGAAAGGAGCCATATTGATGTTCTGCTGGGAGGAAAAAGACTGCATGGCCAGCCAGGAGAGGCAGCATGCAAGGGAGACCTGATGTGGTCCAGCCAGGCGAGGCAGCATGCAGGGGAGACCTGATGTGGTCCTGCTGCCAGGGGCTGGAGCCCCTTCACTCATCACCTGAGGTCCTTCAGTGCAGCCCTGAAGTGACGCTGCTCCAGAACTCATGTCCATACCCCACCCTTCATCTGGCTGTGGGTGCCACAGCCACGGCCCCTGCTCTCCAGGCAGGCTGTATACATGTTTTCCCAACTCCAGTCCCTCTAGAGAAGTTCAGAGGCTTCAGGTTGGTGGCTTGAAATTGGCCATGACGGGATCATTTTCACCATGGAAGTTGGCAAATACTACAAGTCAGGGCTCTATTCTTTTCAAAGAGCAGGTTGTTGAAAATTTACTAGCTCATTAGTGAATCCAGTCATCTATCTTTCCTACTGTTCAACCATTTCACCATCTGACCATCTATTTACCTCAGCCATTAAGGCCAGATGAATCCATTTGGAAATGACCAGGTCAACCAAGGAATTAGATGTAGCAAAACCTTGCTGACACATGTAAATGACTCAAGCAGAATCTCACTTGATTTTAATGATTTTTGAATTTTCCATTTATTTACAGCTGTCTCATCCACACTTAAATGGGTGTACATGTTTAGTGAATTTCCTTTATGGTATCTTTTCAAAGCATTCAGCTTAGATTACATGGACATAATGCCTCTGTTTTCACATGCATATTTTTCTCACAATGAGGCTTATCTAGATACATAAGGCAATGACAATAATAAGCCCAATTGGAACAAATGATTCTGCAGGCAAACGCGGCCTGCTTTGGGGGTGTGCACGGTGTACGTGCACGTGTCCACCGGTGGGCGGCGGGCCACCAGGATGGAGGTGCACAGGAGCACCTACTGCACTGTTGGGGGTCTCTGCCCTCTGTTCCAGGGACCAAGTGCTTCCTCCTGGTGGTCCCAGAGAGTTTCGCTAGGCTCACCCTACACTGAGTCGCAGGTCTTCCAAGACTCACAATTTCCCGCAAAGCTTGAAACGCAGTGGGAGGCATTGCCTGAGTCCTGTCTGCTTCTGGGCAGCGCCTTCTCTGTCCCAACTGCTGAGAGCATTTGTTGCCAGCTGCCTCTGCCCCCTCCTTTAGAAAGAGTGGCATGGCCCTCGTTACCTCTTGGTGGTACTGTTGACCAAGGGTCCTGCATTCCCTGGCTGAGGTCAGGAAGGACCCACGTGGGGACAGCTAAAAGATCGTCTCTCCTTGGACTCTTAGCTGAACGATCCCAGGAGACAAAATGAAGCTTTGAGTAAATTAATTCTAATGTCAAGACTGCTCTAAGTGTGGCCCAGAGCAGGAGCACAAATGGAGGCTCAGATGCACACACCTAGGTACTGGAGAGATGTAAACCAAGATGTGAACCAAGGCATCTTGCCTCCCTTCCCCGCTGAATCTCACTGGAAAGCTTCTTCCTGTCATCTGGCCATATGTCAATGTGAGAAAGCCTTTATTTGCAGCCCTTTTTTGTGAAACAGACTTTTGTTTCATTGAAAAGAAGGAATGCACTTTTATTTCTGACTTTTGGGGAAGAGGTGCCCTCGTTTTCAGGACAATTGGATAGAATGTGTTTACACAAGAGTGTCCAATTCTAGTTCCATGAAAGCGGGGCATAGTGGCCCTGAATTCAGAGCTCTATGAGGGAAACACCGGGTTTTCCGTTTGGAGTCAGTTGGCACTGCTTAGAGAGCGGTGTGGGCACAAGACGTGTTTGAACATACCAGAGTCAGTGGTGTTCACCACGTATGTAATTAAAGAAAACATATTCTGCATAAGCTAGGCACGTAGGGCTGTGACTCACACTGAGCAGATCTTCACCAAGGTAGATCTTTGCATTTAGGTTTTCCTTCCTCCGGCTGAATAGGAGGGCAGAGGAGAGAGTGAAGAAAGGATAGTAATATTCTAGCATCTGAGTGTCTCCACCTGGTTCCCAAGGGCAAGGCCACCTGTGCTTGCAGCCAGGCGCTTCCCAACTTCGTTTCTTTCCACACATGGCTCTCCGATGCACACTTGGATTCCGGGCCCCTTGTCTACAATGGCAGCTGCCCGGGAGCATGACCTAAGAATCCCAGAGTCCTGCATTCCTACTTTGTCACCAACCAAAGGCCTTAAAGATCTGAGACCTCCGTGCCCCTGCCTCTGTGCCCTTCTGTATCGATTAGTGGGAAAATGGAGCTTATTTGGTAGAATGGTTAAGATCCATTATCTACTAATTTAAGGGAAAGGCTAATTTAAAAGAAAAGGAGGGCTACTTCTCAGAACCAAAAAAAATTTAACCGAACTATATTTCCAGATGTAGAAATTTCTAAGCCAGGTTCAGTGGCTCACACCTGTAATCCTAGCACTTTGGGAGGCTGAGGTGGGTAGATCACTTGAGGTCAGGAGTTCAAGACTAGCCTGGCCAACATGGCAAACCCCCGTCTCTACTAAAAATACAAAAATTAGCCAGCCATGGTGGTGCATGCCTATAACCCCAGCTACTTGGGAGGCTGAGGCAGGAGAATCATTTGAACCTGGGGGGCGGAGGTTGCAGTGAGCTGAGATCACACCACTGCCCTCCAGCCTGGGCAATAGAGTGAAACTCTGTCGTCTCAAAAAAAACAAAAAATAAAAAAAAGAAAGAAATTTGTATTACATATTTTAAGCTTGGTGAGTTTGATTAGAAGTGAAGTGAAACTTTTTTATCAAGACAATGTGTAGAGTCCTGTGTCCTCCAGTTGCCAGTTGTATGGTCTTGGGAAATAACATCTTTCATGTCTCTGAGGCTCAGCTTTTGTCCTCCTCCCAGGGTGATGAAGGGTAGACGAGGTGGGGTCTCTGTGAGAGGCACCTGGGTGCAGTGGGTACCAGCCACAGGCTGGGAACTCAAATCTCTACTGTCTGCGATTGGCCGTGGGACCTTAGGCCGTCACCTTCACTGCTCTGAGCCCTTGTAGGATGAAGGTAACCTCACCACACAGAGGATTTGGGGGATTCTGTAAGAGCGTGTGTGTTCAACGCTGGCCCAAGGCATGGGCTGGGAACTCAAATCTCTACTCTGTCTGTGATTGGCCGTGGGACCTTACGCCGTCACCTTCACTGCTCTGAGCCCTTGTAGGATGGAGGTAACCTCACTACACAGAGGATTTGGGGGATTCTGTAAGAGCGTGTGTGTTCAACACTGGCCCAAGGCATCGTCAGTGCCATTCAAGTCTTTATGGGGATAGGCAGAATGCGCTCAGCAGAAGAAAACTTCTTTTTCTTTCTTTTCACCATGGTTAAATGTCTAGTTTTACGGATGTAGAACAAAGGAGCCCATTTCCTGATAACCTCTGATTATTTATAACCTGTAAGCACCTCCTGGTTTTCCCATTTCTCCTGAGTGTGGTAAGTCATGAGGAATCATTTCAACAAACGCTTATCACACACCCAGGAGGTGTCACACTCTGGGGAGATGAAGACAAATGAAACATTTATTTTAGTAAATGTATGAACCCAATAAACAAAGAGATTTTCAGATGCTGTGTGGGGTGCAGGGAGGAGTCGCTTTGTCCTGAAGGTGGAAACATCACAACCTGGCCACGCCTGCCGTTTGCCCTCAGTCCTTCCTGGACGAGTTCATTTCTCAGATGCAGCTCAGATTGTCATCTTGCTTTAAGATTCTCAAAGGTCTTTACCACTACTCCATCTTCCAGGACACTGGATGCAGACGCCTTCTGCTGTGGAGTGTTTGTGTGTTGTTTAGAGCACAGGAATCCTGGGCTGCTGCCACCAGCCAGCCAAGCAGCAGCGCATCCAGGGAGGTGTCAAGGCCAAGTGATAAAGCCAGAAATCTGCTCCTTTTCGGTGGTTTTAAGGTGCTGAAACCTGAACAGCTCCAGGAGCTTCGTCCTCCTTAGATTTTTTTTATGGGTTAATAAAGTAAATACCTCCTTTCAAAAAGGATGTGTTTAGGAAGCTAAGCTGTTCATTTTTCAAAGTGAGTGATCTGTTTTACAGAGCTTAGACGCATGTCCAGCCGCCTGCTGTAAATTCTCTCTGGCTGTAAAGGACAATGTAAACAACGTGGGTGCCGTTTAAACAGTCCCCAGCATGGCACAGGCAGCGCCACTGGAAATGCCTCCATCTTTCTAAAGAGAAACAGATGTTTGAAGAGCGGAGCTGAGCAGAAGCCATTCTTCAAACAGAAGATTAAAGCATCTGTTGGGTATGCCGGGCCGGCGACCCTCGGTGGCCACCTCAGCTGGGCCTGCCGGTCACAGCTTCCAGGGTGTGTGGTGGAGGAGGGCGTTGGGGGGTGGGCGGAGGGGAAGGAGGGAGCTGAGTGCTGATGCCCAGGCCTCTCGGCTACTTCTCATTTCCAGAGTCAGAGTTACAGTGGCCCGTGGCCCATCGATGTCCTGCTGGCCTGTCCAGTGTGCTGCCAGCCCATCGGGGGTCCTGTTCACATTCCTAGGGCCTTCCCTGAACATTGTCCTTTTTATTCCTGACGCCAGTTGTCACTGAGGCCCTGGACAGAGGGCTCACACCTGGCCGGGTCTAGGCGTCCCTGCCCTGTGTCAGACCCTCCAGAGTCCCTTCCTCTTCCAGGTCCTCCGTCCAGAATTCACCTTCTGAAAGACTGGGGTGCACACCACACACAACATTCCTGGGATTCATGGGAAATAAATGTGCTCATCTCTTAGAACTAAGAAGGAGAGAACATCATTCCTGCTCTGCAGCTCAGTAAGAATTCCAAAATGTTGATGGAAGAAAGGGGATCAGAAGAGAAGTTTGCAGGGGATGCCTAGGGTTGAAGAGTCCCTTCTTTTTGCTTTCTCTTGTCCCTTCCCCAAAAAGGTCCATAAGAGAAATTCTTCCTGTGCAAAGCTTTAGTGAGCCTGGGGCACGGAGGAGCAAATCTGGAAAGGGTGACCTCCAATGATGACCATGCAAGGGGGAGATGTGCGGGGGAGGACGTGGAGGAAGGAGATGGGCTGGGGAGGACGAGGAAGGGAGGATGTGAAGGAGGAACCTAGAGGAGGGACTGGATGAGGACGTGGATTAGGGATAAAGATGAAGGACAAGGAGGGTGGGCATGGAGGACAAAAATGGAGCAATGTCATGAAAGGAGGGACATGGTAAGGGTTTTTCTTACTGTGAGTCTCGTGGAGAGGGTCTCTTACTGTGAACATCAAAGTGTGGGTCTCCATCACTGTGAGCCTTGTGGACAGGGTCACCATCATTGTGAGACTCATGGACAGGGTCTTCATCACTGTGAGCCTCGTGGAGAGGGTGTCGATCACTGTGAGCCTCCTGGAGAAGGTCTCCATCACTGTGAGCCTCCTGGAGAAGGTCTCCATCACTGTGAGCCTCCTGGAGAGGGTCTCCATCACTGTGAGCCTCATGGAGAGGGTCTCCATCACTGTGAGCGCCCTGGAGAAGGTCTCCATCACTGTGAATCTCCTGGAGAGGGTCTCCATCACTGTGAGCCTTGTGGACACAGTCTCCATCACTGTGAGCCTCGTGGAGAGGGTCTCCATCACTGTCAGCCTCGTAGACAGGTTCTCCATCACTGTGAGCCTCGTGGAGAAGGTCTCCCTCACTATGATCCTCCTGGAGAGGGTCTCCATCACTATGAGCCTTGTAAACAGGGTCTCCATCACTGTGAGCCTGGTGGAGAGGGTCTCCATCACTGTGAGCCTGGTGGAGAGGGTCTCCATCACTGTCAGCCTTGTAGACAGGTTCTCCATCACTGTGAGCGTCGTAGAGAAGGTCTCCATCACTGTCAGCCTTTTAGACAGGTTCTCCATCACTGTGAGCCTCGTGGAGAAGGTCTCTCTCACTGTGATCCTCCGGGAGAGGATCTCCATCACTGTGAGCCTCGTGGACAGGGTCTCCATCACTGTGAGCCTCGTGGACAGGGTCTCCATCACTGCGAGCCTCGTGGATAGGGTCTCCATCGCTGTGAGCCTCCTGGAGAGGGTCTCCATCACTGTGAGCCTCGTGGATAGGGTCTCCATCGCTGTGAGCCTCGTGGAGAAGGTCTTCATCACTGTGAGCCTTGTGGACAGGGTCTCCATCACTGTGAGCCTCGTGGACAGGGTCTCCCTCACTGTGAGCCCCACAGAGAGGGTCTCTTTCACCATGAGCTCCTTTGTGAGGGTGTGCAATTCTTTTGGTATAATCTTGCATATTTTACTCCTAGTTACCAGTTTCTTTAATTAGGAACTTTCCTGAGCTCCTGCCTGTGGCCTGGGTTGCTTGCAGCTTCCACTCTCTTTTAGTGCCTTTGTTTTTTGGGGAATCAGTGGCTCAGTGTCCTTCTGAGGGACTTGGCTTCTTTGTTTACGTTGCTTGTGTGGCCTGGGATGCACACTCTCAGCTCCCTACGGCTCATTTCCTCTTTCTTCAGGGAAGGGATTACCCCTCCATGTCTGCTGGGCTCTTTCCACCCTTTAATTCTGAACATCATTCCCCGTCCTTTTAAACAGCAACTCAGAAGCCTCAAGATGGCTTTGTGGAGGCTGGAGCCATGCATGGATTGTATCCTCGGCCGGAAATGCCTCCTTCCTGACCTGCTGGGCCCCTCCTGTTGTGGGTGCTGTCTATCTGTGGCCCACGGCTGGGCTCCTCACCGTGTCTGGGAAGCCGAGTGCTGTATCCATGTAGTTTCAGACTCACAGAAAGGGGCCTTGGTCTGGAGGGCACTGAGTTTACAGGAACGAGCCATCTGACGGCCAGGTGAGACTGCCGGTTCTGACAGGGCCACCTTCTGTGGCATGGAGGCCTCCATGCCCTGGACTTAATTTCCATGGAGGAAGAGAATTAGGATGGTTCTGAGCAGCTTGGGGATCTCTCTCCACACCACATGCATTTGCAAATGCTCTCTTCTGTATATGGATCCTGGACGGAAGACGTTCAGGTCTCCTGACCCTGCAGGGCAGTGTGGGGACCCCCAGCCACATCCCTGCATCCCTTGGCCAGCGCTGGCCCTGCTCTGTGTCTAGTGGCCACCGGCAGCATCTATGGCTTTGTGGGAAGTGGGGTTGAACAATGTCTCATGGGATCTGAAGCTCCTAATTTTATTTTTTTATTGTGTCATAAGCCTGTATTTTGGTAGGAAAAGATACAGAAGTTGTTTCAATGCGCTCCTTTCATCTCCACTGCTTTGGGGATTCATGCTGTGGTGCCGTTTTATGCCCTGTAATGAAACTGTGTGGAGTGGACGAGAACCCCCCTGGGAGGTGCCTTCGGAAAGGCAGCCGGGTCCACCTTCCCATCTTGCACGCGGTTCCGGGACCCTGCGTCCCTCTTAAAGCTTGGGTCACATGAGTAAATGCACAGAATCCTGAAGAAAGGTAGTGACCGGCCACTCCACGCTTCACTCAGGCGAAACCTGGAGTGCTGTGCTCAGCTTTGGCTGATGTGTGTTAGAACAGGGACCCCCAGCTCCCGGGGACAGGCCGGTACCATCCATGGCCTGTTAGGGTCCGGGCTGCACAGCAGGAGGTGAGTGGTGGGCGAGCGAGCGTTCCCACCTGAGCCCCTACTCCTGTTAGATCAGAGGCAGCATTCGATTCTCAGAGGAGTGTGAACCCTACTGTGCATGGCACATGCCAGGGATTTAGGCTGCGGGCTCCTTATGGGAATCAAAGTCTGATGATCTGAGGTAGCAGTTTCATCCCGAAATCATTTCCCCCTCCCACCGTGCATGAAAAATCGTCTTCCAAGAAACCAGTCCCTGGAGCCAAAAAGGTTGGGGCCTGCTGTGCTCAAGGACATCGTCAGTTTCTTGGGGATGGGACTGTGTTGTCCTCGTTCACCAAAGGGTCCCCCACACCTAAAATACTGCCGGCACAGAGATGCCTGCTAACTCACTTCTGCATTAATTCAGGGTATTCAAACCATGGTTTCTGATCATCTGCTATGTGCTGGGCAATGTCGTAGGTCCCAAGACACAATCATAAACAAAAGATACAGGATGATGATGCCTGGACCACAGGAGCATGCTCAGAAGACAGAATGAGGAAATGCAACCCTTTCTCATGATGGAGGCTCGAAGGGTTGAGAACAGGTGGCTTAGAGAAAAAAAAAAGGCTTGAAGAGAATCAAATTAGGGCTCTCCAGAAAAACAGAACCAACAGGGTGTATGTGTGTGTGTGTGTGTGTGTATGTATGTGTGAGAGAAAGAGAAAGAGAGAGAGGCAGAGAGAGAGAGAGAAAGAAAGAAACATTTTAAGGAAGTGTCTCCTGTGATTGTCAGGGCTGGCAGGTTTGAATTCTACAGGGCGGCCTGGCAGGCTGGAGACCCAGGAAGAGGCAACACTGCAGCTGGAGTCTAAAGGCCTCTGAAGGCCGAAGTCCTTCTTCCTCCAGGAACCTCAGTCTTTTCTTGCAGTCCTTCACCTGATTGGACAAGGCCCACCCATACTTCGGAGGGTCATCTGCTTTACTCAAAGTCAACTGATTTAAATACTGATCTAATCTAAAAACACCTTCACAGCAACCTGTCTGGCCAAACACTGGCACTGTGGCCCAGCCAAGTGGGTGCATAACATTAGCCATGCAGGGTGGACAGGCCTCTCCACAGCCCAGAGGTGGGTGACTAAATTAAAAACCAACAAAAAAACCAATTGCGGAGAAACCCAGGGTAGGGATGATCAGCAGGATGGTACATTTCATCTCCGCTGGTCATTTCAACTTTGCTCACCACACACTTTCCCCTCTTGCTGGCAGGGCCAGGGGATGAACGAAGGCCACGTTCCAAGGTTGTCATGAGTTGAAAAGTCTTTTCAGGTTACGGAAATCAGCTAAATGAACACTTTTGAAATGGGGCTGCACTAATCCAATGATTGCTCACCTCTGAAACCAGCCTGGCTCCTCTGTCATGCGGAGACATGAGGTGACTCTGAGTCCTGTCAGAGACACTCACACTCCTGCAACACCAGCCCCAGCCCAGGGCCTCTTACAGAAACATGTGTGGAGGAGAGGGGATGGAGAAGGGTGCTGTCCCCTGGGCCCCTTGGCAAGTGGCCAGTGGAGCTCAGAACCGAAGGGTTGATTTTGCCTGAAAATTCACCAAGGAGCCCCCATAGAGGGTGGGAACTGATGGGCACAGAGGAGGCCCTGGAGGTCCTGGCCACGTGCAGAAGCTTGGGTGACCCAGGGCACAGATCTCGCCCACTGAAATGTCAGCTTCTGGGGTCACCGCACCTGAGCCACCAGGAGCCTAGGCCATGGGGTTCGGTTTCTGCTTCTCAGAGGAAACAGATCCTGGCTCTATGGCTGGCACCAACACAGCTCATGCCCTGCCCTGACTGGGCCAATGACTTGTGCCTGGGGCTGGACTCAGCCCTGCCCCTGGCACTGAAAGGGGGCAGCAGCCCAAGAGAGGCGGCGCTCAGAGAGGCCAGGGCTGGCGGGACGTGCTCCTGAGAGAAGCCCCATCTCTCTCCCTCCACAGAAACAAAACCAATCTCTTGATAGAGCCACAGCAGTTCCGCTGTGTCCTGGACGCAGCAGCCCGGCTCCCACACCCACCCCGGCTCCCACACCCACCCCGGCTCCCACACCCACCCCGGCTCCCACACCCACCCCGGCTCCCACACCCACCCCGGCCTACCCTGGCTGACGCTACCCACACCTTCTGGTTGCCCAGCCCAATGGCTGCTTTCCAGGCTTTTGGCCTCTGTAGCTCATGAGATTGTGGTCACCATCTCCCAAATAACCTCCTCCCTCCCTGTAACCATCAAGAAGGCAGAGGCCACCTCAGATATTTCAAAGAGCCTTCCCTGAGAGGGGAACCAGCCACACAGGTGTTCAGATGCGGAGGCCCTGTGGCCTGGGGAGAGGGGCCGCTGCAGGGATCGTGTTGGCCTGTGGGTCTCCTAGAGCCATCCTTGGGGCTACACCCATGATGCTGCCACACAAACGGGCCTCCACGCATTCCACTTTCCCACTTCTGCGGTGTCTCTGTTGGCAGCACTGACTTCGAATGCCACCATCAAAGGGGGTGGGGGCTGGACGCCTCCATCGGGAGAGCCCCATGGTCTTGGTGGGCAGCTTCTTCCCTGTGTCACCCTGTCCTCTTGTTCTCCCAGGCGGCATTGCAGCTGGGCCCTCACTGGGGCATTCCACTGCAAGGGGAGTCTGCGGGCTTCCTTGAGCCTTTCCACCCACCTGGGCAGCCTTGAGCATCAGCCCAGGGCCTCCCTGCCTCTCCCTGTGGGTTTCCCTCCAGGGCTTCCCTCCACCTCGTGGTCATCTCATGTCCATGACTCTCGATGTGTTTTCTTCGCCAGTTCTCGACACAGCACTCCAGGACACGTTCAAGGGTCTACAGGTCACAGCGACTCAACGTATCCAAGCAGAACCCTGCGAATTCCATGACACAGATCCTCTCCATGTCCTGCAGGCCCTCTCCTCTCTGGCCTGGATAATTGTGGGAGCTGTCTCCTCTCCCTTCAGGCTTGTCCTAATGACATGCACTTTCTACTCTGTAGCAACAGTGAGTCCCCCAAACAAGAGTCTGATCATGTCACTCCCTTACTTGATCCCTTCCACAGATAACCATTGTTGTTAAGATAAATTCAGCCCATTTGCAGCAATGGCCTCCCTCTCAGCCGTCCAGCTCACCGTTGACTGGTCCCTGTGGTCTCCCTGTCCATGCTTACTTGTTCCCCGTGGTTCTCCTTCCATCCGTCCAGCTGACCCTTGACTGGTTCCCATGGTCTCCCTCCCACCCATCCAGCTCGCCTTTGACTGGTCCCCATGGTCTCTCTGCCCATGCTTACTGGTCCCACGTGGTTCTCCTTCCTGTCCATCCAGCTGACCCCTGACTGGCTCCCAAGGTCTCCCTCCCGCCCGTCCAGCCCACCCTGGGTGGGCTTCCTGGCCTCTGCACTCTGGCCATGCTGAGCCTCCTTTATCTGCTCAACTCCACATGCCCTTTTCTGGCCCCTCATCTTGGTCTGGATGACCCTTCTCACTGACTTCTCATCATTTAGTTTGTGCTAAGAAACCACTTTCTCCAGGGACCCCGGTTTGGCCCCCGGTCTTGGGTGTGTGTCGCTCCCTGTGAATGCCTGGGCCTGTGCTGCCCCTCACCACTGAGTTATCACGCCCCACTGTGGCCTTGGGTTGCCTGTGCCATCCGCAGACGGGCAGCACCTGTGGGCACCATTGGGGTCTGTCTTGCCCTTGGCCCTGCACAGACACCTGGCTCGTAGCACTCAGCAGGTGGTAAGGAGTTCTGGGTATTAAGCTCAGAAATGAATGAATGAATAGGAAGAGGGCCAGGTTGTTGAGAATTCTCTGTTTCGTGAAAGAACAAGGGTGTTTTGTTGTTATTGTTTTTTGTTTCGAGACCAGGCCAAGGTGCTTAGCTCAGGTCTCATCTTCTCCATTAGGTTGTCCTTGAGCTCCTGGACTGAGCAGAGTGCTCTTCCCAGGGGTCATCATAGGACCTCACATAGGCCCTGCCGCAGCCCTTTCAACTTTATATTTGTCCTTCATCAGCGTCATCTATCATCATTATCTATCATATCTCCATGACTTGTCTGTCATCGTTCCATGTATCTATCATTTGTCTGTTTATCTACCGTGCGTCTGTCATCATTATTGTCATCTCTCTGTCTACCCATCCATAGTCTGTGTGAAGCCACATACTCTCCTTCCCTGAGAGGGTTTCTTACTCATTCTTGAAACTTCTAGTCTCCCCCACAGAGCCGATACCCAGTGAATGCTTATCCGTGACAGTCGCCCACATCCTGGGGATTCGCTGTGTTTCAGAGTCCGTCATGTGGGAGAGGAACTCTAGTTTCTGTACGATCCCAATCGATGAGCCAAGATCTGCAGGTAGAAACCACAGGAACGTTCCAGCTGGCAGCAAGCTCCAGACACGGAATGAGCTTCTTCAGGGAGAAGAAGCTGCCCTGCCAGGCCGAGTGTGGAGGAGGCCGCCATTTTCATTTTCAGGCGAGGGAGCTCAGGCCAGCGTGCGGCGCCAGCAGGTGACGCCACGCAGCGCCCCGCCCCGCCCCCTGCGGAGCGCCTCGCTTCCGCCGTGAGGATCCGCTCCAGCCTCTCCTTCCTCTGAGGAAGGCAGTGATGCTGTCTGTGCATCGGTCTGACCCTCTCCTGAGCAGGCCCGGGAGTCCGGCTACCTGTTAGGCCTGGCCCCCAGCCCGGGGCTCACCTGCTGGAGGCACCTTCTGGAAGCTGAAGTTTCCTGCTGCACATCGCTCTGCTGAGGCCCTATGGGGAGGGCAGCGCCGGTATTTCAGGCAGCGATAGAAGGGCTAACAATGGGGGGAAGTGCCTCGTTGACCTGCTTTCTTTCCTAGTTATCACTAAGAAAACAGGCTCCGTGGAAGCTGGGGTTATCTCAAAGGCTGCTCCATGAGTGGGGGATGAGGGCGTCCGCTCTCCTGGAAATGCTCAGGTCCGGCCTCTGCCCCAGGGTGAGCCACGGCCCGGGCTGCAGGCTGAGAGAGAGAGGGATTTCACTTCAAATTGAGAGGAGGGTTTTCGTTTTATTTCCGGTCATGAGAACACTTTTCTGACCTCAGGGAAGATCACGTTTTTTGACTCTCCTCTCCTGACACCTTCCTAAAGCCTTGCTCAACTTGCAGATGGACACTGGGGACTTGGTGCTCAGTTTGCGGATGGAACCCCCTCCCCGTCTGGGGGCTTGGCGAAAACGCAGACTCTTGGGTCCTGCCCTTCCTTCAGGCTCCCAGGGTGGCCAGGCAGGGTCCTGGGACAATCTTGACCCAAACAACCTCTAAGACCTCTGAAGAATTGCGGTTGCAGCCCCTCCCCGCTTCCCTGGGCCTCGGGTGGTGAAATCCTACAGATCAAAGGACCAGGGCCTGGGCGCCCCTCCTGGGCACTGCCTGGGGTCGGAGTGCCCTCCCCAGGGACCCTGGTGGCCCAGACACTGCCCCGCTGTGCACCTGCCTCTGTCCCGGCTCCCTGATCACAGGCGCCTTAGGGCTCGCCCATCACCCGGTGAGGATACACAAGACCTGCTGCAACGTGGCTGCGGAAGCAAGGGGGCTAAGGGTGATGATGAGGGTGACAGTGATGTTGGTGTGATGATGATGATGGGGTGACAGTGATGTTGGGGTGATGATGATGACGGAGGTGACAGTGATGTTGGGGTGATGATGATGGGGTGATGATGATATGGGGTGACAATGATGTTGGGGTGATGATGGGGTGACAGTGATGTTGGGGTGATGATGATGGGGAGACAATGATATTGGGGTGATGATGGGGGCAACAGTGATGTTGGGGGTGATGACGATGATGGGGCAATGATGATGGAGGTGATGATGATGGGGGTGACAGTGATATTGGGGTGATGATGGGGTGACAGTGATGTTGGGGTGATGATGATGATGGGGTGACAGTGATGTTGGGGTGATGATGAGACAGTAATGTTGGGGTGATGATGATGGGGAGACAGTGATGTTGGGGTGATGATGATGTGACAGTGATGATGTGGGCAATGATGATGGGGGTGATGATGATGGGGGTGACAGTGATGAAGGTAATGGTGGGTGATGATGGGGGATGGTGGTAATAATGGGAGTGATGATGATAATGGCAGTAATGATAGGGGTGATGGGGAGGTGAGGGCTTAGGGCCTCCCACCAACGGGGGAAGGAGCATCTGGTCTGAGGTTCACATATTGCAGGGGCTGTATTAAGTGTTGCTTCAACACAATGAGGTAAACGCCCAGGTCCCAAGGCACCAAGACCAGGTCCTCTGGGCCCTCCCCAGTCGCCCTGAGGCCACTTGCTGCCATCTATCCAAACAGTAGGCCTGGCTTGCCTGCTTCCCAGGGTTCCTCATCTCCCAGGCAAGAGGGGTGGCACGGATTCTATAAATAAATAAATAGCGTAAAATGCAACCCAGTAGGAGGCCTGCAAAGCCCTCAGGGTGTGGCCCTTGCTGCCCATCCCCTTCTACAGCTACACTGGCCTTTTCTGCGGCCAGGACACCACAAACGCGCTCCCACCCCAGGGCCTTTGTCCCGCTGCCCCATTGCAATGCTTGGCCACAGAGGTCCCCGCAGCCAGCACCGTGCAGGCCCCGTAGTTCCCAGCTCTGGGGCCACTTTGTTAGGGGCCTTCCTTCATCCACTTAAGGCATTGTAGAAACACAGACTAGAAGGTTTTAGTCACATACATATCCTGGCTCGATAAGCATTTTATATAGAAGCCCTGGGTGGACACGTTCCAAAACAAGGGCATGGTTTTACTCAGCACCTTTGAATCTTTGATGACTCCAGGCTCTGGTAGGAGCCAGGAGGAGATGTCAGGTCTGAAGCTGAACCCGTGTGGTCATGGCAGCTCTCCCCACATGGGTTTCCCAAGGCGCTCAGGCTCTGAGTTGTTCTTCCAGTCTGTAATGTGGTACAAAGGTAGG
This sequence comes from Pan troglodytes, assembly GCF_028858775.2. NCBI lineage: Eukaryota > Metazoa > Chordata > Mammalia > Primates > Hominidae > Pan > Pan troglodytes. The sequence continues at coordinate 181,986,343 of NC_072403.2, forward strand.
AGACATCTCAAAGGATGAACAGAAGTAATGTAATAAGCCCTTAGCCTGAGGCCCGGGATGTAGGGGGCAAGCTGTGAACTCCGACTGCGCCACCGTATCCCGGACACGCTGTGATCGTCGGGTGGGGGCGGATATTGAAGCTTCAGTGGCCTCTGTCTGGTTAGCGACGCTGCACCTCCTGACCCCTTTCTACTCCCTCAGGCTTGGTCCTTCCCTGGGCCCCGTTAGCTTCACTGTGAGTGCCTCCGGTTCATCCAGGCATCCGTGTCCCACGCAGAGGCCCCCATGACAGTGAGGACTGATGTCTTTTAAACCGCAGTTCCCGTAGTCCCTGGAGCGGTGCCTGGCATGTCGTGGGCTCAATAAATAATCATTGAATGGATGAATAATTGAATCAATGAAGAGAGAAAATGGCCTAAGCTGAAGCCACATCAGTGTGGCCATGGAGTGAGGGGCAGGGGGAGGTTCTGCCAGCCCTGAACCCTTCTCTTTGCGGGGCGGCCTTCGTACACCACATCTCTTTTGAGTCTGTTTTCCTGGGGGGGTTGATAATTCCTTCAGAACATTACTGGGGGGCACTGCGGAGTGTTAGCTTGTGAATGGAAGTGTTTCTTGAGTGGAGCAGCTGGAGGAATTCTGAGATGGCCCATGACTGCCGCCCTGGTGTGCACACACTTCCTCCCAGCTGTTCGCCAGGAATCCAGGGCGGCTGGGAGGGCTTGTTATGGGGTTAAGATCCCAAAGCAGTTGACCTTACGATAGGGAGATAATTGGGGGGCCCGGCCTAATCACACGGACCCTCTAAAAACGATTTTCTCCACCTGCAGGCAGGCGGCCTCCAGGAGCTGAGAGTAGGAAGGAGCATAGAGACCTCTGTCCTGCAACTGCCAGAAGAAAATTCCCCCAGCAATTGGGAGCTGAAAAGTGGCCCTCAGCCCATAGAAGTCTCACAGCCCTGGCCGGTGCCATGAATTCAGCCTGCTAAGACCCGAAAGTGAAGTTGCAACGTGCCCAGGCCACTGACCTGCGGAAACTGAGCTGAGGGTTGGTGCTACTCTCAGCGCCTGTGCTCGTGGAAATTTGTTACTCAGCAACAGGAAATTAGTGCAAATAGAAAAGGCTGCCTCAAACATGGTCATTGATAACCGGACACTGCCATGTTCCAGCCCCAGGAATAAGACACAAATGGTTCTCGTGAGCGCTCGGCTGTCCATCGAAGCAAGCCTTGATTCCACACAGGAGAGAAATCTGATGACTCAGGCCCTGGGGCCTTTTGGGTTCAGGATAATTGTGAGTTTGTTATACTGAATTTCTTAACAGGAATTTAATGAACAAGTTCCCTGTTTTGAATTCCAGTTCCATTTATTAGTCAGGGTGAAGGGAGGCTGCTGTAACAAGGAGCCCCACTACACCGTTGCTTAAAATACAGGCCTGTGCCCGCTTCCTCCTGCAGGGACACCAGGAGGTGGCCCTCCCGGTCCCCTGTGGCAACTGTCTCCAGGCCACGCTCGGCAATAGTGGGAAATAAAATACAGGCCTGCGCCCGCCTCCTCCTGCAGGGGCACCAGGCAGGCGGCCCTCCCCGTCCCCCGTGGCAACTGTCTCCAGGCCACGCTCGGCAATAGCGGGAAATAAAATGACGAAGGTTACTCCTCTTCCTCCTCAGTGCACCTCTTCCTGGGGATTAAAACAAGGACCTCAGATGTCTACACTACAGACGGCGGGGGTGCCTTGGGCCCTACTCGAATTAGGTCTAGAATGCACTGCGTGGTCAGAGTGGGCTGGAGCTGCAGGAGGGGCAGGGCCAGCACCAGCATGCAATTGGTGAGGGGAGGGCTTCAGTGCTGGGCGGGCAGCCTCCTCTGGGACCTGGCTATAGTGGGCCAGCCTGGTGGTGAGTTTGTGTCTGACGTGGGCTCTGCCACCTGCCAAGTGTCTGATCTGAGGACAAGTGGTGCTTTCTGGGCCTCAGTGTCTTCATCTGCAAAACGGGACCGTGAGACCACACCTGACTGCCAGGGTTGTTAGTGGACAGGCCTCAAAAGGTTGCCTGGCACATGCCGGGCATGCCCTAAATCAGCATCCAGGGCAGTGCCGCTCACCAGAAGCCGCAGGACCTGTGTATGGAGCTAGTTCAGTCAGTGACCTGCTGAAGGAGTGTGGGGCACGGGGGCCGCGGATTCTGAACACACCTCATCCTTACAGTGATGACGGCAGAGTGCCTGCTTATTAGCAGCTTTGGCCAATTTGCAGTTTATCTTGGTGCTCACCCAAACAGGCTGCAAACCGAGACAAACACATTTTGAGGTCATCACCCCATGACTCAGAACATTTTCCTGATGGTTTCCGTGCTGAGGAAAGAAAAAGAAGGCCTTGAAATATTGCCAGTGGAAAAGGTTTGTGTGTGCCGCTGATGGCAGATGGTGGGTTCTGGCAGCCTGGCTGGGAAGCCCCTGGCATCGGGTCTGTGCTGGTCACTTATGTGCCCGGGAAGCCCAGGATGTGGGGGTCTGTGCTGGTCACTCAGCTTCCTGGGAACCCAGGGTGTGAGTGTCTGCACTGGTCACTCATGTGCCCGGGAAGCCCCGGGCGTGGGGTCTGTGCTGGTCACTCAGTTGCCCTGGAAACCCGGGGTGTGGGATCTGTGCTGGTCACTTAGCTGCCCGGGAAGCCCAGGGCATGGGGGTCTGTGCTGGTCACTCAGTTGCCCTGGAAACCCGGGGTGTGGGGTCTGTGCTGGTCACTCAGCTGCCCGGGAAGCCCAGGGCATGGGGGTCTGTGCTGGTCACTCTGTTGAAGCTCTTCTTCTTTTCAATTTGGGGGATGTGAGGCTCTGTCCCACCTCCTGGCCTTGTTCTAGTTGTTGACAGAATGGTTAGCTTTGAAAATCAGGCAGAGTACTTTAGGCAACTTTCATGGGAAAAGAGAAGTTCATTTTCTCCCACACCCCATGGGGCCAATTCCTTTGAAATCTAAAGAGCAGAAGGAGAGAAGGGAAGGGAGCCGTGCTCTGATGCTGCTTGCCGCCGTTTCTCTCATGGGGGACACACTTTCTTCCTTGCTCCAAGACTCACTTTTCATCCCCATTCAGGTTCCGGGAGCTCTCCTAGGTGTTGGAAAAGCCGTGGTGAGGACACACTGCTTGCGTCATCCTGGAGAGGAACCTCCAGCCAGAGAAGCCAACATGCACACGATGCACACATCACAGGGAAGGCACAGATGGGCGCACACAATGCACAGACCACACCACGGTGGAGCTGACGGTGGCAGGGAAGGCACAGATGGGCGCACGCGACGCACACACCACACCACGGTGGAGCTGACGGTGGCAGGGAAGGCACAGATGGGCGCACGCGACGCACACACCACACCACGGTGGAGCTGACGGTGGCAGGGAAGGCACAGATGGGCGCACGCGACGCACACACCACACCACGGTGGAGCTGACGGTGGCAGGGAAGGCACAGATGGGCGCACGCGACGCACACACCACACCACGGTGGAGCTGACGGTGGCAGGGAAGGCACAGATGGGCGCACGCGACGCACACACCACACCACGGTGGAGCTGACGGTGGCAGGGAAGGCACAGATGGGCGCACGCGACGCACACACCACACCACGGTGGAGCTGACGGTGGCAGGGAAGGCACAGATGGGCGCACACGATGCACACACCACACCACGGTTTTGCCCCCTGCACCTTCTATCCTGAGGATGTTGTCAACAGGGCTAACAGACTCTGACTTCCGCACCAATGTCTCCTAATCCCTCAGTGATGAATTTGAATGCTCTGCAGCGGCTCTGTCCAGCTGATTGACCTGGGGTCAGGAAGAAGACAGGCAAGGGCCAGGCTGTGGCCTCGGTGTTGGCAGATGCGTTTCTGGGTGGAAAAGCTGCACAGCAGGCACCCCAAGCCGGGAGTCAGGAGTTATTAGGAAGAAGTCCTCTGGGACAGCATGTGGGGGCCTGGCCCGCTGCGTTCCCCACCCTCCACAGAGAGGCTTTGGTGTTGTTTCCAAGCCCTGCTCCAAGGTGGCTCTAGAGCCTGCACCTGCAAATGCACCCTGGGCAGACCATACCATCTCTGCGGGTGAGCTGGGCTGTCCCCTCCGCTGGGTCAGAGACACGGTCCTCCCGCAGAGGATGTGCAGGGAAGGAAAGGCTTTGGGAAGGTCCCCCGGTCTGGGCTCAAGCCAGGCCAACCATCCTACAGAGACAGGAAACCTGGAGCTTCCCACAGCAGCCCAAAGTTCCAGCGGAGGGGAGGCAGGGAAGACATCCAGCCCACATAGCACGCACTTGCACATGCACACACCTGCACACACACACCTGCACACACCCACACACACCCATGCACACATGTGCACACACTTGCATACCTGTGTACACATGCACATACGCCTGCACAAACACACCCCTGTACACACAGGCACGTGCACACACCTGCACACATGAGCACACACCTGCATACCTGCACACACACACCTGCACACACATGCACACATGCACACACCTGCACCACATATGCGTACACACAGGCACACACATCTACACGCACACCTGCACATGCACACACCTGCACATCTGCCTAAACATGTCCATGCACACGTGTGCACACACACAAACTAAAGGAAACACTGTTCTCTGGCTTCATCTTAGTGGTCTCTGTGTGGCACAGACATGCTTGCACGTGGAGGCTTCGCTGCACAAAGGTGAGAAGGAGACATCTGCCCATGGGGAGACATGAGCTCAGCTGCAGGCCAGGGGCACAGGGCTCGGGGGATGTGTGCCAGGAAGGATGGCCGGGTCTGGCCTGGGGCTCTTGGAGGTTGAGGGATGTGGACTTTCTTGCAAGGGTAGAGGGGAGGGCCTCCGGGGGCCGTGGATCTGGCATGGGGTGATGGGCTCGGACATTTAGATGTGAGTCACGAGCATCTGCTGTGCAAGATCCCAGCTGAACCCAGGCTGGGCCAGGGCAGCGGGAAGCAGCGGAGGAAGGGGCATGACAGGTTCTCAGAGGGTATTGGTGGGCTTTTCCTTCTCCTGTCTGCCATGATGAAAGACAACACCATCCTCAGGGCCCTCCTTGACTGAGAGTGGAGGGTGTCTGGCCACCTGGGGGCAAGTGTTCTGGGGTGCAGTGTGTTTGGATGCGAACCTGCTTCCCGACTGGAAGGGGTCAGGGAGTGAGGCTGGGGAGACGGGAGCAGGGGATGGGAACTGGACCTTGTGCAGGACATTAGGAGAAACAGGGGCCAGTGTCTTGGGAGACCCCACCTGGTGCTCAGGGAACACAGTGCAGGGTGCCCCAGGTGCCTTGGGAGATGGAGAACAGAGGATAAGCCGTGGTGGCCACTCTTGAGCCAAGCAGCAAGGGGTGGGGCAGGGCTGGCCATCGCCAGGGGCCCTGGGGACCGGGGCACATTGGACATCTTCTCTGGCCCTGAGTCTGTGCTGAGCAGGGATCTGTAGAGATTGGTTGACTCTATTGCGCTAAAACTCAGTTTCACGCTCTGAACACTTGGTCAGTTAAACTCCACAATCGCTGTCATTTTTGTAAGCATCGCCTGACTGCAGGAATGCAGCAATCCCACACATGACATGTCCTTCCCAGTCCACTGCAGTTTTCTCACCAGGAGGGCCATTGCAGATGTGGACACACAGCAAACAGGTCTGAACGCACGCATGGAGACGGGACCAAGTCATCTTCTGAGAGGGGAACCTTCCAGAAAGTTGAGGGATCTTCTGAGTTGAAGTCCCCAGGGACTGTGACAGCCCAGAGCAGGTTGCGCCCTGGAGGCAACAAGGACTGTAGTCTCAGCCATTGCCAGGTTGCTGACTTGAAAAATGAAGACACTTAGCACATGGTTCTAGTTTCGTGTGTATATCTTGATGTGCTTCCACAGGAACAGTCATTTAGGAAATTTTATGCTCTAACATTTCACAAACACTGGAACTCCACCCTGGCAAGGGGCCGTGCTCCGCAGGCTGGCAGAGCATGTGTCTGCGCGTCCGTCCAGCCACCCCGTGACCCCACATGGGCTGTGCTCACACTTTCTCTCAAGCAACAATGACCCATTTGTAGAATGATTATCTTTTCCTAAGACTAAAATGTCCCATTTATAAATATAATTGGTCTACTTTTAAGAAAATTTTACCTGGTTTTACTTTAAGAAAGACTCTGGGATTCTGTGTGTCATTACAATAATTGTCTTTATTTTATTTGCAAATATCATATTTGATGCAAAGGAATGCTGTAACACTCGTGGCTGCACATCGCAATGAAGGCCCCAGGAAACCCTCCCTCTGAGAATAGGACAGGACTGGCACCCCCATGCCTGCCTGCCTGAGCCCCGCTGGGTCCCACACCAGGGACCCACGCCTGGACTTGGTGCCATGATCTCATTGCTTTAAAAAATGTTTATCACATTTGTGTATTTGCTGAACAACATGTCGTTGTTTTGGTTGGTTTTCAGCTTTGAAAAATGGTATCACAGTACTTGTTCTCGTCCAGAGCTTGTCACATTTCATGAGTCACCGATTTAACTCTGCATGGCTGTAGTTTGTTCATCTTCACCACTGTGTAGTACTCCATGATGGACCACATCACAGCTCCCTACTTCCTCCTCCTGCCAGTGGACTCTGACGTTGTTCCCAGGACTTTGCCATTGCAAACGGCACTGGAGTCACCTGTTGTTGATTTTCTGCCTGATCATCTGTCTTTTTCTTATTTTAGTTTTTTAAAAATTTTTAATACTTTTATGATGGGCATATTTATACATATTCAAAAGGAAAGAAAACATCACAGTGAACCCCTGGACCGGAGCTGGCTGTGCAGTCACCTGCATGTGGGCCCTTGTTTTGTCTGTTCCTCTGTCCACTTACCCCTCCTGCCAGGATTATTTTGAACCAATGAATTTTTAATATATTCTGGATGTTAATATTTTGTTATGTGGTTGCAAACATCAGCTAGTTCGTGTCTAATCCTTTTCATCTTTTGCCACACAGGAGTTCTCAATTTTAATGTCGTTCCACTTATCCATCTTTTTGATGATTAGCATTTTTTGTGTGTGTTTAAGAAATAATTTCCCTTCCTAAACTCCGATGTTTTTCTCATTCCAAAATTCAAAATGTTTTTCACATTTAAGTCGTGACTTACGTGGAGTTGATTAATGTGTAAGGTGTAAGGATGTGATCTCATTGGACCTTTTCACGTGAGCCCTCCCCAGCCTGCAGCATCACACTTCCACTGGCAAAGGGTCTGTGCGCGCACACGCGGGGCTGCTTTTGGACTCTGCCTTGTTCCCCTGGTCAGTTTGCTGATTGCTGGGCCGATGTCACGCTGCCTTACCTTCATAATAAGTTTTGACAGGAATTACACTTTTTGGGAGTTTCTTAGATATGTCTGGCACGTTGTTCTTCCATACAGATTGTAGAATTATTTTTTCTAATTTCATGAAAACCCCTGTTAGGATTATGATTACAACTGCACCAAATCCAGAGGCCAATTTAAGGAAAACAGTCACCTGCATCAGGTTGAGCTTCTCTGTGTCTCTGGCTATAAACACGAGCTCTCTCTCCATTTGCTTAGGTTTCCTGTTATGTCTTTTGACAAAATTTTATAATTGTCTGTGTTAGGTCTTATGCAACTTTCTAAGGATTTATTTCTGGGTCACATAGTTTTTGTTGCCGTTATAAATTTTTGTTTGTTTGTGTGTTTGTTTGAGAGGGAGTCTTGCTCGGTCGCCTAGGCTGAAGTGCAATGGCGCGATCTTGGCTCACTGCAACCTCAGCTTCTCAGGTTCAAGGGATTCTCCTGCCTCAGCCTCCCGAGTAGCTGGGATTACAGGTGTGTGCCACCACGCCTGGCTAATTTTCAACAGAGTTGGGGTTTCACCATGTTGGTCAGCCTGGTCTTGAACTCCTGACCTCAGGTGATCCACCCGCCTTGGCTTCCCAAAGTGCTGGGATTACAAGTGTGAGCCACCACACCCAGCCATAAATTGTATTTTTTTTAAAGTCATGTTTTCTAAGTCTTGTTGCTGCTGTATGTGTGCAATTTATTTTTATACATTGATCTTAGAGCAGGCACCTTGTAGACTATGTATTTATAATAACTTTTCTGAGGTCTTTAGTTTTACATAGGCAATCATATTGTCTGCAAGCAATGAATGTTTGCTTCTTCCTTTTCGTTTCTTAAGGCTTGTATCTTAAACATAATGTGCGTGCTGGGTGATTTTGAATACAAATGGTGATAGTAGAAATCCTTGTCTTTTTCCTGACTCCAAAGCAGATGCTTTTAAATTCTGCACAAGACTGATTGACTTTGAGATCCATTCCTGTGTTCAGACGCTTGAAGGAGGTCTAGGATCTCCTAAATGCTGGGGAAGGGCAGAGGGGAGACGGAATTAAGGGGAGGTCACTCAGGTTGGTTCGTTCTGGGCCTGCCTTTTGCTGGGCAGGGAGAAGGAGGACCCATGCTCTCACTTGAGTTGGTTTCCTGATCAATTTCAGAAATTTCCTCCATTTTAGGGCAAAAGAAACAGAAGGGCGGGAGAAAATCGTAGGCACTGCTTCTCTGGAACATTCCGTAGTTGGTCACTTACTTAGTTGATGCCGAGAGGTTTGTGGACAAGTGAGGAGCTCGGAAAGGGCTCCCAAGAGATCGGCAAGGCTGTGGAGAAGCAGGGTGGGACAAGAGGCTTTTGGCGGCAGGAAAGTTTCAGGCACAGCCCCCCTCAGCCTGGCCCCAGAGTCAGCTGGTCAGGCTTGCTAGGGGAGGGAGATCTCCACGCTCTTGTCCACCCAAACACTGGCTGCAGGGACACTGGCCTGGGGGTCCTAAGTTCCCGACGCTGCTGATGTGGGCAGCACACGGCTGCTGAGGTGCAGCCCAGGCCGGGTGGCACGAGCAGGGTGCTGGCATCTGGAGATGGGTCGGTCTCGGCGGGGCTTGCTGTGGCCACAGTGCCGTCAGGTTTCTTCCCGTGAGAACTCACTGCAGACTCACAGATTTGAACACAATCGTAGGCCTGGGCGGGGGGCTCTGCAGGTTTTCTATTCCTGCAACCGTCTTGGTGATATGGGAGTGCTGGGCAGAGGAGGGAGTGGCCCCTGGCCGCCTCCACGGACCTAGGTAAGGACAGGCACTCTGGCCTTCCTGCTCAAATGTTGCATTTTCCAGGACCACCCTGGCCCCCCTACACCCCCATCCTGAGCCTGTGAAAACCAAGACCCTAGTGGGCAGACACACAGAAGCAGCTGGACGTCGTGAGGAACCCGTCGGTGGAAGAAGACACAAGCAGTGGGTTGTCGAGAGCACGCGGGCAGAAGAGCATGCCGCCAGGCACCAGCAGGCCATCGACTGTGGAATGACGCGGAGTTCGGCCTGAGGGGTCGGAGGAGAGTCAGCGGCCGGACTCCAGGGAAAACCACCTCCCTTCTGGCTCCCCCATCTGCTGAGAGCTATGTCTACTCAATAAAACCCTACACTCATTCTCCAAGCCCACGTGTGATCCGATTCTTCTGGTACACCAGGGCAAGAAACTCCAGGATACGGAAAGCCCTCTGTCCTTGTGATAAGGCAGGGGTCTAATTGAGGTCGTTAACACAAGCTGCCCATAGACAGAAAGCTAAGAGAGCACCCTGGAACACACGCCCACTGGGGCTACCCCTGTGAACATTCGCCCCTGGACACTGCCGTGGAGTCGGAGCCCCAAGCCTGCCCATCTGTCTGCTCCCCTTGAGGTTTGCGCAGTGGGACACTGAAGAAGCGAGCCATCCCCCATCGCACACCCTGTGACGGGGACGAGGGAACCTTTCCTGTTTCATTGGGAATCTTTGACCTGACAAGATGTTCCAGGCTCATGTGGAGCATTTTCTACCCTGGACCTGGAACTAGCCACTTTCTGGAGTCCTGGCTTCTTTTCGTGGAAAGGAAGTTTAGGTTCCAACGCAGGCTCTAGGAATGTGCGTTCTTAATGGGGTGGCCTTATTTCTAGCTTCTTTCAACAGATAGACCTGAGAAATGCATTTTTAAATTCAAGACTTAACATACTGTATCTTCTGTTTCTTCTTTCCATGCCCAAAATGCTGCTTCCCCATGACGCAACATAATTACTCATGCTCTCTATCGCCTTACGTGTGCAATCGTCCTAGAATAAAACACCAGAACCAACAATGTGATTCCCACAGCAGGTTAAGGGTTTTTCACCTCTTCTTGATCTTATGCTATGCATGTTCCACTGGGTAATTTCTATGTTCTGAAGTCACTTGAGTTTGTCGCTGTGTGGTTGTGTGAGTCGATGCAGGCTTTTGGGGAAGGAATCCGGTAGAATCAACTGAAATTGAAAACACACTCGTCACTTCAGCAGCTTCTCTCCAGGAGTCTGCACTGCACTGCATTCTGCAGGGGAGAACATGGGTGCATGAGGAAAGATGCACGTGGCCTGTCAGACAGATGGGTGTTTACCCCACTATCTGCCCTCCCCTCAGAGACGAAGCCAAGTGGTGGCTGACTGGTTGTGGCTCATCCGTGGATGGTTCTGTGGCTGTTTCAGACACCATGCATCTGTACCAGCTCCTTGGAACCATTTTCTTGAGTGAGGAAAGGAAAAGAGGCAGTAAAAATTATGTGGTGGTGAGATCCTGTGTCTGAAACAGTGACATGATTGCCTCATGTATGAGCACAGATAATTGCACAGGATTCACTGGAGCGGGAGATGCTCGGAAGGACACGTGCCTTGTGGTTTATATCTGGGGTTGGGGAGAGGAGGGGAAGGGAGGGGCAGGAAGCAGCTGGCCAAAAAAGCCTTTTATATTGAATTATTTTTTATTTTTTGTTTTTTTTGTGGGTTAACAGGCATTTTCTTTTTTAAAAATTTTAAGTTTGGGGGTACATGTGCAAGATGTGCAGGCTTGTTACATAGGTAAACATGTGCCATGATGGGTTGCTGCATAGATCATCTATCTCATCACCTAGGTATCAAGCCCAGCATCCATTAGCGATTCTTCCTGATGCTCTCCTTTCCCCTCCCCAACCCCCCACAGTCCCCAGTGTGTGTTGTTCCCTGCCATGTGACCCTGTGTTCTCATCATTCAGCTCCCACTTGTAAGTGAGAACATGCAGTGTTTGGTTTTCTGTTCCTGTGTTTGTTTGCTGAGGATGATGGCTTCCAGCTCCATCCATGTCCCTGCAAAGGACATGATCTCCTTCCTTTTTATGGCTGCATAGTATTCCATGGTGTATGTGTAGCATGTTTTCTTTATCTAGTCTATCATCGAAGGGCATTTAGGCTGATTCCGTGTCTTTGCTATTGTGAATAGTGCTGCAGTGAACATACGCACGCATGTATCTCTATAATAGAATGATTTATATTCCTTTGGATATATACCCAGTAATGAGGTTGCTGGGTCGAATGGCATTTCTGTCTTTAGGTTTTTGAGGAATTGCCGCCCTGTCTTCCACAATGGTTGAACTAGTGTACACTCCCACCAACAGTGTAAAAGCGTTCCTTTTTCTCCCCAACCTTGCCAGTATGTTATGTTTCGACTTTTTAGTAATAGCCATTCTGACTGGCATGACATGTTATCTCATTGTGGTTCTGATTTGCGTTTCTGTAATGATCGATGATGTTGAGCTTTGCTTCATATGTTTGTTGGCCGCATGTATATTTTTTAAAGAAGAGTCTGTTCATGTCCTTTGCCCACTCAAAAAGGCTTTTTAGAAAAGACTGGCCCTGAGAAAAACTTCACATGTGATCCCATCCCATTGATGTAATAATTGGTGTGTGCAGATGTATAAAATGACAGTCACCAACATTTTAACTGTGGGCACTGCAGGGTTCTGGGTTTTTAGTGATTTTTCTTTCTTTAAAGGAAGGTTAGAATTTTTTTTTTTTTTTTTTTTTTTTGAGATGGAGTCTTGCTCTGTTGCCCAGGCTGGAGTGCTGTGGTGTGATCTCTGCTCACTGCAACCTCCACCTCCCAGGTTCAAGCAATTCTCTGCCTTAGCCTCCTGAGTAACTGGGATTACAGGCACTCACCACCATGCCCGGCTGAGTTTTTTGTATTTTTCATAGAGATGGAGTTTCACTATCTTGGCCAGGCTGGTCTTGAACTCCTTCGTGATCCACCCGCCTCAGCCTCCCAAAGTGCTGGGATTACAGGCATGAGCCACTGTGCCTGGCTGGGCGGTTGGAATTTTTATACCAAAAATGTGCTTTAAAAATTACTTATTAGGAAAAGAGCAATACGGCTATTTTACTGTGGGGAAAAACAAGACCTGCAATGAGATGAGGTCTGCGGGCTGCTCGGCCGGCCTGTCCTGGACATGCCTCGTAGCAGGGAATCAGGGGCAGGTAGGCAGTGACATGAGGTACCGTGGCCCCAGCTCTGCTCCGTGGGGGGTCACGATGGAGAGCTTCAGGCATCGGTGTGGCTTGGTTAGCACGGCTCAGGCCAAAATGTGTCAGAAACGGTGTCTCAAGTATATAAGAGCAACTGTGTGCCAGGACCAGCCTGGGACAATGCCCGCTCTTGCTGGTGTCTGGACATTCTTTGCCCTTCCCAGGGAGGACCCAGATCCCTGTTCCTCTGGCATCTCGCCTGCCTGGCTTAGGAAGAGGGCAGAGCATTGTCAGGTTTTCCTGTCTTTTCGGCCTTTGAGAAAAACTACTCTTCAGTGGGAAGTGTTTTCCTAGGCTTTATTTGGCGGCGTGCTGGGGAACTTTTAAATTACTGCCTTCCTTTACCGTCACGTAATTCTTGTATTAATGCTTCTTGTGCAAAAAGAAAGGGACGCTGCTGCCGTGCTTTATTAGGGCTTTCCAGGTGGTCCAGGTTTTTAAAATCCCATTTCCATAGATTAACTTATGAGTAATGAAAACAACCACTGTGCACATAATAAAATTGATGATTATTTAACGCAGATGATTAAAAAATGCCCACTTTGATCACCACTGAGCTCAATGGAATAAGGAGAAATGTGAATCTTTCTGAGGTGTTAGTATTTATTTCCAAGCCACAACGAGTGCCACTGCTGTTGTTCTCAATAGTGTGCAGGGCTACGTCTTGATCAGTTTTCCAAAATGAACACGTTTGTGAAACACCCCATCAGTCGTGTGCGTGGTTCCATCTGGTGCCCTCAGCAACCCTGTTGGTTAAAGAGTTGAAGTTCAGAGAGATTAAATGACACCTCTAAAGATGAACAGTCAACAAAGAACTGAGCTGAAATCAGGGTTAACTGTTTTAAGTAAATATCCGGTGCTTTCCCCACAGGAATGGGTGGCTTTTCACTTAATCAACCAAATGGCCTTGGTTTGAGCCCATCTTAATGGCTGTGAACTGTATGGAAAATGGATGTTGTGGAATTCAGTTAGCCCCACCTTCCTTCCTGGCCCCTCCTGCTGTGGCCAAATTCTGTTAATTGCAACTAAATTTTGTTCTCCAAGTGCTGGCCATGAACAGCTTTGTCTTAAAAGCAAGGCCAAGATGGCACATCGCCAGCGGTCAGCGGCAGCATTTATAGGTGTCGTCCTGCAACGGGCTTGCTGGTCAGGCTGGCGCTGTGTAACATGCACGCTCACCTTGCACCGTCTGTCACGAAGTCCTGACGCTATCACATTCTCCTTCCTTGCCTTACATGTGCGCATTTATGCTGAGTTTGGAAAGGAGCTGCCATTTGTTCCAGCAGGAGTCAGCCAGGTCAATCTCTGGGAGTCCCAGATAAAGCCGTTTGCCTGGCGCATGGAGGGCTGGAGACAAACAGCCCTCAGAAAGATAATGGGTTTGCCTGACACTGGGCCTGTGAATCATAACAAGATCCAAGGACTGGAGCAAGTCCAGGAATTGGCAACATCACTCGTTCATCACCACACTTCAAAGCTCAGAGTGCAGACTACCGGAAGTTAAATTAATCAACTCTTAACTCACCAAAAATCACCTCCTTTTACTTACTCTTCAAAATAGAGGAAAGAAAAATTTTATAAAAACAAATGATAAGCACAAAACTCAGGTTTTAAACTACCTCTTCTGAGACAGAAACAGCACAGGAAGAAGTGAAAGGTGCCCACCCTCCATGGGTAGCCCACATTTCATTGCTGGTGATATGGTGGGGATCCTACTTAGCCTGACAACCTGACATACTCTCTGTGCTTAGGAATTCATAGTGTGGTATTTTAGATTCCAAATCACAATCACTGGTGAGGACATTTAGAGAAGCCCCTGAGGTTAAATACAGCAAAAGAGGCAAAACCCAATGTGGATCAGGAGCCGTACATGTGCCTGTATATAGGCATGTGTGTGTGCATTTGCATATACACACGTATGCATGTGTTTGCTAATGTGTGCGCCTGTGTGCATGCATGTGTACATGTGTGTTTCCATGGTTATTTGTGTGCATGTGGCTGCACACTTGTGTGCCTGTGTGTGTGCATGGGTACATGTGTGTTTGCATGGGTATTTGTGTGCATGTGCCTGCATACGTGTGTGCCTGTGTGTGTGCATGTGTACATGTGTGTTTGCATGGGCATTTGGTGTGCATGTATATGTATGTTTGCATGCATGCACACACATGCATAAGGGCATGCATACACATGCCTGCACACATGTGTGCCTGTATGAGTGCCTGTGTGCATGTGACTGTGCTTATGGGGACAAGTGTTTGCCTGTGCAGGTGTGACAATGTGTGTTTTATGTGCATGTGTGTGTTTTGCATGCCTGTGTGCACATATGTGCATGTTTGTATTTAGGTGCACATGTGTTTTGTGTGCATGTGTGTGCATATGTGCATTGTGCACATGACTATGTGCCTATGGGCACGAGTGTTTGCATGTGCACATATGTGCATGCCTGTGTGCACATATGTGCATATATTTGTGTGTACATGTGTGCACAGGTTTGCCTGTGCCCATGTGCATCTGTGCATTATGTATTTGCATGTTCATGTGTGCAAGTGTATTTGCATGTGTGCATGGTGGGTGCATATGTGCATGTATGTGCATGCACATGTGTCCCTGAAAGTGGACTATATTCAAGCAGCTCTTACATAGGCCAGTAGAGGTTATCCTGTCTTCTGGGCCAGGGCAGGTCAAACAGCGTTGATGACCACAAGCTGCCCCTCCCCTGCCAGGGCCAGAACAGATTAAACCCAGAACTCATGATGCCAATCTGTGTTCAGTTGCAGGTTGGTATTATAGGCAAGCAGCACTTAAATAACCTAAATCGTCAGAAATTACAAAATAAATGTTCTGTGCCTGGTAACGGTGAGCAATTTATCTGACATTTGATTCCAGTTTGCCATTTACAAGGTAATTTCACAGGTCTCCTCTGTTGTCCCAATGAGACTGGGAGTAGAGCTCCATGAAGCAGGAGGCTCAAATCACTCGAGAGAGACCAAGGACCCCAAGGAAACAACCTGTCCTCCTGCAGGAAGCTGACCTGGTGTGACCTCTGTGTGACCAGTGACCCGAGCCCTGTGGTCTATGGGGTGGCATCTGCCTGACCAGGCTCTCTAAGCCCTGTGGTCTGTGGGGTGTCATCTGCCTCCTGACCAGGCTGTCCAGAGGGTTCCAGAAGAACCCTGACCTTGAAGACTGCAGCTCCCTGTTCCGGCTGGCAGGTGACGGAGCGATGGTGCAGACACCCATGTGTGCTCTTGGATGTTTAATGGAAACACAGACCGGGACAGGCCAGGGGCGCAGAGGGGAGAAAGCGCAGTCTCTGTCCTGGACGGTGGCCAGGAGTTAGAGACAGGAACGCTGATGCAGATCATAGTGTGTGTCATTGAAACACACAGCTGCGCCTACTAGCCCAAGACACAGGAGGGTCTGAGTCAGTCAAAGTGAGGAGGTCAGGGCTGGAATCCCAGAGGAGAGCATTCTCGTTCCGAGATTTTAGGAAAAAGTGGAGTTAACAGCCAGAGAAATGTTGAGGTCTAGGTGGGTTGGAGGGCTTCGAGACTCACAACGGGGCGTGTGGCGTGAGAGTATGAGGCCATAGCCTGTTAGGGAAGCCACGTGGCAGCCAATGAGGAGGCGTGTGTGCAGGCACGTGTGTGTGCGTGTGTACGTGTGTGCAGGCACGTGTGTGTGCGTGTAGGTGTGTGCAGGCACGTGTGTGCGTGTGTAGGTGTGTGCAGGCACGTGTGTGTGCATGTGTGTGTAGGTGTGTGCAGGCACATGTGTGTGCATGTGTGTACATGTGTGCAGGCAGGTGTGTGTACGTGTGTGTGCAGTCACGTGTGTATACATGTGTGCAGGCACGTGTGTGTGTACGTGTGTGCAGGCACGTGTAGGTGTATATATGTGTGCAGGCACATGTGTGTGTGCGTGTGTGCAGGCACGTGTATGTGTATATATGTGTGCAGGCACGTGTGTGCGTGTGTGCAGGCACGTGTATGTGTATATATGTGTGCAGGCACGTGTGTGCATGTCTGCGTGTGTGCAGGCACGTGTGTGTGTACGTGTGCATGTGTGTGCATGTGTGCAGGCATGTATGTGTATACGTGTGTGCAGGCGTGTGTGTAAGTGTGTGTGTATAGCAATCTGTAGTCCATGAGTAGATATCTTGCGCAAGTAGAAATATTGACCAGGCCTAGGGAGTAAACGGCTGTAAGACAAGGGCTCTTTCTGTGTCTGCTGCCTCTGTTTGGTGCTCATCACATTGTGGCTGTCCGACGTGTGTTTGTGCGTACGCACAGTGCGTATCCATTCCACAACAGCCGGGAGTCCTCCCCGAGCAGACGATTCTAAGGCACCACTTCCCTCCGCACCCACCGTTTCATGGACTCGCCTTTGGAACAGCCCAGAGGGCCGCGGGACCAGGGTGTGCTGATGGGGCCTCTCTCGCTCGGGCTGCTCAGCTCCTTTCTCATGCGTCTGTCACACGTGCCGCGTGTGATGCCATATTGAATAGATGGGCTCTATTTTTGTCCTCCTTTCTGATCGTGGGCTCTTCATCTTAAGAAATCGTTTCGGCCGGGCACCATGGCTCACGGCTGTAATCCCAGCACTTTGGGAGGCCGAGGCCAGCTGATCATGAGGTCAGGAGATCGAGACCATCCTGGCTAACACGGTGAAACTCCGTCTCTACCAAAAAATACAAAAAATTAGCCGGGCGTGGTGGCAGGTGCCTGTAGTCCCAGCTACTCGGGGGGCTGAGGCAGGAGAATGGCGTGAACCCGGGAGGCGGAGCTTGCAGTAAGCCGAGATCGCGCCACTGCACTCCAGCCTGAGGGACAGAGCAGGATTCTGTCTCAAAAAAAAAAAAGAAAAAAAAAAAGAAATGGTTTCTTACCTCTCTGAATCTCCTTCCGCCCAAGGCAGCAGTGCCTGGAAGAGAGGGCAATGCCAGCATTCTGTATTTGTTTTGAACTGAACTGCGTCATTTCCTGGTGTAAGAAGAGAATGAATTTCATATTTTAAATCTCTAAGTTTGGCTTTGGTCATTAAACACTGAACACAGGGAAGCATTTTGTTGTTACTGTCAGAATTCCTCGACTACCAAGATGAGAATGGTGCCAACAAAGTAGTTTAAAAATCGTTGACTTTTTATTTTTACACAAGATTTAGGATGGAACTATTTTGACATAAAGTCAAGCTAGAATGTCACAATATGTGGACCAACCTGAAGCTAGATCCCTCTTAAGATAACTTAATCCAGTGTGGATTGAATGAAACTCTTATTTTTTTTTCTATCAGCTACTCTGTTCCCAGCTTTTGCTACCAGAGTTGGTGGCTGTCATCAAAACCTTCATCCTGGTTGACCCAAGGATGTGCATGTGGATGAACATTGAAAACTCTACCAAGCCCTGGGACGTTCTATCCGCATAACCCATGAAGGCAAATGCTATATGCAAAGGTTTGTGATCATGTGTCCTGCCTTTGAATCGATGAACTTTTGCAGGAATTTTTTGGCAGGTAGCTCTGTCCAGTATTTTAAGGACACGAACCTGTACCAAGGTCTGTCAAACCTGGTCAAAGAGGAGATCAATTCCACGTTGTAAATTGTCCTTTGCACATGAATAGAGGTTGTGTGGCTGGAGCCTGTCAGCCTGAGTGGTCTTCAGATTGTCAGCAATGCCAGACAAGGCCACGTCTTTCTCATCTCTGCATGCTCTCACATGGCAGGTGACAGATAAATGTGTGTGCGCTTTGGGAGGGCCACGTAATGTGGGGAGGGGAACTGTTTGCATCATACGAACACTTACAGCTCCTGTGGCTTTGGGGATTTGATGAACATGTGTTCAGAGCATGTGTGTGCATGTAGACCAGCTCCAGGCCTGCACTACCTGCCTCCTGCCCCCGCCATACACGTACTTTAGAAATGCAGACATGGGGTGTGGCTTCAGCATTTACAACTGTCCCAAGCAGGGAGGCATCGGGTGGTAATGTCTGGTGTGTGGGGCTTACCTTTCCTCCTGACCCTGGACAGACTCACAGATAAGAGCATCTAATTTCATGAGTCACAGGTCACCTAGCTAGGACTTTCTATTGCAATGTCAAATTTATAGCCCTGCTAAAGACCCCTTCTCCTGGGAACTTCCTCAATCTGAGAGAAAAGGGAACGAGTAAACCGTTCGTGCCCAGAAAGCACCTGGAAGCGCAGGGATGCTGCTGGCCGTGAGTGGCAGTGACAACATGGCCGTCAGCAGCAGTGACAATGTGGCCGTCAGCGGCAGTGACAACGTGGCCGTCAGCAACAGTGATAACGTGGCCATTAGTGGCAGTGAGAACATGGCTGTGAGCGGCAGTGACAACGTGGCCGTCAGCGGCAGCAATAACATGGCTGTGAGTGGCAGTGATGACATGGCTGTGAGTGGCAGTGATGACGTGGCCGTCAGCAGCAGTGATGATGTGGCTGTGAGCAGCAGTGATGACGTGGCTGTGAGCGGCAGTGATGACATGGCTGTTTGCTGAGAGGCTTCTCGCGTGGGCTCCCTTGACCCCAGGGTTAGGCCCTGTGCAGCCGGCACTTCCTACGAAATTAAGCATCCCATGAAAGTGTGGGGAAAGCCAGCGAGGACGCTGCCATTTGCCGATGGGCAATTGATGGTGAATTCATCTGCAGCTCACAGGCGGGTCTTATTAGTTCATTATTTCAGTCCTGACGGCTCTGAAAAAGCCCCCACGTTCTGGCTGTGTGATTTTGGTTGAGCTATGATAAAATAAGGATTTTAGAGTTTCCCTCCGAGGCTTGGTAAGAGAGTCAAACCGGGAAATGAATATGAAGTGTGTGGCCAAGCATCTGGTGAGTGACAGACAGGGTGGAGGAGGGGCTGGCGGTGGGTTTCTCCGCTGAAACCACCACTGCAGGAGCAGCCCTGAGAGGCGGGGCTCTTGCAAGCCCGGGGACCCCGGAGGCCTTTGTGGCTTTCCAAGCCATTCTTGGTGGCAGAGC
Organism: Pan troglodytes; assembly: GCF_028858775.2. Classification (NCBI taxonomy): domain Eukaryota; kingdom Metazoa; phylum Chordata; class Mammalia; order Primates; family Hominidae; genus Pan; species Pan troglodytes. The sequence goes on from NC_072403.2 coordinate 182,005,742, forward strand.
GAGGCTGGCACACATGCTGCTGGGCCCCAGGCACGCTCTGAGCACCTCCCGGGCACCATCTCAGGAGAGCCCTGTGAAGGAGGAAGGCCCACAGTGCCAGGCTGCAGGTGGGGAGACTGAGGTTGAGGAGCCCACGCCCTGTGGGCTGGTGTCAGGCTTAGGAGGTGGGAGTGGCAGCCTTCAGGGAGGTGGATGGGCCCCAAGAGAAGAGCCCCACAGAGGCTTCCCCATGCCCCCTGGAAGCAGGATGGGCCCAGGCGGGGTCCTCTGATCCACTCTGAGTCTGGCCTGGCAGAGGCATGAGTGGGTCCCTCAGGGAGAGTGATATTGATGCCACAGCGGCTGCTGGGGGGAGGGAAAGGCTCGGATCAGGGCCCAGGAAGTTTGTTTTGCAGCTAATTTTTACACATTTGTTTAATCTGTCACCCAGGGTCATTGGTCAGGCTGCTCTCGGAGTCCATGTTCCCAGCGATGGGCTGCCTGGGAGGAGGAGGAAGGCAGCCTCCAGGGACTCAGAGAGAGGAGTGCCATGGACAGGAGCCCTCGGGTGCAGGAGCGTGGCCGGGTTCGCTCCCAGGACACGGGCGCTCACCCGCAGCACTGCTCCGGAGGTCCGGAAATTAGTCTCATCCCAGGGCAGTCCTCTGCTCAGGAAACCGCATCACGGTCCTGGCTCCTCCAGAGAGAGGGGGGTCCCAGACACGGCACAGCCCCTTTGTTGGCTGGGATTTGATCCTGCTCGGTTAACCCGGAGGCAGGAAGTCATTCGTCTAACAACTAGAGGCCTCTGATTGCTCAGAGTCAGTTTAAGTTTTAAGAAAACTCTGACACAAGTTTTACGACATCTTAATTTCTCTGAAAACATGGACACTTACTTTCAAATGTTTTAAGAGAGAGCCAGTACTGACTCTGTTGTTATTGATGTTTCGCACCATTCTCTCTGCACAAACCGCTGCAATGGTGCATGACTGGGTTCTCCAGTTTCCCTGTGGACTCAACACGGGGTGCTCACAGAACAGCCTGAGTGCGGAGCCTTCCGTGTCCTCAGTGTGCAGGCCCAGGGGCTTGCGGGTGCCTCCCCAACACCTCATCACACAACGTTTTTTATGCACTCACTTTGAAAGAGTCATTCCAGGACAATCATATTAGCTGTCATAGAAACAACTGCTTTTCCTTCACGTACTCATATAGCAATGTTTTACACAAAGAAAGTATTTGGTGCTTTCTATGGGTCTAACTGATAATGATTGATTTACATAATTGCAACAGGCATAGACCGTCTGGGACATGACTCTTGGTCAGCACACAGCCCTACTGAGGGGAGCAGGTGTACATGGGCACTAGAGGAATGCCCCTAAGTGGTGAAGATTCCAGAATACCATTGACACCAGGTCCTTGGATCACAGAGGAACCAAAGAGAACATGTAATGAAGAAAACTGGGTAAGGAGAGGCCAAGTAAGAGAGCTTCACATGTCACCACCGTCACCATCATCATCATCACATTCACTGTCATCACTATCTTTGTCATCACCATTGCCATCCCCATCATTATCACCATCACCATCATTATCACCATCACCATCATCATCATCACATTCACTGTCATCACCATCACCACCGCCATCACCATCATCACCACATTCACTGTCATCACTATCTTTGTCATCACCACCGTCATCACCATCATTATCACCATCACTCATCATCATCATCACATTTGCTGTTATCACCATCACCACCACCATCACCATCATCACCACATTCATCACTGTCTTTGTCATCACCATCACCATCATCACCATCACCGTCATCATGATCACATTTACTGTCATCAGTATCTTTGTCATCACCATCACCATCCCATTCATCACTGTCTTTGTCATCACCATCACCATCACCATCATCCTCATCATCACCACATTCACTGTCATCACTATGTTTGTCATCACCATCACCATCACCATCCCATTCATCACTGTCTTTGTCATCACCATCATCACCATCACCATCATCCTCATCACATTCACTGTCATCATCACTATCATTATCACCATCACCATCATCACATTCACTGTCATCACCATCATCATCCCATTCATCACTGTCTTTGTCATCACCATCACCATCATCATCATCACCACATTCACTGTCATCACTATCTTTGTCACCACCATTAACACTATCATTATCACCATCACCATCATCACATTCACTGTCATTACCATCACCACCACCATCACCATCATCACCACATTCATCACTGTCTTTGGCATCACCATCACCATCATCACCTTCACCATCACCGTCATCATCATCATCACCACATTCACTGTCATCAGTATCTTTGTCATCACTGTCACCATCATCATCACATTCATCACTGTCTTTGTCATCACCATCACCATCATCACCACATTCACTGTCATCACTATCTTTGTCATCATCACCACCACCATTACCACCATCACCACTACCATCATCAACATTACCAATGCTAATAACAGTTTTGAGCATTTACATTAGGTTCTGTGTTAAACACATTACATGGAGTATTTTAATTCTTCTGAAACTCTAGAAGATGCCAAAGATCTTGTTTATTGTTTCCATTTCATAGATGATGAAGCCAAAATCTAGAGAAGCCAAGTGACTTTTCCATAGTTGTCATCACCACCATTATCATCACCATCATCATCATTCTCATCACATTCACTGTCATCAATATCTTTGTCATCACTGTCATCACCAGGTGAGAAGCAGGATTGAAGCCAAGCTGTTCTACCATGTGATAGTCTTCCTCCCAAAGTGTTACTGCCACAATTGTCTAGTTTGAGGAACAGAATCATAAGAAAGTCAGGCACCTTGCTAGCCTAGACCACACAGCTCTAAGGTGTGGGAGCTGGAACTGGAGGGCAGTTTTATCTGACCCCTGCCCACAGTCTTTCTGCTCAGTCTTCCTTTCTCATGCAGCTGTCCCTCATTGGAAAAATTCCTAGGCTCTGAGTTCCCATTGCCCCAAAGACCCTGTCTTGCATCTTAGAGGCCCTCATAAACTCAACCCTTCATTTGCTTTGCTTCAGACCAAAGAGGATCACAGCCCAGGCAGCAGAAGTGCTTTGGGTGACACAAGGGTTCTATGAAAGGAATCGTGGTGATGATGTTGGTGACAACTATTGTTAGAGCTAACTATGACCCTGGCTCTTTATCAAGATGTTTACATATATCATTCCCCAAACTTCCATTCCCTTGAGGTTGATTTTAATTTCACAAGTGAGAAAGTGGAAAGAAAATCCATCCCATAGCAGAGTTGGGATGCAAACCCAGACCTATCTGATTCCAATGCCTGTGGTCTCAGCTGATGGTTCTGCCTTTCTAAGTCCAGAGCAGGAGCCACCATTGGTTCCTCCAAGAGGTCCAGGCCTCCTGCATGGGAAGACCCTCATGGAAGGGAGGGAAAGGGTTTGAATCGTGATGCTGATCTCCCAGTGTGAAGGTGTCACTTCTTCCCCAGGCATCAGGGCATTTCTCATACCCACCATGTTAGCTTAGTTGGCACAGAACATTTTGTATCTCATTTGTCCAACCCAGAATCTGAGATCTGAGTGTGAAGCCTGAGCCCACCCTGGGCTCTAAGATGCTTGCTGGAACCTGACGCCCTACCCATTCCCCTCGAAGCTGGGTCCTGCTTCTCTTACCCTTCAGCTGCTGCTGTCTGGCATTTGGTAAAGAGACAACAGAGCAATAGACTTTGTGTCACTGCCTCACACACCAAGCACTTGCCACTAATCACTTCTCCGACTGCCTACCCATCAGCTACACAGAACTTCCCCAGCAGCCTGCTGGGACCACACCTGACCTAGCCACATGGGGCACTCCGCTCACACTCCTCAGCACCCTACCCCACCCAGTACTGGCTTCTTTGTGCTTTCACACACATATATGTGTGCATGCACACACACAGTCACACACAATAGCTCACATGCATCTCCTCACATACATTACACTCATATACTCACATACATCAACACACGTACACATTCTCACAGGATAAACAGTCACACATTCATTCACAACCACACACACTCATTTCCACATGTACACACAATTACACCATACAATACTCACATGCACACACATTCACACACTCACACTCACACACTCACACTTTCCCTGTAGCCCATGCCCTCCTGAAGAGAACAACATAACTTGTTCCTCTTCTGCCCCCAGTGACAGGCCCAGTTCCAGGCATATGGAAGGTGCCCAAATACATCATTGTTTAGCTGAAGTGACTAAGTAATGAGGTTATTTATTTCAAATAAAGATAAAGGCAAGTGTTCAAATGAGTATTGTCTTTCAAAATGCTGTTTTTGGAAAGTCTTATGTTTGATCGAATGATGGCCAACAAACTTCTGAAGTTCAATTATTCAATAAGATGGCAATTTGGGGCATCTGCTATGCTCAAGGAATTGAATTAAGTGCCAGGTGTTCACAGATGGTCAGTATGACTCTGCCTGTCCCAGGACCTCATGTTCTTTAGGACCAAAGTATGAAGTTAAAGACAAAACCTGCTTCTTCATTTTATTGTCACATCTTGCCTAGGTCAAGGTCAAATTTGGCTTTAGAATCCCAAGTCTCCAAGTCGCTAGGATGCTTGGAGGTCATGTCGGAGATAGGAATCCTGTCTCACTCACGGGGCAGCATGACTCTGCCCCATCACCTTCTGAGACGAGCAGCTCAGTGTGGTCCATGGGGTCTTGTCCCTTCACGGAGCCCATGACTCTTGTTCATGATATTTGGTTCTCAGTGATGAAAGGATGTTTAGGAAAACAAAACATGTGCCAAAAGGACAGAGGATGATGTGAGAGAGGCATGCTGTGCACCCGGAGCCAGTGTCAGAGGAGGAGCTGGCGACGTGTCTGAAACTGGTGTGCAGCCTCCAAGGCAAGCTCTGTGCAGGGCGTGATTATTACACACGGTACTGGTTATCCATCGCTATGTAACAATGTTGTCACAAATCTAGGGCCTTAAAATGCACATTTGTTATTGCATAGGCTCTGTAGGACAGGAATCTGGGCACAGCTCACTGGATCCTCTGCAGGGCTGCCATCAAGGTGCCTTCCAGGAATGTGCTCCCATCTGGCAGCTCAACTGGAAGGGGTCTTGCTTCCGAGCTCATTGCCTTGGCAGTGTTCCGGCCCTGGCAGGGGCTGGGCTGAGGACCTGGGTTTCTGGCTGGTTGTCTGAAGGCTGCTTCCAGTTCTTTCCCATGTGGGCCTCTTTCTTGGCTGTTTTCATTAAAACCATCAAGGCAGAGAATGTTGTAGCAAGACCGATGTTGCAATTTTACATAACTTAAATCATACAAAGGACATCCCATCCCTTTTGACATGTTCTATTAGTTGGAAGCAAGTCACAGGTGAATGCCACATTCAAAGATGATTCTTGTGTATGAAAGATCACAGATACCAGGGCATCCTACGAAGCAATAGGATGGGGCATGGAGTGAGTGTGGGTGGCCCAGGAAGCTGGTGGGTGACAGAGGCAGGTGGTGTGGACTTGGGTGCTGTGCCAAACACGTGGCAATGAAGAGCTTTCCACTCACCCCACAATGGGTGATTCTTCTGGGTGTTGGAAGAAAAATCAGAGATTTCCATCAACTGCAAAGGAAGGCAGAAGGGAAAACTGCGGGTAGCACAGCCCTTGTCTCCTACCAGGCTTTGTGCCATCAGGAGGTGGGATCACTGGCTGTACCCACAACGTACAGAAACGCCATGTTCTGACTCATGATTTGGGCTCATTCTCTTGGGACTCAATTTATCAAAACCTCCCTCAAAAACTCATGAAGTAGTTACATTACCACCTAGTCTCACCTTTTGTTGATGATTAACAAATGCTTGTTAATGATGGTTAATAGCAACAACACAGACTGGAAACTCCCAGGCTTCTTCCTTCTAAGGTTCCACATATATCCTAAATGTTTTCCTGGAAAACCAGAGTGTTAATAAATAACATCACTTATGAGTGAGCTGCAATATCTCATTTACCAGCCAAGTGGCCCCTGGTCAAGAGTGGATCCACAGTAGTTTAACAGGAGGAAGAAGTGAAATGCACAGTGGGTGTTCCTTGTAAAGTCCGTGTTCAGCACGTCCTGTTGGTCGACAGAAACGTGGTGGAGGAGCCCAAGGGAAGGGAAGAGAGAAACAACAGGCAACGTCTCTCAGAGGTGAATTTCCAGGCTTAACTTTTTCCCCTTTTCTTAGAGAAAGCTTTCCCAGATTGACAACTTTATGCACAGATACTGATCATCATATATGTGTATTAGTTAATATTGTTTCAGTAGTATAGGAATTGAAATAATTAACTGTTCAGAGGTTAACTGGACATTGCACGTAGGTTTTTTAACTTGAGGAATATGGAGGTAGAGAGAAGTGATTTTCAACCCTAGAGTAAGTAAAAGGCTTACATAATATTTTATCTAAGTCCATGCATTGCCTTTTCTCCTAAGGTGTTGGTATTGTTCCTAGAGTGAAGGGACACACTCATTTGTGTCCAGCCTAATGAGCTGTCAGTCTTAGATCCAAAAGGGGCAAATGTAACTTGACGGGCCCATTCTACATTTAGCACTGATAAGAACAATAATTTATATATACATGACAATGGAGGGGCCACAGCAACACTATAAAACAGAAAAAAAGTTCAGCTTTATTTACGGTGTACTTCCTGTATTTCAGGAAGGTGAGGTGGGTCTTACAAAGGCTCAAACATATCACTATATTCTTTCTGCCCACTTGTTCTTTACGGCTAGTGACACTGCATCGCATCCCTCAAACCCTACTCTTCTCAATACAATTCATTGCTTCAGCTCCATCTGCTCCCATCAGCTGTGTCAAATGAACAGGGTATGAGATCAAATGAGAAGCATGGGTTGAGGATAATTCCCAGGTTCCTACCTGGAGATGGGGTACCTGGTGGTTATTGCCACTGATTGACAGAATGAAATCAGAATGAGAGCAAATTTAGAGTGAAAGGTGGTTAGTTCATTTTTGCAGGAGTGGCCATTGAGTTGGGAAGTGTCAAGCATGGGTAAAGCAAAGGGGTGGATGTGAAGGACGTGAAGATGAAAGGAATGAAAAGGCTCAGAAGCAGAACCCATCCTCACTGGGCCTCAGTGATAATGAGTGGTTCCAGGAGACTGGGCCAGTCAGCAGTGAGAAGCAAATGGTCAACAGTGAGGATGGGGTGGTCAGCAGTGAAGATGGGAGGTCAATAGTGAGAAAGAGATGTTCAGCAGTGAGGATGACAAGGCCAACAGGGAGGATGGGGAGTCAACAGTGAGGATGAGGAGGTCAACAGTGAGGATAGGAGGTCAATAGTGAGGATGGGGAGGTCAACAGTAATGATGGGGAGGTCCAACAGTGAGGATGGGGAGGTCAACGGTGAGGATGAGAGGTCCAGTGAGAATGGTGAGGTTAAAAGGGAGGATGGGGAGTCAACAGTGAAGATGGGGAGGACAACAGTGAGAATGGTGAGGTCGACGGTGAGGATAGTGAGGTCAACAGGGAGGACAGGTTGGCCAACAGTGAGAATGTGGAGGTCAACAGTGAGGATGATGAAGCCAACAGGGAGGATGGGGAGGTCAACAGTGAGGATGGGGAGGTCAACAGTGAGGATGGGAAGGTCAACAGGGAGGATGGGGAGGTCAACAGTGAGGATGGGGGTCAACAGTGAGGATGGGGAGGTCAACAGTGAGGATGATGAAGCCAACAGTGAGGATGAGGAGTCAACAGTGAGGATGGGGAGGTTAACAGTGAGGATGGGGAGGTCAACAGTGAGGATGATGAAGCCAACAGGGAGGATGGGGAGTCAACAGTGAGGATGGGAAGGTCAACAGGGAGGATGGGAAGGTCAACAGTGAGAAGATGGGGGTCAACAGTGAGGATGATGAAGCCCACAGGGAGGATGGGGAGTCAACAGTGAGGGTGGGAGGTCAACAGTGAGGATGTGGAGGTCAACAGTGAGGATGGAGTTGTCAACTGTGGCTAATATAGCAGACAAGCAAAAAAAGTTAAGGACTTAAAAGTCTGTATCAATTCTTTGAATATGGAGTTACTTTTTCCAGCATGTTTTGGTGAAATGGGGGTTGGAGGATTGTTCTGGAGGTGGAGTCTAGACTAATATGGGTAAGAAATCACGGCTGATAGGGAAGCAGTAACACATGGAAGCCACCTCCTTTCCAGGTCTGTGGCCCCCTCTGTCCTGGTCCTCATTAACATTAACTATGATGGATTCTCCTCTCTCTTCTGATTCCCTCTTCACTTTTCTCACCCCTGGTGTCCATTACGAGGACCATAAAGAGTTTTCCTTTCTTCAGGGAGCTAATGATTGGGAAACACTCTTCTATCACTGTTGCTCTGAAATCATTACCCTTCATAAATACTTAACTTAATTAGGGATTTACCAAAAATCCCTAATATCCATTACATGTATTAGACATATAATAAATACTTATTGTGTGCTTATTGTAGAGTGGGTGGAAATTTAACCCACTTCTGGACACAGAGCTGGGCGCTGGTCCTTGTGCCCTCCTGAACAAGAATTACAATGGCATCTGTTCCTATCTTTTGTGAAATGCTGAAAGGCTTATTACACCTTGATATCTGAATAGCAGCAATGACTCTCTCTCTCTCTCTTTGGATAATACTTTATGCATCTTCACATTTTATATTCCTTTTGAGGATTTTAATTCTGCAAATGTGAATTGAAATTTTGAAAGATGTTGGGTTCAGCATTGCAGGTGAACTGCTTTATAGCAAGGGAATATTCTGGCACCAGTTAGCTCCCTGAAGTAGCAAGATTTAATTATCTACACCATCAGAGTCAGTGCTGAAAGTAAAAGGCCTCGCTGGGGGAGATCCCCCACAGGATTCTAGGCCTGGCTGAACCCCAGTGTGACCAAGGGAGTCAACTGTCCTGCAAATTCTTAAACCCTCTAGTGCCTCCTGGTGTCTGGCCAAAGGCTCCGGGGAGATCCCAAGAGAATGAGAATGGTGGTTGATCTTTGATACCCCCAATCTTACACAGCCTAGCATGGGAAGAGATTCGGGCCAGAATAGAACAGATCTGCCTTCGTCAGCTGGATACGTCAGTGGTAGGGTGAGGATGGATAGGTCAGTGGGCTCACTGTCCTCCACCATAAAGTCCAGACAATGACGCCAAGCTTTTGGGGCTAAAGCAAGTTCTGGTGAGTGGACAGGGTTGGGGTCACAGGGCTGGTGAAAATTCAAGCTCAGGCTGGCTCTGGCCACTATGTGTCCTCCCAAGGACATCCTGGGGGCCCACACAGGGAGGGGTGCTGCTGTCCCCTTGCTCCTGCCCCACTCTCAGCAGCTTCCCCAAAAGTATTGTCAAGACACTGAGGATCGCCATGAGTCGTGCTCACGGGGCACCGGTTCTGCATGTGCTCTGCATTCCCCCGTGCTGCTCCCACACGAGCTTTTAGAGGTGGCTGTCACTGCCTTTGCCTCGCGGGGTCAGCAGCACAAACTGTGCCCTGAAGACGTCCTCTTTCTAGCTCTGCGACAAAGGGCTGCCTTGCCTGCTCTCCTGCAAAGGCTTTTGCTTATTTTAGTGACATGCATCAAGTGTACATTGTAAAACCATTTCTCTTAAGCCTGCAGGTGTAACTTAATCTTTTATTTGTGCATTAATAGAGCAATTTTGATGTGAAGACTAAAAACACACATTTCCTGTTTCTTTAATACTCAGTGTATACATTTTGCAGATTAAATTTAAATACGTATTTTGGACCAGTTATTTGATAAAATTTCTTCAGACGTTGTTTTTCAAACAATCATCATAAATTTAACATATCTGATTTTCTTAAGTACTTCAAACCCCTAGCAAGGGAAAACTGTAAATCTAATGAATAAGATCTTCTCAGGCAATTAGACAATATTTACAAACAGGCTGCTTGACTCAAAGGTGACTTCCTTAAATCCGAGTTTCTCAGCCCCAGCACTGTGGATGTTTTGAGCGGGTAATTCTTTGTTATGGAGGCTGTCCTACAGCAGGGTCTTAAGAGGCCAGCAGCACCTCCCAGTTGTGACAATAAAAATTATCTCCCCACAGTACCAAGGTTACCCCTGACTGGGAACCATTGCCTTAAGTATTTAAACACTGATGAAAAGCTTAATCTTTTTAAAACTTTAAAATTCTTAAGCATTTTGATAAGCTCACAAATTTATACTTCAGATGCTCATAAACTTCAGATGCCTTTAAAAATTAAAATATCAAAACTCTTACAGAGCTCATTGCTTCAAGTCCAGTTGACCGATTACCAAATCAGCCAGAGGATTTTCTTCTCCAGCTGTCTACACCCCTGTCTCCCTTCCGGGACTTTCTGACCCTGCTAAGGGGATGTGCTCACCCAACTAGAAGCTGTGGAATTACCTCTCAGGCTGCCTGAGGTCACGCACTCATGGTTTCTGGTCAGAGTCTCAGGTCAGAGGACAAGAACTGAGGGTTGAGCTCAGAAATTTGGGACCAGCAGGGGCTCCGGGGCGCTGCTTGCGGGGTGATGAGCCCCGTATTGGCTCCGTGACTCCTTCATGGGGCCTCCCAGCCCACGCCCTTCGCTGGGCCTCGCAAACCTCCCGGGATCTGGTGAGTCCAGCTTCCTTTGTAGCCTTGTCGCTTTAGAAATGTTATTACTCATTTTGACCTGACAGAGTTTACCGCCTTCTGAGCCGGCCTTTCACGCGATTGGCCAGGTAGGGCCCTGAACGCCTGTGTGGGTGGATCAGTGCACACACGCGCGGTAGACGTGATCTGGGGCTCGCAGGGCCTCCTGGTCCTGCTGCACACGGCTGGCCGACCCTTCCTCTCAGCGTTCCCCTCTCAGACTCCATAGATAATGATGCTTATTTTTAACAGCGACGTTATTATTTGTGGTTGAACTTTTACAGCAGAGCAATTTCTGATCTCAGCTCTAAAGAGAATATCTACCTCTGTGGGTTATTTTCCACCGGTATGTTTGGAATTTGCTTGTGCTGTAATTTGTCAACTCCTGAAACTTTAGCCTAAAAAATTTTGTGTGAGGTTTTGAAACGATACTTAGAAACCTGAGAAAAATATAAAACACTCTCAGATCCACACATCAAGCATGAGGCCTTTTCCTAAAATACTCAGTGTTTGTTGAGGGAGTGAATGGAGGTCCCCAAGGCTTCATTAATTCTGATGCGGACCCCTGAGCTCTCCTTGTCCTCTGGGCTGGCGACTCCCTCCTTCTTCTGAGGCAAATGGGGAGGTTTGAGCACAAACACTCACTGGAATTAAGCCTGGTTTGTAGGACTCGCGGGGGAGGGAGGGGAGCACCAGCTACAGAGTCAGGGACCCTGTCTGGGGCTCCCAAGGCTCACAGCAGGTGTTCAGCAGCAGGTGACGCTCACACCTGCCTCTGGTTGGGGCCTGTTTAACTGCTCACACCTGCCTCTGGTTGGGGCCTGTTTAACTCCTCACACCTGCCTCTGGTTGGGCCTGTTTAACTCCTCACCTGCCCGTCTTCTACTCTGATCACAAAGATCCCTCATCCCCGCCCCCCACAACCCCCTACAACCTCCTCTGTTTTGCATGTGAGGTCCCTCACAGCGTAGGATCAGGTCCTAGGAAGAGTGGAGGAGTTGCAGGTGCAGCAGATGCGGTGAGGACTGCTGGACCTGGGGATCCTGCTACCTGGCCTGTTGCCGTCTGTGGCCCACCAGCCCCATTAGGGCAGCAACGACGCCCAGAGGAGCCTCTCGCTTAACCAGGTAAGAATTCGGAAGGAAGTCTTTGGCTTATGGCTGCTGTGGACTGAAATGGATCCCCCAGGATCCATGCACTGAAGTCCTAAGCCCCTTGTGACGGTGTTGGGGTGGGGTCTTTGGGAGGTGCTGAGGTTGGATGGAGTCCTGTGGGTGGAGGCCTCAGGATGGCACAGGTGTCCCTACAAGAAGAGAAACGGGAGTGCTGGCTTCCTCCTCGGCCTTGCCAAGCTCAGTGAGAAGGTGCCTCAGTGAGCCAGGAAGAGGCCTCAGTGGGCCCTCCACTGCTGGCACCTTGACCCCAGGCTTGCAGCCCTGAGCTGGGGGATGGGCATCTGCTGTTGAAGCACCTTTGGCTGTGGCTTTGTTTACGGCCTGGGCTGGCTCAGATGCTGGTCTCAGCAGCCTGGAAGAGAACGGGGTCAGCCCGGCACCCCCTTGGAGGAAGCGAGGCCCGCAGACGGGCTGTGTGCGGGTGCCTGTCCTGGCCTCAAGCCCTCCGCGCTGTCTCCTTTAGGGAACGTGGGATATAAATCCACACTGATGCGTGGCTTCGCATGGCCTTCCTCCGTGCGGATAAACGGCGACCCCGCTTTAGTAGCAGCCAGAAGTGAATTCCAGACAATATGTACGGAGCGTACGGGTGAGCCCTGGCTGCACTGTGGACGATGACCAGGCCCACGGGACAGCAGCCGGGTCCGCCCGTTTCCTCCTGGCCCCATCTGGTAATCAGGCTTTGCCCTGGAGCAGACTGCCTGGCAGCCTGGGCCGTGTTTGTCTTGGCGCATGTCCTGCGTCCGCTGCTGGTTCACAGTCGTGGTGCATCTCTTTCGTGAAATGTGCCCTTGCCTCACAGCCCCACCATGTCCCTGTGATATGTGGGTACGAACACAGGCCCCTAAGCAAGAGCAAATCGCATTTCCTCCCCAGAGGGACGCGGTTCTTCCTGAGCTCCGGGGACCTCGCGGTAGCCTTCAAACACATGGCAGTGTGGCACCCTTGAGTCCCACAAAGCTGAGAGAACCTCATGGTCTGTGTTACTAAACTCAGTCAATCCTGAAACGATGACCTCTCCAACCCATCATAATCATAACAATGCATTTCAGATATGCCTGAACACCAAAAGCAGTAGGTAAAGGTGATTTTTCTTTGTTTTCTGAAGCCGGAGGGGTATGAACACTCCCCGGGCACACACTCGCACACTCCCTGCGTGAGTCTCAAGGCTGGACAGGGCATTTCCACAAAAGAAACCTGTGGAAAGCAGCCCTTCTTCTTGGCGAGGCCTGGAAGTGGCTCGGTCCCTGAGGACGTGGGGGGCGTTCTCCTAAGCGTCCACCTAGGGCATTGGCAAGCAAACACGGTTTTCCTCGCCTGCTCTTCTTTCACGGTGTTGTGATTGGGTGTTGCGTCTGTTGATGGAAATAAAGCCAGGTCAGCATCAGCAGGGCTGACACGAGGGAGCCCACATTGAGCTGGAGCAGCCGTGTGGGCTTGGGCTCTTAGCAGCTTTGTCCAGGTAGACACGGGTAGCCCCAGTGTCCCGGGAGCTATGAGTCCCAGTGGCACCCACAACCTGTTGAGCTAGGAGGCCTGGAGGGGCAGGTGGCTGATCCGTGGCAGCTCCAGGGGCCCACCCCTGCTGAGCTGGACAGCAAATGTGCCAACACCACGCAGGGGTGATTTTACGACAGGAAGAGAGGCCGGGATGTGAGTCTTCCTGACCAACCAGGCCCCGGGAAGCTGTGGTGGAATTTCACGCTCAACTGCAGAGCACTGTGGGCAGGGATGTCCGCTGACCCTGGCTTGCACCCAGGCTGACCGCACAATCCCCGTTCAGTGAGGGAGGCAGCTGAGTTCAAAAAAGATCGGGTTTGAGCGGTAAATACCACTCAGGTCTTCCTCCTCTTGGATTTGATTTATGTTTTCTGGAGCCGAGCAAACATAACACACTGTGGTCCTTGCTAGGGAGGGTGCGCAGTATTCCTCAGGCTGGGGCCACCTCCAACCTGCACAGTGGACTCACGCCGTCCCCACACTTGCCCTCTTACTGCCCCGTGCTCTCTGGAGTTGGGACCCCCTGGCCTGGAGATGTATCCAGAGGAGAGAATGAAAGGGAGGAGCCAACACAGAGACTGGCAGGTCTTTTTGCAAAAACCAAGTCAAGTGCCCCGTGGGCTCCACCCAGGAGAGTGCCCGGGGGGGATCCCCTGGGTAACAGGGTTAATGCAGCCCAGGCCCGCCTGTCCCCAGGCTGTGGGGTGCGGGTGCATGCTTGGCAGGGGCAGGCCTGATGCAGAAGGGGATTCCGGGGCCTCCCCATCACGCCGCCAGCCTTTTCCCATCCTCCAGGGTGCTGCTGAGGCCAAGGGAACTGGGTCAGGGCAGGGTGGCACCTAGGAGCTGCCAGCTGCACTTATTTTCATTTTATTACTAGCTTTTCGGTATCCTCGGGGAACTGTTTCTGGCCAACTCACATTCACCCCTGGCCTGTACCTCACAGGTTCAAGGAGCAGCTGAACCTCAGTCCACATCTCCGGGAATCAGCAGTGAGTCCAGATCTCATCGCACCTTCCGGGAAGTCACTTGGTCCCTGGAGATTCAAAACCGTGTGAGGCGCAAACAGCAGCGATGGTCTCTGGTCTCCACCGACTTGGCCGGTAAGCGGCTGTGGGACCTGGCAGGTCCAGGGGTCTCCACGGCACAGTGAGGACGAGCTGGCCCGGACCTTGAGTGAGCATTGGGTGTCGGCACAGTGCAGGGGAGCTGCCAGACCCAGGGAATGGCGTTCTCACTAGTTTAGAAAGCACAGGGTCTGCCTAGTCCTAAGAGAGTGGGGTTTCCACATAGCCTGAGGGTGGGCAGTGAAGAGGAGCTGCGGCTCTTACGTGCCGAGCTGCTGAAACGAAGCCCCAGAAACCCAGCGGCTGGACCAGCAGGGATGTGGCCTCCCACGGTCCTAGAGCCCGGATGTCTGAGAGCCAAGGCCGGGCAGGGCAGGCCAGGCGCGGCCCCTCCAAAGAATCCGGGGAGACTCTGCCCTGCAGCCCTCCTGGCGACTCCTTCCTCGGCCTGCAGACGCTGCCCCCCAGCCCCAGCCTCCATCTTCACGTGGCGTTTCCCAGTGTCTATGTTCAAATTTCCCTCTTCCCCTAAGGACACCAGCCGTTGGACCAGACCCATCCTAATGACCTCACCTTAACTTGGCCATATCTGCAAAGACCCTCTCTCCAACTACAGTGACACCCTGAGGCTCCAGGGAAATGAATTCGGGGGCACTGCCCAACCCAGCCCAGTGCCGCGGCCCATCGGGCTCTGCGTCGCCTGCGACTCCTGCCCCACGTCTCTGCGGGGTCTCTCTGCCGTTTTCCAGGTTAGGGAACCGAGGTCACGGCAGCTCGGTGAGCGCCCACACGGCAGGAGGCTGCCTTTGAGCCATATTGTCTGACCACAAAGTTCTCATAGAGAATGATTGTGCCGGACTCTGAGCTGACCTTCCAGATACTGTGCGGGCCGGGGAAAGAGAAGCCCATGTGCCCTGTGTTCAAACGTTTAAAGTTACAAATCAAACTAAAAGTGTGCTGGGGGCCCTGACCCAGACAACGCGCCTGACAGACCACACTGGAATCCTTGGGCCCTGCCGAGCCCTGTGCAGAAGCACGAGGTGTGGAGAGCACAGGACAGAGACCGGGGCTCCAGACCTGCCTCCGGTCCCACCTGCCCGCCGGCCCCACATAGGGCCAGGCCTCAGGGTGAAGGGTGCTCACTTCAAGGGGGCGGCTGAGGCAGACCCTGCAGGCCTGGAGCAGCAGGGACTCTGGGGGGCTACAAAGCCCAGACCACCGTGCCAGGTTGGGTTCTGTGTGGATGTGGTCTGGTCTCTGCATGCTCCATCTGCGAGGGTGTCCGTGCGGCCTGGGCTGGGCTTGCTGCCTGAAGCCTCCTGCCTGCCCTGTCTGTGCCCCACACCCTCCTTCTTTGCCAGCTCTGAGTTCCTTCCCTGTGAAATTCTCATCTTCCTGGGTCCCTTGGGAGCAAGACACCACCTCAAGGAAGGCAGAAAGTGGAAGCTTCTGAGCCTGGGACGCAGCCTCCTCCCTCCCCTGCCCCCTGCCAGATGAAAGGCCTGGCTTCTGCCGACAGGGCTTGTTTTCCTGTTGTTCTGCAGAAGCATGTAGCCCGCCGCCTCCTCCGTTAACAGGCACAGCCTTCCTCTGTCCACTCTTCTGCTGGGATCTCCAGGACCCAGTGCTTTTTCAAGGAAGCACCCTTCCCCGCTCCTGCCCCCACCATCTAGCCCTGAGACTTTAGGAGTCGCAAGGTGACCTGACTTAGGCAGCAGAGTGGAGTCCGGCACCTGCCACCTGCCACCCCCGCCCCAGCCCTCTCAGTAGCCCCACCTGGCAGTCCCTCTGTCCAGGGCCAGCCCTGCCTTTATCACGCAGCGAAGGTGTTGAGTCTCCAGTGTGGAGCTCTCATCTGCTCTCTCCGAAAACACTGGCCCAGCATCCTTTTCCAAAGCCCTGTGCTGGGCCCTGGGGAGGGAGAGCCTGGGGAGGGGTGAAGCTGGCTCTGCAGACACAGTGCGCCGGTGTGAGAGGCCACCGGGCTCCGGACAGGGAGGGCGACGCCTGCCCTATCAGGCCAGCCTCAGGCCCTGGATTCCACAAGTCCTTCCCTTCTCGGAAGCACTGCAGGGGCTCAGGTAGGGTTTGACGCTTGCTGAGGTAGGATTTGTACCTAATGAATATGTGGGAACACACCCTAGAAGCACAGCAAATCACCTTCAGAAGCAGAGAAGGGGGGAACCGCTGGAGGAGTGAGAGCATGGGAGCCGGTGAGGCAGGCAGGGGATGGAGGCTCTCGGCGGCGAAGACGGACGGGGGCTCTCGGCAGAGAAGACAGACACGGGGGCTCTGCCGCTGGACCTGACTGGGGTCCACTCTCCCCACGCAGCAAGGCCAGATGCTCACATGGGGTTTGCAGTGGGAGAAAGGAAGGCACTAATTTGCAGGGCGCTGAGCCGGGAGACTCAGGCAGCTGGTGCCTCAGTCCCGACCTGCCCAGTGGCCTAAAGGTGAAGTCTCAAAGGCGGGGGTCATGGGTGACCCGCAAAGTCATATATCATCAGCACATGAGGGCTGTCCGTTGGTTCGATCTGGAAAGGCAGCCCACAGGTCACAGGTGGATTCAAAGATTTTCTGATTTGCAGTTGATTGAGGAGGCAAAGCTTTGTCTAAACTTTTGGGATCCGCAGAAGAAAACATTAGGTCTGGCTCATGGGCGTGGCCTCCCCCAGGCCCCTCAGGCAGAAATTTAGAACAAGGAATGGGCTCAGAGTTCTGCCTCAACTGCACCTTTTCCGAGGTCTGTGAGCAGGGGACACATTTGGTCTGGGTTTCTGAAAAGCAACTCGGGCGCATCGTGAAGAGGGTCTCTAGTTTCTACCAGGAGCTAAACGTCTCGTGACTGCTGCTTCCTTGGCTATTGTTTTAAGCTACTGTTACCTTCTTGTTTGTCAAGTTGCTCATTTACTTCTCAGGGCGAGCTGGGTACCTGAAATTTCTCTTGAAAGAACTCAAGATTTTTCTTTATTTTCATGCTTGGGGGTGGGGGATAAGACTCCTAAGAGGGGTCCCTGCTTCGTCTCAGCTTTGGGTGCTGGAGCGGTGGGAAGGTGGGAGAGCATTCGGCGTGTGGAGGATCCACTGGGCAGGGCGGCAGGCAGGCCATTCCTGGTGCTTCTAAGGGCACCCGCTGCAGAGACAGTCCTGTGGCCAAGCCCCTCTGGGAGCGCATCGCCGGCCTCCAGTGTCCCAGCGCTGGTGCACAGCGGACACTTGGGGTCCACAGAGCTGCGTGAGGTGGGATGGGCAGCCAGGAAGGGGCGTGGGGCTTCTCTCTGCAGTGGACACACTGGTGGCTCTGGGCGAAGAGCGGTGCTGTTGGAACAGGCACAGCTGAGATTCCAACACTCCAGGTCCTGCGGACATGGCCCAGGTCCCGGGAAATGGTACCCAAAAGACAGGCAGGATCCACTCAGAGTGCGCAGGCCGAAACCAGGACGGGGACGAGCGCGCAGGCCGCAACCGGGACGGGGACGAACGCTGGGAGAATGGAGCAGCCGCTGCCGACGGGCACCTGGGAGACAGGACTTCGGAGCGGCAGCTTCACAGCAGGAAACGCGTCCTTCTTGGGGATCACACACGGGCGCAGACACACACCTGCCGATCCTAGGAGCTGCGCAGAACCGCCCTGGCCTGGCCACTTGGGACACATTCTGGTATCTTCTTCCGATTTTATTCTATAAAACAAAAACCAAACAAAACAAACATGTCCACTGGTCCCAATCTTCTCAATTTATTTCACAGCTTACTAATGAGTTACCACATCCCAGCATGGCCAGGGATGTCCTTGCTGAGATGGTCATTTTGGAAATGACCCTATTTCCAAAAGAGGCCCCAGGCTGAAGTACTGGGGGTTTGGACTCTAACACATGAATTTGGGGGGCACAGTTCAACCCCTTATGGCAGGGTGCAGAGCTGGTGAGTGGCTGAGCCCCGGGAACGTGACTCCAGGCACCGGTGACAACCAGGCTGCGATGACAATGGCACGCAGCTGCTCAGGGCGGTCTGCCTCTCGCCCCTCCCTCGTCCTCCCAGATGCGGCTGGAGGGGCCCGAGGTCAGAGCCTGGGCCGAGGCTGGTTTGTCATTGCCCCTGAGGAGCGGCCCCACCCTGGGGGTTCCAGTTGCTGTTGTCTGGAGGTCTGTTCACCGGGACTGCGCTGGTAACCCCCGCAAGGCAGCACTCAGCCAGAGCAGGGCTCCCGGGAAGTCTGCAAAGACACCCGCCGCAGATGTCTTTTCCAGACCTGTCCATTTGATTTGTTTGTCCAGAGAACAAACAACCAAAAAAAAAAAAAAAAAAAGCAAGGGAGCAAGGCTGACACCACGGAGGATGCGGGGAGCAGAGGGAGGCCGTTGGTCCGACCCTGCAGACCAGGCTCCAGGCTCCTGTAAGATGACCCAGGCGTTCCCGGGAAGACAGGAGGGCACGTCTGTAAATCACAGCCTGCGATGACAAGAGGGGCCTCATGAAAATCAGCACCTTGTGTTTTTAGGGGCAGATGGAGCTGAGCCCAGGACAGGCAGGACAGGAGGAAGGTGATTTACAGCCTAAGCTCTCCCCAGCACGGCTGTCTCTGGAATGGCCTTGGCTGGCCAGAGGTACAGGGAGGGAGACGGCCTCAGGCCGACCCAGGGAGGGAGGGAGGCTGGTCCAGGGATGCACCGGCCCAGGAAGGTAGAGGCCAGGCGTGGGGGGTGAGTGTGGCCATCGCCTGACCAGCCCTGTGGGAAGGGCCCTGGCTGGAGATAAGAAGTAACAGCAGTTAAAGGAGTCTCAACCCACCGCTCCACAAAAGGGCTCTCAGAGGGTTCCATCTTTTACACAAGCGAGGCCAACCGTAAAGAGTAAGAGCAGAATCAAGAGCTTTCAGAGGAATAGGGAGAAGATGGTGCCCGGAGAGGCAGAGAAGCTGGTGCGTGAAAAGTGACATTCGTTGCGTAGATTTTACTGTCTTTTGAAAGAAAATGTTCTTTTGGCGACACCCCATGGCTTCTGCCGCCGCCACTTACAAAATGCCCACGGTGTGGCAGATGCTTTAGCACGAAATGACCAGTCTGCACCGCACGCCCGTGAAGAAGATTCTGTTACACCCACTTTACAGACAAGGAAACCCAGGTTGGAGAGAGTGAGTGAAATTCCAAATGTCACAGAATTAGAAAGTGGGGACGTGCGGTTTTAACTTTCGCTTCCTTGGCTCAACACCTTTGCTTCTTTACTCCACCTGACGGTATTAGACAACACAAGGAAAAGACGGTGTCTGAAGTTCCAAACTAACGTAGACTTTTCAATGAATGACTGATCCTAGACATCCTTCGAGTGAGAATCCAGGACTTGTCTCTGCTGCTAGCTCAAGAGGGAGTGGAAGCCTGGGATGCCCAGGTTAGCTGACGGTTAATGTGGTAAAGACATTAATTGAAGGTCAACAGGTTTTACTTCCTGGTTAAATCCAGTGCTTACTAAATTTTGTTTTGACTGTGAAATCACCTGCCCTCACTTTTCTGGAAGGACATGGCACTAATATTCCGTGGAACATTTGGGGCCGGCTGCTCTGGTGCAGATGCACTATACTGTTACTTAAAATGAAAGCTGGCTACATAAGTTTTAATTTTTTTTCAATTTGAAAGTAAAAATTTCAAAAAATAATTTAAATTTTAAATTAAAACTTCTAATTCAAGTTTAAAGTAATTTAAAATAAATTCAATATTAATATAACCTTTAAGAAATTTAAAAAGTACAGAAGGACATAAAATGCAAAGTGCCTCTTCTCACACTATGTCAGTCAGGGTTCTCCACAGAAACCAGTAGGAGACACAGGTATGTGTATGTGGGTATCTGCATCTGCAGCTGTATAAATACAGATAGAGATAGGGGGAGAGAGAAAGAGAAACAAAGATAGACAGTATTTAACAAAATGATAGCTATAAATTTTCCAAATATGATTAAAACAAAAGCTTACAGATCCAAGTTGTTCAATAAACCAAGAGCAGACTAAACAGAAAGAAAACCACAGCAAGGGACACCAGAATCAAATTGTTGAAAAACAGTGACAAAGTGTGAACCCTTCAAGCAGCCAGAGAAAAAGCAGGTAGAGAGATGAGGATGAGGATGACGACAGACAAACCATAAAGACGTTGCAGTCCAGACATCGGTGAAGATGCATCCTTAAGGAGCAAGGTGGGCAGTTAGACTGGAATTCTTTATCCAGGGAAAAGGCCATTCAGAACTGGAAGTGGAATAAAGCAACACTGACAGAACCCAGCACACCTGCAATATGAGAACGCAGAAGGAAACTCTTCAGGCAGAAGGAGTGTGATGTCAGATGAAAACTAATCTACACAAATAAAGAAGGCCAGACATAGTACATACGTAGTAAATAAGAAAAATGTTTCTCTTCCTTTTAATCTTTTAAGAAGATAATTGATGTTAATATGGTTCTGGTCACTCTATCTGTAATAGTGTCAATGAAAATAAAATTGAGATTTTAAAAGATAATTGGCTATTTAAAGGAATAATAATCACAATGTATTCTAGGGGTTACAGCATCTATGGAGGTGAAACGTATGAGAACAAAACCACAAAGGCATGAGGTATTAGAATAAAGGACGCTCTTGCAAGGCTCTTTCTGCTAACCTGAGCTTGGATGTTATTATTAAAAAGTGGACTGTGATACACAAAAGGTGAACATTGTAAATCCTGGAGCCACCACTTAAAAAAATAGAGCTAATAAGCAAATAGTGTATCAGTAAAAATTTAAAAAGAATTAAGAAGCTGACATTTGGTTTTCAGTCAGCATGTGAGGAGTTTGGAAGTCACCACTCCATCCTAACCACAAGTGAAAAGATGAACAAACGGAAAATCCACAGCTCTTCTTAGATCTGTCAGAGAAGTGAGGTCACAGTGTAAAGTGTTTCCCCCATAATTGGAGAAACAGGCAAATACAGAGAATCACAGCTTGCTGGAGCAGAAACGCATGAGCCAAAACTTCTGTGGGAACCAGTGCTGGGGCAGGGAGACCTGAACTGAAATTGAGGAATCGGTGGAGGCTTAGCGTGGACAAGCCTGAGCATTGGGAGCAGCTCACAGGGGCCCCACACTGTTGTGAGTGTTGCCTCCTGGAGCTTCTCCAGGTTCACCCACTGAATATTGGAGAAATGTCCCCTCATGGTTCTGGCAGAGGGAGGCAAAAAGGAACCATTCTGAGAGATACTTGAGCATTCTGTTCTCCTTAACAAGAAACCAGCTAACCAGAGCCCCACCTGCAGGGGTTTTATCAGAGCCAAACCGACCTGGGGGGAGGTAAATATCCAGCTCCAGCCCAATCCAGTCATCCTGTCCCACCTAAGAGAGGAAATATTTGTGAAGTTCACAGACCAGGGGCACAGGCTCACTAAGACCGAGACCTAATCACAGGACTGTAGAACAGTTCCCCTCCCACACAACTCAGTCACATCCCTAGAGGCCTCTGTTTACAGCAGTTCCTTTCACCCAGTGCATCATATCCAGAGTTCAAAAAAATTACAAGGCATACTAAAAGGCAAAAACACAGTTTGAAGAGAAAGAGCAAGCATTAAAACCAAAGTTGATGTAGCAGGAGTGTTGGAATTGTTAGACCAGGAAGTTTTTAAACTATAATTAATATGCTAAGAGCTTTAATGGAAAAAAAGACAACATGCAAAGAATATGTGAAAAATGTAAGCAGAGAGATGAGAATACTAAGATTATTTTTTTAAGTCCTAGAAATCAACAGCACTAGCAGAAATGAATAAGGTCTTTGGCAGGCTCATCAATAGACTGAACACATCTAAGGAAAGAATACTTGAGCTTGACACTATGATGATAGAAAGTTCAAAACTGAAAAAGCAAAGTGAAAAACACCATGAAAAACAGGAGATACTATTCAAGAACTGGGGGACAACTACAAAAGGGCAATGAGAAAAACATCTGCATAATGGGACACCAGAAGGAAAAGAAAGGAACACAGGCAGTATTTGAAGCAATGATGACTAAGAAGTTTTCTAAATTAATGTCACATCCAGGAAGTTTACAGAATACCAAGCAGGATAAATGCCAAAAACTACACAGAGGCATATCATATTAAAACTGCAGGAAATCCAAGATAAATAAGCCAGAGGGAACAAAAACTTTACCTATAGAGGAGCAAAGATAAAAATGACATCCCTTTTTTTCTCAGACACAGTATTAGTCCATTTTCACACAGCTATGAAGAAATAGCTGAGACTACATAATTAATAAAGAGGTTTAATTGACTCACAGTTCCACATGGCTGGGGAGCTCTCAGGAAACTTACATCATGGCGGAAGGAGAAGCAAGCATCTTCTTCCCATGGTGGCAGGATAGAGAGTGTGTGTGAAGGATGAAGTGTCAAACACGTGTAAAACATCAGAACCCGTGAGAACTCACTATCACAAGAACAGCATGGGTGAAACCTGCCCCATGAACCAACCATCTCCCACCAGGTCCCTCTCTTGACACATGAGGATTACAATTCGAGATAAGATTTGGGTGGGGACAAAGAGCCAAACCATAGCAGACACCATGTGTGTTAAGCTCTTCTTGCATTGCTATAAATAAATACTTGAGACTGTGTAATTTATAAAGAAGAGAGGTTTAATTGGCTCAAAGTTCTGCAGGTTGTGCAAGCATGGCCGTGGTATCTATTCAGCTCCTGGGGAAGCTTCAAGGAGCTTTGACTCACGGCAGAAGGCAAAGGAGGGGCAGGTGTGTCACGTGGTGGAAGCAAGAGCAAGGGAGAAGGAGGTGCCACACACTTTTAAATAACCAGATCTCACAAGAACTCACTCTCATGAAGACAGCACCAAGGGGGTGGTACTAAACCATTCATGAAGGATCCACCCCCATGATCCAATCACCTCCCACCAGGCCTCAGTTACATGAGCTTTTGGGAGGGCAGAAAATATCCAAACTATATCAGCATGCAAACAAGAAGAGAGTAGAATGAAATATTTAATACTGAGAGGAGAAAGACCCCCACCAATCTATAATACTGTACCCAGCAAAATTATCCTTCAAAAATGAAGGAGAAATAGAGTCTTTTTCAGATAAACAAAAAATGGGAATTTTTTTGTCTGTAGACCCACCTTGCAAGAATTATGAAAAGAACTGTTTTAGAAAGATGAAAAAAAAATAGATCAGAAACTAGATCTACAAAGAAAGAGCAGTGGAGAATGAATAAGTGAAGATAATATAAATATTGTATTTATTCTTATTTTTTTTAAATTAGAGACAGGGTCTTCTGTCACCCAGGCTGAAGTGCAGTGGCAGAATCATAGCTCGCTGCAGCCTCAAACTCCTAGGCTCAAACAGTCCACCCACCTCAGCCTTCTGAGTAGCTAGAACTACAAGTGCATGCCACCATAGCTGGCTAATTTTTTTTAGAGGTGGGGTCTTGCTATGTTGCCCACACTGGTCTCAAACTCCCGGCCTCAAGTGATCCTCTTGCTTTGGTCTCTCAAAGCACTAGGATAACAGACATGAGCCACCACACCTGGCCATTTTTCTTATTCTTAATTGGCCTAGCAGACAACAGTTTGTTCAAAATAATAATAGTAACAACGTACTCAATTATGTATGCTTATACCTATATCTGTCTCTATATATGCTTATGTATAATTGAAATGAATGACAACAATGATACAAGGAATAGGAGGGAAGAATTAGGATTGTTTTGTTACTATAAGACATTTGCACTACCCCCAAAGTGGTATAGTGATACTTGAAAGTGGACTTGGATCAGTTGCAAGTGTATGATCCAAACTCCAGGACAACCAATAAAAAAAAGTTATAAAAGGTAAATATTGATAGGTGAAGTAAAGAAGGAAAATGGAATCACATAAAATGCTCAATTCAAAGTACAAAAAGCAGAAAAATGTGGAAGACAAAAATAGTAACAAACAATGGCAAAAAAAGTAGAAAATGGTAACAAATATGATAGATATTAATCCAAGTATATCACTAATCACTTTAAACACCAGTGGTCTAAGTGCACCAATCAAAAGACTGAGTTCATCAGAGTGGATCAAAAAATAAGACCCAACTATATGTTGTCTACAAGAGTCCCACTTTAAATATGGACACACACACATGTAAAGTAAAAGGATGGAGAAATATATACTATACTAACACGAAAAGAGCAGGAGTAGCTATGTTAATTACAGACAGAGCTGATTCCAGAACAAGGAAAATTATCAGGGATAAAAGAGGGGAATTACATAATAATAAAGGAGTAAGTTCTCCAAGAAGGCATAATAATCCTTAATATGTATATGTCTAACAACATAGCATCAAAATACAAGAGGCAAAAACTTATAAAACTGCAAGGAGAAATTGATGAGTCCACTATTATAGGTGCAGAATTCAATACCCCTCTATCAGAAACAGGCAGATCCACAAGGCAGAAAATCTGTAAAAATATACTCAAACTCAACAGCATCCTCAATTAACTGGATATACTTGACATCTACAGACTATTTTTTTCCAAGAAGAGCAAAATACACATTCTTCTGAAGCTCACAGGAAACATTCACCAAGATAAACCACATTCTGGACCATAAGACATACCTTAAATTTTGAAAGTATATAAACCACCCAATGTCTGCTTTCAGACCACAATCAAATTAAACTAGAAATCTGTATCAGAAAGATAGCTGGAAAATCCCTAACTACTTGGAGATCTGACAGCACATTTCTTAATAACACATGAGTAGAAAACAAAATGTCAAGAGAAATAAAAATATTTTGAACTAAATGTAAACACAACTCATCAAAATTTGTGAGACGCTTCAGAAGCAGTGCTTAGGGGCCAAGTGCAGTGGGTCATGCCTGTAATCCCAGCATTTTGGGAGGCTGAGGTGGGCAGATCACTTGAGGTCAGGAGTTCAAGACCAGCCTGGCCAACATGGCAAAACCCCATCTCTACTAAAAATACAAAATTTGCCGGATGTGGTGGTGTTTGCCTGTAGTACCAGCTACTCGAGAGGCTGAGGCAGGAGAATCTCTTGAACCCGGGAGGTGGAGGATGCAGTGAGCTGAGATCATGCCACTGCATTCTAGCCTGCATGATAGTGAGATTCTGTCTAAAAAAAAATTGGGTGTGGGGGCAGTGCTTGGGGGAAATTTATAGCATTGAATGCATATATTAGAAAAGAAGAAATTTCTAAAATCAATAAACTGTTTCCACCTTAGCAAAGTAGAAAAAACAAGACCAAATTAAATCCAAAGTAAGGAAAAGAAATGAAATAGTAAAAATAAGAGCAGAAATCAAAAAAATTGAAAACCGGAAATCAATAAATAAAATCAACAAAACCAAAAGCTGGTACTTTGAAAAGACCAATAAAATCAATAAGTCTCTAGCCAGGCTAACCAAGAAAAAAAGGGAGAATGTATAAACTACTAACTTAGAAATGAAAGAGAGGACATCATTGGAAATCCCATGGACATTAGAAGAATAATGAAGGAATATTATGAACAACTCTGGGCCCATGAATTTCATAACCTAAATAAAATGAACCAACTCTTTGAAAGACACAAGCTGCCAAAACTCACACAAGAAGAAACAGAAATTCTGAATAGGTCTATATCTATTTAAAAGATTGAATCAATAATTGAAAACTTTCAAAACAGAAAGCAGGCTCAGATGATTTCACTGGTAAATTCTACTGAACATTTAAAAAATGAATTACACCACTTATCTACAAACTCTTTCTGAAGATAGAAGCAGAGAGAATGCTTTCTAACTCATTCTTTGAGGCCAACATTACTCTAATACTGAAGCCAGACAAAAATATTACAGGAAAATAAAACTGTAGATCAATATACTAATAAGTAAAAATCCAAAAATGAAATTTTAAAAAATCACACTTGCAAAATCACCAATAAGAATAAAATATGTAGAAGAAACAAATGTAACAAAAGAAGTGCAAGGAATATACCCTAAAAGCTACAAAATATTACTAAGTTTTTAAATATCCCAGTAAAATCGGGGACATTCCATGTTCATGGATTGGGTGACTCACTATTGCTAAGATGAAAATTCTTCCAATTGATTTACAGATTGAATGCAATCTCTATTAAAATATCAGCAAATCTTTTTTATGGAAGTTGATAAGCTGATTTTACCATTTATATGGTAGTAAACGTAACCTAGAATAGCCAAAACAATTTTGAAAAAGAACAAAGCAGGTGGATTTACACCACCTGATTTCAAAACCTGCTAAAAAGCTACCATAATCAAGATAGTGTGGTATTGGTGTAAGAATAAATACATAAACCAACCAAGCAGAATAGAAAGTCCACAAATAAACTTAGGTTTATGGTTAATTGATTTTTGATGATGATACCAATGTAATTCAATGGGGAAGAATAATTTTCCATAAAATAGTTCTGGGATAATTGGCTAGCCATATACAAGAAAATAAACTTAAACAGTTACTTCACACCATGCACAAAAGTCAACTCATAATATGTCAAAAACTTTAAGAGCTAAAACTATAAAACTTCTAAAAAAATAGAAGAAAATGTTTATGACCATGATTTAGGCAAATATTTCTTAGATATGACACTAAAAGCATGATTCATGAAGAAATTTTTGATAAATTAGGCTTCATAAAAACTGAAAATACTACTCTGTGAAAGACAGTTAAGAAAATAATGTTTTTTAAAAGCCATAGACTAGACTATAGACTAGTAGAAAGTATTTGAGAAATACACATTTTGAACATAAGATTTTTATCCATAATACTTGAAGAACTCTTACTACTCACAAATAATTAGATAAACAACCTAGTTTTTTAAAAAATTGAGTAAAAGATTTGAACAGACACTTCACTAAGGGAGCTAGAATGGGAATAAGCATACAGAAAGATGTTGACTTCATTGGTGATTAGGAAAATTCAAATTAAATCCGCAATGAGGTATCACTACACTAGGAATGGTCAAATTTGAAAAAAATCTGACACTACGAAGTGTTGGTGAAAATGTGGAGTAACTGAAGTTTTCATACGTTACTGATGAAAATGCAAAATGGTACAGACACTATGGAAGACACTTGGCAATTTAAAAAATAAACTGAAAACACACAACCTACCAATCTCACTCCTAAGTACGTACATAAGGGAAGTGAAAACTTATGCTCACACAATATCTTGTATTCAAATGGTCATAGCTGCAGTTTTACTAATAATATCCAAGAAGTGGAAGTAACTTAAGTGACTCTCAATTAGTGAGTAGATAAATAAATTGTGGCATATATTAAAAAAATGAATTCTATTCTGCAAAGAAAT
Source organism: Pan troglodytes (assembly GCF_028858775.2). Classification (NCBI taxonomy): domain Eukaryota; kingdom Metazoa; phylum Chordata; class Mammalia; order Primates; family Hominidae; genus Pan; species Pan troglodytes. Next base: position 182,033,487 of record NC_072403.2, read on the forward strand.
AATAATAAAAGGAATGAACTGCTCATATATGATGCAATAATGTGAATACATCTTGAAAACATCCTAAGTGAAAGAAGCCAGATGCAAATGAGTACATACTATATGGTTCCATTTATATAAAATTTAGAAAAGGCAAAACCACAGTGACAGACAGAGGAGTGTTGCCAGTGCCAGGGTTGGAGGTTGGGGGGACAGTGGCTGTAAAGGGACAGAAGGAAATTCGGGAAATGATGGAAATGTTCCGTATATTGATTGTAGTGGTGATTTCATGACTATAAAGTTACATTTGCCAATTTGTAACACTACAGTGAAAATTGATGAATTCTCATACATAAATTATACCTCAATTAAGCAAATTTTGCTTGAAGCAATAAATCATTTGTAGGAATTTAGCTCAGCCACAGGTTGACCATTAACTATTTCACCATTCACCTCCTTTGAGAACTTCCAACTTCTTCTGAATAAACCTTGGGATTTAAGGACAACCTGCAACAAATCCAGCTGAATCTCTGTACTCCCATAAAGAGACCTGGCAGGTGAGCTTCAGGGTGACATTTATATAATGTGTGTATATATGTGCGTATGTATATATGTATTTCATAAAACTGCTTATCAAATGACATAAGATGTGGCATAGTTGTTCATCAAATCACTTTAAAATTTTCCAAATCTTATTTTTAGAAAATTGCTGGTGTGATTTATTTTTGTTTGACAAGATTGACAGTAGCCAAGTGGTATTCTATCTGAAGTCTCATTTGACATCAGGAATGGCATCCAGCTCTTTCCCCGGTGAACAGCCATGAGGCCACATGGCCAGCATGCACTTGAATATGAAGGGTGAGATGTCCATTCCTCATGCTGCCAGCCTGTTCCTGTGTTGCCACCTCAGGCCTTGTCACCTCTCCCCTTGGTGCCACCAGGTGGCATTATTGGGTGACTTGTACCCATAAGCAGATTTTTCTCATCTGGTAGGGAAACATTTCAATATTTTGACAACTGGGGCATCCATGCTGATCTTCTTCCTGCAGGATCCTCGCTGGCTCAACTGCAGCAGCGTCTGCCCCTCCACATCTTTCCACATTTCTGGCTGTGAATGACCTACAGACGCTTTTCACCATCCTGACCCTATTAGCCAACTCTCTTCTTGGTCTACATAATCCTGATCCTAATCAGCCCTTTTTTTATTTTAGTCATTCTGTCCCAATGTAAAATTAACATAAGAAAGCTATCATATTCACATCAAGGACACTCTGTCTTAGCTAAAGTGTGGTATCCTGGAGTCATGCAGGTAGTTGGGGTAGTTCTAAAACATGTCCACACATCCCTGGACAGCTCTCATCAAAAGATGGAATCTAACTCCCCTCCCTCTGAATATGGGCTGGACTTAGTGACTTGTTGGTAACACATAGAATGTAGTAGAATTGTGTGTGACTTCTGTGGCTGGGTAATAAAAGAGATGTAATTCTTTTCAGCAGTCTCTCTCAGAACATGTCCCTTGGGAGCTCCAAGTCAACCTGCAACAAATCCAGAAGCTTCCTTGCCTGAGAGACCACATGGAAAGGTTGTATAGAGAGAGAAATGCCTGGGTAGCTGCAGCTACTGAACCTTCTCCCCATCAACCACTAGACATAGGGCATGAGTGAGTCTGTGGGTGACTTCAGCTCCCAGCTTCAGAGCTTCCCCAGACCAGGCCAAGTGAAGCAGAGATGAGCTGTCCCCAGTGAGCCCTGCCCAAACTGCAGATTTGTGAGCAGAATTTATGTTATTGTTTTAAGCCACCAAGTTTTGTGATGGTTTGTTACATAGCATTAGATAACTGGAACAGTTGCGGAGGGTACCAATTCTACTGGTTGTCGAAAACAGCCACAGCACCTTCCTTGTCTCACAAAACAGTATTATTAATGCTCTTTATCCATGGTCTAAAAACACAGCTTCAGTTTACTACAGGGTTGAGAGGATCTCACACTGGGATGTTTGATACAAAGGATCAAATACACTATACTCTAATTCTGTATAGTTTTGTCTGCTAGTCATCATTATCTAAGGTTTGTGGTGCCATTCCAGGCCTCAAACAGGAACATTGGAGAAATAAAATAATTGGAGAGATAAAATAATTGGATAGACATGTATCTCCTTGGGTGCCTGGTAGGTAAAAGAGTCTGAATCCTTATTTTCTAGGTGAACTCACCATCTTTGGAGTCACCTGATGTCTATAGCTCTTGTTGGGTAAGGGTGAAGATTGCACTGTGAGAGCCTCAACAATGAACACTAATATGATTTGGGAACAAGATATACAAGAAGAGATAGACTATGAACCACCTTCAGATACAGAATAAGAAAAAAAAAAAGAGAAAACAAAATACAGGTTTCTGAATCTGTCATGAGGCATAACAAGACCTAGGCCATCTGGTGACCAAAGAATTAGAGACTGAGGATCCTCAAAAACTCTATAGAAAAAGAAGAACAAAATTAGAGGACTCACATGTGCTGATTTCAACTTACTACAAAGCTACAGTACTAAGTACTTGTATTGGCACAAAGATAGACATAGATGAATAGAATAGAACTGTGATTCCAGAAATATATCCTTTGTTCAATTGGTCTTTGATACACCAAGATAATTCAGTAGGGAAAAGAACAGTCTTTCAATAAATGGTGCTGGGGACAACTGGACATCCACATGCCAAAGTATGAAGCTGGATGCTTACCTAACGCTATGCACAAACATTAACTCAAAATTAATTAACATTCTAATGTGACAGCTAAAACCATAAAGCCCTTGAGGGAAACATAGCAATAACTATTCAAGACCTTAGATTAGGCAATGCATTCTTAAACACCAAAAGAAAAAATATAGGTAAACTGGATTTCACCAAAATGAAAAACTTTTTTGCTTCAATAGATGACGTCAAAGAAGTAAAAAGACAACATACGCAATGGGAAAAAATATTTGCAAATCATAGATCTGATGAGAGACATGTATCTAGAATATATAAAGAACTCTTACAATTCAATAAGAAAAAAGACAAAATCCCCAATTACAAAATGGGCAAAGGATTTGAGTGGCATTTTCACCAAAGAAGATATGGAAGTGGACAATAAGTACATGAAAAGATACTCCACATCATTAGTCATTAGGGAAATGTACATCAAAGCCACAATGAGATACCACCTCACACACATCAGAATGGCTGTATTTAAAAAGACAGACAATAACAAGTCTTGGCGAGGATGTTGGGAAATTGGAGCCCTCCTTGCTGATGGAAATGTAAACCAGTGCAGCCACTTTGGAAAATATCTGGCAGTTCTTTGGACATTAAACACATAGTTATCACTTGACCCAGCAATCCTAAGTGAACATCCAAGAGAAATGAAAACATATTTCCACGCAAAAACATGTACAGGAATGAGATGATTTGGGTGTCAACTTTAATGGATTAGGAATACCCAGATGGTTGGCAAAGAATTATTTTCAATGATTTGGTAGGCACTGAGCCAGGAAGGGTGAATTCTTGCTCTCTCTTCTGCCCTTGGATGTCAGAACTCCAGGTTCTCTGGCCTTTCATGATACTCCATACAGCACTGCTTCTGACCACTACTCACCATCTATCACCCCTAGTGACCTGCTAGAGGAGTTATTACTTCCTATTCCCAACGTTATGCTCTGCTGGCCTAGAGGTCTTCCTTCCATAGGGAGAAATGCTACCACCAGGAGATACAACAATAATTCAACTGAACTGGAAGTTAAGATGCTATCTGACCACTTTGGGCTTCTCATGCCTCAGAGTCATGCTAAGAAGGGAGTCAAAGTGTTGGCTGTCTGACCTGATACCAAGAAGAAATTGGCCTACTCCTTCACAAGGGAGAAATAGGAGATCCTTTAGGGCATCTCTTGGTGTTACCATGCCTGTGATTCTGGTCAATGGGAAATGACCACAACCCAATCCAGGCAGGCTATGAATGTCCCAGGCCTTTCAGGTATGAAGGTTTGGGTCACCCTGCCAGGTACAGCACGGCAACCAGCTGAGGTCTTGCTGCAGGCAAACAGAACACAGCAGGTGGTAGAAGGTCATTAGGAGCACCAGCTACACCCACGGGACCAGTTACAGAATCAAAGGCTGCCACTGCCATGAATGTTTTCTCCCTGTGTTGCTATGAATATGTTTGCATGTACATATACGTATATTAAGCAAATTTTTCTTCTTTTCTATCTTACTCCTTTATCATATGAGATGTATTGAGTTTGCATCAGTATTTAAGTATTGTTAATTTTACACCATAGTATTTAAGTTACAGGAGAGGAGTAAATGTCACTCAAGGACTTCACTTCCTCCTCTGGGGAAGGAATTAGTGTGTTTTTATTGTACGAAGGATAATTGTATCCTGCTAGGTGGAACTATGACCTTGTCATTATCTTTTTAAGAGATTAAATATGGTTTAAGGAGATGCATGTGGGTGCCAAGTTGACAAGGGGTGGACTTGTGATGGTTGATTATAAGTGTCAACCTGACTGGATCAAGAGATGCCCAGGTAGCTGGGAGGCCATTGATCATCCTCAGTACTCCAGGAGGCACTGAGCCCATCCCTCTTCTGCCAAAAGAGAAACCTAGGAAGATTGGCATTTGATTAGAATGATTGATCTGTCCAAGGTATGTCTGTGAGGGTGTTTCTGGGGGAGACTGAGGTGTGAGTTGTTGGACTGAGTGGGGAAGGTCCACCTGCATTGATCTGCCCTCAATGATCTGGGCTAAAGGCCTGGATGGAACAAAGGTAGAGGAAGAGTGAATTCTTGTTTTCTCTCAGGGAGCTGGGACCCCTTCCTCTCTTGCCCTGGATGTCAGAACCCCTGGTTCTCTGACCTTTGGACTCTGGGACTTAACACAGTGACCCCCTGGGCTCTTGAGCCTTTGGTGTCAGATTGAGAGTTACACCATCAGCTTTCTTGATTCTGAAGACTTCAGACTTGGACTGAACCACTCTACCAGCTTCCCTGGTTCTCCAGCTTGCAGATGACCTGTCATGGGACTCCTCAGCCTCCAAAATTGCATGAGCTAATTCCGCGAAAAAATCCCTTCTCATCTTTCTCTCTGTACATGCATCCTATTGGCTCTGTGTCTCAGAAGAGCACATAGTAAAACAAAGAATGTCATAGGGAACTATTCAAAATAGCCCAAAATGGAAACTACCCAAATGCCCATCAACTGATGAAAGGACATAAGGTGGGACACACACACACACAAACACACAGAAACACACCCAACATACACAAAAATACAAAAACACAAACATACACACACACACACACAAACATACAAACACAAACATACAAACATACAAACACAAACACAAACAAAAAAACACAAACATAAAAATACAAAGACACAAACACATAAAACACACAAAAATACAAAAACACAAATGCACACACAAACACACGCAATGGAATATTATTCAGCCATTACAAAGAAATGATGTGTGAATCTATGAATTATTTAAAAAAGGAAAAGAAAGAATTACATGCTACATGCATGAACCTGAAAAAATTAAGCGAAAGAGCCACAAAAGACCAATGTTGCATTGTTCTGTTTATGTGAAATGTACAGAAAGTGAAAACCTGTAGAAATAAAGGTGGATTAGGGTTGCCAGGGGAGGAGAGAAGAGGAAGCAGGAAGTAACTGCTAATAACAGCTTGATTTCTTTTAGTATGTTAAAAACACAGAATTGTATGCATTTAAAGTATATCTCAATAAAGCTGTTAAGAAAAACCTCATTGAATGGCATTTGTTAAATTCAAAACCATTTATAGACGAGAATTGCCGCTGCTGTGCTTTCAGGAGTACAAGTGTTCCACCAAATGTTAATACGCGTTTTGCAAGAAAAGAAAAGAGCTCCATGCGAGTAAGTTTGGGAAGTGCTGGGTTAAAAACGACAAGCAAGTTTCTTTAGTGCAATCACAGAAGAGTGTTCACTGTGCTAACGTGAACTGCAGCCTCCAGGGTGAGGGAGGGAGGGGCCGGCAGTAGTCTTGCTCCACATACACGATTTGGGTAGAGTTTTGCAGAAAGACGCAAATTCACAGGGAACTTGGGTGAAGGGGGGTGGCTGTGTGTTTGGCTTTCACTTGGACAAGCCTCCTTTTCCGTCCCACAGAGCTGGCTGCTGCTGCCAAGGCCCCAAGGAGGCTTTCAGGCGAGGGGGCGTGGAGGGGAGGGCCACCTCAGCCGTCAGGATTGGGTGGGCTGGGGCTGAGGACACAAGAGCAGAGTTTTGGGTGGCAAGTGTTGATGCAGGATGGAAACAAATTTGGCTGTCCTGAGGGTCCGGACCTCATTCAGCAGCGGACCAGGGTCTCTGAAGCCCCACCAGCATCACCCAGAGCTAATGGCAACCTCCTCAAGGCACCCATACCCAGCCAGCAACCAACAGGGCCGCTCACCTCCGGCCTCAGCCGACCCTGCCAGCCAGGCCTTGCTGAGCCACGCCCACTTCACCTGTGTTCAGTTGCTTCCGGCAGGAGGGGACGCTGGGGTCCGCTTTTGCAGGCCATGCCACCGAATTCAAATGTGGTATCCGTTTTGTGTTTTCAGTCAGGCCCTGCATTTTCTTCGTCTGAAATCAGGACGCTAAGTAGCTACAGCCGCATGTGCCGCCTTTGAGAAAATCTCATCCTGAACTCAAGAACACAGACTCAACAGGCAGACGGCCGGGAAGCTACAAGGCAGCGCCTCACAACATTCTCTTCTTTTTCATTCTACTAAAAGTTTCTCTCAAATCCTACGGGACAGAAAGTCCTAAAGCATTCCAAATGTTGCTCCATTTCCAAAAGTGGCGGCGCTGCCTCCTTGGGGTCAGAGGCCTCCTGCGCTTGACCCTGGCACCCACCCTGGGCCCCAGTGGACGAGTCCTTCCTCTTGGGCCACTGGCCCCATGCATTGTCCATCCTCAACACCTTCCCTGTGGTGCCCAGAGGCAGCGTCCAGGAGCACACCCAGGTGCCCAGCGGGACCCCCGAGCTCCCTTTGAACAGGCACCTTCTGGGGCTGGGGCCCCCATGTCTGGGGGTGAATGGGGGGCTGGGGCCCATGTCTAGGGAGATATGGGACCTTGCATCTGAGGGGGTGTGGTGGGGGGCTGGGCCCTGCATCTGACGGGGTGGGGTGGGGGGCTGGGGCCTGCATCTGAGGGGGTGTGGTGGGGGGCTGGGTCCTGCATCTGAGGGGGTGTGGTGGGGGGCTGGGGCCTGCATCTGAGAGGGTTGTGGTGGGGGGCTGGGGCCTGCATCTGAGAGGGTTGTGGTGGGGGGCTGGGGCCTGCATCTGAGGGGGTGTGGTGGGGGGCTGGGGCCTGCATCTGAGGGGGTGTGGTGGGGGACTGGGGCCTGCATCTGAGGGGGTGTGGTGGGGGGCTGGGGCCTGCATCTGAGGGGGTGTGGTGGGGGACTGGGGCCTGCATCTGAGGGGTTGTGGTGGGGGGCTGGGGCCTGCATCTGAGGGGGTTGTGGTGGGGGGCTGGGGCCTGCATCTGAGGGGGTTGTGGTGGGGGGCTGGGGCCTGCATCTGAGGGGGTGTGGTGGGGGGCCGGGGCCTGCATCTGAGGGGGTTTCGTGGGGGGCTGGGCCCTGCATCTGAGGGGGAGTGGTGGGGGGCTGGGGCCTGCATCTGAGAGGGTTGTGGTGGGGGGCTGGGGCCTGCATCTGAGAGGGTGTGGTGGGGGATTGGGGTCCTGCATCTGAGAGGGTTCTGGTGGGGGACTGGGGCCTGCATCTGAGGGCCATGGGACCTGGGTTTGTGGCTGCTGGTTCGCCTCTGGGCTCTGCTGCTTCTCAGAGTAGTCGCTGAGCCATCGCGGGTCCTGATGTCTCACGGGAGAAGCAGGCCTGGGCAGGTGGCACCTTTGGGAGAAAGCGAAGGGCAGCCTGGGCTGGAGGCTGCACCCAGGCACTGTGGTCAGTGGCTGGGGAATGAGACCCGGCCCTCCTGGGCCCCGTGTCCCTTGTGGTGGGGTCTGAGTGCCCACTTCTCTCTCCGGGGTCCTGTGCCTCTGCGGCCTGGGCCTGCGGTGGGTCCTGGCACAGCACCTGGACACGGGCCTCCCTGCCTGGGGCCTCCTTCCTTCCTTTTCACCCCCCTGAGCCTCCTTGCCCTTGGCTAGCTGAGCCGGCACATCCCCGTGGCGCCTCTGCACCTCCCCCGAGATCATTCTGCCAGCACGGTCCTCCCTGCACCCTCCGGTCCTCCCTGCACCCTCCGGTACTCCCTGCACCCTCCGGCCCTCCCCCTAGATCATTCTGCCAGCACGTTCCCGCACCCTCCTGGCCCTACCCCGAGATCATTCCGCCAGCACGATCCTCCCCGCACCCTCTGGCCCTCCCCCAAGATCATTCTGCCAGCACGGTCCTCCCTGCACCCTCCGGTACTCCCTGCACCCTCCGGTACTTCCTGCACCCTCCGGCCCTCCCCCAAGATCATTCTGCCAGTACGGTCCTCCCTGCACCCTACTGCCCTCCCCTGAGATTATTCCGCCAGCCCGCTCCTGCACCCTCCCGGCTGCCACTGCCCCTCCCCAGGGAGGCTGCCACAGATGCGATGGCCGGCTCAGGATGGCTCCTCAGTGGTTGAAAGTGGTTTGTTTTTGGTGGAACTTGGGGGCAGTGAGAGGCTTGAGATTATTCGTTGAGATAGTTTTCCAGAAAGAAAAAAAAGTCACAGATAATTGGTTCTTTGCACTTGAAATATAAACGCAGTAATCTTTATTCTAACTTTTGCTAGAGAAATTGAAGTCGATGATAGCCCCTTTCAATTTTAAGCAGGAACCAAAGTCAACAGAAATTCTGAGTCATAGAATCAGGCCAACTGACATAAAGAAAAAAAAAACCTGGGTCACTCACAACCACTAGGATGGCAGAAAGACAGGAAGAAAGAGAATGAAAAAAAAATAAGACGTTCTGGCAAAAGGATCCAGAGAAATTTGGGACCCTTGCGCATTGCTCGTGAGAACCATTGTGGAAACGATAGAGGGGCGCCCCAAGAGTTCATTACAGCAAATGGACTTAGCATGCGATCCAGCAGCTCCACTCCTACAACTGAAGACACAGACTGCAGCAAACACTTGTTCATACATGTTCATAATATCATTCGTTACAGTGGCCAGAAGGTGGGAACAGCCCAAATGTCCATCAACAGATGGATGAGCAAAATGCGGTCCATCCATGAGATGGAATATTACTCGGCCCTAAACAACAGTGAAGTACTTGTAAGAACGCGACAGCATGCATGAACCTTGAAGACATTAGGCTTGTGGAAGAAGCCAGATACACAGGACCACGTGTTGTGTGGTTCCATTCATACAAAATGCCCAGGACAGGCAAATCTATGGAGACAAAGTAGGTTGCTGCTTGCCAGCCTGGAGGATCAGGGGGTGAGGAGGAACTGTGCAGGGAATTCAGAGCCTCCTGTGGAGTCGGGGAAGCGTTCTGGACTAGATGGAGGTGGGACACACCGAACCGTTCACTTCCTGCCAGCCTGGAGGATCAGGGGGTGAGGAGGAACTGTGCAGGGAGTTCAGAGCCTCCTCTGGAGTCCTGGAGTCGGGGAAGCGTTCTGGACTAGATGGAGGTGGGATACTTGTGAATTTCACTGCAATAAATTAGGGTTATTTTAAATACTTGGGCCAAATCTCAGATTTGCTGATCATTAATCAGTGGCTTTGGGAGCCACTGAGACTTGGCTGTGCTGAGTCCCCTCCTCTGCAAGTTGGAAGAAAAACTCTTCCCGGAGGATGGTTCAGACAAGTAAGTCAAAGCGTGAACACACCAGCAGAGCACCTGCCCTATACCTGCATGGTACCTGAGCATGAAAGACGTTCAAGAACATTCTCTTCCGTCCTCTGAGTCACTAGCAGATGGCCTGTTTCCTGCTGAAAGAAGCACCTGGTACTTGGTGTTTACGAACTCCACTCAGTAAGCGGATCAATAGCAACAAGGGCACTTTGGCCGTCAGACGCAGACGTAGCGTTTTCCTCCAGAACACCACCTGTGGTTGGGACAGTGCCGTGCAGCCCCAGCATGTCTGTGACGCACACCTCCTGCCTGCGGGGTGGTCCCCCTCCCGCCACCCCAGTTCTTCTGGGTTTTCGAGCCCTGCCCTCAGCTTCCCCTCCTTCCTCCTCTCCCCGATTTTCCAGCCCTGCCCTCGGCTTCCCCTCCTCCCTCCTCTCCCCCTGGCACCGTTAAACATTCATGCTGGGCCAGATCATGCTTTTTGACAATGTCTAACGAGCTAGCAGTGAATGATAAATCTGCCGGGCCGCCTCTGTGTCTCGAAGCCACTAGGATCTGCAGCTGTTTCAAGAGCACAGAACAACAAAGCCTCCAGGAAACGGGGAAAGAGCGGCATCTGAGCTTGGAGGAAGTCATTTCTGTGAAAATCTTTTAATGCAACAGGGAGCTAAGCAAGTGGGCTGTGTGTGCTGTGGAAGGTGGCGATGTTGGGGTCTTGCCTCCTGCAGTGGATGCCGGCAACAGGGCCTCGGGTGGCTCTCTTAGGACCCACAGGCCCTGCATCTGGATTGGCCAAGTCCCAGGGGCCAGGCCTGCCTCAGAGGTCCTGGGCATTTCACGGCTGGAGGGCACTGTGGAGGTCCATCTGCTGCCCCACGGAGGAGAGCGGGTGCTCAGACACCAATCTTGGTGCCCAATCATTTCCCCTCCTCTGACCTTGAGGGAAAAAGCCAAGATGCAGTCTCTGGACACCAACCTTGAGACATTCTCAGCTCTCAGCTCATCAGCAGAGCCTGGACTCATTACTCCAGGGAAGAAGCTCTGCTTCCGCGGGCCAGGGGTAAGGTCAGACGCAAGGGCCTGAGGCCACATGGGAGCCCAAGCAGCAGGAGGCCCCAGGCCAGTCAGAGCCCTCGGGGCCTCCCAGGGGCTGGCAGGAGCACCTGCTCAGTGGCGAGATGAATGTCCTAAAATGCTATTAACAGAGTTCAGTCTAGGGTTTAAATCAATTTGGCAAACATTTATTGAGTGCCCACTCCCAATAAGGTTCTGAAAAGGCTCTTGAAAAAATGTCTGTGCTTTTGAATTTCAAATGATTGGTTTTAGTATTAGGAGCAACAGAAATCCTGTTATCACTCATCCAAATAATCAGAATTAATTTAGGAGTTGATGGCAAGCAGAGTCCGTTGGTAATTAGGAAACATGGAGAAATAATTAACCATGGCAAGAAATGCGGTTATGTTTAACTCCTGCGAAGATAAAAAAGAACCATGGTACTTTTCTCTGTGAGGCTTAGCAATCCCAGTGCTGGTGAGAGTGGCGCCTGCCTGAGCACGTGAGGAGCCCCGCGCTGTTCCCCACCCTGGGTGCCATGCTGGCCGCTGGGCCCTTCCTTCAGGGAAGCCAAGCTGGATCCCGGAGTCACCAGGGCGACTGGGCGGGGTCTTGGCCAGACGACCTCCCTTCAGAGAAGGACCAGGGCCTAACTCCATGCCTTTTGTAAATTTATTTTTTTAAGCCTGAATAGAAAATGTCTCCATTATTCACTTTAGTTTTAAATATAGGCGCCTTCTCCCGGCTGGAATCCCCACTGCTAAGCTGGGAGGAGCCTCCAAGCTGGCGCGCTGGGCTTGTCCGGCCAGGCAGCAGACACTGTGGGGAGGCAGCGTGACATCCATCAGGGCTCTCTGTGGCAATGACACTGCATTCCTTTTAGAAAACTCCCTCTCCTCCAGTCTTCCTCCTGAAGGCCACCCCCTCCACCAGCACTCGGCTCACGAGGCCTGCGTGGCTCTGACTGATGCCTTTCTCGGCAGCTCTGTCCAGGGGCTAAGGGAGGTGCAGATGAGTCCCTGAGCGCCCTCATGGGGATTGGTCATTTCAGTCCCCATCCTGGGTTCCCCTGGAGGCTGCGGGCTCCATGGTGCTGGGCCGTGACTCTCTCTGCCTCAGCGCTCCCAATACCCCCAGCCGTGGACCCTGGTGAACTCCATGCAAGTGAAGCAGGCCCTCCCAAACCCCCCATCCTTGGAACGCTGTACTGCGGCTGCCAACTCCTCCCGCCTCCACTGCAGACACACAGGGCTCCTCTCTAGAGCTGAAGCTGTACCTCCAGGAGACACTGAGTTCTAGGCTTAGCGCCATAGGGAGGAGCCCCTTCTCCAGGATGAGTGCCAGGGGCAAGTGTCTGTGCATGTGTGTATGTGTTTACGTGTGTGTTTGTGTGTGTGTGTGTGTGTCTCTCACATGTGTCTGTGATTACCACCCAGCAACTCCTAGACCTGCCCTGTCCCATGGAACTTTCCGGGGTGTGGAGACGATTCTTAGCACTGCAGGTCGCCACAGCCACGTGAATGCTGGGACACAACCACTGCAACTGAGGAGCGGAGTTTTAATTCTGTTCACTTTAAATTAATTTAAGTAGCCACATGTGGCTAAGGGCCCATACTGGACAGTCGGTTCTTCAAGGAGGTGAATTTGAGATTTTCCCTCAGAAGCCTCCTCTGAGTTCTGCCTGTGCTCTCGGGGGTCTCAGCATCTCGGGCGCCTTCCCCTCCAGGCACCCCCGGGGCGAACGAGGACCGTGGGCCTGTCCTGCCACCATCGCTCTGGAGGTGAGGATGCGGCTCCCGGACACCCGAGGGCGCCCTCCTGAGCCTGAGCGGGACAGAGCGGGGGTCGGGGGAGCTTCCCGGCGCCGGCGCAGCCCCAGGAGGAGGGACGGGTCCTCGGGGTGGGTGACGGTGTCACCGCCAGCATCGCCTCTCCCGGGTTTCGGGGTGGCCGGGGCGCCTCCTCACCGGGGCGGCCGCAGAGCAGGGACCCCAGTGCCTCCCATGGCCGCCCCGACAGGGGACGTTCCCGCCCGGGGCCATTCTCACCGCATCGCGCCCGGGCGGGAGGAGCGCTGGGGCGGCCGGGGCTGGTCTCGGCGGCTCCTGGCCCAGGTTCGTGGCTCTCGCGTTCCCCGGGGTCTGGGCCTGCGCCGGCGTCGGGGCGTTTTCCACCCAGTGATGTGGCGATGCCTCCCGGGTTTCTGGGGGAATGTCGGGTCGGCTTCGCGCTGGGCCCACGGCCTCCTCCCGGTGAGACGCCCCTCAGGGCTCCCCCATCTCAGCGCCCAGGACGCCGGAGCCATCTCGGTGGGCTGAAGGGAAGTAAGACTCTTCCAGAGGGCGCCTGCCCCAGAAAACAAATTTTATTTACAGGTTTCAAAGAGGCCAAGACGTCCGTGGCCTCCTTCAGGAGAAAGCGGCAAAACCCACGCCCAGATCCGTTGTGCTTTCAACTTTTCACCAGGAAACTCACTTTTCTATGTAAGAGCAAGCGAGTTCCACAGCGCGGGGAGGCCAGTGGAGAGGAGCGCGGCCTTGCCTGGCTCATGTCCTGTTTCCAGTTTGCCCTGAAAACGAATTACTAAATCCATGGAGGAAGAGCTTGGGGCCTGCCTGGTCCTCAGCCACAGTGGGGCTGGGGCCTGTGACTGCGTGTGCAGAGGGTCCGCGCCCAGGGCCCGGGAAAGGGGCTGTGCTGCCCAGAGCGAGTCCCCGGGCGCCCCCAGCCTGCTGCAGCCACCTCGGGCTCCACATTTCGGTCCCTCCTCCTCTCCGCTGCTCTGGGCTCAGCCACCAAGCTCCACTCTGTGGGCAGAATCCACTGGGGCGCAGGAAACCTCAGCTTCCGCAGCCCACCTGGCCTTCACGGTCTTCCTCTCCAGGGTTTTATTTCAACATGGCCTTTTCTGCTGCGACTCAGCTGTGGTAGGGGCCAAGTTTGGGTGTGTGAGGCCAAGGAGATGCGTTGTGTTCTCGCGGAAGAGAGAGACGCAGCGAGGGAGCTCGGGCACATGGACCCAGCTCACCAACCGCAGCCAAACCACCAATTCTGTCCCATGGCCCTTGGTGACCGGTGACAGGGGAGGGAAGGAAACGTGGCCAGCTTCCGCCAGACCACAGGCGAACACAGGTGGGGACGGCCCACTGGCTTGGGCCTAGGAGCTGCAGGAGCAGGGGCCACGGTCCAGCCTGACGCCCCTCTCTTGGGGCAGGAAGTTCCCTCTGTCTGCCGTGAGCAGGGGCACTTGGGAGGGCCCAGCATAGGACCTCAGGAGCTCCCGGAGCAGCCTCAGCAGCCGCAACCCCTCGACCTTGTCCAGCATCACGCCCCGGTGCCAGGGAGACAGGCCGAAGAATCCCACCACTGTGCAGGAGAGGAAGCCTACTTTAATTCTGTTCTTGAAGTAATGGCAGGTGAAGATTCGTATGTCATAATTAATTCCTCACTTCTTAGGAATCGCAGCGATTAGCTCTGTCATTCCTTTGTTATCAGAAAGAACTGTGAGTCCTGTTATTCTCACTGCTTCGCCATCTGTGAGCATGCGCAGCCCTCGGCTAAGTTTTCTAAAAGGAACATCACAGCGACTTCCCTGACCTCAGCCAGGACAAAAGGTGAAGTCTAGCACGACGACCCCGTGCAGCCTGCATGGCTGGATGCCCTCCCTTCCCGGTCTCTGGGCACAGGTGCGGGGCCGTGCGCGCGCGTGCGCCTCCACGGTTCCTCCGGGCACATGTGCGGGGCCGTGCGCGTGCGTGCTCCTCCACGGGTCCTCCGGGCACAGGTGCGGGGCCGTGCGCGTGCGTGCGCCTCCACGGTTCCTCCGGGCACAGGTGCGGGGCCGTGCGCGTGCGTGCGCCTCCACGGTTCCTCCGGGCACAGGTGAGGGGGGTCGTGCGGGTGCGTGCGCCTCCACGGTTCCTCCGGGCACAGCTGCGGGGCTGTGCTCGGAGCGCCTCCAGGTTCCTCTGGGCACAGGTGCAGGGCCGTGCACCAAGTGCCTCCGTGGTTCCTGTGAAGGAGTGAGATGGCTCTGTAATTTCTGTCCTCAGCTCCGGTTTACCACAGCTTAGGCCTTTGGGGTCATTGTAAGGTAGTAAAGAAGCTTGAAAGGTAATCCCAAACCAGGTGGTCCTTAAATCATTACTGGGTTCGAAGAATAATTATCATCAGAATAATTTATTATGCATATAATTGTAACTGTGCCCTGTGGACACTGCACATGGTTAAATCAACACCAGGAGGGTATTTTGGTTTCTAAGAACTTTAAAAATATAAGGCAGATGGCATTAATACAGACAAGTAATGGATGAATAAGAATTCATAACAATGAAGCTCTAATGCAACGTATGATTGAATAGGGCAGCTTAGAAGCCTGGAAATTAGGAGGCTCAGTAAGATGAATTGGGTGGTGGTTTCCAAGCCTCCTACCAGCATTTGGAAGAGACCCCAGGGATCAGGGCATCTCCAGAACCCAAGCCAGCTCTGCATGTCCGGCCAGTGCCTGCAGCGTTTTGGTGCTGAGATAGCATCGTGGGTGGCCCATGGAAGGACGTGTTTGATGGAAGGGAGATAAGAAATGGCCCTAATAAGGAAAGGAAAAACTCTAAGCTGGCCGGAGCTTCCAAGTTGTCCACCTGAGGACTTGGAAGAGTCGATGATCTGAGCTTGCATCTGCAGTGCTGAGGGAGAGCAGGGGTGAGGGTAGCAGAGATAAGAGCTTGAGCCAAGGAGTAAGGGGCGTGACCCACCCCTTGCTTGAGCATGGTCTGTGCTGATGGTGTGCTTCTCACCAACAGCAGGGCACAGGGTGTGGGGCATCCAGTCTGAGATTAGGTTAAAAAGACTGTGGCTTTTGCTTTGGGGACACTCCCGGCTCATGCTGTTCCGTGCCCTCTGCCCATCATAAGGACACTTGGCAGCCCTGGGACGGGGTCACACGGGGAGGACCAGGGCCTGTGGGCAGCCTGGTGAGGGGCTCAGGCACCCCACAGGAGCCTGCAGGGGCAGGAAGAGATTTGGGGGAGAGGAAAAGATTTGCTATTTAAGTTGTGCTGCTGGTTTCTTGGCTGTATACATATGTTAGGCTGATAATACTTCAATTGCACGCTGTTTATCACACTTTATACACTAATGAGACTGTAAAAACTGAGGAGGTGGCATTATTCATGGAGAAGAAAAAGCTCAGATTAAACAGGCAGTGGGAAGACATGGTGTTCAGGGGAGGTGAGCCCAGGCGTGCAGATGCTGAGCGTGGGCGGTATTTGTCAGGTGATGGAGAAGCTGGCATGCATTATACCTGGCAGGGATTTGAAGATCTTCCATCTGTGTTTGGATGGCCACATTGGCTGCAGGGTGTGTAGACAGTGTTGTTGAGAATTGGCTTGAGTGCAAAGGTTAAAATGTACAGTCACTCTGGGGAGTAGAAAGTTTTGCCCTTTTTGAGGTGTAGGGCATGACCTTTAACACTCCCACCATCAACAGGGAGAAGAGGAATGAAAAGCACAGGAAAACGGGCCAGGGAGTTCATGGATGGAAATGGCATCACAGGCAACAGCCACTCACGAAGATGGACAAGGACCCAAGAGAGAACCAGTGCTGCTCTACACCTGCCTGTCAGTTCGTAGTGGAGAGGGGCACTGTCCGCCGAGCCTCCATCCGTGGAAACGCTCCTCTTCGAGCCCGGCCGTTGCTCTGGCTGGGTCTGGTGAGGAATGGCCGTCATCACGGACAGTGGCCTTTCCTAGCCCTGACCCTGCAGAGTGCCTCTGGAGCGCATAGTGCTGGTGGACAGGAAGTCAGCAGATCGAAGACAGGGTCCTGGCTTCACGGTGGGTGAGCCGTGTGATGTTTGGGCAAGTCCCTCACGCTCTGTAAGTCTCTCCACTGAGCTGGGTGTGAACGTGGTGCTCTGTGGCAGCGGCACGTGATGACTCCTGCATGGAGTTCTCGTCTCAGCAGGGGCAGTGCCTTGCACCCCGATTTTCAAGCAGCAACCTGAGAGTCCTGGGAGGCCCGTCTTTTCCCCTCAGTCTTTCTGTTGGCCCCACCACTCACATATTTCAGGCCTCACCAAGTCCTGTTAATCCCACTTCCAAAAAATGCCTGGAAGCTTCTACTCCTGGCTCTGCAGCCTCCACCTTTCTCTGAGCTCCGCGGATGCTTCCTCACATCAGCCCTGGATGACTCCAGGAGCCTCCAAAGGGAGCCCCTGCTTCCTGTTCCCCTCCCCTGCGACCTGCTGCCCATGCGCTCCCAAGGGGCTTGTTCCTCCATGTGGATGGGATCGTGTTCCTGCTCCCCTGCCCCACAACCCACTGCCCGTGTGCACCCAAGGGGCACGTTTTTCTGTGTGAGTGGGATCATGAGCCTCTTTCCTTGGTAGATGTTCTCTTGGCGCTGGAATGAAACCTCAGCTCCCCTGTAGCAGGAAGCTCCCCATGGGCCGGTGCTGGGTTTTGGTCTGTCGGCATCTGCTCTCCTCCCAGAGAAGACTCACAGCTGGCTGCTCCTCTCACCCCTGAGGCTTCACAGTAAACATCGACTCACAGGAGGGGACCACGTGATTCCCACCGCGTGTCCTGTTCCCTCCACGGAGCATGAGCTTGACCATGGTACAAAGCACCGCACAGCTGCTTTAACCCTGGGAGAGAAGTGTCTTTATGAGATTCTCTGTGTCCCCAGGAAATGCTGCCTTCTCCTGTGAAGCAGTCAGTGGGCCAGGCCCAGTCCTTAAAGATGCAGAGAACCCAACAGGCCCCTCTTCTGCTCACAGCTTCACCTTATGTTATGCAAAATCCCCACACCACTAGAGCATGCTGGCACTGGGTCATGGGCGCCTTCATTTCCCGCAAGCTTGTGACTCGGGGTGCGTTACCTCAGCCTGTTTCCAAGCAGCCCCATGAGATCAGGGCTTATTGTGTTTGCTCCATGTATCATGAGGGTGCATCCTGAGAAGGAGAGACTCGCAGGTGGGTGCAAATGATTTGCAGTCACAGAGGAGCCAAGAGCTCCTGACGGGACTAATGAAAGCATGCCTCACTTTAGCCCTGGGCGGGTTCACGCCTCACTTTAGCCCTGGGCCGGGTTCACGCCTCACCTTAGCCCTGGGCCAGGTTCACGCCTCCCCTTAGCCCTGGGCGGGTTCACGCCTCCCCTTAGCCCTGGGCCGGGTTCACGCCTCACCTTAGCCCTGGGCCGGGTTCACGCCTCACCTTAGCCCTGGGCCGGGTTCACGCCTCACCTTAGCCCTGGGCGGGTTCACACCTCACCTTAGCCCTGGGCGGGTTCATGCCTCACCTTAGCCCTGGGCCGGGTTCATGCCTCACCTTAACCCTGGGCCAGGCTGCTGTGTGCCATGTGCTGTTTCTTCATCGGGGGGTTTGGGTACAGAAATACTAAAAATGAATCTTGAGAGAGGTACCGATGGCTTCTTGCGGTTTTTTGGATACAAACAGATTGGTTTTTTCTCAAAGAAGATGAGTGACTATGTTGTCAGTGTCATGGTGCAAAGATGAATATGCACCTGCGGCTAACAAAGCTCCCAGCGATGGGGGATGACCTCGCAAATGTGTTGTGAAATGTGCAGAAGAGGGTTTCATATGCAGGACAGAAGTATCTGGGGGATAGGTGAGCAGTCATTTCTCACTTACTCATCTCTGGGCACTGTGACGTGACTCGCATCTGCAATCCCAGTACTTTCAGAGGCCAAGGTGGGAGGATTGCTTAAGGCCAGGGGTTCAAGACCAGCCTGGGCAACATAGCAAGACCCCATCTCTACAAAAAATTAAAAAATTAACCACATGTGGTGGCATGCATCTGTAGTCCCAGCTACTCGGCCGGCTGAGGTGGGAGAATGGCTTGAGCCCAGGAGATCGAGGCTGCAGTGAGCTATGATCCTGCCCCTGCACTTCAGCCTGGGCCACAGAGTGAGATCGTGTCTGTAAAAAATCATCATCATCGTAAAATGAATCACCTGCCACCTGCCATCCATCCTTCTTTCTGAACCGTGTCTGGTCAGTTTCCTCCCAGGGACCTGGTCTCCTGCTCCTGGCTGTAACTTGGTGTAAGAGTTAAAGAAAGAAGAAAGAATCATGAAAAGTGGTTCGACAGTCCAAGACAGGTTTATTTTGGAGAATAAACCTGAGAGGGGCTTCTGGCTGATTTCAGTCAGGAGCATTCTCTTTTACAGACTAAGAATATTTAGGGTTTAGAATATTAAGGAGCTTATCACAGGCTTGGATTGTTTCTATGTGAGGGAAAGTTTATTGCAGGGTTGGGATGTCTCTAGTCAGAGGGGAGTTTACCTTAGTGTTGCAGTGTTTCTGTTTATGCTGACATTAGCTGTTAGGCTGATGTTTTGGGGCAGATTTAGGTAGTTTTTTAATCAAGGGGAACTTAAAATGGCAGTGTGTGTCCAGGATGGTGATGTCCTGCTCCTGCTGTAGCTTGGAGGGCAGTGGCTGTGGTGCCCGCCTTCCTCCAACAGAAGATGGGCACCAGGAGCTCATTCTGCAGATTCTTTCTGTCACCACCTGTGCGGTCTCGGTGGTCGCAGCCCAGGTCATAGCAGGATGCTGTCCCCGTTCTTTTAATCTCAAGTAAGCATATGAGGACAGAGTGCCTGGTGGATCCCCGTCCCCGGTGGGCACCGTCCCGGGACTCTTACCATGAGACCTGCTCTGGGCATTAGCTCCAGCTCTGGGCTCTGGGTGCCACCCTTGGCCAGCCCTCCCTTCTATTGCATGACCAGCAAGACCAAGAGCCCTAATAAAGGACAGCAAGGTTAACGGTTTGGACGAGGAAAAGCTGGGATTTTAGGAACAACGGCTGCCAGGCCCTGTCCTAAAGGGAGAGTGGAGTCTGTGGAGGAGCCTGAGGTGGCCCCAGGGACTCAGGAACCTGCGGCTGAGAGCTGGAGAGCGTGGCTCACACAGGTAACCCCGGGACCAGCGCAGTCAGCCAGGAGAAGGCTGAGCATGCTTGGGCACACTCCGTTTTAGAGGCCCCGAGTTTGTTCTATTTTCTGTTGAGCCAGAAAGAGGAGATTGTATTGGATTCCCTTGATCCAGGGTTGCAGGCCTGTTTCTGAGTTACTGATTGCTGTGCCAAATGAATCTCCTTGCTCATTGGTCAAAGACCTTGTCCGTTCTCTTTTTCTTTTTCTTTTTTTTTAAGTCTCTGGGGAATTCTCCCCATAAATCATGTTTCCCTGCTACTGAGCAGTTGAAGTGAGAAACCATAGCTGGCACTGCCCCTGCAGAGTAGCCAAGGGCACCTGGCCAGGGCGTCGGCCGCAGCGTCAGTGGTGGAGCTGGCCCAGCAAAGCTGCCCTCCCCGGCAGTTTCTCCATCTGCGTCTTTCTGCCGAAGCCCCTCCGTCTTTCCCCACTGCTCCCACAGTCTTCTCTGGACCTGGGCTGCACACTCTCTCCTCTCTGCCCCTTTCCTCTCCTCCCTTCCAAGCATCCCAAGATCAAGGGCATGGAGCCAGCATATGGTTCTCAGGAGCCGTGGCCGGTCCAGGCGAGAGGCTTCCGGACGCAGAAAGGCCATGGCTGTGGCAGTGCATGCGCCCCTGGGCGCAGGCTCCCCCAGCACGTCCCCATCCCACGGAGGCCCAGTCCCACACGGCCTCGTCAGGATGAACTGTGTCTCAAGCGACTGGTTTTCCTGGGGTGGAAGGCACCATCAGTGAGAGGTAGAAGGAGGCTGGGCTGTGGCCTGGCTGTGCTGGTCAGTTGGTTCCTGGGCCCAGGGGGAGTGCTTGGCAAGTCACTGGGCTCTTGCCCTCCTTGTGGGAAGATTTTTAGGGGAGGGAAGAGTACATCTAAAAACAGAGACGTCATTAGCCCTGGATCTCCCTGGTGAGCACTTCTGTGGTAGCCTGGATCCTCCAACACAACCTGTCTGTCACAGACATAGATTCTGAAAAGAAGCACGTGGTCTAGACCCTGGATCGCTCAACAGAAAAGTGTCATGAGCACTGCACCTTCCAATAAGAAGCATCTCCCGTAGCCCCGGATCCACCAAGAGACCCTGTCATTAGCCCTGGATATCCCAGAAGGAACACAAGGTCTTCCAGCAAGAAACATCTGCATAGCCCTAAGTCCCTGAACAAGGAATGCCTGTCATTAGCCCTGAAACCCAAGAAGAAACACCTCAGGCCACTGGGCCCCCCAGTGAGAAATGCCTGTCACAGCCCTGGCTGCCCTGAGGAAGAAAATGCCTGTTCTTGGCTGCTGGGTCGGTGGGTAGTTTTGGCAAATGCTGCTCCACAGGCCCAGGGCCTCCTGTGCCTGCAGAGGCAGGAGGGCCGGTTCCCACAGCTGCACCCAGTTTATTGCTCCCAGCCGTGCGCAGCCTCACCCAGATGGCTGCCAGGATGCATGTGGCGCAGCCCGGGGCCGTCCCTCTGATCTGGAGCCTGGGTGGTCAGTGGGTTTCCCAGGCAGTACGGTGGCCTGCGGCCAGGACGGAGCAGTGAGGGGCAGGCTCACCGGGCTGTGGAGGGAGTGGCCAGCATGTGGGCAGGCCCAGGTCTGGGGCATAGGCACTCATGCATGGCTGCTAGGGCACCAGCGGCCCTGATGTTTGTGCCCTGGGGGTGTGAGCACTGGCTTGAGCCTGGGGCAGCGGCACTGGAACCCGTGTGGTAGGGTGGGAAAGCACTCAGAGCGGCTCCTGAGTAGCAGCAACTTTGTTTCCAGGTCATCCCTGCTTGGCCAGCAGCTGGGGCACAGGAGCATGCAGGCTGCAGCCCTCAGGCACAGGGCAGCGGCAGTGGGCAGTTTAGGGACCACCAGACGCCCCGGGGGCCGGTGACAGGGGACTTGCCTCACTGCTCACCACAGAGCTCCGGCAACCCCGGGATCACAGAGACCCGGCCGCCCCAGGAGCACAGAGACCAGGCCGCCCCAGGAGCACGGAGCCCCAGCAGCCCCAGGAGCACAGAGACCCGGCAACCCAGGAGCACGGAGACCAGGCCGCCCCAGGAGCACGGAGCCCCGGCAACCCAGGAGCACAGAGACCCGGCAACCCAGGAGCATGCCTCCTTGGCCCCAGTTCCGAACAGGGCTTGTGCGGTGAGGGGCGAGGGCTGTCCTGTGCTCCCTACACCCGCAGAAGCCGTCTGGCCAAGTGCCCGCCTGCCCAGAGGTACATCCGTCCTGGGGCCTGGAGCACGCAGCCCCGGGAGCCCTTCATGTGTGTCCGCAGGGCGCCGTTGACCCCAGTACATGCCCCGGGTTCCTGTGGGGGCTGCGCCTCCTTGATTTTCGGCCTATGTCTGAACAGAATGGGCCATCCCAGGAGGAGTCACCTAGACTGCTTGCTTGCCCCGCAGGACCCAATCTTCAGGCCGGGATCCTGGTCTCTGTCCACTCTGACAGCCTTGCCCACCCGGCCTTTGTGCCCGGGCTCAGGGCACTCCCGGGTCCCGGCGTTCCCACTGCACCTGGGGCCTCGCCCGCCCTAGACCCCGGCTCCTTGGCTTTTCCTTGGGCTCCGCCATGTCTCTCCACCGTGTCTGTCTCCACTGTCTCTCTGCTGTGCCTCCATCATGCCCGCAGCACCCGCAAGCGCCCTTTGAATAATTGATTTGGTGCAGCTTGAAGCCGCCTGGGACGCTGGAGCCCCTGCCTGCTACTGAGGGATGACAGACCTCACTGGCTTCCTGCAGAGCCCAGCGCCCGGGTCCTGCTTGTCACTGGCCTTGGTTGAGACCCCTTGTCTCGGTCATGATTTATTTTGAGGTTTAGTGCGACCATGTGTCAGGGCCGAGGAGAATGATGATCAGATAGTGAATGAGACAAGGATGTAACCGTGAAGATGAAGGCAACGTTTGCCAGACTCAGGGCTCCACGCCACGTACACCAAGTCTCACCACATCTACCCCCAGAAGAGCCCAGCCTGGAGGGAAATGCCTTGGATTCACTGGCCTTGTAGGTGGGTAACAGCCCTAGTGTTGCCTGGAGCCCCCAAGTACCACAGCCTTGGTCTGGGTCACCCAGGAACCCAGCTCTCGTGCAGTGGGTGCTTTCCTCTGCTCACCGCCTTCCCTGCCCCAAACAGACTTTCTTCAAGCCATTCCCGGGCCACGGCCTAGGTCTGGGGCGTTCTGCGAAGCAACTGCCCCCTCATCTCAGGGACTCCGCACGGCACCCCTGTGAAGTGAAGTCTCTCTCATCATGGTTTACAGATAAGCGCCTAGTCCAGAGGCCCAGGGTCTGACCCAGGCAGTGGGGGGAGGCTAGGACCCTCAGGGAAGACTACGCACACACAGGCAGCTCTCCCCACCCCGTTCCCGGGCTGCAGAAGGGGTGCTCTGGGCCTTCTTCCCACTGTCTTTGGCACATAGCTTGTTTTATGTGGAAATGAGAGAACCACCTGAAGGTGCTGCCTGCAGGTCAGTGGCCACCATGGGAAAGGGCTGCCTCCACCCTGGGCTGTGGGCATCCATCCTCAAAGCTTATTTCAAGAAGAAAAGAAAGATGAATGCAGGGTGTCCTGCCCTCTGGAAAAAATTGCTGTTTTTAATTACAAGACAATGAGTGCATGCATTTGGAGAAGAACAGTGTGCCCAGGGCCTTCTGAGGATAATGAGCTTCTGGTGACCACACACAAGCCTTTGGGCCCATGGAAAACACTCCATTGCTGGACTTGCATCTCAGGCCTTAGAGAGGCATTGTGGGGAAGACAGGTGAGCCACCCAAGTCTGCACACTCGGGGTCTGCACTTGCCAGTGATCCTGGGACAGTGGGAGCAGGTGCCTTTTACCAATTCAGGATGGGGCAGGAGGACAGTGCTGTTCTTGACACAACTGTGTGTGCAGCAGGTGAGGCCACTGTTCCCAAACGTCAGAGCAATCTCAGGCAGCAGGCGGCCAGACACAAGCACCAGAGACCAGGGCTCTGGCTGTGTCCCACTGCAGGCTGGCTGTGTTCATGTGACTGTGGAGGGTGCCTGCGCCCATGTCACTGTGCAGGGTGGGTGCACCCATGTCACTGTGCAGGGTGGGTGCGTCCATGTCACTGTGGAGGGTGCCTGCGCCCATGTCACTGTGCAGGGTGGGTGAGCCCATGTCACTGTGCAGGGTGGGTGAGCCCATGTCACTGTGGAGGGTGGGTGAGCCCATGTCACTGTGCAGGGTGGGTGCGTCCATGTCACTGTGGAGGGTGCCTGCGCCCATGTCACTGTGCAGGGTGGGTGAGCCCATGTCACTGTGCAGGGTGGGTGCGCCCATGTCACTGTGGAGGGTGGGTGCGCCCATGTCACTGTGCAGGGTGGGTGTGTCCATGTCACTGTGGAGGGTGCCTGCGCCCATGTCACTGTGGAGGGTGGGTGAGCCCATGTCACTGTGGAGGATGGGTGCGCCCATGTCACTGTGGAGGGTGCCTGCGCCCATGTCACTGTGCAGGGTGGGTGAGCCCATGTCACTGTGGAGGGTGGGTGCGCCCATGTCACTGTGGAGGGTGGGTGCGTCCATGTCACTGTGGAGGGTGCCTGCGCCCATGTCACTGTGGAGGGTGGGTGAGCCCATGTCACCGTGGAGGGTGGGTGCGCCCATGTCACCGTGCAGGGTGGGTGCGCCCATGTCACTGTGGAGGGTGGGTGCGCCCATGTCACCGTGGAGGGTGGGTGCGCCCATGTCACCGTGGAGGGTGGGTGCGCCCATGTCACTGTGGAGGGTGCCTGCGCCCATGTCACTGTGCAGGGTGGGTGCGCCCATGTCACTGTGGAGGGTGGGTGAGCCCATGTCACTGTGCAGGGTGGGTGAGCCCATGTCACTGTGGAGGGTGCCTGCACCCATGTCACTGTGGAGGGTGCCTGCGCCCATGTCACTGTGGAGGGTGGGTGCGCCCATGTCACTGTGCAGGGTGGGTGCGCCCATGTCACTGTGGAGGGTGCCTGCACCCATGTCACTGTGCAGGGTGCTTGCGCCCATGTCACTGTAGATAGTGCCTGCGCCTATGTCACTGTAGACATGGTGTGCTACCATGAGGGTGTGCATAGTGTCACTGTGTGGAGTGAGTGTGCTCCTGTGTGGGTGTGGGTGTGCCCAGTGTCACTGTGTGGATTGGGTGTGCTCCTATGTGGTTGTGGGTGTGCACAGCGTCACTGTGTGAAGTGTGTGCTACCATGAGGGTGTGCATAGTGTTACTATGTGCTGCCATGAGGGTGTGCACAATGTCACTGTGTGGAGTTGGTGTGCTCCCGTGTGGTTGTGGGTGTGCACAGTGTCACTCTGTGGAGTACACACCCTCCTCTTTTGCATGCATATTTTCCCTTGTCCTTTTATCACTGTTATCTGTATTTTCACCCCAGGTTTATGTGGAGCACTCCACATCTACACAGCCTATTTACCCGGAGTTTGGGTCGCCCACTGTGTGGACACTGAAGGGGCCTGACTCAGCTGAGTGGGTGGACTCGTATATGGTTGTGCAGCACCTCCCACCATTTCTCCTCCACATCTGTGCGCTCTCTGGACAACATTTCTTTGTTCTATTGCACCTGTATGTCTTGTTCTTATTTTCAAGGCATGGAACACTGGCGCCTGGCTGTATTGAAATGGTTTTGTCTGCTATTTAAATTGTCTTTAACGAATTCACCGTCCATGGTTAAATATTGAGTCAGAGCTGAGGAAACACTTCCTCCTCCCAGTTACCTTTCCATATTGGTCAGGTCAAGGAGAAAATCTGTCTTTGTTGAGACGTGGTTTATCTGCTTCGCAACATTTAACAGAGGGATGGCTGTGGCCATCATATCCTGCTAATTATTTGTAACTGTTTTTATAGATTTACTTTCTATTAGTGGAAATGTCTGTTGAGCTTCCTTCTTATGCTATAAAGGTAATGCTTTATATGCATTTTTCAGGTATAATAATGTGCTGTGAGATTAAAACTGAATGTACATCATTCCACAGCAGATGGGACAGATGTGATGGCGTCGTGTTTGCATGTGGACAAGGCATTCCTGCAAGCCTCGGGTGTCTGGGCTGGTCTGTTTGGCTGTCCGTGAGGACGCACTGTTCCACCTGCTCCCTTCATCTGTCTCTTGCCCTGCCAGCCTCTGCCAGCACATGGGGCTTCTCTTGGTCTTCTGGAGGATGTGAGGGATGTCACCAGTCACCATCCTCTACAGTGCTGTGGCCCTGGGTGCCAGGGTGGGGGGTAGGAACTCG
The DNA here is from genome assembly GCF_028858775.2 of Pan troglodytes. Classification (NCBI taxonomy): domain Eukaryota; kingdom Metazoa; phylum Chordata; class Mammalia; order Primates; family Hominidae; genus Pan; species Pan troglodytes. The sequence goes on from NC_072403.2 coordinate 182,059,498, forward strand.
AAACAGAAGATGATGACAACAGGAATAGGTGTGGTTGTGTCTGAAGATGTCCATCTGGCAACTTCACTCAACACCAACAGGCAGAAACCTTGGCTGCTGTCGAAGCATAAAAACAAACAACTCTGGAACCAAAGACATGATATTGGGAAAATCTGTGATGGACAGGGCCCTGTAGCTCCTGAAGGGCAGAAGGGGCCCAGGTCTCTGCCTGACTCCTCTTCCACATCGAGCATACTGGACCTGGGGTGGGGGAGGGAGGACAAGCTGGGGAGCACCCAGTGACTCGGAAAGGAGTCACAGCTGAGGGGCAGCAGCCAAGGCCACGCCTGCCCCTCAGTCGAGGCTGTGAGTGTTCTGCAGACCTGGGGCCTGCCATTCCCCAGCACCTGTGCCTATCACTTAGGAGAAGCCAGTCTCGGTCCCCATGGGATTGCCCTAAGAATGTGGTCGTCCTGGAGCTGACATTTCTGAAGGATGTGCTCAGAGACTCTTCAGCCTCCTCTGGTGCCCACAGGGCCCTCCCGGACAGCACGCTTCTCCTCAGGGCAGGGCGGACGCCTGGTTGGCCCCCAGCCATGGACAGCACGCTTCTCCTCAGGGCAGGGTGGATGCCTGGTTGGCCCCCAGCCTGGGACAGCACACTTCTCCTCAGGGCAGGGTGGGCCCCCAGCCATGGACAGCACGCTTCTCCTCAGGGCAGGGCGGATGCCTGGTTGGCCCCCAGCCTTCAGTGCACCTGAGCAGAGGCACCACTTTCCAGGCCCAGAGGAAGAGTGACCACAGTAGACTCAGCTGTCACTCACGTGCTGCTTTTATCTAGTTGGGTTTTACTGCAAATACCCTCACATGGTCCCCGGGTTCTCGCATGCACACAGAAGGGTGTCCAGTCTGGATTGCAGTGATGTTCTGCACATACCCTCTCATGGCCCCCGGATTCTCGCATGCACACAGGAGGGTGCACACTCTGGCCCCAGGTTCACACATGCACACAGGAGGGTGCACACTCTGCCCCCGGGTTCACACATGCACACAGGAGGGTGCACACTCCAGATTGCAGTCATGTTCTGCACTCAACACATGTTTTTGAGCATCTTCATGCTGGGTTCTTTTTCTGGGTCAGTTTCATAAACACCTTTTCCTAGGACCAGCAGAGACTATCCATCAACCCTGGGCTGTTTCCCTTCCTTCCTGCTTGTCACCCTTCACTCCAGCCTGGATGTGCATGTCAATAATTTTAAGCCAAAAGAGAACAGTGTGAGTTGTGCCCGTCCACCCTCCACAGCAGCGAGAGGGCCGTGTGGTCTTCACGGGGATCTCAGAGCCCATCCGATGTCATCAGAAGCTCTGCAGTGAAAGACCCTCCTGCAGGCCCCAGGGACCGGAGCCTTCCAGGAGTCCATGCTCAGTGCGGCTTCCATACCCACAACCTGTCCCTGGGAGGCCCTGCTGCGGCAGACGGAGGACAGGTCCCCAGCTGAAGACGGCAGCACCTTGAGGCAGGGGGGCCTCCCGGCTTCTCCACTGGCTCCACTGACAAGGAGAATATCCACCTTGCCCTGCATAACCCCATGCTCTGAACAATAGGACATGGTGCTGGGAAGCCGGCCGTGCCCCAGCATGATTTTTATCTAGTGGAGGAAGTGAACAAGCAAGTGTGAATTATGGGGCTGAGTGAGAAAGTGCCCACAGCGATGCCTGAACCAGGTGCTATGGAAACGGGAGGAAGGACCGGCCGGGCACAGGGGGGGCCGGGGGGCAGTCCCAGTGGTCTCCTCCCTCCTCCTCCCTGGTCACACTTCTTCCCCAGGGGACTTTATCCTTTCCCTTTCACTGTGCTGATTGCAAATGTTTCCTTCAGAAAAGGAAGACACCGGCTGTAGTGTTTGGGGTGTGGTGGTGCCGGGCGGGGAACATGTCAGCTTCTGAATCTGGCCGATGACTTCATCTCCGCTCATCCCTGTGATGGACTCAGGGCTCGGGAGTCAGGAGCGAGGTGCCTTCGGGTGGTGGTTACGGTAAATCGGCTGCCACGTCCTACAGCATGCAGATCGGAAGCATCTGATTAACACGAGTGTGACTCGGACCTCCCTGGTCTCCTCCCTCTGTCCCTCCTCCTTTCTTTCATTCAGTCAACATTTTAAAAATTCATACTATGGGCCAGGCACGGTGGCTCACACCTGTAATCCCAGCACTTTGGGAGGCCAAGGCGGGCAGATCAGGAGGTCAGGAGATCCAGACCATCCTGGCTAACATGATGAAACCCCGTCTCTACTAAAAATACAAAAATTTAGCCAGGCGTCGTGGCGGACACCTGTAGTCCCAGTTACTCAGGACGCTGAGGCAGGAGAATGGCGTGAACCTGGGAGGCGGAGCTTGCAGTGAGCTGAGATCGCGCCACTGCACTCCGGCCTGGGAGACAGAGTGAGACTCTGTCTCAAAAAAAAAAATTTCATACTATGTGACAGGCACTGTTGCAGGGCCCAGGGATCAGCAAGAAAGATGAACTGGAAGGAGCGCCCGGCCTCTCAGGCTCCCCGGGTGCAGGGAGGCAGGCACGTGCCCCGTGGATGCAGCCGGAGTGAGTGACAGACTCCACACGCCGGGCGGGAGGTGGCACCACAGTGTGCTCTAAAGAGCCTGGGGCCGGGAGAAGAAGGGCCAGAGGGTTTCAGAAAGAAGACCAGAAGGACGTGCAATGTGCAAGGAACAGGGCGAGTGAAATACTGGAGTTAGAGATGTGGACACGCACCTCTCCTCGCAGGAGTCATTCCATTCAGGCGGCTGATGGAGGTGGGCAAAGGAGGCGGCCAGGGTTGGGGGACCTGAAGGTCTGGATTTCATGCCTTGGGAAACCACAGGGCAGCTTCAGCAGAGGAGAAACATGATGGAGTCTGCATTTTAGTGAGGTTAATGTGGAACAGGACCCAAGCAGAGGGGCAGCCCACACAGGGAGCCATGGCTTCCCTGGCACAGCCATGCCCCAGCCGTACCTGCCACAGGGCACCCCAAATGGATGCTCCTTTTGGATGGGACTTGGGTGTTACAAGCAGGGGCATTTGGGGCTTCCCGGTGCCTGCAGCATGAAGGCACCTTCTTTGAACCCGTAACTCCCCCCGTGGAGATCCAGGCTCCACAGCGGAGTCCGTGAGAGTCCCAAGTGCCCAGCCCCGGGCCAGCTGCACCCGGAGCGCCCTAACAGAAGCGGGAACTCGGTGAATAGTCACTCCATAAATAACTGCGTGTCTGACATAACCGTGTTCTTCGTGTTCATTAGAGCTGAGGACGGCAGAGGAAAAAGCTGGCATATAGTAATTACAGTTGAATGTGGGAAGTAGCTTTCCCACCAGGGGCTCCCTTGCATTATTCTTACTATTAAAGGATTAATCCATTCCTACTTATTAAAAGTACTTTTTGAGAGGTATCAAGCTTTGGTTAATTAATGGAAATTTAAATTTATGAGGAATAAGTAAACTTATTTGTGAAATACTATTTCCATCGAACTACTGCTAGATCCCCTTGACAGGGGGGGTCTTTAGGAAAAACCATGTGAAAGAAAACCCTACGGAACCTCCCAGGTAAGGTGGCCCCAGAGCATCTCTGAGCAGGTGGATGGCAGCGGGACCCGCCACTCTCACTGAGCCCCCGGGCTCCCCGCGGGAACGAAGGGAAGGCGGTTCTGTTGCATGTGGCCTGTTGGCCCAGAAAGTGGCTCCCGCGAGTCAGAGTTGCAGAACACACAGCTGGGCAGCCTGCCCTGAGCCGTCCGCTATTCCCGTTGTTCGTCAGATCTAAACATGTCAAAACAAGGCCTTCCGGCTGCCTGTTACTCACAAGGAAGTGACTGACATACTTTCCAGCTCACAAATGATGTGCGTGCTTCCCCACGGCTTCATCTGTGCAGCATGCGGAAGGCAGCTGGGCTTGGATGGCAGCTCTGGCCTGCAGTGTGGGCTGTGGGAGCAAGTGGCTCTGGACGGGAGTGTCCCGCGTGCTGGCTCAACCACCGTTTCCTGTGGGCCCGGTGCTGCCCTGCCAGGGTTCTGAGATCATCCGTGCCACACCGTCAGCCTCCGAGTCAGGGCCTCCGTGGGAACACTGAGCACCACGCTGGGCTCTGAGATGTGACTGCACTGACCCTGGCCCACTCTACACACGGAACTAAATTCTAGTCATCTTAAACTGCCAAGCACACAAACTGCCAAACTGTCAAACTAGTAGAGAAGCCCCCTGGGGAGGCGGCGGTCTCTGGGTACAAGCGGAGCCTAGATGCCTTCTCAGCCAGAGGGCACGCAAGTGCGCAAAGCCTCCCAGGATCCAGACAGAGAAGAGGCGTCACCTTTACAGACCCCGCGGCAGGCTCCTGGGATAATTTTAACACCTGCAAGGACGGTAGCTACGGGGATTAAACATGCGGAAATGTTGAGATCGGTGGGTTCACAACAATACTAAACTTATAATTGATACCTTTTGATCACTGCTATTCGGTAATCTGAACAAGTCAATACTGACAAAGCACCATTAATAAATATAATTAATGCAAACAGGTGATTGTAAAACATACATGTGTTAGAAGGGACTTCTGTAAGTAATTTATCCTATAAAAGAATTCTTTAAATCATATACACACACACATATGATTATTCTTGCAGGATGCCAGTGAATCAAATGTTTTTTAAAAAACAGGTAAATAAACAGGATCTAACATTAATCTTGTCTTTTTTAGGTGAACTGTACTACTAATAAGGTACAAACGAGGGAAAGGTTCTCTTTGGATGAGTCTTCCAGCTGCCAAGTGGGGAATGATGGCATGAGAATACTGCCCTTTTGCACCTCCTGATCAATGAATCAAAGCAATGTCACCAATGGCAGATTATACCCCACATAAAGGTAGACCCTCAAGCCAGGGTGAATGATCAAACTTGGATCTGACACAACGTCCAGAGCCAGCTACCAGCTACAGGAAGCACAGGCCGCAGAGTGCTGAGCTGAATGATGCCCAGACACAGCCAGCACAGTCCCGGAGGTGGGAGGCTCTGCAGGACAGACGGCCATGTCGTTGCAGGTAAATCACATGGAAAGGGGGAGACGGGAGAACCCCAGCATCCCACCGCAGGGTCCAGACGCACGCACACTGATTCCAACACGCTGCAGTTAGCGGTGGGTGCTCGTGGATAACTAGGGCCTGTGAAGGCTGACTGTGAAGTTGACAGTTTGATTGATCTGATGGAATGATTGATAGCTTTTTAAACACGACAATGGGACTGTGGCTATGGTTTGCTAGACACAGCTTATCTTTTTAGACATGTAGGGGGTTATTTATGGAAGAAATAATGTGAGGTGTGGGACTTGCCTAGCATAACGGGATAGCTGGGGACTTTCTCTTCACTGACCCTTGCTTTCTGGGTGTCCTCAGAAAGGCTGTGTCTTTAGTCACAGTGTGTGATATTCTACATTCATTCTGAATCCCTCGCCTGAATCGGTGCTTGCTGGAACCAGATAGATTCACTATACTATGCTTCCTATTTAAAAGTTCTAAAATGCAATAGAAGAAAATAGGAGAATATTTTTGTAACTGGGAGGTAGAAAAATTTCCTAAGCAATGCAAGAAACTCTGAAGCCCCCAAATAACAAAACTTTTCTATGACAAGATCTGCCATAAGGAAAAGGGAAGGGGAGCCTGGAAGAAGATATTCACAGCGTACAACCAAAGATAGCCGCCCACACGGCACGGAAACCCACCAAATGGAAAGACGGGGAGACCCAGGACTCCGGAGAAGCATGAATACAACAACTCAAATGGCCAGCCTCGCTTGTCCTGGGAAACGCCCAGTTAGAAAGGCAGCAGAATGCATCTCACCCATGAAACTGGCGGAAAGGAGCAGGGTGGATGGGGTGCTGGCGCTCTGTTGGTGGAACAGAGGCTGGTGACATCTTTCAGAAGGAAACACAGCCACATTGATTCACGTGGAAACACATTTGCTCTAACTGAACAATTCAGTTCCCAGAAATCAACTCTAAAAGCCTCTTGCCCACTGACAGCTTCATATTGTGCAAGCCGGGCACCCTGTGGCTTCCATTTCTGGTGTTTGTGCTGCATCAGCTTTGCTCCTTTGGGACTGGGTTTCCCAAACGCTCTTCCCGCCTTGTTCTGAGTGGTGGGAGCCACACAAGACGTCTGATGTTTGAGGAGATTGGGAAGCAGAAGTGTGGCAGCCACCACACACCCAAAGCAAGCAGCTACCACAAACGCACTCGCCCCTCTGGGGTGGGCAGCAGGACGGTCCCCACAGGACCCTCATCCAGCAGCCGCTGGGGCTTCCCGCAGCTCCCATGTCACTGAACCTGGAGGGGGCTCAGGGTCCTCACCGCTCACTGAGGCTGGAGGGGGCTCAGGGTCCTCACTGCTCACAGAGCCTGGAGGGGGCTCAGGGTCCTCACTGCTCACCGAGGCTGGAGGGGGCTCAGGGTCCTCACTGCTCACAGAGCCTGGAGGGGGCTCAGGGTCCTCACTGCTCACCGAGGCTGGAGGGTCTCAGTGTCCTCACTGCCTGCTTTGCCTTGCAGTCCTTCTGGGCACAGCCCTGCTGGTCTCCAGCCTGTTTCTCATGTTCTGCTTCACAACATGTCAACTTCTGTAATATTGCCCTTGAAGGTGGACGTGCAAGCCTGTTCCATCCTCTTGTCCAACAAGGCGAAGGTGTGAGTTTCCTCACAGAGAGCCTGCTGGCTTAGAGGAGATGCTCACTTGGGAACCTGGCTCAGTCACATGACCTGGGAATCCGGCTCAGTCACATCACCTGGGAACCCGGCTCAGTCACATCACCTGGGAACCCGGCTCAGTCACATCACCTGGGAACCTGGCTCAGTCACATCACCTGGGAATCCGGCTCAGTCACATCACCTGGGAATCCGGCTCAGTCACATCACCTGGGAATCTGGATCACTCACAGGGTGCTTTAGCCTGAGCTACAGATGTTCTGATTTGAATCACTGGCCAGGACTGAAACATGGGTTCATTTCAGATCAAACCTGGATTTCTTGCTTCTCTTGGAAAAATTTGGCCTCGTTGGGGCCACACTCCCACATAGGAATAACCTCCTGTATAAGGGGGTGCAGCCATTGACTCCCCACACACAGAGGTGTCTGCAGGGGCCACAGTGCCTCCCACCCCCGTGGGGTCCATGCTCAGGCCTAAGGCAGAGCCCCCACTAGTGATGGGCAGGGCAGATGGAGGCTCCTGGTGAGGTTCCCGTGAGAAACAGGGAAGGACACGGGAAGGAAAGAAGGGAGAGGGGAGAGACAGAGACAGAGAGAGAGAGAAACATTGGGACGTTCTCCCCTCCATCCCGGGCACACACAGGGTTTTCTGTGTGTCTATAACATGCTGTGTGTGACGGTGATGACCAAGGGTTGGCAATCGCCTTTCTCAGATGGATCTGAGAGTGGCCCTGCTCCGATATAGTCCCAGCTGTGCTTTAAAGCCTTTGCCACTCCAAATTCACTCAGGGTAGATAGTGCTCAGCGTAGCACAGAACTCTAGAGGCAGCGAGTGCCCCAGGGCCAGGGGCAGTGGCACAGACAAGCTTCCCACATACGTAGGGAGCCCAAGACACAGACAGCCCCACCACATACAGACAAACCATCACACACAGACAGCCCATCACACACACAGATAGATAGACAGACACACACAGACAGCCCGTCACACACAGACAGCCCATCACACACACAGATAGACACACACAGACAGCCCATCACACACAGACAGCCCATCACACACACAGATAGACAGACACACACAGACAGCCCATCACACACGCAGACAGACACACACAGACAACCCATCACACACAGCCCCGCCATACATGGACAGCCCATCACACACACAGAGAGGCTGCCCCATCACACACACACACACACGCACACACACACTCACTCACTGTGTTCCCAACTGGAACGTGGGGACTCAGGACCCTGCTCTGCCCCTGGAGACTGGGAGACTCTGGTCTCTGAGCGTGAGCTGTGCCTGGAAGGAGGCCACAGCTGATGAGTTGTGTCCTTCTCTGCGACAGCCATCAGCCGTGGTGGGAGGTGAATCCATGATCCCCGAGGTCGTGGCTGCGTGGGCTCAGGGTTCTGCTGCCCTCTGCTTTGGAAGGCGAGCCCTCCCCTCCACACAGTCATCACTCAGGCCCTGGTGCAGAGGGCCGCCCCAACTGCCCCAGGGGAGCAGCACCACCAGACGGAGCCCGGCCAGTGGCCTCTGAGCCTAGGAAGAACTTGGGTGACAGGCCGCAGCTGCACCCGTGCGGTGGGGAGGGCCGGCCCTGCAGAAGCCAGGAGGCGGGACAGAGGCTCGGGGCCGCTGGGGGACTCAGCCCGAGGACAGCCTTCAGAAAGCCCCTTGTAATGGCCTTCCTCCAGAGTCCCCTTGAACCTTGCTGTCTCTGTGGCTCTGTGTGTGGCACGTGGGGTTTGTGGGCCACCCACAGTTCCCCAGAAACCCTTTCCCTCCCTATACAGGGACCCTGAGCTGTGAGGTAGAGAGGACCCCACGTCTCCTGAGCAGCCCCAGCCATGCTGAGAACGTTTTTGGAGTTCCGGGCCCTCCTCAGGGAAGGTCATGCTTGCCTTTTGGGGAGGACTGAGACATGGAAACCAGGAAAAGTGTTTCCGGAGCAGCCAGGAACCCCTGGAGCCTTCCAGGCCTTTGGGGGGCTCGAGCCCTGAGGGAGTGTCAGGGTGGAGGAGGGAAGTCTCATCACTCCAGGCTCGGCTCCAGTCCCTGTGAAATCAACGAATGGGAAAGAGTCTCCCCAGCTCTCTCACCTGGAGCTGCAGGGACCCCTCCAAGCCCCTTGTCTCTAGCGGGCCTGCAGGACCATGTGGGAATTCAGGAAGTCCCGGGTACTGGAGGCGCGTGCCTGCACCAGGCCTCAGCTGGATTCCAGGGTGGCAGCGGCTGAGGCCTCTGTCAAGGTCAGGATGTCTGGGCCCCAGAGACAGTGTGTGGGGCGCGTCATGACATGTGGAGGTGGAAGGAGCCCGTGGGGGCCGAGCGAGGCGAGGTGAGATGGGTGGGGTTCCAGGCAGGGCCCTTGTGCTTAGGGAACTGTGGGCTTGGGGGACATGCTCAGCCATACCAGGGTCACTCACAGCCACAGGCAGAGATGCCAGGAGAGACCCCTGCCCTGTGGTCCCAGAGATGAGACCCCAGGACCCAGGGCTGGGGGAGACCTTGAGGCTCCCTCCGAGTGTACTTCAAGTCCCCAGTCACATTGGCAGAACTGGGGGACGCAGCTACTTGCCCAGGTGAGCGGCTGCACCTACATCCCCCCAAAGCCTCGGGATCCCTGCAGCCTGTGGCCCTGCCCAGCCCCTCCTGGAAGGCTCGGGTCCCCTCAGCAAGGCAGGGGTGGCCTCCACAGCTGTGCTCTGTGGCCCCAAGGTGGGAACTCAGCAAGAAATGGCTTTGGCTTTGGTTGGGTTGTGGACGTGATCACCTCGTTGGAACATAAAGTGCATTTGAGTGGCCGGCGTGGCCCATGCTACGCAGGACAGAGTCAGGTCAGGTCAGGTCAGCCGGGGTCGGCACGTGGCGCCATCGCCGCCATGGGTCTCCTCCAGGAAGGACGCTGGGAACTCTGGTTTGCTGTGGAGGCTTCAGGGGGAGTGGAGTCCAGCTGACTGGCGCCTAGCAGTAAGAATCCTGTCATTCAAAGTCTTTGAAAATCTCTCCTGAAGGCCCAGTTAATAGGACGGGGTGGGGGAACTCCTGGGATGTTCCAAACTCAGTCTCATGGAGGCCACTCTCTGGTGACAGTGCCTGAGCTAACGGGACCGCAGCAAACAGGACAACGCTGACCCAGCGTTAGAGGCAGACGCCGTAGATTCAAACTTGCAGACAGTCCTGGTGGAAGCTGAATGTAGGTACATGAACGGCCCGTCATGCAGCACACGTGCAATGATGGAAGACCACAAGGAAAAACCACAAGGCACCTGAGGAAGGGCCGCAAGGTCACTCCAGGGGAGACCGCGAGGGGAGACTCTCCTGGTCTGAGAGTCCAGGCCTCAGTTTACCCACTTGCTGAGTCTTAGAAGGCTCCCCCAGCTTTCCAGATGGCCAAGGCAGGAGGCCCGTGCCAGCCAGGGGCCTTCGTCTTTCAGGGCCCCCTCTGTGTTGACCTCAGCTCCTTCTGCCTCCTTTTGTCCCTTGTCTGGGAGGACCATGGTGGTGAGTTCAGACCCATCTCCCAAGATGAGCTACTTTTAGCCCACCTGGTCAGCTCTTTGATTTGAATATGCTGGGCTGAAGTTTGGGGCTTCAGGCCCTTGTGTGATATTTTCATTTTCATTCTCAGGAAGAGCCGTCCCCACGTTTCAGGAAGTGCCCCGCGGTGCCCTGCTCGTCCAGATCTGAGCAGCTCCAGGGTGACAAGGGCCCCTGGGTTCCTTGGGCAGCGGCCGAGTGGCCCCGTCTGCCTGATTTTAGCAGACACTCCGCGAAGGTTTGCCTCTGTCATTTGGTTGAGTTGTGGATGTGATCACCTCGTTGGAACATAAAGTGCATTCGAGTGGCCGGCATGGCCCACTCGAAAAGGCTTAATGCCTTTACAGCCCCTAGAAAGAGTGTGGGGTGGCCACTGCCCCCACCCATGTGAACGAGGGAAGCCCCTCCCTCCTGCAGGCCACAGGCAGACAGTGGTCAGGGCAGGTGGGGTCCCAGCCCTGGGGAATGGCTGCTGTTGCTGGTTGGCTTCAGGCAGTTCCTGCACCCTCTCTGAGCCTCAGCCGCCTCACCTAAAATGGGACCTGTTTTCCCTGCCTTTCTGGCTGGCTTCCGGATGCTGTCTGCTGGGTCCCCTGAGACTGGGAGCAGTGTCTGCCGCAGGGATCTCTCAGGCTGAGGGAGAAGGTGGCTCGGCCTGGCAGGCGGCCACGGCCTCACTCCCCTAAGCCCCGAATGGAGTCACTGAGCCGCCTCTCCGCTCCCACGTGTCCTGTGTGCTGTAGGCCCCGGGGCGGTGGGAGACGCTGGCCGCCTCTCCGCTCCCACGTGTCCTGTGTGCTGTAGGCCTCTGGGCGGTGGGAGACGCTGGCCGCCTCTCCGCTCCCACGTGTCCTGTGTGCTGTAGGCCTCTGGGCGGTGGGAGACCCTGGCCGCCTCTCCAGGAGGCCTCCTCCTTAGACAGGCGTGTGGCCCAGACGAGTTGGCGCTGGTACACGGACCAGGACTCAGGACCTGCCGCCCCTAGTCGCAGGGCCTGGGACAGCTGCCAGTCCCTCCTCACATGCAGCTCAGGGCGGCGCCTCCCCAGCTGGACCGGGATTCAAGGCCCTCTGTGCCGGGGCCACGGCTAAGTGGCAGGCATAGGAGCTGCACGTTTCTGAGAGGACATTTCCTGACTCTTACCCCATTTGAATCAAGTAGAGATAAGCACCCTTATGTCTATGTTATTTCAGATTTAAAGAGGCTGTACACTTTGCGCTTTTTCAGAGAACCAGGCTCGTGCCTGGCTCGCTGGCTCTGCCCGGCTCGCTGGCTCTGCCCGTGCGGGACTGTGGAGAGGCCAGGGTGAGGGCTTGGCGCCCGCTCTGCCGGAGCCTTCCACTTGCTTCTCAGCCTGGGGCAGGGGCTCCGTCCCAGCCGTGCCGGCAGGTCCATCCTGCTCAGGCTGTGGCCGTGGGCGCCTGACACGGTCCTGGCCTGAGTGGGGATCAGCAAATCCCTGATACACAAGGGACTGAACAGCAGCTCAGAAACGGCTCCACACACCCTCCAGGACACAAAGGCAGCGAATGGATGTGACACAGACGGCGGCCTTTCCGTCCTTCTTCACCCTGGAGTCCCCGTGCAGCCTCCGCCGTGCAAACCAGCCACGCATCGGAGAGGCCACAGCCCGTGCCTCTCCCCGAGCCCAGACCTGTGCCCGGCTGCTCCTGAGCAGCCCTGACCCTGATTCTCACGTGGAAGTCTCAAACCACGGCTACCACCACCAAGCAGGCGTCTTCCTTCCCACGTGCACGTTTTCCTGCATGCTTCCACTCTGAGTGAGGGGAGATGCCATGGAGAGCTTGGTGCTGCAGACCCACAAATCTGATTGTGCTGGAAGTGGTGCTGGCCAGTGCACAGGGCAGTGGGGCTTGCAGTAGCTCGGCGAGAGACCCCGGGCGGATGGCAGTGATGTGTGGGGAGAAGCACTCAGACCCTGGCTGGGTTTTCCATGTGGAAGCTTCGGTGTTGTTGATGGAGGCTGGGGTCAGGGTGTGAGCAGAAGACAGGGCAGGGCAGTGGGGCGCCTCTAAGCTCTCAGCTCAGCCTCAAACAGCGTGGCCTATGGGACAGCACAAAACCACTTGTGCTGGGACACGGCAGGACATGCATGACCTATAATGCAGTGGTCAGCAGCACCATCACAGTCATTTGGTGGAAACCAAAGACAAAAGTCCACAACAGATTCTGAAGAGGGGCGAGCCAGGTGGTCATCATTATAGAGCTTTTCTGACAGGACGGGGTCCTCCACGTGCCCCTCAAGAGGCAGACACTACAGGTGTGCGGCGGGGACCCACGCGGGAATGGCCACCTCTGTCTCAGGCAGAACAGACTGATGCCACCTGCCCCTGTCAGGGCCACACCTGCAGGAAAGAATTTCAAACTTCAGATCTGAACACTCTGGAAAAAGAGAGTGAATGTTTAAGCTCCCTCTCAGCCTGGCAGTGGTGCATCCACGGGCGGCGAGTCCAGATCCTGAGACTGCCACAGCCCCTGCACCGTGGCGGCCACACAAGGCTCAGGCACCTGCCTGTATGCAAGGACACCCAGCCGTGGTGAGGCCTGGGGCCGCCGCCCTCTGCTCCAGCCACCCCTTGCTGCTCTCTGGGGGTTCCTTCAGCTGCAGGAAGCCAGGGCCGCTGTCCATCCTGAGGCCCCGTCCCTCCTGCCACCCTCTCGGCCTGCACCTGCCAGAGTCCAGAGAGGTTTTCCAGCAGAGGCTGTGACCGCAGCCGGTGAGAGATGAAGACGGAACCCGCTCCCCACGACATGTACCCAAAGGCGCCGGCCACAGGGAAACATGCACAGGACATCACAGGGCACGTCTGACAAAGATGCGGGGGCTGCGAGGACTGGGAGTGGCTGTCCACAAGGGCCCAGGGCCATGCTTTCATGGACCGTCTTACCCGCCTGCTCAGTCGAGGCCGAGAGCCCCGGGGAGAGCCATGGCCGCCTGCCCCAGGCAGCACCGGGCATTCCCACGCTTCCTCCTCTCCAGGACAGGCTCCTCAGATGAGAGCAGGGATTGCGGCACGGGCCCGAGCACCCCGGCCGCGACCACGCCATCTCTGAGCCACGCCCCCTAGCCAGGGCCGCCCACCCACTATCACCGAGGCCCACACCTGCTGAGACCCACACCTGCTGAGACCCACACCTGCCCAGGCCCACCCACTATCACCGAGGCCCACATCTGCCGAGGCCCACACCTGCCGAGGCCCACACCTGGGGGATGGGCAGTCGGGGGAGGACGAGTGGTGCCGAGGGTCTGGGGGGCCCCTGAACCACCAGGGCGAGGTTCCTGGCTGGGGAGACGCAGAGCCAGGGCTCTGCACAGGGGGTGCCCTGGGGAGCAGGTGTGAGAGCCACCTCTGCGAGGTGAGGTCACGAGACAGACGTCAACAAGGGCTGGCCAGAGAGAAGAGCCGGTCACCCAGGGCCTCGGAGGGAAGGAAGGCTCAGGGACCCGCGGGACGAAGGCTCGGAGAAGCCCCTGGGGAGCAGCTTGAGCACAGCGTTCAGAGACGGGGTGTCCAGAGACGGGGTGTCCAGAGACGGGGTGTCCAGAGACGGGGTGTCCAGCGACAGGGTGTCCAGAGACGGGGTGTCCAGAGACGGGGTGTCCAGAGACGGGGTGTCCAGCGACGGGGTGTCCAGAGACGGGGTGTCCAGCGACGGGGTGTCCAGAGACGGGGTGTCCAGAGACGGGGTGTCCAGCGACAGGGTGTCCAGAGACGGGGTGTCCAGCGACGGGGTGTCCAGAGACGGGGTGTCCAGCGACAGGGTGTTCAGAGACGGGGTGTCCAGAGACGGGGTGTCCAGAGACGGGGTGTCCAGAGACGGGGTGTCCAGAGACGGGGTGTCCAGCGACAGGGTGTCCAGAGACGGGGTGTCCAGAGACGGGGTGTCCAGAGACGGGGTGTCCAGCGACAGGGTGTTCAGAGACGGGGTGTCCAGCGACAGGGTGTTCAGAGACGGGGTGTCCAGCGACAGGATGGGTCCAAGGGGACAGCGGCCGCCATGTCCAGCGACAGGGTGGGTCCGAGGGGACAGTGGCCGCCATGTCCAGCGACAGGGTGGGTCCGAGGGGACAGTGGCCGCCATGTCCAGCGACAGGATGGGTCCGAGGGGACACTGGCCGCCATGTCCAGCGACAGGGTGGGTCCGAGGGGACAGTGGCCGCCATGTCCAGCGACAGGATGGGTCCAAGGGGACAGTGGCCGCCATGTCCAGCGACAGGGTGGGTCCAAGGGGACAGCGGCCGCCATGTCCAGCGACAGGGTGGGTCCGAGGGGACAGTGGCCGCCATGTCCAGCGACAGGATGGGTCCGAGGGGACAGTGGCTGCCATGTCCAGCGACAGGATGGGTCCAAGGGGACAGTGGCCGCCATGTCCAGCGACAGGGTGGGTCCGAGGAGACAGTGGCTGCCATGTCCAGCGACAGGGTGGGTCTGAGGGGACAGTGGCCGCCATGTCCAGCGACAGGGTGGGTCCGAGGGGACAGTGGCCACAGTGTCCAGCGACAGGGTGGGTCCAAGGGGACAGCGGCTGCCATGTCCAGCGACAGGGTGGGTCCAAGGGGACAGTGGCTGCCATGTCCAGCGACAGGGTGGGTCCGAGGGGACAGTGGCCGCCATGTCCAGTGACAGGGTGGGTCCGAGGGGACAGTGGCCGCCATGTCCAGTGACAGGGTGGGTCCGAGGGGACAGTGGCCGCCATGTCCAGCGACAGGATGGGTCCGAGGGGACAGTGGCTGCCATGTCCAGCGACATGGTGGGTCTGAGGGGACAGTGGCCGCCATGTCCAGCGACAGGGTGGGTCCGAGGGGACAGTGGCTGCCATGTCCAGCGACAGGGTGGGTCCGAGGGGACAGTGGCTGCCATGTCCAGCAACAGGATGGGTCCGAGGGGACAGTGGCCACAGTGTCCAATGACAGGGTGGGTCCAAGGGGACAGTGGCCACAGTGTCCAGCGACAGGGTGGGTCTGAGGGGACAGTGGCCATGTCCAGCGACAGGGTGGGTCCGAGGGGACAGTGGCTGCCATGTCCAGCGACAGGAAGGGTCCAAGGGGACAGTGGCCACAGTGTCCAGCGACAGGGTGGGTCCGAGGGGACAGTGGCCGTGATGTCCAGTGACAGGGTGGGCCCGAGGGAACCTGCTCTTCCAAGACCACATCGTCATAATTCTGTGAACATTTACACTGAAAAACAAGTGTTTGACTGGCACCGATGCCTGGCACGGCTTCCCTCATTCATTCCCATGTGCACACCAGGCACCTCCTTCATGGCCTCAGCCTCCCTGGTCCCCGATTTGCGCTGGACCTGTGACCAGGGCTTCCTCACCTGAAGATAGACCCGGTGCCAGCCTCCGTCCTGCTCCCCCAGGCTCAGCCTCCCCACAACCCACTGGCCTCCCCCTCCCACGGCCCCCTCAGCCGGGCACCATCACACTCTTGGGTTCCCATCGGGCCACCTCCTGGCTGGGCGGGATGAGCCCTGTGGGGCTGGGACGTGCACGTCAGCAAAGGAGCCAGCACCAGGCTGGCCTGGAGATGCTAACCCAGAGGTTCCTGGATCCGGCAGGCTGTGCGCGGCCCTCCTGGCCTGGCCGTGTCCTCAGCTGGTGCTGCAGCCCATCCTCTCTGATCCGCACAGACCTGTGGCCACCCTTGTGTGTGTCTGCGGCACATTTAAATTACATGTGAATTGAGAGGAGGACCTGCCCCGTGGACCTCTGCAGCCTCCACAGGACCTGCAGGTGCGGAGCGGTTCCTTTCTCATGGTGTCGAGGGCCAGCAGGCTGCACTCTGTCTCGCCACGCGAAGTGCCACAAATAGCCGATGTCTCCCTGCCCTTTCCTCAGCTGCTACTGCTGGGTTCTAACCTCCAACAGGCCAGCCCCAAACCAGGCCCCTGGCACCTGCTCAGGCCAGCCAGCCCGTCGGCCCCTCTGTGGGTGTCTGGCCTCAGGCCCTGACCTCTGGTGCTATGCCTCAGCACCCAGAAATGCTCTGCACACAGTGGTCCCCGGTCCACAAAATGCACCCCTGTATGTTCACACACATGCATGTGTTCCAATAATACACACTCACAAGCCTCACATACACACATATGCCTATACAGTACACAGAGGCACACACAATAAAACTCATACACACACACACACACGACACACACAAGCACATACGTGCATATACATTACACACATACAACACACACAAGAATGCAAACACACATATGCATATACATTACACACAGGCACACACAACACACATGCACACACGTACACAACACACAACACCCATGAGCACACACACATATGCATATACATTACACACAGGCATACACAACACACATGCATACACACAGGTACACACAATAAAACTCACATGCACACACATACACACACAACACACACAAGTATGAGACCCCACAGTCAACCAGATCGAAGTAAACGGACGATTGGATGGAGCGGAAATCCCCTATCACCCTCTGCTTTGAATAGTTTGCTATCTGCATGATTTAAAGGAAAACTGAAGCTCTTATTAGAATAAAGTAAAAATGATTATTTCTTACCTTAAAATATAAACACGTGTCTGTATGTCATGTGTGGCCTGTCAGGAAGATGATTTGCATTGTCGGTTTCTGAGTGTGCTTTACAGGAAATAAAGGATGAGGCCCCTTCACGTGATGGGCTCCGGTCCCGCACGCTGGTTACCCCTTGGAGCTTCCCGTTTATGTGGATTGTGGCAGTGACTTGAAGTGGAGCCGAGTGCAGTGACCTCTTGTTAACGCCAGAGAGGTCTGTGGACCAGTGTGCTTTCTGCTCACATCGACTGAGAGCGCCACCGGGCAACAGCGGCATTCTCACTGAGTGTTTTCTTCATCACACAACTGTACCTCTGACGATCTCAGCCCACACAGTGGGAGGCGCTCCGAGGGCACGGGAAGCACCGGGCGACCTCAGGAGCTGCAGCGCCGCTGAGATGTTGGCCTCTTTTATTTCCTCACTTTCCCTTTTATATGGTTTTAGCTCTCACATTCTATTTAACTCTCTTTATAGCCGTTTGCCATTGTGTGAGATGGCAGTTGCCTGCAATCTCCTGGGACTTGCTACTCTGGACGGAGGCTGAGCCCCTGAAGTCCACCCATCTATGACTCCTGGTCCACCCAGGCATTGGCCCTGCCTGGGGAACATGCCTGAGTCTGCGTGGCCCTCTCCACTCAGAGCCGCCTCAGAGCCTCCTCCACAGCCCACGTAGCCCTGCCTGCTCTCCCTGGGATTTCGGGTGCAGTCGCAGGGTTAGGGGTGAGGGTTGGCCCCGCTCCAGGCAGGAGTGCCAAGTCCTTTCCAGTGCGGCTGCCCAGTCCACCGCGGACCTCAAGGTTTGGAGGCAAATGGCCCCACATCCCTCCTGACACCAGGACACCCAGACTTTCTGTTCCTGCAGGTCCCATGGGTGTCGGATGGGGCCTCAGGCTCAGCAGCGCACGTGGGTGCCCAGTTCATTTGTGAAACACCTTCCGTGTCCTCTGCAATCGCCCTGCAGGGCTGTTCAGGGTCCTCGTGGGTGTGAGGTCGGCAGGACAGCAGCCCACAAGGTGCCCACGCCCATCCTCAGCACCTGAAATGTGTCACCTGTGTGGCAAGAGGGGCCGTGCAAATGCCATTAAATCGAGGACACTGAGCAGGGAGGTGATGCCACATGATTCAGGGGGCCTGATGTCCTCACGGGCATCCATAAAAAGGAAAAGAGGGAGGTGGAGGGTCAGGCTGGCCAGAAGGCCAGGCACAGACCAGACAGAGGCTGGGGTGGAGCACAGAGAGGATTTCTCCCAGGAGCCTCCAGAAGGAGCCAGTCCTGCCCACTTCTGGATTTTCGCTCACAAAGACTTGGGTGGGATTTCTGACCTTGAGAACTGGAAGGAAATAAATTTGTGTTCTTTAAAGCCACTAAATTCATGGAAATTTGTTGCAGCAGCAAGAAGAAAGGACTCCATTGCAGAAGAGGTCTGTAAAAAAGATCTTTGGTATCTATCATTTTTAGTTGCGTGTATTCCAAAATCTCCCAGTCTGAAATTTTTAAGATGTTTTTTGATGAAGAAAAGTTTATAATTTAAATATGGTCAAATTACCAACATTCTATATTTAGCTTTCTTTAAGATAAGCTTTCCTATTCCAAGCTTTCCTATTCCTATTCCTATTCCAAATTCCTATTTCCTATTTCCTATTCCAAGGAGTAAAAGATACTCACCTATATGGTGTAAATTAATGGAGAGATATATCATGTTCATGGATAGGAAATGACAATTTTAGCCAGTTTGAATCTATAGACTCAGCCCAATTCAAATCAAAGTCCCAATAGAGTTTTCTATGGAGCTCAATGAGCTGATTCTCCAAGTGTGAGGAAAGAAGGATCCAGGGAAAGCCCATACTCCTTGCTGTGGTGTTTAGGGGGGTGAAATTTTTGTGTCAACTTGACCGGGCCATGAGGTGCCCAGATACTTGGTCAAGCATTATTCCAGTGTGTCTGTGAGGGTGTTGTTGCGGGAGACTGACATTTGAACCTGAGCATGAGAAAGGTGTGGGCCTTGGTGTGTCTGTGAGGGTGTTGCTGGGGGAGACTGATGTTTGAACCTGAGCGTGAGGAAGGTGTGGTGGGCCTCGTCTGAACAGTTGATGACCTGAATACAACAAAAGGGTTGAGAGACAGAACTGGGATGAGAACTGACGCCGGCAGCTCTCTGGGTTGCCACTGGCATATCTTGGACTTTGCCTCCATGACTCAGTGAACCAGCTCCTTATTGTCTATGTATATGTCCACTCCATTCTGTTTCTCTGGAGAACCCAGGCTAATCCAGTGTTCCAGTTTCTGCAGGTTTCTGAGGCACCACCCCACCCTTCCTCTGTGCCCCACACACCTCTCAGAACACTGATCAGGCCCAAGTCACCAGGGATCTGGGAAATGCAGGAAGGATGGGGGAATGAGCTCTGTGAATTCACGCAGAATGCTGAATGCATAATTTATCACCCTAGAGTAAAGACATCCTCAGATACGAAGGGCATAGAGTTGAGCATCCCAGTGAGACGCACACCCTTGGCCTCCTCCCCGCAGCCCATCCAGGACAGGAAGTACGAGGAAAGCCTTCTGCGGTGCCTGCAGTGGGCGGGTGGCTTCCTGTCCCAGACTGAGGTGCCTGTCCCAGATCTCGGGGGCAGCCCCACAGGCATGGCCGGCAGAGCCGCGGGACAGGCCCCCCCTACAGAGGCCGCTCAGGGCGTTTTCTCTGCCAGGCCCCAGCCAGGGTGAGGAAGCAGAAATGACCTACTTTCCCTCTGGTGATTTGCTATCCTGATGGCCTCTCCCTGTGGAAGAGATGCAGAGGCCAAGGTGAAGGACAGCGGCTCCCTCCAGCACCCAGCCAGGCGGGCCATGGGCCAAGCAGGTGGGCCCTCTGCCCCAGGGGTTCCGGGTGTGCCGGGTGGTATGGGAGAGGCCTCTGCTGCTTCTGAGCTGCAGAGAGTGGGGCTGGTCTGAGGCCGCCCTGCCTCTAGGCCATCCCTGCCAGTCTTGTCTGCAGCCCCGTTGCCAGGGCGCAGTCCTAGACAACCTGTCACATGCCTGAGGTCAGAGGTCAGGGTTGCTCCTAGGTTCTGAAGCCTTGGACCAGGGGACCGGCCGGAGCTGCTGTGCCTGAGAATGCTGAGCCGGTCCAGCATGGCCCAGGTCGATTGTGCAATCCTGGGCCAATAGCTCCACACCTTCCCTCAAGGTTTTTTTGTTTGTTTGTTTTTGAGACAGAGTCTCGCCCTGTTGCCCAGGCTGGAGTGCAATGGTGTGATCTTGGCTCACTGCAACCTCCACCTCCTGGGTTCAAGCGATTCTCCTGCCTCAGCCTCCCAAATAGCTGAGACCACAGACACACACCACCATGCCCAGCTAATTTTTGTATTTTTAGTAGAGATGGGGTTTCACCATGTTGATCAGGCCGGTCTTGAACGCCTGACCTCATGATCTGCCCACCTTGGCCTCCCAAAGTGCTGCAAGTACAGGCGTGAGCCACCGTGCCCGGTGCCCCCATCAAGGTCTTCTTAAGTAAAATGGAGCAGGCGTCTGAGGCTTCACCACCCAAGGACCCGACTATCTCAGAAATGACCCCTGGAGGCCGAGGACCCGAGTCCCACAGCCACTCCCTCACCCTGGCCTTGCGCCCCATGGTTTTCTCTCTTTCCTGTGAGTCCCACAGCCCAGCCTGACCAGGTTGCAGCCTTGGGCTGGGCCACATCCTGGTGAAATCCCCCTGATCCTGACAGTGCTGTTTAAAATGGAGAAAACATGGGTTTGTCAGCAAATGGACAGTTCTGGGAGTGACAGTACGTTCCCATGCGGATAAGGTGTCTGTCTGTATCCCTGCTCACCCCTGTGCCGGCTCGAGCTAAGCTGTCCTGGTGTGGCCCCTTGGCATTAGCCTCTGAGCTGTCTCCATGGCCCGACCGTGCCCTAACTCTCAGCATGAAGGGGAACAGTCCCCCGGGGTCAGCCGGGACAAAGCAAAGTGGTGCTGAGAGTGGGGGCGGCAGCTGCTTTAAGCTCGGTGGGTTTGCCGATAGGACAATGCATGCCAAGCAGCTGGGGATGGAGCTGCAGGCCCCTCCAAGCCCCTGCCCTTCACTGCTGGGTGGGAGACTAGAAGGCCGCATCACCCAGTGTCTGTGGCCAGAAGCTCCAGCCATGGGTGTGACCCTGAGTGGTGGCTCAGTCCAGGTGCTGAAGGCTCTGGGCCCTGTGGGGTGATCCAGGAGCAGGGGACTTTGTGGACAAGGGCACCAGCCTGCGCGGTGAAGCTCAACCACAAACGTGTTTTGAAGGAGGGAGCCACTCCTCCACCAGCCTTTCCAACTGAGCATCCATGTGGGTGCACCTGCCCTGGTGGCCTTCCGAGCCCCGTGGTCACAGCCTCTCCTGGGGACCAGCTCTTCAGAGAACATCTCAGGAGCCTGACAGCACTGCCGTCCTGTGGCCCCGTCAGGACCCCGAGCCACAGGCCCAAACAGAATTCTGTGGGCTTAGCTCCCTGCTGGCTCCCTGCAGACGCCTCTAACAAGGCCTGTAAATGATGTTTCTTTGAATCAGGCTTGTGTGGCGTGCTAAAGTGCATTAACTTTTATTTATGTTACAGTATTAAAAACAGATGAAACATCAATCGATCCATTGGGGTGCCCTTTGGGAGTTACAGACAAAATAATTTGAAAGATCTTTTTTAAAAATGTGTTTGAATTGAAGCTCCAGATGGTGCTTAAAGATGTGTTGGAGGGTTCTGTATAACTCAGAAGGAAGAACAAAGACAAAACAACAACAACAACAACAAAAGAAATGCACAAGTGAGTGTGTGTGCGGCTTCGTTTATGCCGAGGACTCTAATGCAGAGAACACAAACTCTGCAGGCACAGAGTCCAGACCCACACCCAGCACCCGGTGCCTCCCTGCTCTGCTGTTCCCAGGCCTTAACAGTGAACCTCAGCGTTCTCCTTTGTCAATTGAGAAAGCCATCTCTTTTGTAGGGTATGGGGGCCCTCAAAGAGATAGTGTCTACCTAAAAAGAAGGAATGCTGTTAGACCTGACTTGAGGCTAGAGATGCTATAAAGGAGCTCAGCACACAGTAAATGCTCAGTAAGTGTTTTCCATTCTTTCCAGCAGGACCACTCACTGCAGGTCTTATATTTGCCTAAGAAATTACTGAATGCTTGTCCCACAAAGAAAATTGTTGGAACTCATAAATGAATTTGGCAAAGTTTCAAGATACAAAATCAACAAACATCAGTTGTGTTTCTATACATGAACAATGCATAATCCAAAAAGGAAATCAGGAAAAGGATCCAGGTTCAAGAGCATCGAAAAGGAATAAAATACCTAAAAACGAACTTAACCAAGGAGGTGAAAGACTTGTACATTGAAAACTACAGGACATTTCTAAACGAAATTGAAGAAGGCACAAATAAATGGAAAGGCATCCTGTGTTCACTTAGTATTGTTAAGATATTCACAACATGCAAAGCAGTCTCTAGGAATTCTATAAAATCCCTACCAAGATCCCAATGGCATTTTGTGCAAATGAAAAAAATTAATCCTAAAATTCATATATAAAGTCTCAAGGGACCCTGATTAGCCAAAACAATCTTGAAAATAAAAAAGAAAGATGACTCACATTTTCTGATTTCAAAACTTACTACAAAGATATAGTAATCAAATGGTGTGGTACTGGCAGAAAAAAAAGACAGATATGTAGAGCAACAGACTAGAATAGAGGGCTCAGAAATGCACATCTGTGGCTAAATGACTTTAACTCACGCATCAAGACCACTCCATGAGGAAAGGATGACCTCTTCAAATGACGCTGGGAAACCTGGCTGTCCACACGCAACAGAATGAAGCTAGACACTTACCTTACACTATGAACAAAAATTAACTCAAAATAGGTCGAAGACCTAAATGCAAGACCCAACATTGTAAATGTCTTAAAAGAAAACATAAAGGAAAGTTTTATAACATTGGATTTGTCACGAATTTCCTGCCTGTGACACCAAAAGCACAGACAATAAAAGCAAAAATAGACAAATGGAACTACATTAAAATTTTAAAACTTCTGTACATCAAAGGACACAATTGACAGAGGAAAGGCAACCTATGGATGGGAGAAAATATTTGGAAATCGTGTATCTGGCAAGGGGTTAATATCCAGAATATTTACAGGACTCCTAAAACTCAATAACAAAAACCAAATGACCCAATTTAGAAACGGGCGAGGGACTTGAGTAGACATTTCTCTAAAGCTGGTATACAAATGGCCAGCAAGCACATGAAAGGAAGCTCAACACCACTAAACATGAGGGAAATGCTAATCAAAAACATAATGAGATATCACCTCACATGCAGTCGGGTGACCACTATCAACAAAAGTTAAAAATTGTTGGCAAAGGTGAAGAGGAATTGGAACCCTTGTTCCCTGTGAGCAGGAAGGTCAAATGGTGCAGCCGCTGTGGAAAACCCTAAGGCAATTCCTCACAAAATAAACATAAAATTAGCATATTGTTCAGCAAATCCCCCTTCTGGGTGTATACGCAAAAGAATTGAAGGCAGGGTCATGAAGAGATATTCGTGGAATCCAGCAGCATTATTTACAATGGTAAAAATGTGGAAGCAACCCAAGGGTCCATCAACAGATCAATGGATAAACAAAATGTGTGTGTGTTGTGTGTGTGTTGTGTATGTGTTGTGTGTGTTGTGTTGTGTGTATGTGTGTTGTGTATGTGTTGTGTGTGTTGTGTATGTGTTGTGTATGTGTGTGTTGTGTGTTGTGTCATGTGTGTATGTGTGTTGTGTGTGGTGTATGAGTGTGTGTTTTGTCGTGTGTGTGTCCTGTGTTGTGTTGTGTGTTATGTGTGTTGTGTGTGGTGTATGCATGTGTTGTGTGTTGTGTGTGTATGTGTGTGTGTTGTGTGTATGTGTGTGTTGTGTGTGTACACACAGTGGAACAGCACTCAGCCTCAAAAGGAAGGAAATTCCAACACATGCTACAACATGGATGACGTTTGAGGGCACCATGCTCAGTGGAATAAGCCAGCCACAGAAAGCCAAGTCCTGCATGACCCCACTTCATGAGGTCCCTAGAAGAGTCACATCCCAGAGAGGGAAAGCAGGAAGGTGGGTATGGGGGCAGGGGAAGCAGCAGGGACTGAGTGTTTAATGGGGGCAGAGGTGAAAAGGCTCTGGACTAGGTGCACAACAGTGTGGATTTACTTAACACTAAGGAGCTGAACACCTAGAAATGGCTAAGATCATCCATGCTGTGGGGTGTCCTACTGAAGAATTACCCTGGCCCCCGAGGACCTCACCACTGGGCAAGGGTAAGAAGTGGGTGCTGATGAGATCAGTGGGCACTGGGCACTTGCCCTGAGGTTGGTGTTTCCAGGCAGGCCTGATGGCTGCCAGGACAGCACCCAGTCCTTGGCTCCTTGTGGAGCCTCCCCTCTCATGGCCTGGGGTGACCCAATTCCAACAGATGAACTGCATCTCCAAGCAACCGTAAGAAGCACTCTTTGTGAATGCGTGCATGTGACTTGCTGGGAGTGTGTTTCCAAACGTACCCAGGGAGAAACAAAATAAATTTTAGAGGTTCTTCTAAGTCTCTGGACTGGCATTATAGCCAGACGCTGTGGTCACTGTCTCCTGAGCCTTCGCCATGCCTACAGACTTTGAGGAAGTTTGAGAACCAGCAACATCATCCCAACATTGCCGAGTCATCTCCCAGGAACCAGGATACCTCTTCTTGGCTGGAGAAACTTTTGCTGGACAGAAAAGTGGTTCCCTCACCATCAAGGTGCTGAGCAGGTGGGTGCCCTACCCAAGCCGCCTGGAATTCTCGAAGGCTGGAACTCTCCATGGCTGGAACCACACTTGTGTACGAGGCGTGGATTCTTCTGCCTCTGCTCTGCCTGCCTCTTCCACTTCCTCAGCAACACCACGAGAGTGACTCACAACCCCCAGCCCCTGGCCAGAGGCCTGGCACCGATGGCTCCCACCTCAGGGAGCCCCTGGGGGCAGGAACATCTTGGTGCAGGGACGTTCGGTAAGCTCTGGACGCTCCACCGGGACACATCTGCCTGGAGCCAGCCCATTCCATGGAGGGGTCGGTTGGGTGCACATGAACCCCTCGTCTATTTGAAAGTGTGGAACGATCTAGAGCAGGCAGTCAGGAAACAGTTTTCTAACGAGTGAGAGAACGAGACAGGAAAGTGGATGGTGAGTGTTAGTGGAGTCAGGTTTGTCAGAAATTGAGTTACTTACCCCTTCTCCTTACCTTAGACAAACTGAAGTGAAAAGTAGTTTGTCTTAGCTATATAAAAATCTTTTTTTTTTTTTTGCAAAATTCGCTCATCTCTTTATTCATACATGAATCAAATCTTTCCTAGGGTGTATTTCTCTCCAGGGCCTTGTACTGTGTTGGGGACCCCCAGAAGAAAGTGATGTGGGGTCCTTCCTTCTTTGGGCCACAGACGATGTGAACCAGAATGGTCACAGCTGCAAAACCACCCCTCTCCAAATGCACGTTTCAACTGACAAGGCCAAAAGTGTGGCCTTGGAGAGATCCTGCAGCCATAGGATGAGATGTGACTCCCAGGAAAGGACCGCCGTGACCAGCGAGTCTGTGCGTCTGCAGGCTGGGTCCCTGTGTCCTCCACATCCTCCTCCCCGGCAGCTCCCTCACCCATGGGATGGAGATTTGCGAGGGCCAAGTCAACGCCTGTGCAGCCACCAGTGGGCTGAGACAGGACTAATGTGAGGGCACTGCAGTTTTAAAGGTTTAATTGGAAATCAAAATGGAAATTTAGGAAACAGGAAATAAGACCAGGAGGAGGCCCAGAAGTTCTGTTTGGTGGATGCAGGGCTCCTGAGAATGCAAAGCTAGGTACGAAGGGAAGAGGAAAAGAGAGTGTGGAGCATCCAAAGTGGCCACCTCGGGCTTGTGGTGGTGTTGATTTCTCATGTTCTATATTTTTCATATTTTCTAATATTTTTACAGGGCATTCTTGTGATATAAGGAGGACATTACAAAAAAATCATACATTTTTAAAATAAAGACAAAAAATGTGTTCAAAGAAGTGACAAGCGTAGCCCCTTTGTGTTCTGAAAAAGCTCAGTGCATGGCAAGCTTCTGAGTCCCTGTCTCTGTATGAACAAAGGTCTTGGTGTTTTAGAAGGCAAGGTAGACTCCTACTGTTCGTATTCTTGTGCATCCAATGTAAACTTTGTATTCTACCTAAGGCTTGTACAAATCACTGTGCTTTGCTCTGAAGTGGCCCAGAGAAAGTCTGGATGTTTCAGGGCCTTTAAGATGAGTGAAGTAACAAGGTCTTGCCACACACTCAGCCCATTTAACGTTTATGTTTCCAAAACATATTCTGAATCGCTGAGCTTGAGAATGAAGTGACTCAAGGTATAAACCAAAAATAAGATTCTAAGCCCCCACAAGGCTCTAAATGGGCCGCTTCTCTCAGCCACGGGCATTCCGAAGTTAACCTGAAAAATTCCTTCAGGCTGTGACAGGAAGTGGGGGTCAGACATTTCTCATTATACCACACAACCGCTGGAACCCAGGAAAAGCTGACCAGCAAGAACACCGTGACAGGAAGTGGGGGTCAGATGCCTCATTATACCCCCAAACGCTGGAACTCGGAAAAGCTGACCAGCAAGAACATCAGCACAGACCTTAAGCCTAATAGGAAGCATTTACAATCTCTTCTCTCTGCAGCCTGCTACATGGAGGCTTCGTCTGCATGAGAAAACCTTGGTCTCCACAACCTCTTATCTTAGCCCAGACACTGCCTTCCTATGGATTCTAAGTTTTTAGATAATAACAACTCTTTCAACCAATTGCCAATCGGAAAATCTTTGAATCCACCTATGATTGGAAGCCCCCCACTGCCCCTTGACTTCCCACTGTCCCGCCTTTCCAGACTGAAGCAATGTGCACCTGATGTGTATTGACCGATGCCTTACAACTCCCTAAAAGGGACACATGTTCTCAGGACCTCCTGAGGCTGTGTCTCAGGCTGTGGTCACTCATATTTGACTCAGAATAAATCTCTTCAAATATTTTACAGATTTTGACTCTTTTTATTGATAAGGCATTCCTGCTTCTCGGGCTCCAAGTCGACACTGAACAGCCTTGGAAGCTCTGCCTTTGGGTGATGGCTCCGAATCTCTCATCCTCATCACAGAGCACCAGGCCAGTTGGCTCGCCAGTGCCCAGCCTCCTCCCTGCACGCAGTTCAAGCAGTGAGTCTCAGAAAAGCACATACTGCTGCCAGCTTTAGATGCTCACAGAGGAGCCAGGGCCATCTGTGAACAGCAAACTCACTTCCAGCCAGAGGCATGGCTCACACCAGATTCCTGCTGGGTGTACCTGCATGGCTACAGTCAACAGCTCTGGCCATGTCGAATGCCCCATGTCCCTCTGCTTGCGCTGTTGCAGGGGGGGTCCTGCTGCTGTCCCCCTGGAGGCAACCTTGCTGTCTCTCCTAGGTGGTTCCCAGAGGTGACAAAACCAACGAGGCCAGGGTTGGCAAGATGGGAAGGAGGATGGGTGGGGCCCTTGCCCCATGCAACTCTCACCCCCCACCAAGACCACCTGCACTGCAGCAGCCCAATGTTGCCGTCCCCAGCAGTGGGCCTGGAGTGGCTTAGGCAGGGACCCCAGCCATCCCCTCCTTCCCACCTTGTATTAGTCCATTTTCATACTGATAATAAAGTCATACCCAAGACTGGACAATTTACAAAAGAAACAGGTTTAATGGACTCACAGTTCTATGTGGCTGGAGAAGCCTCACAATCATGGTGGAAGGCAAGGAAGAGCAGGTCACGTCTTACATGGATGGCAGCAGGCAAAGAGAGAGCTTGTGGAGGGAAACTCCCCCTTATGAAACCACCAGGTCTCGTGATACTTATTCACTATTACCAGAACAGCACAGGAAAGACCTGCCCCCACAATTCAAATACCTGGGAATTCAAGATGAGATCTGGGTGGGGACACAGCCAAATCATGTCATTCTGCCCTTGGCCCCTCCCAAATCTCATGTCCTCATATTTCAAAACCAATCATGCCTTCCCAACAGTCCCCCAAAGTCTTAACTCATTTCAGTATTAACTCAAAAGTCCACAGTCCAACGTCTCATCTGAGACAAGGAAAGTCTTTTAGCCTATGAGCCTGTAAAGTCATAAGTAAGTTAGTTAGTTCCTAGATACAACAGGGGTACAGGCATTGGGTAAATACAGTCATTTCAAATTGGAGAAATTCGCCAAAACAAAAGGACTACAGGCCCCATGCAAGTCCAAAATCCAGTGGGGCGATAAAATCTT
The DNA here is from genome assembly GCF_028858775.2 of Pan troglodytes. Classification (NCBI taxonomy): domain Eukaryota; kingdom Metazoa; phylum Chordata; class Mammalia; order Primates; family Hominidae; genus Pan; species Pan troglodytes. Next base: position 182,087,686 of record NC_072403.2, read on the forward strand.
AAAGCTCCAAAATGATCTCCTTTGACTCCATGTCTCACATCCAGATCACACTGATGGAAGAGGTGGGTTCCCATGGCCTTGGGCAACTCTGCCCCTGTGTGGCTTTGCAGGGTACAGCCTCCCTCCTGGCTGCTTTCATGGGCTGGTGTTGAGTGTCTGCAGCTTTTCCAGGCACAGAGTGCAAGCTGTCAGTGGATCTACCATCCTGGAGTCTGGAGGACGGTCGCCCTCTTCTCACAGCTCCACTAGGAAGTGCCCCAGTAGGGACTCTGTGTGGGGGTTCCAATCCCACATTTCCCTTCTGCACTGTCCTAGCAGAGGTTCTCCATGAGAGCCCATCCCTGCAGCAAATTTCTGCCTCGACATCCAGGCATTTCTATACAACCTCTGAAATCTAGGCAGAGGTTCCCAAACCTCAATTCTTCTGTGCACTTGCAGGCTTAACATCACGTGGAAGCTGCCAAGGCTTGGGGCTTGCACCCTCTGAAACCATGGCCTGAGCTCTATGTTGGCCCCTTTCAGCCATGGCTGGAGCAGCTGGGATGCAGGGCACCAAGTCCCTAGACTGCACACAGCACAGGGACACTGGGCCCCAAAACCACTTTTTCCTCCTAGGCCTCCAGGCCTGTGATGGGAGGGGCTGCTGTGAAGACTTCTGACATGCCCTAGAGACATTTTCCCCATTGTTTTGGGGATTAACATTTGGCTCCTTGTTACTTATGCAAATTTCTGCAGCCAGCTTGAATCATTTCCCTTCAGAAAATGGGTTTTTCTTTTGTATCACATTGTCAGGCTACAAATTTTCTGAACTTTATGCTCTGTTTTCCTTATAAAACTGAATGTCTCTAACAGCACTCAAGTCACTTCTTGAATGCTTTGCTGCTTAGAAATTTCTTCTGTCAGATACCCTAAATCATCTCTCTCAAGTTCAGAGTTCCACAAATCTCTAGGGCAGGGGCAAAATGCCACCAATCTCTTTGCTAAGTCACCTGTGCTCCAGTTCCCAATAAGTTTCTCATTTCCCTCTGAGACCACCTCAGTGTGGACTTTACTGTCCATATCATTGTCAGCATTTTGGGCAAAGCCATTCAACAAGTCTCTAGGAAGTTCCAAACTTTCTCACATTTTTCTGTCTTCTCCTGAGCCCACCAAACTGTTCCACCCCTGCCTGTTACCCAGTTACAAAGTTGCTTCCATATTTTCAGGTATCTTTTCAGCATCATCCCACTCTCTGTACTACTAATTTACTGTATTAGTCTATTTTCACACTGCTGATAAAGACATACCCAAGACTGGGCAATTTACAAAAGAAAGAGGTTTAATGGACTTACAGTTTCACATGGCTGGGGAGGCCTCACAATCATGGTGGAAGGTGAAAGGCATGTTTCACATGGTGGCAGACAAGAAAAGAGAGCTTAAGCAGGGAAACTCCCCCTTATAAAACCATCAGATCTTGTGAGACTTATTCATTATCACAAGAATAGCATGGGAAAGACCTGCCCACATGACTCAATTACCTCCCACTGGGAACCTCCCATAACATGGGAATTCAAGATGAGATTTAGGTGGTGACACAGCCAAACCATATCACACCTCATTCTGCATTTATCTCATCACAGCAGACTCCAGAGCAGGAGGCCAGGCCTGGCAGTGCAGCATCACAGGCACAGAAAAAGGAAGCCTCCCTGCAGTAGCCAGCCATGTGCCCTGCACTGTGGCTGCAATGCTACAGGGCCTGCACCCTGTCTCTCTGGTCCTGATGGGATTGGAGCCTCAGCCTTCCCAGGGCACAGCACCCCTGCTGGAAGCTCTGCTCCAGCGCAGTCTTGCAGACACCTGCCTGGACTCAGCCATCTGCCAGGACTGGCCTGGCCGACCCCAGCTTTGCTATGAATGGGAGTCTCCAGATGAATGACCCCATTAGAGATGGGACAGTCCATTGACAATTAGACTTATGACTTCCTTGTCTCCAGGGTCACAGTTGCCCTGTGTGAAGTCCTGTGCCCACCCTTAACAATGGCTTTGTTTGCCCTGTCTACTGATCATGGCTTTTGTCTGTCAGCCTAATTTCTGCCCATCCCTTGACAGAGGCATGGGAGAGTGCTTTGGCCTTATGTGAACCTGGACCTAGACCTAGAGATGTGGAAGTTTCTGAAGCTTGTGAGCTGCCCTTTTATCTCTGCCATGGCTCATCTGAGTTTGGGGGAATGTCTATTCTGATGGGAAGGGCTTCAGAATGGCTTCTGACTCATTTGCTGTCCTGTCCTCATGACCCTTGCAAAGCTGGGATGTTACAGCCGCCAGGGAGGCTAAGACTGCTTCCCTCAGCCCCTACCTTGCTGTATTAGTCCATTCTCATGTTGCTAATAAAGACATACCTGAGACTGGATAATTTATAAGGGAAAAAGGTTTAATGACTCACAGTTCAGCCTGGCTGGGGAGGCCTCAGGAAACTTACAATCATGGCAGAAGGGAAAGGAAATACATCTTTCTTCACATGGCAGCAGGAAGGAGAAGTGCTAAGCACAAGAGGGGAAAGCCCCTTCTAAAACAATCAGATCTTGTGAGAACTCACTCATTGTCACAAGAAGAGAATGGAGGTAACCACCACCGTGATTCAATTACCTCCCACTGGGTCTCTCCCATGACACCTGGGGATTATGGGAACTACAACTCAAGATGAGGTTTGGGTGGGGACACAGCCAAACCATATCATTCTGCCCCTGGCCCCTCCCAAATCTCATGTCCTCACATTTCAAAACACAATCATGCCTTCCCAACAGTCCCCCAAAGTCTTAACCCATTCCAGCATTAACACAAAAGTCAAAATCCAAAGTATCCTTGAGACAAGGCAAGCCCCTTCTGCCTATTAGCCTGTAAAATCAAAAGCAAGTTAGTTACTTCCCAGATGCAATGGGGGCACAGGCACTGGGTAAATGTTTCTGTTCCAAATGGAAGAAACTGGCCAAAACAAAGGGGCTATAGGCCCCATGCAAGTCTGAAATCCAATAGGGCAGCCATTAAAACTTAAAGTTCCAAAATGGTCTCCTTTGACTCCATGTCTCACATCTAGGTCATGCTGATGTAAGAGGTGGGCTCCCATGGCTATGGGTAGCTCTGCCCCTGTGGCTTTTCAGGGTACAGCCCCCAACCCCAGCTTCTTTCATGGCTGGCATTGAGTGTCTGTAGGTTTTCCAGGCACACGGTGCAAGCTGGCAGTGGATCTATCATTCTGGGGTCTGAAGGAGGGTGGCCCTCTTCTCAGAGCTCCACTAGGCAGTGCCCCAGTGGAGACTCTGTGTGGGGCCTCCGACCCTACATTTCCCTTTCACACTGTCATAGCAGAGGTTCTCCAAGAGGGCTCCACCTCTGCAGCAAACTTCTGCCCGAACATCCAGGCATTTCCACACATCACCTGAAATCTAACAGGAGGTTCTCAAACCTCAATTCTTGACTTCTGTGTATCCACAGGACCAACACCATGTGTAAGCCACTAAGGCTTGGGGCTTATACCCTCTGAAGCAATGGCCTAAGATGTACGTTGGTCTCTTTTAGCGACAGCTGGAGCTGAAGCAGCTGAAAAGCAGAGCACCATGTCCTGAGGCAGCACGGAGCAGGAGGGCCCTGGGCCTAGCCCAGGAAACCATTTTTCCCTCCTAGGCCTACAGGTCTGTGATGGGAGAGGCTGTCATGAAGGTCTCTGACATGCCCTGGAGACATTTTTCCCATTTTCTTGGTGATAAACATTTGGCTCCTCATTATTTATGCAAATTTCTACAGCAGGCTTCAATTTCTCCCTAGAAAATCTGGTTTCCTTTTCTATCACATCACCAGGCTGCAAAATTTCCAAACTTTTATGTTCTGCTTCCTCTTGAATGCTTTACCACTTAGAAATTTCTTCTGTCAGATACCCTAAATCATCTCTTTCAAGTTCAAATTGTCACAGATCTCTAGGGCAGGGGAAAAATGCTGCCAGTCTCCTTGCATAGCAAGAGTGACCTTTACTCCCATTCCCAACAAGTTCCTTATCTCCACCTGAGATCACCTCAGCCTGGACTCCATTGTCCATATCACTATCAGCATTTTGGGCAAAGCTGTTCAAGAAGTCTCTAGAAGTTCCAAACTTTCCCACATTTTCCTATCTTCTTTTGAGCTCTCCAAACTGTTCCAACCACTGCCTGTTACACAATTCCAAAGTCACTTCCACATTTTTGTGTATCCTTATAGCAGCACCCCACTCTCTGCAGTACAAGTTTACTATATTACTCTGTTTTCATGCTCCTAATAAAGACATACTTGAGACTGGGTAATTTATAAATGAAAGAGGTTTAATTGACTCACAGTTTGGCATCGCTAGGGAAGCCTTAGGAAACTTACAATCATGGCAGAAGGGGAAACAAACACATCCTTTTTCACATGATGGCAGGAAGAGGAAGTGCTGAGCAAAAGGGGGAAAGCCCCTCATAAAACCATCAGATCTTATGAGAACTCACTTCACAAAAACAGCAACATGGGGGTAACCACCCCCATGATTAAATTACCTCCCATTGGGTCCTTCCCAGAACACCATAGGGATGATGGGAACTACAATTCAAGATGAGATTTGGGTAGAGACACAGCTATACCATATCACTGGGGTCAAAGCTTCATAGACTGCTAACGCTTTGCTAGGCTGAGACCCACAGAGGCCAGGACCCACCCTGTGGGTCTGTGGGAGAGAACTCAGGGCTCTTCCTTGGTGACAAAACCATACAGCACAAAACCAGGGTCAGAGGTAAGAGGGGACCCATGACCCCCTGGCCTGGGTGTCTCAACCTGAAGATCAGGGCTTGCTTAGATGATCGCTACAGGGACAGTGCTGTACTGAGGCAGAAGGTACATTGTGGCTTCAGGGTTGACCCCGCCACTGCACCAGCACACAGAGCCCTGCCTGGTTCTCTGCCTTCACCATCCTGAAAGTCTTAATGACCTTGGAACAAGGGGTCCTGCATTTTCATTTTGCACCAGGCTCTGAGAATTATGTAGCTGGTCCTGATCAGATTTCCTCTGTGCTGACAGAAAGCCCCAGTGGTGCAAAACTTAATTGAAAGTACAGACTAGACCAGCAGCTCTCAAGGGTGGAATTGTGCTCTGGGGGCACATTTGCCAATGTCTGGAGACATTTTTGGCTCTCTGTGCTGGTGCTGAGTAGGATGCAGCCAGGGATGCTGTGAAACTATCTACAAGGCACAGCAGTCTCCAGCAACAGAGTCATCCCGCTCCAAGTGTCAATACTGCTGAGGCTGAGGAACCCTGGGCTAGAGCAATGTATGCAGCCCAGGCAGCTGCAGGAACTGCTTATGAGTCCAATCAAAGGAGCCAGCGCTGTCCAGAGGAGGCTTCCCAGCACCAGGAGGGGCTGGAATTTAACCATAGTCTGGCAAAAAGAAAAGTCTTCCCAAGACATCAAACCCCCTACCCCTTTAGCCCTTCCTCCTGAGAGTACAGGCCATACATCAGACAAAACCTGCATTCTGCAGAAGGAACACCCTCTGTGACCGGGTGGGTTGCAGCATGGCTGAAACATGCATGCATTTGAAGAAGCGGCTGCCCACAGAGGTCATTCTGGAATCATACTGCAGACAGAGGCCACGAGGCAGGGCCGTGAGGGCAGGGGAGGAAAACTCACCAAGTCTGGTGTCCTCTGCCATGATGTTAGAAATCAAAATTTTATGAGTGTGACAAGCAGATGGTCAAAACCACGCCGATGTGCCAGGTGTTTTAATGAGCCGGGTCCCCAAGTCAGCACGGCACCCCGGAGCGCAGCATTCCTGGAGTTACCTAGGTTACTCCACCGAGGCAGCCCTGGGCAGCGAGGCCTCAGGTGAAAACCTTGAAAAGCGGCTCAGGCATTAGCATGACAAAGAGCCGCCACCTGGGGCGGCTCTGGGCCCGGCCTCCTGGCTGCCAGGACAGACGCTGTTGTTGTTTGTCTTTTTGTTTTGTTCGTCTTAAAGAACATCCTGAAGATGTTTGCTGGGGCTGGTAACCAAGCAGCAAGAGTTTATGCTCAAAATAGACATTGTTTGTAATTTTTCACCCCAGTTACCCTAGAAATTTCTCAAATGATTTCTTTATAGCAGCAGACGCAGGACTCCATCCCACCCCCCACTGGCCCTGCTCCTTAGAGGGATAATGAGCTGGGCCCCCTCAGCCTCCTTCCCACTGATTACTGTTTATTAAGCGTCCGCGAGAAGCGGGGCCTGTTTTCCCTCAGCCTTTTTTATCTCCTAATGTGTGTGTGTGCCATGCAGATTAGGATAGGAAAATGCTAATTTACACTGCACAGCGAGCTGCTCAGAAAGCCAGATCTGCACAGACCCGTGAGCCCGGGGGCGGCGCAGGGGCGCCAGGAGACGCAGAGACTGGTGCCCCAGGCTCCAAGGCAGCAGACCTGGGGTAGTTGGTGTAGATGTGTTCAACCGCATTCAAGTGGTGCATTACTAGAAATGGGGCTGGTGTGGAAGAAGCTCCACGCACATCCTGTATTGGCACCGCTCAGCCAGCTGGGCTTCTCTGGTCACCATGGACACTCCAGGCTGGACAGCGTGCCTCTTAGGAACCTGTCTCCACTGCTCTGTCCCCCAGGCCTGCTAACTTGGTTGCTGGAGGGCCAGGGCTGCAGAGAGACCAAGGATTCACGCAGGTTCTCAAGGTCACCTTCCTGGAACCCTTGAAGGAAGGGCAGCAGCTCCGGAGATGCTGGGACCCTGCATGTGATCTCCAGGGTAACTCCTTAACTGAAACCACTGAATGCTCCCTTCACACAGCGGAACTGAGTTTATGAGGCTTTCCATTTCAAGGAGGATGCAGCCATTGACCTTGTTAACTCACTGGAAGGTGGAGAGTCTCTGTTAGCTGAATCAAGGTTGAAAGAGAACAGCCACAGCTGGTGGAGGTAGAGAAGGACGGGACTGAGCTTAGGGTGTGTTACGAAACTGGCGTTTCTGGACGCAAGCAGCCTCTGAGAGGCAATGGGGAATCAGAGCTGGGCAGCAAAGCGCAGCTCGCGCCTGCAGCACCAAATTTCCAGTGAAATGAAGACTCAGAGTCAGAACAGGCCGTGGAGACCGTGTGGCCATGCTGTCTCGTCAGCGTACCTGAAGAAGATGAGCTACACCATGGCACTCAGGAGCCCTCCTCAGCTCCCAGGAGCCCTCCTCAGCTCCCAGGACTCTCCTGCGTGGGGACAGAGTGTCACTACTCCCACCCACTCCCCAGGGGACATGTCTCGGGTCTCATTTCCGTTAAACTCACCTCCACCTAACTCCACCCCCGGCTCTGGGCTATTGCTTTGAGCTGTCAATTTTGTATTAGATATATAATTAAGGTTTTGTCAACGAAACAAGTCAAACTCTGTAAAATATTTGAAGAGATTTATTCTGAGCTAAATGTGATTGCCCATGGCCCGTGACACAGCCCTCAGGAGGTCCTGAGAACACGTGCCCAAGGTGGTCGGGGCGCAGCTTAGTTTTATAGATTTTAGAGAGACATGAGACTTCAATCAAATATATTTAAGAAATACATTGGTTCAAGAAAGGCGGGACAATAAATCGATACAAATTGATTCTCATTTTGAATCCATATGTATACACTGCCTTTGTATTAAGAAGCTAATTGGTATATTGAAGGGAGGCTTCCAGGTTATAGGTAAATTAAAAATTTTTCTGGTTGACAATTGGTTGAGTTTATCTAAAGACCTGGGTTCAATAGGAAGGAACGTCTGGGTTAAGAAAAGTTCTTGTGGAAACCAAAGTTCTGATTGTGCAGAGGAAGCCTTCAGGTAACAGGCTTCAGAAAGAATAGATTGTAAATGTCTCTTATCAGACTTAAGGTCTGTTTGATGTTAATGCCAGAGAGGTATCATGAGTCCTCTCCGGCCCCCACTTCCCATCATGGCCTGAACCAGTCTTTCAGGTTAAATTTTAAGAGCACCCTGGCAGAGGAGGAAGTCCATTCAGATGGTTGCATGGCGTGGTGCGGTGGGGCGGGGCTTGGAATTTTATTTTTGGTTTACAGTTTATTAAATCTGTGTTAATGCATTGAATTCAGGCCATAAAAATTTCTTTAAGACCGGGCACGGTGGCTCACGCCTGTAATCCCAGCACTTTGGGAGGCCAGGGTGGACAGATCACGAGGTCAGGAGATCGAGACCATCCTGGCTAACACGATGAAACCCCATCTCTACTAAAAATACAAAAAATTAGCCGGGTGTGGTAGTGGGCGCCTGTAGTTCCAGCTACTTGGGAGGCTGAGGCAGGAGAATGGCGTGAACCTGGGAGGCGGAGCTTGCAGTAAACCGAGATCTCGCCACTGCACTCCAGCCTGGGCGACAGAGTGAGACTCCGTCTCAAGAAAAAAAAGAAAAAAAAAATTTCTTTAAAATTGGGGTTAATGTGCCACTTTCTCTTAGGTAAAGATGTAGCTATTTTGGAGAAATTTGAATGAATGCTCAGAACAGGTGAATCAGAGTGCAGCGTCTTAAGGCTTACCTTCAGTTGCAATACAAGGCACCGACTTTTAAAATTTTTGATAGTTTAAAAGTTATCTGTAATCAAAAATATTTTGGCACCAAACATGTTCCTTTCTTGTAACCTGTATTCTATGTTCAAAAAATCGTTGAATTCACATCCCCCAGAATAGAAACTCCATGAGAAGAACATTGCAGTTCTTATTGAGAGACATCTTCTAGGCTCCTAAAATAGTGACTGATACATAAACATCACTCGAGGAATATTGTTGGATGCGTAAACATACTGGGCCCATGGCACATGCATGCATACCACACACAGTGTGTTGTCTGCTCCATTAATACTTCCATTACTGGTATGCTGGGATGGTGTAAAGAGTGAACACAACCTGCCCAACACACTTTGTATAGATTTTTCTGGAATATAAGTGGCTCTTTGACTAATTCTAAAGTTTATTCTAAAAGAAATGTAGCTATAAAGTTGCTTCTCATATATAATCAAGTGAAAAGACTAGAACACACAGTAGGATCTAAGGTATGGTCGTAAATTGCTTTAAAAACATATCGACACACACTCCTAGAAGAACGTTGGAAGAATATGCACCCAAGTGTTGGCAGTCAAGATTTTCCCCTCATTCTGTATTTTTGTATTTATATTTTCTCATTTTGAATCAATACGATGCACTGCCTTTGTATTAAGAAGCTAATGGGTACTTTTTTCCTGGGGAGTGTGTTTGGTTTTAGAGCAGGAGTCATCACCTGCCAGGCGTCCGACTCCCCTGCGCTGCCTGCTGCTGCTTCCCATCACACCCAGGGCCTGAGGGAGGAAGTGGGCTCCCGCAGCATGGTCAGGGCAGTGAGATGAGGCAGAAGCGGCACTGAGGGGATTCCCTGAGGGGCTTGGGGAGGGTCTCCATGCATCCCGCCAAAGGTTGGCGCCTCCTGGGGTCTCGTCTGACCTCCCAGCACCAGGGATGGGGTGCCCCTGCTGGGACCTTGGAGTCTGGGTTCCCTGACGGCTTGCTCTATGTAGCTCAAGGCTCCCCCATTCCATTACTTTGAAAGGGAAAGGAGAGGCAATAAGGACAGAGGGAAGGAGGAGGGAGGGAGGAGGCAGGCGGGAGCTGAAACAACCTCCGGCAGCACATCTGTGGGTGCCAGGCCTCCGAATGCAGCTCTGAGTAAGACGAACTCCCAGCCTTCATGGAGGAGCAGATACCAACTGGCAATTTGCATGATTGATTATTTAGCCACAACTGTGATGAGTGCAACTGAGGACAGGCACAGGGCCTAAGGCGGTACCCGAGAAGATGCCAGGCCAGGGCTGGGACCGGGCTGAGATCCGAGATTGGGAGGTCCAAGTGTGTCCTGAGTTGCTTATCTCTGCCTGCAGGAGTGTCTGTGAGAAAGAAAAAGGAACTGCAGGTTCCCTCCGTGAACTCCCATAGCCCTGCCCAGTGAGGACAGCCAGGCCTGGCCAACAGCCGGGCCAGCGCGTCTGCCCCCTGGAGCTCTCTCTTCCCTTCAAGCGGGGGCTGGCGGTGGGGAGGTCACAGGCCGGAGCACGAAGTCCTGGCTGCACAAGAGGCTTCCCTGAGGGAGGAAGCTGCTCCCTTCCACAAAGGTCTCTCCAAAGGACCTTCCTAATTTGCTGCTGGCGGAGAGACAAACAACACAGTGGCCATGCCAACTGGGGAGAGAGGCCAAATGGAAACCACAGGCCACACTGCAAGGTGGTGGGGAAGAGGGCTTTGGCTTGCTTGTCCTTATACGTGGTGAAAACTAGAGCGGCAACTTTCATCAGGCCAAAGCGGGATGAAAAGGTCAGAGGGAGCATGGCACAGGACAGCACCTGACTGCCAGGAGATGAGCAATGAAGCCAGGATGCAAGAGGATGTGCATGCAGCGGCATTTGGGATGCGGAGAGAAGACACAAGCCTGGGAAGCGCAAAGGGTTCCGGCCTCATCCATCACATCACCAAGTTCCTGTTTTACCCTTGATTCTAAGCAGCAGCTAAATGAGCAGATTAAACACTTAGAAATGCCGCATTGTGGAGTGTGGAGGCCCAACGGCCAGCGAGGAGGCTATAAACAGAGTCAGTGAGAGACAAGGAGAAAACAGTTCTCTAGGAGGCGTCCTTCTCTTTTGCTTTGACGGTTGTGATACAAGCAGGCAGGAAGGATCCATAAGTGAAAGGCATACGTGAAATACAATTTTCAGTTTCCTTCTTTCACAACTGGGTAAAAATAATCATTCACCAAGACAGAGAACAGACAGGAGGAGGAGTCTACATAGGAATATGGTCATTATTGAAAACCGAGGCAAGGGAGTGTCAGTCGAGCTCCAAAGCCCAGACACACATGGGAGCACTGCTAGGAAAAACAGCAAAGTTGTTGAAGACCTAGCATCTACCTTGGCCCCACAACAGACACAGGAACAGCTCTGCCTCCTCGAGTTCTTCAGACTCAGACTGCAGTGCTCTTTGGAAGGAACTTTAGGTAAATACAGAACCAACAAGTCCATCGTCTACGTGAGTAGCTGTGGCTATGGGGCAGAAGATGGTCATTGATGGTGAGAGAGGGAACAGGTTGGTGGCAGGAAGGATCACAAAATGAGGCCTAGACCAATGTCCACATCATGGGATGCTGAGGTGGCCTCTCAGGCAACATCAGATGCAAAACAGATACCAGAATATTCACCCAGGTTGGATTCCTTAGGCCCCTCGTTCTGAAAGCAAAAGTGCTCAGATTCAGTCATGAGAGGGAATGTGAGGACACACTTGTGAGGACCAGGCACCTCACATGTTCAGAAGGTCGGAAAATAGCCTCTGAAAGGTGAATCCTGTGCTTGGCTTGCTGAAGGGGTCCCTGGCAAAGCACAGCCCCAGCTGTGACCTTGTTGTAACAAGCCAGTGCCTAGTGGGCTCTCTGAGCTTATGCGGTCTGCTAACAAATGAACTAGAAACTTTGTAAGTACAGTATCGATTATGACTAAAGATAAAGTAGATTTAATTTCACTGGCAATCTGAAAAGAGTATCTTTAAGAAAAGCTAAGTGACCTATGAATTAGAAGAGAATAAGAAAGAATAAGTAGATAATCCCAGATCAGCTTTCCTTGACCTTCATAACTGCAAAAGATTCCTTTTTTTTGCCTTGAGATATTCCACTTATATGAATAAAGTGAAATAGTATTGTTCCTTTAGAAAATAATTTTGACAGGTCTTACTAATTATTGAGATAATCACTTGTTTGCTGTCCAGAGAACAAAAGCCTGCATTTCAGAAAGGCCAATATTGTTTTTATTTGCCTTATACTTTCAGTGGGTAGGCTTAGGTTTATTTCAGACTTAGGTTTTCTTGCAATGCAGGTATTATGTAGGCTATATGCCTGCCCATGCATTCATGTTGATTTAAGTGTATAAAATGCTTGGACACATGGAATCATGGATCCTAGAGAAGAAGCTATCTAAAGAGCTTATTGTGTCAGTCAGGATGGGCTAAGTTATGCTGTGCTAACAAACAATTCCAAGATCTTAAAGAACAAAAATAAATAGGCTTATTTTGTGCTTCTGCTGCACTTTCAATGCCAGTCAGTAGCAGTTCTTCTGCATATTGTTCAGTAGTTCAGGCTGAGGAAGTTTTAACTGGAAAATTGCTGGTTGTTACAACAGAAGGAAAGTAAAAACATGGGAAACCATGTGTTCGCTCTCAAAGCTTCTACCCACATGTGTGACACATTCCTTTTGCTCACATTTTATTAGCCAAACTCAGTCATGAAGCCATGCATGCAGGGAACAAAGGTGGAAATGTGTAATGCGCCCATCAGGATGCACACCAAAGTCTTGGACACAACAGTGGTCTTGCACCCTGCTTTGAGACAAGGTCTACAAATGATCCTTGTATACCCTTCTTCCCAATGACTCTCATGTGAGCCTTTCCTAGATGCAGTCTTCAGCAAGAGGACTCTCAGCCTTCCACGTAATGGAAATACAATCAGCAGTTGAAAGCACAGAATTAACTCCACTGGTGTAAAAGCTAGTGCCTTGCTTCTGTCCCAGAGTCACCAGGATGTCCACCAGGGAAATGAGTCAAGTTGACTCTGCAGTGAAGAGGCTGCATCAGCAACAGCCCTGTGTCATCCACGGTGATTACATTATCCATATCCATGGTGATGGACCTAAAATATCCAATGATCACACACAGGACACAATGACACACTGTAGATCATGACCTGCCTAGGCCACAATTTGCACTAGGGATCAACGACCTAGAACTACATCAGTGAAATCTGTTGAACAATGAGAGAAGAGATTCTCTTACTTCAGTAATTGAGAAGAAAAATGAATTCTCCTACCTCAGTAACTGTGGAAAAAGACTGATTTACCTCAGTGCCTGTGAAGAAGAATAGATTTTCCTACTTTAGTAACTGTGGAGAAAAATGTATTCCTCTATCTCAGGGACTATGGAGAAGAACAGAATCTCCTACAGAGAAGAGTGGATTTTCCTACCAAGGTAACTGTGGATAAAGAGGGATTCTCCTACCTTGGTAACTGTAGAGAAGAAGACATTCTCTAAACTCAGTAACTGTGGAGAAAGATTCTTCTACCTCAATAACTGGAAAAAATGAATTTTCCTATTTCAGTGACTGTGGAGAAGGTAAAGAAACTCTTACTTCAGTAAATAGAGGGGAACAGATTCTTCTACTTCGATAACTGTGGATAAAGAGAGATTTTCCTCCTCAGTAACTGTGGAGAATAGATTCTCCAATGAGAGGAACTGTGGGAAAGAAGGATTCTTCCACATCAGTAGTTGTGGAGGAGAGATTCTCCTACATTATAACTGTGGATAAAAAATGAATTCTCATTCAGAAACTGTTGAGATGCATGTATTCTCCTACTTCAGTAACTGGAAAAGATTTGATTCACTTACCTCCTCAATTGTGAAAAAATGATAAATTCTACTGTCTTTGGAGGAAGAAAAGATCTCCTGCCTCAGTACCTGTGAAGAATATTGGATTCTTCTACCCCAGTAACTGTGGAGAATAACCAATTTCCCTATATCTGTAATTGTGGACATGGAGAGATTGCACTACCTACACGTGGAGAAGAATGGCTTCCCCTACCTCCATAACTAAGAAGAATAGATTCTGCTACTTTTGTATCTGTGGAGGATGAAAGGTTTTTTTTACCTCAGTACCCATGGAGAAGAATGAATTCTCTTACCTCACTAATTGTAGAGAAAGAGAGACTTTCCTATCCTATCTCAGTAACAGTGGACAATAATGGATTTTTTTAAACCTCAACAACTATGGGAAGAAGAGATCTCCTTTAATAACTGTAGAAAAGAATGAATTCACCAACCTTAGTAACTGCAGAGAAGAGATTCTCCTACCTTAGTAACTATCATGAAGATTTTATTATTCTACCTCAGGAATTGTGGAGAAGGATACATTCTGATACTTCAGTAACTACAGAGAAGGAGAGGATCTTCTCCCTCAATAACTGTTAAGAATGGATCCTACCTTAGTAACTGTGAAGAAGAATGGACTCTCTTACCTCAGTAACTATGAAGAAGAATGATTCTTTTATCTCAGTAAATATAGGGAAGAACAAACTCCATAACTTCAGTAAAAAGAAGAGAGATTCTTCTATCTCAGTACAGGTGGAGAAGAATGGATTCTTCTAATTCAGAACTGTGAAGAAGAGATTATCCTCTTGTAGTAACTGTGGAGGAAAATGGATTCTCCTCCTTCGTGACTTTGCAGAAGGAGAGATTCTTTTATCACAGTAACTGTTGAGAAGAATGAATTCTCCCTCTTCAATACATGTGGAGAAGAATAAATTCTCCTACCTGAGTAACTGGAGAAGGAAGGACTTACTTTAAAACTCAGTAACTGGGAAGGAGAGAGCTCCTTCAGTAACTATGTAGATGAGTGAATTTTCCTAATTAGTAACTGTGTGAAAAAAGATATTCTCCTACCTCAGTAACTGTAGTGAATAATTTATTTCTCTATCTCAGTAACTGTGGAGAAGAATAGATTCTCCTGTCTTAATAACTCTGGAAATGGATGGATTCTCTTCCTTCAGTAATTGTGAAAATGAATTCTCCTACGTTGGTTATTGTGAAGAGGATAAAGGCTGCTACCTCAGTAACAATGAAAGAAGATAGATTCTCTTACCTCAGTAACTGTAGAGAAAAACGGAATCTCCAAGCTCACTAATTGTAGAAAAGGAAAGATTCTCCTCACTCAGTAACTGTGCAGAAAAATATTATCTTCCCTTAACTGTTGGGAAAAAGAGGATTCTCCTACCACAGCAAGGGAGCAGAAGAGATTTTCCTACCTCAGTAATTGCAGGGAAGAATTATCCTACCACAACAACTACAATGAAGAGTAAATTCTCCTACTTGAGTAACTGTGGAGAAGAATGGATTTTTTTAACTTCAGAAACTGAAGAATGAATTCCCCTAATCAGTAAATGCATGAAAGAGGAGATTCTCCTACCTCAATAACTGTGGTAGAGAATTTATTTTCCTATGTCAGTAACTATGGAGAAGAATGGCTTCTTTTACCTTCTTGGTAGATGTAGAGAAGCATAAATTCTCCTAGCTGAGTAACTGTGGAGACTGAGGAGGAAGAACATTCCTCTACATTGGTACCCATAAACAATAATGGATTTTACCAACTCACAACTGTGCAAATGGACAGATTCTTCTATTTCAGCTACTGTGGAAAAAAATATATTCTTCTTTAGTACATGTGGAGAGGAATGGGTTCTCCTATCTCAGCAACTGTGAAGAAAAGATTCTTCTACCCAAGTAATTGTCAAAAAGAATGGATTCTTCTTCCTCAGTAACTTTGGAGAAAGATCTATTCTCTAACCTAGTAACTGTGGAGAAGGGGAGATTCTCCTACCACGGCAACTGGAGAAAGAAAGGTTCTTTTGTCTCAGTAAATGTAAGGAGGAATGGATTCTTCTACCTCAGTAACTGTGGATAAAAAGAGATTCTCCTACCTCAGTAATTGTAGAGAAAAGTGATTCTCCTTCCTCAGTAACTGGGGAATAAAAGCTTTTCTTCCTTAGTAACTGTGGAAAAGGAGAGAGTCTCCCGCCTCAGTATCTGTGGAGAAGAATAGATTCTACTTTGTTAACTGTGGAGGACAGTGCTGCTACCTGAGTAACTGTGGAAGAGAGATTCTCCTACCTCAGTAACTGTGGAGGAGAGATTTTCCTACCACAGTAACTTTGGAGAAGGAGAAATTCTCCTTCTTTAGTAATTGGAGAAATAGAGCTCTTCTTCCCTCAGTAACAGTGGAGAAGAATGTATTCTACCTCATTAAGCTTAGAGAAGGAGACATTCCCCTTCCTCTCTGGTGAGAATAAATCTGGGCTCCTGGTCAGAGTAGTATCAGTGTAGTCATTGCCAAGGCTTCTTGTTTGTGTGCCTGTGAACTTGGGAATGTACTGAAATGAGACATGGTGGGCTGGATTGAGAAAGACGGGCCAGGGGGGCTTTGGCTCTTGTGAAGCTTCTCCACCAGTGAAAGGCACAGCTTGGCATCTCCTTGTTCACAAAATGGTGTGGAAGATTATTAGAACTGAGAGCCCCAGTGAAAAGAGAAACTCTTCACATCCCCTGTAAAAGCTGTTGGTGAGAGGCCACTGAGGGAAGTTGGGGGATATCAGTGCCCTCTCTTCCCTACCAAGGGAGTGCACCTTCTGGACATCTGGAGAAGAATCACAATAATACTTTAAAAATCATAGGACCAAAATCGAAAATCAAACCCTGACAGAAAATATGACAAGGCAGAATTGTAGCTAATTGTGGATAAGATAGTCTGCGTTTGAATTATGGCTCTAGCACTTACCAACTGTGTGGCCTTGAGCAAGTTAGTCGACTTCTCTGCGGTTTCAGTTTTCTCATTTGTAAAATTGGGATGACAAAATGACTTGTGTGGTTAGCCTCCTGTGAGAAATAAATAAGATAATACCTGCGACGCACTCAGAACAATGCATGGCACAAAGCAAACGTGCAGTCGGCATTCGCTGCAAACAATTTCTTGTCCTGAAAAAAATGTTGATTAGACCATGGTGAGCCAAGAGGTGAAGGCCATTTTCCTTAAAAAGTCCCACTGGAGGCCTGACCTTGGTTTCTGCAAACTGAGCAGCTGAAAAAGCAGAACTGAAGGTTTGTTCTGCCACTGTTCTGTAACAAAGCTTATTGCTGAGAATGGAAGTTTAAGAGAACAACTTTGCCAAAAAGAAATTTCATCACTCCTTGAAATGGCAACCCTAATTCGGGGTTTTTAGGAAATTCCCTCAGAGACCCAGTGCTCTATTTTCCTCAGATTACCCCCATTTAGCTATTTGTGCTGTACACCATATAAATTGTCATGGCTAAGTCCAACATATCATGACTCATAGACTGCGTCTTTGTTTTCCTAAAGAATGAAGAGTCCAAGAGGAATAGAAAGGCGTTTTTTCATCCACAATGTTTTTTGTTTTTGTTTTTTTTTTTTCATTTGAGATCCCCCATGTGGTTTTGGGTGCAGGTTATGGAAACAAAGGTGTAGGTCATTACCTCCAGGGTCTCATAGGCTGGTGGGAAGGCAGGCCAGGGAACCTGCCTGTAGCAATTGATCCCTGGTATATTCACAGGCTTTGGGTCCAATGTAAACGAAGGGTGGGAGCCCAGGGACTCAGAACCCGGAACACAGGGAGGCGAATCCGGAGGGTGAGAGAATGGAGGGCAGGGCTTCCAGGAGGGAACAGCCCAGGCCAGGCAAATGGTGAGAGGCCTCTCACATTTGGGAACTGTGAGAGATTCCATGTGGCTGAGAGGTGGCTTCGTGGGGAAGACGTGAGGGCGAGCGGAACAGGGTGGAGGCAGATCACAGAGGGCTCTGTGTAACTTACGCAAGACCCGAGCACCATGCGGAGCCGTCAAGGGAAATTCAGGTTGAGCAGAGATACAATTGGGTTTGGAATATCTCTCTACAGCAGCAGTAAAATACCATGCAGGTGACAAGACTGGGAGCCGGGAGAGGAGGCAGGAGGGTGTGGGTGGTTCAGACCAGGGATGGACAGTGGGGCCGAAGGGAGGAGACATTGGAGTGGCACCATGTGGACAGGGGCAGGTCTTGGGAACACATAAAACTGAAAGGAGATGTGGAAACATCCAGGCCCACAATCTAGGGGTCCAGGGGCTGTGGCCACTGGAGTGCCATTCAAAGACTTCTCCCAAGCCCACCCCAGGTGAAGCCCCTCCCCTGCCTGTGCTGGCTTGGTCCTGGGAGCCAGGGCCCCTCCCTCATCGCAGCTGCTAAGCTGGACCATCCAAGAAGTAAAGCAGCACCCGCCTACCATGGCCCACGCCTGAGTTTCCCGGCCTGAGCCTTCATTCTCAAAGCTGTTTCTTGTTTCAAGGCCATTTCCTCATGGTCCTCCCCTGCCTGCGATGCTCAGCCCTGAATTCTTCACCAGACTCTTAACAGTGAGTGATTCGCTCCTCTGTAAACATCTCCTCTGTGAAAGGCCTTGCCCAATCTCCAAAACTAAATTAAGTCCTCCTGTTACAATACCCTATACTTCGCCTCACAACATTTATGGCAACGTGCAATTATATATTTCTGTGTGTGGCTGTTTGTTTTATATTTAGCTTCCTTCATAGACCATGATCTCCGTGGGGACAGGGCCCTTGTGCCCCCACGCCCAGGGCGGGCTCTACACCGACGCCTAGAAAACACACGTGCAAAGGCAAAGGCATGAAGTCAGCGAACAAGAGAAGGCTGGATTGGCTCCAGGTTTCCGGTGGTTGACAGTGCCCAGTGTCATTCACCAAATGTGGGATACGCCGGGGGAAAACACACTGTGAGAAGGAGAGAGGAGCTGTGGATCTGCTTCAGAGCTGTCTGGGCCAGGCCCCTCATTCCAACTGACAGGGACTCGCCCGTCCAGATTCAACGTCTCCTGTGAGTCGCCAAGCGTACAGGGATCACAGGAGCCTTGGGCTCACGAAGTGTGTGGCCCCCCTGTGCAGATGAAGGACCAATGGCCAAGGGAGCAAGAGAACCCTGAGCCTTCTGTAAGGCAAACCCACTCAGCGCTGTTTCCCACTGGGTTCTCCTGTGGAGAAGCCCCTCAGACCAGGAATATGGGGCAAGAGCTTCGAATTCTTTCTCCTGGACCAGCGGTCACCCAAACAGCTATCATTAGTCAGCAGAGACTTTTGGTCCACAGGAGGCGGATGACGCACTTGGTCCTAACAGGAAGTTTCCTGGATCCGTTTGGTTTGCTGCTGTTGGGAGACCAGGCAGCCGCCTTCTTATAGCTGTGTTGTTCTCACTCACGTGGTCTCCAGCAGCACCGCCATCCCACAGTTTCCTGACCCTAAAGTGTCTGAGGCCCCCACTGCCTCTGGCCAAAGCACATCACCTGCAGTTCACTCCCAACTGCCCCTCACCACTTATGGAGCTCCCGCCAAAGCAGCTTCCACGTGCTGAGGACGGCAACCTGCACAGTTCACTGAGGGGTGCTCAGTTGCCCTCCCAGGGTTGGGGCAGCTTGTTGAGTGCAGATAGTGAGACGGAGTAGGAGGCTGAGGGGCAGGAGGTTTGCCACCTGCAAATCACAGGTGGATTTCTGCCGTTAATGACAATGCTCTGTGCTGATGAAGGCCTAGTCTGTCACAGTTAGTAATTCTATAATAACACATTACATTTTCATAGCATTTGTACATTTTCCAAGTATTTTCATGTTCATTACTCTTTAATAATAGCTACAACTTTTTTTTTGACCTGAAGTACACTCCTGTGCTGCCCACTGACATTTATTAACTCATCATATCCTACGCATTTATTCTCCACTCACAGGCGAGAAAGCTGAGGCCTGAAGATGTCACCTACACTGATGGAGGTCAGTTAATTCAGGTCTGTCCGACCCAGAACCCACACCCTAAATCACTGCAGGCCACTGCCTTCTCCCCAAAGTGCCCTGTAGGAAGATTAAATAAAAACTCGCCTTCTCCCAGTTGAGCCAATGGTCCCAGCAACCATAGTGATGGCACTATCAGGCAGGGCAGGTCCCCCTCTTACCGATATGGGAGCTGAGACAAGGAGCCCCTCAGAGCCCAGTCTGAAGTTTCACAGTGAAGACAGCTAAGTCACTCCCTTCCTCCCTGCCTCCCCCCTCCTTTCTTCTTACCTTTCCTCATCAACGAAGCATCCATTAGAAGCCTCCCCTATGGAAAACATTGCTCTGTGAGGATACTATGAAAGTCTCCTGGAAATCAGGAGTGGTCTGGGAATTTCCAGGGTTGTGTGTGCACACGCGCATGTGTGTTTCTGCTGATAGTACTATTAACAATACAGTAAAAAATAAAGCACTGAATCAGAATTTCTTAAAATTGTTATATATTTCAAACATTTGCACTCAGCATATTAATGTTTTTATATGTAATTCACACCATTTTATTGGCAGTGTGTCTGGAAATGGGACTAACATTTATAAGAGTATGTGCCTTTATAGAAATGCGGAAAAGCAAAATGCTGTCTCTCAATCATGTCATTATGTGACAGTAGGTAAAACTGCATGTGGAGAATGAAGTACTGAAAATAAAAAATTAAGGCCCTTCATTAGTATTAGGCCCTGGGTCAGCTTGGGCGAGACAGTCTCCACCTCACAGATTGGCGTCTGCTGGGTTTAAACTCTTCCTCCCAAAGCACACAGCCTCTTGCCTGTTGCCACCCAGTTGAGTGTCAAGTGGAAGTTCGGAGCCATTGGCTCCATCCCGGCTGCCCACAGAGGGAAAAAGTGCTGCTAAAGGGATCGTGTGTTTGGGGAGATGGGCCTGAAAGCACTCGTGGGTGTGGAGAGGACCTTGGGCTCTGTCCAAGCCCTGCTGCCTCTGGCCTGGATTGGGGGTGTGCTGCAAGGTCTGGGTGTCCAGGGCAATCGACTCTGGACAGCACCGTTCAGTGTGTGCTTCCCTCACATCTGCCGGGGCTACTCAGGAACAGGAAGCTGTCCCAGGCTCTCTGGACCTCATTTTCCAAATAACAGAATAGTAACATTGCACAGGTTTGTGGGAAGATTTGTGGAAATAATTACATGTCTCTAGTGAATCTGAACTAGAATTCGCAAAGGATATATATGGGTTAGGAACCTGAGACTAGTTCTGCGTATCCTATAATGCAGCATCTGCATACCATAGTATTGGTGAGATTAACACACTTTGCGTGGAAATTGTGATCCCTCACTTCAGACATGCATGAAAGGCCCTAGATCATGCCCTGATGATGCCTGCCATGGTTTCCAGCACAGGCCCTCAACCACACAAGCTCTAAGACTGCACCAACCACGTTGACCAGAGCTTGTTCTTTCAACTATCTATATGGGCATCATCCTTACCTCCACCTCTCCACCGGCATGTCCACCTCTCCGTCTACACGTCCACCTCTCCGTCCGCGCATCCACTTCTCCGTCCGTGTGTCACCTCTCCATCCACACATCCATCTTTCCACATGTCCAGGAAACTGTTGTCCTGGGGGCCAGAAAAGTGTAGTTTGTAGCCCTCTACACTAGACTCACACTTCTGCTGTCTCCACCTTGCTAGTGTGGTGGGCCACGGTGACCCACTCTGGTTGGTCGGTCAGCACACAGTGCGGCGACCGCAGCTCCGTGGTAGACGGTGCACTGGGACCCAGCAAGGCTGGCCGTCCCTCTGGCGGGGTGGTCAGAGCCGCTTCCTGGAAGGCGGATTTCAGCCGAAGTGCTAATGTCGCCAGGACTTCCTGGCCGCCGACCTGCAGAAGGAGCTCCCCAAACAGTGCAGGCCACGGGGCTTTAATGCTGCTCCTCCTTCTGCGTCCCATTTTACAAAATAACATTAATATTAGGTTGATCACAGTTAATTGTTGTTTTGTAGATTGAAAGCATTTGGAGATTGACAATTTAATAAAGTGTAATAATATTGTTCCAGCTAAGCATAAAAACTTAAAAATTTATAAAGCGCCTTCTAAAACAGTCACTTTGCTTCAAACATGTCAATCCTCAAACCGGCCACGTGACTAAGTTAGGGCAGGTATTTTTCTCCCGGCCTCAGGTGAGGAAACTGCCTGCGCCAGGTTCTCTGGGCCGCGCGGAGCCGGGGCTGACACAGCTGCGGGGCTGGGGTTTCCGATCCCAGCGCACAGCGTCTCCCGCTGACTCCTGCGGGTGTGAGGCTCCCGGGATGCCCCTCCCTGAAGTGGGTCGGGACCCGCATCGGGATCCGGGCAGCCAGGCCTCGCAAAAGGCCCTGGGCCCGGGTCTGCTGCTCCGGCCTGACCCGTCAGAACCGCCCGAGGCTAGCGCGCCGCAGCCGGCGCTCCCGCCGCCCTCTGTCTGGAGCTGCCGGGCCGCTCCGCCCCGCACGTGGATCCCGGCGGCCGCCCTAGGTGGGGCCTCTTGGCAGGGCCGTCTCCAGCGCCCGCCCTCCCGTGCGTCCCAGCTCGGTGGCGAGCGGCGTTTCCCGCCTTTGTCTTCCACCCCCTCCCAGCTCTGCCGTGGGAGGTGGCGCCCTTCTCCGGCTCTCCTCAGGCCGCGTTCGCGCCTCACGGGAGGTCTCGCCAGCCGGGCAATGCTCGGCGCCGCTTCCCGCGCGGGCTGAGGAAAGATGGCGCAGAGGCGCTGGGAACCCACGGGCTTCTGAGGAGCGCAGCGGGCACGACGACGGAGCGGAGTCCTGAGGCCACAGCTGAGGAAAGGGTCAAGCTCAGGCGCCCAGGCGGTGGCCGAGGGGGCCCCGGGTGGGGCGGAGGCGCATCCTGGGAGGCGCTCGGGGAGGGTGCTGTGGAGGCCGCCCCAGGCCGCAGGAAACAGGCGGGCGCGTCCTTCCCGCCTCAGCTACAGGCCTGTGGGGCCGCCTTCCCGCCGCCGCAGCCGCCTGGGCTGTGTGGTTCCATCTTGCAGATGGGATCAGATGGCCCTGGAGGTGGGGTCCCCCGGGTGTGCGCCCCAGATGTGCAAGCGCCTCCCCACGCCCCATCAATAAGGGTCACAGCCCCCTCCCCAGACCTGGCGGGGCCTCCCAGCCCTTCACGCAGCGCTGACGGGGCCTCTGCCCACCGGCCACCCTGGTCTCAAGACGGAGCCCACGTCTCCTGCTTGGGCTGGATGAGTGACCCTTCCCTGCGGCCATGAACAGGGAGCTTTAAACGTGTTGAGCCTGGACCCTGCCCAGCCCGGCTGAACCCCACTCTGTAGGAGGCACAGGCATCAGACGCCGGGGACGTCATGGTGGAGGAGACTACCCGTGAGCCCGGTGACGTCACGGTGCAGAAGACCACCCGCGAGGCTGGTGACGTCACAGTGCAGGAGACCACCCGCGAACCTGGTGACGTCACGGTGGGGGAGCCCACCCCGAGCCCTGTGACGTCACGGTGGAGGAGACCACCCTGAGCCCGGTGACGTCATGGGTGGAGGAGACCGCCCCGAGCCTGGTGACATCATGGTGGAGGAGACCGCCCCTGAGCCCGGGTGCCCCTGACCCCAGGCACTGGATGGGATCCCCGGGGGCCATGTTTTAAAATCAGTTTATTTGCTGTCTCATCTATAAATTATTTTTTAATTGCAATAAGACCGCCTACTCAAAAAGAGTTCTGGAGACAGATGATGGTGGTGTCTGCATGTAGGAATGTGTTTAATGCCACTGAACTGAACACTTAAAAATGGTTAAGACGGCACACTTTTTGTTACCTGTATTTACCACAATAAAAAATTGGGAGAAAAAGTAAACACTGACCTTTCAAACACACTAGCTGGTCCTGAGGATGTGCGTTTTGTGTTAGTGAGGCATAAAGGAACCTCAGAGCGTTGGCCAAAAGATGTGGCCATTAATAAACTATGATTTGGGGTAAATGTCTGAGCCTCATTTTTTCAACTGTATAAGGGAGATTAAAAATAACATAGTCCTCTGTGATGTGGGAGCAAATAACAAATGTTTG
Organism: Pan troglodytes; assembly: GCF_028858775.2. NCBI lineage: Eukaryota > Metazoa > Chordata > Mammalia > Primates > Hominidae > Pan > Pan troglodytes. The sequence goes on from NC_072403.2 coordinate 182,111,177, forward strand.
CTTTGGTAACTGCAAATTGTGAATAAATGTCACTGTATAGTTAAAAAACAACAGCAGCTCATCTGGTCAGCACAGCACCGCCAGCCTCCCTCATGGCAGAAACCTAACTCTGGTGTAGCGTCAGCACTGAACAACAGATGGAACATTAGCCCAGGACACACAGCGGATCCTGAAGACAGGCATTTGCTCGTGGGTTGAATTTGGAGAAGCACAACACACTCAGAAGGTAACTGTTCCTGATCTTCAAGGTCGTCCATTAATAAGTGTTCAAAGTTGGTTTGTTCTCCAGTTTTCGACGTATCTGTGTGTACAGTGAAGTGTCAAGAACTCCAGGCTCCACTGATTGGAGACCACTTGTCCTCTGTACAAATACTTAGCCTGGCAGCAGAGCGAAGAAGAGACTGCAGGGCATGTTTGTTCTCTGCAGACGCTGGCACCACCCACGAAAGGCAAACAACTGTGTCTGTGGAGCTGGATCCCCTCTGGTCACAGGGAACAGCCAGACTTCCTGGGACAGGGGTCAGCAGGCGGGAGACAGGCAGGGGCAGCCAGTGAGGAAGGAACCAGGACGAGGTCCCAGGAGACGCCCGGGAGGAGACAGCCCAAGCGGAGGAGAGGCCTGGAAGCAGGCGGGCGCCCTGAGCCTTCATGTCCCCTTTGCTGGTAAGCAGCATCTGCCTACGACCTCCTAACCTCGCATTCAAGAGTCCACTGAGCACGGGCATGGGGAGGGAGCATGTGGACGGCCTCTAACCTGTGCGCCAGCAAGTGACGACGGTGCCACCAAATGGGAGGCGTGGGCTGTGGGTCTCCCCTTCTCACTGGGCATGGGTGTGGGGAGGGAGCATGTTGATGGGCCTCTAACCCACATGCCAGCAAATGACGACGATGCCACCGTGGGCTGTGGGTCTTCCCTTCTGAACCTGCATATGCAGCGGCACCTGCTTCAGGGCATCTACAAGCCGCCCCTGGCCCCAGCACCACGACACCTCTGCCCCTAAGGAGCTGCGAGTCCCTGGCCCCCAGGCTTGCCTGGGCCACAGGTTTCTCATGGGAATGGGGATCTTCATAGCACCTCACAGGCCTGCTGTCCTAGGGGCCACTGAGACCATCGCTGCAAGGCTGCGAGGTGCACCACCCGGCTCAGTTCTGCTGTGTGGTGGTGATAAGATGACATCTGGGGTTTTGTTTTTGCTTCTCTGACTTCCCATCCTTTCAGGCTGGAGGCCCCTGACCCTGCTGGCGTGGCCAGGGGGTTGGGGAGGGAGTGCAGGGAGCTAACCCAGCTGACCAGCTCAGACTGGGAAGCCTCAGGTGGGTAGGGCAGGCTCGGGGCTGGGGAGGCTCTGCCTTTGACCAGGAGGCCTGTGGCAGAGATGCCTCAGGGGTAGGGTTTCCTGGCTGTTTATTTCTAGGATAGGACCGATGCCAGTGTCCCTTTTAGAAAAGCTGGAAGAAGCATTCCTGGGTGAAAGTCTGGACAACAGTACCTGCCTGGGCAGCCCGGGCTCTGCCCCCGCTTCAGCACCCGGGGGGCCCTGAGTGCCTGGCTGCTGAGTCACCTCTGTAGAGCCAAATTCCACAGACGCGCACCTGGCGCCAAATACCTGGCTCCTGGACCTGCCTGTTCAGGCGCTGTGCCCAGGTTTCTACGTGCCTGGAGGGCGGGAGGCCTGCTGGGCGTGCACGCGATCTCATCAGCACACTTAATATACATGTACCCACACCCTGCAGGCGCGTGGACAGGCGGGTCATGGCCTGGTAGCAAGAGCACACCTGGAGATTCTGTGGTGCCTTGACTTTCCAAAGCACTCTCATGTGACTGTCCCACGATCACGTCTTCCATCCCTGCCCTCTCAGCCAGGCTCCAGGCCGGGCTCTTCACTTGCATTGGTGGTGGCCCCTCTGCAAACTCAGTGCTAGACAAGACAGATTATTGTATTTTGTCCTTGGAGGAACTGAGGCTCAGAGAGTGTGATCTACACACCCAGGCCACACAGCTGAGGTGTGTCACGCAGGCATGAGTGTTCTGACCCTGGGACCAGCCACACCCTCCACCACTCTGGGCTCTTCAGGCGAGCTCCTTAATCCCAGCCAGGCCTCTATACAAAGGTCTTAACTATCTAGGCAAATATTTTAAGAAATGGGTGGATATATCTGCTTTAGGAAGCCCGTCCATGAATATCCATGCCTGTCCTAGCAGGTAAATTGAAGGACGTCTTTCCTTTGAAGAAAGGCTTTTCTTTGAAGAAGCCTTGCTATAAAGTAGAGGTGAACTTCTCGGCCACGTGCAGGAAGGATGGCTTACATCAAAGCACATTTCACAGTTTAACCAAGAACTCTCATGTCTGTTAGCCCTTGAACTTAATTTAAGATTCGATGTTGCCTTTCCTAGGAAAGATTGTACAAGTGGGTAGCTTACATTCTGCTTACATTCCAAGCACATTACTGTTCATTATTCAGCCATAAGTGCCATTATTATAGGCCCTTGATGGAGTTACATAAGTGAAATGGGCTGAATTTCACTAAATTTCTATTTTGTACCAGGGGTTTGCCTCAATCAATACTTTTTGGACAAGACCTGGATTGAGACAGAAAGTTGATATTATACAAACTAAGGTAAGTTTGTGTTATATTTCCTTTTCAATTGGGACATTAGTTATTGGTTGTCACATGTACTCACACATAAATAAAATGTGGACTTATTAGGCCAGGAGGAAGGACAGATACGGGGGAGGAGAAGCTGTAACCAGAAGGCAGTAGAAAGCCCAGACCTCCCCCAGGGCCCTTGCTGCACTCAGTCCCTGTTGAGTCAGAGACAGGGAGAAGCCAGGGTGTAGGGGAGTTGGTGAGGGGAGCAGCCTTGGCGAGCGGGAGGTGGGGAGATGGAGATGGAGATGGAGACAGAGAGATATAGACAGAGACGGAGAGAGACAGAGATGGACAGAGACAGAGATGGGGACAGAGACACAGAGATAGAGAGACAGAGATGGCGAGAGACAGAGATGAAGAGATACAGAGATGGACAGAGACAGAGATGGAGAGAGACAGAGACGGAGAGAGAGATGGAGAGAGAGACAGACATGGAGACAGACAGAGAGAGACGGAGAGAGACAGAGATGAAGAGAGACAAAGATGGAGAGAGGCAGAGACAGAGACAGAGATGAAGAGAGACAGACGGAGAGAGACAGAGAGAGATGGAGAGAGACAGAGATGAGGCGGACAGAGAGACAGATGAAGAGAGATAGAGATGGAGAGAGACAGAGATGGAGAGAGACAGAGATGAAGAGATACAGAGAGAGATGAAGAGAGACAGAGAGAGACAAAGACAGGGATGGAGAGAGATAGAGATGGGGATAGACAGAGATGAAGAGATACAGAGACAGAGATGAAGAGAGACAGAGTGAGACAGAGATGGAGAGAGAGAGATAGATGAAGAGATACAGAGACGGACAGAAACAGAGATGGAGAGAAACAGAGATGAAGACAGATGGAGAGATACAGAGAGGTGGAGATGGAGAGAGATAGACAGGGAGAGATGAAACAGAGAGACAGGAATGGAGAGATACAGGGAGAAATGGAGACAGAGAGAGGTGGGGACAGAGCGAGCCAGCTTGTGCCACTCCAGGGCCGGGTTCTGTGTACACATGGGCACGGCATCCTGGGCCGTGCATTGCTTTCCCAGAGCGCGTGGCTGTCTGTGGGGACAGGACCAGGAAGAAGCCGCCTGGTTGCTCTCAGGCCACCTCGGAGAAGGCGGGAGGTGACTTCAAGACAGAGAGGACACCAGAGAGGCTGCTCCCAGCCAGCAGAGCCGAGCACAGGTGTGGAGCCTCGAAATGGCCTCGACTCCAAGGGGACTTTGGAGCAAGCCCAGCAGCGGAGCCAGGCAATGGGTAGGGTTTGTCCGCCAGAGAAGGGCAGAGCAGAGGCCCAGCCAGAACTTTCAACCTGAAACCCAGGCTCCCTCAGACCCTCTGATCGGCAGAAGCTCCTTTAACTGGGAATTTGTTTATATTTCAAGTGAACTGTTGCTAAACGCTGTATTTTAGGCTTAGATGAATCAAGGCCTGGCACACCTGACGATGTCAAAGGGGGCCTGGGAGCTGGAGACTTCTGTGTCCATGGGCAAAAGCAGGGTGGTGCTCAGGTGCTGGGAGGAGGTCCTGGGCCTCTGTGTCCTTGCAGCAGGAGGCTGGATGTGGAAGAGAAGGCAGCCACCTGGGCGTTCAGTGCCGCCGACAGACGGCCCCACCTCTGCCACAGCCCTTCCCGCCTGGTCCATGCCCTGCACCAACCCCAAAGTGACCTCTGTAAAACTCAGGGCCATTTTCCTGATGGAAATTCCACAATGGCCTTCAATCTTAGTCGTACAATGGAATCTCTTGTAGATATATATATTTTTAAATGCTCACACCTGGGCATCACCAGAAATTTAGGCCTCATTGGTATGGGCTGGAGTCTGGGCACTGTTAAAAGCCCCAGGTGATCCTGACACAGCCGGGTGGGGCTGGCACAGGTGGAATCCCTCCTTCATGATGTCCCGGCAGCTGCTTGAACCACCCCAAGCATCATCTCGCAAACAGCAGCGATGATAATGAAACGCCCACCTGCACCCGAGGTCCTGCAGTCCTGCAGCCGCCAAGCTGGTCCACGCCTGCAACCGAGGTCCTGCAGCCACCAAGCTGGTCCACACCTGCACCTGAGGTCCTGCAGCCGCCAAGCTGGTCCACGCCTGCACCCGAGGTCCTGCAGCCGCCAAGCTGGTCCACACCTGCACCTGAGGTCCTGCAGTCCTGCAGCCACCAAGCTGGTCCACGCCTGCACCCGAGGTCCGGCAGCCCTGCAGCCACCAAGCTGGTCCACGCCTGCACCCGAGGTCCTGCAGCCACCAAGCTGGTCCACGCCTGCACCCGAGGTCCTGCAGTCCTGTGGCCACCAAGCTGGTCCACGCCTGCACCCGAGGTCCTGCAGTCCTGTGGCCACCAAGCTGGTCCACGCCTGCACCCGAGGTCCTGCAGCCGCCAAGCTGGTCCACGCCTGCACCCGAGGTCCTGCAGCCACCAAGCTGGTCCACACCTGCACCCGAGGTCCTGCAGTCCTGCGGTCCTGTGGCCGCCAAGCTGGCCCATGCCCCTGTCACTTGCTTGAAAAACGCTTCAACACCTGGCTTCCACATCTCTTCCTGGAGCTTCCCAGAGCCTCCAGTGAGTCTGCAGCTCCCAGCTCTGCACTGCCTGAAATCACAGGGAGACGTACGTGTCAAGGTGCGAGTGCCATGCCTGTCCTCTCAGGAACAGCATTTTGAGCTCCTCACTATGGAAGCTGCTGTGGTCTCTGCTTCCACGTGGGCACAGGCCATCATGCAGCAAGATGTGAGCGAGGACCCCACTCTCAAAATGCAACACGCTTGACTGTCCAATACACACAAGGACTCATGTGCACACACAAGTGTCTATACATGTCCACACAGTACATATGCCCACACACATGGTACAGTCATACACGTGCGCACAAGTGCAATGCACACAACCATGTGTCTGCACATGTTCACATGTGAAGACGTGTTTGCATGTGTATTCACATGTGTGGACACCTGTGCACATCCCCACCACCACCACTGTCACCACTGTGTCTCTCGTGGTAGTGAGAGGGTAAGGGTAAGAATTTCTGGATCCCACATACGATATCCTAAAGCAAAATGCCCTCACGCCTCCTCCCTGAGAGAAGACGCAGCAGCCACAGGAAGTGAGCTTCTTGGACAAGGAACATCAGGCGTCCAGTGCCCCACCGGCTTCCTGGTGCCTAGTCCCCTGAAGAGGTGAGAGGTGCTGATAAAATGAGCTGCTGTGCTGATGCCTGGGGTGACTGGGGTGGAGGGATGTGGGGGCGGCAGCCCTGCTGTCCTGGAGCTGCTCCTTCTCCCCCCTGCATCACTCCTGGGCCTCTCCTGGAGGCCTGAGCCATCCTCCCCAGGGCAGCCCCAGGCTGTGCTGCCTGAGCAAACCCAGAGCCCAGCCCTCCCTCCCCCTGCAGCCTGAGGGCAGGGACCATGGCAAGCCCTTCTCCTACAGCCCCAGTGCCTCAGCAGCCTCATTTTCGGGGACGTGCCAGCTCATTTTCTGGTCTGTTTTGTGGTGTGGCAACAGCCTCGAATCACAGCAGCCTGAACAGCCCAGTAAATATTTACACAAACCTGGGGCTGGCAGGCCCTCTCCTTTGTGGGGCTGCCCTGCTGAAAGGGAGGGGAGCCAGGCCGGCTCAGTCCCAGCTCGGCGCAGATGGTGCCTGCAGCACGCAGTTCTTGCGGGGATGCAGCCGGGATGCAGCCGTGGGCTTTTGAAGCCCCCGGCAAAAGCTGGTGGCCGCTCCTGGCTGGGGTTCTGTGGTCTTGTGTCTGGAAATGTGGCCTGGGAACATCCCTGAGGTCTCCCCAGAACAGCAAGGATTGTCTTCCTTCTTATGCTCTTCATCAATGCACAGGCAGCCCTCTGAAGTCCTCAGAATGCTCCAGATCTGGACAGTCACCTCCCAGCTGGGCTCTGGTGCTCTGGAAATCAGAAACAGGTTTCTTATGTGGTTCATTTTTCTCCATTTCCAGGCATTTTTATTGTTATTCTTATTAACAAATGACATCATCACTGCCGGTCATAGTAAGTGTATAAAAGTGCATTTACGGGGCATATCCACTGAGGCGTTCCCAGGACAGAGACGGGCCAGGGAGGCCAAAGTTCTCCGCCTTCGGCAAAGGCAGCCGTGAGTCAGTCATAAGTTAGGGTGACGGGCGCCTGGCGTCACAGGAGACCTCAGACCACGGTCACAGGGAGAACTGGGCATCATCACCGGGCGCCTGGCCTGTGTGCCCCCATCCAACCAGCCCGAGCTATGAGCTCCTCATAACCAGCAGCCCGAAACCAGAGAGGACTAACATCTACACCTCCTCTACACCCAACAGGGACAGCTCACAGCGCCCAGGGCTCAATGGAGACCAGATGTTTGGGAGAGGTGGGCGAGGACATGGGGTGAGGCCTGCTGCTTCTCCAGTGAATAAGGTGGCTGGAATTAGGATTAAATTTGTAAGGGAATGTTTGGGCCAGAGGACCCACCATTTCTGCGGTCTCTATCTCCCCCAACACCCCAAATGTCCAACAAGGATACAGAGCCCAGGAAAAAGCCGGGCTCAGGGAGGAGACTCGGAGGGCAGGTCACATACCTGCTGGTGGAAAGCCAGGCAGGAACCCTGTGTGGCCATGACATCAGCACGGAAAGGCCCCTGGACCTCAGCCTGTCCCCACTGCATGGCAGGCAAGAAGCAGCAGCCCAGAGGTGGCCCCACGTTAGGGCCAGGGTCTCAGTGTGGCTCCCATCTCCTGGGGCAGCTCATGGCACTGGCCAGAAAAGCCCAGTCGGGGGATCCAGGGGCTCATGAGACACGAGACATTTGCTTCTTTCCTTGGACACTCCCTTCTAGGAACAGGGTGAGCTGGAGAGAGGCAACAGAGCAGGAACAGGGAGCATTGAGGGCGGCTCCGCCTGAGGGTACAGCACACGTCCAGGGCTGTCTGCACACTATTTCTCCCTCTCTTCTCACTCCCAATTTAGAACAAGTGCCCAGGGGAAGAAAGAAGAAAAGAGATGCTGCTCCTGCTGCCTGTGCCTCCTCCTTCCAGAGTGCTCTGCGGGGCAGGCTGCAGGCAGGGCCTTGTCACCCTGGCACCCTCCAGTTCTCCATCTCTACCACTCCATCTGGACCCGTGCGCCAGCCTGTATCCAGGACCCCAACCTTTCCCTCTCCGTAAACGAGTCCGTGCAAATTCATGGCCCCAGCCCATAAAGAACAGGGTGTTTCCGTCTCTTAGGCCTCAAATGTTTTAAATGCACAGAAAGAGATAGCGAGTGTTCAGGGTGTCTCTGCCGCATGCATTCAGCAGCAGCTACCATGGCCGACCTGGGCACCACACTTCAGATATGTGGCTCTGCACAGTACAGGAGATTGGGCCAGTCATCATGTCCTACAAACACACAGCACGGAGGCATTACCTACACCACAAACCCACAGGTGCTCAGGGACAAATGTTTAAGCTACTGAGGCTGCACCAGGCTCAAACACAGATGGCATCTTTCAGATCACCAGAGGCAGTGTCCACCAGACATGCAATTCCTCTGCAGGAGTCAGACCCCAGGTCACCCAGCTTGCTGGGAGGGTTCCTCCGGAGCAGAGGGAGACATGCCCAAGTCAGACTGGGGAACACCAGCAGTTGACTTCTGTAGCATTTGCCACCAGTACCATCTTCCTCTGTAACTGTATCTTCCCAACTTCTTGTGAATATCTCCACCAGATGTTCCGTCAGCACTTAAAACTCAAATTTCAACACTTGATCTGAATTCCTCCAAATCCCACTTCTTCCCCTGGGCACCTTGATTCGGTGCTGGCACCACCATCAACCAGGCAGCCAGAACCAAACTTTGGGCTTCTGCTCACTCTCATGCTCCCATGCAAACCACTGTGAAGTCAGGTCATTGCTCTCTCTGAACTGTCTCCTAAAATCACCCCTTTTCCCAGTTTCTACCCCTAACTCTCAAGGGAACCCCTCATCCCCATCCATTTTGGCCAGTCTGCCTGGCACACCCTCACCCACGATCCTTCCTGCAGCACAGAGCTTTCATACCCTACTCAAGTATCCAGCACAGGGAAGTTCGTTCCTCCTGGGTGTGGAGCCCATCAGCACCCGGGTGAGTGTCGAGCCCACCTCCATGGCACCCTTCTCTCTTGAGTCCCAGACAAACCAAGTGCTCCCAGCTGCCACCTGGCCCTGCTTTTCTGCCCTGCCCTTTGCTCAAGCCATTTGCATTCAAAGTGACCTGTCCTTCAGGCCCAGCCTGCATCAGACACACTCTTTCCCAGACCCAGCCCGCAACAGACACACTCTTTCCAAATCTACAGCAGAGGAGGCCTGGAAGTTGGGTCTGGCTGCTCCATCCAGGGGTCTTTGCCAAGCAGATGCTTGACCCTCCTGGGGGGCCCCACTGGCCCCTCCTCCTCTAGTCTACCTAGCGCGCCTGTGGTCTCAGAGTCCTCCACACCCAAATCACCTCCAAGAATCAAAACTGAAATTGGGGAAGAAACAGTTCGCATGCTTCTGAGGGAATGAACCTATCCCTCTAGTTCCCAAATGTGTAGTCAACCCTGCCCGAGGGCTCCTGGAGAGAAGGGGAGGGAAGGGACGTCTGGACACAGGTCTCTTGTTGCACCCGAAGGCCCTGAGTCCAAATACAGTCTCACTGGGAGCTGGGACTTCAGCGCAGGACTGGGGGGCGCCATTCAGTCCACGAGATCTGCAGCATGTAGGGAGGGTGAGGTCGGGGAGCAGGCAGAGGCTTGTGCCCAGGCTGCAAAGTTTCTCAGCCTGTTGGGCAGGGATACAGCTTTAAACAAAGAAGTCCAGTCAAGAGCCCTGGCTGCTGGCACAGATCACCACACTGGAGATGTGACATGCCACCTCGCCATGGCATCTGCCACTGAGAACGTCCCAAGCCAGGCCCTAACCCGCCTGCCTGGGTTTTTCACCCCGGGCTCTCTTCAGGGCCATAACCTCTTGGGATGGATAATGAATGTTCATTGATTTTTATTAGTATGTGAGAACAAACACATCTTAAGTAATAAATAATGTATTTAAAGTTATCTATGGTTGAAGTATGTATTACAAGGTTCATTTACATATGATCTTTAAAAATATTCCTATAATTTCCTCATTTGGCAAGTGTTATATGCACTTTACTCCACTTTCAAAGTAAATGTAAGAAAAACCCATGACTCATCAATACTTTTGAAGCAAACGACTATTTTCTATTTTATTTAAGGACTGAGTGTATGTTAGAAAATCAAATTACTTGCATGTACTATGTCTCCAAATGACTTTTATGATCCAAAGTTTAGAATATTTTTATTCAGATGTTTAAATATCTGCTTCTCTAGAGATCATATTTTGTTCCCAAACGGTGCAAGGGACTTTGAGACATGTCTGAAGCTCTTTCCAAACAGCACATTGATAGTGTGACAGCTCATATTCACAGTCAGCAAAAAGCAAAATGGCTATGACTACCATTCTATTTCCCCTTTTGTCCATTGGATGTGAGGGACATCTTGACATGTTATGGAGGCATCTTGCTAAATGACTGACGTGTTATGTAGGCATCTTATTAAATGATTGACATGTTGTACAGGCATCTTGCTAAGTGATTGACATGTTATGTAGGCATCTTGTTAAATGGATGCAACTTAGAGACATCCTGAGATTTATTTGCAGAACTGCTGCAATTCTTTTTAGTACTTGCCGGCTTTCCTTAGCTTCCTCATAGCCACTGTCAATTTACATGGAATAATATATGACTATGCGGAATAAAAATACAATTCTAAGGCCCGCAACCAACTGAAATGACCTCCCCTTGGCCAAAGGGACCTCTGAGAAACCTTGAAAACTGAGTTCCCAGCCATGACAGAGGGGAGGTAAGACTTGCTTCGTGATCCCCCTCCCTCACTAAGCACCATTAGGCTTTCTTCCCTGAGGGCTACACAGAATACAGCCCCTTCAAACGAGACCATGCTGATTTCCACCAACTTGATGTCACCCCTCTCTTTTATGGTTTGGGCACAAACACTGACCAGCACTCCTTCCTGATGGGAGAGCACTGACTTCAGACTGTAGCTCTGCCGGGCCCTCACAGGAAGCACAGTGAGGGTTTTTGCATCCCCTGCTTCACATTTCCCCTCCACGCTGCCCTAGGAGAGGTTCTCCACGAGGGCTCTGCCCCTGTGGCAGGCTGCTGCCTGGACATCCAGGAGCTTCCATACATCCTCTGAAATCTCGGCAGGAGCTCCCAAGCCTCAACTCTTGCCCTCTGCACACCCACAGGCTTAACACCACGTGGAAGCTGCCAAGGCTTACAGCTTGCGCCTTCTGGAGCAGCTGCCTGAGATGTATCTGGGGCCTTTTTAGCCATGGCTGGAGCTGGAGCAGCTGGGACACAAGGAGCAGTGTCCCAAGTCTGCGCAGGGTGGTGGGGTCCTGGGCCTGGCCGGCAAAATCATTCTTCCCTCCTAGGCCTGTGAGTCTGTGATGAGAGGAGCTGCACTGAAGTTCTCTGAAATGCCTTTGAGGCATTTTCTCCATTGTCTTGGCTATCAACATTTGGCTCTTGTTTACTTATGCAAATTTCTGCAAGCCAGCTTGAATTCCTTCCCAGAAAATGGGTTTTTCTTTTCTACCACATGGCAGGGCTGCAAATTTTCCAAAATTTTATGCTTTGCTTTCCCTTTAAATTTAAGTTCCAATTTCAGATCGTTTCTTTGTTTATGCAAATGAGCATAGGCTTTTAGAAGCAGCCAGGCCAAATCTTGAACACTTTGCTGTTTAGAAATTTCATCTGCCAGACACCCTAAATCATCTCTCTCAAGTTTAAAGTTCCACAGATCCCTAGAGCAGGCACACAATGCCTCCAGCCTCTTTGCTAAAGCATAGCAAGAGTGACCTTTACTCCAGTTCCCACCAAGTTCCTCATCTCCATCTGAGACCTCCTCAGCCTGGACTTCATTTTCCATATGACTATCAGCATTCTGATCACAATAATTTAACATGTCTCCAGGAAGTTCCAAACTTTCCCTCATCTTCCTGTCTTCTTCTGAGCCCTCCACTCTCTTCCAATCTCGGCCCTTTACCCAGCTCCAAAGCAGCTTCCACATTCCAGGGATCTTTATAGCAATGCCCCGCTCCTGGTACCAATTTCCTGTATCATTGCATTCTCCCATTGTTATAAAGAACTGCCTTATAACGGTGACTTATAAGGAAAATAAGGAAAAGAGGTTTAATTGTCTCATAGTTTCACAGGCTGTACAGGCTTCTGCTTCTGAGGAGGCCTCAGGAAACTCACGATTGGGCAGAAGGCAAAGGGGAAACTGTCATGACTCCTGTGGCCAGAGCAGGACGCAAGAGGCAGCAAAGGGTGAGGTGCCACACTCCTTTAAATAACCAGTGAGAACTCACTATCATGAGAACAGCAAGGGGGAAATCTGCCCCCGTGATCCAGTCCCCTCCCGCCAGGCCCTCCTCCCACACTGGGGATGATAATTCAACACGAGATTTGGGCAGGACACAAATCCAGATCATATCACACACCTTGCTCCTCTAACACACGGGCAAAAACATCAGTCCCTTCCAGAACTTCTGAAGGTTCACAAAACACCCTGGGGAAACGTGTGCCTGTTTAATTTTTGTTAGAGTTTAACTCTGATGTTGAAATGCAGGCATTTTGAGTGTGAGGTGAGGGAACACTTGGAAATTTTCTCAGTCGGCCCCATGTGCTCTGGGACACTCAAAATCTCCCAGGCATCTCCACCGAGAGACCCAGCCCCACAGGATCCTCTGCTAAGAGCAGAGGATTATCCCTCCCCTCTGCCAGAGCAGCAGTGAATCACCTTTCAGGTGTTCGGGGTCAAGCCATTTTCACCGTGACTACCTGCCAGAGCCTGAGGGTCCCAGCAGGACATCCCAGCTCCTGGCCTGGCTCAGGACCTGCAGCCTCTGCCCAGACACGCCTCCCAGGGCCCAGAACCAGCAGCCCCAACCTGGACATGCTTCCCAGGGCCCAGGACCAGCAGCCCCCACCCAGACACGCTCTCAGGGGCCGCTCCAATCACACCCACGTCTCAGCTCTTACTAAGGCTCAGTTTCAGTTTTGCAATGCCTCTCATGTGCCTATCCCCCAAGCCTTTTCAATCTGCTAATTTTCCAGCAAATGAGACATGACAAAAAGTCTTGTTTATCTTAGCTAAATATCTCAATTAAAACACTCCATTCTGAAAGCATGACGTGGCATTTGGCACCTTTGTGGTAGCACAAAACGGCTGGCGAGATGCTCTGTGCTCCGAATGTCCACCAAGAGTCAGCTTCCGGACACTTCCGGACCCTCCCGCACTGTCACGGGGGAGGGTGTGGGGGTATGGGTGCTCGAGTTATCCTCGTGTGAACCAGACGCCAGTGAGGGATGGGGACAACCACGGTGCCCTCAGCGCTGGCCATGGGTGCTTCCCACCGAGGGCCCTGAGGACAACCTGGACATTCTGCTGTCCTGGGCACCTGGCACACCTGCATGTCCTTCTAGAGACCAGGGGTTTGGCTCCACCCCACTAGTTCAAATGTGAAAGCAGAAAGCTCTGCATGTCTCTGCTTAGAAACTTGCTGAAAGATAAAGGTCAGTGTTAAGCACCTTCTCTGTGTGAGACAGAAACAAGGAGGATCCCTGCCCTCAGGGCTGCTGGGGGGAGATCCTGTTAGGAGGATGAGTGCTACGGTAACTGCTGTGTTCCCTGGGATGACGGCTGCAGTGGGGGCGAAGGTCAGATTCATGATGAGCACTTGGGTCCTGCTTCCCAGCTGTGCCGGGGGATGTGCACGGACACCACCCTGATCACCAGGAAAGCCTGGCCCAAGCTCACCTCTGACTGTGGACAGTGCGAGCTCTCAGATCTGTGCGTGGCAGAGGGCTGGTCCTCGTGGCCTCCAACCTGGGAAAATTCTACATAGACGTTACACTCCTGAAAATAAGTTGGCAAGTTATCCTGTAGCAAATGTTCTGAAAGAGTGAAGAAGTCTTTTATAAAACAGGATACCACAAGCCAATGTCCTTTTTCACAAAAACCCAAATGCTTTCTTCCCATCCCAGAGGATCTGGATGGACTCAGTGGGTCTGAGGGGGGATCGGGTCACTGGACGTCTACAAACCCCTGGGGGTTATTCCCATGTGCACACCAAGTGGAACCAGGAAGTAAACACTCCGGCTCACGGCCTGTGCATCTGGTGTGCATGAATCAGGAGGCCGACCCTCGGAAAGGTATGAGGAGCCCACCTCCAGTCACCACCCCAGCCAGGCTCTGGGAAGAAGTCATTCCGTTTCTAGCTGACGTGCAAACTCTTCTGAACGATGTCAGACACATTCTTTATTTTCTGTTTAACTTCGTACTTTTAACTAATTTTAGTCTTAGAGTAGAGTCACAAAAATAACAGCTCTTCCTGACACACCATATCCAACTTCCCTGAGTTAGCCCCTTAGCCCCAGCACGACTGCCAGAACCAGGACACTCACACAGTGCTATTCATGAAACCCAGACTTCAGATAAACCTCATGGTGTTTCCACATGGGCCCGGCTTCCGCTCCAGGGTCCATCAGGGTGGTCCCCTGCGTCCAGTTGCCTGAGTCTTGGCCGCCTGTGGCCGTGGCTGCTCCCTTGTCTTTTGAACCTTGACACGTTGGAAGACTTGATCAGTTATTTTGCCGACTATCTGGTCTGTCCAATTGGACTGAAGTGAGGCACTATCGGCAAGAATGCCACAGAGGTGATGCCGAGTCCCTGCTGGGCGCGATGTCCCTGCTGTCCCTCCATGTCCCTGCTGTCCGTCCATGTCCCTGCTGTCCCTCCATGTCCCTGCTGTCCCTCCGTGTCCCCGCTGTCCCACTGTGTCCCCGCTGTCCCTCCGTGTCCCCACTGTCCCACTGTGTCCCCGCTGTCCCTCCGTGTCCCCACTGTCCCACCGTGTCCCCGCTGTCCCTCCGTGTCCCTGCTGTCCCACCGTGTCCCTGCTGGCGCACCGTGTCCCTGCTGTCCCTCCATGTCCCTGCTGTCCTGTGTCCCTGCTGTCCCTCCGTGTCCCCGCTGTCCCACCGTGTCCCCGCTGTCCCTCCGTGTCCCCACTGTCCCACCGTGTCCCCGCTGTCCCTCCGTGTCCCTGCTGTCCCACCGTGTCCCTGCTGTCCCTCCGTGTCCCCGCTGTCCCACCGTGTCCCCACTGTCCCTCCGTGTCCCCGCTGGCCCACTGTGTCCCCGCTGTCCCACCGTGTCCCCGCTGTCCGTGTCCCCGCTGTCCCACTGTGTCTCCGCTGTCCCTCCATGTCCCTGCTGTCCCACTGTGTCCCCACTGTCCCTCCATGTCCCCGCTGTCCCACTGTGTCCCTGCTGGCCCTCCGTGTCCCTGCTGTCCCTCCGTGTCCCTGCTGTCCCACCGTGTCCCTGCTGGTGCACCGTGTCCCTGCTGTCCCTCCATGTCCCTGCTGTCCCTCCGTGTCCCTGCTGGCCCACTGTGTCCCTGCTGTCCCTCCGTGTCCCTGCTGGCCCACTGTGTCCCTGCTGTCCCTCCGTGTCCCTGCTGTCCCACTGTGTCCCTGCTGTCCCTCTGTGTCCCTGCTGTCCCTCCGAGTCCGTGCTGGCCCACCGTGTCCTTGCTGCTCCTATGTGATCTTGCTGGTCCACCATGTCCTTGCTGGGGCACTGTGTCTGGGGCTTATGAAGTCCTAGTGGTCACCACTGGCTGTGGGCCTCCATCACTGGGGGAACAATGCTACCACTGCTTGCCCACTGTGAGGTTACAAAGTGATTCTCCTTTTTGAATAATAAATATCTTCTTAGCTAACTGCCTATCACATATGTCCATATTCAAGATTTGAAAAATCAAATTATCATCTCCCCAGGAATCAAAACATCCCCATTCCCTTCCACCCCCTGCAGAAAGACGGTTTCATCGGGAGTCTTTTAGAGCCAGGTGGGGAAGGGTGGCCGCCGGCATGTCCCAAGCCTGGCCTTGAGCTTCGGACCATCTGCCAGGAGTGACTGCCTGGGTGCTCAGGAATGCCACTGTGAACTTAGAGGTTGAAGTCCTTTAGAAACCAGGCGCCTATAAATAAATATGTAAGTTAAAATATTGATTAAACTTCCATTTTTATAGAGTACCCAAGCACGCGACAGGAAGGAAAGTTTACTGGGAGGATCAGATCCCCGTTAAAGGGAAGAGGCCGTGGAGTTGTCCTCGATCCCAGGAGAAGACAGTCACACACTGTGCTTCTAAGAAAGAACCGGTCCCACCAGAGGCGTGCGGCTGCCACAGATCCACGTCCAAGCAGAGGCCACAGCTGTTCAGAAAAGAAAGGCAAAAGGAAGAAAGACATCTCTGTTTGAAAAGTGTAAACCAAAAACAAAACTCTGAGGCCCTCCAGTCATCTGAATGGACTTCCTCCTCAGCCAGGGCTCTTAAAATGTAACCTGAGAGGTGGGTTCAGGCCATGACGGGAAGCGGGGGTCACACACGTCTCATTGTACCCCTCACTAACAGCAGCACAGACTTTGACAACAACATTTTGCACCCTATTCTGTCTGCAGCCTCCTAGCTAAAGCTTCATCTGCATGACAAAACCTTGCTCTCCACACCGTTATCTTAACCCAGACGTTCCTTTCTGCTGCATCTCAGGTCTTTGGACAAACTCAACCCATTGTCAACCAGAAAACCTTTAAATTTACCTGACACCTGGAAGCCTCCCCTCCCTGCCAGCTTTGCGTTGTCCACCTTTCTGGACCAAGCCACTCACCAATGTACTTCTCAAATGTCTTGGATTGGTGTCTTATGGCTCCCTAAAGTGTATAAATCCAAGCTGTCCCCCGACCACCTTGGCACATGTTCTCCGGACCTCCAGAGGGCTGTGTCACAGGCCATGGTCACTCATATCTGGCTCAGAATAAATCTCTTCAAATATTTTCTAGCGTTTGACTCTTTTTGTGCACAATAGCAAAGGCTACAAGTTTCTTTCTTTGCTTTGATTAATCAGCCCAGAGCCTCCTCTCTTGCCACCAGTGAAATTTAAAATGAACGAAGGTGTTTTACTGATGGGGTCTGTGCAGACCCAGTAGGCAGGGGGGTCCACTTTCCTGCTAGCTGTCCCTAGCGTCGTTGGCCAGGTGCAGAGGGGTCTGTCATTCTCCCACCAAAAATTTCACCCGTGCATGTGGGGCCTTTTGTAACACAGGATCTCAGGTCCCACTGCAGGTACAGGAATCAAAACCATCATTCCAGCCAGGCTCGAGGTAAATCCTGTGCCCAGGAAGGTGTGAGAAGCATTTCTCTGCGCCAGGAGCCCTCAAACTTTTCCTGTAACAGACCAGAAAGTGAATACTTCAGGCCTTGCCGGCCACACTACTCCACTCTGCCACTGTGACATGAAAACCACCCGGGACAGTTTGTGATCAGAAGAGCAGGGCTGTATTCTAATAAACTTTACTTGATTTGGCTCAGTTCAGCCCAGTTTGCCATAGGTGGGCAGCATCTTGGCTGGCAAGATGATAACGAAGCACCCCAGCTCTGAGCCGCCCACATCTCACGTCAAATGGTAAGCCCCAGTGTTGCAGGTGGAGCCTGGAGGGAGGTGATTGGATTATTGGGCGGATTTCTCTCCTGTGCTGCTCTCGTGATGGTGAATGAGGGCTTGTGAGATTTAATTATTTATAAAAGTGTGTGGCACCTCCACCACCCCTACCCCATCATCTGTAATCCTCCTCCTCTGGGCATGTGAGACATGCCTGCTTCCCCGTTGCCTTCTGCCTTCTGCCATGCCTGTAAGTTTCCTGAGACCTCCCCAGCCATGTTTCCTGTACAGCCTGCAGAACCATGAGCCAACGAAATCCCTTCTCTTTATAAATTACCCAGCCTCTAGACATTTATAAAGAGTGCAAGAACAGATTAATACACTTACAGACTTGTGGCAGGACAGGTGTGACCCTGGGCCAGTTTTCAGCCCCTGCTCAAGGTCAGTTACTGTCTGGAAACAGCCCCGTTTCCCTTGCAGATTCAGAAGGGAAAGGTCATGTTTCTAAACATGGAATAGGACATGGCGGTTGTTGAGTCACACTGGAGAATTTGATTTGAATATAATTGGTTCACAAAACACTAGAAGCTAATGGATGCAAGAGTGTGGCCATAGTAATGATTTCAGGATGTCTTCCCAACAGCCCCGAGAGACAGATGTGTTATCATTTCCTTTTTATTCAGACAAGAACATTGAGGCTTGAAAAAGGTAAATTACTTACTCAAATTCTCATGTTTAATAAGTAGGACTGGGATTTAAACCTAAGAGCTAACAGCAAAGCATTTTAGACCCTAAAATATAAGAATAAGCGTGAATGCGATTCTCAGCCCAGTGTAAGACCAGGTATCGCCGGATGAGAGACGGCCACTCCTGGGAACAGTGGTGAAGCTGAAAGAGCCAGTCCTTCAAGGTGGATCCTGAGTGGCTAAAATAGAGCCCAGCGGCCGTTTGCTGTCTATAGGTCATACAAACACAGAGTCCCCCCAAAACCACACCCTTACACCTGGGATACTTTCTGGGCTCACCTGAACCAACCAATCAGAGCTCACCTGATCCAACCAATCAGAGCTCACCCAATCCAACCAATCAGAGCTCACTGGCTTTGGCCAAATCAAGACCCGACTGTTATCAACTAATCAGAACTCAGCTGCCTTGACCAATCAGAACTAAGCAAGTTTGAATCCTTCATTTGGATACACAGACCTGACTGAGACCTGGGTGGGAGCTTTTGCTATAAAACCGGAACCTTCCCTTTGTTCTCCAGGTACATTTGTTTACACCAAAGGCTGCATCTTCCCGGTTTGCAAACTGTGCACTGGAGACTCCTCCTTCTTCCAAACTCCTTTTCAGAGGATGTGTTTACTCTGTATTTATAACTTCAGGAGCGCAATTGCAGCCACGGTTTCTCTTGTTAGTGCTACATTACTTTGATTTTATAATCAGCCAAAATATTGTGATAAAAAAATCCCCTTTTCATAATCTGCGAATTTTAGACGTCACGTGGTACGACTCAAAGTCATACCCATTTCTTCCCAAGAAGAAAATTTACTCAAAATCCATAAAAGATTTGGCTCGGTTCGGCTCAGTTGGCCACAGGCAGGTAGCCTGTTGGCTGGAGGAACAGAAACGAACGACCCCCACTCTGAGCCGGCCTCAGAGACTTGTGGTCTAGCCGAATGCTCCCTGTAGAGGGAGATGGCTGTTTGTGTGTCCTTGGTGCAGGGATGGCAGAACAATCTGACGTCCGTTATTAACACATTTGTCATATCAGCCACCTCTTTAAACGGGTGTCCCAGAGTAACAAGATCCAGAAAAATGCCACCAGTCTAGTTGGAACACAGGGTCCCACTGGCTGAGATACTGGCCGTCCCCAAGTGAGGACAGGCGCTATCAGGGACTGCAGCCACAGCATCCACATGTCAGGAATCAAAGGCCACCGTTTTCTCCGGCGTTTACATTCAGGCACGGTCCCCCTCGCCCCAGATCACATCTTCAGAGTCTCAACAGCCCAGCCACTGAAGAATTGCTGCAGCCCTGCATAACCTCATACCTGTCTGGTACGGATCCACTAGACTAAAGGCTGAGGTGGAAGAGGCTTTTGTGTCCCTCGGTGCAGGACAGACTTGTCCCTGCAGAGAAGTATTTACAATGAGGGCAGAGCTGGGGTGTGAAGGACCCTCCACACGGGGCTGCTCCCTTCTCCCTGCAACGCCACACAGGAGGCGGTCTCCACAGTGCCTCATCCCAAATGGCAGTGTCTAAGTTTGAACACTGTGTAGCCCTAACAGCACTGCCTGCGTCAGTGGCTGAACACTCAGTTTCCAGGCAGGTGGGCCATCTTTCACATAGGTAAGAATAGATGGGGAGACAGCATTGATGTGGCCCAGACCTATGACCTGTGAGAGAGCCTGGATCTCCACTGGCCAGTTACCCAAAGGAGGTACAAGTGAATGTGCCCACCAGGGGCTGTGACACATCAGGTGTAAAGTGGTTATCACTATGCCTGGCATGTAACAGGCTCAGAAAACACTGACCATTATTTTGCAAGAAAACAAGCAGCTCAAAATAGCCACAATGATGATGAATTGGCAGCACTGCCTTCATTTCAGGATAAGGAAGCCGCCTGGAGGTGCACACCCAGACTGTACTGGGAAAGGAGGGTCCCTGAGCTCGGATCTGCACACCACTAACCAGCCCTTTGTGCAGGAGCCCTTGAGCTGTGGCCCTGGCTCACACCAGGTAAGAGAAAATATCTGTGGTCCTAACTAAACACAGCCAAACTTGGAGGCCAGAGCCTACTGCCAGATGCATGTCCCCAGCTGAAAGGTGGCCACTGTGGCTAAGTGAGAGGGCTGGTTCACATTCCACAGAGCCTGTGCTCACGGTACCTGCATCCATGAAGCTGTGTCCACGGATCCCCATGTTTCAGGGACCTGTGCTCCAGGGAGCTTGCAAATGGGAGACCCACGTTCCACAGAGCCTGTGCTCACGGCACCTGCATCCATGAAGCTGTGTCCACGGATCCCCATGTTTCAGGGACCTATGCTCCAGGGAGCCGGCAAATTGGAGACCCACGTTCCACAGAGCCTGTGCTCACGGTACCTGCATCCATGAAGCTGTGTCCATGGATCCCCATGTTTCAGGGACCTGTGCTCCAGGGAGCCCGCACATGGGAGGCCTACGTTCCACAGAGCCTGTGTTCACAGCACCTGCATCCATGAAGCTGTGTCCACGGAGCCCCATGTTCCAGGACCTGTGCTCCAGGGAACCTACACATGGGAGACCCACGTTCCACAGAGCCCACATTCCCTCTCTCCTCCATCACTTCTTCCTGGTCCTCGAAGCATTTCTTTCAGGTCTGCCTGGTACTGCGGCTGCTTCTGAGGACTTTGGACCTGTGGGCTTCTCTGTCTCAGTGGGACCTTTGTCATCCCTGCTGGTCTAGTGGGAAAGCACCCTGAGCACGGCTGGCAAGCCAGCAAAATGAAGAAATGTGTGTGGTGCTGTCTGGCCAACTCCAGACTCCCAGCACTGCAAAGTCAGGAACTCGAAGTGACACAGAATCTCCGGTGGCATCAAGTGGCAGAGGCAGGTGGAGTTTGGCTGAGTTGTTACCTTGGTCTTTGTGATGCTTTGTGACCAGGGTCTGCTCTCTGGTGCCTTAATCCCAGGACAGCAAAAGAAGAAAGCAATCCTAGATCAACGTCTCTTGGCTTTTCTGGCCTGGCACCCAGAGTTCAGTTTCTTAAACTCTGCCTAACACACAGGTCGGCAGCACTTCCCACAGAACTGGACTCCCAGTTATGGCCGGGACTTTGGCAAGGACACACTCATTCATGAGCATCAAGAGTGATACCCATCCACGACCCTGAGGGCCTGCTGGTGCAAGACCCAAACTCAACATTTTCAGTGTGGCTTCCGCCTGCTCTTGGACACCTGACCAGATTTCTGTTCCTGAGCCCTGTGGATGGTTCAGACGTCCCCATCCACATGAGGGTCATGTGATGCGGCTTTAATTTCCACCTGGCAACCCTGGAAGCCCACGTGTGTCTCAGGAATGCATGGCTTCCATCTCCTCTACAGCCACAGGCAACAGGTCTACCTAGGGCATGTGTGGGCAGCACAGGGTGCGTGGTCACCTGCAGTGGATGGTGTGGGCGGCACGGGGTGCGTGGTCACCTGCGGTGGGCGGTGTGGGCAGCACGGGGTGCGTGGTCGCCTGCGGTGGGCGGTGTGGGCGGCACGGGGTGCGTGGTCGCCTGCGGTGGGCGGTGTGGGCGGCACGGGGTGCGTGGTCTCCTGCGGTGGGTGCTGTGGGCGGCGCGGGGTGCGTGGTCTCCTGCGGTGGGCGATGTGGGCAGCACAGGGTGCGTGGTCGCCTGCGGTGGGCGGTGCGGGCGGCGCGGGGTGCGTGGTCGCCTGCGGTGGGCGGTGCGGGCGGCGCGGGGTGCGTGGTCTCCTGCGGTGGGTGTGCGGGGCCTTCTGTGAGGCAGGACAGGCTCTACATGCACTTCGGCTTCTCGGCAGATCTGAGCGAATGAGAACTGCCCTGGGCTTCGCTCCCGTTTAACTTTCCACGAAGAAGAATGTTCTCCACTCTGACTTTAAGCCAAGTGCTTGTCTAAGTGCTTCTCTGACAGGGAGACAACACTCCTTCCCCGGAGCCTTCCAGTGGGCCTGGACCTCTCCCGTCTCTGGGCTCTGAGTTAACTTTGTGATGCCAGCTCTTTGTGGGGTGTGCGCACGGCTGCAGGTGAGGAGGCCTGTGAGAGTCGGAAGCCAGCTGCCACCCCAAATGATAAGCACACTGTAGCTGTCTCTGCATGGCTTTGTTGCATGAGGAGAGTCGCTACTGTCAATGCAGGGCTGCTGGTCTCCACCTCGGAACGTGGCAGCGCACAATCCATCACTGCCCTGTGTTCGCAGGTCACAGAGAAAAGAAATGCTTTCTCTATTCCTTCTCGCAGTTAGTATTTTGTGATTATAGAAAAACTGTGCGTAGTTGGAAGTAGGGAAGGGAAGGAGGGAGGGAGGAAGAAAAACAGAAAGAAAATAAACCAAAAGAAAAAGAAGGAAGAAACCACCATATTTTCAGTTTGCTTCGAATTACTAAAGTGACTCAGGGAAAAAACTTTAATCTGAAAATAGTGGCCAACACGAGACAGGACGCCGATTGCTGCGTAAGAGGAAGCACCGCAGACCACCGCCGACGAAATTCTGGATTTTTTGAGGAGGGATTTCCTGAAGCGGGTGTTGAATATGGGCATGAAGCCACGAGGCTGAATCTAGATGTATGTTTCACGTTTCTCACAAGAGCTGATGTTGGTTTTTGATTGCAAAAGATGCCCATTGCAGAAAAACAAAAACATATGTGTCATGAGGCGCCTCGGAAACCTCCCCAAGCCCTCCACACAGAAGTGATTGTGAGTGCCGCTCCAGACCTCGCCCTATGGGATCTATAGGACCTGTAGACCTATAGCTGCCTGTATGATCCTGTGGGTACAATCTCCTAATGTAGGTGAGTGTGTGGTCTTTATAACACAGAAGTACATGCGAGCCTCATGGGCTGCTTTTTATTGACAGTTCATGATAATAATAGCACACAGTGCATGTGGGTCATGGGGTGAGGGCTGGGTATTTACTGACTGTCCTGTGAGGTGGTGTGATTTCTATCCCCACTTGGTCAATGAGGGCCTGCGGCACAGAGAGGTTACCAGCTCTCCTAAGGCCAACAGAGTTGATGGAGGGCTGGCTCCTGAACCACACCAGCCTGATGCAGGGGACTCAGCATTTTCACGACCCCATATTATCATATCAATGTGCCATAATTTATTTAGATCTTTCCCTTTGTTGTTTCAATTTTTCCCTCTTAATGAACAGCTCATAGCCAAATTTTTGTGTACCTCATTATTTCCTTACACCCTCCCCAACTCCTCACTCTACGGTGACTCCACTGGGCAAAAGCTTGCACACTTTAAGAATTTGGAAAATGTGTTGACAAATTACATCCTAGAGAGGGGGGTTCCAATCCCAGCGGAAGCAGATGGAAAGGCCCGCCCACGTCTTTGCTAACCATGGGAATATTGTTCCTAAAGGAAAAGCTTTGCCAGTTTGGTAGCTGCTGTGATTTGAATGATGACGGCCCTTCCAAAATTCAGGTTGAAACTTAATCTCCAAAGCAACAATATTAAAAGGTGTGGCTTTGGGAGGCCCCACCCTCATGACTGGGATCAGTGCCCTCACAGAAGGACTGGAGGTTGAAGGGAGCGTGTAACTGAGCACCTAGCAAGAAGGCCCTCACCAGACACCAGTGCCGCCGCCTTGGACTTCCCTGTCTCCAGAACACTAGGAAATAGCTTCTGGTTCTTTATAAATTACCCAGGCTCAGATATTTTGTTATAGCAGCAGGAACAGACTAAGACAGTAGATAAGAACTGTCCTTTCCGCTCTAACATTCCGGCCATCTTTGAGAATAGGCTCTGCGTGGCCTGCCCAAGGACAGGCATGATTTCAATCCTTTCCCAAAGAAACTGCCAGCAATGTGACCCATAAGGCAGTAAGTTTATGCAATTAAAATTTTGACCTGATTTCTGCATTAACAGTCTGAGCTTGGCTGGGCTGTAAAGCTGAGCAAAGATTTAAGACAGAGCTCGGGCTTCTGGTCTTTCTCTTACAGGTGTACATTTAATACCAGGGCTGTGCCAGGGCTTCTAGAAAGAGCCTAGGGTGAGGAGGAAGCTCAGGGAGCTTGTGCTCCCAGAAGAGCTGCATCACAGAAGTGGAGATGGGGGCCGCACATTGGCCATGAGTACCCACGGATTGCAGTAGCCCCACTGAGGCCCCTTAAGGTGATAAAGACGAATTACAACCAAAGACTCTGGGGACTGGTCCCGGTGGTGGACCTTCGGTGTCCTCGGGGAGCACGGTGGGGGCAGGTCCTGGGGGCCACTGTGGGCTCTCTGTGCTCACACTTGGGAAGGAGCAGAGCAGGCCCTGAGACACTGCCACAGCCTCCCTCCTCCTTCCAAAAAGAGGAAGAGACCGTGATGTTCCAGCTCTGCCCGTGTGACTCAACCAGGGCTGCGGCCGACTGCGTGACCACCAGGAAGAGGCTGTTTACATCTTCGGGAATCCCACATCTGGCCAGGCTCAGCTCGGTGGAGGGTCCCCTGAGCACTGGGGATGACTGGAAGCCTGCAGTCCCAAGCTAGGTGGCCTGGCCTGGAGCTCCTGAGATTTGGGCATCAGAGTGGCCGAGTTGCTCTAACAGGTTCCTGTGAGTCTCCGTTTTCTTCTCTGTGAAATGGGGACAATAAAACCACCTACTTTATTGAGTCATTGCAAGCCGGAAGAGGGTGATGTGTGTAAAGAGATTAACCCAGTATCTAGTACCTCTAAAGTGCTTAACAAATGACACCTATCATGGTGATTTTAACTGGCTTATTTCTCCATAAAATGAACGTGGAATCTGTCCATGGCCTCGTTCTCAGAATGCAATCCCATCCCCACCAAACTGAAAACTCTTCAACAGCAGCAGCGCCTCCCTCCACACCATGTTCCTCCTCCTTGATTTCTAGACCCAGATGCCGGTTGAGGTGGGCAATGGGGTCGCGCTTATCCTCACTCCTCGTCATCACCAGAGAGGTGGTGACCTTCCGGGGACCCCCACAGACAGGCTTGGTCTGGCTCTGCTTCCCAGGAATTCCCTCAGTGGTTTTGTGTTTCTTTCTTTCTTTTTTTTGACTCATCCTTTCCCGTCAGCAGGGCTCGGTGTTTGCTGGATGAGAGCGTGTTCTGTCGGCAGGTGGCATCCAGTTCTACGGGGTCCTCTGTGGATGCTAGGGTGCCCGGGAACCAGCAGTTCCACGTCGCATTTTCCTGGAAGTCCGAGCAGAGCACCCGGGTCAGGCGAGTTCCCAGAAGCTCCTTGCCTTCTCTTCCCTGCATCAGGAAGGCTGGGGAGGGCGGCTCTGGATCCTGAGGGGAAGCCACTTGGATCTCCTGCAGCTGCTCAAGACCACAGCGCTGTGACTGCGCTTGCCCATCTGGAAAGCCTCAGGCGTGCAGGAGCTTGGCTGGGCTCCACATCTGGACACAGAACCTGCTCCATCTGAGCTCATGCTCTTGGTCAGCCCGGGCTCAGGGAGCCTCTCGATGGGGTGGAATTTTGGGTTTCACCCACTTGGCTGATGCTTCCTGCCCTGTGTAATTGAATCAATCCTTTACGTAAATGCTGTTTCGTAACTGCCCGGGCTTTTCAGGGCCTCTGGGCCCTGGCTGAAAACATAACTCAGCTCCTGCCTGGGAGGCTTTGCGCGGCAGGCCTGGCTGGTGGGAGGGCTTGGTGCTAGAGGCATCCATCGGGTGAGGACCAGGACCTCCCACGGTGAACATGGTGGCCACGTCCCCGCAGACCCCAGCCTACTGAGCTGTCCAGTGAACCTTGTGCACTTGAGCTAAAACACGCAGCCGTGCCCCCAGGAGGCCGCTTAACACAGAGCAATAGCCGGGTCCTCGACGATCCAGCTGCAGAGACATCACCAATCCAGTCTCCCTGGTTCCCGCGTCAGCCTCGCCCTGCCCTGGGCCACGGCTGCACAGCACGTGCCTCCTCACCAACACCACACGTCACACTCTGCAAGCCCCCGGCCCCTCCACGCGTGAAAGGGGGCTGCTCCTCAGGGTTCTCTAGGCTGTAAGGGTCCCGCCGTCCCCCAGTTTTTGTTGGACATCTGTGAAGCCCAGCCTTTCCAAGCAGACGGAGTCCCTCCGCTCCAGCCAGTTCCTCCAGATGAGGCCAAGCATGTCGGGTCACATTTCATGTGTGTTTTGGTCCTGCAAGCAGGACTCTCATGAAAATGGCAGAAAGGTCGTCAAACAGCTCCCCTCTTCACCGCGGCCATCACAGATGGAGCTGGAGGCACACGCATGTGTATGGCACAAATGGCCACATTTGGTTCTGAGAAGCCATCGTGGAAACTCAAGGGCTGAGGAAGCCAGGCCCTGGCGTTAGATTTGATGCATGAGCGAGAGGCTCAGCAAAGCAGAGGATGAGTCCCGAGGCCTTGTTTCCTCCAGAAAACCCATCCCTCCTGCCTGCACCCTCCAGGCTGCTGAACACACCTGCCCATGACCGCCTGCCCCGGCACTGCCTCGCCGCCCCTCCTCAAGTCTCTCCTTCCTGAGGCATAATTTCTGCTTTAGCACAGGGTGACCCACAGGGCCCTGCTGGAGTCTATGTCCGGGAGGGAGCAGACCTCATGTCCGTTTCCCACACATCCTGCAAGCACCCATCAAGGTATCCAGCTGTACCCTGGTACCGAATAAATGCTCGACTCCTTCAGAATCCATGTTTACTAGGGGGTTAGGTATAAAATAATCGCAGGTAATAATCTCATAGAGTCAAAACTGCCCTTGAGAATTCCTTAAGACCCACCAATCACAGCCTCAAGTTGCATCTCAACCATCACAGGAGGCAGTGACCCCCAGGCGGGACCAGAGGCCGTCTCCCAGGAACATGGTCAGCAGAAGACACTGCCTCCAAACTTCAAATTGAGGCCCAACACAGGAACACACAGCAGAGGTGCAGCTGAGCTGCATGGATGGTGCGACCGTGGCCACGCTCCCAGAGCAACACAGGGACCCACCAGGGAGACAGGAGCAGGTACTAGGAGCTCAGAGGGCAGTGCTACAGCCACAGAGGGTGTCACCAAGAATTAGCAGCAAGAGACCACCACTCTGTAGGCCAAGCCTGCGCTGATGCAGGCCGGGGTTTCTCCGCGTTGGCACAGTGGACGCTCTGGGCTGGATAACCCTTCGTTTCAGGGGGTCTTGAGCACAGCACGTGTTCCACGCATCCCTGGCCTCTGCCCACCAGATGCCAACAGCATGTCCACTGTCACAGTCGAGTCTCCAGATGGGGCCCGATGTGTCAGGGTGGGGGGCGCCCACTGAGGCTTCTGCTCGGCCTTGGGCACCGTGAGGCCCTTTCACTGGGTTGATGGGAGCACTGACCATTCCAGCCCTGCCTGGGTCCCCACTGACTCTGCTGACCCCTGGAGCTTCTTCCTCAGCCCTGAGCTATTTCCTCAGTTTGCACCCAGCCTGGGGACCCACCTCGGACCCCTGGACCCACCCTTGGAGCTCACCATTCTTGACAATGAAAATTTAGCCTCTGTCCTCTCCGAACTGTGACCTCTGTCCCCCACATGGGTCGAACCCCTTCCTGCACTGTGACCTCTGTCCCCCACATGGGTCGAACCCCTTCCTGCACTGTGACCTCCGGGCGGGAAGTTAACGGCTTGTCCCCTCCTGGCTGGAACCTCCCTGAGGGCCCCTGCCCTGTACTGCCTGCTGCCCAGAAGCCGCGTGGATTCCGGTCCTGAGGGGCGCAAAGCCAGTCCTCATCACCCCATCATGGCTAGAAGAGGGAATGTTTAAACAGACGATTTTTCATCAAGAATGTGGGTAAAATAGTTTGGTCTATTGTATTTCATAGTGTTAGAAAACCAACTTGACTTTAACAAAAATAATTAGCTTGGCAATTATCACCCTAAATACTCTCAGGAATTTTTATTTTTTAAGAACTTTAAGCAAAAGTGGAATTTATTTCTCTCCCTCCCACCCCATTCTCTTTGGGGCTTTTCTCTCTCAACTTTTTCCACTTTTTTTATTTCTTACTACTCTGAGCAGGACATCCTTTAGAGCTTTCTCTCTCTGTCCCTCTCTCTCCTTCTGTCTCTTTCTGTCTCTGTCTCTGTCTATCTCCCTCCCACCCTCTCTCCCTCCCTCTCTCCGTCTCCCTCCCTCTCTCCCTCCCTCCCTCTCTCCCTCCATCTCTCTCTCCGTCTCCCTCCCTCTCTCCCTCCCTCTCTCCCTCCCTCCCTCTCTCCCTCCATCTCTCTCTCCGTCTCCCTCCCTCTCTCCCTCCCTCTCTCCCTCCGTCCCTCTCTCTGTCTCCCTCCCTCTCTCCCTCCCACCCTCCCTCCCTCTCTCCCTCCCACCCTCCCTCCCTCTCTCCCTCCATCTCTCCCTCCCTCTCCCTCCCTGTCTCCCTCCGTCTCTCCTTCCCTCTCCCTCCCTCCCTCCCTGTCTCTCTCTCTTCATCTACCTCCCTCTCTCCTTCCCTCTCCCTCCCTCTCTCCCTCCGTCTCTCTCTCTTCATCTACCTCCCTCTCTCCTTCCCTCTCCCTCCCTCTCTCCCTCCCTCTCTCCCTCCGTCCCTCTCTCTGTCTCCCTCCCTCTCTCCCTCCCACCCTCCCTCCCTCTCTCCCTCCATCTCTCCCTCCCTCTCCCTCCCTGTCTCCCTCCGTCTCTCCTTCCCTCTCCCTCCCTCCCTGTCTCTCTCTCTTCATCTACCTCCCTCTCTCCTTCCCTCTCCCTCCCTCTCTCCCTCCGTCTCTCTCTCTTCATCTACCTCCCTCTCTCCTTCCCTCTCCCTCCCTCTCTCCCTCCGTCCCTCTCTCCGTCTCCCTCCCTCTCTCCCTCCCTCTCTCTCTGTCTCCCTCCCTCTCTCCCTCCCTCTCTCTCTCCGTCTCTCTCTCCGTCTCCCTCCCTCTCTCCCTCCCTCTCTCCCTCCCTCTCTCCCTCCCTCTCTGTCTCCCTCCCTCTCTCCCTCCCTCTCTCCCTCCGTCTCTCTCTCCATCTCCCTCCCTCTCTCCCTCCCTCTCTCCCTCCCTCTCTCCCACCCTCTCCCTCCCTCTCTCTCTCTCTGTCTCCCACCCTCTCTCCCTCCCTCTCTCCCTCCCCCTCCCTCCCTCCCTCCCACCCTCTCTCCCTCCCCCTCTCCCTCCCTCCCCCTCCCTCCCCCTCTCCCTCCGTCTCCCTCCCCCTCTCCCTCCCCCTCTCCCTGTCCCTCCCTCTCTCTCCCTCTCTCCCTCCGCCTCCCCCTCCCTCTCTCTCCCTCCCCCTCTCCCTCTGCCTCCCCCTCCTCCTCCCCCTCTGCCTCTCTCCCTCCCCCTCTCCCTCCACCTCTCCCTCCCCCTCCCCCTCCCTCCATCTCTCCCTCCCTCTCCCTCCCCCTCCCTCCCTCCCCCTCCCCCTCCCCCCTCCCCCTCCCCCCTCTATCCCTCCCTTTCTCCCTCCCTCTCTCCATCTCTCCCTGTCCTGGCTCTTCATGGTGCTCCCAAAGAGTCACTGTGGCTTCTCCCAGACTTCAGTGTCTTAGAGAAGAGCTAGTTTATGTGGAAATCCTGTTCCCTGGATGTTAGATTAGTCAGTTAATTTGTGAAATCATCACCTCCACATACCCACTCTGGTGTCCTCTCCACCGCCCTCAGCAGGCCTCTATTGGTGCCTAAGCTTTTAGTAAAAACCGTTTATCGTGACTTAAAGGGCATGTCCCAGATGGCGACCCTGGACTGTGTGTTGATGGCATTCACAGTGTCCTGTGGGAAACATAAAAAGTACAGTGTCCTGGAGACTGTGGGGCACTCTCACAGACAGAACATTGTTCATTCTCCCCACATCTTCATAAAATGAGAAAGATCAGGCACGTGATGGCCCCAAGAACTGCCATTCACCCCTTCCTTACATAGCACCAGCATCAGGGCAGGTGTCCAAGGACCCCCAACAGTGGGGCCGGCTGCCTGTGGGTGTGTCACAGGAGAGGCCCCGGGTCGTCAGCCCAGGTACAGGTCCTCCCACCCCACCAAGCACAAACTGCATCAGGAAAGGGGGACAGACCCAGCTGCATT
Organism: Pan troglodytes; assembly: GCF_028858775.2. Classification (NCBI taxonomy): domain Eukaryota; kingdom Metazoa; phylum Chordata; class Mammalia; order Primates; family Hominidae; genus Pan; species Pan troglodytes. The sequence goes on from NC_072403.2 coordinate 182,141,053, forward strand.
TGCAAGCGCTGGTGTCCACACGGGAATGTGGTGGAATGTGGCAGGCCTGGCTTCGGGATGCAGGCAGACACAGGTGGCATTCAGCAAAGCCCAAGGGTGGCACCATGCAGGCATGGATACAAAGAGGGCTCCAGCTGGGGCAGAGGCCGGGCAGCCAGGTAAGCCCCGTGGGGAGCGCCAGGGCAGCAGGAGGAGTCCCCAGAGCTCCAGCCAGGCAGAGAGGGGAGATGATCTCACTGCGGCCGTGGCTGTGCTGCTCCCAGCTCCTCTGCTCCTCTGTTCCTCAGCCCCAAGTGGCAGCCCCTTCGTTCTCCCCACGTGCAGCAGGAAGGGAAGAGAGACGCGAGAGCCGTGGCCTTCCAGGCACATGGGAAAGAATTCTCCACATTATTGTAATTTTTGAACAAAAGTAACCAGGGAGAGGGATGGAAGTTGTGGCATTGCCTAGTCCCATTCACTCAGTGCACACTTTACAACGGGAACCATCGAGCTTCAAAATATTAATGAAAAGAACAGTTCTTGCTTTTTTCATATTTCAACTAAGATGATGATAATAGTTATAATGATAATGGTGAAAGATAAAAATAAAATAAAAAATAAAAATAAAATAAATAAAAATAAAAATAAACCTGTGCCCAGGACCCCAGGGGTGAGTTGGCACAGAATGAATTGAGGTTCCCTCTGATCTCAGTCCGGCTGAGGGTCCCAGATGCAGAGGGTGGGCGCCTGCCCAGTGCGGAGCCGGCTCCCGCATATTCCTCACCATCCTTTGCAGGCTGTGGACAACCAAGCCAGGTTTTCTCTCTTCCCATTTCAATTTCTAAAGCTCTGTTCAGAGGAACAGGAACAAGTTTCAGCTCCAGGAACATGGTAGGGGCCAGAGGCGGCATCTTGCAGGGGTGGTTTCAGGAGGGGGTGGCAGAAGAACCCAAGTCTGCGGGGGCAGGTTTGTTTGCTTGCGAGCAAAGCACTTCCCGTCCATCCTCATGTGCCTGAGAGGTGCCTTGGGTGTGGCCTCCTCTCCAGCCCTCACGCATGGGTGAGTCTGCCCCGTGGAGCACAGCACCCTGAGAATGCCATCTCCTCTCCCAGAACTTACACACCAGTGCAGGTCTGCCAAGAGCAGAGCATAAACAAAGAGACAGATACACCTGTGAATGTTTCAGAACCAAAGAAAGGAAGAACACATCCCAAAATGCAGTAAGTGCCAACCACTGTCCACAAACAGGAAAAGAGACACTGGCCACCACGCACCAGGCAACCACCGTCCCACAAACAGGAAAAGAGACACTGACAACCATGCACCAGCCAACCACTGTCCACAAACAGGAAAAGAGACACTAGCCACAACACACCAGGCAACCACCATCCCACAAACAGGAAAAGAGACACCACTGCGCACCAGCCAACCACTGTCCACAAACAGGAAAAAAGACACAAACCACTGCGTGCCAGCCAACCACTGTCCCACAAACAGGAAAAGAGACATTGACCACCATGTGCCAGGCAACCACCATCCCACAAACAGGAAAAGAGACACCACCACGTGTCAGCCAACCACCATCCACAAACAGGAAAAGAGACACTGACCACCATGTGCCAGGCAACCACTGTCCACAAACAGGAAAAGAGACATTGACCACCATGTGCCAGGCAACCACCATCCCACAAACAGGAAAAGAGACACCACCACGTGTCAGCCAACCACCATCCACAAACAGGAAAAGAGACACCACCACGTGTCAGCCAACCACCATCCACAAACAGGAAAAGAGACACTGACCACCATGTGCCAGGCAACCACCATCCCACAAACAGGAAAAGAGACACCACCACGTGTCAGCCAACCACCATCCACAAACAGGAAAAGAGACACCACCACGTGTCAGCCAACCACCATCCACAAACAGGAAAAGAGACACTGACCACCATGTGCCAGGCAACCACTGTCCACAAACAGGAAAAGAGACACTGACCACCACGCGCCAGGCAACCACTGTCCGCAAACAGGAAAAGAGACACTGACCACCACACCCCATGACCACCACGCGCCAGGCAACCACCATCCACAAACAGGAAAAGAGACACTGGCCACCACGCGCCAGGCAACAGAGGCGGGTGTCGCTGGCTTCAGGACGCTCCCTGAGATGCGCTTTGGCAGCCGGTGCAAGCGCCTAACAGTATTTGCCCCAGGCTATTATTAAAACGTGTTTTCCTTCCCTGGGCTGACGCAGCAGCCTGGTGCTGCCAGAAGAACACAAAAATGTTCAGGGTACGAAGGGCTTCACTACAGATAATCCTTAAAGTGGATGATTTCATTCACAGAATCAAAAGTGCAGAGCATTCAGGACCAAAACCTTGTCCTAACAGCAGCAAGAGCAGCCTCGATTTGCGTTTATGCACACACTCCGATGTCTGACACCACGTGTGACTGTCACAAAAACCGTGGGAGGAGCTTAAACATGAGGGAACCCTCCCACTGCTGCTTTCCAGAAGGGCAAGTGAGGCTCAGAGTCCTGCGGTTTACTCAGCCCACAGAGCCAGGCAGTGGGGAGAGCAGGTTGTGCAGGGGTGAGGCTGGGACTGTCCATCCAACGCCCGGTGATGGCCCCGCAGAGCCAGGCAGCAGTGTGGGTAGAGGTTTGGAGTTAGGTGTGGTCAGATGTGGAGGGTGGGGCTCAGGGAGGCAGCCTCACCCCATCATCAGCATGGCCTTAGGATAGGACATTGCCTTTCCCTGTCTAGTGAGAGAAAGTCAGCAGGCTGACAGGGCTGTGGCAGCAAAGCAGCCGTCCCGGGGCCCTGAGCCGCCCCGGGTCTCCCCCTCATCTCTTTCTGTCCTCAGAAACCCAGGCTCTGTTGGTGTAGGGGGGTTGCTAGCTCTGAAGGAGATCTCCTGGCCCCTAAACTGATGTTTTATTAACCAGGTTGATGACTGTGTGGAACTTTATTATAAGGAAAGATTTTACCACTTTCCTCACTACTTATTATTCTTTTTCTTAAGAGGCAGGAAGGGGCCTCCTCTTGTAACCAGAATGGGATTTGCAAATCCATCCTGCGTGAAGGGCCATCTTTCCCCCACATCTACAGTCCTGCCCCCAAGAGCCAAACTGTCTTGAAGCCAAATGGCAGCTCACCCAGCATGTGTGAGGCGCTTTTCACTTATTCCTCACGAAAATGACCTGAACACCACATGGAGAATCTCATCTTATCTGCAGACATCACTGTTGGCGCATTTTTGGTGGGGAAGAACCAACATTCACACACATCAGCCAAACATCCAACGTCCACTCAAACCAGTACTTCTGTACACCCTCTACTGTGGCCCACGTGGAACCCTGTACAGCCCATGGCCAGCCTGCCCTTGGGAACACGTGGCACATACGCAAAGCCTGTGGCCAACCCTGAGGGTCCCCACTGCCGTCTGGGAGGAGCCATCTCCATAGAACTCCTGGCCCTGCAGGCTTCTCTGTTTGGTCCCGGCCTCGGTCCAGGCAGGGAGACGCACCTCACAGTAGCCCCTGTGAAACCGCACTGCGAGGGCAGTGCCAGGAGGGCTGGTCCAGGTGCCGTGGATTTTCCCCTAAACTCTTTTTGATCTTCCAGTTACAGTTTAAAACAGCTAAAATGTTAACAAAACAAGCAAGCAGTGGAAGTGAGTTCAGTTCAGTCGTGAGGGAGGAAAGCCTGTCCCCTGGTTACAGCACTTGTTCGGTGGCCTCGAAGGCAGACCTGTGGGCCTGGCTCAGAGTCCGAGGATCCTGCAGCTGCAGGCAGCCCTGAGGCCACCCTGCCCTCCCCCTCCCCCTTTCCCTTCCCCCTCCCCTCCCCCTTTCCCTTCCCCCTCCCCTCCCCCTTCCTTCCCCTTCCCCCTTCCCCTCCCCTCTCCACTCTCCCTTTCCCTTCCCCCTGCCCTCTCCCTCCTTCCTTTCCCTCTCTCCTCCCCCTTCCCCTCCCCCAGCCCCTCCCCTCCCCCTTCCCCACTCCCCTCTCTCCTCCCCCTTCCCCCCCTCCCCCCTGCCCCTTCCCTCCCCCTTCCCCCCTTCTCCTCTCCCCTCTTCTTCCTCCCTCCCCTCCCCCCTTTCCCCCTCCCCCACTCCCACTCCCAGAGGCAGAGCTTCAGGGCCTCCAGGGTCCCTCCCCGACCACGTCCTCATCTGATTCCAAACTGGAAATTTCTCATAATCAATTTCATCCGAATACCAAATGAGTAACAAATGCCTCCCTTTCCCACATCCTGGCTCTTGCCTCCAAGCTGAGCTCCACGCGGAGGAACCCAGGACATCCACCCACTCACCCTCAGCAGCCTCTCCAGGCCCTGTGGCCGCCACAGCTCAGACCCCAACAGACGGATGCCAGCCGCATCTCGGGTGCCACAGTCCCTCCTGGGACGGCTCCAGTGACACACCTGGATCTTCTCTCCAAGGACTCACCTCTCCAGGTCCTCATCCCAGGCCGCCCCGCCCCCAGCCCTGTCTCACGCGGTTCCTCCTCGGGCACAAGCCCGCGGCAGCTCTCATTTCACCTCCGCTCTCCCCTTCCCTGCTGGTGCCTGCGACTATCTACACTCCTTCCGCGGAGAAGCAGCTCAGTGTTCAAACCACCGACAACAGAAATTGGTGGGAGGGTTGTGTTTCCCCCACAAGTGAAAGGGCGCACGCAGCCTCAGGGGTGGGTTGAGCAGACCCGCACCTGTGATTAACCCGGAGCCCAGGAGTAGCCCGGTTCCCTGCTTCAAAGCCTGTCTACTGGGGCTTCCTTCTGCCCCAAACCCTGAAGGGGCGTGGAGAGGCCTCTTGCCTTTGTGCTTACGCGCCACACGGTCTCCATCTGCACAAATTTCCGTGTGCAGTAGACAGTTATTCCCCAGTCCTTTGACGGAGGTGTCCCCTGGAATGCCTACCCTCGTGCAGCTGGCGTGCCTGGGGCCCAGGAGCCAGCACACAGCCACGCCTAGGTCAGAGGTTCTCACTGAGACTGCAGGGACGCTGCACGCAGGAGGCCGGGCTTGCCTGAGGGACTGCACTTTGCAGAGGGCGCGCCAGGAGCCGTTGTCCGGGCCTGGAACTCCCTCCATACAGGCCTTCATCTCGTGGTCTGAGGTCTGCCTTCTGCAGGCCGTTCTGGGGCAGGGAGACTGAATGCAGAGCGAAGTACACGGCCAGGCCCTTCTCAGGTGACTGCTCACAGCCACTCTCCTTCCAGAACGAGGTTTCTACGGCACAAAAGAGATTTTGCAGATTTTTTGCTTCACCTTCATCCTAACTTTGCATGGAGGTAGAAGTCGCCCCGTGCCACTGTCTCTCTCTTGCCTCATCGCCTGTCCTCGCAGCCCAGTCCTTGGGGCCGGTCTCCATAGGCCCCAGTGCCCAGGACAGCCCGTCTGCAGTGCCTCATGCTCCTGAGCCATCCTCTGAGCTCAGAATCTCCCCAGCAGGTTCCACCAGGCTGTGAACAGTCCCTGCCCCGTCCGGTGTGTGTTGCTGGAAGGCAGTGGGCTTCTGTAAGAGAAGACCAGGTACAATCCCTCAGGAGGATGCTTGGACATATCCAACACACATGTTCCCTTCAACTCAGCAATTCTTACAAAGTCTTCAACAGCCGTGGGGAGTGCTGGGTGATGCGGGCACAGCCACAGCCGTGGGGGGCGCTGGGTGATGCGGGCACGGCCACAGCCGTGGGGGGCACTGGGTGATGCGGGCACAGCTCATGTAATTGAGCTTCACTTTATGGCACTTTCCAGATACTGCGTTTTTCAAGATGGAAGGTTGGGCGACCCTGCAGCCGGCAGATCTGCTGTTGATGTTTTTCCAACAGTGCGTGCTCACTTCGTGTCTCTGTGTCATATTTTAGTAATCCCTGCAATATTTGAATTTTTTTCATTATGATGATAGTTGATGGTGATTTGTGAGCCATGATCTTCCGTGTTTCTATTGCACCTGTTTGGGGCACCACAAACCACATCCATGTAAGATGGTGGACTTAGTCTATAAACATTGTGTGTGATCTGACTGCTCCGTGGACTGGCCACGTCCCCGTCTCTCCTCCTCTAGTTGGGCCTCCCTGTTCCCCGAGCCGTGATTATATTGAAATTGGGCGAGTGAATACACCTATAATGGCCTGTATGTCAAGTGAAAGCAAGAGTCACATCTCTCACTTTAAATCAAAAGCAAGACATGATCAAACCTGGTGAGGAAAGTGTGTTGAGAGCAGAGACGGAACAAAGGCTGGGCCCCTTGCACCAAGCAGCCCAGTTGCGGATACAAAGAGAAGTTCTTGAAGAAAATTAAAAGTGCTATTCCAGTGAACGCATGAATGATAAGAATGTGAAACAACCTTACTGCAGAATGTTTTAAGGTCTGCAGAGATGATCAAACCAGCCACAACATTCCCTTAGGCCAAAGCCTAACCCAGAACGAGGCCCCAACTCTCTCCAATACTATGAGGGCTGAAAAGTTTGAAGTCAGCAGAGGCTGGTTCATAAGGTTTAAGGAATGAAGCTGTCTCCATCACATAAAAATGCAGGGTGCAGCAGCAGGTGCTCATGGAGAAGCTGCAGCAGGTTCTCCAGAAGACCCGGCAAAGATCACTGATGAAGGTGGCTACACTAAACAGCAGATCTTCACTGTAGACAAAACAGCTTCTACTGGAAGAAGAGCCTGGTTTGGAAGTTTCAAAGGACAGGCTGACTCTCTTATTAGGGGCTAATGCAGCTGGTGACTTTAAGTTGAGGCCAACGCCCACTTTCCATTCTGAAAATCCTAGGGCCCCTAAGAATGACGCTAAATCTACTCTGCCTGCGCCCAATACATGGAACAACAAAGCTGGAATGACAGCGTGTCTGTTTACAGCCTGATTTCCTGAACATTTAAGGTCACTATTGAGATCTACTGCTCAGAAAAAAAAACATCTTTTTAAAATACTGGTGTGCTCACTGATTATGTACCTGTCATCTGAGGCCTCTGATGCAGATGTACAAGATTAATGTGTTTTCACACCTGCTAGCACAACATCCATTCTGCAGCCCGTGAATCAAGGAGTCGTCTCAACTTTCCAATCTCAGTATTGAAGAAAAGCATCTCATACGGCCGTAGCCTCCGTAGATAGTGATTCCTCGGATGATCTTGGCAAAGTGAATTGAAAACCTTCTGGAAAAGACTCACCATTCTAGATGCCATTAAGAACGTCAGTGATTCATGGGAGGAGGGTGACATATCAACATGAATAGGAGTTTGGAAGAAGTTCGTTCCAACCCTCGTGGATGACTTTGAGAGGTTCTAGACTTCAGTGCTGGAAGTTATTGCAGGTGTAGTGGAAATAGCAAGTGAACTAGAATTAGAAGTGAATCTGAAGATGTGGCTGAATTGCTGCAATTTCTTGATAAGACCTGAACGGCTGAGGAGTTGGTTTTTGCGGATGAGCAAAGAAAGTGATTTCTTGAGATGCAGTTGACTCCTGGTGAAGAGGTTGTGAAGATTGTTGAACTGACCACAAAGGATTTAGAATAGTCTATAAGCTTAGTTGATAAAACAGCAGCAGGGTTTGAGAGGATTGACTGCAATTGTCCAAGAAGTTCTAGAGTGGGTAAAATGCTGTCAAACAGCATCATGTTTTACGGAGAAAACTTCAGTGAAAGAAAGAGTCGATCAGTGCAGCAAACGTCATTGTTGCCGTATTTTAAGACACCACCACAGCCACCCCCACCTTCAGCAGCCCCCACCTGATCAGTCAGCAGCTGTCAACATCAAGGTGTGAGGCCCTCCACCAGCAAAAAGATTACGACTCCCCGAAGGCTCTGATGATCATTAGCGTTTTGTTTTTTGCTTTTTGTTTTTGTTGTTGATGTTGTTGTTGTTGTTTTAGCAATAAGGTATTTTTAAATTCAGGTAACGACTTTGTTTTTAAAGAAATAATGCTATTGCACACTTAGGCTGAAGTAGTGTAAACTTAACTTTCATATACACCAGGAAAACAAAAAATTTCTATGACTTGCTTTATTGCAATATTCGCTTTATTGGGGTAGTCTGGAACCGAACCCACAGTGTCTCCAAGGCCGGCCTGTACATGAACAAAGATGTTCACCGACGCCTCTTTGGTGATGCCAAAAAGCTGGAAATAACCTTAGGGGCTGGGAAATAAGTTCCAGCACATCCACGAAATGGTTAAGCAGTGAGAAAAGAAGAGACAAATCTTCTGTGCTGATACAGAAGAATGCCGGAACGTATCATTATACACACATGTAAATTCCTTTAAAAACCCGAGACGCACCACAGCACATACAGGAAACAGCATTCATAAAATAGCTGCCCACGAACATTCTGGGATGCCGGGAACCTGACTGTTTATCGCGGTCAAGCCCAAGAGGACCATCGTCTGGGAGCTCTTACTTCGCATGTGAAGACTTTTTGAATTACTTTTATCATGACAATTTATTTACTTGTGTAGTATCAAAACCAAGTATAAATTGTTCAAAAATAAAATAACACACCTCTTTAGATTGTTGTTGGACTAAACGGCCTCCCCTAGGACTTTCAGCCCTCAAGGCTCTGGTGGCCCGACTTCGGCAAGGGGCTTCCCAGGGGCCCTGAGCGGGAACCCTCTGCAGCCCAGACAGGGTACAGGCCCCATTCCAGCCATCCTCCTCCCACAGGACACCCTGAAAACCTGCCCGAGCCCCACTGGTGGCTGTGCTGCTCCTCACCCCACCCCTGCTGGAGCCATAGGAGCCTCCTCAGGAGCCCTTTCTCCATTTACTGCACCTCCTCTCCTGCCAAGGGGCCCTGGAGTGCAGGTGAGGGCATCTTGCCAGCCCCAAAGGTGGCCTCATGCCCTTCCATCCACTGGCAGTCCCCTCCACAGTCCCCGGGAGCCTCACAGAGCCCTTGTGCTTTGATGCTGAGCCAGTTCAGTCTCAACCGAGGGATCGTCCATCCGCCCACCACAGAGCCAGCCAGCCTGGAGGGATCTGCGCAGATCCCGGGGTCTGTGAAGCGATGGGCAACACCGTGTGCCCACGTGTGGCTGCTTTCCCAGGGGTGCACCTTCCTCTGGCCCCACACACCCCTCCCTGTGCACATCAGCCACGCTGCTTTCTGAGTTCCATTTCCTCTGTTCTGAGCTGCAGTTGCTAATGCCCTCACTCTGTCCCACAGGGAAGGGCCGGCGTGAGGGAGGGCCAAAGCCCATTCCTCAGGAGAGCCCGTCACCAGCCTGGCCTGCAGCGGCTTCCCTCCCAGCTCCCAGCTCCGGCCTCTGATGTGCCCGGCACGGACTAAGCGTGTCACTGTCGCCCCGACTGCCACAGCAACCGCACCACTTACCGAGGAGCCACGCTCACACTCCCCCAGCCCCCAGGGCCACAGACGAACAGAATAACGTCTTTAGAGGAGACGATGCAGAGGAGTGCTTCCCCTCCTGGGGCCTGATGGTGTGCACAGAGCTAAGGAAACCCACCGGCCAGAGGCAGCTGGTAACTCTCTGGCTGTCCTGGGCTGCAGGACTATGGCCACCAGTGGACAGATGGCGGGTGGGAGACAGCCAGCCCTCTAGAACCCTCTTGACCTGAGCTCTCAGGCTCCTCAAGCCATACCCGGGACCCTCTTAGTTCCTCCCATCCTCTGTGCCCCAAGCTGATCCCCCAAAGTCTGCCCTAGGCAGTGGATCACAGGCCCAGGCGGAGCCCAGGCAAAGTTCTGCAGGGCAGGGAACCACGCCTCGGTGGTGTCTGCAAAGACCTGGCCACATGCATCTCCCACCCAAACCGTGGAGCTGAGCTTCGAAGGCAACACTCCCCCCACAGATGTACTGGGAGCTGCTGCAGAGTGGAAAGCCGGCAGGCTGCTCATGTAGAAAGGGGATAAAAGGGGGCTGAGTCCAGCCCAGACATTGCCCTGAGCGGGGCCTCCCTGGGAAGCAACTCTGGGTGTCACCACTGTCATCGCCCCTAACGGATGGGAAAACAATCTCCACGCCACAGCTGCTAATGTGCTTCCCGGCCCGGCCACCCTCCGCCCTCGTCATCTGTGTTTTTCCACGTCATGGTCCGTTAACCCCTCGAGGCCCATGGCAGCCTCCTGAGGAGCGAGTGCCCTCAGGCCCTGGACTGAGCAGGTCTGGAGACAGGGGCCCCTCGAGGCCCATGGCAGCCCCCTGAGGAGCGAGTGCCCTCAGGCCCTGGACTGAGCAGGTCTGGAGACAGGGGCATCGTGGTGGGGTGGGGAGGAGCTGATGTCAGGAGAGTCAGCGCTGAGCACGCCTGGAACCAGGAGGGTGGGAAACGTTGCCACCAATGCTGAGTGCCTGCTGTGCACCCCACCATCTCAGGGCCCCACTCACTGTGTGAGGTGGGATTTTACTGTCCCTGCTTTATACACAAGTGAGCTACATTTTGCAGATGTTAACAAAGAGGCCTAGGCCACCAGAACCATGAGCCACAAGTGGGGACTGTGACCACCGGATGCTCCAAGCACAAAGCCCATGGGCACCCGACCCTGCCAGTCACCGCACACACCTATTTTATTGGAAGAGGATTTGGGTCCCAGTCCAAGAATCCATGGTCCCCTTGGAGCTGTGCTACACGGGCCTCCTTCCTGCAAGGCAGCACCATCCTTCTTCCGATCCAAGTTTGGTCAGAAATTCTACGAAACATGAAGTGTTACATCAGCACCACCATTTCACAGACTAGAAAACCCACTGAAGGAGAAACAGAATGACTTGAGCAGAACCATCCAAGCTCCAGGTGAAGACAGCGTCCCACGAGCCAAGCCAGCATCAAATTTCACTCTGGAATCTCAAGCATGAACCCGACAAACAGCAAGCACAGACCCTGGTGTCCGGATGGGAGGGGATGCAGGAGGCCCTCGCCAGGAGACTGGGAGGAGAAACACCAGGAGATCCTGGGCTGCCCACATTGGCAGTTCTTAATCCCCAGCACACGAGGTCAGCCAGATTCCAGACCCCACTAGAGGAAAGGAAAGAGCACTTGGAGAGGACGGCCTTGAACGCTCAGTTCATCACACCAAACTGTTCGTCAGCCCTGCTCTTCCCACAGAATTAGAGTACAGCAGAATGCATGGGCCACGCCCATCGCGAATCCTACCCCGAAGTCCTACCACCCTCCCGGTGCCTACACTCATCACATCCATCCCTCCATCCACCCCATCCCTCCATCCACCCCATCCTTCCATCTACCCCATCCCTCCATCCACCCCATCCCTCCATCCACCCCATCCCTCCATCCACCCCATCCCTCCATCCACGCCATCCCCCCATCCATCCCATCCCTCCATCCACCCCATCCTTCCATCCACCCCATCCCTCCATCCACCCCATCCCTCCATCCACCCCATCCCTCTATCCACCCCATTCCTCTATCTATGCCCATCCCTCCATCCACCCTATCCCTCCATGCATTCATTCCTCCATCCATCCCATCCCTCCATCCACCCCATCCCTCCATCCATCCCATCCCTCCATCCACCCCATCCCTCCATCCACCCCATCCCTCCATCCATCCCTTCCCTGCATCCACCCCATTCCTCCATCCACCCCATCCCTCCATCCACCCCATCCCTCCATCCACCCCATCCCTCTATCCACCCCATTCCTCTATCTATCCCCATCCCTCCATCCACCCTATCCCTCCATGCATTCATTTCTCCATCCATCCCATCCCTCCATCCACCCCATCCCTCCATCCATCCCATCCGTCCATCCACCCCATCCCTCCATCCACCCCCATCCCTCCATCCACCCCATCCCTCCATCCATCCCATCCCTCCATCCACCCCATCTCTCCATCCACCCCATCCCTCCATCCACCCCATCCCTCCATCCACCCCATCCCTCCATCCACCCCAACCCTCCATCCACCCCATTCCTCCATCCACCCCATCCCTCCATCCACCCCATCCCTCCATCCATTCATCCCTCCATCCATCCCATCCCATCCCTCCATCCTTTCCCTCCATCCACCCCATTACTCCATCCACCCCATCCCTCCATCCACCCCATCCCTCCATCCACCCCATCCCTCCATCCACCCCATCCCTCCATCCACCCCAACCCTCCATCCACCCCATTCCTCCATCCACCCCATCCCTCCATCCACCCCATCCCTCCATCCATTCATCCCTCCATCCATCCCATCCCATCCCTCCATCCTTTCCCTCCATCCACCCCATTACTCCATCCACCCCATCCCTCCATCCACCCCCATCCCTCCATCCACCCCATCCCTCCATCCATCCCATCCCTCCATCCATCCCATCCCTCCATCCACCCCATCCCTCCATCCATCCCATCCCTCCATCCACCCCATCCCTCCATCCACCCCATCCCTCCATCCATCCCTTCCCTGCATCCACCCCATTCCTCCATCCACCCCATCCCTCCATCCACCCCATCCCTCCATCCACCCCATCCCTCTATCCACCCCATTCCTCTATCTATCCCCATCCCTCCATCCACCCTATCCCTCCATGCATTCATTTCTCCATCCATCCCATCCCTCCATCCACCCCATCCCTCCATCCATCCCATCCGTCCATCCACCCTATCCCTCCATCCACCCCCATCCCTCCATCCACCCCATCCCTCCATCCATCCCATCCCTCCATCCACCCCATCCCTCCATCCACCCCATCCCTCCATCCACCCCATCCTCCATCCACCCCATCCCTCCATCCACCCCATCCCTCCATCCATTCATCCCTCCATCCATCCCATCCCATCCCTCCATCCTTTCCCTCCATCCACCCCATTACTCCATCCACCCCATCCCTCCATCCACCCCCATCCCTCCATCCACCCCATCCCTCCATCCATCCCATCCCTCCATCCACCCCATCCCTCCATCCACCCCATCCCTCCATCCATCCCATCCCTCCATCCATCCCATCCCTCCATCCACCCCCATCCCTCCATCCACCCCCATCCCTCCATCCACCCCCATCCCTCCATCCATCCCATCCCTCCATCCATCCCATCCCTCCATCCATCCCATCCCTCCATCCACCCCATCCCTCCATCCATCCCATCCCTCCATCCACCCTATCCCTCCATCCATTCATCCCTCCATCCATCCCATCCATCCCTCCATCCACCCTATCCCTCCATCCACCCCCATCCCTCCATCCATCCCATCCGTCCATCCACCCCATCCCTCCATCCACCCCATCCCTCCATCCACCCCATCCCTCCATCCACCCCATCCCTCCATCCATCCCATCCCTCCATCCATCCCATCCCTCTATCTATCCCCATCCCTCCATCCACCCTATCCCTCCATCCATCCCATCCCTCCATCCATCCCATCCCTCCATCCATCCCATCCCTCCATCCACCCCCATCCCTCCATCCACCCTATCCCTCCATCCATTCATCCCTCCATCCATCCCATCCCTCCATCCACCCCATCCCTCCATCCACCCCATCCCTCCATCCATCCCATCCCTCCATCCACCCCCATCCCTCCATTCATCCCCATCACTACCACCATCCCATGCCTCTATCTCCAACCCTATAGCCATCCTCATTCCTACCCTTCTGCCATCCATACCTTCACCCTCCATTCCTCCATCCACCGCCATCCCCACTGCCCACTTCCAAGCCTCACTTGCTGGCACCAGCTCCTGCCTCCCCAGAGTTTCTCTGCTCTGGGTGTTCCTCACACAGGATCCTACCAGGCTACAGCAGATTCTTGCACTCCGTGGGGCCTGCACCCTCCGCACTTTTCTGGTGACCTCTCTTCTCCTCACAGCTCCCTCCCGGGGGCTAGTCTGTATCCACTCCCACACCCTGCAGAGTGTCAGCATCCTGGACCTGCAGGGCAAGGGAGTGTTCTTAGTGCGGCAGCCCCCCCTCCTGAGCCCCCTGCTCACCATCCTCGCAATTCCTGCTTCAGGGCACTTCCGAATGGCCAGGGCCTGGTCTTCCTGTGAGCTCAGTCACCAGGTGTCTATGTGCCCTTTGACGAGCGACTTAACCCCCCACGAAAGGATGAGGCTGACAAGCTGCACCCTCACATGTGCCCTGTGCCTGTTTGTTTGGGACATTGTACGACGAGGCTCATCTGATCTTAAACCCCCTGCTTTGCATGCAAACGAGATTTTCTCAGTGCTCTGGTGCAGCCCCTCCATGTGTGCACAGCTTGGCTATTCTGAGGGAGCTGCCTTTCCTGCTGGCCGCGTGACCTACGCCTGCAGCTGGGAGAGCTGAGACTGCGTTGCGGTGCTTGGGTACTCTGCCAGCAGAGGGTGGGCCGCAGGCTGGTGGGAGGCTCAGACAAAACTCCAGCTGCACCCTGCACTTACACGGGCGGCTCTGAGCCTCCTTCAGGACAGCCCTGGGATGGCTTCATGAATGCTGGTACCACAGCCTGCGCTGGGAAGGTCCACCTCCTGAAGCCGGCCCACGTGGTCTGTGCACTCCGGAATGTCCAGAAGCTCATCTCAGCTGGAGGCATCCCTCATGCCGACGTGATTTGTGTCTGGGTGGAGGATGGTGTGGAAGTGGAGAAGTCTTGTTTCTGACGTGGTTTTCCTCAACAGCGTAGCAGAAGCTTGTCAGTGGAGAGACACCAGAGGCTGGTGGTGCTCAGCTCACACATTTTTCTATGGGCCCAAAGCTCTTCGCCAGCACAGAAGCATTTATTCTTCCCAGAGGAAAAATTTCATGCTTCACCACCTAACCCCACTGCAAATAAAGAGAAGCATTGTCAAAGCTGGGGCCTAGGAACAGTGCTGGGAATATGATTTGGGAGCACAAGAGAGCAACAGCCTTGCAGCACTTGGCATGAGCCACACCTCCTGCGTGGCCAGCAACCTCTCCCTGGCCACTGTGGCAAAGGCCACCCTGCGGCCACGGCTTCAGACGCTGCTTCTGAGTGACCACACTATGTGGCTCTGCCTTTGTTCTGCTGGTCTGTCTCTGCAGATGGGACAGGGGCTCCCTAGTGAGCCTGAGACCTCATCGAGAGGCCAACCTGCTTGAGTCGTGTCCTCTCCTGTCTTGTCTGCCCGCTGGCTACAAAAATCCCATGTCGCATGTGTGGGCTGCTGGGGGTTCCCCTCAGCATCAGACATCCTAAGAGTGGCCGCTCGAGCCTGGCCCTGCCCTGGACATTCAGGTCAGACGAGGCCGGGAGGGCACTGCAAAGGCCCAGTGGCCTCAAGGAAGGTCAGGAGCACCCCTGCTCCACCTGGAGCCTCAGTGCCAGATTGAGCAGCATCCCCACAAAATCCACATCCTTGTCAAACCTCTGAGTGGGATCTTACTTGGAAACAAGCCATTGCAGGTGCCACTGGTTAAGATGAAGTCTTCCTGGAGTAGGCAGGCCCTTCGTCCGGTAAGATGGTGTCCTCCTAAGAGGAGGGGGAGACACAGGCGTTCAGGGAGACAGAGGCTGAGAGCAAGTGAGGGGCCACAGCCAGGAACCATGGAGGATCGCCAGCCACACCGGAACAGGGAGACGCACAGAGCCCAACCCTGCTGGCACCTTGGTCTTGGACCTCTGGCTCCAGAATGGCAGGAGAGCACACTTGCGCGGTGTGAGCCCCTGGTTTGTGGTCCCTCCTTACCACAGCCTCGGGATGTTCATACTGGAGACACCTGAGAACTGCTTCCAATTTCACAGCCTCTGTTCGCCCATGGAGGAGCCCCCAGCTGTGGCCATGGTTCTGGCTCATATGGGGCTACTTGTGTGGGAGATTTCCCTCTGCAGAGTGGCCCATGGTGGACACCAGAGAGAGACGAGGCTCCTAATGAGAACTGTGGCAAATCTGAATACTGTTTTCTGCAGTTTTGCAGGGTTTTGTTGGGCGTTTAGCAGCTTAGGGCTGCAGCAGGGTGGCGTGGAGTGAGGCGTCTGCGGAGTCTGGTCACCCTGGTCTCAGTCCTTCATCTTTAAGATTCAATCTGGGTCTACTCCGTGCTTGCTGTGTGACTTTCCACAACTGGCTCAAACTCCCTGAGCCTCAATTTTATGATATTCACTTTAAAAAGCAGCTTTATTGAGCTGGTTTTTATTAAGTAACATACAAGAAACCACACATATTTAGAGTATAAAATTCAATGAGTTTTAATATATATACATACCTATGAATCTATCACCACAATCAGGAATTTGAACAAACCAATTACCCACAACTTTTCCCCTTTAATATCTCCTCCCTACTCTTTTTCCCACACACTCCATCCCCAGGCAACCACTAATCTACTTTCTGTGGCTGTGTATTAGTTCACAGTCCATGGAATTTCATATAACTGGGTCACACAGTGGGTGATCTGTTTTTATTTGGCTACAATTCATCAATGTTGTCACGTGCATCAGTCGCTGATTCTTTTTTTTACTGAGTTGTATTCCATTGTGTGGATATACCACCGTTTATCAATTCACCTATTGATGAACATGTGAGTTGTCTCAAGCTTTTAGCTGTTACCAAGGAAGCTGCTATAATCACTCATGTATAGATCTTTTGTAGACATAGACTTTAACCTCTCTTGGGTAACCTCTTGGGAGCGGAATGGCTGGATCATATAGTAGGTTGATGTTTAACTTTTCGAGGCACTGACACAATGTTTTCCAAAGTGTGTCATTTCACATTCTCACTAGTAGCACATGAGAGTTCCAGTTCCTCCACATCCCAGCCAGCACTTGATGTGGTCAGTCCCTAATTTCAGCTATTCTAATAGGCCTGTAGTGGTTTCTCACTGTGGTTGCAATTTGCATTTGCATAACGACTAATGATTCCTGAGCATCTTTTTGTGTGCTTGATATTTGTTTCTCTTTAGACAGAGTCTGTTCAAATATTTTGCTTGCTTTCATTGGGTTTCTTGTTTTCTCATCATTGAGTTTTAAGAGTTGCATATTCCACATATATTCTGTATATAAAACTTTTATAAAATGTGTGATTTGAAGATGTTTTCTCTCAAACTGTAGCTTACCTTCTCATTTTCTTAATGGCATATTTCACAGAGCAGAAATTCTTAATTTGATGAACTCCAATTTGTCATATTTTTTAATTTATGAATTACACTTTTGGTGTTGTACCCAAGAAATCTTTGCTTAATCAAGGTCACAAAAGGAGACAGTCTCCGCTGTCTGATAGGAAGGTGTTCATGTATTCCTGGATTATCCTTTTCATATGCGTAGAATCTGTAACAATGTTATCTTTGTCTTTCCTGGCATTTTGTCTTCTTTTTTTGGTCCCTGGTTAGTCTGACTAGAGGTTAACAAGGTTTACTAATCTTTCAAATAACTAGTTCTCTTGTGGTTTCTTGTAAAAGTTTTGCAGTTTTAGGTTTTACGCTTAGGTCTCTGATCCATTTTGAGTTCATGTATGTACATAGTGCAAGGTATTGGATTGATGTACATTTTTTGGATACTCAATTTTTTTCGGAACCATTTGCTGTCCTTTCTCTATTCAAATGCCTTTGCAGCTTTGTCAAAACTCTCACCACTCCTATTCAACATAGTGTTGGAAGATCTGGCCAGGGCAATCAGGCAGGAGAAGGGAATAAAGGGCATTCAATTAGGAAAAGAGGAAGTCAAATTGTCCCTGTTTGCAGATGACATGATTGTATATCTAGAAAACCCCATCGTCTCAGCACAAAATCTCCTTAAGCTGATAAGCAACTTCAGCAAAATCTCAGGATACAAAATCAATGTGCAAAAATCACAAGCATTCTTATACACCAATAACAAACAGAGAGCCAAATCATGAGTGAACTCCCATTCACAGTTGCTTCAAAGAGAATAAAATACTTAGGAATCCAACTTACAAGGGATGTAAAGGACCTCTTCAAGGAGGACTACAAACCACTGCTCAATGAAATAAAAGAGGACACAAACAAATGGAAGAACATTCCATGCTCATGGGTAGGAAGAATCAATATCATGAAAATGGCCATACTGCCCAAGGTAATTTATAGATTCAATGCCATCCCCATCAAGCTACAAATGACTTTCTTCACAGAATTGGAAAAAACTACTTTAAAATTCATATGGAACCAAAAAAGAGCCTGCATTGCCCAGTCAATCCTAAGCCAAAAGAGCAAAGCTGGAGGCATCACACTACCTGACTTCAAACTATACTACAAGGCTACAGTAACCAAAACAGCAGGATACTGATACCAAAACAGAGATATAGACCAATGGAACAGAACAGAGCCCTCAGAAATAATGCCGCATATCTACAACTATCTGATCTTTGACAAACCTGACAAAAAGAAGAAATGGGGAAAGGATTCCCTATTTAATAAATGGTGCTGGGAAAACTGGCTAGCCATATGTAGAAAGCTGAAACTGGATCCCTTCCTTACACCTTATACAAAAATTAATTCACGAGGGATTAAAGACTTACATGTCAGACCTAAAACCATAAAAACCCTAGAAGAAAACCTAGGCAATACCGTTCAGGACATAGGCATGGGCAAGGACTTCATGTCAAAATCAATTGACCTGAAGTGTATGCGTTTATTTCTGAACTCTTAATTATATTCTAATGACTTACTTGTTGGTCACTCTCTCTTGATTACTGTAACTTAATGGTAGGTCTTAAAATGGGTTGAGTCCTCTAACTTTTTTCTTCTTTTTCAAAGTTGTTTTGATTATTCTAGGTCCTTTGCATTTCCATGTGAATTCTAGAACTCACTTGTCAATTTCTACAAAAAAAAAAGTCTACTTGGATTTGGTTGAATCTATAAGTCAGTTTGAAAGAATTCTGTCTTCTAACTCATGGACACAATGTATTTCTCCATTTCTTTAGACGATCTTTGATTTCTCTCTGTGATGTTTTGTAAGTTTCAGTCTTTCTCATCGTTTCTCAGAGTGATTAAGTAGTTTGCATTTTTATGCTAAATTTTTATGTAAATGGTATTTATGCTACATTTTTATATAAGTGGTATTGTGCCTTTAATTTAAATTTCTAACCATTTGTTGCAACTATAGAAATACAACTGATATTTAGATATTGTTCCTTTATCCTGCAAAGTTGACAAACTCATTCAGTGATTCTAGTGGCTCTTTGTAGATTCCATCATGTTGTCTACATAGACAATAACGTCTCTTGCGAATAAAAACAGTTTTACCTTCTCCTTCTCCTTCCCAATTTGGATGGCTTTTCTTTCTTTCCTATTTTTTTTTCCTTCTTGCATTGGCTGGAGCCTCCCATGTGATCACGAGTAGAAGTAGGAGAGCATCCCATGTGATCACGAGTAGAAGTAGGAAAGCATCCCACGTGATCACGAGTACAGGTTGGAAAGCATCCCACGTGATCACGAGTAGAAGTAAGAAAGCATCCCACGCGATCACGAGTAGAAGTAGGAGAGCCTCCCACGCGATCACGAGTAGAAGTAGGAGAGCCTCCCACGCGATCACGAGTAGAAGTAGGAGAGCATCCCACGCGATCACGAGTAGAAGTAGGAGAGCATCCCACGCGATCACGAGTAGAAGTAAGAAAGCATCCCACGCGATCACGAGTAGAAGTAGGAGAGCCTCCCACGCGATCACGAGTAGAAGTAGGAGAGCCTCCCACGCGATCACGAGTAGAAGTAGGAGAGCATCCCACGCGATCACGAGTAGAAGTAGGAGAGCCTCCCACGCGATCACGAGTAGAAGTAGGAGAGCCTCCCACACGATCACGAGTACAAGTTGGAGAGCATCCCACGCGATCACGAGTAGAAGTAGGAGAGCCTCCCACACGATCACGAGTACAAGTTGGAAAGCATCCCACGTGATCACGAGTAGAAGTAGGAGAGCTTCCCACGCGATCACGAGTAGAAGTAGGAGAGCCTCCCACGCGATCACGAGTAGAAGTAGGAGAGCATCCCACGCGATCACGAGTAGAAGTAGGAGAGCATCCCACGCGATCACGAGTAGAAGTAGGAGAGCATCCCATGCGATCACGAGTAGAAGTAGGAGAGCATCCCATGTGATCACAAATAGAAGTAGGAGAGCATCCCATGTGATCACGAGAAGTAGGAAAGCAGAGACCCTTGCTTTATTCCAGTCTTCGGGGGAAGACATCCAATCTTTCACCATTAATTATGTCAGTTGTTGGTTTTTCACAGATACCCTTCATCAATTTGCTGAATATTTTAATTAAATAGATGTTGGATTTTATCATGTGCTTCGTCTACATCCATTGAGATGATGATGTGGTTATTTTTTCTTAATTTTTTAATATGGTAAATTATACTGATTACTCTTGACTAAATTACCTTTGCAGTGCTGAGATAAACCTCACTTAATGGTGTATTATCACTTTTACAAACTGTTGGATGTGATTTTATAAAATTTTGTTTAAAATTTTCATCTGTGTTTGTGAAGTTTTTTTTCTTTCAATGTCCTTGTCTAGTTTTTATGTCATAGTCATGCTGCCCTCATAGAATGAGGTGGAAAGTATTTCTTCCTCTTCAGTTTTCCAGAAGACTTTGTATAAAGTTTGTATTATTTCTCTTTGGATATTTGGAAGAATTCACCAGTGAAGCCCTTTGGCCTGGAATTTTATCTGTGGGAGGTTTTTAATTAAAATTTTAATTCCCTTAATAGATATAGGGCTATTCATGTTACCTACGATTTTACTTCCTTAATACGTTTTTCTTTATTTCTTCCTTTTAGCATGTAAGTTTTGGTACTTTGTGTCTTTCAAAGAATTTGTTCATTTCAACTAAGTTGTTTAACTTATTGGCATGATTAATGGACACGTTTCTCCCAGGCCATAGATTTTGCTTTGAAATCTGCAGCCTCCCCTCTCTGATAGGAAGGTGTTCATGTATTGCTGGATTACCCTTTTCATATGTGTGGGATCTGTAACAATGTTATCTTTGTCTTTCCTGGCATTTTGTCTTCTTTTTTGGTCCCTGGTTAGTCTGACTAGAGGTTAACAAGGTTTACAAATCTTTCAAATAACTAGTTTTTGGTTTTGTTGGTTTTCTCTTTTTGTGTCTTCCGTTTTATTGATTTCTACTCTTGACTTTATCATTTCCTTTACTCTGCATATTGTGAATTTAATTTTCTCTTCTTCTAGTTCCTTGCCCACCTCAATTCTCTGTCTAATTCTGGGTCCTTGGCCATTCCCACCTCAGTTAACAGAAAATGCCAAGACATACCACTTGCTGGTGTCCAAACCCAAGATGAGCCCAGAATTTTTCTTCGCCTCACATTCCACACAGAATCCATGAGCAGTCTTGCAAGCTCTGGCTTCAGGAGTGGTCCCAGCCCCGTCACGCCTGTGCCATGCTGCCAGGCCAGCAGCCTTCCCGCGTGCCTTCCCACCTACCCTGCGCTCCACCTGCAGCACAACCATGCAAACACAAATCAGAGAACACTCACTCTTGGAGCCCAGAGCCACCTGTCAGAAGCGCAGCCTCCTCGGCCACATGGGGAGCCACCCACAGTCAACGGCCCACGAAGCCTGCATGTGAGTCACTGCAGGGTGCAGGCAGCCCTGGGCCCTCCACGACAGGGATGTTCCCAGATGCAGCTGAGCAGGGGCAAACCACCCCCCGCCATTCCACATCCAGATTTCTGACTCAGAACCCATAGTGGCTGTTTTTTGAAAAACAAAGCAAAGCTGTAAATTGGGTCACATTATACTCGGCTTAAAACCCTATACTAACAGTCTGGCTGTTCCTCAAAAGCTAAATGTAGAATAACTATATGACCCAGAAATTCAACTTGCAAATATAGAACCACGAGAAATGAGAATGTAGACTACACAAAACCTTGCATGCAGATGCCTGTGGCAGTGTTGCCTATCACAGCCAAAAGGTGCCAACAACCCAAATGCCCATCAACTCAGGAACAGAGAAACAAAACCTGGTCCATCCAGACAATAGAGTATTATTTGGTAATAAACAGAAATGAGTGCTGGTGGAGCGAGGAGGAGGCAAAGCGGGGGCACAGAGCGCCCGGGGACGCGTGGCCACTGTCGGGACTGTTTGGTGCCACAGGATGGCTGGGCTGGGGCTTGGCCTGCAGGATGGGCTGGAAATGCTCTTAATTCCTCGGAAGCTAAGAGACACCTGAGAAGGAGGGACAGCCTGGGCCTGGGAGCTGGGTGGACATAGGAAAAGGCTTTTAGTTTTTCAAAAACTGAGCAATAAAAGACTTGGACTTGTTTTTTAAAAATTTGTAGAAGAGATAAGAACAAAAAATCTAGAAACTGGAAAAAATTTCAAGTTGATGAGGCCTTGACTCAATAATGACCTTGTATCTATGATTTGCTTTCTCATTCACTCATTCACTCATTCAGTGAATATTCAAGAAACCCATACTGAGAAATTGCTGTGTGCAGCCTCCATGTCACACACACGTGTGCACCTCCTGCATCGCTACCTCGGAACACGTGTGTTCAGGCATGGATGCATCTGTGTGGGTGTTCGTGCATTGCAGCCGCACCAGCTCCCGAATGTTGCCTGTCAGACCCGCAGTGTGCGCCCCGTTCCGATTCCAAGAGCATCTTCTCCAGAACTGTGGCGGCCGGGCCAGGGAGGAGCGTGGACTGTCCCATGGAAACGCGGCCCGGGAGGGCTTAACTGAGGACAGCTGACATAAGAAGCTATTGACAAAACACCACACACTGGGGGTGTAAACAACACACATTTATTTGTTTACAGTCCTGGAGGCTGGAGGTCCAAGATCCAAGTTCCTGCAGACTTCGTGCCTGGTGGGCTCTGGGCCTGGCATGCAGGCAACGGCCTCCTGGCCGTGTCCGAAAACAGTGGAGAAAAAGAAGGGGAGAGGGAAGGAGGGGAGAGAGGGGCAAGAAAGAAAGAGGAAGAGAGAGAGAGAAGGGGAGAGAGGGAGGGTGAGGAACACAGAAAGGGAGGAAAGGAGGGAGGGAGGGAGGGAGGGAGAGAGAGAGAGAAGAGCTGGCAGGGAGGGAGAAAGAAAAGAGCCCCAGTCCTATTGTGGTAGCCCCACCCTCATGACCTCATGTAACCTAATCACTCCCAAAGGCCTAGCTCCAAATCCAGCCACATTGGGGGTTAGGACCTCAATGTGTGAACTTCAGGGTCAGGGACACAATTCAACCCGCAGCAGTGTGGAAAGAGTTCAGGAGAAGTGAGGGATGAGGCTGTCCCAGGATAGCCCGGAGGAGCCCGGAGGGATGTAGGAAAGGGAGGGCTGGAGGAAAAGGGGCCCCCGCACCATGGCCCCCAGCCTCCCGGTGCCCTCATTGCCACATGCTGCAGGAGGTCAGAGGGCGAGGGAGCCGGGGGGACACCGCGCACAGGGCCAGTGTCCCAGGCTCTGGGCGTGTGGTTGGGAAGAGGCCACAGAGTGCTGGGGAGGCCGTGGTGACCTCACAGAATCGGCCTCTCCTTCCACTGGGCTCAGAGATTCCCACGAGCTCCGCGCTGCCTGGAGAGAGAACGCAAGACGGGAGGGAGGGAGGGACTGATGGGTGGCCACAGGGGGAGGCTGAGAAGGAGGCAAATGGAGCTGAGAAGAGACAGGACGAGAGTGAATGCGCCCGCCCAGCTGCCAGGCTCTCCCCTCCACTCAGGAGGCTCCGTGGCTGCCAGGCCTGCCAGATCTGGGCACAAACACAAAACAGGAATCCTCTCAGCTCAGCCTCAAAGTGTTTTGTTGCATTTTTTCTGGCTGGGGCTTGAGGGTGAAAGGTTGTTTGTTTGTTTGCTTGTTTGTTTTAGCTGCTAGCTCAATTTGCTGGTCTCACATTCATGATGCCCTTTGAGAAAATACATTGGGACGCTTTTACAACTTGAGAAACCTCCTGGGTTTTGAAACCTCCCACACCTCTGCCCGCCCTCCAGCCAGGCCAGGCCAGGGCGACGGAGAAGGGATGGAGGGAGGCGCATGTGGATATCACCCCAAGCCATCCATCTAAAAAGTCTCTTCCTGACATGGCTGCAAGGGTGGCCCGGCCTGTCAGCTCCTACCCTGCCCTGGGCTCCCTGCTGGGACCCGTGGCTGCTGCGCACCTCTGCTCAATCTCCACACCACCCGGCAGAGTCTGTGTTGTCACCCTGTGTTAGGGACAAGGACGTGGAGAGTCACAGGCTTGCCTGGAGGTGACAGTGATGCCAGGGCCAGCCCAGGTGAGGAATACTCGAAGGCTCACCATGCTTCATATGGGAAGCCAGGTAGAAAGAACAGGACGAGAGGAACTGCCCGGCCACCTGCGGCTGCTGCTATCTCCCTCTGCCCTCCTCTCTTCTTCCCCACAGGGCTCTGCAGAGCGTGGGACACGGACAGTTGCTCAACTCACAGCAGGGTAAGCGCAGGACTGAGCATTGGCAGTGATCTGCCGTGGCTGTGGCTTCCGGCACGTGGCCAGAGATGTGCTCACAAACCGCATGGGAGCCACGTCGGGGGTGCGCTGAGCACCAGGCTCAAAGGGAGGACCCTGCACAAGGGCCCCAGAAGAGGGGTCTGTCAACCATAATCCAAAAATGCATAAAATCTGGAAACCATTTCATTCATCGTTGGCTAATTTCAATTCAATTGCAACTTGAATGTAAATTATTGGAACTGGCCACTAATGAAGAATTGAAGACGAATTTTGAAAATAGAGCATCTATTGCTTCAGTTTAAATAAAAGTTACATGTGAATATACTGAGCCTGCTGAAAATGTCTTTAAAATCTCTCCTTCCATTCCTATCAACAAACTTTATGAGACTAGTTTTTCTACTGAGACTATTATTAAAACAAAGCAGAACACGATTTTCGATATACATTTTCCCTGCCAGAATCAGTAAAACTGAAACTAGATAGGGAAGCAAAGCATAAGCTCATTGTCCATTAGAGATAGTAAATATTAACACGACATGGTATAATTTTGCACAAAAAGGCATTTAAGCGTAAATTGCTATTTCATTCCTATTTTGTTCAGTTATGGCTGTGGAACGGGAAAACGTTTTTACTGTGTGCATTAGGTGGCTTAAACAACAAAACCTGATTTTTCACAGTTCTGGAGGCTGGACGTGCAAGATGAAGGTGCCGGCCAGTTTGGTTTTCCAGCCCTCTTCTCGGCGTCCAGACAGCCGCCTTCTCGCTGTGTCCTCTGGTGGTGAAGGGAGGGCACTCTGAACAATTGTTCTTCTTCTCTTTTTGTTTTCTGAGACGGAGTCTTGCTCTGTCGCCCAGGCTGGAGTGCATCGGCGTGATCTCGGCTCATGGCAACCTCTGCCCCCTATGTTCAAGCAATTCTCCTGCCTCAGCCTCCCAAGTAGCTGGGACTACAGGCGCCCGCCACCACACCTGGCTAATTTTTTGTATTTTTAGTAGAGATGAGGTTTCACTGTGTTAGCCAGGATGTTCTTGATCTCCTGACCTCGTGATCTGCCTGCCTCAGCCACCCAAAGTGCTGGGATTAAGACGTGAACCACCACGCCTGGCTGTTGTTCTTCTTCTTATAAGGGCACTAATCCCATCATGGGGACCCCACCTTCACAACCTCATCTAAACCTCATCACCCCCCAAAGGCCCCAGCTCCTAATACCCTTACTTTGGGGATGAGAGCTTCAGTATACGAAATTGGAGGGAATGCAGCTCCGTTCATGGCAGTCTAACAATTCTCTGTAACATAAATGTGCACTCTTTCAACAAACAATATGCAAAGTTGGTGTAATTTGTTTCTATTTTCCTGTTTTATTTTTGTTCTGATCATGCCATTTGAAACATACTTTATGTCTATTGAGTGTAATAATACAATTTTGATCTTATATTTTTTGTCTATTTTTTCATTTCTCTAGTAAGTCATTTTGGTCATATTTTAAAAACTACCAATGCAAAGAAGTTTGAAACGTACAATGGTCCTTCATCACCAATGGTTCTTCATTATCAATAATCCTTCATTAACAATGTTCAATGAAGGTCCTTCATCACCATGTCCTTCATCACCAAGGTCCTTCATCACCATGTCCTTCATCACCATGTCCTTCATCACCGAGGTCCTTCATCACCATGTCCTTCATCACCATGTCCTTCATCACCATGTCCTTCATCACCGAGGTCCTTCATCACCATGTCCTTCATCACCATGTCCTTCATCACCATGTCCTTCATCACCGAGGTCCTTCATCACCATGTCCTTCATCACCGAGATCCTTCATCACCGAGGTCCTTCATCACCATGTCCTTCATCACCATGTCCTTCATCACCATGTCCTTCATCACCGAGGTCCTTCATCACTATGTCTTTCATCACCGAGGTCCTTCATCACCATGTCCTTCATCACCATGTCCTTCATCACCAAGGTCCTTCATCACCATGTCCTTCATCACCATGTCCTTCACCAAGGTCGTTCATCACCATGTCCTTCATCACAGAGGTCTTTCATCACCATGATTCTTCATCACCATGTCCTACATCACCAAGGTCCTTCATCACCATGGTCCTTCACCACCATGGTCCTTCACCAAGGTCGTTCATCACCAAGGTCCTTCATCACCATGGTCCTTCACCAAGGTCGTTCATCACCAAGGTCCTTCATCACCATGGTCCTTCACCAAGGTCATTCATCGCCAAGGTCCTTCATCACCATGGTTCTTTACCACCAAGGTCCTTCATCACCAGTGTTCAATGACCCTTCCCCACAGGGAGTTGTGAACAGCTCAAGGAAGCTCCTGAACAGATGAGGCAGCTGGTTTGTTGAGAGAAGTTGGAGTTAGAAAAGAGAGGAAAGTTGAGGAGCTGACACAGATGCCTGGCCAGTCTTAGGACACAAGAAGTGCAAACTGGGAGGATTCTCGGAGAACTTGGAGAACAGTGTTCTCTTTTTAGAGGCAAGACCTAGAGAAACGTGTGAGTGGACAGGGACAGCTCTGGCCCCTGACACTGGGAAGAAAGGCCAAGTGTCCTGTGTTCCTCCTCTGCTATCGTCCCTCCTACCAGAAGGATGCACCTCCCCTGACCCCGCTTTCCAAACCCAAACACCGAGACCTCTGGCTGAGGTGAAATCTGGAGCGTGTCTTCTCTCATCTCCACCAGAGCCCCGCAGCCACTCGTGAAAGACAGGTACAGCCCCAGCTGGGACGTCAGGGCAGCCGCCAGACAGTTTCTGCCCCCTCCCAAGCGCTGCCCAGAACGTGGACACTGACCCTGTTTCCTCAGAGTAAGCACAGACCTGCCGGAGGCCCGCACCCTGGGAGCAGCCTCACACTGCCGGGCGTGGGGGCACGGGGTGAGGGCACTGCTTCCCTTTGCTCAGGCAGCTTCTGTGGACACGGACACATGAGACTCTACCCAAGGAGGGGACAATGGACAGATGAGAGACAGAGTCAGGAGCGGGGAAGGGGGGGACCCCTTCGAGGAGAAATTCCATCAACCTCATAATCTTGCCTGTTTCCCCACCCCCGAGGCCACACCATCTGGATGGACAGCCCTTTGAAAGCAAACAGGAACCCTGTTGTGGGCACCACAGGCACAGTGCCCTGCGGCCCGTGTCTGGCCTGGCGCAGGCTCAGGGCTGGGCAGAGCTCAGAGCGCGGCTGCCTCTTCCTCAGAAGCCCGTGAGGGCCCCGTTGGCTCAGGCTGGAGCACAGCGACCGACGTCGAGGCTTTAATGAAGTCCGTGTGAGTGGCGGTGGGGCGGCCTCGCTGCACAGATGGCTCTTTGTCCCCATGACACCTGCCATCTGCTTGTTTGTCTAAACGATGCTGCAGGGGCAGGGGTTCCCAATCTGCTGCCCGGGCCCCACCCGCCCACTGCGACCTCCTGACCCCCGGGCCAGACGGGTCCGCAGAGTTTGTTCTTCCAGCACAGTGGGCTCTGCCTTCCCTGCCTTCGACGTCCGCAGCCTCTTGCCAGCGCTGGTGCTTGGGTGGCAGGAGCAGCCGGGGAGGGGAAGAGGAGGGGGAGGAGGAGGAGGGAGAAGAGGAGGAGGGGGAGGAGGAGGGGAGGAGCTGCAGCCGCAGGGACTGGGAGGACTTCAGCAGCAGCTGCCACCCGCAGCTTGGCAGGGCCCTCCTGGTCCAGGAGCCAGGCTGGAAGCTCGCATTTCCGAAGCTCAGCCCTCACACCTGTTCACGGAGAGAACGTCACATAAAAGAGAGGCCGGGAGGGAGGGACCCCCCAGAGCAAATGCTCGGCCGCCCCTGGAGCAGATGACAGCAGCCGCACAGGCTAGAGCACAGCTCGCTCCCTTTTCTTAAAAACAAGTGAGGTGAGAAGAGAAAAGTTCACTTTTGAAGTTGCAGAAACGGAAGCAAAAGCATCCAGATTCCACTTGCGTCAGTTTAGGGAACATTCCGAAAGGGAGGCGAGGAGCTGGAGGGCACTTTACTAGCGGCCTCCTTGGGCTTTTGCCCTGCCCCGGCACATCTTTGAAAAGGTCTGGTGAGGTTGCCTTCCCCACCCCATCCCCTGTAAACGGGACGATGCCACTTTGCGGGAGGAGGCTGAGACTTCCTGCTCCCACGCCAGTTTTGTGAGATCTGGAACCACAAACCTCGGGTCCTGGAGGCTCCACAGGAGGCTGAGACTTCCCGCTCCCACGTGAGTTTTGTGGGATCTGGAAGCACAAACCTCGGGTCCCGGAGGCTCCACGAAGCTGCTCCCACGTGAGTTTTGTGGGGTCTAGAACCACAAACCTCGGGTCCTGGAGGCTCCATGAAACTGCCTTTATAACTCACTCCTCTGTTGTTAAATGAACAGGCTACACATTGTCTCCAAAAGTGGCAGCGCTTTCCAAGAAGGAGCATGATTCCCTGCAAACGTGCAGAATCTGCTGCAGCAGTGACCTGTTGCTATTTCCCCATTGCTACGTCTGAGTGTGCCCAGACACCCCTGGTTGGAAAGGTGGCCTCCAGTGCAAGCCCATTGCTACGTCTGAGTGTGCGCGGACACCCCTGGTTGGAAAGGTGGCCTCCAGGGCAAGTACGCTGAGAGGTGGGACCTTCAGGAGGTAGACCGGGTGGCAAGGGCTCCTCCTGCGTGAATGGTTAATGCTGCCGCATTGCAAGTGTGAGTCTGTTACGGGTGCGAGCCTGGCCCTCCCACCTTCTGCTGTGGGGTGGTGCAGCGAATGCAGGCCCCTCGATGGCGGACTTCCTCAGAGTGGTGAGAAATACATTTCTTTTCTGAATAAATTACCCATTCTATTATAGCAACACAAAGCAGACTAAGACACTGCTAAGAAATGACTTAGAACTCGTTTGCTGCCACTGGTGAGAAGTGGGGAGGGCCAGGTCTCAGGGGCTGCCTCCCTGAACCCCCACCCAGGGGCTGCCCTTTCCTAAGTCAAAGCCTCCCATTCAGTTCTCCCCAGAGAAAGCACATTTGCTTGACACACAGTTTCTTAAATCATCGAGCAGCAAAAGTAACTCCACAAAGGTCGGAGCCAAAGGGCACTGCCAGCCTGAACACTCCTGGCCTCACTCTCCTTCTTTCAAAGTCTACACCCCATGGCAGGCACAAGCCCCTGATTTTGTCTTCCTCTGAATGCAAGCAAAACCTAAGCAGGAGAAGACAGTTAACGACTGACAACTGTTACGCTGCTGGCATTGCGATGAACAAATAAGGGAGGAAATGAGCTACCAAGAATTCACCAGGACTGCTCAGGGCCACAGGCTTCCTTGTGCTAGCTTACTTGTGCAGCTAGCTGCAGGTGCTAAGGCCTCTCAGGGCTGTAGGTCAGATGACTCACTGGCTCTTCCTCAAGTCCCTATGAAAGATGCTTTCTCATCTCCCTGGGTTTGCAAGATGAGGTGGCGGAGGGGGGAGAGACTCGGGCCACCAGCCTGGACCCCCCCCACTCCCTCTGCACCACTGCCCAAAGAGATGGTCCCAAGCCGTGGCCTCCTCGTCCTGAGAGGCGGGACTCACGTGGTTCACTCCACCTGGGATCCTCACTGAAACTCTCTCTCCCTCCTTTTTGGTAATTAGACTAGTAGGTCTGTTTGATTTATACTTAAATTCCATCTTTGCTGTCAATTTTTATACGAGTGTTCTCACAAAGTGTGTACATAACCTGTGGAATATTCGAAGCCTTTGGGCCATTTGCAAACACACAATTAGCCACACCCAGGTGGCGCAGATGCCCGGTGGACACCTACAGACCTGCTTCAAATGCACGGAGCCCCGACGTGAGCAGCTCACCGGGAGACAGTTGGCAATTTAACACTGATACTACGCAACGAGGGCCGTGCGTGTTACAGGTATCTGATGGGAACTATTTTGGGTGACACATTTGACTTGGAGCATTTATTTTACAAGTTTCTAATTCTGAGTTTCTGGGAAGTGGCCGTTGTCAGGGACCAAGGGCCTCCACAAGGGAGGCTGTCCTGACGCATCGTCCTGCTGTGTGGGTAGCTGGCACCATCTGGCTTCAACGCTGGCTCACAGGAGAGATTTTCCTCTCGGAGAATGAAGTTTAAACAGGATGAGACTCACATGGCTCGACGGGGGGCAGCAGCATTCTCAGGGTCAGCTCAGGAGTGAAACGTGCAGCCTCACGGGTGGTGCTGAGGCTGTTCCGAGAGGCAAAGAGGAGTTCCGGGATTGGAGGGTCCCAGCAGGAAGGGGCTTTTAAGGCCTATGCATTGAAATAATCAGAGAGGAGTGTCCTCCATCGCAGGCCGACACCCTCGGACCGGCACAGTCCGCCCTCCTCGGACACCAGTGTCCCCTCGCACTAATGACAAGCCGCCCTCGTGACCATGTCACTGGCACCTACAGCTGTGTCTGCACCTAAAAGCAGGGGCCATATTTTTATGCATTAATTAGTGGATTGAAAACACAACTTCAGGTGGAGCTTGGCCTACCCCTGCTCTGAACCGTCAGGGTGTTGAGACCAGCACTGACTGTGGGCCAGAACTGTCTGATGCTTCTGTGTGTTAACTCACTCAGCCCCTCGAAAACCCTATGAGACGGGTCCTAGCATCTCCCCGTTTCACAGATGGGGAGACCAAGGCACGCGAAGGCAAAGCAGACCCCTCAGAGGCCTCCGGCTGACGAACGGAAGAGCCGGGACTCAGATCCTGGACGTCTGACTCCCCATATGGGCGCCCCCAGCACCACCAAGCGTGTCTGCCTCTCAATCTGCAAGGGACATCAGTAATTCACGCCATTTTAATACAGGATTGAGTGATCTAACAGAGGTGTGTGGAGAACTGATGTGGGCAACATAGTCCTTGGGAGAATCACTGAAAAAAAGGCTGAATGTGGCCGGGCACGGTGGCTCACGCCTGTGATCCCAGCACTTTGGGAGTCCGGGCGCGGTGGCTCACTCCTCCAATCCTAGCACTTTGGGAGGCAAGGGACGGTGGCTCACGCCTGCAATCCCAGCACTTTGGGAGGCCAGGGACGGTGGCTCACGCCTGCAATCCCAGCACTTTGGGAGGCCAGGGACGGTGGCTCACGCCTGCAATCCCAGCACTTTGGGAGGCCAGGGACGGTGGCTCACGCCTGCAATCCCAGCACTTTGGGAGGCCAAGGCGAGCGGATCACTTGAGGTCAGGAGTTTGAGACCAGCCTGGCCAACATAGTGAAACCCCATCTCTACTAAAAATACAAAAATTAGCCGGGCATGGTGGTGCGCCTGTAATCCCAGCTACTCAGGAGGCTGAGGCAGGAGAATTACTTGAACCCGGGAGGCAGAGGCTGCAGTGAGCCAAGATCACGCCACTGCACTCCAGCCTGGGTGACAGAGTGAGACTCCCTGACAACAGGAGAAGCAGCAAATCACACAGGAGCAGGGAGACGGTGGCCTCAGAAGATGCAGCTCACACGGGGGCCTGAGAGAGAGTCTGGGTGAGAAAGAGGACGGGCATCCCATGGCCACCTGGATGGCAGGAGGGTGAGACCAGGGTCATAAAGGAGAGAGGCCATTCATTTACGACAAAGCCCAGAGAGTTTCCCTGGGTGCGTCTGAAGATGGGAGCAGAAAGTGGAGCCTTAGAAATAAGAATACCTGAGCCCAGAGGGAAGTGCCCCCAAGAACTCACGTCACCCCAGAAGGAAAATAGGGCATTGGTCACCTCTGGGATGGTGCGAGGATTTCTGCAGTGAGTAACCAGATATCCTCAGTGTTAAAGGAAAGTCCCCAGATTTAAGTGTCTGTGTGTATTGTGTATATTCAGTTAATTATACACCTTACGCAATGCTGGGGTGAGAGGCCTGAATTCCAGTATTCCCGGGAGCTCTGGGGAAGTCACCCTTCCAACGATTTCTCCTGCTGTTTGGGACCAGCTCTGCTCATGAAGGTGCCAGCACCATCCGTCCCTGAGTTCATGTCCATGGCTGAGGGTGACTCCAAACACTGCCAGTGGGTTCTTCTTCCCGACTTTGCCGTTTCACTGAGTTAAAGGTCTGGCATTTACCAAAACCATCTGCCGCAACCCAGCCAATCTTCCAGAAGTGTCCTGATCTCTTCCTCTGTAGAGTATTTAAAAGTGAAGCACATTTGTGTGGACTCTCCCCAAGGCGGAGCTGCCCGAGTGCTGGGCTGCCCTGATGAGCTGGTGCTGAGACAGAAGCAGCTTTGTGGACGGCCACACGGGCTGTGTGTTCTGCTTCCGAACTCTCAGGTGAGCGTGGAAGACACTTCCATAGACGCAGAGAGGTGCTTTACTGCTGAAGGTGACTCCTGCACGCAAACACGGCAGCATTATCTCCACGTAGAGGGAACACAGGACGCTCAGAGGGAAATTCTCGGAAAGTGGGGTGTCTCCAGCTCCTCCTTCCAGGCCTCTTCTCAGCCGTGAGGCTGCGCTCTGGGCCTCAGTCCCACCCACTGCACCGTCCTCCCCACCGCGGCATCCATGCCGGCCCCCCACCTGTCAGGACATGGGGGAGCCCTGGCCCTGAGGGCTTTCTGTGGCTCCCCAGGTCCATGTTTCCGTTCTCTTTGCTCCCACCGTTTTTTCTCATGTTCTCCTTTTCACACAATATTTATTGTCTTGTCCCCTCTGTTCTGTCAAGAGCCCAGACTGTGTAACACACATTGCCTGGCCCAACAGCCCATTCGATAAATATGTGTGGAACAAAAGAACCAAACAAGGACTCAATACCTCTCCTGCCTCTTCCATGAAATCATTGTTTTAATTCGAGAATAAAAGATGTTTGGATTAAAATGTTTCTTGAATTTTTCCATTCCTAGCCTCTTGCAAGATCATTGTGCTAGATTTTGAATGACCTACTTTTCCTTCTCAGGCCCAAGACTTCAAGAGACTATTGTGGTAACGGAGCCACAAATTAATCTTTCCATTTTCTGAAAATAGAATTCTACTTACATAAGTTTAAAAAAAATTGTTGGTGGTTAGAACAATATCATTAATATCATCTTTATTTTTCAATTAAATGATTCCAACTGTCTTCATGATAATTATTTATATTTATAGAACATCTTAAAGGGTACATTTCACACAGAAAAACACCACGTCCAGTCTCTGTCCAGCCCATGGAGGGCGACCAGAGGTGGTCGTTGGCGTGGGCAGCAAGAAGCCAGGGAGGACCGAGCGGGCAGCAGGGCGGGGAAGGCAGAAGGGGCGGCAGGAGGGATAGGGCAAGCCGTGGGGAGGCAGCCACCCCGCAGCAGGAGAGGCAGGGAACGCCACGTCGCTGGTACAAATGGAACAAACTCCAACGCCCGTCTGGAGTTTAAGCTTCTGGGCAGAAGGGAGCTTTATGATCCACGCCCCACCCATAGGCCGCTCCCGCCATGCCCCCTCCTCTGGGAAAGCCGCCTGGAGTGTCCACCGCAGAACGAGTGCTGTGCTCAGCAGCACCAGGACCCGCAGGACCCGCACTCCCCTCCGCACGAAGCTCACTGTCCACGAGGAAAGACGAGGAAATGCGGGGAAAGGAGGGCACGGGACAACACGTCCAACTGTGTAGAGGAAAGGGACCTGCGTGGGAAGGACCTGCAGGGGGGGCTTCGAGAAAGAGCCAGGACCGCGTAGTTGGACCCTTGGAGGGAGCTACACGTGGCCAAGGGTGCAGGGCGGCTCCAGGCTGGGGAACAGCACCGGCCAAGCTCGGGGAAGGGCGTGGACAAGGCCGGCCCGTGGAACGGAAGGGAGCATCGCACTGTTAAAAGGTCACGAGACGTCCGGGAGCCTCAGCAGGGGAGGCCGAGTGTGGAGGTTTAGAGGAAAGGAGTGAGGCTGAGGCTGCCAAGGAAAAGCATGGTGTGGGGGGACCCGGAGGCCGTGCGGTGGGAGGAGCGTGGTGTGGGGGGACCCGGAGGCCCCGCGGTGGGAGGAGCGTGGTGTGGGGGGACCCGGAGGCCCCGCGGTGGGAGGAGCGTGGTGTGGGGGGACCCGGAGGCCGTGCGGTGGGAGGAGCGTGGTGTGGGGGGACCCGGAGGCCCCGCGGTGGGAGGAGCGTGGTGTGGGGGGACCCGGAGGCCCCGCGGTGGGAGGAGCGTGGTGTGGGGGGACCCGGAGGCCCCGCGGTGGGAGGAGGTGGTGTGGGGGGACCCGGAGGCCCCGCGGTGGGAGGAGCGTGGTGTGGGGGGACCCGGAGGCCCCGCGGTGGGAGGAGCGTGGTGTGGGGGGACCCGGAGGCCCCGCGGTGGGAGGAGCGTGGTGTGGGGGGACCCGGAGGCCCCGCGGTGGGAGGAGCGTGGTGTGGGGGGACCCGGAGGCCCCGCGGTGGGAGGAGCGTGGTGTGGGGGGGACCCGGAGGCCCCGCGGTGGGAGGAGCGTGGTGTGGGGGGACCCGGAGGCCCCGCGGTGGGAGGAGCGTGGTGTGGGGGGGACCCGGAGGCCCCGCGGTGGGAGGAGCGTGGTGTGGGGGGGACCCGGAGGCCCCGCGGTGGGAGGAGCGTGGTGTGGGGGGACCCGGAGGCCGTGCGGTGGGAGGAGCGTGGTGTGGGGGGACCCGGAGGCCCCGCGGTGGGAGGAGCGTGGTGTGGGGGGGACCCGGAGGCCCCGCGGTGGGAGGAGCGTGGTGTGGGGGGACCCGGAGGCCCCGCGGTGGGAGGAGCGTGGTGTGGGGGGGACCCGGAGGCCCCGCGGTGGGAGGAGCGTGGTGTGGGGGGACCCGGAGGCCCCGCGGTGGGAGGAGCGTGGTGTGGGGGGGACCCGGAGGCCCCGCGGTGGGAGGAGCGTGGTGTGGGGGGACCCGGAGGCCCCGCGGTGGGAGGAGCGTGGTGTGGGGGGACCCGGAGGCCCCGCGGTGGGAGGAGCGTGGTGTGGGGGGACCCGGAGGCCGTGCGGTGGGAGGAGCGTGGTGTGGGGGGGACCCGGAGGCCGTGCGGTGGGAGGAGCGTGGTGTGGGGGGACCCGGAGGCCCCGCGGTGGGAGGAGCGTGGTGTGGGGGGACCCGGAGGCCCCGCGGTGGGAGGAGCGTGGTGTGGGGGGACCCGGAGGCCGTGCGGTGGGAGGAGCGTGGTGTGGGGGGGACCCGGAGGCCGTGCGGTGGGAGGAGCGTGGTGTGGGGGGACCCGGAGGCCGTGCGGTGGGAGGAGCGTGGTGTGGGGGGACCCGGAGGCCCCGCGGTGGGAGGAGCGTGGTGTGGGGGGACCCGGAGGCCGTGCGGTGGGAGGAGCGTGGTGTGGGGGGGACCCGGAGGCCGTGCGGTGGGAGGAGCGTGGTGTGGGGGGACCCGGAGGCCGTGCGGTGGGAGGAGCGTGGTGTGGGGGGGACCCGGAGGCCGTGCGGTGGGAGGAGCGTGGTGTGGGGGGACCCGGAGGCCCCGCGGTGGGAGGAGCGTGGTGTGGGGGGACCCGGAGGCCGTGCGGTGGGAGGAGCGTGGTGTGGGGGGACCCGGAGGCCGTGCGGTGGGAGGAGCGTGGTGTGGGGGGACCAGGAGGCCGTGCGGTGGGAGGAGCGTGGTGTGGGGGGACCCGGAGGCCCCGCGGTGGGAGGAGCGTGGTGTGGGGGGACCAGGAGGCCGTGCGGTGGGAGGAGCTTGGTGTGGGGGGGACCGGGAGGCCGTGGGGTGGGAGGAGCGTGGTGTGGGGGGGACCCGGAGGCCCCGCGGTGGGAGGAGCGTGGTGTGGGGGGACCCGGAGGCCCCGCGGTGGGAGGAGCGTGGTGTGGGGGGGACCCGGAGGCCCCGCGGTGGGAGGAGCGTGGTGTGGGGGGACCCGGAGGCCCCGCGGTGGGAGGAGCGTGGTGTGGGGGGGACCCGGAGGCCCCGCGGTGGGAGGAGCGTGGTGTGGGGGGACCCGGAGGCCGTGCGGTGGGAGGAGCGTGGTGTGGGGGGACCCGGAGGCCCCGCGGTGGGAGGAGCGTGGTGTGGGGGGACCCGGAGGCCGTGCGGTGGGAGGAGCGTGGTGTGGGGGGACCCGGAGGCCCCGCGGTGGGAGGAGCGTGGTGTGGGGGGACCCGGAGGCCCCGCGGTGGGAGGAGCGTGGTGTGGGGGGACCCGGAGGCCGTGCGGTGGGAGGAGCGTGGTGTGGGGGGGACCCGGAGGCCGTGCGGTGGGAGGAGCGTGGTGTGGGGGGACCCGGAGGCCGTGCGGTGGGAGGAGCGTGGTGTGGGGGGACCCGGAGGCCCCGCGGTGGGAGGAGCGTGGTGTGGGGGGACCCGGAGGCCCCGCGGTGGGAGGAGCGTGGTGTGGGGGGACCCGGAGGCCGTGCGGTGGGAGGAGCGTGGTGTGGGGGGGACCCGGAGGCCGTGCGGTGGGAGGAGCGTGGTGTGGGGGGACCCGGAGGCCCCGCGGTGGGAGGAGCGTGGTGTGGGGGGGACCGGGAGGCCGTGGGGTGGGAGGAGCGTGGTGTGGGGGGGACCCGGAGGCCGTGCGGTGGGAGGAGCTTGGTGTGGGGGGGACCGGGAGGCCGTGGGGTGGGAGGAGCGTGGTGTGGCGGGAACGGGAGGCCGTTGGGTGGGCGGCAGCACAGGTTGGGGCTGAGCTCGGGGCCGGGGCAGCGGCGCTTGCCCCTGGGAGGGAGAAAACAGGCAAAGGACAGGATGTGGTGAGCGTCGGCCCGCGAAACTCCGCGGCCACAGCCTGATGAAGTCTGTAGACAACAGGCTCGGCACGAAGGAGAAAGAGCTGACGTGGCTGTGAGGTGCCGCTGGTGGGAGCAGAGCTGGGAAGGGAGCCTGGGTGTGACTGTGGGGCTGGGAGTGAGCGGGGAGAGGGACAGGAGACGGGAAGGGGCTGCTGGAACGCAGGAGGACAGCCAGAGGTGCACGGGCCCCCACCCCAGCCCCAGCTCCCAAATGGTGCACGGACCAACCACTCAACAATCAGCCTGTGAGTTTTCGGAAGAACGGAGTCTTGGGCCACGGAGCCAACAGGTTCCTCCTGCAGGTGGCCATTTACGCTACACACCCCAAGGCCCCAGCCAGGAGTGTGGCCTCAGTGCAAGAAGCCACGGGGCCTAACACGAGCCACACCGAGAGGTTTCTGGGCCTGCAGGTAACCCTGCTGTACCCCCCTAGCCTCTGGCGTAAGTGTTTGTGAGGGGCCTTCGGGGGCTGGTCCCCGTGCGGGCTGACCGCGGTGGAGTTTGCTCAGTGTGTGATGAGGCACATGTGTGTACGTAACTGAGCCCACGTGTGAGGGCGAGAACCATCCGTGCCGGGGCCTCCTGTTGAGCAGCCACGAGACATCACCTCACCCTGCACATGGGCGGCCGCTTCCTCTTGGGCCTGGAATCCTGACAGCCAAGGCTTTGGGGCCGTGCCTCGCCCTCTTTCACAGGCATCTGGCCCTGGACTGTCCCCGCCGGCGGCAGTGTAGGCTCCCCGGGGAGGGGCAAAGGTCCCACTTGGTGCAGGCAGCTCTCCACGTCTGATGAGACACCAGCTGGGCAGGGTGCGGTGGCTCACGCCTGTAATCCTAGCACTTTGGGAGGCCGAGGCGGGCGGATTGCCTGAGCTCAAAGTTAGAGACCAGCCTGGGCAACATGGTGAAACCCTGTCTCTAAAAATTAAAGTTAGCCAGGCGTGGTGGTTGGTGCTGTAGTCCCAGCTACTCAGGAGGCTGAGGCAGGAGAATTGCTTGAACCTGGGAGGTGGCAGTTGCAATGAGCCGAGATGGAGCCACTGCACTCCAGCCTGGGGCAACAGAGCGAGACTCTATCACCAAAAAAAAAAAAAAAAAAAGAGCTGACCGCCCACTGCGATCTGAGGCTTCCTCCTGTTGCTGGCTTCCCCTGGGGACTCACTGAGCCAGGGTCTCCATGCATCACGGCATCGGTGGCAAAAACTCACCAGCACTCAGGCAAAGCAAAGCTCACCTCCTCCCTCCTGAGCTGGCTGCACACGCCTCTGCTTCCATTTCCTGTAGGTTTTATTCAGCAGGAGTATTTCTAAACTGCAACATACAAAGTATCTAAAAACAGATTTTTATTCTTCTCCACCTTCTTTTTTTTAAACAAAGCTAACTTACATCTTCCCTTAATGATAATTGGTTTGAATGTCATTTTCAGAGAGTGACTTTTAAAAAATACTTGTCATTTTAAATGAGTCTCTGCATAATTGCACTGGATTCTCTTGAGAACGTGGCTTTGACTCAGCCTTGGTTGCCCACGGCCAGGAGCCCATGGGCCTGGCTCTTTCCGAGACAGAGCTGATTTCCGGAACACTCTTATCGGCCTTCTGCGGTCTGGGCCTGAGCTTTGTGGTCTGGCGGGGCCTTGGCCAGGCCGTCTCCACTTCCTACCACGCTCCCGCCTTCGCCCCTAGCTCTAGTCTTTCCTTTGACCTAATTTTTAGTGTCACTGCATGGCCACCTGCGCTCCAGATTCACACACAGTCACTCTCCTGCTTTTTATTCCCTTAGATTTTGCCCGAACCCAATCTTACTGTTAAAACACATATACAGACACACAACAGACAAAAGCTCACATCCTTTGTGACACCACCCACTGCCTCCCTGACACTGTGACCGGTGCGTTTGTGCCTTCCTGCGTGTGGCCTGCATGTCTTCGTCTGCCATGCCCACCCTGTGATGTGCCCAAGTGCTCCCCACAGCTGCAGCCTTGCTCCCCCACGTCCTGTGGGTGGGCACTCCCTCTGCTCCCAGGGGATCTCTGGCATGACCTCTGTCATGACGTCTGCCATGGTCTCTGCCATGGCCCCCGCCATGGTTTCTGACGTGACCTCCACCGTGGTCTCTGACATGGCCTCCACTGTGGTCTCTGACGTGGCCTCTGCCGTGGTCTCTGCCTTGCCAGTGTTTCAGCTGCTTCCCTGCTCATCGTCCATTCTTCCCTAGGGTAAATGCTGAGAAAAGAAACTGATGCATCACAGAGTCAGTGCAATTTTAATGTAATCAATTTGATGAATTTATTTTGAGATGACGAATTCTGACTTTTTAAAAAACCATTTATGCACCAATTTCCTCTAATGTTTGACATTAAACGTTTTCATTTCTTCTAATCTAATGGGGAAAAAATCAGACTGTTTTCCATTGCAGTTCCCTGATCTGTTGTGAGATTGTGCAGCTTTTAAATGCTTCTTGGTAATTTGCATTTCTGCTTTTGTAAGTTTTGCTCATATTTCTTTGACCATTTTCTTCATAGCTGTGTGTTCTCCCCACAGTGGAGGAATTGTCTTCTCGCACCTGTGAAGTGCTATTGGATTCACCCACCGTGCCAGCCCCTTCCTACGAACAGTCGGTCTCACTCTGCTACTCGTGTCTCGAGGCTTCTCTACACGCCCATCATATTGATGCCGTCGTACTCATGGATCTTTTCTTTTGTGCCAGTTTTTCTGTTATATGCAAGAAGATGCTCTCTGCCTGCCGGACCATACAGACACTCTTCTTTCTCCCGTCACGTTGGAATTCTTGTTTCTCTGCTTAGAGCTTTAACCTCAGTGGGACCCAGTTTTGTGAATGGTGTAAATGAGGGATTTGGCTCATTTACTGGCTGTGAGTCCTGTGCCCAGAGCTACACTTCCCGTGAGCATGTTTGCCACTTAATGCCGGGCACTGGCCCTGCTCCCGGCCCTGCTCCCGGCCTTGCCCCCTGGTCTGCCCCCTGCCCTGCTCCCGGCCCCCTGCCCTGCTCCCTGCCCTGCTCCTGGCCTCTGCCACTTTTCACAGTCTTCTGTCCCAGGTCTGCCGCTTACCTGCCCAGCAGGGGTGAGATCCCTCAGGGAGTCGGAGATAGAGCCTCTTCCTGTCCTTCCAAGGGGAGCAGTGTATGGAGGCTTCGGAGGATGTTTCTGACAACACTGGGGTGTGCACCGTTCCAGCTCCCAGGTTCCAAGGTGGAAGTCACCAGAAGGAAGAACAGAAGCAAAGACAATGCCAGGCTAAAGCAGGAGCCCACCCTTCCCGTCTGGGGGCCGCACCAGGGCCTGCTGAGCTGGTGGCTACTCAGCATGGTGCCTGAGCGTTCACAGACGTTGAGTGACCCTGAGTGTTCACGGGCACTGAGTGACCCCACTGCCCTCTG
This sequence comes from Pan troglodytes, assembly GCF_028858775.2. Classification (NCBI taxonomy): domain Eukaryota; kingdom Metazoa; phylum Chordata; class Mammalia; order Primates; family Hominidae; genus Pan; species Pan troglodytes. The sequence goes on from NC_072403.2 coordinate 182,181,330, forward strand.
TAGGAAGCGTCCTGGGGGCAGATTTGCCATGGTCCTCGTGCAGCCGATGTCTGTCCCACCTGGAGCGACTGACCCACCTGTGGTGATGGGGTGGATGGAGACAGGCCCTCTGTTAGAGGCAATCGGAGCAAATTATCAAACTCTAAAGCCAGAGGACCCTTAGGGCTTCACTGAGTGGTGGCAGGAGCCACGTGACGCAGCCGGAAACCCCATCCATGCCCTGGGGAGATTTTCCCTCGGTGAGGGACCCTGCAGTGCGGCCCAGCCTTTCAGCCTTTCTGGTAAATTGCACCAGGGAATATGTTAGGACTTATCTGTATCGGGTGTCTCATCATTGGTCAACGCTGCGTCACCCTGGGCAGTCACAACACCACACAAACTCACGACAGCACCATGAAAGCTCACAACTGCACCACACAGCTCACAACAGCACCACACAAGCTCACAACAGCACCACACAAGCTCACAACACCACACAGTTCACAACAGCACCACACAAGCTCACAACAGCACCACACGAGCTCACAACAGCAACACGCAGCTCACAACAGCACCACACAAGCTCACAACACCACACAGTTCACAACAGCGCCACACAGCTCCCGACAGCACCACATAGCTCACAACTGCAGCACACAAGCTCACAACAGCACCACACAAGCTCACAACAGCACCAAAGCTCACAACAGCACCACACAGCTCACAATAGCACCACGTAGCTCGTGACAGCACCAAACAAGCTCACAATACCGCATAGCTCACAAGAGCACCACACAAGCTCACAACACCACACAAGCTCACAACAGCACCACACAGCTCCCAACAGTACCACGCAGCTCACAACAATGCCATGCAAGCTCACAACAGCCCCACACAAGCTCATACCACACAGCTCACAACAGCACCACACAAGCTCACAACAGCACACAAGCTCACAACAGCAACATGAAGCTCACAACAGAACCATGCACTTCACAAAAGCACCACACAGCTCCCAACAGCACCATGCAGCTCACAACAATGCAATGCAAGCTCACAACAGCACCACACAAGCTCACAACAGCGCCGCACAGCTCCCAACAGCACCGCGCAGCCCCCAACAGCACCACACAAGCTCCCAACAGCACCGCGCAGCTCCCAACAGCGCCACACAGCTCCCGACAGCACCACACAGCTCACAATGGCACCACAGAAGCTCACAACAGCCAACTGCGGGCTTGACGTTGCTTTGTTTTGTTTGCTTTCTAGCTTTCCTTTATTCTGTTTCTGCTGTCTTTCCTGGACCAGCAAGGTGGCTAACTAGGAATTCGTATCGCAGCTGTCACGATCTCTTTCGTGTCTATAGTATGAACTGTGATTTCCTTCCCTCCTGGGCTGTGTTGTGGAAAAGATGAGCCCGCGGAGGGTGTCTGGAATAAACGGGCAATCCTCCCACCAGCACGGCCGCCTCTGCTGGGAGCATGAGGCAGCACGATTCTCCGGGCGGCAGCTTGTCTCCACCGCGGGGCTCTAACCGATCTGCCACCAGAGCCACTGACGTCCTTCCCCAGCCAGGAGCCTCTGCAGCCCCTGCTCCCACCCTCAAGGGCACACGAGTTCAGAGTCATTCCCAGGTTGCACAGAGCAGTTTGAGGCGGGAATGGATGGGGTCTCCTCCCGTCAAATGGCTCCCCTGGCTCCTCTGCAGGTCAGCACCTTGGAAAGGCACGTGGGTGTCAGCGCAGCCACAGGCCCAGCCTGTCTGCCTCCTGGAGGCCCCAGCCATGCTGCCTCTTTCCCCGTTGCCCTGGCCCTGGGGAGCTCTGGTGCCGTCTGCCTTATCCCCGAGGCAACGTCTCTGCTGCTGGACCAAACACGGCCTGAGTCCCTCGCAGCCTATGCTCTGCCCACAGACACCAGATCCACAGTTAGAACAAATGTGTGTGCCTTGGCCTGGCTGTAGGGGCTGCCAAGCGTCTGGGACTCATGAAGGGCTCCGGGATTTCAGCTCTGGTCCAGTCCACTGTCCTGAGCCAGCTGCAATGGGCTGCAGGGGAGTGGGGGAGGCAGGGCTCGATCAGAACCACAGCCTGGGAGGGCCTGGCTGGGAGGCCTCTGCTCCCAGAAACTCACCTTCTCCCAGAGGGGTCTCTGTCCAGCAGGTGAGCCTGGCCCCAGGCCTCTCTGCAGCAGGCATGGACTGGCTGGGTGACCCTCAGGGAACTGTAGCTGGTGTTCAGCAGCACTGCCGGGCTAGGCACCACCTCCCACCTGGCGCGGCGCCTGCTCCCCAACTCCCCTTGTTCCCAAACATCCCCCTGAACCAGCCTCATGTCCTCCAACCATTGTGACCAGAGTGGCAGCTGACTGCAGGTCCCAGCATCCCAGGACAGCCCGCCACGCGCTGGGAGCCACGGCCGAGCTCTTTCCATTCCGGTTCACACCCAGACCGTCCGAGCTCTGCCCATCAGCCACCACGCGCTGGGAGCCACGGCCGAGCTCCTTCCACTCCAGTTCACACCCAGACCGTCCGAGCTCTGCCCATCAGCCACCATGCGCTGGGAGCCACGGCCGAGCTCTTTCCATTCAGGTTCACACCCAGACCGTCCGAGATCTGCCCATTAGCCACCACGCACTGGGAGCCACGGCCGAGCTCTTTCCATTCCAGTTCACACGCAGACCGTCCGAGCTCTGCCCATCAGCCACCATGCACTGGGAGCCACGGCCGAGCTCCTTCCATTCCAGTTCACACCCAGACCGTCCGAGCTCTGCCCATCAGCCACCACGCACTGGGAGCCACGGCCGAGCTCCTTCCATTCCGGTTCACACCCAGACCGTCCGAACTCTGCCCATCAGCCACCACGCACTGGGAGCCACGGCCGAGCTCCTTCCATTCCGGTTCACACCCAGACCGTCCGAGCTCTGCCCATCAGCCACCACACACTGGGAGCCACGGCCGAGCTCCTTCCATTCCGGTTCACACCCAGACCGTCCGAGCTCTGCCCATCAGCCACCACGCGCTGGGAGCCACGGCCGAGCTCTTTCCATTCCGGTTCACACCCAGACCGTCCGAGCTCTGCCCATCAGCCACCATGCGCTGGGAGCCATGGCTGAGCTCCTAGGGCCTGCAGATGAACCAGTTCCTGAGCTGGGGCTGGGGACGGGCAGGCCAGCAGCTGGAACCTCTCAGTGTACTGCGTGCATCTACACCCCACAGTGGGGAGGAGTGAGGGGTCTTCCCCTTATTCCCTCTGGGCTGCTGAATTTGTTGTATTTTTTATAGTTTGAAGAAGAGAATAGGCACTCCCCTGCCAGCCAGCCAGACACCTCCTGCCATGTTTCACGTGTGGCATCTGACCCCAGCTTTGGTTCAGCAGTCAGGAGTCACCCTGGTGGCTGGGAGGCCAGGGACCCCCTACCTGGGAATCCTAAGTCCTTTGCTCTGGGAAGGCTCATTGCCTTTGAAACTGGCCCTCCATTCCCACTTAATCAAGGAGGAGCTTTGTCTGAAGTGTGGAGATGGCCGCGTTCCCGATGGATGGGCTGCTATTGGACACAGCAATTTGTGGGCAGGAGACTGGACTCCACGAGCATCCGAGCCAGGCACTGCAGGCCTGCGTCTACTCATCCTGGGCTGGAGGGGAGGCAGGGCTGGTGTTCGAAGGGGTGGAAATAGGACTGAGGGCTCTTCTCGGAGAAGGGGATGCTCTTGCCTGCTGCCTTCCGTGTTCGAAGCGGTGGAAATAGGACTGAGGGCTCTTCTCAGAGAAGGGCATGCTCTTGCCTGCTGCCGTCCTTGGAAAGGCTCCCCACCTGGCCAGCACCCTCTCGGGGGTCCAGGGATCTCCAGCCTGCGGGTAGTCGACCAAGCCCCTTGGGAAAATGAGCCCCTGGGCAGGAGGTGAGGAGGCACAGAGGTTGGTCCCCCTCGGAACATCGGCCACCATGACTGAGGCACTGACCGGGGAGGGCACTTGGCCTCAGGCTGTTGTCCAGCCCCCTGCGCTTGTTCCTGCAGCAGAGGCTGCAGTCACTCCCCTTCTGACTCGCCCTTCCCTTTCCTCCATGCCGCCCTGCGCACGGCCCCTCCGAAGGTTGGGCCAGACCTTCCCCTGTGAGGTCTCCAGGGTTCCGCTCTGGGGAGGGCTGTGTTCAGAGGACCACTGTCCCTGCCCTGCCAGCACCTCTGCAGTTGTGTGTGTTCTGAGGACCACTGTCCCTGCCCTGCCAGCACCTCTGCAGTTGTGTGTGTTCTGAGGACCACTGTCCCTGCCCTGCCAGCACCTCTGCAGTTGTGTGTGTTCTGAGGACCACTGTCGCTGCCCTGCCAGCACCTCTGCAGTTGTGTGTGTTCTGAGGACCACTGTCCCTGCCCTGCCAGCACCTCTGCAGTTGTGTGTGTTCTGAGGACCACTTTCCCTGCCCTGCCAGCACCTCTGCAGTTGTGTGTGTTCTGAGGACCACTGTCCCTGCCCTGCCAGCACCTCTGCAGTTGTGTGTGTTCTGAGGACCACTGTCCCTGCCCTGCCAGCACCTCTGCAGTTGTGTGTGTTCTGAGGACCACTGTCGCTGCCCTGCCAGCACCTCTGCAGTTGTGTGTGTTCTGAGGACCACTGTCCCTGCCCTGCCAGCACCTCTGCAGTTGTGTGTGTTCTGAGGACCACTGTCGCTGCCCTGCCAGCACCTCTGCAGTTGTGTGTGTTCTGAGGACCACTGTCGCTGCCCTGCCAGCCCCTCTGCAGTTGTGTGTGTTCTGAGGACCACTGTCCCTGCCCTGCCAGCACCTCTGCAGTTGTGTGTGTTCTGAGGACCACTGTCCCTGCCCTGCCAGCACCTCTGCAGTTGTGTGTGTTCTGAGGACCACTGTCCCTGCCCTGCCAGCCCCTCTGCAGTTGAGAGGCCCCTTCCTTCTCTGCAGCTCGATGAGCATGGGGACCTCAGCTCAGCCTTCTTTCTCCCTCCGGAGGCCACACATCTCTTGAGCCAGTCGTGGCCTCTTCCACAGCCAACTTGTCCCTGTGGCCCAGTCTGGCCTGGAGCCAGCATTAAATGTGACCCCGGCTTGGGAACAGAGTGTGGGCCCTGGAGCCTTGGGGACTGTGAGGGAACAAGGCGGCCAGGCCAGGTGCTCCCAGCGGTTAAAAGGCCCTCCCCTTCCCCGGTCTCAATTCTGGGCTGATTTCCCCAGGACAGCATTCTTGTGTCAACTCGCTGTTACCCCAGCTCTGACGGCCTCACATCTGCTGAGGCAATTCCACCTCTCCAGAGTGAAAAGCTCCTAAGACAGAGCCATTCTCCCCGAGTTGATTATTCCTTTGAATTGTTATAAATCTCCCCTTGCTATTTCTCTCTGAACATCATTTATGAGCACCTTGCGTCTCCGTTGATGAGAAAGTGCATTAACCCTGCAGGCTGTGTCTGGGAAGGCTCTGCCCTAATCCGTTCAGAACCAAGGCCTCCGCACCTACAGCTTCGTTGCTGGTCCTTTTTCAGACCATTCCCAGTGCCTTCCTCTCCCTCCCAGCCCTGGGCCCTCCCAGCCGCCCTCCGCGCAGGCAGCCTGGAGCCACCTCCAGGAGGGCTGTCCGCCACTGTAATTACGGGTGCCTCTGCGCGCCCTGGGGCTCGGCTCTGCAAATTAAACTGTTTTCTGCTTTTTATCTCCATCTTCGCAGCTCTCCTTCTGACTAATGACTCCAGCAACTGGTGATGCTCTTCCAATGCTTTTACTAGGAAGCCTGAGCTTTAATTTTCTGACAATCACAAAGGCCTCTGGAACAGCAGCCTGTGCACGCTCAGCCGCTCCTGAGGTCAGCTGCGAGCACGTTGATGGGGAAGGCTCTGAACGTGTTTCTTCTCAGAGCCTCTAAATCACATCTTCCCTTCATGGTAGACGCAGACGGACGGCACAGTCATGGGGTCTGTGGGAGGCTGTGCTCACGCCCTCAGCTGCAGGATAATCGCCTCCTTCAGCAGGGCTGGGGGAGCTCAGTCCTGCTTCCCTTTCTCCCAGGGAACCTGGGGTAGAGCCCTCGGCACGTTCATAAAAAGATGAACAGTTACCGCGCCTGGAGACCTCTATCATCAACCAGGGGAAACGACTGTTTTTCTGTAGCCTGTGAATTCAGCTTTTATGACTAAATGACTACTTAAACCTCAGAACTCTAAGCATTACCATTTGCTTCCTAAAAATAGCTGTCTCCTCTGGTCCATATTTAGAACAGAAAACACACTGGGAGGAGGGGGCCCGTCACAGCCCCTGCTGCCCCGCCCGGCAGGGCCTCCTTAACCCTTCCCCACTCTGAACCAGCCCTATAGGCTTAGAGAAGGGGGGACGGGTGTGTTTTTCCCCAAGAGACAAAAGTTAACCTGAAACACAAAGGTCACTCTCAGATGAGCCAGCTCCTTCCAGACGGAAAGAGCACTGGGACCACGCACAACACTTCCAGGAAGTCTCGGGCCTTTCTAGGCCTCGGTTTCCCCACATGCAAAACAGCTCTGGCATCTCCGCTCTGCGTGTTTCCCCGTCCTGGGGGAGCGTGACCTCTGCAGCCCTGCCAGGAGGGCTAAGGTGCGGATCCCGCATGTCGGGGAGTGCTTAGCAGCCTCGTGTGGGAGTCACCCTGTCCCTTGCAGGAAGAGCACGCCACACGGAAGTGAGGCAACGCGGCTAACCTGAGGGAGAGGAGGCTTTCCTGCATGTGAAGTTACCCTGCCGGAGTTCTGGAAGAAAAGAACACACATCCCTTCAATGGCGGTGTGTCCTCCTCTTCCCTGCGGGACCCTGATTCCCGTGTCACCCTTGCTCAGGAAACAAAGGAGCCGGCACCTGGAACTGACTCCAGGCAGAGGCCTGCACCTTCCTGGAAATACAGAGAATGAGGGGCACTGGCCAGCAGAGCTCCCAGGGGAGGGCAGGGCTGCAGGGAGAGCCACCAAGACAGTGGCGGGCGGGAAGAGCAGGGCAGGGAGAAGATGTGATTCCTGCAGTTGCAAACAGCAGCTCCCGTGGGCGGGCACAGAGATACAGGCCCTCTCCACAGTCACCCTCAGGACTAACCCTGAGAACCAGGGAGCCTCCTTGCCTCTATCAGAGCAGGGAAAACAGGGCCCTGCCACAGGGACAGCTTCCGTGCATGAGGCTGCCTGTCCTGGTCCAAAAGTAGAACATCTGACCCAGCAGTCAGGACATGCTCACTGTGAGGGCACACACCCAGGGAGGACATCACTCACAGAGCCACCAGTGACCCCAGCAGAGTCAGGACATGCTCCCCATGAGCACACACACCCAGGGAGGACATCACTCACAGAGTCACGGGTGACCCCAGCAGAGTCAGGACATGCTCACAATGAGCACACACACCCGGTGAGGACATCATCCACAGAGCCACCGGTGACCCCGGCAGAGTCAGGACATGCTCACAATGAGCACACACACCTGGCGAGGACATCACTCACAGAGTCACGGGTGACCCCAGCAAAGTCAGGACATGCTCCCCATGAGCACACACACCCGGCGAGGACATCACTCACAGAGTCACCGGTGACCCCGGCAGAGTCAGGACGTGCTCACTGTGAGGTTGCACACCCGGCGAGGACATCACTCACAGAGCCATTGGTGACCCCAGCAGAGTCAGGACATGCTCACAATGAGCACACACACCCGGTGAGGGCATCACCCACAAAGCCACCGGTGACCCTGGCAGAGTCAGGACATGCTCACCGTGAGGGTGCACACCCAGCAAGGACATCACTCACAGAGCCACCGGTGACCCCAGCAGAGTCAGGACATGCTCCCCATGAGCACACACACCCGGCGAGGACATCACTCACAGAGTCACCGGTGACCCCGGCAGAGTCAGGACATGCTCACTGTGAGGTTGCACACCCGGCGAGGACATCACTCACAGAGCCATTGGTGACCCCAGCAGAGTCAGGACATGCTCACAATGAGCACACACACCCAGGGAGGACATCACCCACAAAGCCACCGGTGACCCTGGCAGAGTCAGGACATGCTCACCGTGAGGGTGCACACCCAGCAAGGACATCACTCACAGAGCCACCGGTGACCCTGGCAGAGTCAGGACATGCTCACAATGAGCCCACACACCCAGGGAGGACATCACTCACAGAGTCACGGGTGACCCCAGCAAAGTCAGGACATGCTCCCCATGAGCACACACACCCGGCGAGGACATCACTCACAGAGCCTTCGGCGACCCCAGCAGAGTCAGGACATGCTCACAATGAGCACACACACCCGGTGAGGACATCATCCACAGAGCCATCGGTGACCCCAACAGAGTCAGGACATGCTCACAATGAGCACACACACCCGGCAAGGACATCACTCACAGAGCCACCGGTGACCCCAGCAGAGTCAGGACATGCTCACAATGAGCACACACACCCAGGGAGGACATCACTCACAGAGTCACGGGTGACCCCAGCAGAGTCAGGACATGCTCACCTTGAGGGCACACACCTGGCAAGGACATCACTCACAGAGCCACCGGTGACCCCAGCAGAGTCAGGACATGCTCCCCATGAGCACACACACCCAGGGAGGACATCACTCACAGAGTCACGGGTGACCCCAGCAGAGTCAGGACATGCTCACCGTGAGGGCACACACCCGGCGAGGACATCACTCACAGAGCCTTCGGCGACCCCAGCAGAGTCAGGACATGCTCACAATGAGCACACACACCCGGTGAGGACATCATCCACAGAGCCACCGGTGACCCCGGCAGAGTCAGGACATGCTCACAATGAGCACACACACCTGGCGAGGACATCACTCACAGAGTCACGGGTGACCCCAGCAAAGTCAGGACATGCTCCCCATGAGCACACACACCCGGCGAGGACATCACCCACAGAGCCACCGGTGACCCCGGCAGAGTCAGGACATGCTCCCCATGAGCACACACACCCGGCGAGGACATCACTCACAGAGTCACGGGTGACCCCAGCAGAGTCAGGACATGCTCACTGTGAGGTTGCACACCCGGCGAGGACATCACTCACAGAGCCATCGGTGACCCCGGCAGAGTCAGGACATGCTCACAATGAGCACACACACCCAGGGAGGACATCACTCACAGAGTCACGGGTGACCCCAGCAAAGTCAGGACATGCTCCCCATGAGCACACACACCCGGCGAGGACATCACTCACAGAGCCTTCGGCGACCCCAGCAGAGTCAGGACATGCTCACAATGAGCACACACACCCGGTGAGGACATCATCCACAGAGCCACCGGTGACCCCAGCAGAGTCAGGACATGCTCACAATGAGCACACACACCCGGTGAGGACATCATCCACAGAGCCACCGGTGACCCCAGCAGAGTCAGGACATGCTCACAATGAGCACACACACCCGGTGAGGACATCACCCACAGAGCCACCGGTGACCCTAGCAGAGTCAGGACATGCTCACAATGAGCACACACACCCGGTGAGGACATCACTCACAGAGCCATCGGTGACCCCGGTAGAGTCAGGACATGCTCACCGTGAGGGTGCACACCCAGCGAGGGCATCACTCACAGAGCCATCGGTGACCCCGGCAGAGTCAGGACATGCTCACAATGAGCACACACACCCGGCGAGGGCATCACCCACAGAGCCATCGGTGACCCCAGCAGAGTCAGGACATGCTCACCGTGAACACGCACACCCGGTGAGGGCATCGCCTACAGAGCCAGCAGTGGGGATAATCCTGCTCCTTGACCCAGCTTGGAACTTCAGATAGCTTCAGTCAAGGACCGTGGGAGTGTGAGGTTTTACCCAACGTGCAAGCTGAGTAGACAGCCTGCCATGGCTTCATCGTTGTGGGAAGAAGACTAGACCCCTGGGTTGGAGACGTCCTGAGACCAGCTCCCAGCCCGGGTCCCACCAGCAACGCACAGGGGCCCGGCAGACACCTGCAAAGGGCGCCAGCCCTCAAGGAGCCGCATTCCTCCTGCCGCCGTGGCACAGCCGTCCTTTGCTCCTGAGGAAGCCGCCACCTTCCAAGCCGTTCGCCGCACAACGTCCTTGAAAAGAAAGGCAGTCGGTGTGTCTGCCAGCACTATGATGTTCCCCGTCTCTGTTTCCCACATTGTGGGGAAACGGGAAGTAACCCAGAAGCCCCACAGTCGGGAGTTGGTGAAGTCACTGAATGATGCCCGCACAATGGCCGTACACACACAGGGCCATTTAAAATATGGTGCAGAAGCATTTTCAATAACCCGGGAAGGCAAGAAGACTATGTCGCAAAGTGAAAACAGGAGACAAGTTTATACGACAGATTTCCATTCCAGACCAGGGAGATCACACAAACATAGAACACAAAATAAAATGGCGACGAAGTTATTGGAGCAGTGGGTTTCTGCGTGGCTTCTGTTTTGCTTCTGCATTTTATACACTAGCAAAGTATAATAAAATGCATTGTTTTAGCAAAAATGAGTAAATACATTAATATCTTTAAAGACAGGCCTGTTGGTTCTCGCACAGGGCAAAGCAGTCGCCGTGGACACGGGGTCAGGCCTGACCTCACTGAGCCCAGGCACCACACTGCCCTTGGCTGGCTGGTCGGCAGAGTTCACGGTCAACCCTGGATGAAGTCGTTTGACAAAGAGGTGATTACAGTCAGCCAGAAAAGCCTGTGTTTTCCACCTTTTCCTGTGGTCTCTGAGCTACTCATCTTTAAGGTGGTTTCTACCTCCAAAGAACAGGTCACTCCTGGCGCAGAGCTCCACACGGAGAGGAAGCTGCGTCTGCTTCTCTTCAGAGCAAATGAGCTGCCCACGCTCCTACTTAATGGGACAAAAACACCCAAGATCTGATTGACGTCCCTCCTGTTCCCAATTGCATCCTAATTGCCAATGAGACTTTTAGCTAATCACAGAATGGTAGGCCCAGGGTTTAGAGGAAATGGCCATGAAGGGAAAAATGAAGAGTTTTACTGAGAAGCACTAGGAATATTCACAAGTGTCAAAACACCCTCCAGAACGTGAGGAGAGAGAAGCTCCAACAAGGTGACACACAGCTGCCCTATCAACTCTACGGAAGGTTGGATAGCATAGAGGAAGGAAAGAAGAAGGAGGGAGAGAGGGAGAAAAGAGGTTTGCAGGTCCCTCTGCCCCTTCAAACCGAACCCTCCACCTCCCTCTGTTGTAAGTTGCCCTAAAACAGTTTCCCTTCCCCACTTAGATGCAGCCCGTCCTCATCCCCGCTGCCCCTGGGATGGCTTCACCTGCCCCAGTGGGCTGCGATCTGCTGGAAGGGTCTCCCACCCCTCCCACTCCACTCTGCAGAACTCAGGCCGCGTGAACCTAGCCGGGCCCCCACCTGCTGGAATCTGACTGTGAGAACCCCCGCCCACCCCAGCCCAGATGGATATCCTACAAATTAGATAGCACTTGTTCCTCATCTTCTCAAAGCCTCCAGGGCCTCCCTATGCCCTGCCCCTACCCGTGTCTTCAATATGTCGCCCGTTCTAGGAACATGGGCCCTTGCTGCCCCTGCTGTCCTCCAGGGCCTCCCTATGCCCTGCCCCTACCTGTGTCTTCAATATGTCGCCCGTTCTAGGAACATGGGTCCTTGCTGCCCCTGCTGTCTGAAGCCCGCCCCCAGCCTTTCTCCCGCCTTGAGCTCCCAACTCCTCCTTGCCCTCAGCTGCTGGCATTGAATTTAGCTCCTCAGTATACATTGTCTTTGCTTAAGTAACGATTATTGTTACTCCACATCTAGATTGTGAATTCTCTGAAGGAAAAGACATATATATAGGAAATCCCCTAAAATGTATCAAATGATTGGAACAGGGAATGGAGGGTGATATGGTTTGGCTCTGTCCCCACTCAAATCTCATCTCGAATTGTAACCCCCACAATCCCCACGTGTGGAGGGCGGGACCTGGTGGATCATGGGGGCAGTTTCCCCCGGGGTGTTCTCGTGATAGTGAGGGAGTTCTCACGAGATCTGATGGTTTTATAAGGGGCTCCTCCCACTTTGCTCCTCACTGTGCTCTCTCCTTTCACCTTGTGAAGAAGGTGCTGCTTCCCCTTCCACCATGATTGTAAGTTTCCTGAAGCCTCCCCAGCCATGCAGAACTGTGAGTCAATTAAGCCTCTTTCCTTTATAAACTACCCAGTCTCGGGCGGTTTTTTATAGCAGTGTAAGAACAGACTAATACAGGAGGTCAGGTGGAGTTTACCTCAAAAACAGTAAAGCAGCACAAAATATGGCCTTGCACTTAAGAAAATTAAAATAGGTTTGTCAGTCAAAAAGAAGTCACATTTACATTGTGCGCAAGACAAATGTTGTCCCTAACTGCTGAGAGAATGCCGCTGATAGGTGGAAAAATCCCAGCGTGAAGGAGGTTGAAAGGAAGGAAAGGGGTGGTTGTGGGGAGGAAGTGAGAACCTGGGCAGCAAGTCCACCCCCTGCACTCCCTCAGACTTGATCAGCCTTGACCCCGTGGTTCACAGGGTCCTGTCCTTGGACTCTGCCTCCGGCTCAGCCAACAACACTGTGAGTAGGAAAATCCACATCTTCTGGCCCATCCCCTTGTGCTGTGGTGGGAGGGGGGCTGGGCAGAGGTGAGAGTAGCAGGGCCGTTGGTGCCCCATGTCCCTGACAAGAAGCCTGAGGCCCAGGAGGAGCCCGATCCTGGGACACTGGCCGGGAGGCCATGGGAAGCCGAGCACAGAGCTCGTAAGAGTGGAAGCAGGGCCACCTCAGGTGGTCACGGGGCCCCGATGAGTGTGCACCATGGCTGCTCCAGGGACCCGCCCTCCAACTTCCAGAAAAATCACTGCTGATCACAGAGGAAAAATCCCTCAAAATTAAAGCTTCCAACCCTGCCACTGCTGCAAGGGAGCTGTGGGTGTCACATGAGTAGGGCAGGACAGCCCAGGGCAGAGAGCAGTGTCCACAGGGACCGGGGGTGGCGGTGATGTCCCTGGGGACTGAGGACTGGGGTGGGTGGCATGGTGCATCTGGAGTCGGCCATGGCGTTCTGTGGATTTCAGCTGCTCCAGAGTCCTGGGAACGGTGGTGTTTGGGTAAAGCAGCTTCTCTCATGAGCCCTGAACTGCACCTACAGCATCACTGCAGCATTTAAACCCCCGCTGACCACATGGATCAAACATTATTATTCCTTTTCATCCAATTTCTTATAAAGAATTGACAGAGGGAGAACTCGTCCTTACCCCTCCACTAGCGAGCAAAGGACCCTGGTTTGAATTTGCGTGTGATGGCTGCACCCCACCCCCCGCCTTTGGCCTGCTGCAGGATTCTCTTGAATTCAGCCGCTCCCTGTGCTGGATCTGATGGCCCCATCTGCCATTTCCGTGTCTTCCTCTCTGTCTGCCTGGTGTCCTCCTCTGATGACTCTGGCTGTGCTGAGCCTCCTCTGGGGTGACCGCAGCAGGAGGAGGGGACTCCAACATGGGCTGGTTCTGCCATTTGTCAGCAGTTGCAGAAATTGGGTTGAGGTGAGAGGGAGGAGACGTTCAAGTAACATAAGGTTTTTGCATTTTTAAAACATCAAAAGGGAACAGTGCCAAATGTTGGCACTGATGTGGGGCAATGAGAACTCTCCTAATCCTTTGAGGAGCTGTGAAAGGCTACACATGAGTTGAAAAGAGTTTGCCGGTTTCTTACAAAAATAAATATACACTTATCCTAGGACCCGGCAATTCCAATCCTGGATATTTACCCAAGAGAAATGAAAATATATGTCCAAGTCTAAAAGATGTGTAGAAGAATGTTCATAGCAGCTTTATTCCTAACAGCCCAAACCTGGGGACGGCGTATGGCCAACTCCAGAGGAGGGTAAACTGTGGGACCTGGCTCACCAATGAGGAGCCCAGACTGCTTCAGATGCTGGGTGCTCCCCACTCAGGACTGCACACCCTACGTTTCCATTTATGAGATGTCCTAGTGCAAGCACGAACTAATCAGTGGTGGAAAAGCTTCTGGGGATTGAGCAGAGCCTGGCGGGGAGAGGACCGGAGGGCTCTTCCAGGCTGGCCTGCCCAGGCCCCTCATCCGATCTCCCAGCCCTGGGAGCAGCTGCGGGACCCATGTGGAGAGGAAGCCCTGTGCAGGCAGCAACCGGGGACCCACGTCTGGCCTCTGCCCACATTCCCCAGGTGTGTGAGGGTCCTGGGCTGAGGCTTTTGAAGGCGTTTTGTTGTGACATTCTTCCTGCTGCCCCAGGGCCAGGGCCACATCTCTGTAAAATCTATGCTGAGCCCACTGCATCTGCGTGGCTCTGAATTGGGGTTCCTGTTCAGTTACCACGGACCCAGGGATGACTGAAGCTGAGCTCCTTCCTGAGAAAGACCCATATGGGCTCCGTCTCGCAGCAGGCCTCGCTCCTCTACCTCCATCAGGCCCAGCCAGGAAGTTGCTTCTACTGACAAAACATGAGCAGCAGGGATGCTCTAGGCCAGCTCCGCAGAAGCACAGCAGTGTCGTCAGTAAAAGAAATCGCGGTCACTAGACAGGGCCCCTCACCAAGCCTGTGCAGACCCCTGACCATCCTTACAGGAAACGTGGTCACCACCAAGGAAGAACTCACTGCTGTCAGGAAGTGCGTGTCCCTCCAGGTAGGCGTTCTGAGACCATGGGGGTACAGAGACCAGCCAACGGCAAAAAGCAAAACAAAATCAATTTGCCAGGATTTATATTTTCTGCTTTACTTTATCTTCTTTCTTTTTTTAGAGACAGGTTCTCACTCTGCCACCTGGACTGGAGTGCAGAGGCACCATCACAGTTCCCTTCATTCTTGAACGTGTTGGCTCAAGGGATCCTCCCACCTTGGCCTCCCAAGTAGCTGGGACTCCAGGCACTTCCCACCATGCCTAGCTGAATTTTTTTTTCTTTTTCTTTTTCTTTTTTGAGACAGAGTCTTGCTCTGTTGCCCAGGCTGGAGTGCAGTGGCACAATCTCGGCTCACTGCAACCTCCATCTCCTGGATTTAAGCTATTCTCCTGCCTCAGCCTCCTGAGTAGCTGGGATTACAGGGGCAGCCACCACACCCGGCTAATTTTTGTATTTTTAGTAAAGACAGGGTTTTGCCATGTTAGCCAGGCTGGTCTTGAACTCCTGATCTCAGGTGATCCGCCCGCCTCCACCTCGGCCTCCCAAAGTGCTGGGATTACAGGTGTGGACCACCATGCCTGGCCTGCGCCTAGCTGATATAATTTTTTTTTCCTTTTTTAGAGATGGGGTCTCACTATGTTGCCCAAGCTAGTCTCAAACTCCTGGCCTAAAGCAGTCCTCCTGCCTCAGTCTCCTAAAGTGCTGGGATTACAGGCATGAGCCACCGCATGGGCATAATTTATCTTCTACAGGGACAAGAGAGAAAGGTCTCTAGGTGCCACGTGTTCAGCTTCACACAGGGACTGACTCCCTAAGGGCTTTTTTAGGAAACCCACTAATTTTCTTTACCCAACCTCTTCATCTTTCACCCTGGAAGCTAGAAAGCAGCCCCAGGGACTCTGCTACAATTTCTGTCTTGTTGCTTTGAAAATTGCCAGGTCCTTGCCGGATATTTGATCAGCATGTTTTGCTACCCATTTTTCTCTTGAATTAATCTTTTGTTGCCAATAAGTTCCATAAAAAATGTGATTTATTCTAAAGTCAGCAAACAAGGTAAAAACTGGGTAAAGTCAGAATTATCCTTAAAAACTGCACAGATACTACCTTTTGGAGACCAATAGATCATCATGCAAAAATTTCAGCCAGTTCTTCTTTCAGTGCTAAAAGAGATTATGGATTCTTTGGTTAAACACCAGCTGAAGTAATTGACTTGCATTTAACAAACATTATTATATGAAATATATCGTTTAGAAAAATGTTGGACTTCACATGCGGAAGATTGTGTGAATCATACTCCACCTGGCGTTTTTACAGCATTTAGGTATTTGCCTATTCATTTATTTCTTTTTACCCCCATCTCCCACTCCAATTTTCTCTCCTCCCCACCATGAGCATGTATCAGATGAACATGCCCTAATTTGAAGATGTTCTTACAAAACACACATTGTTGACTGTGTATTGTATTTTCAGTGTACACAAATTTTCTTGAGCTATAGATTCATTCTGGCTTTTACTTTTTGTCTAGGATTGCACTGAATTTACAGGTGGTCCTGATGAGAACTGACGTCTTTAAAATATCGTCATCACATCCAAGATCTCTCCACATAATGTCTTTCTGGATACTTAGAGCTTCTTTGTTGTTCTTTCACAGATTTTTATCTTTTTCCCCACAGAGGAGTTGTTACATGAACTTCTCAGATACTTTTGATTTTCGTTGCTGTTGTGAATGCATCTTATTTTTATTGTATTTTTTGGTTGGTGACTGGGCTAAGCCTCTGTAATGTTGTAAGTTTATGTTAATCTGGAATACTCGTCTCTTTCCTCATGGCATCAGAGAGGATGTTAGTACTATTTTAAACTATTTTGGTATTATTTTTGTATTCTTTCCCATCTTATGAAGAACATTTTCTTTGTCAAGATAGAGTTTGCAGTATATTTAAAGTATACAACTTTGCAAAGTTAAAGGCCTCTATATCTGGCTTTTAAAGAGTTTTTATTGTAAATAGGTATTGAACATCATAAATTGGTGTTGAATAATGTTGAACATTGGTAAATGCTTTTTCTGCATCTACCAAGGTAATCATATGATTTTTCTGTAAGTTTGTCAATATTGTATTGAAAAATTTTTCTGATGTTGAACTGTCCTTGCATTCCTAAGATAAGCCCTACTTGATCATTATGCATTGCTGTTCGAATATAATGTTGGATTCCATTGAATAATATTTTATTTAAGTTTTTTTTAATCTACATTCACCAGTAAAATGAACCTAAAATTTTCTTTCCATGCGTTACTTTTATCTGGTTTGGGAATAAAAATTATACTAGCTTTGTAAACTAAGCTGGGCATATTTTCCCTATTTTTCTAGTTTCTAGAACTACTATTTAAGTTAAAATTAACTGTGAGTCTTGGGTTTGAGAGAAAAAAGTTTAGATTCCCATTCTAATTTATTTATTGTTTGTTAGCCTAATCAAGTTTCCTGTTGTTTGCACCAATTTGCCATTTTGTTGTTTTTCCAGAAATGCATCCATTTTGTCTACATTTCCAAATTGCTTAGGTTATAGTTGTTTATAACATTCTTTTACTAATTTTTCCTCTCTACCATAGCTAAAATTATGTTGCCTTCTCATTTATATGTTTATATTTTTTACATTGTTTATTCACATTTTTTTCCTTCATGAGTCTTGCCAGAGGTCCTTAAAAAGAAACAGATTTGTTTCCGTTAGCCTTCTCTATTGTGTGTGTGTGTGTGTGTGTGCATTGTGTGTTTTGCTTGCTTGCTTTCTGTGTTCTCTATTTCAGCAGTTTCTGTTTTACATTTAGCACTGCATTCCTTCTTGTTCTTTGGATTTTCTCTACTGATTTTTTCAAAGTTCTTGAATTAAATGTTTGGAGTATATTTTTCTGCCATTCTTATTTCTAGACAAATGTATTTAAAGCAAAATGTTTCTAAGTATAGTTTTAGCTGTATTCTACAACATATGTGTGTGATCATGTACATAAACACCCCACACACAGACACACAGAAACACATGCACAGACACAGACACACACACACAGACACAGACAGACACAGACACACAAAGAAACAAACACACAGACACAGACACACACACAAACACACACACGTCTCCCTTAGCGGGGCGGCTTTGCTGCAGTGCTACTTGGTTTGGAGCACCTCACTAGTTTCACCTTCACGGAAACTCGCCTGTTTGCTATCTGTCCGTTCATTAGCCTCTTCATGCTTACTATGACTATTTCACTTTTAATTCTCTAATGCCCCTTCTTCCCTCCTGAGGATATTTAGTGCTTTATTTCAGTAATAATCTCCCCTGTCTCCTTAAGGACACTATGCCTTTTAGGCGTTGAGTCTGTCTGTTCCAGCCCTGCCTCAAGGTGTGTTGTATTTGCTGTGCTGGTCAGGTGTCCGAGTACTTTGCCTGTGGGCTCTTTTCCCTTGAAGGCATCAGCTCCTCTCTCAGGTACATTTGCAAGCCCTAGACCAAGACCCCAGCCCCGGGTTGGAGGAGAGGGGCAAGCACCAGG
This sequence comes from Pan troglodytes, assembly GCF_028858775.2. NCBI lineage: Eukaryota > Metazoa > Chordata > Mammalia > Primates > Hominidae > Pan > Pan troglodytes. Next base: position 182,199,457 of record NC_072403.2, read on the forward strand.
CAGACGCAGCAGGCAGGACAGGCTGCGGAGCCAGGCCGACCTCTACTGCCTGTCCCCAAGGACACCTCTTTGGTGAGGAATCGGCTCTTGAGTGGGTGTTCCTCTGGGTGCAGTATCCACCTCAGGAGTTTGGATGAGGAAGGGGAAATATGAATTCCAGCCCCTAGTGCTGTCATTCACGTCCAGCCAGCACGGCACCAGCTTCCACCTCTCCAGCCCTGGCCCCCACCTCCCACCCAAACTCACATGGCGGTCCTGCCTCTCCCTGGCTTCTCTAGGCGCTCATGCTCCTCACGTCCACACTTCCCTCTTCCATCTGTGGCTTTCCCATAGTTAGTTCTGGGAGAAGGAGTCAGCCGTCATGCCAGGTGCTATGGTGTCTGCAAAAGCACCTAGATTTTAATACCAGAATCAAGCTCAATGCAGCAAGATCACCACCTTCTGAAAAACAACTTTCAAAAGCCTCCCATCTCCCACCTCACACTCACTCCCACGGTGGGACAGGGGAGGAGCCATCCACTCTGCCCTCCACACCAAGCCCATGGTATCTGAATTTACATATAATAAATGTAGGTGCACTGGGATATCTGAGTATATATTCAGAAACAATATATGAAACTAGGAGCTCTGTCTGCAGGTGACAGCCACAAACACGGACCCTGCGTAGGAAATTCCTCAGTGCTCAGGATCAGCGAAAGGGCTGTGTGTGTTGGAGACTTGCCGGAATGATGCAGGTTATATGGTGTGTTAATAAGACCTGCTTTGCTTGAAGATTTCAGAAAGCCAACTTAAATCAGCTTCAGAAAGCAAGAATAAAAGAAGTGTGCTGGCCCCTGGCATTGGAAGAAGGGCCAGGAGGCTGCGAGGAAGGTGGACCTGTGGCTGGCACAGAGGCCACAGTACCTGTGAAGAGACAACGTCTGCAGCCACGAGACAGCTGCGGATGTGTGTGGAAGGTCGGCTGGGAGAGGCCAAGTTCTGAGCACCCCAGAGCATGAACACATTTGATCGTCACAACAATTCTGGGACATAACTTATTATTGATAAGGAAGCTGAGACATGAGGATGAGCCCCAAGAGCGCATGCCAAGAATAAAGCCAGGACTTTTGCAGAAGCCATCTGGCTCCAGACCCCTTGAGCCTGACCAGGACACTTCACCTCAAGTGGACCAGCCTTCCCTGCCTCACATACCTACTTCTTCCGGCCACCTCCACGCTTCCAGACACTTCCCCTCAAGTGGACCTGCCCTCCCCGTCTCATGCACCTGCTTCTTCCGGCCACCTCCACACTTCCAGGACCCTTCCCCTTACATGGACCCGCCCTCTCACCTCACACACCTGCTTCTTCCGGCCACCTCCACGCTTCCAGACACTTCCCCTCACATGGACCCGCCCTCTCACCTCACACACCTGCTTCTTCCGGCCACCTCCACACTTCCAGGACCCTTCCCCTCACGAGGACCCGCCCTCTCACCTCACACACCTGCTTCTTCCGGCCACCTCCACACTTCCCTTGCATGTCAGTTTCCCCTATTGCAGCAACCAAGGGCCACCAGCAGCTCCAGAGCCTTTAACTTAGGGCTTTACCCCAGAAAACGGGCAGCCCCTGCACCTCTGGCTTCAGGCCAGAAGTCCCAGGAAAGACTGTCACACGCCCCCCAGAGCCGCGCCCGGCCCTGAGCTGAGGGGCTCTGGTGTCGTGAGGAACCCGATGGTGAGATCCACAGTTCCTCTGGGGCCTGAGCTTTCCAGGGCCTGGGTGGGGCCAGGCCACCCACCAAGAGGAGCCACCACACAGGAGGCAGGACCGCCCTGCGAAGTGGTCTGAGGGTCTTCTCGGTCTTGTTCCGTGGTTTTGTGCTTGAAGCTCTGTCCGTCTGTCTGTTGGCCCAGCTTTCAGACTTTCCACATTTCCCTTACGTTGTAAGTTACCACATAAGGCTCCCTATTGTAACCCCCTGTGGTGAATACATGTGCTTATAACATTGTTTTATAACCTCCCAGCTGACTGGCTCCTCAAGCACTGAGTGGCATCCCGTAATAGGAGAGGACGAGGCCGTGCGTCCACACTTCAGGAGCGGGGCGCCCTTCCTTGAGCTCACTAAGGAGGCACAGCCTCATCGTGTTACTCCCAGAGTTCTGATTTTCCACCCTTAGCCCTTCTTCTCCTTAAATATTATGTTAAACCAATGCCTTATTTACTAATAACTTCTTGAATATTTTTCTTACGATTTTGCTTTGTGTTGATGACATTGTTATTTTGCTTGGTGCTTTTTAAAATGTGCAGCATGTATTTTGAAGCTTGAGAAAAGTGGGCGGATGGTTTGCAGTCTTTCCATGTCCAGGGGCCTCCTGCCGTCACGTCCACACACCCCTGGGGCGGCACAATACCAGGTGTCTTTTTCAGGGTCAGAGCCTGTCTCTGACCGCCCCTGGGGAGATGGTCCAGGCATAGCATGGCACTTGCTTTTATGCGTCTGACATTTTTCCTCTTCTGTTTTGTTTTTTTCTTGTGCAAAAATTAGAAGTAGGGTTCACACACATACACATGTTATTTTGCATTTTTACTCATTAAGGAGCCACTTCCAGGAAGTAAACTATCAACCTGGAGAAATGTGATAGGTAAGATGATGGCCTCATTCTTGGCCACGTCTTCAACTTTATCAGAAATTACATTTCCACAGATAATCTAGCTAAGTGCCTATAGTCCCCATTTCTCTTTCCATATAAATAGACATTAAGGCCCTCAAATGCCATTTATTCCTGACTGAAACTCTAGCAATAGCTAACATACTATTTCCTTCTTTGTCTCAAAGGATATATTGATAGATCCGTACTGGATTCTAGAGGAAAAACCCAAGTCTTCTTCATACAAATATTAAATCTGTGAACACACCAAAAAATTACATTTAACCCTGGAGAGAACCCAGAGGTAGAATGAAAAATGATTCACAGCTGTTAAATTTAACTTTAAAAATCATTAATGATGCCTAGGTATTTATATTTCTTTAACTCATGCCTAAATTATGAGGACTGGTTTTAATAAGTATTTTTAATAAAAATTTCTATTTCTTAAAAAAAAAGCCTTTAATTAAGAGAGCCAGCGTTGTGACGGGTACAGCTGTAAACCAGAGACCACGATGCACCCTGTGGCCGCCATTCAAATTAAAGGCTCAGAGAGCAGAACGAACATGCGAGGTTGCAAAGCTCCATCCATAAATAAAGCCACAGAGTGTGGCCTTCAACTCCCCTGTTGCCTCAGGCTCTGGCAGCAGAAGAAGCTGATGGTAACACCCACAGCTTCTTCAGGACGGGTCTGCAGCCCTGGTCCCCACGGCACACAGGGACAGAGTGCCAGGGTGGTCCCGGGAGCGCCCGTCCACACCGGCTTTGCAGCCGGAGACACCCAGCCCTTCCAGTCAGTGTCCGCCTGCCTGGGGAACACCTGCGCAGGGCTCCCAAGTGCTCGCTGGCATCAGCAGCCTGGACGCAGCCTGCACATCTCAGCCCCATGCTCAGTCCGACAGTCCCCGCCAGGTGTGTGGCCAAATCGCCCAGCAAGTGAACGCACCGATGAAGGAGCGTGTGGCCGCTCAGCCACGGCCCTCCAAGGTCTCATCTTCCACAAGGCCTCTCTCAGAGCCGAGGTCTCATCTGCAAAAGGGAAGTGACTCTGCCTTTTCCCTCACATTGACGGCGCATTCCTGCCTGGCCTGAGTCCAGAGGACGCTCAGCTCCTTCACGACGTGGATGGAGCGGGAAAAGGCCCTGGACCCGGCGCTGGAAGGAGAGCACCGATCCCAGCCTTGTCGGGCGGCCACGCGCTTTTGCAGGGTGTGTGTTCGTTCTCACCTGCAGAAGGAGGCGGGGACTGCACGGACGCTCATGTCCCTCCCAGAGCTGGAGCTTATGGGAGCCTCCAGCAGGATTCAGGCCACAGCCACACCTGCAAGTGTGTGGTGCTCGGACCCACCCTGCTGCCCGGTACAGGGGAACTTCAAGTGGGTCTTTATGGCTCTGAAACATGCTCCTTCTGCGCGGCAATGTTGGGATTAATGTGGCATTGACCACAGAGGCGTGAGGGTTACAGCTTACAGCTTCTGCCACGTGCTTAGCACTGAGAACACCAGTGGGTGAAATGGCAAACCTGAAGTGGTTTTATTTAAACCAGAGAGAGAGGAGGGCCCTGCTGCCTCCACCACCCCACTGTTGGTCCCAGAGGCCGCCTTTTGCTTTCCTCTAGGAAAAATAAAATTTAAGATCATTTTCATTCTATGGGTTGAACTTGACCCCTGATTACTGCGGGCCAAGCTTGAGTGCTGTGACCAGTCATCACAGTCAACATTTCTAGGCCATTTCAACTTTTTCCAAACATGCTAGAAATAGGGCCTGATTTCATTTGCACAAATCCACTCATTGTACTGATTAGGAAGCCGAGAGCATCACTGATTTGCCTAAGGTCACATAGAGCAAGTGAGTTACAAAGCCAAGACTGGAACTCGGGTCATAAATACTAAACATGAGTAAGGAGCCCAGCCCTTATAAGTGTTTGTCTGAAGCTCTGGTTTGTGTCTATCTTGCGCTAGTTTGTTAAAAATAGCATCTAACTTGCCTAAAAGAGCAAAAAAAAAAAAAAAAAAAGAAGAAAAAGAAAAAAAACAACTGTTGAAAAACTAGAAAACAGGCTTATTTCAACATTCATCAGGGCATCAGCCATATCTCTGTGTTGACTGGAAGCCACAGGGCCACATCCAGTGAACCCTCTGATTGTTCAAAGTAAGTGGCACATATAAGGCCATCAAATGCCCATCTGCTGGGAATGTATCTCGGGCAGTGTAGTAGGAAAGGCCCCTCACGTTTTGCGCCTCCTCCACCAGCATTCCTGGGACAGCACTGATGACTAAGGGAGAGTAACTTCCAGGGAAAGTAACTTCCAGGGAAAGGAGGCGACTGTCCTGCCCGGCATGAGGGTGCCGGATTCACCTGGAATGGGATGGCCCCAGGGAAGCGCTAAGCAGGCAGGATGGAGGGCAAGGTTGGGGCTTTAGCAGCCGCCCCTGGTGGATCAAACAGTGAGCGCGCAGGGGTGAAAACCGTAATCCAACCTGCACTGGTGGAAGATGCTCCCAGACCAGCCGCCATGGGCTTCACACACTATATTTTTGAGAACAGTTCGTCATCCTGCTCTGTGGGTCCAAACTGTTAATCCACAGAGTCCTCGCAGTCCCAGGCTACTGCTAATTAGAGGCTCTGCAGACCTTTGGGTTGGACTTTTTAACTGTTTCATTCCCTTCCTCCTACCCCTCCCAAAAGGACAGCTGTGGTGACAGGCTCTTATCACCCAAGGCCAGCATTCCAAGCCAACCTCTTCAGGAGTTGCCTCCACAGGATGCAGGAGAGAATGGCGCTATTGTGCTGGCCGTGGAGTGGGCTGGAGATGGCACCTGTGGAGCTGAACGACTGGCTGTATCACCTGCATTACTACAACCATGCTTAAAGCACGGTGTAGACCAGTCTCCCTAGTCTTGAGGAGACCCCAAATGCCCACGTCCAGGGACCTATTTGCTGCTCTGTGGGGTTAGGCTGCTTGGCCTGCAGAGAGCTGGGGCAAAGGCTCCCTGTGCCCGCAGCTGGTTTGGAAGAGGTGGCTCTGTGTGTGGCTTTCTGCTGGACGGCCGCACCCACAGGTGTGTGGTGGGAACTGTATCTCCTACACCACAGGTGCCCAATGGTCTGTGGAATGATTGCTAGCCAAGGCCATCTTTTAAATGATGATTTCATTGCAGGAAATATAATGTTGGAATGATTTTTTCATCTCAAGTGAAGCCGTACTTAGTTTGGCTCCCCTACTCCCATCCCACCTTCTCTGCACAGTGACTGCCTGTTTAGGAGAAATTACGGCATCAAACCCAAGGGTCCGCTCTCCTCCCACCACACAGCTTCTCAACATCCTTAAACACAGCCCTGTGATGCAGACAGAAAGAAAGGCCCCCGCCCTGCCCCTCCTTGATATTCTCACATGAGCCTCCAGGAAAGTCCTGGGCACCTTTCCCTAGGAAATTACTATTTTCTGGAAATCTCAAAATGACCAAAAAGGTTTTGTAGGACTTTGTTGTTGTAGTTGCATCAGAAAAACTGTATTTTTGTTTTTCCAAACACAAAATATTACATACTGTTAAATATGCCTTTGCAAACCAGGGCCTCCCACAGGAGCCTCTCCCCTCAAGATGCTGATGAGGGCCAGCTTCTGCACTATCAGCCCATCTGAGTTTTTTAAGTTGGCACTGGTGGATGACAGGGCAGCAGATGAACATCTTGGCAACACAGAACAGATCCAAAGGTATAAGGTCCTGAGAAGCTCCACCACCGGGCAACAACAATACCACTGATGAGGGAGATGGCAGAGAAAGACAGTCCAGAGTGACCACAGGGGCATCCACATTAGGCCTTAAGCACACCTCCTGCAAATCAGCATCAGTAGAACTACTGAAACCTGTGTCTTGGGTCTGCTGGAAACATGTCAACCACATGGTGAAACAAAATTATGTAAAGGTGCAGATACAGATACAGAGGCAGATGCAAAGGAACATGCAAATGCAGATGCAAAGACAGATGTAGGTACAGATGCAGGTACAGATACAAATGCAGATACAGATACAGGTACAGATGCAGGTACAGATGAAGATACAGATACAGATAGGTACAGATGCAGGTACAGGTGAAGATACGGATACAGATGCAGATACAGTTACAGATGTAGATGCAGATATAGATTCAGATGCAGATGCAGATACAGATACAGATGCAGGTACAGACATAGACACAGACACAGGCACAGATACAGATACAGATACAGATGCAGATACAGACACAGACACAGATACAGATACAGATGGAGATACAGATACAGATACAGATGCAGATACAGACACAGACACAGATACAGATACAGATGGAGATACAGATACAGATGCAGACACAGACACAGATGCAGATGCAGATGCAGACACATACAGATGCAGATACAGATGCAGGTGCAGATACAGAAATAGATACAGATACAGATGCAGATGCAGATACAGATACAGATGCAGAAACAGATGGAGATACAGATGCAGATACAGACGCAGATGCAGATACAGATGCAGGTGCAGATACAGACATAGATACAGATACATATGCAGACACAGACACAGATGCAGATGGAGATACAGATACAGATGCAGATGCAGGTGCAGACACAGATACAGATGCAGAAACAGATGCAGGTGCAGATACAGAAATAGATACAGATACAGATGCAGATGCAGATACAGACACAGATAAAATGCAGATGCAGACAGACACAGATACAGATACAGATGCAGGTGCAGATACAGGCATAGATACAGATGCAGATACAGATGCAGATACAGATGCAGATACAGACACAGATACAGATGCAGATACAGATGCAGATACAGACACAGATACAGATGCAGATACAGACACAGATACAGATGTAGATGCAGACACAGACACAGATACAGATACAGATGCAGGTGCAGATACAGGCATAGATACAGATGCAGATACAGATGCAGATACAGACACAGATACAGAAGCAGATACAGACACAGATACAGATGTAGATGCAGAGGCAGATACAGATGTAGATGCAGACACAGACACAGATACAGATACAGATACAGATGCAGGTGCAGATACAGGCATAGATACAGATGCAGATACAGACACAGATACAGAAGCAGATACAGACACAGATACAGATGTAGATGCAGAGGCAGATACAGATGCAGATGCAAGACAGAGTCTGTTCAAGGAAGATACACATACAGATATAAGACAGAGTCTGTTCATCTGCATCTGTCTCTTTATCTGCATCTGTATCTGCACCCGTACCTGCATCTGTATCTGTATCTGCATCTGCGTTTGTATCTGTATGTGTATCTACATCTGTATCTGCATCTACATCTGTATCTACATTTGTATCTGCACCTGTATCTGTACCTGTATCTACATCTGTATCTGCATCTGCATCTGTATCTGTGTATCTATATCTGTATCTGTGTCTGTATCTGCATCTCCATCTGCATCTGTATCTGCATCTGCATCTGTATCTGTATCTCCATCTGCATCTGTATCTGCATCTACCTCTGAATCTGGATCTGCATCTACCTCTGAATCTGGATCTGCATCTGCATCTGTGTATCCACATCTGTATCTGTATCCGTGTCTGCATCTGTGTCTGCATCTGAACCTCTATCTTCCTATTTATATTCATCTTCCTGGTTGGGCCTCAGACTCTGTCTTGTCCCAGTCCCCTCAGGGTGGTCTCAGGATGCCCACACTTGTTGGAACTCAGCCAACTTCTGTGGCCCACTGGTCTCCTGCATCTCCAGGCTCTGTGCCCAGGCCTCCTGAGGCTTAGATATTTTTCTGAGGTCATCAGGAAGCTCGTCTACCCCTTCCTTGCCCTGAAACACCTTTCTCCCTGCCTTCTGGACTTTCCACCTCCACCCAACATGTCAAGACAAACTTACCACTCCCGCTGGCCTGGGTGTGTTCCTAACTTGTCCTTCCCAAGCTTTGACCAGTAGCCTCAGACCCCACAGAATGAAGGCCCTTCCTCCCTCCTCTTGCAATGTCCAATGCCAACCTGCAGCCCCCCGCTTGTTGTCGTGGGTCTCTACTTTCTCCTTATCCCACACTCCTGTCGTAAGTCCCACCACCATCTCCCCAAGGTTCCCTCTTTTTGCTCTCCTCATTTCAGTAGGCTTTGCACATGGCAGCCTTCAATCACATCCTTCTCCTGCCTGAAACTGACTCCCTTTGCCTTCCAAACCAATAATGTGGTGTGTCCCTCCCTACCTCTCCTGGCTTCTGTCTCTCCTTCCTAATATGTAACTTGCATCCTCTGAGCCTCCATCTTGTCAAAGTGGGAACATCCCTGGTGAGAGTCTGGAAGCTGGATTCTAACTGTGGCCCCTGGGCCTCCATTCCCCACCATGAACCATGGAGGCTGAACTACATCAATGGGTCTCTCACCTGAATGTATGTGTGGGTCGCCTGGGGTTTCGCTAAGATGCAGATGCTGATTCAGAAACTCCGGGTTGAGACCGAGGCTCTGCATTGCTGACCAGGGCCCAGGTGACTCCAGGATTGCTGTCCAGGTAATGCCTTGGGACCAGAGCCAGGGGCCAGACATTCTGTCATGTCCTCCAGACCCAGCATCCCACAGCAGGAGCACACAGCTGTGGCCAAGCATGTGAGCTGAAGCCTCTGCTTTCAGAGTCTGACTCCCAGCTCTGCCCCACTACCTGGCTGACTCAGCAAGTTATTTAGCCCCTAAACCCTGGTGCTCTTCCTGGAAACACAGGGGCACAGTCTGCACTCCGTCTAAGGGTTGCTATAACAATTAAATGAGATAAACCATTTGCAGGGCTGACACTGCCTGATGAGAAAGGCCCTCCGCAGGTTCCTACTCTCACCTTGGCATCAGGCTTCTCCTGAGCTCACACAGGGCCCTGGGCCTCGGATGCTGGGGAGGAGCCACCACCCCAGGGCTGGATATCTGGGGCTGATGGCAACCTGGAAACGTGCCTGGCCCTGGAAACCCGCCCATCCACATCCTCCAGGTCTCCCCTCTGGCCAGCAGGCATTTGGAACATCCAGCCTTCACTGAGCCCTGGGGGAGGCCTCCCTATCCCCAGCACAGGGCGTGCTCAGCGAGAGGCCATGAACTGCAGGAACAGGAAATGGAGGAGAAAATCTTCTGTTTTGTAAACACAGTGTTTGGTTTCAGGAGGATGGATCCAAACCAAAGAACCCATGTGGACACGTTGTACCCTTTGAAGCATCGCACACAATTTTTACAGACGGTGGGTATTTCCAAAGAATGCATTCAGCACCATCTCTATCCAATGACGGGAAAGAAAGCCAAGACTGGATTTCTGAGGCAGCATTAATACATAATGAAATTCAGATTTCAAAATTATGAAGTCTTAATCAGAATCTACCTCACAAGATACCACCTGAAAATTCCAGTGCTATCCGGGGTGCCTTTGCGTGGTAACAGCAATTGCCATTACCAAGACTTAAGACAAGCTAGACGCTGTTGGAACAATGCAGGCTCCCAGGTCAACATCAGCTTGACTGAAATGGGATGTTTCTGTACTTGAGCTCTGCAACAGTATTGAAGAGCTCCATCTGGAAGTCATTCCAATAACAACGACGACTGTCTTCTGCTTCAATCGATCATTCTATGGTCCCCACCGCTAGCCAGCTCTATTTCTGCAAATGTCATAGAAGTGTGGGTGTGTAGGCTGGGCAGGGTGGCTCACGCCTGTAATCCCAGCACTTTGGGAGGCCGAGGTGGGTGGATCACGAGGTCAGGAGATCGAGACCGTCCTGGCCGACATGGTGAAACTCCATCTCTACTAAAAATACAAAAATTAGCTGGGTGTGGTGGCGTGCCTGTAGTCCCAACTACTCAGGAGGCTGAGGCAGGAGAATCGCTTGAACCCGGGAAGCAGAGGTTGCAGTGAGCCGAGATCACGCCACTGCACTCCAGCCTGGTGACAGAGTGAGACTGTCTCAAAAAAAAAAAAAAAAAAAAGTGTGGGCGTGTTTGTTGTGAGGGATTCTGGTCTCATTCCTGGCGCTGCTTTGCCCTAGGGAAATGCTGGTCACGGCAGTGTTGGTAGCTGCCTCCCTCCTTGCTTCCCGCTGGGTCTGAGCTCCTTTCTCTGGGAGGTAATGGCTGTGTTAAGAAGGGCTAGCAGGGTGGGGCTAGCTCCAGAGCCCAGGCTGCAACGTCCCCATCGGCGCTGGGGCTGAGTTCCAGGAGGAAGAGCAGGAGGCTGGGGGATTTCCAGGAAGTCTCTAACCTCAGCAAACAAGAGCAAAGCTATCTGCCCATCAGACCTGGGCCACTCAGGCGCTCTTCCTGGTGGGTGACAGCCGCCAGGACTCTGAGGAAAGGCCATGGTGCTTTCTAAGGGCCCAGGAGAGGCCAGTCCCGGGCTGAAGGGAAGGAGCCCTTATTTTTCCAGTGACATGAGTTGTCCAAGCATTTTCCATGCACTCCCCTTCAGAGAACATTTCTGTCAAATGAAACTGTTGCTTCCTCCACTTAACAAGCCAGAAGGAGCTGCCCTCATGCCCCAAGAGCTCACCCTCCCCAGCTACAGGGCACGGGGCTTTCCAGGGTCCAGAACCCAGGCTGGGGTGGCCAGGCCCATAGGTCAGGAGCGAGCATTTCCCAGCACAGCCGCCCTCAGCTTCCTCCATCGTACAGGAGGCAGGGAGCATGGGAGGAAGCTGCCAGCCTCCCTCCGAGGGCCGTGGCCCAGCACAGCTCGCCCACCAGACAGAAGTCACACAGGCCCAGCCCCCTTGCTCAGCGCAGCCCCAACACAGGCCTCCTGCCTCCCTCGGTCTGGGACCCACTCCCCACAGCACCTCCTAATTGAGGACTCTGGTTCTCCATCTGGACGGCAGACCTAGAAACAGCCACAGACACAGGCTTGCTTCCTTGCGGTAAACAGACAACACAAGGCAACGCCCCACGGTTCGCAGTTCTGTGGATTTTAACTCCTGTGTAGATTTCAGCGGCCACAACCACAATGAGGGCAGGGTACATCCCAATGCCCCAAACCCCACAGTAACCCCTCTCTGCAGTCACACACCAGCCCCTCCGAAGCCCTGACCCTGACCCTGACCCCCTCTCCTCAGTCACACACCAGCCCCTCCGAAGCCCTGACCCTGACCCTGACCCCCTCTCCTCAGTCACACACCAGCCCCTCCGAAGCCCTGACCCTGACCCTGACCCCCTCTCCTCAGTCACACACCAGCCCCTCCGAAGCCCTGACCCTGACCCCTTCTCCACAGTCACATACCAGCCCCTCCGAAGCCCTGGCCCTGACCCTGACCCCCTCTCCTCAGTCACACACCAGCCCCTCCAAAGCCCTGACCCTGACCCCCTCTCCTCAGTCACACACCAGCCCCTCCGAAGCCCTGACCCTGACCCCCTCTCCTCAGTCACACACCAGCCCCTCTGAAGCCCTGACCAGCCCTGGCCCCCTCTCCTCAGTCACACAGCAGCCCCTCCGAAGCCCTGGCCCTGACCCCTTCTCCAGAGAAAGTCACGGAGGTGGGATGATGGAATGCCACCTCAGAAACTGCCTGCCTTCCTTCAGCAAAAGGCCTTGGGTTTCAACCACATTGTCTCCTCGCTGCTGAGAGGTATTCCACGGCATGGAGGGGCCCGTTTCTTTATCGTTTCGCCCATCGAAGGACATTTGAGTCGCTTCCAGTTTTTGCCAAACTGGAAAACAGTTTATGAATACAGCTGCTGTCAATATTTGTGTGCAGGTTTTTAGATTAACGTAAAGTTTCATTTCTCTACAGAAGATACTAAGGACTGGGATCGATGAATCACATGGTATGTTTATGTTTATAAGAAACTGCCAAACTGTTTTCCATTCTACATTCCCACCAGGAAGTGTGAGCGTTCCCACTTCTCTGCATCTTGATCAACAGTGAGTGTTGTCAGCATTTTTTATTTTAGTCATTTGAATGGCTACACAGCGGGAGCCCCTCATGCTCCGATGTACATTTCCCTGAAGGCTTGTGATGTTAAACACCTTTTCCTACGTGTATTTGCCACATTTGTGATCTCTTGGTGAAGTGTCTATGCAAACATTTTGCTTTTTTTTTTTGACCAGGTTGTTTGGTTTCTTACTATTGAGTTTTGAGAGTTCTTTATATGTTGAAGACAAGCCCGGTGTTGGATATGTGTTTTGAACATATTTTCTCCCACTCTGTAACTTGTCCTTTCATTTTCTAACACTGTCTTTCACAGAAAATGTTTTCATTTTAATGAAGTCCAATTTATCAGTTATTTCATGGATTGCAGTTTTGGTGTGTGTTTAAGAACTCTTGGACTAACCCCAAGTTATGAAGATTTTCTCCTATGTTTTCTTCTATAAGTTTTACAGTTTACCTTTTGCATTTAGGTCTATGACATATTTTGTGTTAATTTTCTATAAGGTTGAGGTTTAACTCAATATTCACTTTTCTGCAAATGGATGTCCAATTGTTCCAAGAGCATTTGTTGAAATCCTTTTTCCACTGAATTGCCTTAAACCTCTGTTGTTATGGCCACGACTAGCCATAACTGTGTGGGTCTATTTCTGGACTACCTATTCTGCCCCATCAGCCCAGTCACAGGTGTGTGACTGTCTTTGTCAATATCATACTGTCTTAATTATTATAGCCCTTAAAATGGAGTGGTTCCTTCAACTTTATTCTTTTCCAAAATTGTTTTGAGTATTCTAGTTTTGTTTTGTTTTTTTTTTTTTTTTTTTGAGACGGAATCTCACTCTGTTGCCCAGGCTGAAGTGCAGTGGCGCGATCTCGGCTCACTGCAAGCTCCACCTCCCGGGTTCACGCCATTCTCCTGCCTCAGCCTCCCAAGTAGCTGAGACTACAGGTGCCCGCTACCATGCCCAGCTAATTTTTTGTATTTTTAGTAGAGACTGGGTTTCATGGTGTTAGTCAGGATGGTCTCAATCACCTGACCTCATGATCCGCCCGCCTCGGCCTTGAGTATTCTAATTTTTTGTTGTTCTGTATAAATTTTAGAATCATCTTCTTTATATAATACAAAAATCTAGCTGGGATTTTATTGAAATTGCATTAAATATGAAGGTTAATTTGGGGAGAATTGACATGTTTACTATGCTGAGTTTTCCAATTGATAAGTACAGTATGTCTCTTCATTTATTTAGGTGATCTTTCATTGTTTTCATCACTCATCATCATCTGGTAGTTTTCAGCATATAGATCCTATATATATAGAGAGAATTAGATTTATAATCAAATATTTTATTTTTGTGCTATTTTAGGTGATATTTTTATTTTAATTTCAGTTGCCAATTATTCATTGCTAATATATAGAATTAAGATTGATTTATGTTTGTTGATCTTATAGTCTACAAACTTGCTAAACTCACATATTAGTTCTAGGGGACTTTTCATGAATTTTTTAGGATTTTATAGTGTACAATATCATATTGTCTATGAATAGGAACTGCTTTGTTTCTTTTTTTTCAATCTGCATGCCTTTTACTTCCCTGACTAGAGCTTCCAGTACAATATTGAATAGGAGAAGGACGAGTGGATATCCTTGCCTTCTTCCCAATCTTTGTGGAAAACATTCAGTCTTTCACCAGTAAATATGAAGTTATCTGTAGGGTTTCCTTTTTGAGATGTTTCTTATCAGAATGTGGACGTTTCCTGCTATTCTTGATTTTCTGAGAGTTTTTGTCATGAATGAATATTAAATGTTGTCAAATGATTGCAATGTACCAATTGGTATTATTGTGTGATTTTTCTTCTTCAGCTGTTAATATTATGGATTATGTCAATTGATTTTCAACTATTGAACCAGCCTTGCATTCCAGCAATAAAATTCTACTTTGTCATGTATTATTTATATACATGATATATTATATAAATAATATACACACCAAGTAGAATTAATTTCTGTTGAGGATTTTAAAATCTATATTCATAAGAGACATTCATGTGTAGTTTTATTTTCTTACACTGTTTTTGTCTGGTTTTAGTTAACAGAGAAATATCAGCCTCATAAAAGGAGTTGGAAAATTTTTCTTCTTCTTATATTTTCTGGAAGAGATTGTGTATAACTGATGTTATTTTCTATTTACATTTTTGGTAGAATTTGGTAGAATTTGCCAGTGAAATTGTCTGGGTTTGGAGTTCATAGCATTCCCCTTTTTATCCTCTTAATGGCTGTAGGTTCTGTTGTGATGTCCCCTCTTTTGTTCCAGATATTGATATTTGTGTCTTCTCTATTTTTTTCTTTTGTCAGTGTTGCAAGAGCTTTGATCTATTAATCAATTCAAATGACTGATTTTTTTGTTTCACACATTTTTCTATATTGTTTTTCTGTTTCCAGTTGTATTTCTGCTCTTATATTAATTCATTAAGGTTTTACCTTTGGTTTTTCATTGTATTTTGTTTTGTTTTGTTTTGGTCCTTCTTTTTCTCAGCTATTAGATTTGAAATGTATTGTTCTGACTTCTTTTTTCTTTTCCAATAGAAGCATTCAATGCTATATTTTTCCCTGTAAATACTGCATTAGCTGCAACCCACAAGTTTTAATACATGTATTTTTGTTTTCATAAAGACTTCTAATATATTCTAATTTCTCTTGAGACTTTTTTTAATCCAAGGATTATTTAGAAGTGTTTTGTTTGATTTTTGAAGTGTTTGGAGATCTTCAGGTATCTCTTTGTACTGACATCTAGTTTAACACCATTATGGTCAGAGAATATACTGGATTTCAACTCTTTTCAATGTCTTAAGATTTGTTTTTGATTCAGGATATGGTCTATCTTGATTACTGTGAACTCAAATACAACATGTATTCTCTTATTCAGTCGAGTGCTCTATAATGCCTATTTAGATCCAGTTGGTGGATGTTGCTATTCAGTTCTGTATTCTCCCACATTTTTAGTCTATTAGTTCCATCAATTATTAAGGTGTTGAAGTCTACAATTATAATTGTGAATTTGTGCATTTCTGTTTTCAGTTCTGTTTTTATTTCATGTATTTTGAAACTGTAGATATGTAATGTACATATATATCTAGGATTGTTAAGTCTGCTTGGTTAATTGAACTTTTTACTATTACAAAATATTCTTCTTTATCCCTGGAAGCTTTCTTTGAAGTCTACTTTGTCTAAGATTAATATAGCCACTCAAACTCTCTTTTAATTGGTGTTTCCTTTGAATAGTTTTCTATTTTTTTTTTACTTTTAACCTATCTATATCATAATATTTGAAGGGAGTTTCTTGTAGACAACATATAGTTGGGTCTTTTTTTAACTTTTTAAAATAATCTCTGTCTTTCAATTAATTTGTTTAGATCATTAACATTTAATGTAATCTAAATATTGATATGTTTGCATTTAGATCTATGAGTTTACTGTTTGTTTTCCATTTGTTTCCTGTGTTTTTGATCATTTTGCTTCCCTTCCCCTGACTTCTTGGGGGTTATCTGACCTTTTCTTACAATTCCATTTACCAATTGTGTTTTTACCATATCTTTTTGACTAGTGTTATTAGTGGTTGTTCTACAGATTACAGTGTACATACTTAACTTTTCACATTCTATTTAGGATCAACATTTTGCCACTTCAAGTGGACCATACAAGTCTTGTCACCATATGGACTCCTTTACCCTCTGCTTTTATGTTGTATTACACCTATATACATTGAAACCTCTATGAGACAATGTTATAATTTTTGCTTCTATAAAATATAATTTAAAGAACTCCAGAGGAGAAATATCTATCATATTTACTCATATATTTACCATTTCTGATGCTCTTCCTTAACTACCAAGGTTCTGATTTTTTTCTGGTACCATTTCCTTTCTGTCTAAAGTACTTCCTTTAGCAATTCCTTTAAAGCAGATCTGGTGGCAAATATTCTCTTTGTTTCTTTCACCTGAAAATGCTTTATTTTACTTTTATTTTGAATAATATTTTCATCAAATGTAGAGTTCTGTATTGACAGTTGTTTTCTTTTGGCACTTGAAAAAATATGCTACTTCCTTCTGCTCTGCATAGTTTCTTATGAGAAATTCACTGTTATTATAATTGTTTTTCTACTACAGGTAAGGTGTCATTTCTCCCTGGTTGCCTTCAGGATTTTTTTCTTTGTCTTTAGTTTTCAGAAATTTAATTATAATGTGTCTCGGCATGGATTTTTAGGTTATCCTGTTTGAGGTTCACTTATCTTCTTGAATGTGTATATTACATCTTTTGTCAATTTGGGAAGTTTTCAGCTATTATTTATGTGGTAGACAGAATTTTATTGTGGCTCCCTAGATTCCCACTCCCTGGTATACACACATCTTCTTTTAGTTATTCAATCAAACATTCATCTAAGTGCTGCTATGAAGGGATTCTGAAGTGTAATTGAAGCCCAAATCAATTGACTTTAGGAAACGGAGGTTATCCTGGATGAGCCTGACATAATCAAGTGAACCCTTAGAAAGGAATTTGGCTCTTCCTGGAAATACTGGAAGCATGAATGTTATTCAACATAAGGGAGAGTCTCCCTTGATGACTTTGAAGATAAAGGGAGGAGGGTGAGGAATGCAGGCATTCTCTGGCAACTGAGAGCAGAGCCCAGCTCAGAGCCAGCAAGGAAATGGGACCTCAGTTCTACAGTTGCAAGAACTGAATTACTTCACCACCATGTGAGCTTGGAGTTTCCAAGACCCTGAGTTTCCAATAAACATAGCCCTGATCTTGATTTCAGCTACATGAGACCCTGAACAGAGAATCCAGCTAAGCCATATCCAGATTTCTGACCCACAGAAAACAAAATAATAAATGGGTGTTGTTTTAAGCCACTAAGCTGTGGTAATTTGTTTTGCAGCATTAAAAATATTTCTCTAGCAGGGCGTGGTGGCTCACACCTGTAATCCCAGCATTTTGGGAGGCCAAGGCAGGTGGATCATGAGGCCATGAGTTTGAGACCAGCCTGGCCAATATGGTGAAACCCTGTCTCTACTAAAAACACAAAAATTAGCTGGGTGTGGTGGCACACACCTGTAGTCCCAGCTGCTCCAGAGGCTGAGGCAGGAGAATCATTTGAACCCGGGAGGTGGAGGTTGCAGTGAGCCGAGACTGCCCCACTGCACTCCAGGCTGAGCAAGAGAGCAAGACTCCATCTCGGCCGGGCACGGTGGCTTTTGCCTGTAATCCCAGCACTTTGGGAGGCCGAGGCGGGCAAATCACGAGGTCAGAAGATCAAGACCATCCTAGACAACATGGTGAAACCCCGCCTCTACTAAAAATACACACACACAAAAAAATTAGCCGGGCATGGTGGCACGCGCCTGTAGTCCCAGCTACTCGGGAGGCCAAGGCAGAAGAATTGCTTGAACCTGGGAGGTAGAGGCTGCAGTGAGCCAAGATCGCACCACAGCACTCCAGCCTGGGTGACAGAGCAAGACTCTGTCTCAAAAAAAAAAAAGACTCCATCTCAAGAAAAAAAGAAAATATATATACATATGTATATATATATTTCTCCATTTGCCTCATTCACTCTTTCTTCTCTCCTATTTGATTTCCATGACACAAATATTAGCCCTTCCGTAATGCCCCATAGGTTTGCAAGCCCTCCTGGGATCTCATCTCTGAAGTCAGAGAGGAAGGTAAACTCTTCAGAGAGCCCTGTGGGTTACTCCTGCTGCTGGCACCACAGCAGCCTTCGTGGACAGCTGGGGCTGCAGCACAGGGAACAGAAAAAGTGGAAACAATAAAAATGAGACCCCCGCTCTGTGTGAGTGTTAGGGGTCCCCTTTTCTGCTCTGTGAGCCAGGACTAGGGCTTCTCATGGGGTCCTCTCCATCTATCCTGTGTCCCTATTGAGTTTGAGGCTATGTCCAGTTAAAGCCAGGAGTACTGAAGGGGAAAAAGGTAAACTCACTACCAACTGGAGAGATTTGGGCTCTGGTCTCCTCCAATCTCCCTGCAATGACTTGCTTTTCAGAGCCCCTCAGCAGCTGCTCCGTGCCTCTGTACAGGTCAGTAGCCGCATCCCCTGTGAGGGTGGAATGGTGCAATGACTGCATCTCATCAGAGCCAAACCCAGATGCAGCTTTGAAAATTGAATTTTGGTGGTGGAATTAAATTATTTTCTCATTGACTTGCATTGAAACTGCCTTTATTTTAGTTCTGGTTGGCCAATAAATTGTAAGGGTCCAAAGCTTTTAGATTTGGTCTCCCTGCCTCTCAGGCTCCTTGTGAAGTGGTAAACAGGCATCTCCTGTTGGGAGAACAAGTGCTAAATGATAACAAATGATGCATATTTTTGCAAAGCAAAACTCCTTTTACTGTGAATAATCAGGATCAGGTCTGTTTTATACATTTAGATATTTAAATAGGTCTGAGATAAATAAACTTCCTTTAGAATATAAAATCTGTCTGAGATAAACTCAATTTCATATAAATTGTTTAGTTTGCTCATGAATATCCTATTGGATAAGGGATTATGCCAATAGTCTAAAACAAAGGTCAGCAAACTATACTGTGTGGGCCAAACGCAGCTGGCAGCTTGTTTTTATAAGTAAAACATTATTGGAACAAACATTCTTCTATTATCTGTTTCTGCTTTCAGCTACAACAGCAGTTGAAGAGTCACGGCAGAGCCTGGAATACTTCCTGTCTGGCCCTTAACAGGTAAAAATTTGCCAACTTCTGATCTATGGAATGTAAAAAAGGTAAACAAAATTCTCCTGCCCGGCAGGCATGTAACTACCTGACAGCCAGGCTCCACCTCCCCACCCACGCCCACGTCACCCATTCCCGGTCAACCTCCGCCGTCTTTCCTGCTGAGCGCAGCCCCTCAGAACCCTTCTCAACACAGCACTGCAGGAAGCTCTGACAAAGTTATCTAAAATTAACATGATCAAAACTGTTTGTCCTGCCTACTCTAGGCTATGGTTGGAAGAAGAAATTTAGGTGACAAAAAGAAAAATCTAAAGTGATTTTGTTACCTAAAGGCAGCAGCAGATTGGTGTTTCAGAGGCCCTGAAACGTGTATAGCTCAGAAGTCTCTTTGTGAGAGAACAATTCCAAATTATGAATGTAAAATTACTACAGCCTGAGAAAAGACCTGTGCAAATAAGAAATGAGGAGGTTGAAACTGCCTTGGTTTCCTGGTAAATCTGCCTTGCGGAGGCTTTGAACTCTTCACAGGCCTGGCCCCACCCCAGAGCTGCTGAATGTGCCTCGGAGGTGGGGTATCCAGGCTTACGAGTTGCTGCAGGCATTTCTCAGTTGGTCCAAATGCACATCTGGGATCACAGCCTCTGATCTGAAGCAGACGGGAGCAACGCGGCCTGGCTGGCTGTGGGACATGGCACCAGATGCCATTTCAATGAAAGCTTTACAATAACATGAGCAAGGGTGGGTGAGTGCTGGAATCAGCTTCTCCAGCTGCTGTGCTCCAACTGGCCAGGGACCTACAGAGAAGACGCTCGGGGCCAGCATCGTAGCCCTCGTGGAGGCACAGCTGAGGTTATCCGCAGTCAGGGCTTCTTGGAGCCAGGAGTCTGTAGAGCCCTGGGGGCCTGGAAGCCCCTCCATCTGGGAAAGTGGAGGCAAAAGTACCTGGCCCTGCTCCTCCTCGTCCAGGTGGAAGAAGAGTGAGGACCCCACAGTCACCACAAGGAGGGCCCAGGGCTCAGGAGAGCATCTGAACACACGACAGGGCTCAGGAGAGCATCTGAACGCACGACAGGGCTCGGCGGAGCATCTGAACACACGACAGGGCTCGGTGGAGCATCTGAACGCACGACAGGGCTCGGCGGAGCATCTAAACACACGACAGGGCTCAGGAGAGCATCTGAACGCACGACAGGGCTCGGCGGAGCATCTGAACACACGACAGGGCTCAGGAGAGCATCTGAACGCACGACAGGGCTCAGGAGAGCATCTGAACGCACGACAGGGCTCAGGAGAGCATCTGAACGCACGACAGGGCTCGGCGGAGCATCTGAACGCACGACAGGGCTCGGGAGAGCATCTGAACGCACGACAGGGCTCGGGAGAGCATCTGAACGCACGACAGGGCTCGGGAGAGCATCTGAACGCACGACAGGGCTCGGCGGAGCATCTGAACGCACGACAGGGCTCGGCGGAGCATCTGAACGCACGACAGGGCTCGGGGGAGCATCTGAACGCACGACAGGGCTCGGCGGAGCATCTGAACGCACGACAGGGCTCGGCGGAGCATCTGAACGCACGACAGGGCTCGGCGGAGCATCTGAACGCACGACAGGGCTCAGGAGAGCATCTGAACGCACGACAGGGCTCTGCGGAGCATCTGAACGCACGACAGGGCTCGGCGGAGCATCTGAATGCACGACAGGGCTCAGGAGAGCATCTGAACGCACGACAGGGCTCGGCGGAGCATCTGAACGCACGACAGGGCTCGGCGGAGCATCTGAACGCACGACAGGGCTCGGCGGAGCATCTGAACGCACGACAGGGCTCAGGAGAGCATCTGAACGCACGACAGGGCTCAGGAGAGCATCTGAACGCACGACAGGGCTCGGCGGAGCATCTGAACGCACGACAGGGCTCGGGAGAGCATCTGAACGCACGACAGGGCTCGGGAGAGCATCTGAACGCACGACAGGGCTCGGCGGAGCATCTGAACGCACGACAGGGCTCGGCGGAGCATCTGAACGCACGACAGGGCTCGGGGGAGCATCTGAACGCACGACAGGGCTCGGCGGAGCATCTGAACGCACGACAGGGCTCGGCGGAGCATCTGAACGCACGACAGGGCTCGGCGGAGCATCTGAACGCACGACAGGGCTCAGGAGAGCATCTGAACGCACGACAGGGCTCTGCGGAGCATCTGAACGCACGACAGGGCTCGGCGGAGCATCTGAATGCACGACAGGGCTCAGGAGAGCATCTGAACGCACGACAGGGCTCGGCGGAGCATCTGAACGCACGACAGGGCTCGGCGGAGCATCTGAACGCACGACAGGGCTCGGCGGAGCATCTGAACGCACGACAGGGCTCAGGAGAGCATCTGAACGCACGACAGGGCTCGGCGGAGCATCTGAACACACGACAGGGCTCGGCGGAGCATCTGAACGCACGACAGGGCTCAGGAGAGCATGTGAACGCACGACAGGGCTCAGGAGAGCATGTGAACGCACGACAGGGCTCAGGAGAGCATCTGAACGCACGACAGGGCTCGGCGGAGCATCTGAACGCACGACAGGGCTCGGCGGAGCATCTGAACACAGAACAGGGCTCAGGAGAGCATCTGAACGCACGACAGGGCTCGGGAGAGCATCTGAACGCACGACAGGGCTCGGGAGAGCATCTGAACGCACGACAGGGCTCGGGAGAGCATCTGAACGCACGACAGGGCTCGGGAGAGCATCTGAACGCACGACAGGGCTCGGGAGAGCATCTGAACGCACGACAGGGCTCGGGAGAGCATCTGAACGCACGACAGGGCTCGGGAGAGCATCTGAACGCACGACAGGGCTCGGGAGAG
Source organism: Pan troglodytes (assembly GCF_028858775.2). Taxonomy (NCBI): domain Eukaryota; kingdom Metazoa; phylum Chordata; class Mammalia; order Primates; family Hominidae; genus Pan; species Pan troglodytes. The sequence goes on from NC_072403.2 coordinate 182,221,589, forward strand.
CATCTGAACGCACGACAGGGCTCGGGAGAGCATCTGAACGCACGACAGGGCTCGGCGGAGCATCTGAACGCACGACAGGGCTCAGGAGAGCATCTGAACGCACGACAGGGCTCGGCGGAGCATCTGAACACAGAACAGGGCTCGGGAGAGCATCTGAACACATGACAGGGCTCGGGAGAGCATCTGAACGCACGACAGGGCTCGGGAGAGCATCTGAACGCATGAAGGCCTGCCTGCTGAGGGATCGGCAGTGGTCCCAGGTCTGCCTCCTGCCCACCTTCTGACCCCAAGTGAGTTCATTTATGGCCCTGAGCCTTAGTTTCCCCAGACTTAAATTGGGAATGGTGAAAATACTTACCTGCTAGGTTTGTTCCGAGGGTGAGGAGAAATCGTGCATGGGACACCCTCTGAGAGCCTGGCATCGCCACTCCAGTGCAAATGAAGAAAGATCAGAAAAATGACTCTTGGATGCTTGTTCTCAAAGATTCTCCAGAATTTTTACAATCTTGAGGTAAAGAAGGCCTTCCTTAGCAAAATACCAATTTAAAAAGTGCAAATAAAAAGACTGACAGATCTGTAGAAAATGACCTGTTAAAGGTCAGAAGATAAGGAACAAAAGTAGGAAAATCATCCCTATTTGCAACTTCCGTGGTAGCCAGCCTCACAGACAGCCTCACAGTCCCTGATCCTTGGAGCTCGCATCCCTCCCACACCAAGTAAGCCTCGCTGGTGTAACTGGAAGGACGTTGCAGAAATAACGAAGAGTGACTCCCAAGACTAGGTCAGTGAGACAACACGCAACATGACAAAAATAGAAATAGCTCATGCAAATTGACAAGAAAGAGGCAGTGTGACAAAAAGTAAGCCAAAGGTATAAATGTCACTGGAAAAGACAACCAAAAGCTATATATAACTGCATGAAAATATGCTACACCCTCACTAGTAATGAAAGGAACGCTTAGGAGGCCGAGGCGGGCGGATCACTTGAGGTCAGGAGTCTGAGACCAGCGTGACCAATATGGTGAAACCCCATCTCTACTAAAAATACAAAAATTAGCCAGGCGTGGTGGCGGGTGCCTCCCAGCTACTCGGGAGGCTGAGGTGGAAGAATTGCTTAAACCCAGGAGGCGGAGGTTGCAGTAAGCCGAGATCATGCCATTGCACTCCAGCCTGGGCGACAGAGCGAGACTCCATCTCAAAAAAAAAAAAAAAAAGAAATGCAGTTTCATATACTGAAATCGCCAGTGTGGTAGATTCGTGCAGCAATAGCACAGTCCCCACAGGGAACCATGCTTCCTGTGCAGCCCTCTCTTATGGAGATATGGGCCCTTAGCCGGTATGGTGTCAGAAAACCTGATGGATAGAAATGTGTGTGGAGCACTGGGATTTGCCTCCTAGAGAATGAGAGACCTCATGGAGCACAGCCAGGCCGTCTCAGTCAAGACCCACTTAGACCGCATGGGGCAGAGCCAAGACCAGCCCCAGCCAATCCCCCAGACACCCGGAGCTTGAGCTCTGCAGATGAGACCAGTGGAAGAGCTGCCCAGCTGAGCCCAGCCAAAATGGCCATGGCTCTGAAAGCATTAAGGGTTTTGGTGGATTGTTATGCGCAATAGAGATTGGTACCATGAGTAACTTTCATCCTATCATATTAACAAAGTTGGAAATGATCAATATTTTCCAGCATTGAGGTGCTAACAGAGAAACTGGAACCGTCTGCTAACAAGAGTCTAAGCTGGTGCGTCCGATGTGAAGAACCTCTAACAATAACCATCAAGGTATTCAGTGCTCATTGCTCTTGACCTAGCAGGTCCACTTCCAGAAATTTTTGCTGTGGAAGGATATGCATAACTTGAGCATAGATGCATGAGAATAATATTATGCAATATTAATCATAATTGTGAAAATACGGAAAACCTAGGCAACCACGTGCACTAAGAAATGCAGTACACGTACCCTTAAGAAAGAACCAGGCAAACCTGTGTGTTACAGTATCCAAAGCTGGACATGAGAAGTTATGAGAAAAGCAGATTTTATAATAAAATGTTTACTCTAAACCATTTCTGTAAAATAAATAATGTGTGTTGTTATGCATAGGAAAAGTCTGCAAGGCTGCACACCAAACCATGTATAAGAATTGTTTTGGGGGATGTGACTATGGTATTTTTGTTTAATTTTCTTTATTTTAGAGTAGCTTAAATATTTTACAGTAAGCATTTATTACTTCCACAGTCAGAAAAACACAAAAACAAAAATATTATAGAGTAAAATGTATAAATGATGTAACTGGCAGTAAATACGTAGTTTGTCATTTATAGTAAATATTTAGCTTGTATTTTACATGTGTGTTGAAAATCTGGAAAGAAATGCAGTATTTAGGACAGCTTTTCCCCCTATGGTGAGATTTCAGAGAGAGATTTGAATTCTTTTGCAAAGGCATTGTATTAATAAAACATACATCTTTTGGGGCCAGGTGTGGTGACACACTTGTAATCCCAACACTTTGGGAGGCCACAGCGGGAGTTTCGCTGGAGCCCAGGAGCTCGAGACGAGCCTGGGGAACACAGTGGGACTCCGTCTCTACAAAAACATTTAAAAAACGAGCCAGTCATAGTAGTCCGCACCGGTGGTCCGGCTACTCAGGAGACTGAGGTGGGAGGATCACCTGAGTCCAGGAGTGCAGGTGGAGGATGCTGTAGGTGATCCTCACAGCCTGACTGTGGCTTTGCCTGGGTGTGCATTCCCCACGGTGGGCGGTTGTGCATGGCTGAGCTAACGCAGTCCTCAGAAAATGTGAAAATGCGCACTGTTCAGATGAGAAGGAACAGGCTGCAATCGGGAGTTCTCCTCTTTGCCTCCCTGGTCCAGGGGAGCCCTGCCGTGGGCAGGCAGAAGCCAACCAAGGCTTGGAGGGTAGAAGAGCAGCCTCAGGCTGCAAGGAGGGTCCCAGGAAGCAGGCGGGTTGGGGGGCATGCCCTGGCCCCCAAACACCCCACGTGCAGAGGCCTCAGCCCTGTGAGCACTGCTCCCTCTGTGACCTGGTGACAGCGGGCCCTGCCCCGCAGGTCTCAGGAGTCTACACGATGCTTGCAGCCTCGCCTCCTCCGGGATGCTCGAGACCTTGATACTAGGCCGTTGTGAATGCCTTCCCAAGTTCAGTGTTAGCTGCAGTGGGGCACAAGTGCCATCCCTGAGCTGAACATGGCAGAGCAAGACTTCTCCAGGACCCTCATCTCAGGCACAGGCTTGGGGCCCACACGATGGCCGACACCCTGGCCGCAGCAGACGCCGCATGGCAGAGCCGAAGCAGCAGCAGCCGGGGCCCTTCACACCTGCGCCCCTGCCCATCACACTGGCTCAGTGGCTCGTTCTGTGGCGGGTGCTCCTTGCAGGGTGCTGGAAATTTCCCCAATTCTCCTTGGGAGAATGGATTCTCACCCCGGGAGTCACTTCACATTTGGGGGCGGGGGCAGCAAAACACAGTAAAATGCACAGAAAAGTCACCCTCCCAGAACCATTCACATCCTGCTCTGCAGAGGGGTGAGGAGGAAGGGCCGGGCGGACCTCGGGTCGGGGCACGGGATGCCGTCCTTGTCCACCCCAGGGCCACCCGGGCTCAGAGCCCCGCACCCTTCTTACGCTCCTGGCTGCCAGCCCTGCTGGAGCAGCCCCTCCATCCCACCTGTCAAGTGCAGACAGGATCACCTGGGGCTCAGGGTTAGAAGACCTGGCAATGCCCTGTCCCAGGCCCTGTAACTCCAGACAAGTCCCCCAACCCCTCCGGTTTCCATTTTCTTCTTGGTAAAATGACAACACAGTTGCAATGCCTCCCCTAGTCCCACCAGATAATCCCACCCTGTGAGGCAGCATCAGTGAAATGGCCATGAGCACAGCCACGCTCTGTGCACACCGTGCAAGGACCTGGGAGGTCAGGGTGGCTCTGCCTGTATTGCTTCTTGTGGCCAGAACTCCACCTGCCTCCTTGTTCCCACACCCGCCCGCAGGGCCTGGAAGCATCTCTGAATGTTGCGTTCTATTCATAGCTGCTGTGAGCAGCCCAGCTGTGCAGGGTGTGGGAGCCCAGTGTGCTCTAAGCCAGTCCCCAGCATAGAGCCGGCCAGCCTGGCGCAGAGCCAGCTGCTCTGGTGTGGGGTGTGGGCAGCCTGCCGAGAGCTGTAGGGCGGCTCGAGCAGCTCCTGGTGACTGAAGTCACCCCCTCCACTAGACTTTGCCCCCCGACTGCCCCCAGCCCACCCTTTGAAGTGTCATTGTCACTCCTGGAAGGCAACTTGGGGTCCAGGGTCCCAGGCCTCCAGCCCAGGCTCAGGGGCAAACCCTGCGCCAGTGTTCACGCACCCACGCTGCTCAGTCCAGTATGTTGCCCTTGGTATGGACCGGGTAGGTGACACATGCTTGGTGACAGTCCGGCCCTCTAGGAGTCAATAGGGCATCCCTGGACACTGGGTCGATGGCCCCAGTCTGCGAGGACACACACCTGCTGCAGGAAACAAATGTAATGCACTCCAAGAGGTGATTGAGCAGGAACCACCCTCCACAGGCGCCGCCCAACGTGTCCTCCCTGAATGCTCCCGTGACCCTGTGTGGGGTACTCCAGGCCCCCGGCTGCAGGGAGGGAAGTAGAGCAGGAGGATCCTGAGTCAGAGAGAAGCCGTGTGCATCCAAACTAAAACCGGAGCTCCTGACCCGGAGACACTGGTTAGCAATGGCTAGAGCGTTTTTCTGATAAAGGTGCTCACTCGGCTCTCGAGCCACGCTGTGCCACTCCACCTGAGTCAGGGCACATCGGGGAGCCCAGACCAGGGAGAGCGAGGCCAGGCTGGGCTCCCGAGACCCTTGGGTGGGCAGGGTGGCCACACAGCCTGTCTGCTGTGGCCAGACACCTGCACCTCCCCCTCAACACACAGGGTTCCACACCCCTACCCTGGGCCTCCACTTGCCTGCCAGACTCATGGCCATTGCACAGGCCCCAAACAGACGTGCAGGCCCTCTCCCCAGCACTGTTCCCTGGGATCTGTGGCAGCCCTCCTCATCCCCAGGCCACATCTGAGAAGTGTCACCAAAAACCTGATCTCCAGTCCTCTGCCCAGAGCCCCGAGCTCCTCCACGGTGACTTTGATGCTCCAGGCCTTGGCACCCCCAGCCCCTGCTGCTGCTCACCTGCTCGTACCAGCTGGCATCTGGAGACAGCCGCCTGTCCAGCCCCAGCTGAGACTTCCTCCAGGAGGTCAAGGGCATCTCATATGACCCTCCCCTTCCCCTGAGGTCTGGCTGGAGTGTCCTTGGCCTCCAATGTGTGGTCGTGGGAGGCAGAACTCACTGCGTCACCCCAAACACACTGAGGGTTTAAGTGCCTGGTCGTCTCCTCGGGAATAAAGTGCTCAGGACTGAGGGAACATCTCCAGCTCATTTCCTCACCAAAGCCCTATTTTCTCATCTGCTCACCCCTATCAGACGGCTCTCCTGCCTCCTCCATCTCCCCACCCGGGCCACTGTCCCAGAGGCTGGGGCTGTGTCCACTGTGCTCCTGTCTGGGCCCTGGGGCTCTCCCCACCCGGGCCATGGTCCCAGAGGCTGGGGCTGTGTCCACTGTGCTCCCGCCTGGGCCCTGGTGCTCTCCCCAGCCGGGCCACGGTCCCAGAGGCTGGAGCTGTGACCACTGTGCTCCCGCCTGGGCCCTGGTGCTCTCCCCACCCGGGCCATGGTCCCAGAGGCTGGGGCTGTGTCCACTGTGCTCCCGCCTGGGCCCTGGGGCTCTCCCGACCCGGGCCATGGTCCCAGAGGCTGGGGCTGTGTCCACTGTGCTCCCGCCTGGGCCCTGGGGCTCTCCCCACCCGGGCCATGGTCCCAGAGGCTGGGGCTGTGTCCACTGTGCTCCCGTCTGGGCCCTGGGGCTCTCCCCACCCGGGCCATGGTCCCAGAGGGTGGGGCTGTGTCCACTGTGCTCCCGTCTGGGCCCTGGGGCTCTCCCCACCCGGGCCATGGTCCCAGAGGCTGGGGCTGTGTCCCCTGTGCTCCCGCCTGGGCCCTGGTGCTCTCCCCACCCGGGCCATGGTCCCAGAGGCTGGGGCTGTGTCCACTGTGCTCCCGCCTGGGCCCTGGGGCTCTCCCCACCCGGGCCATGGTCCCAGAGGCTGGGGCTGTGTCCACTGTGCTCCCGTCTGGGCCCTGGGGCTCTCCCCACCCGGGCCATGGTCCCAGAGGGTGGAGCTGTGTCCACTGTGCTCCCGCCTGGGCCCTGGGGCTCTCCCCACCCGGGCCATGGTCCCAGAGGGTGGGGCTGTGTCCACTGTGCTCCCGTCTGGGCCCTGGGGCTCTCCCCACCCGGGCCATGGTCCCAGAGGCTGAGGCTGTGTCCACTGTGCTCCCGTCTGGGCCCTGGGGCTCTCCGCACCCGGGCCATGGTCCCAGAGGCTGGGGCTGTGTCCACTGTGCTCCCGTCTGGGCCCTGGGGCTCACAACTGCTGTGTGTGCAGCCGGCACTCACTGTCATGGCTGAATGAAGAACTGGGGGCCAAAACAGGAGCCCGTCCACAAGGGCAGCCCCGGAAACTGAGCCCAAGGCCATGGGTTGATGAGGCCTGGGAGAGCAGCAGGCACCCACAGTCCATCCTCCAGCCACAAGGGAAGGGGAGCCGCCAGGGGGCTGGCCCAGCAGCCTCGGAGGGGCCACAGGGGCTCAGAACTGGACGTGATTTTCAGTGAATCCACACAAGAGCAGATTGAGTTAACACAGCTACCCTACCTGTGACACCACCACAGAAAGGCTAATATATTTCTTAACCCTTTGTTACTATTGTTTATAGGGAAAAGGTCTCACTATGTTCTCCAGGCTGATTTCAAACTCCAGGCCTCAAGTGATTCTGCCACCTCGGCCTCCCAAAGTGCTGAGATTACAGGAGTGAGCCACAGCACCTGGTCTGGATAAATTCTATGCTCAAATTGTTTAACATTGTGAATGCACAGCCGGGTTAGAGCGAGGGGCCAAGTGCCCAGGTACCAAGCCTGCGATGCTACAGGACTCAGTCAGCACGGAGGGAGGCCCATCCCAATCCCCCTGGCTGAGGCTGGGGTCTCAGAGCCTACTCCACACAAAGGGTGTGGCTTGGGGTTGAATGAGGACTTGGATGAAAACTCACCTTTGCATGGACAACCCTGTCCTTGCAAAAGGGAGGAGGGAACCCACGGGCCCAGAGGCCACTGAGAAGGTGCTGGAAGCCTGATTGCGCTGGAGCCCAGCCCCCGAGGCCACACCAGGAGGAGGAAGGCCTCAACACAGAGGAAAGGGGGAGCCACGCCCTGTCCAAGGCTGGGTACATAGAGGAAAGGGGGAGCCACGTCCCGCCAAAGGCTGGGTACATAGAGGAAAGGGGGAGCCACGCCCTGTCCAAGGCTGGGTACATAGAGGAAAGGGGGAGCCACACCCCACCCAACACTAGGTACAAAGAGGAAAGGGGGAGCCACGCCCTGCCAAAGGCTGGTACATAGTGGAAAGGGGGAACCACGCCCTGTCCAAGGCTGGGTACATAGAGGAAAGGGGGAGCCACGCCCTGTCCAAGGCTGGGTACATAGAGGAAAGGGGGAGCCACGCCCTGTCCAAGGCTGGGTACATAGAGGAAAGGGGGAGCCATGCCCTGCCAAAGGCTGGTACATAGTGGAAAGGGGGAGCCACGCCCTGTCCAAGGCTGGGTACATAGAGGAAACGGGGAGCCACGCCCTGCCAAAGGCTGGTACATAGTGGAAAGGGCGAACCACACCCCACCCAACACTAGGTACAAAGAGGAAAGGGGGAGCCACGCCCTGCCAAAGGCTGGTACATAGTGGAAAGGGGGAACCACACCCCACCCAACACTAGGTACAAAGAGGAAAGGGGAGCCATGCCCCACCCAAGGCTGGGTACAAAGAGGAAAGGGGGAGCCACGCCCCACCTAAGGCTGGGTACATAGAGGAAAGGGGGAGCCACGCCCTATCCAAGGCTACGGACATAGAGGGAAGGCGAGAACCATGTCCTTCCCAAGGCTCAAGACACTGTTAACTTGGGTCTTGCTCCTCGAGGAATCAGTGCCGAGCCAGGTCTTCCACAGCTGATCCCACTGAGCCTGGCTCAGCACCACCCAAGCACAGGAGGGGAGTGGCTGCCCCAGACATGGGGGGCTCTGTAGGCAACAGGGCTGGCTGCAGGCCACAGAACACCCTCACTTCTGCTGGACACAGGCGCCCTCAGGCTTTGCTGCACCCCCGACACCCCGCATGTGCCAACAAGGAGGCCCCACGTTGCCGGCTGCAGAGGCACGTGGTGAAGAAAGGCGGTGTGTAGCCCACAGGAGACCCTTTCCTCTCTGGGTATATCTATCTGCACGCTTGAGCCATCAACTCACCTCCAGTCTCAGGTGCCAGGCCGGCACCCCGACACACACAAAGTCAAGGTGGGTAGAGCAGACGAGCCTGCGTTTCTCAGTTTCTCATTAGCCTATTCAGGCAGGTGCCTCAGTGGGTAGAGGAGACCCAGCCCCCACTTCTCATCTGCCTAGATGGCAGGTGCCTCAGTGGGTAGAGGAGACCCAGCCTCCACTTCTCATCTGCCTATTCGGGGAGGTACCTCATTGGGTAGAGGAGACCCACCCCCCACTTCTCATCTACCTAGATGGGCAGGTGCTTCAGTGGGTATAGGAGACACAGCCCCCACTTCTCATCTACCTAGATGGGCAGGTGCCTCAGTGGGTAGAAGAGACCCAGCCCCCACTTCTCATCTACCTAGATGGGCAGGTGCCTCACTGGGTAGAGGAGACCCAGCCCCCTCTTCTCATCTACCTAGATGGGCAGGTGCTTCAGTGGGTAGAGGAGACCCAGCCCCCACTTCTCATCTGCCTAGATGGGCAGGTGCTTCAGTGGGTATAGGAGACACAGCCCCCACTTCTCATCTGCCTAGATGGGCAGGTGCCTCAGTGGGTACAGGAGACCCAGCCCCCACTTCTCATCTACCTAGACAGGCAGGTGCCTCACTGGGTAGAGGAGACCCAGCCCCCACTTCTCATCTACCTAGATGGCAGATGCCTCAGGTTTCACTTCCGCCGAGCCAAGACCCTCTAATCCACAGCTCACCTCCAGAGTGGCATAAAAGCTTCCCCAATTAGTGAAGACAGTGAGAGCCGAAATAGGAATCAATATTCCAGGCAAACCCTGATTTCACACACACAGAATGAGAATATGCTGGGGCTTGCCTCTCAGGCAACTGGAGTTAGCTCTGGGCAGACCACCTGCAGAGCCGCGCGACTGGACAAAGCCATCGCTAAACCCTGCCCTTAATGCCAATATTTGTGGAGTGATCATTAATGGTCCTGCATTACCTGGGATCCCAGCCTCAGTGCAACCTAATACACTGCAGCTGCGCAGAGCAGGCAAAGGCGCCAGCAGCCCATTGTCTAAGAAAAATAGTTCGAATGCATTCGAGATAAGCAGAAGCCGTGCAGGCACTATCGCGGGGGGAATGAATTAGGTAATGGGAGCCCCATCACATGCAGGGGATCAGGGTGCCTGGAGCAGAGCCAGGGGACCGCACGCAGATCACCAGTGTGTGTCTGCTGGCTGCGGAGGCCATGGCCAGGGTCAGAAGTTACACGGAGAGGAGCACATGAGCCTGCTTATGCCGCCAGGAAGCCGAAGGACTCGGCCACAACAGGAGCAGCTAACATTTGTCCCATGTTGGTGAGTGGAGCCCTGGCCAGATTGTCCTGCATTCTGTGAGCCAGGCCCTTGCCAGAGCTTGCCTCCACTTTTTATTTCGCTGCTGAGAAAACACAGGGGCCAGGTACTTCATCAAGCCCATTGAGAAGATACAGACTTGAGTGAGAGGAGGAGTCAAGGGCTGAGGCCGCAAAGCTGTGGCCAGGACTTGAGTCCAGGCCGGTGGGGTGTAGCCGGCAGGTTCGATCATGTGCTGGTCCCAGCCTGTCTCATGTGGGCCCTGAAGGCCGGGGTGAGAACAAGACGTCTGGGGCTTTGAGGGGCGGGAGGAATCTGCGGGGTGGGGCTTTTGCCCTGCCCAGGGCTGCTGTGTGATGTGGGACACCCCAGGGGCAGGAGAAATCCACGGGGTGGGGCTTTTGCCCTGCCCAGGGCTGCTGTGTGACATGGGACACCCCAGGCTACCAAGCGTGACTCTGGTCATGGGACCGGACCTCTCCCTCCAGCAGCTGCAGATCTGAGAGCCACACTTCCCTGGTAGTGCCAAGCAAGGGGTCCCAGCAGAGGGAACCGTGGTACCTCAAATTCCACAGCCCACCCTACCCAAGGCCACCTCTCAAGTCAGCTTGCCCCGCAGGGTGCAGCCATGACCACACAGACACACCATCTCCCTCACCAGACCTCGAAGGAGAGGCGCACAACCTCATATGGCTCCCATAGATGTAGAAAGTTCCAGAACACAAACCACACACCCGGAGACCATTGCTGGGTGAGCAGTGGAAGCTACTCTAGGCCAGCCGTTTCCAAAATGCCCTGTGAATTTCCTGCCACCTCTCAGTCACCGCGGAGCTTCGTAGAGCTGCAGACTCTACCTCCACATCCCACACCTCTGCTGCCCAAGGGTCAGCACTGGCCAGCTGGAACTCGGAATTCTCTCATTTCAGAAACGTTTCTACCTTAGAAATGATGGCTTCCCACCTAGAAACAAGCAGTGCGCACCACAGCTGCCGTCTTCCTCTGCACCAATGTGCATGAAACAAAGGCTAATAAAACTCACATGTCCATGGGCACTGTAAGTACTTCCGTCATAAATGCTACACGTTCCACACATCCGACCCTTTGCTTTCCTCTTTATCTAGATCTAGGACCTGCAAACTTGTTCTGTAAAAAGCCAGATAGCATGTGCCTCAGGCTTCCTGGGCAGACAGGTCGGAGGGGAGGGAGCGGGCAGCGTCCAGTGAAACTTCATTTACAGAAACGGCCATGGCCAGGTTTCGCCCTAGGGCCGTTGCTGACCCCTGAAATTGCGGGAAGCTTTTTTCCTCCGTTTGCTGGAGACGCCTTTCCCTCAAGACAAGGTGAAGATTGCAGTGCAAGCTGCGTCTTCCTTCTTGGTCTTTGGAGGAGGGTGAGAGGAGCCCCACTCTCTGCCAGCTCCTCCCCTTCCTGCTGGAGCCGGCCTTTCTGACCCGAGTCTCCACCGCACACATCTGTGCCCTCAGATCCCTGCCTGCCTCCTCCCGTCACGGCCCGTCCCGCTCCCACTAGCAGAGGCCAGAGCTCGCCGAAGCCCAGACACCGCCAAGGGCGCCTGTCCCTGGAAGTGCAGAGAGCTGCTGGGCTGGAGGGAGCCCAGTGTGCGCCCCCACGGAGGCCGTCACCACGCAGGCTACGTGGGCAGGCTGCGTGGGAACCGGGCCCACGGTGTCCCCGGACACCTCTGAGTTGATGATAATGGTGACTCTGCGGGAGGACAGAAGACAGCGGATAACAGCCCCGAGGGAGGGGCAGCAACACCAGCTGCGGGCCGGAAAGGCAAAGGCGGCTGCCAGCCTCACAGGTGCACTGGGAGGGGAAGAGGCTCACACAGCCCCTGCTCGCCCGGGCCTGGGGACGTCTGAGTGGAGCCTCCGCCCGGGCCTGGCCAGCGCCCTGCTCGCTTTGCCCTCGGGGCGTGTGGAGCCCCCGGCACGCTGGCTTCTCTCTGGGAGGCCACCCAGATGGCCGGCCCCTACCCCGTCCGTCCACCGGCCCCTACCCCGTCCGTCCACCCTTTGCTTCTCTAAAGGCCCAATTCAGAGTCCGTCCCCTCCACAGAGCCTTCTCCGGGAGCCCCGCCGCCCCGGGCTCTTCCTTCTCTCGTGAGTCTCCTGTCGCTGCGTGTGCGGGGCCCGCCTGCGGCAGGCCTTGGTCCCCTACTTCGTGTGCGTGGGAAGAGCTGGTGGGCACCTTCCCAAGAGCGGGGACCTCGCCTGAGTGCTCACGGCTCCCCCGCCAGTGCCGCGCAGGGCTGGGCACAAAGCCGGCACCGACACCCTGGACGCTTTGGGCTGGTCGGCGCTTCGTCTCCTGCCACCGGCTCCTCAGACCGCGCCCTCCCCGCGGACTTTTCTCCCACTTGACTTGATCAGCACCGTCCTCCACCTGCTACTCAACGCGTGGCCCCCGGAACAGCGGCGTCAGCATTGCAGGGGCGGCACCCGCGAGACACCGGATCCACGGCCTCGCCACCTACGGGGTCAGAAACGGACGCCACGAGACCCCGGGGGCCTCCGCGCCAGCAGCACCGGGTCGCCAGCCCGGGCCATTGCGCACAGGGACGCTGACGACGACCCGCCTGCGACGGAAGAAACGGTGAGATAACAGTGCGGGACCTGGCGACCCACACCCGCGGCCAAGCCCCAGCGCACCGGAGCCGGCGAGATCCCAGCCCTTGCCGAGGCCGGGATTCCGGTGGCTCAGGACGCTGAGAAAGCGCAAGTCCCTCCCGTGGTCCAGGCGTCGGGGCTCCAGCCACGTCCCCCGACCTCCGCGCGCCGAGGCCCGAAGGACCTGGGGATCCTGGCGCGTGGTTCTCGGGGCGCTCCGGCCCTGCGGCCACCGCCGCCCTGCACGGCCCTTCCAGCCCCGAGTCCTCCCACGCGGAACGACGCTGAGTTTCGCAAGTCCTGGGCGGGAGGAGCGTTGAGTTGTGGCTCTCATTTGAGTCCTTCAGAACACGCTCCTTCATGTCGGATTCTCCCGAAGCGTCTCGGGCTGTTTTGCAGTTTTGCTGAATCGTATCGCAAACGCCCAGGACTGTGGGAGGGAAATAACAGGATGACTCGGGGATCATTAATCCCAGCCTGGTGAGAGCGACGCCGGCGAGACGAGGCCAGGCCCATCTGCCGAGCTGCCCTCCCGCAGCCTTTTACTCCAGGCGAGCGTGTTCGCTCCCCCTGCCCCTCAGCTTCAGGCCGGTTTCTGAGAAGCAATAGGAAACTCGCAGGCCATAAAAAACGCACAGGCCGGTCCCGAGCCCTTCCTGTGTCCTAAAAATACAGCGCGTCCCAGCAGCAGCTATTTTGGAACGAGCCGGCAGAGTGTTTCCTCCAGATGAAAGGCCCCGAGGCGCCATAAACAGGATCTCAGACCCGGACTCTTTTTGGAACGAGGTCAGAGCCCCAGGGACCAGACCAGGCGCTGCAGAGGCCGGGGCCCAGGGCAGACGCCTGCTCCAAGGAGCACCTTTTTGGGGGGTCGGGTTGAGGGGGTGGTGTTTTTGTTTTTATTAGTTTTATTTTGTTTTGAAATTCAAACTAACTCAGAAAAGGCGGGGCGTGAAGAAACGTGTAGGATGAGGAAAGAGAACTTGTGAGCCTTAAGAGCTGCCCGGCGCCGTCTTACCAGGCCTCGCCCGGCCCGGCCCTGGCGCTCAGTTCCCTGCCAGGGTTGGGACTTAAGGGGGATCTTATGACCTAGGAAATCCATTCACTGAAATTGGGGGTGGGGAGGGGGAGCCCGGAGCCCCGCAGCCTCAGAGGCTCTCGCTTCACAGTGGGGAGCCAGGACTGGGAAGAACAGGCGGGAAGGAGGAACAGGTGGGAAGCCCCTTCACAGGCTCCTCCTGGGATTCCCCGGCAGGGGCTAAGCTGATCCTGCAAGAGTTATGCCGGCCCCTTCTCAGAGACAAAGCTCACACTGCACGGTGCTCCAGGTGCTCCAGGGCCCCAGGATTGGGGGGGCCTTGGCCTTGCCCCGGAGAGAGAAGAAGGACCAACAGTGGCTGTCCTGAGTGCCTGCTGTGGCCCCACAAACAGCAGCACAAGCATTCAGAGGGCCACCAGGTGCAGGCCCACGGGGTTGCAGGTGCTGCGTGCCCTCGGGGTCCTGTCCATCCATAAAAAGCTGCTTCACTTTTCCATGTGTCTGCCTGGCCATCAGTAGAGAGAGAACAGTGACTGCAGCCCCCAATCCCCTTGAGCCACAGAGAGCGACAGTGACCTTGAGTGTGGAGAGCAGCAGTGACCTTGAGCGGGTGGAGAGTGGTGGTGCCCTGGCTGCACGTGGAGACCGGTGGTGCCGTTGAGCCGTGGAGAGCTGCGGTGACCTTGAACGGGTGGAGAGCAGCAGTGCCCTTGAGCATGCAGTGAACTGCAGTGCCCTTTAGTACATGGAGAATGGCGGTGCCCTTTAGTACATGGAGAACGGCAGTGCCCGTGAGCACCTGGAGAACGGCGGTGCCCTTGAGCACGTGGAGAACTGCAGTGCCCTTTAGTACATGGAGAACGGCAGTGCCCTTGAGCACCTGGAGAACGGCAGTGCCCATGAGCACCTGGAGAATGGCGGTGCCCTTGAGGACGTGGAGAACTGCAGTGCCCTTTAGTACATGGAGAACGGCAGTGCCCTTGAGCACCTGGAGAACGGCAGTGCCCGTGAGCACCTGGAGAACGGCGGTGCCCTTGAGCACGTGGAGAACGGCAGTGCCCTTTAGTACATGGAGAACAGCAGTGCCCGTGAGCACCTGGAGAACAGCGGTGCCCTTTAGTACATGGAGAACGGCGGTGCCCTTTAGTACATGGAGAACGGCAGTGCCCGTGAGCACCTGGAGAACGGCGGTGCCCTTTAGTACGTGGAGAACGGCGGTGCCCTTTAGTACGTGGAGAACAGCAGTGCCCGTGAGCACCTGGAGAATGGCAGTGCCCTTGAGCACGTGGAGAACGGTGGTGCCCTTTAGTACGTGGAGAACGGCGGTGCCCGTGAGCACCTGGAGAACGGCGGTGCCCTTTAGTACGTGGAGAACGGCGGTGCCCGTGAGCACCTGGAGAACGGCGTGCCCTTTAGTACATGGAGAACGGTCGTGCCCGTGAGCACGTGGAGAACGGCAGTGCCCTTGAGCACTCGGAGAACGGCAGTGCCCTTGAGCACGTGGAGAACGGCGGTGCCCTTTAGTACGTGGAAAACGATGGTGCCCGTGAGCACCTGGAGAACGGCGGTGCCCTTTAGTACATGGAGAACGGTCGTGCCCGTGAGCACGTGGAGAACGGCAGTGCCCTTGCGCACTCGGAGAACGGCAGTGCCCTTTAGAGGTGAGAAGTGGCAGTGCCCGTGAGCGCGCAGTGAGCGGCGGTGCCCTGGCTGCACCCTGTGTGTGTCCTGCACCCTCTTCCAGCTCCAGGCCAGGGCCCCTGACCCTCCTCCCAGAAGCCTGGGCAGACCCAACCTATTTCTGACTCCCTCACTTAAGCCATTCTGCGAGCCTCTTGCTAACCCTGACCAGCTCTTTACGCTGCGTGTTTAAACGTCCCGAGCCTGCGGCCTTCTGGCACTTCCATAGCTGCACACACTTTGATCCTTGTTGAGATTCTACAACCCTGGGTGTGTGGACTCCCAGCTCGGGTGTGCTAAGCCTGAGGTAATACTCTTGCAGAAAAACATCACGTGCACAGGTACTCTTTACGTCACTATCAAATGTAGTGATTTTGATGTTTATTTTTTAATTGACAAATAAAAATTGTATCTATGGAGACTGACTATATCAAGCTTATCAACACCTCCGCCACCTCATGTACGTGTGTGTGTGGTGAGAACATTTACAGTCTACTCTCAGCAAGGTTTAAGTTCAGTCACCCCACATAATGAGTTTTCAGTCAGACCACATATATGACTGTGGTCCCATAAGACTCCAATCGAGCTGAAACATTCCTATCATCTGGTGACATCACAGCCATGATTACGTCACAGCACAACGCGTCGCTCCGTGCTTGCCGCAACACTGGTGTAAACAGACACGCTGCACTGCCAGCCGTATGAAAGTCTTGCACACAGAATCACATATGGTACATAACTGGTAATAATGGTGCATAACTGGTAATGATATTAAGCAACTATGTTACTGGTTATGTATTTACTATACTATATTTGTATTATTATTTTAGAGTGTACTTTTTCTACAAACAAAAGTTAACAGTGAAGCAGCCTCAGGCAGGTCCTGCAGGAGGTGTCCAGAAGAAGGCCTTGTGATCACAGGAGGTGACAGCTCTGTGCATTCATCACGCTGAAGACCTGCCACTGGAACAAGGTATGGAGGGGAAGACGGCGATCTTGATGATCCTGACCCAGTGCAGGCCTAGGCCAATGTGTGTTTGTGTCTTCATTTTTAACAAAAAAGTGTAATAGGCTAAACATTTGTTTAAATTAAAAATATAAAAAGGATATAAAGAAAATAATTTTGTACAGCTGTATAATGTGTGCTTTAAGCTGAGTATTACTACAAAGTAATCTAAAAGTCAAAATATAAAAGTCTATAAAGTAAAAAAGTTACAGTACACTAAGGTTAATCTGTCACTAAAGCAAGAAATTTTTAAATAAATTTGGTGCAGCCTCCATGTGCAGTGTGTATAAAGCCTACAGCAGTATACGGTCATGTCCTGGTCTTCCCACTCACTCCCCACTCACTCACGGAGTCACCGGAGCAGCCTGCGTGTGCAGTGTGTATAAAGCCTACAGCAGTATACGGTCATGTCCTGGCTTCCCACTCACTCCCCAGTCACTCATGGACTCACTAGAGCAGCCTGCGTGTGCAGTGTGTATAAAGCCCATGGCAGTATACACTCATGTCCTGGTCTTCCCACTCACTCCCCACTCGCTCATGGTCTCACCGGAGCAGCCTGCGTGTGCAGTGTGTATAAAGCCCACGGCAGTGTACGGTCATGTCCTGGTCTTCCCACTCACTCCCCACTCACTCATGGACTCACCGGAGCAGCCTGCGTGTGCAGTGTGTATAAAGCCTACAGCAGTATACGGTCATGTCCTGGTCTTCCCACTGACTCTCCACTCACTCATGGACTCACTAGAGCAGCCTGCGTGTGCACTGTGTATAAAGCCTACAGCAGTGTATGGTCATGTCCTGGCCTTCCCACTGACTCTCCACTCACTCATGGACTCACTAGAGCAGCCTGCGTGTGCAGTGTGTATAAAGCCCACAGCAGCACAGTCATGTCCTGGCTTCCCACTCACTCTCCACTCACTCATGGACTCACCGGAGCAGCCTGCGTGTGCAGTGTGTATAAAGCCTACAGCAGTGTATGGTCATGTCCTGGCCTTCCCACTGACTCTCCACTCACTCATGGACTCACTAGAGCAGCCTGCGTGTGCAGTGTGTATAAAGCCCACAGCAGCACAGTCATGTCCTGGCTTCCCACTCACTCTCCACTCACTCATGGACTCACCGGAGCAGCCTGCGTGTGCAGTGTGTATAAAGCCTACAGCAGTATACGGTCATGTCCTGGTCTTCCCACTCACTCCCCACTCACTCATGGACTCACCGGAGCAGCCTGCGTGTGCAGTGTGTATAAAGCCTACAGCAGTATACGGTCATGTCCTGGCCTTCCCACTCACTCTCCACTCACTCATGGACTCACCGGAGCAGCTTCTAGTCCCGCAAGCTCCATGCATGGCAAATGCCCTGCAAGGGGCCACTATGTTTTGTCTTTTATAATTGCATTATTTCTACTATACCTTTTTTCTATGTTTAGATACTCAAACACCATTGCAATACAGTTGCCTGCATTATTCAGCACAGTAACCTGCTATACAGGAGCAATAGATTCTACCCCTAGCCTAGGTGTATGTTGGGCTACACCGGCTATGTGCACGTCTCTCCGTGATGTTCGCACAATGATGAAATGGCCTAAGGATGCATTTCTCGGAACGTATCCCCGTCGTTGAGCAACAGGACTGTGCACAATACATTATTATTAACTAGAGTCCACACATCATACAATAGAGCTCCAGAATCCATTCGCCGTACCTGACTGAAATTTTGTGCTCTTTAACTAGCGTCTTCCAATTCCTCATCCCGCTGGCCCCCTGGTAATTTCTTTTCCACTCTGCTTCTACGAGGGCGACTGTCTTGGATTCCACATGTGAGATCATGAGGTATTTGTCCTTGTTTCTGGCTCATTTCACGTAACAGGACATCCATCCACATTGTCGCAAATGGCAGGATTTTCCTTGTTGAAGCTGAATCGTGTTCCACGGTGTGTACGATCCGCATTTGCTCCATTCACCCACTGATGAACACTTAGGTTGGTCCCGTACTTGGCTGTTGTGAAGAGGGCTGCAGAGAACAAGGGGGCAGGTGTCTCTTCAAGACACTGATTTTATTTCCCTTGAATGTTCACCCAGAAGTGGGATTGCTGCATCGCATGGCTGGGTATTTTTAGGTTTTTGAGGAAGCACCAGACTGTTTCCACAATGGCTGCACCAATTGACATCCCCGCCGTGTGCAGGGTTCCCTCCCCACACCCTCACCAGCACTCACTTTTGTCTTTCTAAAGACAGCCAGCCTAACAGGTGAGAGGCAATATCTCATTGCAGTTTCTCTGATAATTATTGCATTTTATCAGAATGCAAATTCTGATAAAATTATTGCATTTTATTAGAAATGCAAATGACTTGCATTTCTCTGATAATTATTGATGGTGAATCTTTTTAAATATATCTGTTGGCCATTTATATGTCTACTTTTGAGAAACATCTATTCAGATTTTCTGCTCAGTTTTTTCAGGCAAGTTATTTTGTTTTTGCTATTGAATTGTATGAATTCTTCATATATCTTAGATATTAACTCCTGATCAGATAAATGGTTCAAAAATACTTTCTCCCATTCCATAGGTTGTATCAATAGATAGTGATTAAAAAAAACGATAATGGTACTTAGGAGTTTAATTTCCTTATCACTGTGAACATTCAGAATACTGGGAGTCAAAATCATATTCTCCAGAGAAGGAAAAATGGCTAGATCACATCTAAAAGAACTGGAGTTAAAACAGCCCTGACCCTAAACCCAGGCAGGGCGGGAATCAGGGTCAGCCTCCCCGGTGGCGGCACGTGCCGTGGGTGATGCCAGAGTGTACCACCTCCCCCCGTCCCCAGGATCTCCCTAAAACTCATAACCCCGGGGTAACCCTGAAAAAACATCAGACAAATGCAAATTCAAAACATTCTACAAAATACTCAGCCAGTACCCCTCAAAAGTGTCAAACTCATGAAAAACCAAACACAAAAACAAAAGACAGAAATTGCCACAGCCAAGGGGAGCCTGAGGAGGGACGAGGCACCGAGGCCCCTGGGTGGGTCCTGGGGTGCAGGTCACAGGATGTCCTGACCATGCTCACTGCTGAACACAGGGCGTCTGAGTGGCGCTGTGAGGGAACCCCAAACTGTCTTTGTGACTTTTCTAAAAACCTAAAATTATTCCCAAATAAAAAGTTTATTTTAAAAAAATAGCATTGGTCTTATAAACAGCCATAGTAAATGCCTACAAAAGATCACCTGAAAGTTATGAGAAAAAAATTATTTCCATCAAGAGGTTTATACCAAGAAAACTACTAATGAAGTCTGAGGCCAAAATATATTTTTCAACACACAAGGACTCAAAAAATATTCCTCCCATACAATTCTCCTTAGGAAAATACTGGCGGATGTACTCCAGCAGAAAGAACGGACAACTTGAGAAACAGCAGCTGTGGAATTCGGTAAACAGCCTTGCCCAGGGTGGTCGGGGGCTCAGGGGACCTCAGGGGCAGCGAGGGGGAATGCAGACAGGAGCTCGCCGAGCCACAGAATCCCTGCCAGGCCTTCCACAGACCTGCGGAAGCGTTTGCAAAAATGCACTGGTCAGCGCAGAGAGATCTAGGAAATGAAACTGACTCGATTAGTGATTAGTAGTCCAGGAACAAGCTAAAGGTTGTGCAAAGACGTGATGACAGTTCCCTCCGTGGCTCAGCTGTGAGAGCCCCATGAGCCTGGTGCACCCAGAGCCATGGTGCGCCTTCAGTGAGGACGGGGAAGGCTCCTGCTCCTGCAAGAGTTAAGTCACCAACATGTGAACGTGCAAACAGGCATTTACTGTGGAAAATGTATAAACAGCACATTATTCTTAAAGGTTACCTCTGGGGTGCAGAACTGGGGCTGCGAGGGGAAGGGACAGAGGGCTGCTGGTTTTAAAACTTTTTAAGAAGATGATGTAGTTTTGATATTTGTCCCCACCCAAATCTCATGCTGAATTGTAATCCCCAATGCTGGAGGTGGGGCCTGGCCAGAGGTGTTCAGGTCATGGGGGCAGATCCCTCATGCTGGTTGGTCTTCCTGATAGGAGTTCTCATGAGATCTGGTCGTTTAAAAGTGTGTGCCCCCCACTCCACTCTCTCTTGCTCCTGCTCTGGCCATATGACCTGCCCCCTTCACCTTCTGTCATGATTGGAAGCTTCCTGAGGGCTCCCCAGAAGCCAAGCAGATGCTAGCATCATGCTTCCTGTAAAATGTGAAGACTTGTGAGCCAATTAAATCATTTTATTTTTAAATCACACAGTCTCAGGTATTTCTTTATAGCAATGCTAGGATGGCCTCATACGGGAGGTAAATGCAAATATACTTCAAAAACCCTTAATATTGTTATAAAGAAAAATGTACAAAATATAATGTTAAAAAGGAAAGCAAAACCAAAACTCTGCTTACGAACTTTGAAAATAAGTCAGGGTTGATGTTCAGCTATACAAGTTGTTGATGGCCAATCCATTTCTTTTGCTGGCACCCTCTTCAGGTAAGTTAGTGTCCATTCTGAAGCTTGGTGCCTGTTCTGATGGTTGGTGCTGGTTCTTATGGTTGGTTCCTGTTCTGATGGTTGGTTCCTGTTCTGATCATTGGTGCCCACTCTAATGCTTGGTGCCCTGTTCTGATGTTTGGTTCCTATTCTGATGCTTGAGGCCCATTACAATGGTTGGTTCCCATTCTGATGATTGGTGCCTGTTCTGATGGTTGGTGCCTGTTCTGATGGTTGGTTTCTGTTCTGATGGTTGGTTCCTGTTCTCATGGTTGGTTCCTGTTCTGATGGTTAGTGCCTGTTCTGATGGTTGGTTGCTGTTCTGATGGTTGGTTTCTGTTCTGATGGTTGGTTCCTGTACTGATGGTTGGTTCCTGTTCTGATGGTTGGTTCCTGTTCTGATGGTTGGTTCCTGTTCTGATGGTTGGTGTCCTGTTCTGATGGTTGGTTTCTGTTCTGATGGTTGGTTCCTGTACTGATGGTTGGTTCCTGTTCTGATGGTTGGTTCCTGTTCTGATGGTTGGTGCTGGTTCTTATGGTTGGTTCCTGTTCTGATAGTTGGTTCCTGTTCTGATCATTGGTGCCCATTCTAATGCTTGGTGCCCTGTTCTGATGTTTGGTTCCTATTCTGATGCTTGATGCCCATTACAATGGTTGGTTCCCATTCTGATGATTGGTGCCTGTTCTGATGGGGATTGGTGTCCTGTTCTGATGGTTGGTTTCTGTTCTCATGTTTGGTTCCTGTTCTGATGGTTGGTACCCCCTACTGATGGTTGGTTCCTGTTCTGATGGTTGGTTCCTGTTCTGATGGGGATTGGTGTCCTGTTCTGATAGTTGGTGTCCTGTTCTGATGGTTGGTGCCCCCTGTTCTGATGGTTGGTTCCTGTTCTGATGGTTGGTGCCCCCTGTTCTGATGGTTGGTTCCTGTTCTGATGGTTGGTTCCTGTTCTGATGGGGATTGGTGTCCTGTTCTGATGGTTGGTGTCCTGTTCTGATGGTTGGCTCCTGTTCTGATGGGGATTGGTGTCCTGTTCTGATGGTTGATTCCTGTTCTGATGGTTGGTTCCTGTTCTGATGGTTGGTTCCTGTTCTGATGGTTGGTTCCTGTTCTGATGGTTGGTTCCTGTTCTGATGGTTGGTTTCCATTCTGATGGTTGGTGTCCTGTTCTGATGGTTGGTGCCTCCTGTACTGATGGTTGGTGTCCTGTTCTGATGGTTGGTTCCTGTTCTGATGGTTGGTGCCTACTGTAATGATGGTTGGTTTCTGTTCTGATGGTTGGTTCCTGTTCTGATGGTTGGTTTCTGTTCTGATGGTTGGTACCCCCTGTTCTGATGGTTGGTGCCCATTCTGATGTTTGGTTCCCATTCTTATGTTTGGTTCCTGTTCTGATGGTTCATGCCCGTTCTACTGAACTCATGACTCATTCTGATTAACTGTAGCCAAGACTTACTAGTGACTAAACATTTTGACCCTCGCCCTTGTAATTAGGTAAATATTTTGCATCATATGCTCAAGGACTTAATTTGTGTAGGTAAACTTCTTGAACAGCAGTTTCTGGGGTGCTTTTAAATGTTTATGGCAGTAATTTCTGTATAGTTTATTCAATTAATGAAGCTAAAGTGTGCACCCTGGTGACTTTGGGTTTGCGAGCAAAGTGTAGCACATTTATCAGGCTTTGTAACATTGTCTCCCCTGGGCCTTTCCCAGGTAAACCTTCTGCTGTGTCCTGAGGGCCGTAGCTGCCCCAGCGGGCGCTCTGCAGCCCTTCCCTCTGCTTGCCCAGGTCACCAAGTGGAGCTGGGGAGGAAGGAGAGAGCAGGGAGAGGAGGGGAGACCAGAACTCTCCTTTTGAACTCCTGGTCCCTGTGGAAGCATTTGGAGCTCACTGGGACCCTCCTCATTTTCGCTGCAGGCTCCCTTTTGTTCATTTGTTCTTGTGTTGTTTTTTGCACCCCACCCTCCCTGCCTGTGCCATAGACTCTGTCTGTAACATTTTTGATCCACATTTTTGCCACTCCTACATTGGGTCTGATAACACAAAAGTGCGTGACTCTCTCAGGAAAGAAAACGGGCACAGTCTAAGGGTGGTGCTCATTTTGGTGATGAAAGCCCCATCTTGTCTTTTTTTTCATCAAGGTGGTCTGACCAGCCTGCCCTGTACT
This sequence comes from Pan troglodytes, assembly GCF_028858775.2. Lineage (NCBI taxonomy): Eukaryota > Metazoa > Chordata > Mammalia > Primates > Hominidae > Pan > Pan troglodytes. The sequence goes on from NC_072403.2 coordinate 182,244,321, forward strand.
GACCTTATTGTCATTCTTTTCTAGACACCAAAGCCATGGGCCCCAGTGTGTGGGAGGAGGACTCACGTCAGCCGGGGACTTCCTTGCAGCCACAAGCGTGGGTGCAGTGGCGATAAGCACACCGCGGAGGGTGAGGTGTGCAGGAGGGTGAGGTGTGCAGGAGGGTGAGGTGTGCAGGAGGGTGAGGTGTGCAGGAGGGTGAGGTGTGCAGGAGGGTGAGGTGTGCAGGAGGGTGAGGTGTGCAGGAGGGTGAGGTGTGCAGGAGGGTGAGGTGTGCAGGAGGGTGAGGTGTGTAGGAGGGTGAGGTGTGTAGGTGGGTGAGGTGTGCAGGAGGGTGAGGTGTGTAGGTGGGTGAGGTGTGCAGGAGGGTGAGGTGTGCAGGAGGGTGAGGTGTGCAGGAGGGTGAGGTGTGTAGGTGGGTGAGGTGTGCAGGAGGGTGAGGTGTGCAGGAGGGTGAGGTGTGCAGGAGGGTGAGGTGTGTAGGTGGGTGAGGTGTGTAGGAGGGTGAGGTGTGTAGGTGGGTGAGGTGTGTAGGAGGGTGAGGTGTGTAGGAGGGTGAGGTGTGCAGGAGGGTGAGGTGTGTAGGTGGGTTTGGTGTGTAGGAGGGTGAGGTGTGTAGGAGGGTGAGGTGTGTAGGAGGGTGAGGTGTGTAGGTGGGATTGGTGTGTAGGGGGGTGAGGTGTGTAGGTGGGTGAGGTGTGTAGGTGGGTGAGGTGTGTAGGAGGGTGAGGTGTGTAGGTGGGTTTGGTGTGTAGGAGGGTGAGGTGTGTAGGAGGGTGAGGTGTGTAGGTGGGATTGGTGTGTAGGGGGGTGAGGTGTGTAGGTGGGTGAGGTGTGTAGGTGGGTGAGGTGTGTAGGAGGGTGAGGTGTGTAGATGGGCGAGGTGTGTAGGTGGGATTGGTGTGTACGAGGGTGAGGTGTGTAGATGGGCGAGGTGTGTAGGTGGGATTGGTGTGTAGGGGGGTGAGGTGTGTAGGAGGGTGAGGTGTGTAGGTGGGTTTGGTGTGTAGGAGGGTGAGGTGTGTAGGAGGGTGAGGTGTGTAGGAAGGTGAGGTGTGTAGGTGGGTGAGGTGTGTAGGTGGGTGAGGTGTGTAGGTGGGTGAGGTGTGTAGGAGGGTGAGGTGTGTAGGTGGGTTTGGTGTGTAGGACGGTGAGGTGTGTAGGAGGGTGAGAAGTGTAGGAGGGTGAGGTGTGTAGGTGGGTTTGGTGTGTAGGAGGGTGAGGTGTGTAGGAGGGTGAGGTGTGTAGGAGGGTGAGGTGTGTAGGTGGGTGAGGTGTGTAGGAGGGTGAGGTGTGTAGGTGGGTTTGGTGTGTAGGACGGTGAGGTGTGTAGGAGGGTGAGAAGTGTAGGAGGGTGAGGTGTGTAGGTGGGATGAGGTGTATAGGTGTGTCCTGGAAGGTTCACCAGCTGTCCCCACAGTGGGCCCACAGGAACGGTGGGGTGGACACACTGCTCTTTAGAAGTGCAACAGCCTCCAAAACAATCGAGGCACAGGAGAAGTCACTGGAGAGCCATTGTTTTATTTAGGAAACAAACTCTGAAGCAGGCCCTGCTGCTCCCCAAAGACGTGCCCACTCCAAGGACCAGATTCTCGACACTTCACCTCTTCCCTGACAAACACGAAGTGAAAGTCACCCCCTCTGCCAAGACGGAGGGGTCACGCCCCAGCCTCTGCTCCAAGCAGCAATGTCAGGAAGGTCTGGGCTGTGGCAGCTGAGGGAGAGCTCGACACCTACTCCTTGGACACCAACCCAGAGGGCAGCCAGGCCTGCGGAGGCAGGGCCAGTCTTCAGGGGCAAGACGCGGCATGGAGACTCTGCACACACTTAGTCCAAAGGTTGGCTGCAGAATGTTAAGGTCCCAACAGGACAACAGGGGCAGGTGTCGGCACAGGAGGGCGAATGACGGGCAGCAAGGCCTCAGAACTGGGACTCCAGTTTCTCTCCCGGGGAAGAAAAGGAGGCGGCACCGATCCGGACAGATGAGGGCCAGGCAGCAGCATCCTGGCATTACCGCAGCAGGAGGGAGGAGCCAACGGTGCCACGTGGTTCCCAAATGCCAAGCGCAGCCTGAGAGAGGAGGAAACAGGAGAGAAGGGGAGGCCGGGGGGCCGCTTGGTGCCCAAGATTTCTCAGATGTCCCAGAGCCCTGACTCTGCTGCCAGCTTGCTTTACAGTGAGGCCAAGGAAGAAGCCACGGAGCGGGTGCCGGCCCTAGGAGCAGGATTCCTGTGTGTTCACTAAGCTTGCAGCATCAAGAAGCCACCAGCCAGCATGGACATGTGAGCGTCAGCGGGTGAGCAAGGCAACAGCCAGGACCAGGTGGAGCCAGGGGCCCCGCAGGTGCAGCCAGGACGGACATAGGGAGACCTTGGTCCCAACAAGGGCAGTGTCTCGATGGCCAGGCAGGAGCGGGGATGCTGTTGAGAAATGTTCTCCACAGCAGCTCAGGCAGCAGGAAAGACCCAGCCATCAGGTCAGCGCCGTGGTCTCCCAGCCAGCGTGCGCATGGCTGCAAATAGAGAAAAACACACCAGGAGGTCACACCCAAGGTCACTGCCGATCCCAGCACAGGGAGCCCCTGGCAAGGCCATTCCTGTGCTGGGCTAAGCCAACGCTGGACTCTGATTCAGCTGACAGCCCACAGGAGCTATGTTTCTAGTGTTGGCAGCAACGTATCATCGCTCCAGCTTTGACTAAAACTGAAGGATCCAATCAGTATTGTGTTTCCACTTAAGTATAAAATGAAGGGCAGGGCACAGGTCTCTGCGTGCCTCTCCCACAGCTCGTGCGGGGCTGCTGCTGTGTGTGGGGAGCGGACGCTTCCTCCTGAGCAGATTCAAGCCCCAGTTGTGACCAGGTGTGAAATTTCCGAAGTTCTCATTCAGAGAACCAAGCTTTCGCTTCCATTTACCCCCCGAGCTCGGCCCTGGACATGCCTCTAGTTTTTGCACCCCTCCAGATCCCAGGTCTCGCCCCGATGGTGCCCAGAGACTGCTGCTCTCCGCTGGTTGGGCCCTAAATCCACCCTTCAGTGTTTGGTTGGCGCTTGCTGGCTCTGCCGGCGTCTCTCCAGCCAGCAGGACAGCTCTGCCGGAAGTCCCATCCCTCCTCCTCCCCATCCTGTCCCTGAGCCTTCAGCCCTGGTGGCCGCTTTGAGGTGTGGGCGGGTTCTCCTCTCCTCCGCAGACCCCTCTTTAGCTGCCTGTCTGGGCCAGCACAGGATGTGGGCGCCCCGTGACGCTCTCTTCTGTGCCAGCCCACTGGCCCACACTTCGACCTCCTTCCCCACTGAGACAGCTTCTCCTGTTTATTTTTTACCATTATGTGGCTCCCACCAACTCCTTCTGCCTTCTACCAGCACGTACCCCAGGCCTAGCCAGCTGGAGCCCGTGCTGCAACCCAGCCAGGATTCCCTTTCCTGACGCCGCGGTGCCCATCTGCCTCCACCGATAGATCTCACAGGCAATGCCAGGCTTGGTTATACTTCACACAGACAACCATAGCATACCTGCCTGAAATCTCTCCTGTAAATTCCTAACCAATTTGAGGCTCAGATTTTTTTTAATTTCCCAAGTATCTACATATAATAAGTCAGAAGTAGAACTACCTAAGTATTTTTTTAAGCAGCTGAGATGTAGTAGGAGTGTGTTTGTCTACACAAACAGAGGGACATCTTCCCCGGGTGCGTTGAGGTAGGAGGCCGCCCCGCCGTGGTGCGAGTCTCTCCTGAGCTGCCCAACGGCCACTTCTTTCCAGGCAGAGAGCACCTGTGCACAGTCCCTATGCATTTGCGAGAAAGAGCGAGGGGGCCGTTCTGTCACCTGCAGTCCCCCACGTGGTCTTGAGGCAGTGGACACACCAGCTGAGCATTAGGTGGGGGAGGGGTGAAGAGCCACTGTCCCCACCAAGACCAACAGGAATGCAGACTGAGCTCAGGAAGCTGCTGCCTGCACATGTCTACTCATCTTTCATTTAAAAACCACGCAGGAGGGAAAACAAAACACTCATGGGAAGAAGCGGGACCAGGCTCCAGTCGCAAAGTTGCCCTTCATGCTTCACGCAAGAAAAAGGCCTCGGAGGGTAAGGGCAGGGCGTGGGACAACACCCACCCCACAAGCCTGCTGCCCCTTCACTGCCTGCAGTGTACACAGAGCCTCACCCCCCAACAAGCCTGCTGCCTGCCGCCCCTCCACTGCCTGCAGTGTAGACAGAGCCTCACCCCCAACCACAAGCCTTCTGTGTAGACAGAGCCTCACCTACCTGACAAGCCAGCTGCCCACCACCCCTCCAGTGACTGCTGTGTAGATAGAGCTTCACCCCTCCCAAAAAGTCTGCTGCCCGCTGTCCCTCCACTGCCTGCAGTGTAGACAGAGCTTCACCCTCCCCAACAAGCCTGCTGCCTGCCACCCCTCCACTGCCTACAGTGTAGACAGAGGCTCACCTCCTGCCAACAAGCCTGCTACCAGCCGCCCCTCCACTACCTGCAATGCAGACAGAGCCTCACTCACTTCCCAGTGGCTTCTGGGGAGGAGGAATCCCTCCCTGAGTCCTCAGGCCCCTCATGTGGGTGAGTGTGGGTGGAGGGCGGCCTGGGCAGCAGCTGCTGGAGGAGCCGCAAACCCTGCAGTGTACACAGTGATCCAGGTGCTGCCTCTGGCAATTCACGGGAGAATCCCAGAAAGTTCCGTGACATCATCTCCACAATCCCCAGTACACAGTGAAGCCGGAGCTGGAGAGAGATGGGCAGGTGGGGCTGGGGACCCAGGGATCACGACGGGGCACCTGGGGCGGGCACTGCTGGGCACTGCTGCCTCAGAACCTACTCAAGGTTCCACATCCCAACACCCTTGCTTTGGGGATTAAATTTCCAACACAGGAGCTGTGAGGACATGATCAAATCACTGTGCCAGCTGAAGTCACCAGGGGGCCACCACTCCAAGGAACCCTGAAGATGGTGGACAGGAATTAGGAAGTGTTGAACCGTCTTAGATGGAATGCTGTTCATATGAAAGCAAGACGCTCTATCCTAGAATTGCTTTTATCATTTGGTTCTATTGCCACTTTTCGAAAATTCTGTGACGTGAAGCATGCAGAAATAAAAAGAAGTAACACAGAAATTCTCAGGTCCATCAGCCAAGGGGGCCTTGCTGACTGCAGGCGGAGGTCTCAGGCCCGCCCAGCCCTGGCGTCTCCACAGGGCTCTGACCCCGAGCCAGCTCCACAGCCCCCTCTATTCTCCCCCGGCGCTCACGATTCAACAACACGGACTTCGTATTTGCCATTTGACAACTTGCCTTTTTCTGATAGGGCTCCAGTTGTGAAGTTAGCAAGAGCCTGAAGTCTTTTTTAAAAGGAAAGAAAAAATGTATATTTTTCTTAAAAAAAAAAAAATTCTAAGGGTGATAAATTCCCTTAAGGTAAAGCTGCTTCCCAGCTAATGCAAGAGCTGCAAGCAGCTGGGAAATGGGTGTTGTATTGTCTAGCCTGGCTCTGGGAACGGATTCATAGCTGCTGCCTGGAAGGTTAAAATGTGCAGAGGATTCATGGAGAACAAGGAGAAAACCAAGACAGTCAGTTCGGTTTGGTTCCTGAGGGGGAAGCCCTGGGCTCATCATGGACGCCTAGAGGAGCGGGCGGCAGAGGCAGCTCCAGGCAGCTCCTGAGGGGAACCTGGGTATTTGGAAATCCTGGGGGAGTAGCTGAGGGAGGTGATTTAGAAGGTGATACTTTGGGCCTCGTGTCTTTTCTTTGGCTCTCTGTTGCTGGAGCAGAAAGACAGAGCAGTCTCAGGCATGCTTCCCTCCTCTCCTGAGCCAGCCTCGGATCAGCTGAGAGCCACAGCAGGGAGGGTGGGAAAACCAGGCTGGTGTTCCTGAGACAGCTCCTCCCGCCTGCCCCTGTCTCCTTCTGTGGAGTAGAAACAAAGCACTTCTCCCCACGTGGCAACGTAAATCAGGGATGTGTCTTCATCTCTAGTGATAAATAGGACTTTGTTTCATTTATTCTGAGGTGTTTAGAAAAGAACTGTTAAAAAAAAAAAAAAAGCCAGATTGTCCCTCAAATTGTTCCTTCACATGCCTGGACACCTTTCTCCAGCCCTAGCAGGGCAAACGTCTGGGGATGTCAGACCGGACAGGAAAACCTTGAACTCCTTCAGAGCAGGAGCCTTTCCAGAATTCCAGGACGTCCCAACTCTCCCGCCATGAGTGGCAGCTCAGCAGACCCGGAAGGAAGTGCGACCACGACTTTGCGCACTGAAGTCCCCAGCAAACGTTGATCCACGGGCTCCACGGCGCAGCCAGCACCGACTTCTCCACCCACCGGCCACCGAACCCTGTTCTCGCCAAGGCCTCCTTTGTCCACACCTCCGAGGAGCTCTGCCCGGTGGTCACAAGTGCAGCCAAGAATAAGGGGCTATTTGGGTCAGGCAAGCCTGCCATGTTTCGGGAAAGTTGCCCCGGGGTTAGGAAATGCTCCATCTGAGGGAAATGGAGCTCCCCACCGGTTCTTGGAGCCCAGACGTCGCCCACCCTGCTGGTTTTCTCTTTGGTGGGATTGTCTTTCAATTCCATTGTTGGCCTAGTTTCCTGAGCCAAACCTCAAACAGCTTGGCTGAGAGAGCACAGAACAGGAAAATCAGCTCGGAGAGAGGCTGGTCATAAGGAAATAGTCACTCGGCCGATGACGTCCACAGTCCCCTGACGTCTGTCCCCAGCATTGAGCAGCGGAAGCCACAGATTCTTGAAGCAGGAATTCAAGTCCTCAGGCAAAGGTGCATTGTGACTGTCTGATCAGCATTTCCTATTGATCTCTTTACAAATTACCTTTGTTCTCTAAGGCCAGGCAGGGATCTGGAGGCTGGAGCGGGAGGGCCATCGGGTGAGGCCCCGGCCAGTGCCTCAGACTGCCAGAGAGCCTCAGCCCCGCCCCGCACCGTCCCAGGTCCCTGCCTGGAGGATCTGGAGCTGGGGACTGCTGTGAGGTGGACAAGGTGCAGCTGATTCCAGGGCGCCCTGAGCTGAAGCAACACCGTGCAACCAGTCGCAGGTGCTCAGGACCAGCCGTACCAAGAGGGACGTTCCTCTGCCAGATCAAACGTGGGGTGGTTGTTCGGCCCAAGGCTGCCCGTGCTGTTCCCTGCACCCCAGTACGCCAGGTTATGGGGTGAGCTCTGGCCCTGCCCTCCCACCCTCCACCCGCCGGCTGGCTGGAGGCCCTGTGCTCGCCCGCCCGCCAGGCTGCGGCTGCCCTGCAGGAGCTGGGACTGACTCTAATTGTGATTTGATCCCGTTGTGTTTTCTCTGTGAAGTGCTTCACCGTTAGAAAAGTGAAGGGCTGCCGCCCGGCTGCATAAATTCCTCACACATCAATGTCCCCATTACAGCATGAGTCAGCAGCCCTGCCGGCAGGTGCTGAGAGTTTGGCGGCCAGCCCACTCCTGCAGAACTTCAGAGCGAGCCATCTCGACACAGAGGGGGAGCCTCCCAGTGAACCCCAAGCTGAAGACTGCCCTCTATCACCTCGTTTATGGCAATGGGGGCTGCGGGGGAGAGAGAAGGAGGCATGTGCTGTTAGTAAGAGGCTCACATCTGACAAAAAAAAATACCATTCCCAGAAAGTCAGGCCTTTGAGGCGATCGCTACCTCACAACCGTGACTCCCCCAGTCCCACCTGCATGAGCCGGACATGCCTGTCACGTGGTGGCCTGCACCGAGCACCTGCACACCGGCCCCCACAACACCCCACTAGCTCTGCAGAAGGCCCCCTCCACCCACGCCCACCCCAGTGGACTCCAGTAGGTGGGCGCCCAGGTTGACTCCAATCCACAAGCAACCGCGGAAAGAGCAAGGCTGGGAAACCGGCAGGGGCCGCCAGGACCACAGCAACCTTCCTCCCTGCGCCTGCAGTCAGAGGTGCCCCTGTGTCCCTGGAGGAGAGTGAGGGGCTCGGGAGGGTCCTCACTCACAGGCACCGGGCGCTTCGACTGCACCCTCATCTCCATCTGCAGGAGGCCCAAAGGGGGCCTGACAAGCCCAGTCAGGGTGCATGGGAAGGTCCTTTCCCACTAGACAAGCCAGTGGGGGCCAGGGCCCCAGGGGTACTGGCTGGAGGGGGCGTCTCCCCCACACCATCCTGGCCCTTGGGCTCACTGCAGACATGGAAGCCAGCAGGCAAAGCTGCACACCCCTCTCCCTCCTCCCAGCCCAGGCCTGTGTGCTCTCCCTCCTCCCAGCCCAGGCCTGCCTGCTCTCCCTCCTCCCAGCCCAGGCCTGCCTGCTCTCCCTCCTCCCAGCCCAGGCCTGCAGGCCAGGTAGTGATGGATAAGACGGGTCATTGCACCTGGTGCTGCACTCGCCTCCTGTTCCTTCCAGGAGGGTCTTCTCCAGCCCTGCCGGGAAGACCCTGGTGCACACAGGCCTTCCAGCATGGCCTGCCTAGCTCCTTGCCCTCCTGGGTCCTCACAGCCCCGGCCTCCTCCCTCCATGGTCGTGCTTTTCTGCTGTCAGCCCCAGGCCTCGCAGTATCGGCCAGAAAAGCCCATGCCCCTGGGCAAGCCCTGAGTCAGGGCCCCTCCACAGAACCCGGGACCCCTCCACAGAACCCAGGGACCCCTCCACAGAACCCAGGGCCCCTCCACAGAACCCAGGACCCCTCTATAGAACCCAGGACCCCTCCACAGAACCCAGGACCCCTCTATAGAACCCAGGACCCCCCACAGAACCCAGAACCCCTCTACAGAACCCAGGACCCCTCCATAGAACCCAGGACCCTTCCACAGAACCCAGAACCCCTCTACAGAACCCAGGACCCCTCCACAGAACCCAGGACCCCTCTATAGAACCCAGGACCCCCCACAGAACCAAGAACCCCTCTACAGAACCCAGGACCCTTCCACAGAACCCAGAACCCCTCTACAGAACCCAGGACCCCTCCATAGAACCCAGGACCCTTCCACAGAACCCAGGACCCCTCCACAGAACCCAGGACCCCTCTATAGAACCCAGGACACCTCCATAGAACCCAGGACCCTTCCACAGAACCCAGAACCCCTCCACAGAACCCAGAACCCCTCTACAGAACCCAGGACCCCTCCATAGAACCCAGGACCCTTCCACAGAACCCAGGACCCCTCCACAGAACCCAGGACCCCTCTATAGAACCCAGCACCCCTCCACAGAACCCAGGGCCCCTCCACAGAACCCAGGACCCCTCCACAGAACCCAGGACCCCTCTACAGAACCCAGGACCCCTCTACAGAACCCAGGACCCCTCCACAGAACCCAGGGCCCCTCCACAGAACCCAGGGCCCCTCTACAGAACCCAGGACCCCTCCACAGAACCCAGGGCCCCTCCACAGAACCCAGGACCCCTCTACAGAACCCAGGACCCCTCTACAGAACCCAGGACCCCTCCACAGAACCCAGGGCCCCTCCACAGAACCCAGAACCCCTCTACAGAACCCAGGACCCCTCCACAGAACCCAGGACCCCTCCACAGAACCCAGGACCCCTCTACAGAACCCAGGACCCCTCCACAGAACCCAGGAACCCTCCACAGAACCCAGGGCCCCTCCACAGAACCCAGGGACCCCTCCATAGAACCTAGGGCCCCTCTACAGAACCCAGGGCCCCTCTACAGAACCCAGGACCCCTCTACAGAACCCAGGACCCTCCACAGAACCCAGGACCCTTCCACAGAACCCAGGACCCCTCTACAGAACCCAGGACCCCTCTACAGAACCCAGGACCCGTCTACAGAACCCAGGACCCCTCCACAGAACCCAGGACCCCTCTACAGAACCCAGGACCATTCTACGGAACCCAGCACTCGTCCCCTGGCCCCTGCAGGTGTGTCCTGCTCTGCACTGCACAGGCAGTGGGAAGAGTGGGGTAGTTGCAGGACGCCCCGATTCTCTTCAGGAGGAGGTGTCACCTGCCTCACAGAGGACTAGGTGAGCAGTGGATGCAGGGTTTGTTTTAAAACAACACACAAGCCTTTCTGATCTCATGTTCCTTTCTAAAAATGGGTCTGGCCGAGGCCTGCGCCTCCTGAGGGTCGCTGTGGAAATAAATTCTCTCTCCGCAGCCGACCGAGACCACGTCCAGTGGCCACCACAGTGTCAGTTTCTGCTGTTTGCCTTTCTTCTGTTGGTCAGCACACTCCGTCCCTCAAAGCCGCGCAGAGAAAATGCAGCGATCACAGGGCCCAGGGCTGCATTTCGGAAGCCACAGGCAAGACGACAGCTCAGCTTTGCAGCCGCACACGGTCCTGCTGAGATGGAAAATGCAGTGAGCGGCGGTCAGCTATTTCGGGACTGAACGGGCTTACAACCACACTGCCAACTTCAGACAGCGGGTCCAGAGGGCGAGGGGCTGGCTGACAACCCGCTAAAATATGGGATCCATTTCTAATCAAGATAAAGGATTAGGGACATGATGTCTGGTCACTTAGGAGCATAAAAGCGTGTTTGGGGAAGTAATTATATGCTTGGGATGGAATCTTAAACCCAAAGAATGAGAAGCCAATTTATAGGCCGTGATAAAGCTGGGGCTAAATTGGTCCCAACTGTTAAGAACCTGGGTAAGATTTCAGAAGAAAAATCTTTCCACGGATGTTCCTATAGAAAGCCTGGCATCCACTCGGGTGGGAGGCAGTTGTTCTGAACCAGGGAGGCTGCGCCCTGCGGGGCAGGTGCACCCGGACCTCCCCACACCTTCAGCCGAATTGACTTCCACAGAAGGGAGCAGGGCTCGGGGATGGTCAGCCAAAGGAAAGCCAGACACCGCTGTGGGGTGGGGCGCACAGATGCCACCTCCATCGCAGCAGGCCTAGAGTAGACACAGGGTTCCCCAAGGGGCCCTTGTGAGTCACCTGCCCCTTCATCCCCGGGAGCCACGATGGGCTTTATGACCACACGTCCTCCGGGAGAAGCTGCCCGTTCCCATAGCCCCCACAGGGCCTCCTGTCTGCGTGGGCGCCCACCCTCTCCTATGCAGACACCATAGGCCTGAATGGTGCAGAACTTGGGCCTGAGGCAGGGAAGGGGCCCCCTGGGACTCTAAGGACTTCCAGAACTCCAGCGCCACACATGGGCCACAGAGGCAGCAGGAGACGCACTCACACCCATCTCAGTGCCCGCACGACCTGGAATGCACTGGGGGTGCTGCTGGGAAGACAGGAAGCGAAGGGTCCGGGCTCCCAGCATCACCTGGGCCCTGCAGACCCCCCAAGGCTGGGCTCCCACCAGGGAGACTGAGCCCAGGACATTTTAAATCCCACGGGCTCTGACGTGCCACTGGCCAGACACTCCAAGTCGAGGCCATTGCCGTCTCAGGCAGCCATGCACAACTCTGGTTCCCAGGCCGGCAGCCACAGGTCAGCTGGTCAGAGCCCGAGCTCCACCCCAGGGCCCCCAGAGCCGGGCACACCTGGTCCCGAGGGCTCCCGTCAGGCAATGACCTCCCCATGCCAGATTCCCTCGGAGGCACTTCCTGCCTGCAGCAACACCATAGCAAACACTGAGGCTGAGGCTGTGCCCACCCCACATCTGCAGCCCCTCCAGAGACCTCTCTGGTTCCGGCTCTGCCAGCAAGCAGTGAGGACCTCCACAGGTGAGCCACAGCCTTGTGGCCCGAGGCCTTCACATAAGGGTGACCCTCTGAGCTGGTCTCATGCTGGCCCTCAAATGTGTCTCTGTGTGCCACGGAGTGGGAGAATTTCATACAGATCATCCAGAAGAATGATTAGGAAAAGCCCCACACAGCTTTGGGCCCTGCAATGTGGGGAGAGCATCCTGCATGGTCTGCTGGGCCCAATATAACCCCAAGACCCTCAGGTTGTGGGGGGCATGGGGACCAGAGATAGTTGGTGGGAGAGGCCGACCCACACTGCTGGGTCACAGAGAGATGGCAGGAGAGGCCGACCTGAGATGCTGGGACCGGAGACAGATAGTGGGAGAGGGCGACCCGCGCTGCTGGGTCACAGAGAGATGGCGGGAGAGGCCGACCTGAGATGCTGGGACCAGAGAGAGATGGCGGGAGAGGCCGACCTGAGATGCTGGGACCAGAGAGATGGTGGGAGAGGCCGACCTGAGATGCTGGGACCAGAGACAGATGGTGGGAGAGGCCGACCTGAGATGCTGGGACCAGAGAGAGATGGTGGGAGAGGCTGACCTGAGATGCTGGGACCAGAGAGATGGTGGGAGAGGCCGACGTGAGACGGTGGGACCAGAGAGAGATGGTGGGAGAGGCCGACCTGAGATGCTGGGACCAGAGAGAGAGAGTGGGAGAGGCCGACCTGAGATGCTGGGTCACAGAGAGATGGCGGGAGAGGCCGACCTGAGATGCTCGGACCAGAGAGAGAGAGTGGGAGAGGCCGACCTGAGATGCTGGGACCACCAAGAGATGGTGGGAGAGGGGGACCCGCGCTGCTGGGTCAAAGGCAGAGGCTGCAAGCCATGGGCAGCCTTGAGAAGCTGGAAGCATGGAGGGCAGCTGTGAGCCTTCTCTCCTGGAGCCTCCAGGAAAGGGGCCGGGCAGAGGTGGCGACAGGGAGAGTACACCGGGCACCCGCACCCCGAGAGAAAGGGAGATGCTTTAAAAAGTGCCAACTGGCTGAATTCAGAGGGAAATAGCATCACAGTTTGCAAAAAGTGATGTCTCTCCTAGTAAATTTCACATATATTTACACTGCACCGATGGAAACAAGACTCATTGTCAATTATAATAATCCGCATTTGTGCTCCCAGCAGCGTTGGCAAAGTGCGTTAAGGTGCATTATGTTATCCGGGCCTAGAAGCAGACGTCGGTGCAGGCGCCGCTGTTGCTGTTTTAGAGACGTGTCGGGCGCTGCGGCCCCGTGGGGGCAGGTGGTTCTCAAGCTCACCTGCGCTGCTGAGAGGGAATGGCGATTTTCTCACTTTTTATGTCACCGCATCTCAGGGTTTGCAGGCAAAAGTCAGCAGACTCACCCTCTGTGATGAAAAGCAGGGATCCTTTCAAGGCTGGACTCAGTGCACTCTCCAGGTCTTAGAAGTGATGAAAATGTAAGTCCCTGAAACTGCCTCGCTTGGCGCTGAGAGACAACCCAGGAAAGCCCTCCCTACAGGGTAACTGCGGGACAAAGCGGCGCCTCCTCTCGCGGGCAGGCGGCTGGCTGAGCCCCCAGGCCCACGTCCGGGCATCCTCTCCCTCTAAGCACAGAGACGCCCCCGGCCCGCCCCAGCCCCTTCACCTGCCACTGATTAGGGGACCAGCATCCAGCCCGGGCCCTGTGCAGTGCCGCCCGCCATCCTCCTGCATTAGCATACTCCTAATTGATTAAGTGGATGATTGATTATTGGACCCGTGCAGTCTGCTTTCCAGACCCGTTGGCTGGGAATGGAAAGCCATGCTCGGCCCTCGGATGCAGCAGAAGCCCCCTGCCCCGTCCGCTCCAGGCTGCAGAGCCGAGGTGATTGGCGCCAGGCTGCCCACCCCGCCTGCCCCAGCAAGTGCGTCGCGCCCCCATGGTTTCTGCTGTTTGCATGTCAGGTCCCGGCAGGAAGCTGCAGTCCGACGTTGCTCAGCGTCCAGCAAGGGGCCCCCCAGATCCCGTCTTCCACAGACCCCCTCTGAGGCCCTCGTTCCCTCAAACCCGCAGGAGCCAACTCTGCCCCCGCACAGCTCCACGGCCCCAGGCTGCTTCCCGCTACTGTAACAGACGACCACAGGTCGCACAGGCCAGAGCCCGGCACGGCTTCTTGGGTGACACTCAAGGGGTCCTGACCCAGCACCCATGGGCTCACCCTTATTTGGAAATTGGGCCTAGCCCGGAGTGATCATGAGGCCACGTGACGTGGGCGTGCCAGTCTCACCAACGTGTGTTTTCACGGGCACCACAGAGTCTGTTTTCTATGGGTGGGGCAGCGGTGTACATATCCCTCTTAATACCGGTACAGGTACGGCCAGGGAGGCGGCAGAACGTAGACAGAACCCGGGCACTGAGAGACCGGTGCCGCCCCCCCGCCGTCCACACAGCCCGGGCCTCGGGCAGCACCAGCAGGACTTTTATTCCTCACCCCGCACGCCGCCGTCCATCTCCTAGGCCAGCGTGCTTCTTCTGAGTGCAGCTGGGTCTCCTCCCGGGACATCCGGTGGCTCCAGCAGCGTGGGTGCTGGGAACAGGACCAGCCTCGCCGGGGGACAGTGTGGACGCCTGAGGGCAGACCCTGGACCACTCTCTCCCCGGGGGTCTCCGTTCCCGCCTCCAGGGAGCTGCGAACGCTCCTTCTGGGACACCTGTTGGCAAGAAACCAGTTCAATCGTCTCACTTCCAGAAACGATTCTGTGTTTTGACAGAAGTTTTCAGGCAGCAGAACTCAGCCAAAAGGATGTCTGTGGGCGGCCCTTCCAGGGGCGTGGCCAGGCAGGTGGGCGGCCCTTCCAGGGGCGTGGCCAGGCAGGTGGGCGGCCCTTCCAGGGGCGTGGCCAGGCAGGTGGGCGGTCCTTCCAGGGGCGTGGCCAGGCAGATGGTTGCTCTTCCAGGGGCGTGGACAGGCAGGTGGGTGGCCCTTCCAGGGGCGTGGGCAAATGGGCGGCCTTTCCAGGGATGTGGGCAAATTGGTGGCCCTTCCAGGGGCATGGGCAGGTGGGCGACCCTTGGGGGGCATGGGCAGGTGAGTGGCCCTTCAGGGGCGTGGCATGTGCAGGTGGGCAGCCCTTCCAAGGGCGTGGCCAGGCAGTTGGGCGGCTCTTCCAGGGACATGGGCAGATGGGCCACCCTTGGGGTGCATGGGCAGGTGAGTGGCCCTCCGGGGCTGTGGCTCAGGCAGGCGGGCAGCCTTTCCAGGGACATGGCACTGGCAGGTGGAATCTGTTGTCTAGGCAGGTGGACCTGGGCACTCCCGGGCCTGCTCCTGTGTGGGGGCCGCCCTGGACAGGCCGCTCAGAGTCCATTCCACAGTTAAAGCTCGAACTTCCCGAAAGAGGCAGCTCTTCTCAGGACAGGCCACAACTCCTGCAGGCTGGGCTGTGGGGCTCCCAGATAACCCCACAGCCTGCTGACCGGCCGTCAGGAAACGGGGGCAGGGCACCCGCCTGGCCTCGCTCCCTCCCCACCGGGGGGTCTTCATTAGCCCCCCGTGGAGCACAACCAGCCAGCAGGCCTGACCCCTGACTCCCACTCATTCTTCCACAGATTAATTCCCCAAATTGACAAATTAAGGGGCGCGGTGTGCCCAGGGTCACAGTCACACTGGGTTCTGGTCAGCATCAACCTGGCTTTAAAGAGGGTTTGGACTGAGGGGAGGAGGAGCCCAAACAGACCCCAGGCTCCAAGGGGAGGCAGAGGCAGGGCGTTCTCAGAACTCAAGGGACCGAACACAGCAGGCCAGGCCGCGCTGCAGCTATGCCTAAAGCACCCTGCCTGGCGTGGCTGCGGGTCCCTGGACGTGTGAGAGGCCTCCCAGGAGAATCTGACAGGTACAAAGCTTGGGCTTAGGACTAGGGTGCTATTGCCCGGGATAAGACTTTGTATTTGTATAATATTTTGCAAAAATCTATCATTTGATCCCCACAGCCTCTAACATAGTGAGGATGGCAGAAATTACCATCTCCACTTTTTTTTTTTTTTTTTTTTTTTTTGAGACGGTCTTGCCCTGTCACCCGGGCTGGAGTGCAGTGGGGCAATCTCAGCTCACTGCAACCTCCACCTCCCGGGTTCAAGTGATTCCCCTGCCTTAGCCTCCCGGGTAGCTGGGACTACAGGTGCACGCCACCGTGCCCGGCTAATTTTTTGTATTTTTAGTAAAGACAGGGTTTCCCCATGTTAGCCAGGATGGTGTCGATCTCCTGACCTCGTGATCCGTCTGCCTCACCATCTCCACTTTTTAAATGGGGAGGCGAAGTGACTGTTTCAAGAGCACAGCCAGTTCCAGGGGGGCAAAGTTTCCTCCTGATCTCACCCCTGAGCTCATTCCTTTACCCCCAAGGCTTGCCACATACCAGGGTGTTGGGGACAGAAAGAAAGATGCACAAATTTGGCAAGAATAGTCAACCAATTCAACACTTCTTACTGAGTGCCTTCTGTGTGCAAAGGATTGCACTCACCAGCGTCTGAGGGATCCGGAAGCCCCAGATGTAGCCCCGTCCCCGGGACTTGGCAAGAGGAGGAACGCAGGCACAGACAGCCCCTGGGGGATGCCAGGAGGGACCCCCCCACTCAGAACCCCACAGCAGGAGCTCAAGAATGCACTCTGGGGCAGGGTGGCTGGAGGGCCCTGCACTGAAGCCCACGGTGCTGGCTGGTATTGATCCCACTCGCCCGTCTCAGCCTCTGGCTCCGGTCCCCTCCCTGCTCTGCCAGAGGTCCCAACACCCACAACCGTCTGTCACCCTCCCAGTGAGGCAGGAGAGCACCTGGCCCTGAGTCCCGTTTGTCCCATTTGTCCAGTGGAGCAGCCACCGGCCCTGACCTGGACCACGCGCTGGGCGCCTCCTGGCAGCCCGTTCTGCTCCCGAATGCCCCGGCTTAGTCAGTCTGGGATGCGGCCCTGGACACCGGGCTTTATGCAGCTCTGAAGTGATCCCAGCACACAGCCCGGGTCAAGCTCAGCGCTCGGCAACCATAGGCACCCAACAACGGGCTGCAGCCATCAGTAACAACGGCAGCTCCAACGCCCAGAGAACTCACGGAGCAGACACACATCAGGTACTCCAGGCACACCAGCGATTCAGGATCATCCCCATGGCAGCCCTCCTTCCTCTGAAGGATTTTTTCCCACTCTCCTCAGATGAAGACGCAGAGGCCTGAGAGCTGGGGGTCGCCCGGGGCTGCACAGCGGGTCAGAGGCCAACCCTGGGCGGAGCCAGGCCACACCCTCCCTCAAGGATTCACAGTCTCCCCAAAGTAACCGCAACGAGGGACCCTCCCGTCACCAAACTTCCTTTCAGTCACTTCCGCTTGTACTAATTCTGGCCCAACCGTTCATTATATTTTTACAATTCTTATCTTGGTGTGTATTTTTTGACCCTAAAAATCCTAACTCCATTCCATCAATATTTTGTACATGCAGATTTCTAGCACAGTAAGTCATAAAATGTGCCTCTCCTGGCAACACAAAAATGTCTTCCTGTTGCTTTGAAGACCACCGACTGATGCTGCTGCCTGGATATCCACTTGCAAGCATTCCCGAGCCTCAGAACGTGAACTCGCAAACGCTCAGGCACCAGCTGTCTTAAGCCTAAATCTGCTCTCCACCAAAAGGGTGGCATTAGATGGCGTCTCATTTTACATATTTTCATTTTTATAACCACATTCCTGGGGTTTGAAGCTACTGTAGGTGGTTGAAGCAAGGAGTGAAGAGCCGGTGTTGAGGACGGGCTGATTTACAGGGACAGGAGCCTGCAGCCACCACAGCGGAGCCTGTAGGAATGAGGCAGAAAAGCCAGGGACAGCGCTGTGGGGGCGGCTCTGACTGCTGAAGAGTGTGCACACACACACGTACACACACATGTACACACAGACACACACAGACACACACACGTACCAGCGCTGTGGGGGCGGCCCTGACTCCTGAAGCATGTACACACACGTACATGCACACACACATACAGACACACACACACAGACACACATGTACCAGCGCTGTGGGGGTGGCTGTGACTCCTGAAGCATGTGCACACACGTACACACACACACGTACACACACGTACACACACAGACACACGCACACACACACACGTATACACACACACACACACAGACACACGTACCAGCACTGTGGGGGTGGATCTGACTCCTAAAGCATGTGCACACACATACACACGCAGACACACAGACACAGATGCACACAGACACACACAGACACACGTACCAGTGCTGTGGGGGCGGCTCTGACTCCTGAAGCATGTGCACACACATACAGACACAGACACACACACACCAGTGCTGTGGGGGCGGCTCTGACTCCTGAAGCGCATACACGCACACACACACACACACACTCCAGCGCTGTGGGGGTTGCCTCTGACTCCTGAAGCATGTGCACACACACGTACACACACAGAGACACACACGTACACACACACACAGACACACACACGTACCAGCGCTGTGGGGGTGGCCTCTGACTCCTGAAGCACATACACACACACACACACACTCCAGCGCTGTGGGGGTGACCTCTGACTCCTGAAGTGTGCACACATACATACACACGTGCAGGCATACGCGCATGGACATGTGTGTACACACAGCACACACACACGCATGCTAAAGTACCTGTTTCCCTCAGATAGGGCCACATTCAGCACAGAGCTCACCAGGGGCCCCTCCCAGAGATGCGCTCCCCCCCACCACATGACCCCGGAATGGCCATGTGTGCAGGGTGCTCACAGCACACATGTGCTCATGGTGCCCTTGGCTTCGTGGCCGGCTGTGCCAATCACGTTTGCTTCATCTCCATGGCTTCTCTGACCATCATCCCACACTGTGGTGGGCAGAGCGGTGCCCCCCAACGATGTTCCATCCTAGACTCCAGCATTGGTGAACGTGTCATGCTACATGGAAAACACAATTTAGGCTCCAGACGAAATGAAGGCCGCGGCTGAGCTGACCCGAGAGGGGAGATTGTGCCGGGTCTGAGGTGCCACTGGGTCCCTGGACGTGGGAGAGGAAACAGGCAGGAATCGGGGGGACGTGCGTGAGAAGGGCTGAGCCCCATGGCTGGCTCTGCAGGTGGAGGTGGCAGCCTCAAGCCACGGAACGCAGCCGCCTCTGGAGGCTGGAAGAGGCCTGGGGCTAGGGGAGGATTCTCCCTGCGGCCTCCAGAAGGAACCAGCCCTGACGACAGCTAGAGTTTTAGCCCAGTGGGACTCTTTTCAGACTTCCAGCCACAGAGCTGTAGGATAATAAATGTGTGTGGCTTTAAGCCACCAAGTGAGTGATTACAGCGGCAGTAGGAAATCAGTCCCCACTCCAAGGAGAAGTTCAGACTTTGAGAAATCGTAAAGGAGGGTCTGTAAACGAGAGGTCAGAACGAACGAGCTTCCAGGAGTGACTCCCCAGGGTGCCCTTTTCCGGGGCCATCCCCACAGTGACCTGGCATGAGGTCCAGCCAGAGCCAGCACAAGGGACCCGGATGGCCACCTGGTTAGGCACGGATCCAGTGCTCCCTACGCCCACTTCCAGCTACAGACTCCTGGGACTTCACAGGAACCCCTGCTGGCCACCGCCTGCTCCTGCCTAGAAGCTGGAGTTGGGAGTCAGTCAGGGCTGCTCTGCACTCTGGCCAGACTTGCTGATTCACCCCATGAGAGTGGCCTCATCCCAGTCCCGGCCACCCCCTGCCAGCCCCAGCCATGGTCGCCGCCCTCCCAGCAGGCCTGCCTCTCTCTGGGGATGGCTTGTGTTTCGGGGTGGGGTCATGCAGTCCGTCCAATCCCTCACACAGATCACCCACCCCAGTGCTCTCTCCCCACATGGGCCACACAGCCCCCATCCATCCCTCACAGAGATCACCCACCCCAGTGCTCTCTCCCAGCATGGGCCACGCAGGCCCCATCCATCCCTCACACAGATCACCCACCCCAGTGCTCTCCCCGCAGGGGCCACGCAGCCCCCATCCATCCCTCACACAGATCACCCACCCCAGTGCTCTCTCCCCGCGTGGCTGCGCAGCCCCCGTCCGTCCCTGACACAGATCACCCACCCCAGTGCTCTCCCCGCAGGGGCCACGCAGCCCCCATCCATCCCTCACACAGATCACCCACCCCAGTGCTCTCTCCCCGCAGGGGCCACGCAGCCCCCGTCCGTCCCTGACACAGATCACCCACCCCAGTGCTCTCTCCCTGCATGGCTGCGCAGCCCCCGTCCGTCCCTCACACAGATCACCCACCCCAGTGCTCTCTCCCCGCGTGGCCACACAGCCCCCATCCATCCCTCACACAGATCACCCACCCCAGTGCTCTCTCCCCGCGTGGCCACACAGCCCCCATCCATCCCTCACACAGATCACCCACCCCAGTGCTCTCTCCCCGCGTGGCCACACAGACCCCATCCATCCCTCACACAGATCACCCACCCCAGTGCTCTCCCCCCACGTGGCTGTGCAGCCCCCGTCCGTCCCTGACACAGATCACCACCCCCCTCCCAGTGCTCTCTCCCTGCATGGCCACACAGCCCGTCCGTCCCTGACACAGATCACCCACCCCAGTGCTCTCTCCCTGCATGGCCACACAGCCCGTCCGTCCCATCACAATCACACCCCATGCACTCTCTCCTCACCTGAGCTTCGCAGCCCTTGAGGTCACCAGCGTCGTCATGCCGGCGGCTCAGGGCCATGGCAGCAGATGCTGGCTTCCCCTTAGAAACATCCCAACCACACAAACAGCCTGTTCCCTCACCTCCTCACCTCCTAATCCTGGAAAGGGAGACTCAGAAGTTCCAAGTGCAACATTCCTGGGACTCTAAAAATAATTTACAGAGAGGCTGCGTGGGCTGGAGCACCAAGCCCAGAGCTAGGGAGGCCGCAGCTGGGCCATGAGAGGTGTCGGGCGCACCCTGTGTGTGGAGCCAGGCCCCTCTTTGCGAAGCTGGGGATGGCCCAGGTGGGCTCCTCACGGCCCAGCTCTGACCCTGATGGTCTTACACCCAGATAGGACCTGGGCACCGTGGGTATCGCACTACAGCTGCAGCGCTGAACTGTTTTATCCATGAGACAACCAGCAGGCAGGAGGAGAGGGAGAAACATGTTTCAAAAGAAAGCGACGTCAGGTCCGGCGACAGCGCAGTGCACTGCCCTGGGAGCGCGGGGAATGTGGATGGGACGGGAGGGGCTGGTGATAAGCACATCATGTGAGTAGAGACAAGATTAGAGGAGGCTGAGTTAACGAGACAGGAGAAAAGTTTGGTGAAATTTGACATAATATTTACAGATATTTTACCTTAATTCTCAAAGTGCCTTAAAATTTTGATATTTCTATCGAATGCTTTGGGGTCACAATATGATGTTGTCTTTAAGAGAAATTCTGAAACCAAACGAGGAGGAGTCCAGGACGTGGATGTCAGCCTGATGTCCTCCACAGACGACGTCTAAAACCACCACGGCACGGCTGCTCTTCCCTCACAGTGGAAATGATGGCAGCCACGAGGGGATTAAATTCACTCCACTCCAATCCAGTGAGGGAAAACCACGTCATCCAGGTGCCCGCTGCCCCGCAGGGATCCACACGCAGGCGGGCAGAGCCAGGTGACCCCGGCACCCGGGGAGGGGCTGCTCCCGGAAGGGCCGGGCGCAGCATTCACCAGACGTGCCTGCTTGGAGCAGGTCCCTGGCAAGGCAGGTGCCACTCAACCTTCTGCCAAGGATAACCACGGCTCCTGCATCCACGGAGCGCGTGGGCAAGAGTGTAGGAGACCAAACGGACCTGTGTGTGAGAAGTCCCTCTTTGGTGCTCAGCCGGCAGCCCGAGGCACCTGCCACTCCAGTGTGTCCTCCATCTCCCAGGCTGGCCTGCCCTTCAGACTTTCCAAGACTTCAGAGACCTCCAAGTCTGCCCTGACTGTCCCATCTGCTGGCCACCTGCAGGGAAGCCCTGTTTCACCGAGTTTCTCAGAGCCCACACTGCAGGTTGCAGGGGGCTTCAGGCTCCTGGGGCAGAGCTGGAATCTGGGCGCACGCCAGCCCCACCGCTCCCGGTCTCACAGGCGCGTCTCAGGCTTCACGCCTCCCTCAGTGTCAGTTGCATCACCCCGTCCTCCTAAACACGGCCAGCTCAGTCGCTGATAAGCTGAGGGACAGAATAAAGGAACTTAGAAAAGACCCCCAAGCTGACAGTTGCTCTGGAAGCCCCCACTGTGCCCAGGTTGAGGCTGCTGTCCCCTGCCAGCTTCTCTCAGGACCAAAGCCAACCCCCAGAACGGACGCCTCGGCAGAGGCGCAAGAGAGCTCTTATTCCCGCAATCTAACCGTGAAAGATCCAGAAAGTTAAAATACATCTCTTCACGCACATGAGGCACTCAGGACTGTGGTTGGCACAATTCCTAGTGCTCCACAAATTGTAGTTACCACTTCTCAAAAAAAAAAAATGTGGGGGGGCAGGGAAGGGGCTCTGCCTGGACACTTATCTCCCTCAGGTCTCCTGAGCACGTGACTCCCAGGGATGGGGTGACCAGCGTTTCCCAAACACTCAACCTGGGGACACTCTGGCAGGGAGCTTTGAGCAGAACGAGGGATCCACCACGCTCCCTTTGGGAAACGTGCCGAGTTCACCTGAAGACTTTTGCAGGAAGCCAGGACATCGTTCAGATGGAGCTGCCAGTGCGGGCTCCTTGCTGAGGTGCCCTGAGGTCAGGTGGGGAAATGCTGACGTCTTTAATGGGCAAGTGGGAGGAAGAACCCTGCAGCCTTCCGGACACCGCCCCAGGGGACAGGAAGCGCCGCTCTGTTCCGGCCCAGTGTTCACTCTCACCAGCAATTCCGTGCCGTCTGCTGGGAAGTGCGGCTTGCGCAGGGCCTGGCCGATGTGGACAGGCTTTGGTGCTGGCTGCTTTTGACACAGACCCAGGAGGGAGCGCAGCCCCAGCCCTTGCTGACCCCAGCGTCTCCAGGGCCAGCCCCAGCTCTGCCCTTTGGAAAGGAGGGGACCTGTTCTGGCTGGTGTCATGGCCGGTGCCACTTGGATTTCACGACCTGGCCATGATCCCCACGGCCCACTCCTTGCTGTGATCTACAACTGCTTCTCCGACCCCTCTGCATGGTGGAGTGCTGCACTGGAACAGGAGTGGCTGCCAGGCCGGTTCTATTGGTTTAGCTGGGGTTGTTACTGCCTGTTCCGGGTTGTTACTGCCTGCTCAGGGTTGTTACTCTCTGTTCCGGGTTGTTACTGCCTGTTCTGGGTTGTTACTGCCTGTTCAGGGTTGCTACTCTCTGTTCCGGATTGTTACTGCCTGTTCGGGGTTGTTACTCTCTGTTCCGGGTTGTTACTGCCTGTTCGGCGTTGTTACTGTCTGTTCAGGGTTGTTACTGCCTGTTCGGGGTTGTTACTCTCTGTTCGGGGTTGTTATTCTCTGTTCGGCGTTGTTACTTTCTGTTCGGGGTTGTTACTCTCTGTTCGGAGTTGTTACTGCCTGTTCGGGGTTGTTACTCTCTGTTCGGAGTTGTTACTGCCTGTTCGGGGTTGTTACTGACTATTTGGGGTTGTTCCTCTCTTTTCCGGGTTGTTCCTCCCTGTTCAGGGTTGTTCCTCTCTGTTCGGGGTTGTTACTCTCTGTTGAGGGTTGTTACTGCCTGTTCGGGATTGTTACTGCCTGTTCGGGGTTGTTCCTCTCTGTTCGGGGTTGTTCCTCTCTGTTCGGGGTTGTTCCTGCCTGTTCAGTGTTGTTCCTCTCTGTTCGGGGTTGTTACACTCTGTTCGGGGTTGTTA
Source organism: Pan troglodytes (assembly GCF_028858775.2). NCBI lineage: Eukaryota > Metazoa > Chordata > Mammalia > Primates > Hominidae > Pan > Pan troglodytes. Next base: position 182,267,729 of record NC_072403.2, read on the forward strand.
CTGTCTGTTTGGGGTTGTTACTGCCTGTTCGGGATTGTTACTGCCTGTTTTGGGTTGTTACTCTCTGTTCCGGGTTGTTACTGTCTGTTCGGGGTTGTTCCTCTCTGTTCGGGGTTGTTACTGCCTGTTCGGGGTTGTTACTCTCTGTTTGGGGTTGTTCCTGCCTGTTCGGCGTTGTTCCTGCCTGTTCGGGGTTGTTCCTCTCTGTTCGGGGTTGTTACTGCCTGTTCGGGGTTGTTACTCTCTGTTTGGGGTTGTTCCTGCCTGTTTGGCGTTGTTCCTGCCTGTTCAGGGTTGTTACTCTCTGGGGTTGTTCCTGCCTGTTCGGGGTTGTTACTGCCTGTTCGGGGTTGTTCCTGCCTGTTCAGGGTTGTTCCTCTCTGTTCGGGGTTGTTACTCTCTGGGGTTGTTCCTGCCTGTTCGGGGTTGTTACTGCCTGTTCGGGGTTGTTCCTGCCTGTTCGGGGTTGTTCCTTTCTGGTCGGGGTTGTTACTCTCTCTTTGGGGTTGTTCCTGCCTGTTCGGGGTTGTTCCTGCCTGTTCGGGGTTGTTCCTCTCTGTTCGGGGTTGTTCCTCTCTGTTCGGGGTTGTTCCTCTCTCTTCGGGGTTGTTACTCTCTGTTCGGGGTTGTTACTGCCTGTTCGGGGTTGTTCCTGCCTGTTCGGGGTTGTTCCCCTCTTTTCGGGGTTGTTACTGCCTGTTTGGGGTTGTTCCTCTCTGTTTGGGGTTGTTACTGCCTGTTTGGGGTTATTCCTCTCTGTTCGGGGTTGTTACTGCCTGTTTGGGGTTATTCCTCTCTGTTCGGGGTTGTTACTGTCTGTTTGGGATTGTTCCTGCCTGTTCAGGGTTGTTCCTGCCTGTTCGGTGTTGTTCCTCTCTGTTCGGGGTTGTTCCTCTCTGTTCAGGGTTGTTACTGCCTGTTCAGGGTTGTTACTCTCTATATGGGGTTGTTCCTGCCTGTTCGGGGTTGTTACTGCCTGTTCGGGGTTGTTCCTTCCTGTTCAGTGTTGTTCCTCTCTGTTCGGGGTTGTTCCTCTCTGTTGGGAGTTGTTACTGCCTGTTCGGGGTTGTTACTCTCTGTTTGGGGTTGTTCCTGCCTGTTCAGGGTTGCTACTGTCTGTTCGGGGTTGTTACTGCCTGTTCGGGGTTGTTCCTCTCTCTTTGGGGTTGTTACTGCCTGTTCGGGGTTGTTCCTGCCTGTTCGGTGTTGTTCCTCTCTGTTTGGGTTTGTTCCTGCCTGTTCAGGATTGTTCCTGCCTGTTCGGGGTTGTTCCTCTCTGTTCGGGGTTGTTCCTCTCTGTTCGGTGTTGTTCCTCTCTGTTCGGGGTTGTTACTGCCTGTTTGGGGTTGTTACTCTCTGTTTGGGGTTGTTCCTGCCTCTTCGGGGTTGTTACTGCCTGTTCGGGGTTGTTCCTGCCTGTTCGCAGTTGTTCCTGCCTGTTCGGTGTTGTTCCTCTCTGTTCGGTGTTGTTCCTCTCTTTTCAGGGTTGTTCCTCTCTGTTCAGGGTTGTTTCTGCCTGTTCGGTGTTGTTCCTCTCTTTTCGGGGTTGTTCCTCTCTGTTCGGGGTTGTTCCTGCCTGTTCGGGGTTGTTCCTGCCTGTTCGGGGTTGTTACTCTCTGTTTGGGGTTGTTCCTGCCTGTTCGGGGTTGTTCCTGCCTGTTCGGGGTTGTTACTGCCTGTTCGGGGTTATTCCTGCCTGTTCGGGTTTGTTCCTGCCTGTTCGGGGTTGTTACTGCCTGTTCGGGGTTGTTCCTCTCTGATCCGTGTTGTTCCTCTCTTTTCGGGGTTGTTCCTCTCTGTTCGGGGTTGTTCCTCTCTGTTCGGGGTTGTTACTGCGTGTTCGGGGTTGTTACTGCCTATTCAGGGTTGTTCCTGCCTGTTCGGTGTTTTTCCTGCCTGTTCGGGGTTGTTCCTCTCTGTTCGGTGTTGTTCCTGCCTGTTTGGGGTTGTTCCTGCCTCTTTGGTGTTGTTCCTCTCTGTTCGGGGTTGTTACTACCTGTTCGGGGTTGTTCCTGCCTGTTTGGCATTGTTCCTCTCTGTTTGGGGTTGTTACTGCCTGTTCGGGGTTGTTCCTCTCTTGTCGGGGTTGTTACTCTCTGTTCGGGGTTGTTCCTCTCTGTTCTGTGTTGTTCCTCTCTTTTTGTGGTTGTTCCTCTCTCTTCGGGGTTGTTATTGCCTGTTCGGGGTTGTTATTGCCTGTTCGGGGTTGTTCCTGCCTGTTTGGCATTGTTCCTCTCTGTTCGGCGTTGTTACTCTCTGTTTGGGGTTGTTACTCTCTGTTCGGTGTTGTTACTGCCTGTTCGGGGTTGTTCCTGCCTGTTTGGCATTGTTCCTCTCTGTTCGGGGTTGTTACTGCCTGTTTGGGGTTGTTCCTCTCTGTTCGGGGTTGCTCCTCTCTGTTCTGTGTTGTTCCTCTCTTTTCGTGGTTGTTTCTCTCTCTTTGGGGTTGTTCCTCTCTGTTCGGGGTTGTTACTGCCTGTTCGGGGTTGTTCCTGCCTGTTTGGGGTTGTTCCTCTCTGTTCTGGCTTGTTACTGCCTGTTTGGGGTTGTTCCTCTCTGTTTGGGGTTGTTCCTGCCTGTTCAGGGTTGTTCCTGCCTGTTCGGGGTTGTTCCTCTCTCTTTGGGGTTGTTACTCTCTGTTCTGGGTTGTTACTGTCTGTTCAGGGTTTTTACTCTCTGTTCAGGGTTGTTACTGTCTGTTCGGGGTTGTTACTCTCTGTTCAGGGTTGTTACTGTCTGTTCGGGGTTGTTACTCTCTGTTCAGGGTTGTTACTGTCTGTTCGGGGTTGTTACTCTCTGTTCAGGGTTGTTACTGCCTGTTCCGGGTTGTTACTGTCTGTTCAGGGTTGTTACTGCCTGTTTGGGGTTTTTCCTGCCTGTTTGGGGTTGTTACTCTCTGTTCGGGGTTGTTCTTCTCTGTTCCGGGTTTTTACTGCCTGTTCGGGGTTGTTCCTGCCTGTTCGGTGTTGTTCCTCTCTGTTCGGGGTTGTTCCTCTCTGTTCGAGGTTTTTCCTGCCTGTTTGGGGTTGTTCCTGCCTGTTTGGGGTTGTTCCTGCCTGTTCGGGGTTGTTCCTGCCTGTTCGGGGTTGTTCCTGCCTGTTCGGGGTTGTTACTACCTGTTCGTGGTTGTTACTGTCTGTTCGGGGTTGTTGCTCTCTGTTCGGGGTTGTTACTGCCTGTTCGGGGTTGTTCCTGCCTGTTTGGGGTTGTTCCTCTCTGTTCCGGGTTTTTCCTCTCTGTTCTGGGTTGTTACTGTCTGTTCAGGGTTGTTACTCTCTGTTCGGGGTTGTTACTGCCTGTTCAGCGTTGTTCCTGCCTGTTCGGGGTTGTTCCTCTCTGTTCTGGGGTTTTACTGTCTGTTCAGGGTTGTTACTGTCTGTTCAGGGTTGTTCCTCTCTGTTCAGGGTTGTTACTGCCTGTTTGGGGTTGTTACTGCCTGTTCAGGGTTGTTACTGTCTGTTCGGGGTTGTTACTCTCTGTTCGGGGTTGTTACTGCCTGTTTGGGGTTGTTACTGCCTGTTTGGGGTTGTTCCTGTCTTTTCCGGGGTTTTTACTGTCTGTTCAGGGTTGTTACTGCCTGTTTGGGATTCTTCCTCTCTGTTCCGGGTTGTTACTGCCTGTTTGGGGTTGTTCCTCTCTGTTCGAGGTTGTTCCTGCCTGTTCGGGGTTGTTACTGTCTGTTCGGGGTTGTTACTCTCTGTTCGTGGTTGTTACTGTCTGTTCAGGGTTGTCACTGTCTGTTCAGGGTTGTTCCTCTCTTTTCAGGGTTGTTACTGCCTGTTCGGGGTTGTTCCTGCCTCTTTGGTGTTGTTCCTCTCTGTTCAGGGTTGTTACTGCCTGTTCGGGGTTGTTCCTCTCTGTTCAGGGTTGTTCCTCTCTGTTCGGGGTTGTTACTGCCTGTTCGGGGTTGTTACTGCCTGTTCAGGGTTGTTACTGCCTGTTCGGGGTTGTTCCTGCCTCTTTGGTGTTGTTCCTCTCTGTTCAGGGTTGTTACTGCCTGCTTGGGGTTGTTCCTGCCTGTTTGGCATTGTTCCTCTCTGTTTGGGGTTGTTACTGCCTGTTCGGGGTTGTTCCTGCCTGTTTGGTGTTGTTACTCTCTGTTTGGGGTTGTTACTGCCTGTTCGGGGTTGTTCCTCTCTCGTCAGGGTTGTTACTCTCTGTTCGGGGTTGTTCCTCTCTGTTCGGCGTTGTTACTCTCTGTTCGGGGTTGTTACTCTCTGTTCAGTGTTGTTACTGCCTGTTCGGGGTTGTTCCTGCCTGTTTGGCATTGTTCCTCTCTGTTCGGGGTTGTTACTGCCTGTTCGGGGTTGTTACTCTCTGTTCGGGGTTGCTCCTCTCTGTTCTGTGTTGTTCCTCTCTTTTCGTGGTTGTTTCTCTCTCTTTGGGGTTGTTCCTCTCTGTTCGGAGTTGTTCCTGCCTGTTTGGGGTTGTTCCTCTCTGTTCCGGGATTTTTACTGTCTGTTCAGGGTTGTTACTGCCTGTTTGGGATTCTTCCTCTTTGTTCGGGGTTGTTACTGCCTGTTTCGGATTGTTCCTCTCTGTTCGGGGTTGTTACTGCCTGTTGGGGGTTGTTACTGCCTGTTTGGGGTTCTTCCTCTCTGTTCCGGGTTGTTACTGTCTGTTCAGGGTTGTTACTGTCTGTTTCCGGTTGTTACTGTCTGTTCAGGCTTGTAACTGCCTGGTTCTGGGTTGTTACTGTCTGTTCAGGGTTGTTCCTGCCTGTTCGGGGTTGTTCCTCTCAGTTCGGGGTTGTTCCTCTCTGTTCAGGGTTGTTACTCTCTGTTCGGGGTTGTTTCTGCCTGTTGGGGGTTGTTACTGCCTGTTTGGGGTTCTTCCTCTCTGTTCCGGGTTGTTACTGTCTGTTCAGGGTTGTTCCTGCCTGTTCGGGGTTGTTCCTCTCTGTTCGGGGTTGTTCCTCTCTGTTCAGGGTCGTTACTCTCTGTTCGGGGTTGTTTCTGCCTGTTGGGGGTTGTTACTGCCTGTTTGGGGTTCTTCCTCTCTGTTCCGGGTTGTTACTGTCTGTTCAGGGTTGTTCCTCTCTGTTCCGGGTTTTTACTGTCTGTTCGGGGTTGTGTTACTGTCTGTTTAGTCCTGTGAGATGCTGCACAGGGGGGTGCACAGTTCTGGGTACCAGAAAGGGCCACATGGATGCTCAGTGTCAGGTCCCCTGTGTTGTGCAGGTCTGTCTCTTCACAAACACTCCCACGTGTATTTAGCATGTACATGGGCTGCGTCAGCACTGCCCTCAACGCACATTAGGAAGCCAGTTCCTGAACATAGCCCCCTAATTACAGCACCAGGGAGTTTATTGACAAACTGGCCCCTCACCTTACTGAAAAATTTACATGGACACAGCCCTCAATCATCTTAGGTCACCCACTGAATTTCTAGGCAAGGACCTGTTTTCTTTCCAGGGAAGCCACGCGGGCCCACATTTCACTGCTTCCGAATCAGCTCCAGCCACCCCCGGAGTGACGCAGCCGAGCAGCTGCCCTGCCATGCCCACCCGTCCCTGCCCCTGACTCTGCCGTAGCTGATTTGGGGGAGGCAGGGGGCATATAAACGTGAATTTGCAGCATGCCGGGCGAAGACGATCGTCGATCAGCAAGTTCTTTCATAAATCCAGAGTGAGGCGGCAACAGAAAAATGGCTGAAATGGCCTCACTGACTCACTGCCCCTTTATTCAACAACATCTGTGGGGCCTCCCGCGAGGCAGGCGCTGCTGTGCAGGTGCACGGGGAAAGGGTTCCTCGTGGCCAGCGTCTCTGCACGCCACGCCTTCCATAAAGCAGCACTTCTTACCCCAGTTCCCCCTGTCGTCTTCCAGGGCCGGTATCATTTCAGCTTAACATTCGTAGACCAGCCTACAACACCCTAAATAATTTACCCCAAAACCTCAGTCTCCCTGTCTCTGTCCTAAGGACACCAGCAGACTCATAACATGAGGCAACCCTTTCTTTCTCTCTCTGATGATGTAAAGCTGCTTAAGTTTTTACTGGCTAGGTCTGCTCTCCCATGAAATATTTATTCCCACGTGGCCCCAGAGCATTTCTTTCCTTGGAAAGCAGCCCCCACCTCTGCCACCCCAGAGAGGAGACATCGGAGCTCTCAGGAGGGGTTGACTCAGAGAGGAGAGGACGGCGGGGAGCTGTATTGCTGGGGACCAGGCTGGGGTCTCAGGGCCTGAGCCCCCTTCCCTGACCTGCACCCAGCCCTGGCCCAAGGCAGCCAGATGAGGTCATGGTCACCATGAATATTTAAGGAGATCTTTTGAATGTTCACACATGGATTGCTGCTGAAATGCAATCCCCCATCACCATAGGTGCTTCCTGGATGCCCTGGAGAAATAGGTCTCTGTGGAACCAGGGCCAAGGGAGAGGAAGAAGGGGCAGGGCCCTGACCAGGACTCAGCTGTGAGGCAGGGCCCAGCAGGCTCAGGAGCGCATTGTCTCAGGGAGATCGACACGGAACACCAAACGGCTTCATTTTATCATGGCAGCCCCTCCCGGTTTAGACCAGGAAAATTAATTTGTAAATGCTCTAGAAATAAATGAGAGAGAGAGAGAGAGACAGAGAGAGAGAGAGAGAGACAGAGACAGAAAGAGAGACAGAGAGACAGAGACAGAGAGACCGAGAGACAGAGAGACAGAGACAGAGAGAGAGAGACACAGAGAGAGAAAGACAGAGAGAGACACAGAGAGAGAGAGAGAGAGAGAGAGAGAGAGAGAGAAGCCAACACTAACCCTAGCTGCTTCTGCTGCTTCTGCCGTTTAGGAAGCTTGGCAGGAGAACCACCTCCGCCTGCCCCTCGATCTTGGCCTCCAACTTCCCAGTTTCTATTTCAACCAGAAGAGAAAATGCTGAGCCCTCACTGACCATGGGAGAGTCAGCTGCTCAGCTGCTCAGCCCCGCGGCCTCAGAAGGGGCAGAGGTCTCAGGCCTACCGGCCTGTGGTGGCCTCCTTATTCTCCAGAGCCATCCTGGGCCGGGGCCGCCCAGCCCACTGCCCGAGCCAAGCACCCTCCCCGCTAGGGCCAGACCGAACCCCATGTGGGGTGAAGGCAGAGCCAAGCTGAAAACCAAGGAGAGGCTGTACCCAGGCAGTCCGAGCCACCTGCAAGGGGCAGCACCATCCAAGATTCCGTCGAGTATGAGACACCTTGGAACGTTATTTAGACAGATTCGTAAAACGTTTTATGCCCAGGGATTTGATAAGCCTTTGAAACATGATAACTAAATATAGAGAAGCCACAGAAGCAGAGAGAGGTCCACTTAGCTCAGGGGACGGCACTGCTTTCCTGGGGCTGGGGACCCTTAGCAAGTGCTGGCACTGGGCACCCACACAGCAGGAAGGTTCTCGCAGTCCTGGAGGCCGACGTGAGACCAGGCATCCGGCAGGGCCAGGCTCCCTCTGAAGGCGCCGGGAAGGGCCTGTCCCAGGCCTCCTCCTGGGCTTTGGTGGGCATTTTCTCCTGCCTCTGTGCCACCATCCCTCTAGGCCCGCCTGGGTCCACGCCCCTTTTATAAGGACACCGGTCACACTGGTCAGGGGTGACCCCGTGGCCTCATCGTCACACACACCTTCAATGACCCTGTCTCCAAAGAAGTCACGCTCTGAGTCTAGGGTCAGGCCGCCCACCTGCGGATGTGGGGGCACAGGTTAGCCCATCACAGACCTGAGTCCGCGGCTGGGCCCAGCCACCCCGCCACGACCCACCCCCTAGCCTCCCTCGAGGAATCACATGTTGTGGTTTCTTAGTGGGTAGATTCATGAGTTACCATATGGGATTACAGGGTGCTCGCTGAGCAGCGTGACAGGGTGGGGGACACAGTGATCCCCGGAACTGAGCACTGAGGGAGGGCACCTGGGCTGAGGGGGTCCTGGGGCGGCTGTGGGCCCAGCAGCATCCTGGCGTGGGGCAGAGCTGACCGACCCCTTATGCATGACCCGGCCAGGCGGCGAGGCCAGCACCCCCAAGTCCTGGGCCGGACACCAGATGCCAGAGCTTCACGGAGCCCCTCACCCACCTGCTCACCTCAGCGGCTGGCACCAAGGCGCCAACAGCATCCCACAGCTGGGGAGGAAAACCGGAACGCAGGCCCCCAGTGCCAGCGGGGCTCGCTGTGAAAGGAGAGGGGAGGCTGGGTCCGGATGTCGGGCAGGGGCAGCTGCCGCCGTTGGGGCCTGGGCTCGGTGGAAAGGGGCTCAGGGAAGGGCCCGTCGCACACCCCAGCGACACGTGTGCAGTGCTGGAGGCCCACGGAGCCCCGCAGGCTGGGGGGGCTGACCCCGAGGGACCCCATTTGGCAGGAACGTGGCTCCTCCTGGTGCCCCCGGAGGTCCAGAGCTCTCCCTGCAGCCGAGGTCTGCGCCCCGGGCAGCCCCTGCCCCCGCCCCCGCCCCTGCCCTGCTGAAACAGCGTCCTGTCGCCACAGGGCCGGGGGCCTCCCAAGGAGAACTTCCCAAGAGTCCCTCCCAAGGAGGACTCTTCCCACTCCCTCACTCTGCGGCTACAGAGCCCCCCAGCCGGCTTGGGAGCGGAGAGGATTCTGGGCTCGGCCCCTGGAGGGAGAACGCAGCCCCCATGAGCTCTGAAGCAGCACCGGGCTGTGGCTCAGAGGGGCGGGCAGCTCCTTGTGAACGAGGCCCTTCTCCGGAGTTCCCACAGACGAAGCCATCCCACTACACAAACAGCCCCTAACGACCCTTTTCTGAAACCAAATTTAAAACGAGACGGCAGGAAAATGGAGGGGGTCCTGCTCCCACCGCGGCTTGCCTCACTCGTAAGTGTCGGCAGCTGCTGCTCGCTTCTCAAGGTCGAAAGGAGCCCCCTGGACAGGACTCAGCAGGACAACCGGGCACCTTTCCAGTTTCAAAGAAAACCGCTGCCCTGCCCGGCGTGGGCCCTGCGGTGCCTGAGCCTCGCGGCCTGAGGCCTGCCCCCCCCGCAGGGCTCCTCCCCAGCTCAGCCCCGTGCCGGACTCAGGGGGGCCCTGGAAGGGCGGGGGCGCCTGGGAAGGACGGGAGGGCTGGGGGCGGTGCACAGCAGCCAGGGACGGAAACTCTGGGAGCCGGGGGGACCCACAGAGGGCAGGGAGGCCATGGCTTCCAGGCGGGGCTGCCCGTGAGTTTTGTGTCCGGCCCCCGGCAGGGCTCGACCCTGGTGCGTCCCCAGCATGTTTCTTGGGGGCGCTGGAGGTTGCTGTTGCTGCCCAGAATGGCCGGACACTCCTGCCCGAGGCCTCCTTCCGCCCTGCGCCTCCCAAACGTGTGGAGTTGGGAAGAGGAGCGGGCCGGGAAGGAGGGCGCGGGGGAAGGAAACATGGAGAAATGAGGAAAACGTGTCGGTTCTAATAAAACCATGTCTCCCTGTTCCCGGGCACGCAGCGGGGCAGCTGGCTCCGGAGGGGGGCCGCTCACTCAGCACAGCCGCCCAGCCTGGCCGGCTGTAAACAGCTATTACTGCTGATCAAAGGCGCTACAAGGACTTAATCACAGGGCTTAAGGTGAAGGAAGTGAGAGGGGGCTGCGCACGACGGGGCACAAACGCGGCGTTCAGGTTTCCATGCACCGCGATTCTGCGTGCGGAGCGTCGGTCCCCACCCTCGACAGCTGGAGTGGGGCCAGACGGCCGGGACCCCAGAGTTCAGAGGGCCACTGTGGCCCACCCGACAGCCACGTATTCACATGAGAGGGTGCGGGTTTCACCTCTCGAGGCGAAGGAGCCTCGCCCGACGCTGGGTGGTGAGCACGTTGAAGATGAAAACATCTGAGAGCGCCGTGCAAGATGGGCGACGTAGGAAAAGCAAGGAACGCAATTTCTCCTCAGACGGCAGAGGGGCAGCCGGCAGGGGAGGGGCAGCTGGCGGGGGGAGGGGCAGCTGGCAGGGGGAGGGGCAGTCGGCGGGGGGAGGGGCAGTCGGCGGGGGGAGGGGCAGTCGGCGGGGGAGGGGCAGCCGGCGGGGGGAGGGGCAGCTGGCGGGGGTAGGGGCAGTCGGCGGGGGGAGGGGCAGTCGGCGGGGGGAGGGGCAGCTGGCAGGGGGAGGGGCAGTCGGCGGGGGGAGGGGCAGTCGGCGGGGGGAGGGGCAGTCGGCGGGGGAGGGGCAGCCGGCGGGGGGAGGGGCAGCTGGCGGGGGTAGGGGCAGTCGGCGGGGGGAGGGGCAGTCGGCGGGGGGAGGGGCAGCTGGCGGGGGTAGGGGCAGTCGGCGGGGGGAGGGGCAGTCGGCGGGGGAGGGGCAGCCGGCCAGGGAGGGGCAGCCGGCCAGGAGGCATCCAGGGGGAACGGGGCCCTCCTCGCTGCCTGCCTCTTGGACAGAGCCCAGGCGGCCGGTTTCAGCTCTGAGTCCCACAGCCACCACCCTCTCTAGGCCACAGACATGGTCGTCTTGAAGGTTTCCTTCAGCACCCACACCCCTGGACCTTATGGCTGCTGTGCCTCCCCAGAGAGACGCTGGAGGGGGAGGCAGCCCCAGGGAGTCCTAGGGACAGAAAACGAGAGCGACCTTTCAGGCGCACCGCAGATCACGCCACTCTCCTTGTGAGATCTGCGCTGCTGTGTGTCGCTACTTCTAGAACAAAATCCAGAGCTGCAGCTGCCCCCAAGGTGCTGAGACCCACCCGCGCCCCCAGGCCCACTACCCATGCCCTTGGCTCATGGATGCATTGAGGCAGCCCCTGGGGCTCGGGGCTCAGGCCTCAGCTGGAGCTCTGGCCTGGGGCCTTTGCACGGCAGCTGCTGCCATCTGCTCCTCCCTGGCGCTGTGGGGCCAGCTCCTTTCTTCGAGTTTTCTCACTGGACGCGTTGCCACCTCACACGGGACCCCTGACCCTGAGCTGGCCCGGTGGGGCCAAGTGACCCCAGCACCCAGGAAGTGGGCCCCCGCCCAGAAGCTGCTGTTTGTTTCTTACTAGCACCTAATAAGTTGGAATGCACTTCGCAAAGCCGTGGCTTTCATTGACTGTCGACTTGTTCAACACCACATCCCAGGTCTGTCTGTGCTCAAAGAAGAGTGAGTGCCTGACCAGAGGCGACCGGGGCATCCAGGCCTGAGCCACACAGCCCTCTGTGTCACACACACGGCTGGACTTCTCTCTGGCGCGTCCTGAGGCTGGCGGGCGTCGCCTTTGCAGGTGTATGAATACAATCTTCCCACCGTTACTCAGCAGGCACAGGCTCCTGGGGCTCTGCCCCTTCACTGGATGCAGGAGAAAGAATTCTGGGTAGGCAGGAGGGTGCCAGGCTCTGCCAGGGCCATGTTGGCCATGGGCAGGGCAGCCCAGGCCTCTCTGGGCCTGTTTTCTGTCTCGTTTCTTCTCTCCCAAGTGTAACAGGATTGCAGAGTGGGGTCCTTTCCAGGTCTAAAATCATGTAGCCTCTTGTTTTCCTGCTGTGCATGTGTGGGGAGAGAGATTCAGATTACTGTGCACAGCAGAGGTCTGCAAACAAGAAGACAGGGTGCCTTCGTCTAGGATCCGTTTGGGCTGCCACAGGCAAAATGACACATTTCCTGGTAAGGGTGACTGGCACGGCTAGGATCCTGTGCCCTCAGGAACCCAGCGAGCTGGAGCTGGAGCTGGTGTTCAGTAGCTGATGGCGTGGGGCTTCCCTGGCCGGGCCCATGCAGGTTTGCTTAGGCCAGTACACTCGCGTGGGGTCCACACTGCCTGAGGCAGGCACCCCCGCGCCCCATCCTTGTAGGTTTGTAATATGAGCGCCTCCTCCAAGCAGCCCAGAAGCCGGCCAGGCCCTGAATGGGTTCTGGAGAGTCTTGCAGCCCCATCCAGCACATGACCCAGGACAGGGCCACCCAGCTGTCCTCCCCAGCCCCATCCAGCACCCAACCCCACCCTGCATCAGCTGCTCTCCTTGGAACCAAGCTTGAGGGGTGGGGCAAAGGTGACCCCAGCACGCAGCACAGTGCCAGGCATGGAACTGACACGTGATGCCCGTCTGTTTAACGAGTGAACAAAGGCACCAGAGGCTTTCTTCCCTTGAACACCAATCTTCCAACCTAGATTAGCAGCCGAGCGAGAGGCGGCGTCTGAACAGCACCCTGGGATCAGGCAGGGCACGCTTCCCACATGTGTCTTGCTCGTTCACTAAACAAATATTTGTGCTTGGCACCAGTTGATATGTTGGCATTGTGTTTCATCTGATTGTGTGTTATTTAAAAAACTCCTATTACTAAATCCATTAAGCAACCAAACTGCTAGAGTCACTAGATTAAAATGCATGACACACAACTACAGGAAAATGTCAGGAAATGCAAATCCAGGCAGGCGTCCTCAGACATATCAGCTATGAGGAAACTCTCTCTAGGAGATCTGTGTTTTCCTCCCAAAAGAAGATCATCTTTCCAGAAAAAGAGGATTTTACAGTCAATTTGCTAAAATAATATAAATTTGTCTCCTTCCGGGGACTTACATATGTTAGTACATAATTGGTGTCTTTATTGATGGCTGTAAGAACCAATACCTCCAAAATAAACAGAATTTGTACATTAGTAAAGCCATTTAAAAGGGCATGCTCCACTTTATAGAATATAACTTATTAATCACATTTTGAAAGAATAGAAATGCATTCACTCTTAAGATTGCAAGCTGAGCATATGCTGAAGTCTTTCCCCATATGCACATCAAACTGTGAAATGATAGGGAAAAATAGTAAACATACGGAGAGGCATCTGGAAAAACAAAGAACAGGAATTCTCTGAGAATCAGCAGCTCTCGGGAAACCCGGACAGGTTCCATTAAAGATGCAGCTGCCGTTCCAATATTCGCCCACTCCTGGACTGGCTCATGTGAGCACACAGCCACTCCAGGAGTTCCACGCCAGGGAGGAAGGCAGGCAGGTGCATCCTGGAGAGCACACGGGAGTTCCCCAGGTCCCAGTAGAAGGGGCTGGCTTTCCAACTGCTACCGATCCCCTTACCCAGGCTGGGAAGCTGGCAGAGGGGTCAGGACCAGGCAGAGCAGCAATTGGGCCAGGGAGAGGAGGCCGTGCCAGAGATGTGCTGGGGAGGCCTGAGCCAGCCCAGAGAGCAAGGTTCAGAGGTCAGAGGCCACTCATCTCCCACTCTCCCTGGGATAACCCAGAACTCAAGCCCTAAAAGGTGACTTTTCTGGCAGGCTGTGTACGGGGGAATAACTACCTCAAAGACGACCCCACAGTCAAATATAGTCAGACGTCTGAAGCATCAACGCCATGAAGACAAGATTACCAAAGAATTTGCACTTGAGAAAACTGAGCTAATAGCACCACCGAAACAGAACATTTAAAGTGTAAGCAATAGCCTCAGAGAGCCAAAAGGAACATGCAGTATCTGCGACTCAGGAATGGAAAGTTATGAGTAAGAACCAATTAGAAATACAGGAAATTAAGGATACAATTGTTGAAACTTAAAAATTCAAATTATGCTTTGAATTTTAGAATGAATATAACAGCGCTGTGAGTAAACGAGCTTTAAAAACAAGCAGAGAGATTTTTCCAGAATGTCAGAAATCTAGATGGTGTAAAAGTTGAAAGACATGAAAGATTAACTGAACACACATGTTCGCTCTGGCTCTTGGAGGAGAGCGTGGAGAAGTTAGAATGCCAGCCCATGGAGGGATGGCGCGGCTGTAGGCACTTCCTCTGCACTTTGACAGGAATACATTTGCGAGGTGTTTACCGATGGTCTTCGTCCCCGCCCCACTCACCTAATTCTCTAACATAAGAGGCCTCCGAAGTGATCACGCGTAGGTCCCAGTACCAGTGTTGCAGGCTCTGGAGAGGAGTGTGCCCCGCTGGGAGGGACATTGACGCCCACTAAACATGGACACCTGGGCCACTGCGCTGGCACCAGGAGAGGCAGCGTGTTTATGGTTGATTGACAGGAAGTTGGGTTGGAGCACAGTTTTGCTATCCTCTTCAAACACACACAAAGAGGTGCGTGGGGCACAGGTCAGCACTGGGTGGACGTGGTGGCTTGTTCTGGGTCAACTGGGTCAGCTGGGAGGGTGGTGAAAGAGGAATTTTGCATGGAATCTGCAGGCAGACGTGGGGCGGTGGTCGAGACCCTCCGGCAGGGCAGGGCAGAGCACCCCACAGGTTCCCGTGGGCCTCACTGTCCCTCGCAGCCTCCAGCTCCTCTTCCCAGCGGTGCCCTAGGCTCACCAACAGAGCTTTGGCTGCAAACTGCGGAGGCCACAGCCACACAGAGCACAGCCCCCCTCAGGCCTCCCTTGAGCTCCTGCTTCACCTGAGAGCTGGGGACACCTTGGATTCTCATCCTGGCTGGAAGCACCATGTCTGTCCCCAGCTTTCCTCCCAGACCTCCACGCCCAGCTCCACAACTCCTGTAGCAAAGACCTCACCCAGTAGCACGGATTGATTAGGGACTGCTCTCCACACTCCCATGGACCCCTGAGTAAGACACCAACAAGTACTTGTTGATGGTCTAGCTTGAAAGGCACTGTGCGAGGAGCTGGGAACTCAGAAAAGGGCCAGATGACGCTTCTGTCTTTAAGGAGTTTGTCTTTTATTATGCTCCTGGTCCAAAGGCTCTGCTAGGATGGGTACGAAGAACTCCTTTTCCTGTTCCATGATTGTCCGTGCTGTCAGGGCTGCTGCTGTCATATTCTGTAAAAGCTGCTCACGCACCCATTGCTGGCAAGGACTTAGAGAAGCTGGAGCTCTCATCGCTCATGGGACTGTGGGTCACTGCCACTGCTTTGGAGCTCCTTTCTAGTCTCCACTACAACTGAACCTTTAGTAAATGGACACCCTGCGGTCCAGCAGCTCCACACCTAGAAACCATTCACAGGAATTTTCCTGGGAGTGCTGCCCTCCTCACAGCCAAAACCTGCTGGAAGCCACACGGATGCCCATCAATAGTAGAGGGATGCCTTCTGTATCCTCCACAGTGAGAATCCACACCTACACCCACAGGCAGGAACACGCACAAATCACACACAGGAAACAGCAAGAATCCACACCTGCTAGCGGGAACACATGGAAATCATACCCAGGAAACAGAATCCACACCTGCAGGCAGGAACACGCACAAATCTCACCCAGGAAACAGTGAGAATCCACACCTGCAGGCGGGAACACACACAAATCACACACAGGAAACAGCGAGAATCCACACCTGCTGGCAAGAACATGCACAGATCACACACAGGAAACAACGAGAATCCACACGTACACCTGCAGGCAGGAACACGTGGAAATCACACACAGGAAACAGTGAGAATCCACATCTACACCTGCAGGCAGGAACATGCGCAAATCACACAGAGGAAACAGTGAGAATCCACACCTGCAGGCAGGAACACACGCAAATCACACAGACGAAACAGTGAGAATCCACGCCTACACCTGCAGGCAGGAACACGCGTAAATCACACAGAGGAAACACTGAGAATCCACACCTGCTGGTGGCAACATGCATAAATCACACACAGGCAACAGTGAGAATTCACATTTGCAGGCAGCAACAAGTGTAAATCACACATAGGAAACAGCGAGGAAGAGACCAGAGGCACACGGATCATATTGTTCGATTCTGTCTACAGAAAGTCCAAAATCAGAAAAAACTGATCTGCAACATCAGAAATCAGGCTGCTCCAGGTGGGAGACAGGGGCACACGGTGACACTCCGGGGAAGGGACCAGCTCCCGGTGGCATCAGGCTTCCTCGCGCAGGTGCTCGGCTGTGTGCTTTGAGAGCTTCGCATTGTGCACTCAAGATTCATGCTCTTTCCTCTTCAAACACAAAAGTGTATTTCCCTGAAGTTACCCCTCTTTTTCTAATCTTTTTATTTCGTGCCCTAAAAATGTGTTGTCTTGTCATCATCCTCTAGTACCCAGTCAGAGTGAACAGGCACATCTCCGCAGTTCTCTTTGTGTTTTTCATGATAGAGGGCATTGTGCGCTCAGGATCTTCACAGAGATCTTTTGATGGTGGTGGTGGTAAAAGGAAAACCTTAGACAAATTAAATTGAACAGAGTTTAATTCAGCAAAGAACACTTCATGAACCAGGCAGCTCAGAACCTTCAGAAAGACTCCAGCATAGCCACGTGGTCAAGATGGTTTATGGACAGAAAAAGGAAAATGAGGCATAGAATGCAGGGGTGAGGTACCGAAACTGCCAGATTGGTTACAGCTCTGCATTTCCCTTATTTGAACACAGTTTGAACAGTGGGCCATCTTTGATTGGCCAAAACTTGGTGATTGGCACAAGAGTAGGTTACAGTCTGTTTACAGATCCAGTTAGGTTACAGTGCACTATGTAGGGAGAAACTTTTCAAATAAGAAAAGAGGCAACTTTAGGCTAACTTAACAGTGGTGATAGTGATCATGATGATGTTGGTAGTGGTGATGATGATGGTGATGGTGATGATGGTGATGGTGGTGGTGATGGTGATGATGGAGATGGTGGTGATGGTGGTGATGGTAATGATGGAGATGGTGGTGATGGTGGTGATAGTGATCATGATGATGTTGGTAGTGGTGATGATGATGGTGATGGTGACGATGGTGATGGTGGTGATGGTGATGGTGATGATGGAGATGGTGGTGATGGTGGTGTTGGTGTCAGTGATGACGGTGATAGTGATAGTGATGATGATGGTAATCATGGTGGTGGTGATGATGGTGATGATGTTGGTTATGATGATGATGGTGATAGTGATATGGTGATGGTGATGATGATGATGGTGGTGATGGTGCTGATGGTGCTGATGGTAATGGTGATGGTGATGATGGGGATGAGGGTGATGGTGGTGGTGGTGATGGTGATGGTGATGCTGATGGTGATAATGGTGATGGTGAGGTGGTGATGGTGATGATGGTGATGGTGGTGGTGATAATGGTGATGGTGGTGGTGGCAGTGATGATGGTGATGGTGGTGGTGATGTGGTGATGGTGATGATGGTGATAATGGTGATGGTGGTGATTTGGTGATAGTGATAATGGTGGTGGTGATGGTAATGGTAAGGTGGTGATGGTGATAATAGTGATGGTGAGGTGGTGGCAATGATGGTGGTGACAGTGGTGGTGATGTGGTAATGGTGATGATGGTGATGATGGTGATGGTGGTGGTGGTAGTGATGTGGTGATGGTGGTGGTGGTGGTGGCAGTGATGACGGTGGTGCTGATGTGATGTGATGATGGTGATAATGGTGATGGTGATGACAGTGAGGGTGGTGGTGGTGGCAGTGATGATGGTGATCATGTGGTGATGGTGATGATGATGGTGATAATGGTGATAGTGAGGTGGTGATGGTGATAATGGTGATGGTGGTGGTGGTGGTGGTGGCAGTGATGATGGTGATGGTGGTGGTGATGTGATGGTGATGATGGTGATGATGGTGATTTGGTGATAGTGATAATGGTGATGGTGATGACAGTGAGGGTGGTGGTGGTGGCAGTGATGAGGGTGATGGTGATGGTGGTGGTGATGATGATGGTGATGATGGTGATTTGGTGATAGTGATAATGGTGATGGTGCTGATGGTAATGGTGAGGTGGTGATGGTGCTGATGGTAATGGTGATGGTGATGATGGTGATGGCGGTGGTGGTGATGGTGAGGTGGTGGCAATGATGATGGCGATGGTGGTGGTGATGTGATGGTGGTGATAGGGAAGATGGTGATGGTGGTGGTGGTGGCAGTGATGGTGGTGGTGATGATGGTGGTGATATGGTGATGATGGTGATGGTGATGATGGTGATCATGGTGGTGATGTGATGCTGATGATGACGGTGATAATGGTGATGGTGATAGTGATGGTGATGATAGTGATGATGATGGTGGTGATGATGATGATATTTATCTCAGTGCATGTGACAAAAATGAATTGAGAATACTAATGTGTTTGAATTATTAGATAAAAGATATAATTAAAATTCAAAATAGTGTTATTTTATGCCATGCTCCCAGCTCTAGCTGGATTTCTGAATTACAATTTGGATCAGCAATGCAAGAAGAATTATGGCACTCTTTGGGAAAACCACAGTATGCCCTTTTCCTACTGCTGGTCACTTTTATTTGTAAACACTTAGCAACAACTGGAAAGGATTTTAGACAGTGAAGCACCTCCTGCGACCCCCTTTTCATGAGTCGCATGAGAATTCTTCCCTAGGGATGTCACTGTCAAACACAGACAAACACATACCCACGGCAACAGCCAAGGAACACCTCCCTCATTTCCATTTTCCACTTGGTTATCCAGAGGGTTAGAAAGAAAGGCGAGGACAAGACCAGAGTGACAGCCCAGAAGCCATGCTCCTGTCAGCACTTCCCAAGCCACAGGCTGCTTTGTGTGTCTGGGCCCATTTGCATGGGGAGATGGGGCTGGGTTTTGTTTGCAGCAGATACTGGGGGAGCATAACCAGAGGCAGACAGCAACGCCATAGCCACAGCAACGGCCCGCCGGAGCTACAGGAGGGGCTGCTGATTCCGGAACTGCAGAAGGTGCCTGCCACCAGCTTCCTGTGGCCCTGGTAGTTTTCATGATTCTTGGTGACTGTTGTCTCTGTCTGTGGCAGAGGTGAACCAACAGCTGGCACATGTGGCAAGAGGATGAGACTTAAATGTATTCTCACTTCCAGAACGTACTGCAGCTAGGAGTGGGAGTCATCTGCCATCTTCTTTTTTTTTTTTTTTTTTAATTTGAGACAGAATCTCGCTCTGTCGCCCAGGCTGGAGTGCAATGGCGCAATCTTGGCTCACTGCAACCTCCGCCTCCCAGGTTCAAGCAATTCTCCTGCCTCAGCCTCCTGAGTAGCTGGGATCACAGGCACGTGCCACCACATCCGGCTAATTTTTGTATTTTTAGTATAGACAGGGTTTCACCATGTTGGCCAAGATGGTCTCAATCTGCTGACTTCGTGATCCACCCATCTCGGCCTCCCAGAGTGCTGGGATTACAGGCGTGAGCCACCGCGCCCAGCCTCATCCCAGCCTCATCTGCCTTCTTTAGGTCTTTGTCCTCACGTATTAACCAATAAGCATTAAATAACTAATGATGTTTTTCCCAATAATCCTTGTGTATCTAAGGATGTTTATGATGTGTCTGCAACTTTTCAGAAGTTTAGAAAATATAATTATTATTACTCGACTCCTGGCAAGCAAGGGGAAAAAAGTGAATCACCGCTTCAATGGAGGCACCAGCTGCTCACCCGAGCATCGCCCCAGGGAACGCTTTGCCAGCCCCCCATCCTCCTCCTGTGCTCCACAGCACGCTGTGCAGACGCCACACACACAGACTCTGTCCATGTGCGCACACCCAGGCTTCGGTCCCTGCGGTATCGCCCATGCTTAGAGGCCGCCCGGCGCTCGGTAAGTGCTGGCAGAATCAGGTACCGTTTTCTAGAAAATGTTGTAATTCTAACGCCTCTCTTTGTTCTTTCATTTGCATCAACAATGAAATATTCTTAAGCCAGGGATGCCCGTCCCCTCACACAGAATTCTGATCACATGATGCTTCCATAAAGTCTAAGAGACCTTGTCAAACGTCCCATTGTCACTGGCAGGCAGGACTCGGACACTGAGATTAAAGGTGCCCACCGTTCCCTTCACAGAACCAGCATCTTCACTCACCGTCGGACGTCCTACCGCTCAGCTTACCTTCCCGGCTCATGCAGCGATCCACGGAGGCCGGGCTACCGATGAAACCTCACCCGCCCCAGAGCTCACCTCCTTTACTTTGGGAAATGGCGGCAGTTCCATCAGCTTCTGGAGAAACAAAGAGAACTCAGGTGAAGTGCGGAGCCAAGAGCCCAGAGAACCCAGCCACCAGCTCCCTTTCTTCAGACATCTCGGCTTCCCTGGGACTGAGGCCAGCGTGAGCTGGAGATGTTCTCAAGGCCGCGTTAATCCTTCTCAGAGGCAGCAGTGGAGGGGGCAACGTGGGCTCGACCCAGCAACCAGCTCATCCAGCCCCTCCCGTTTCCTTCCTGCTCTCCTGAATGCGCCCTTCCTTTAAAGCCGGCACAGGCCAGGCTGGGCTCCAGACGCTGTCCCGGGTGAGCCACGGGGTGTCTGGTGGCGATGCCATGGTCTCAGGCTGCTGGGGGCCTCTGTGTGGCCCGCTCTCGCCCAGATCACTCACGGCACACCCTGCCTGGCAGGAAAGAGGGGCCCTGCTGCCCCACCCCCATCTCTGACAAAGACGCAGGAATCCTTGCGGGCATGCAGACCCAGCACCACTAGGGAAGGAGACACCTCACTGCAGGGACTGCAGGGGACTTGGGCTCAGGGAAGCCCACCGTGGTCTGCCCGGGAGGAAGACTGAGGGAGGCCTCAGCTGCTGTCTGGCCACACCCCTGGGGGCAGATTGCTCCTGGGCTACACCCGTGGCCACATGCAGCCTCCTCCCCACTCCCTACACACACCTGTGTGCACACAAGCGGCTCCACCCTCTGTGGCCAGCTCAGGATACCCCCCGGGGGTGACAGGGTCCCTAGGTGTAGCCCCACGTGGCAGAACAGCCGCAAGGAGCTGAGCACACGGGCCCAGGGGAGTTTGGTGCAGAGGCCGAGGTAGAGACCTTGTGGGGAGAAATCTTACCAGCCAGAGCGAGGGCCGTGCCAGGCCGGGCCTGCCTAGACTGCAGCCTGCCCCAGCACTCGCCTGAGACCTGGAGCTGAACTCCAGCCACACCCGAATGTAAAAGGCCAGGGTTAGGGTTAGGGTTAGCCAGCCTGCGGGAAAATCTCTTCTGCGTTAATGCTAAGAAAACACAAAACCCAGCTTGCACTGGGAGCCCAGCCAGCCCAGGACAGACCACACGCCCTGCGGGGGCTGAGCAGCATCCACCCACCTGGAGGCAATTGGGGCAGAAGGCCCTAATTACAAATGACACGTGGGACCCTGAGCTGCAGGTTTTCTGACTCCTCCCAGACAGCCAAGACCTGCTCCAGACCCCATGCCCACTTGGGTAAGCATGCAGTCCTCACCCTGGGGGGGCAGGGAGGGAACACCCCCACTCCACCGCCTGGCAGCCTCACACCCACCCAGCCCAGCCCTGATGACAGGATCAGGACACCTGGCTGGGTCCCCAGCCTCTCGGTGTCTGCTTTTTCTTCAAGCCCAACATTGTCCAGGCCAGGTGCTGACACAGCGGCGGGAACAGAACCCGCCCTGGCACGGACAGCAGGCAGCCCGCAATCAGGTTAGTGGGAATCTCACCCTGGGGTCACAGAACTGGGGCAGCCAGCCTTGCCAAAGAGGAGCTGGAGGCTCCTGGTGTAGGGGCCTCCCCTCCTCCCAGCCCGAGATGAGACCACCAGGAGGGGAGGCATGGACCGTATTCCTGGCAACAGGTCCAGGGGACACCCGGTGAGGGGCAGGCCCCCCGCCCCGCCCGAACAGATGCTCCTGGGCCTTCTGGAGGAGGGTGCAGAACTCAAGGGCAGTGGCCACTGCTTTGCTGCCTTCGTGTGAGGCCGTGAGGTCTACTCGTGAAGCCCACTCAGTTGATGGCCACATGTCCCACCTGAGGCGCAAGTGTTTCCTTGGTGAGAGCTTGTGGCTGTGACCCCCACAAGGAAGCATGGTGCCACCGTTCCTGCATAAGAAACAGCTGAGCGCACACCAGACCCCGAATATGATTCCACCAAGGCAGCCAGCCCCATCTCCACGCCAGGCCCTCTCCTGTCCTGCCTGGCCATGCTCTGACCTCTCATGCCCAGTCTGGCTCCTGTCCGCTCGTCCATGGCTGCCTGGATCCCGGGCCCCTTGTCCCTGAGCTGTGTCCCCTTCTTCCTCATCGGGAGAGGCCCACTTGCCTGCCTTTGGGGTCTCTACTGCCCGGTGAGGTCTGGGATGCTGCATCCTGGCTCCTGATTTATGCCACACAGACACACCGTCACCTCACCGCACGGTGTTATGGAGACTCTGCATTAGCAGTGAAGATGTAACACGTGCAAGGCCCTGGAACTAGAAAATGGGGCAGGAGGAATCCTACAGGGGACACCTGAAAGCCCAGCACCCGCAGTAAACTTCTGCTCCTCACAGCCAGCCTGGGAGGGACGTCGACAAGGACGCCGTGCTGCGGGGCAGAGGCACCAGCCTCGCTGCTGGACTGGCCCTGGGGAGGCTGGTCCCACCATGCATGGTAAGAATAAAAATCCTGTCCTCCAAATTCAAGAAAGGACACACCTGACGGTTCTTTGGCCTTAGAAGCTGTGAACAAGTAAAACACAAAGGTGACTTAAACCCCGTCCCAATGGGTCAGCGACGACACTTCAGAAGCTTCTGAAAGGTGGGACCTTGCCCTTACCAGAGCGCCCTGCAGGGATCACGCCCCCCTTGCTTCTGAACCTTTGCTGGTTCTGGACTCCATGCTTCCTCAAAGGCTGGGCAATATCTGCTTTTCGCTGTGTTCAGAGACCGTGCCTTGGAGTTACAGCTCTCTACTGTGCAAGTAATAATTCCCTTTCATTTCAGATGCTGGAATTGATTTCCTCATTCCACAATGGCAGGGGGAGGCCAGCCAGGTCACACTTTCCCAGGAGCCAGGCCAGCTGATGGACCCAGGAAGCTGGAGTTGGAGGGCAGCGGAGCCCCACAGGCTGTTCTGTGCACTGGGAGCAGGACCCCTGGCTGAGCCAGCAGGACAGGATGGGCTCCAACCTTAGGGAACAGGTCTGGCCCAAACAAGCAGGTGGCTAAGAGCCTGGTTACACCAGGGGCACAGGGGACAGCTGCAGCTTGAGTGGGAAGGACACTGGGTCAGGCTGGACTGGGGAGGAGAGCAGAGGAGGTTCTTCGTCTGTTCTGGGAATGGAGCCCAGTGTACCTCCAGGGTGCATGCCAGACCCAAGCAGGGGCAGGCAGGTGCACGGAGGCCGAGCTGGCCAGCCTGCTTGCAGGCACAGGGTTCCCCACTCCAGGTCCAATCCAGGAGCCAGCTACGAGCCCCCTGTTTATTCCAAACAATTTAACATAGATTGCAACTCCAGGTTAAAAAAAAAAAGTGTTTTGCAATTAGTCGCAACAGAGCCATCCTATAGACAAAAAAAACCATAGTTGAAATGCTAGATAAATACTATTTTCTAAGAGACTCTTTCTTCTCAGCCACACCAAGTGAGAGCAATTCAGGTGCTGGACCTCAAGCCTCAGAGAGGATTCTGCTTTTCCTGTAAGTTCAGGGATCTTCTGTCACCTCCCCACAATGTCCATCCACAGAGCTGCACCCAGGAGCTCAGGCCTGGCACACATCGGGCCGGCCTCCTGTCTTCAAGACTCCATCATCACCTCCTCCGGGGACCTGTCCCAAGCAGCCCCGGGTCCGTCCTCCTAGGGCCCACAGCCACTTGAGGCACAGGGTCCGTGCAGCTTCCTCACTGTTCCTGCCAGACAGCCAGCGCCGTCCCGACATGACCAGTGTCCAGTATGGCCTGGCACAGCCCAGAGGCACTGTCCATGCTGCTGGGCACGGATGTCACCGATGGCTGGGTGGGCTGCACGGCCCTGAAGGCAAAGTTCCAGGGTTGAGAACAAATATTTAAAAAAGGAAACCATATCTGGAGCCTACTAAGATTCAAAAAGCTTCATTTTACTCCATCTTCTTTCCATCTAACTTGGAAAGCACTGATTTAGGTCTGCAGACACCAGGTAGAATGTTTCACAAACCCTGTAAGATTTCAGTGAAGTCTCAGGTGGAACAATCTATGCAGGCCTTTTCTAAATGCCACTGGCGTGAAGGAAGAGCACCTGATCTATGCAGGCCTTTTCTAAATGCCCTTGAGGTGAAGCGTCTGTCACTTGTTAATGCCCATTCATTTCACATTCTACTTCTCTCTCCTCCCCTTTCCCACCCCCACCCCTCAAAAATTATGAATTTGCCTTTTTATTCTAGGCAAAAAAATAAATAAATAAATAAATAACACTATCTCATGACCTTTTTAAATAAAAAGTCCCTCTTGCATAGAACATACCCGCTCAACAATGTTACAAACCTGCTTCTGCAGAGCAAGCGCTGCCCTGCTTGGCCCACACCTGGGCCCCACATCCGCTCTGGTATAAAACACACAAGCCCGCTACTCACAAAAGTGTCTCCAGGTCACGCAAGGCCACTAATGAGCAAGTCTCTGCCTGGCTTGCCTGAGCAGGACACAGGTGGTCACCAAACCTAGGGGCATGCATCAAAGGGAGCTTTTCCAGCAGCACTGAGCTCAGTTTTCTCACCAAAAATCCCAGCAGTCTTATAACCCATCCCCTTCTCTCTGACCTCTGCAACAAGGACACCCAAGAAGACAACGTTCCCAGGGTCAGCACACCATGCCTGTTCACAGATTGGCACATCATCCCATGGAGCAGGAGCTGAAGCCACAGGGCCAGGCCAAAAATGAGGGCGCGCCTCTGCTCCAGACTTGGCAGCAGAGATTCTCAAACCTGCTGTGGGGAGACCGCAGTCTCTGAGATTCTCAAACCTGCTGTGAGGAGACCGCAGCCTCTGAGATTCTCAAACCTGCTGTGGGGAGACCGCAGTCTCTGAGATTCTCAAACCTGCTGTGGGGAGACCACAGCCTCTGAGATTCTCAAACCTGCTATGAGGAGACCACAGCCTCTGAGATTCTCAAACCTGCTGTGAGGAGACCCCAGTCTCTGAGATTCTCAAACCTGCTGTGGGGAGACCCCAGTCTCTGAGATTCTCAAACCTGCTGTGGGGAGACCCCAGTCTCTGAGATTCTCATACCTGCTGTGGGGAGACCCCAGTCTCTGAGATTCTCAAACCTGCTGTGAGGAGACCGCAGTCTCTGAGATTCTCAAACCTGCTGTGAGGAGACCGCAGTCTCTGAGATTCTCAAACCTGCTGTGGGGAGACCCCAGTCTCTGAGATTCTCATACCTGCTGTGGGGAGACCGCAGCCTCTGAGATTCTCAAACCTGCTGTGACATGACGTCATCACAATGTGAACCAGTGCATGGGGCAGAGCATGGAGACCACAGGGTCCCTGGGTGAGTCTGGGACAACTGCCACCCTTGGCGACACCTGGCTGGCAGGAGAGATGGGCATTCGCCAAGTGCAGCTAAAGCAGATGGTGCCAGGTCCCCCGGCTGCACCTTGGTAAGAGCGGCTACTCTCTGGCTGTGCCTGTTTCTCAGAGAGCAAATCAGGAATGAAGAGGGAATGTCCTGGCCACCAGGATAACCCAGGCCCTGCTCTCTTGGGACCACACAGGAGGCAGCCTCTGCAGAGTGAGGTCCTAGCTGGGGCCACAGCCTTGCCACACCGCAGTCCAGCCGCCCCTCATTCAAGCCGTTCTTCCCAAAGAGGACACGGTGTCTGTCACCAGTGCAAGCTTTGAAGCCAGGCAGCCTGGACACCCAGCTCCTCTACTGGCCAGCCATGGCCCCTGGGACCAGGGTCTGGAGTCTCCAAGCCTCCATCCTCTCACCATAAGGAGCTGGCGGTGTTTGATCTCTCAGAAAGCTGTGATGACCGAATGTGACATGTGAAGTGCATAGGAAGAGCCTCCACGGAGCAAGCATTTAAAGATTTGGGAGACTACTCTAGCAAGAACAAGAGGACAGTCAGCAAACTTCAGGTTGATGGACAAAACTGTTTAAAAATACTTGACAGTATAACTACTTTGCAACATTGGGCATCTCATGTAAAGACCTCAAAGCTATAAAGGCATAAGCCAAAGAGCAGGTTCTTCGTGACAAGGAAGCAGAGAAAACCGCAGCAGTGACACGAATGCAAGTTCTGCTTCAAGAAAGACGGGGTGGGCTTACTGTTTCCTACTCCTTCAAGCACAACAAAAACCCTGGATGTTACCTATAAAACAAGATGCTGAATGAGGGAGAAAAGAAAGACCAGCCAGGGAACCCAGGACCCAAAGGACAGCAGGGTGGCAAGTTCCTGGGCTTTCTTTTTGCCTCACACATCTCAGACTTGGAAATGCAGAAGCCACAACCCAGAAACACCAACGGGCACAAACAGAAGCAGCCCCACAAACGCTGGCTGTCTGCAGCCAAGGCCCTGGAGGGGCCGCCCAGAAGCAGCCCCGGCAAACGCTGGCTCTCTGAAGCCAAGGCCCTGGACGGGCCGCCCAGAAGCAGCCCCGGCAAACGCTGGCTCTCTGCAACCAAGGCCCTGGAGGGGCCACCCAGTGAGACAGAACTCTTCAAGATGGTGACCACTGCATTCCTGCCAACACCACAGAAAGAAAACGTGGTCCCACCCCCACACCATGCCAGGGAAGGTCAGGTCAGGGCCTCGGAGTCCACCCTCATGAGGCTCTGCCAACAAGCCTTGTCCAGCCCCACTGGAGTGGTGGTGGAAGAGGCCGAAACACACCTCCCCGCTGTGATGCAGGGACCATGCAGGAAGCCTGAGCTTTCACAGCCAGCACTGTCTTTCCTCTGTCAACAGGACCACATAGGAAACCTGGACTTCCACCCCCATCCCACCCCTGCCAGAGCCGCTCCGGAAAAAGCACCCTCACGATGCAACACAAAAAGGCCTAGATTTCATTCAAAAACCACTCATTGTACCAAGAACCAGGAAGATCCCAAACTGAATGGAAAAATAAATAATCACTACCTGCCAGCACTGACAGGGATATTAGAAACAATAGAAAGATCTTAAAGCAGCTATCACGAAAATACCTCAACAAGAAATTATAAACACACCTGAAACAAATGAAAAAAATAGGAAGCCACAACAAAGAAATAGCAAGTCTCAGCAGAGAAATAGAAGATGTAAATAAGAACCAAAGGGAAATCATAGAACTGAAAATAATACATCCAAAATAAAAAGCTTAGTGGATGACTTCAACAGTATAATGCAGGGGACAGAGGAAATAATTGGTGAACTGGAAGATAGAATGAGAAAAATTACTCAATCTGAACAACAGAAAGAAAACAGACTGCTTAAAAAATTAACAGAGACTTAGGGGTCTTCTATAGGACTATAACAAAGATCTAACATTCATGTCACTAGAGTGATGAAAAGAGGAGAAAGGATGGAGCAGAAAATGTGATCAAAGAAATAATAGCTGAAAACATCTCCAATTCTGCAAGAGATGTAAACCTACAGGTTCAAGAAGCTGAACAAACCCTAAAAAGGGTAAGCCAAAAGAAATTCACATCAAGACACATCATAATTATACATCTGACAACTAAAGGCAAAGAAAAAAAGGCCTGAAAACAGCCAGAGAAAAATATTTTACCTTTGGGGGAAAAGTTGCAATAACAGTGTATTTCTCATCTGAAACCATAGAGACCAGCAGGAAGTGCCACAATTTTTTTTAAAAGAACAGAACCTTCAACCTAGAATCCTATATCCGGTGAAAATGTCCTTTAGGAATGAAGGGAAAATTCATACATTCTCAGAAGAAAGAAAACTAAGAGAATTTGTCATCAGCAGATCTACTCTAAAATAATGTCTAAAGGAAGTTCTCTAAACAAATAGTAAATGATAAAAGGGGGTGTTTTAGAAATCAGGAAGTCAGAAAAAAACCCAGTAAGCAAAAATAAATAAATAAATACATAAATACAATAGGATTTTTTTCTCTTGAGTTTTCTAAATTATGTTTGAATATTGAAGCAAAAATTATACTGCTCTCTGCTGTTCTTCTAAATGTATATAAAGAAAATATTTGAAACAATTATATTATAAACAGGGTAGAACAAAGGAAGATTAAAAAGAGTAAAGGTTTCTCTACTTCACTTAAACCAGTAAAATGACAACACTAGTTAACTGTGATGAGTTACCTATATATAATGTAATACTGAAAGCAGCTACTAAAACAGTTACAAAAAGATGTACTCATAATCACTATAGATAAATCAAAATGGAATTCTAAAAATGTTCAAGTGAACCACAGGAAGTCAAGAAAAAGAAAACCAACAAAAATGAGAGAGAATAATGAAAAAACAAAAAACATGCAAACGTAAGCCCTAACATATCAATAATTACACTAGATGTAAATGGTCCAAATACTTCAAATAAAAGAAAGAAATTGGCAGAGTGGATTAAAAACGATGACCCAAATATTTACATTCTACAAGATGCAATCTTCAAATATAGCAATACATAAAGGTTGAAAGTAAAAGGATATAAAAATGTATAGCATGCAAACATTAAAGGAAAGTAGGAGTGGTTATTCATATTAGACTTCAGAGCAGAGAAAATTATCAAAAAGGGACATTATATTATAATAAAGAGTCAATCCACCAAAAAAATTATAGCAATCCTAAATATGTATGGCCTAAACAACTGAGCTGCAAAATACAAGAAGCAAAAAGTGATAAGTGGAAGAAGAAATAGAAAAATTTACAATTATAGTTGGAGACTTCAACAACCTTCTATCAACAATAGGTAGAACAGCTAGATATAAAATCAACAAGAATAAAGAACTCAACAACACAATTTACTAACAAGATCTAATAGATATTTATAGAACATTCCATCTAACAATAGCAGAAAATACACTTTCTTCAAGTGCTCATGGAATATACATCAAGATTGGCCATCTCCTGAGTCATAAAGCAAACCTCAACAAATTGAAAAAGAAAAAAGAAATTATAAGGAGCATGTTCTCCAATCATAGGAAATTGAGCAACATATTTCTCTAAATAATCAATGAGTCAAAGAGGAATTCTTGTAAAAATCAGGAAAAAACATTGAAAACTGAAATGAAAATACAACATATCAAAACCTGTGGGATGCAGCTAAAGCAGCACTTAGAGGAAAATTTATAGCACTAAATTCACACATTGAAACAGACTGAAATCAATAAACTAAGTTCCTATCTCAAGAACCTAGAAAAAAGAGCAAAATAAACCTGCAGGAGGCAAATGAAGGAAAATAAGCATAAGTCAATGAATTGAAAACAGAAAAACAGTAGAGAAAATCAGTGAAACAAAAAGCTTCTCTGAAACAAAAACAATAAAATTGACAAACCTCTAGCAAGACTGAAAAGAGAGAGAGGACACAAATTATCAATGTCTGCAATAAAACAGGGGCTATCACTACAAATCCTAGAGCCATCAAAAGAATAATAAGAGAATACTTTGAATAACTCTATAAAACTAAATTTGGCAACTTAGACAAACTTGACAAGTTCCTTTAAAAATGCAATCTATTACAATTAACCCAATTTAAAATAGGTAATTTAATAGCACTTTAACACTTAAGGATATTGAGTTTGTGCTTTTAAGGCCCCCAGAGAAAGAAATTTCCAGGCCCAGACAGTTTCAGTGGAGAATTCTACTAAAGCTTCATAGAAGAATTAACACCAATTCTATAAAATCTCTTCCAGAAAATAGAAGCAGCAGCACTTCCCAATTCATTTTATGAAGCTAGTATTACCCTGATACCAAAACCAGTCAAAGACAGCACCAAAAAAAGAGCAGCAAACCAATATCCCTCATGAATACAGGTGTAAAAATCCTTAACAAACATTAGAAAATAAAATTTATTAACATATGGAAGAAATTATACACCATGACCAAGTGTGTGGTTTATTCCAGAAATTCAAGGCTAGTTTAATATTCAAAAACTAATCATTATAATCCACCACGTAACAGACTAAAGAAGGCAAACCAGATCATCGTATCGGTTGATGCAAAAAAAAATTTGACAAAATGTAATGTCCATCTTGGGTTTTTTTTAATCTCATAAAAATAAAAATACAGGGAAACGTCTTCAACTAGATAAAGAGCATCTGTCAAATTCTACCATTCATTCACATTGTACTTAATGGTGAATATTGATGCTTTTCCCTAAAATTGGAAACACACTAAGCCTATTCATTCTCACCACTTTTATTCAACATAGTTCTGAAAGTTTAGCCAGTGCAATGACAAAATAAAAGGAAAAGCATACAGATAGAAAACAAATAAACTGTCCCTGTTTGCAAATCACATGACTGTCTATGTGGAAAATTCCGAGAAATCTATCAAAGAACTAATAAGAGAGTTCAACAAGGTCACAAGATATAAGAGAAACCTACAGAAATCAATTGTATTTCTTCTTGCTCATAACAAACACACGGTCACTAAATTTTAAAATACAATACCATTTACAATTGCTGAAAAAACATAAACTACTTAGCTATAAATCTAAAAAACCATGGATAGTTTGTGTGTGTGTGGAACACTACACAACAGTGATAAAAGAAATCAGAGAAGAGCTATAAAAATGGGGAGAGAACCATGTTCATAGATTGGAAGGCCCCCACACAATAAAGATGTCAATTCTTTGCAAATCAATATATAAATTTGACACAATTTCTGTCAAACTCCCAACAGGATTTTTTTGGATTTAGACAAGATTATTCAAAAATGCATACAGACAGACAAAGCTAGCCTAGCTAAAACAATTTTGAGAAATAAGAAGGAAGTTAACAGAATCAGTCTACGTGATTTGAAAACTTACTGTACCCCTATTGTAATTGACACTATCGTATTGACAGAAGTAGACACGTGGGCCAGTAGAATAGAATAAACAACCCAGAAACAAACCTGCACAAATATGCCCAGCAGATTTTTTTTAAGTACAAAAACAATTAAATGGAGGAAAGATCACTCCCTCAGTTAGCAGTGCTGGAGAAATTAAATATCCCCAGGAAAAACACAGCGGCATTTCCCCATGACCTAAATTTCACACCTTATACAAAAGTTAACTCAAAACGGATCACAGATTTAAAGGCAAAACATAAAAATGATAACATTTCTAGGAAAAAAGTCATAGGAGAAAATCTTCAGGATCTAGAGCTAGGCAAAGTTCTTAGACTTGACATCAAAACCTAATCCATAAAATGAAACATTGATAAATTGACTTCATCAAAATGTAAAACTTTTGCTCTGTAAAAGACCTTGTTAAGAGGATCAAAAGACAAGCCACAAACTGAGAAAAAATGTTTGCAAACCATATGTCCCAGGGCTGGTATCCAGAATATATAAAGAACTCTCAAACTCAATAGAAAGAAAATAAACACTCCAGCTAGATAATGGGCAAAAGACATGAACAGACTTAGTTACCTAAAAGATTATACAGAGGGCAAATGAGCACATGAAAAGATGTTCAAAATCATTAGCCATTAGGGAAATGCAAACTAAAACCACGACACCCCTATCAAAATGACTAATAAAAATAATTATAACTTCAAATACCAGGAAGGATGTGGGGGAAGCATCACCCACGTATTGCGGGTGGGAATGCACAATGGACAGTCACTCTGAAAAACAGTTTGGCAGATTCTTAAAAAGCAAAATATGCAACTGTCATACAACCCAGCAATAATACTCCAGGGTATTTATCCCAGAGAAAAGAAGACATATGTTCACACACAATCCTGAGTACAAATGTTTGTAGCAGCTTTATTTGTAATAGCCCAAAAGGGGAAAACACACAGATGTCCTCCAACCAGAAAGGTTAAACAAACCATAGTGCATCCACACCGTGAAATACAGCCAGGCAAGAAAGGAAACACACTACAGATACACAATTCAGATGGATTTCCAGAAAACCACGCTGAGTGGAAAAAAAAGACAATCTCAAAAGGCATACACTGCATAGTTTCACTTATGTAACATTCTTGGAATGACAAGATTATTAAAACGGAGAACCTGTGAGCAGTCACCAGGGGCTGAGAATGGGGATGGAGGCAGGAGGATCTGGGATTGATGGGAATGGCCTGCGTCTTGACTGCACCGATGGCATCATCCAGGTTATGTGATTGTGCCACCATTTACCAAATGTGATGAATGGGGAAGTTGGGTAAAGGCCACACACAGCCTCTGTGGTATTTCTAACAACAGCATATTAACCTATAATTATCTCCAAGTTAAAAGTGTGATTTCAAAATAAGAATAATACCATCCTGGCTAATACGGTGAAACCCCGTCTCTACTAAAAAAAAAATACAAAAAAATTAGCCGGGCGTGGTGGCAGACGCCTGTAGTCCCAGCTACTCAGGATGCTGAGGCAGGAGGATGGCGTGAACCCGGGAGGCGGAGCTTGCAACGTGCCAAGATCGTGCCACTGCACTCCATCCTGGGCAAAGGAGCGAGACTCTGTCTCAAAAATAAAGAAATCAGTAAATAATAATAACAATAATAATTCAAAAATAAGGAAAACTAAAACATTTTAAAAACCTTTCTACTTTGATTAACTAGGTATTTACCCAGGAAGGACATATTTCAAAGAATCAATGGCTTCTCTGTGGCTTCTCTATCATTTAAATAAGATAAACATCCTGGTCTCCCAGACAAAGATGGTGACAGTGACATGAAGCTGAATCGCAAAATCCTCTCCCACCAAACCTAACGAAATGCACCAAAGGAAACTGTTTATTAAAAAGACAACAAAAAATTAGCTCTTTATTTTCAGCTCAGGAGAGACCAAGGTGAAACTTTCTTGGTTGTCCCAAATCTGGGTTCACCTGACAGTGGCCACCGCCACCATGCACCTAAGTTTGACCCCAAGGAGATCAAAGTCGAATTCCTAAGTTCACTGGTGCTGAAGTCAGTGCCACGTCTGCCCTGGCCCCCCAGATTGGCCCCCTGGGTCTGTCTCCAGAAAATGTTGCTGATGACATCACCAAGGCAACCAGGGACTAGAAGGCTCTGAGGATCACAGGGAAACTGACCATTAGAACAGACAGGCCCAGGTGGAGGCCATGCCATCTGCCTCTGCTCTGATTATCAAAGCCCTCAAGGAACCACCAAGAAGCAGAAAGAAACAGAAAAATATTAGAGTGGAAATATCACTTGCGATGAGATTGTCAACATTGCCAGACAGATGCAGCACCGATCTTTAGCCAGAGAACTCTCTGGAACCACTAGAGCTCCTAGGGACTGCCCAGTCTGCAAGCCACGGTGTCGATGGCACCACCTCATCATGCCACGGATGACCATGAAATGTGGAGTGCCGGCTAGTTAAGAAGCACAAAGGAAAATATTTCAATAAAGGATCACTCACGACCCAAAAAAACAAAAAGTAAATGAGTAGTAGAAAATGCAATTAAAAACAAAAAATAATGAATAGCAGTAACATAAGGAAAGATGTCATAAATTTCAAAATGGTAAGATGAAGAGAAAATAAGGGCTCTGTCTCATCTCACCGCCCACATCCCAGAAGCAGGGAAGAGACAGTAAGAGCATGAGTTCCCCGCCAAGAATCCTCCCCAGCCCTCACAGGCGAAGAGAAGTGGACTGAGGCATAAACAGGCCACCCACGGAACAGTCAAAGGTGTCCCGGAGAACAGCAGCCTCCCCGACAGCATCTGTGCAGAGGCAGAAGAAAACACCAGGCTGCCTCGTCCCAGAGCTCACAACAAATGAGGGGACATTTGGGAGCCCAAGGCTTTCCCTGTAGGGATGTGAACCCCAGGACAGAATAAAATCTCAGAAGGAAGGGTGGCACTCGAATCCCACCAGAAAGCCTGGACACAGCTTCCGGCCAGACCTACAGTGGCCAGGAGGAGCTGGTGTGCAGAGAGTGCCAAGGAGAATGACTCACATTACGGGAAACAGGCAAAACTCAGGTTAGTAAGGCCATTTGTGGCTACACGTGATGTAAATTCAATCCAAGCCATCTCCTGCACATCAAAGAGCATAAAGTAAGGAAACTGAAAATAATAAATTAACAAGACAAGATAATAAGTTGGTTCTTTGACAAAACTAAAAGTATAGATAAAACCCTAGAAAAACTAAAACAAGAAAAAATAGAAAAGACACCACATACGTTATTTGAAATGAAATGAAACAAATTTAATTACAAGAGAATATCATGAATGATGTATCATGTAGCAATAATTTTAAAACTTCAATAAAGTTGATGATAGTATTTTTAAATATATAGTCAAAATCAAACCAAGATGAAATATATAAAAAGTAAATGAAGGAATAATCATTAAAACAAAAAAGAATACAATCAAAAACCAACCTTTACTGTAAGTTTTCAGTCCTAGGTGGTTATACTGGAAAGTCTTGCCAGACCGTAAAGGGAGCAGCAGCTCCCGTCCCTCCCACACCGTTTCACGGAATAGAAAAGTAGGAACTACTATTCACTCTATTTTATCAGGCTGCTATACCCTGGATATGAAACATCAAACAATGACCATGTGCCTCAGTCCATCCAGGCTACTGGGACAAAATGTCATAGACTGCGGGGGGCGGGGGGCTGATACACAGCAGAAACTCGCTTCTCACCTTTTGGAGCCTGGAAGTCCAAGATTGCGGTGTCAGCAGGTTCGGTGTCTGTGGAGGGCCCATTCCAGGTTTATGGGTGAATGGCCATCTTCTTGCTGTGTCCTCACGTGATGGAAGGGCTGAGGGAGCTCTCTGGGGTTCCTTTTATAAGACACTGATCCTATTTGTGAGGCTCTGCCCTCATGACTGTGTCACTTCCCAAGGATCTCACCTCCTCCACCATAACCTTGGGGGTTCCAAGATTTCAATTTATGAATTTGGTGGGGTGCAAATATCCAGACCACAGCACAGCAGGAGAAACTTTTTAATAATCTCCCTTATGTAAAAATGCTTAAGAAAACTCCCCCAAGAAAGAAGTGAGTGACATATAAAAAAAAAAAAAAATTACATCACAGCCAATTAGTACTATGTCAGCAAAGGAAGAGTAATTCAACATCAAAACAATATGTTTGTACAATTAACATATTACTTGTTACTAAATATATAATACTATCTGAAAGGAAAAAAATTATCTCAATAATTTAGTAACTGATAGTTATAATAGTATTATAATAGTTTATAATCAATATTTTATTAAAAACTATTTGATGCAATTGTATACTCATTCATGGCTACAAAATGCAAAATATATTCTTAGCAAACTAGGAATAGAAAGGAACATTGTAACTAACCAAAAGCTATCTGTAAAGAATAATAAACTCATACTTAATGCTGAAACCTTAGAAGTATTCCCATTGACAAGAACTGTTGTGGACCTCCCCTCTCACCACTTCCCTTTGACTCTGCATTAGAAGCCCTGCCCCATGCAATAAAACAATAAAAAGTGCTAAAAGATGCAAGAAACTGAAGGAATGAGCCAAAACTCTCATTATTTGTGGGAGGTATGATTACTAGAAAATTCTATAGCATCTACAGCCTATTAAAATTCACAACTGAACTGAGTGACATTAACATCAAGTCAATTTCTTTCCTATTCCCCAAGGATAACCATTTAAAACATAATCCACATATGCTCGTTCACGCATTCCACAAGTGTTTTCTGAGCCCCCGCTGTCTGCTCAAGGTTCTGGGCCCCGGGGGAGAGACGTGAACAGAGAGATGGAAGCCCCCCGCCCTCCCCGAGCTTACAGTGAGAGCAAGGTCAGTGTGAAATACACCACATATGATGACGAGCGCTTTGGAAAGTAACAGAGCAGGGAATGGGGCGCGTTTCAAGATGTCCTCACTGAGAAGGTGACTTTCAGCAGAGACCTGAGGAGGGAGGGAGTTGGAGGTGCTCAGGCAGGGAGAAAAGTGTGTGCAAAGGCCCTGGCACAGGAGTGTGTCGAGAGGCTTGAGGAGCCACAGAGAGGCTGGGTGGGCACAGCAGGGCAGTGGAAGCACCACCTCCAGCTCCCACTCAGAAAGCTGACGAATGTGGCAAAGGAAGGCCCAGTCTACTTTCTGCACCTCCATCTGTGGGAAAGAAGTGATGGTGGGCTGGACAGGATGGCAGTGAAGGAGGGCAGGCAGGGCTAAAGGCTGGAGACATCTCCCAGGTAGAGCTTTTAAGACTTGCAGACGCCATGGAGTCGAGGAGGAGTCCAGGTCAGGAACTCCCAGTTCCTGGTCTGCACAAGCTGGAAGGAGGGAAATGCCATCTGCTCAGGGGAATCACCAGAGAAGCAGTGTCAGTGAACAGTGAGGTATGGGGTGAGGAGATCAGAAATGCAGAGTTAGACCTGTCTGGTTTTGAGATTCCTATTACATATCCAAGCAGAGATGTTGAGAGATGTTTGATAGACAAATCTGGAATGCGGGGGAGGGATTTGTACTGGAAACTCAAAACAAAAATCATCACGCCACAGATAATATTTAAAGTAACTCACAAAACCAGATGAGATCATCAAGCGCCTGAGGACGCATGACATTAAAGGGCCAGAGAGATGGGAAAGTCACTGGAGGATGAGAAGTCACAGCCAGAAAACCAGGAGCAAGCCAACGGGTATGGTAGACCAGAAGCCCAGTGAAGAACACAAAGCAGGAAGTGTCTCAGGGATGTGCAGGCACTCACTCCACCAAACGCTCAGGGAAATCGGGTCAGACAAGGCCAGGAAATGGACCACTGGATTTAGCAATGAGACTAGGAAGAATGAAGACAGTGAGTGCAAATACATAATAGTAAAAAAAGATATTCACAGAAGCAACAAAATCTTTAAAATGAAAGAAAGTTAACCTGGCAATCTAACCAAAAGTAGGAATGACCTCCAGGGGGGAAATGTATAAAATATTATTGAAGATGATTTGAAAACACCTAATTAGACAAATATATGATATCATATAAAATATGATATCATATTTTACATATATATAAAATGTATAAAATATTATTGAAGATGATTTGAAAACACGTAATTAGACAAATATATATAATATGATATCATATTATATATATATATTTAAGGATACAAAGATTGAATGCCTTAAAATGGGAGGTAATTGAATCATGGGGACAGTCACCCCATGCTGCTCTTCTTGTGATAGTGAGTGAGTTTTCACAAGATGTGATGGTTTTATAAGGGCCTTTTCCCCTCCTTCACTCTGCACTTCTCCTTCCTGACACCATGTGAAGAAGGACATGCTCCATTTCCACCATGATTGTAAGTTTCCTGAGGCCTCCCCAGCCCTGCAGAACTGAGTCAATTAAACCTCTTTTCTTATAAATTACCCAGTCTTGGGTATTTCTTCATAGCAGCATGAGAATGGACTAATACAGGGGTTGTTGTACATATTATTTCATCACCCAGGTACTAAGCCGAGCACCCAATCGTTATTTTTGCTGCTCCTCTCCCTCCTCCCACCCTCCACCCTCAAGTAGGTCCCAGTGTCTGTTGTTCCTCTCTTTGTGTCCATGTGTTCTCATAATTTAGCTCCCACTTATAAGTGAGAACCTGCAATGTTTGGTTTTCTGTTCCTGCGTTAGTTGCTAAGGCCTCCAGCTCCATCTATGTCCCTGCAAAGGAGACAATCTCATTCTTTTTTTTTATGACTGAATAGTATTCTATTCTGTCACAAAGACACATGCCTGCAAATGTTCATTGCAGCTCTATTCACAATAGCACAGACACGGAATCGACCTGTGTTTCACTTTAATATGTATTCAGTAAGTAACATGAGATAGTCGGCAATGTATTATAAAATAAACTTTCTGTCAGATGATGTAAGTGGCCGGAGCAATTTAAGGCAGGCCGGGCCCCCATTTAAGGCGGGCCGGGCCCCCATTTAAGGCGGGCCGGGCCCACATTTAAGGCAGGCTGGGCCAGCCTATGATGGTTGGTAGTTTTGGTGTAAATGCATCTCAACTTAGATTATTTTCAACTTACGATGGTTTATTGGGAAGTGCATCTGTATTCACATTTGAAACTGTTAAAATTAAATTGGATTAAAATTTCAGCTCCTCACCAGCAGAAGCCACATTTCAAGTGTTCATATCACACGTGGCTGACTGCTTCTGTATTGAGTAGCACAGAAAGTTCTATTGCACAGGGCTGGTACTTCAGGGTAAGCCTGCCTTACACCTCACAGAGGAAAGGTGCAATTAGGGAGACTCTGCCTCATTTAAGCCCTTGCACACAGGGACACCCCTATGCATGTATAACCTATGCACACGCATGTGCACACACCTATGTATGCACATGCACTCTTACACACCTACACCTGCACACACATCTCTCGTGCAACCTAAACACCCGTCACAGCTGGGAAGGCCTTTGTGCAGGGTAGCACCACTCACTAAATGGGAGTGTGTGATGAGTCTAGCAGTTGTTCTCAGCCTGAGGCACTCGGGCAAGCTTTCCCCACTGCCCACCTTGCCTTGGGTGGGGGTGGTTCTCATGTTGGCTTTGGAGGAGGAAGGTCATCTTGAAGGCACTGATTGGAGGGCCCTATTAGGGTGCTAATGTGGGTACTACAATTATGAGAACACATGGACATAAAGAAGGGAACAACAGACACTGAGACCTCCTTGAGGGTGGAGGGTGGGAGGAGGGAGAGGAGCAGCAAAAATAACTACCAGGTAGTCAGCTTAGTACCTGGGTGACGAGAAGTGGAGTGAAGGCCCCTATTTGGGAAGTTTGAGAGCATCAATGAGGTTCCTGACTTCCTGGAATTGTCCAGCACAGGCCTGTCAGCTGGTGGGCAATGGGTAACCCCAATAGCGGTGTCTTTACTTCAGAGACAGATCTCAGAATGACGGGCACCCATGGAACATGCCATGTTCTTGTGCATGAGCTTCTACACTTAAGAATCACCATCAGAGATTTTTAACAGTCACCCCCTTTTTATGGACAAAAATCTCCCTTAGCATCGATCAGGCAGTGAGCAAAGTAACTGTTTTACTTTGCTCTCTTTTTAAAGATTTACAGCTGGCACAGTGGTAACATTTCACAACCCATTAAAACCCAATCCCTGGAAGTTGTCCAGTGCCTCACAAATCATGAAGTGATGATGTAGCAGAGCTGGCCCTAAAACTCAGCTATGGCCTCTGTGTGTGCGAGTGCATGAGCATGTGGAGGGGCGTGAGCACATGTGTGCTTGTGTGAGAGTGTGTAAGTGTGTGAGCAAGCATGTGTGTGAGTGGGTGTGAGCACGTGTGTGCATGGGTGTGAGTGTGGGTGAGTGCATGCATGGGAGCAAGCAGTTCTGTGTGCATGTGTGTGAGCATAAGTGCATGTGTGTGCATGTGTGACAGCATGGGTGTGTGTGAACATAGGTAGTACATGTGTGCATGTGTGTGAGCATGGGTGAGTGCATGTGTATAAGTGTGTGCATGAGCAAGCATGTGTGTGAGTGGGCATGAGCATGTGTGTGCATGTGTGTTAGCATGGGTAAGTACGTGTGTGAGAGCAAGTGTGCAAGTGTGAGTGTGTTAGCAAGCATGTGTGTGTGGGCGTGAGCACGTGTGTGCACACCTTTGACCATGGGTGGATGTGTGTGAGCATGGGTGAGTGCCTGTGTTTGGGTGTGAGAATGTGTGTGCATGTCTGTGAGTATGGTTGAGTGCATGTGTGTGAGCAAGGGTATACATATGTGGTTGTGTGTGCACAGTGAGCATGTGTGAGTGTGTAAGCATGTGTTTATGAATGTGTGAGCATTTTGAGCACGTCTGAACACGTGTGTGTGCACGTGTATAAGCAAGTGCATGTACACTTTAACTGGAAATTTCAGGTGTTCAGGGTGTGGGTCTACACACACACACACACACGCGCACACACACACACTGCTCCCTCCTTCCGTCCCCCTGGCCTGGGGCTTCGCATCTGTCCCTCAGGCATCATCCCTGCTAATAGCCATGCAGCCCAACCAGAGCCAGGAGGAAGCTGCATTGGTGCCGCCACGTGGCCCTGCACAGCTGGCGAACGGCAGCTTCTCTCACTGTGGGGATGAGCTGGTCAGCCTGGAGCCAGTGTGGCTGCAGGCTTCCTGCCCAGCCTCCCTGGGGTTGGGGAGAAGCTGCCTCCGAGGCCTGGACTGTGCTGTGCTGATGTTCGACTGCACCTGCTGCCTGCAGGTAGCGCAGAGGCTGTGGGTCCCTGCAGAGCGCAGAGGCTGTGGGTCCCTGCAGGAGTGGCACAGGGACAAAGGCCACAGCCTCCGAGGCCTGGACTGTGCTGTGCTGATGTTCGACTGCACCCGCTGCCTGCAGGGAGCACAGAGGCTGTGGGTCCCTGCAGAGCGCAGAGGCTGTGGGTCCCTGCAGAGCGCAGAGGCTGTGGGTCCCTGCAGGAGTGGCACAGGGACAAAGGCCACAGGAGGCGCAGGCGGGTGGCACATTTTCACTGGGTGTATTTCGTGCCTGAGAAGTGTGCATCCCCCAGTGCAGCCCCGCTAACCAGGATGGCTGGCACCTGACACTCTCATCAGGAAAGCAGAGCCTGGTGAAGACGACGCCCCAGCAGAAAAGTCAGAAACCCTGGCCTAGCAGCTCCTGGATGCAGGCTGCTCTGTGATCAATGAGATTTCAACCAAAAATGAGTCGCCGCTTATTTATTTTGCATTTGTGTGGGCCCGTTCTCTGCTAATAAGAAAAGTAGGCAGAAAAGCCCACTTCCTAGGGCAGGCAGCTATTCTAGGAGAGTGTGGGAATGGGAGATGGGTTCGAGGTAACCCCCACCATATGGCTTTCCTCGAGCCCCTCTCCCGAGTCCCCTCTGAGGGCCCTGAGACCAGCATTCCTGATCTGCATACCTCAGGTGGCAACAAAGGTCTCTGCTCCACAAAGGGAGACCTCCACAGACCACCCCTTCTCCAGTTTCACCCGGCGGCCTCCCTTTCTCATGTCCCAAGAGGAGTGGGGATCAGGTTTGGCTTTCTGTGGGGCATACGGTTTCCAAGTGGATGTTTAATTCACACGCCAGTCCCTGGTGGCAGATTTGGTTTTCCACTTCTGTAACAGGAGCTGGGCTGTCACTGCTGTTGGAATCAAACAGACCACTTCTTCCAGAAGAATCCTAGGCCGCACTGAAAACAAAGCAAAATAAACTCATCATCCAACAACCACCCCCATGTGGCATATCATCCTCCATTTGGATTTCCTTCAGCTTTGTTTGTGGCAAGAATGTGGAAACACTGAAATCCAGTATCTCCCCTGGAGACATGGGATTTTGTTAACATTTGGGGGAAAGTCAAGACTGAGACTGGGGCAGCCCCAGCGTCCGGACCGCGTGGCCCCCGGGTTCCAGCATGAGGACAGCCAGCTCCTGGAGCTCCATCCCTCCTGTGAGACTGGGGCAGCCCCAGCGTCTGGACCACTCGGCCCCCGGGTTCCAGCGTGAGGACGGCCAGCTCCTGGAGCTCCATCCCTTCTGCGCCTGGGCCCCAAACGGTTGTGCCAGCACCAGGCAGGGGCTCACTCCTTTGGCGCCAGGTCGTTTGGACCATAGATGGGAGAAAGGGCCCTTAATGGTCCTGCAGGAGCAGTATAGGACTGTCCACAAAGAAGAGGGCACCTGGATGCTGTGGCGGGGCCATGTCAAGATGCCTCTGCGAGTGCCATGCCTGGACGCCATGGGAACCGACCGAGGGTCCAGCAATCACAGGAGTCGTTTCCTCATCAGAAGGATTTGCAGCCGTTCCTGTGCTGGCATTTAAGAGCTGATTCACGCACACTGACCATCAGCCCTGCTGAAAAGGGGGTCACAGCTGCTTGTGAGAAAATAAGAAAACCAGCCAGGCCCCAAACCTGAGCATCTGACCTCTGCCATGTCAGGACCCGAACCTGAGTATCTGACCCCCGCCCCCCTCAGGACCCGAACCTGAGTATCTGACCACTGCCCCCGGGGACCCAAACCTGAGCATCTGACCACTGCCCCCTCAGGTCCCGAACCTGAGCATCTGACCGATGCTGCATCAGGGTTGCAGGAGGGAGAGCAAGATTGCCCTTGAGGCCCTTCCGCCCTCACTTGCATGCACTCACACACATTCGTGACTCTCCACTCTCAGCGGCTGTCAGGAGAGCACAGGCGAGTGCTTTGCAGACCAGGAGCATGGCCTGTGCCATCCCCAGCACCCACCAGGCCCAGGGGCTGCCCCTGCCAATGCCTGGCTACAGCTCATAGTGATCCCCATTCTACCCAGAGGCTCAGGGCTGAAAAAAGTGGTTCGGTTGGAATGTTCTTGCCCTCATCACACCTCAGAAGCTGAATTCTCGGATGAGGGACACGGAGTGGGGTGATTCAGGACATTCGGGACACGGACTCTGGAACCAGACCACTGGGCTCGAATCCCAGCTCTGCCACACACAAGCTGTTGGCCAGAGACAAGTTCTGAGCCTCCTCCTGCCCTGCTTTACTCCCTGTGAAATGGAGCTGTTAAGGGTGCCCCCCTCACAGCATGGTGGAGATTCCAGCGTCAGTCAGCATTTGCAGAGCCCTTGGGCAGCGTCTGGAGCCCGGCAAGCGCACACAGGAACCTGATGGGCAGGCAGGACAGAGGGAGCCTCATGAGCACTGCACAGGCACCTGCATACAATTGGCAGCTAGAGGGGAATGCTTCTACCCACAACAGCGTGACGGCGTGAGAGGCATCTCCACCCCTGTGAAACAGGCTACAGGAGGACAGCTGGGCCGTGGGGGTCCCGATCACACGCTGTGGGGCAATTTTAGGCACCTGGCATCCCTGGCTGACCCGTTCTGAGGGGCAGCCCGTGTTGTGGGTCCCTCCGGCTTTCTTGGCAGAGCCCTGCAGCAGAGGGAGGCTGAGTGTCCAAAGCCCTAAAGCCACAACCAGCCCAAGCAGACATCTGGAGTGGTGCTTGGTGAGCAGTAGCACGCCGTGCCCCAGGCCTTCGGCTCAGGCCTGCAGAGCTCCAGAGCTCCGGAACGAGAGAGCCAGGACACAGGCGTGCAGCTTGCGATCGCCCAGGATGGCCGGTGGCCCTGGCTGCAAGCCTCACCTTTCCCTTGGCCCACTGTAACCAGGCACAGTCCAGGCTGTTCCCCTCCCTTTCGAAGGGAGCCAGTCATCAATATATCAGTTTGTAATCACATGAACAGGAAGGTTCCTGGAAGTGAAGCCACCAACAGGCCAGGGGTCCTGGCATTGCCTCGACTGGCTGCCTGGGGGTTTCCTGCAGCCAATGGAAACTGACCTTCCTGCGGAGGAAACAGCCAGCCCAGCCAGAGGCAGGAGGAGGCTCGGTCCAGGTGCCCTGGGGGGTCTCTTCTTCCCTTGAAAGGACAAGGGCTCTGGGAGGAAACACACAGGTGCATTCCCCAGCCCCCGGGATTCCCCGTGGTGGTTTCCGTCACCACTGTCAGCGCTGGAAACACAGAAGTTGACACAGTCCCATTGAAGTGGGCCAAGTGTGTTGTCGAACGTAGTGCACACGTACAACGGCAGGTCTGTCGCACACGTACGACGGCAGGTCTGTCGCACACGTACGATGGCAGGTCTGTCGGCACCTGCGGTGGTCGGCCTAAGGTAAAGGCTCATCATGAAGCCATCCGTAACCACATCTTTTTTCTTTCATTCAATCAAAGCAAAGTGTACATCTTCAATGCATGACCTGGCGAGATTTAATAAGACACAGCAGAAACTGTGGAAAGAAAGAGGTTAATTCCAATCAAGGAAGTCTGATTTGGCTTAAATTAGGCCGCCTGTTAATGGGGGTAAGGGTATTGCCAGCAGAGGGGAGACGGTGAGGCTGATGATGGCATTACTCAGAGAGCAGGAGATGGTGGGAAAGGAGAGTGAAGGGTTCAGCTGCAGGAAGACATGAGCGCCCCTCCACAGGTTTGAACTCTACCAGTGTTGAGGGCCATGAGAAGTTTCTAAATAGGGGATCTTGGGTGTGGATGTGCTTTAGGGGGTCAGTGGCTCCGAGAGTAGAATCGTTTGGGCAGGAGAGAGGTTACCATGAGGACAGCTCAAAACAGATTCCAACAATACCAAGCAGACGCCTGCGGGCTGCACCAGCAAAGGAAGAGACATTCGGGACGGAAACCCTCTGCCAGGCTGGTGAAGGTGAAGATGGGGCACACTGTTGCAAACAAGTCCAAGTTTTCTATTAAAGCATCAACACTATCACCTTAACCTTATAAATGTCCTCAACCTGAACAAAATTACCCTTCTTGGCTGAAACTTGCAATGAATACTAATGACAAATTACAGTGCTTTTCCCTAATGCTAATGTCTACACTATAGCTACACAGCTGTACTTATTTCAGCCCAAGCCTGACTCCGAGACCGAAAGAGGCAGCCTTTCCACCTCCAAGGCCCTACCTGGCCCTGGTGCAGATCTTAGGGCTCTGGATGCTGCTTCCCCTGGTGGTGGCTGGCACCGTGAAGGGCCTGACCATGGCCAGCCGTGTCTGCCCTTCTCTGGAGATGTCATTCTAGACACAACCTCTCACCATCCAGCACTTTTATTTTCCTACCCACAATACAACAGCAAGCATTAGCAACGTTCCTCCGATGTGTCCAGCACAAGGAGAGAACCAGAGAGTGTATGTAGGACCTGGCTTCTGCCTTCAAACATCTTGCAACTTGTTCAGAGAGTCCAGAATGAAACAAACGA
Organism: Pan troglodytes; assembly: GCF_028858775.2. Taxonomy (NCBI): domain Eukaryota; kingdom Metazoa; phylum Chordata; class Mammalia; order Primates; family Hominidae; genus Pan; species Pan troglodytes. The sequence goes on from NC_072403.2 coordinate 182,311,948, forward strand.
GGTGTACAAAAGGCAAGCGGTATTCAGTCCCTGGCTTGTGTACAAGCTCACGGGAGGAGCAGGTTAACCCTCGGGAGAAGCTGTGCTGGGGAGGCTGCATGAAAGTCCTTCTTGGAAGCCAGAGACCAGGTTGGGGATCCAGACTGTGAAGTCACATGACTTGTGCCTGGCACGCCAAGAAAGACACGCAGCAGGAAGGGCCCCCGGGGCAGGCTGGAGTCATGGATAGAGGGTCCTGCATGCCAGGCTGAGGGTTGGGATCACTGGTTTGATGCCATGGCTTCCATGAGGCCACCTCTCAGGGGTCAGGCGGATCAGGGCAGGGTGGTCCCGGGAATGGGCAAACGCGAGGTCTCGGGGGATGCACTGAGAGGGCAGGAGCCCAGCTATGGAAAGACACCTCGAGTTTTCCTGCCAAAAGTGATTCAATTCACTTTCCCCAGCACTGACCTGACTCTCAGCCCACATGAAAGCTGAAGGAACACTGCAAGGGAAGGCTCTGTCTGTGCACAAGCAGGTCGTCCATCTGGGCCTTCACACAGAGCCTGAGCATGAGTTTCTGAGGGAGGTGAGACTCACAACACGAGACTCCCACAGGGGAAGAGCAGACCCCGGGACCGAGCCTGGGGAACGCAGCAGAGCCAGCCCAGCGAGGCCGAGTGACCGGACCCAGGGAGGCAGAAGACAGGGAGGCCCGGGGAGTCAGTACTGAGAGGCTCCGAAGGCGGGGAGCACTGAAGACTCCAGACGGGGAGTCAGTACTGAGAGGCCCCCAAGGTGGGGTGCACTGAAGACTCCATACGGGAAGTCAGTACTGAGAGGCCCCCAAGGTGGGGAGCACTGAAGACTCCACACGGGGAGTCAGTACTGAGAGACCCGGAAGGCGGGGAGCACTGAAGACTCCAGACGGGGAGTCAGTACTGAGAGGCCCCCAAGGTGGGGTGCACTGAAGACTCCATACGGGAAGTCAGTACTGAGAGATCCGGAAGGCGGGGAGCACTGAAGACTCCCTGAGAGACCCACAAGGCGGGGCGCACCGAAGACTCCATATTCACCTGTTTTTGTTTTATAAATGGAGTCATCAGCAGACAGTGTTTTTTGTTTTGTTTTGAGATGGAGTCTCGCCCTGTTGCCCAGGCTGGAGTGCAATGGTGCGATCTCGGCTCACTGCAACCTCCGCCTCCTGGGTTCAAGCGATTCTACTGCCTCAGCCTTCCGAGTAGGTGGGATTACAGGCGCGTGCCACCACGTCCAGCTAATTTTTTGTATCTTTAGTAGAGACGGGGTTTCGCCATGTTGGCCAGGCTGGTCTCAAACTCCTAATCTCGTGATCCGCCTGCCTCGGCTTCTCAAAGTGCTGGGATTACAGGCGTGAGCCACCATGCCCGGCCGAGTGAAGTGGTTTTAAAGATCCAACTATAGATTTGGCTTTAGAAAAGTAATTGCCAATCTTAGATGCAGAAGCCCAAGGGCTTGATGGCCAGAAGTGGCGGTGGGGGGTGGGGGTGTCGGAGGGGCTGGAGCCGCGCAGGAAAGCGCCTTTCCAGCAAGGGGCTGCTACCGTCTGGTCACCTTTCCAGAACTCCAACTAAGAAAGTGAGGATAGAAATGGGACCGTAGACGGAGAGGATCCCAGAGGAAAGAGAAATTTCAGTTAGACCGTTTTATTCAAACATGAAGGGGAAGTTCCACCCCAGTGAGCACTGGGAAGTGCGTTCTCAGACGGGGATGGTTAAGAAGCCACGGTGGTGTGCCCCAGAAACCAGTAGCGTGAGCCACAGCTGCCTAATCCGTGCACAATAACCTCGCTGCCCATTCATCCACATTTTCCTTAGGTTTTCAGAGAAGTATAATTTTGTGAGAAAGTTGTTGCATTTGGACTTTTAGCCTGGGAACAAAAAGAAAGTCCAGTGGACTGTGTTAGCACGCTCGGGAACCCGCGGCAGGCGAGTGGCTGTCTGGCACACCAGGCGTCGATCTCCGCAAAACGAACTGGAAAATGCTCTTCCCCAGAAGTGCAGCACCTGAGCGTGTGACGTGCACATGTTTGTGTGGAAGGCCCGAGACGCCATCCAACCCCGTGGCTCTCAAACCGAGTCTCCAGAACCACGGCCTCAGCAGCATCTGCAGCTCCCAGCGTTCCAGATTCTCAGACTCAGCCCCTACCCACAAGTCGGAAACGCTGAGGCTGGCTCTGGAAACCCGTGCTCTCCTGGGGTCTCCACCCTGACTCTGATGCACCTGAAATCTAAGAGCTGCTGCTTGAGTTTGACAGTTCTCACTCAGTCAGAACCACCTGGGGACGCTGTTGAAATCCCACACTGGGATCCTGTTCCCAAGGACCCTGTGCATTTTGTCCTGGCTGTCAGCGAGTTTTAAAAGCTCCCCAGAGGCGTTTACTGTGCATCCAGGGATGGGGCCATCAGCAGGGTGGCTCTGTGGTGGAAGCAGACCTCGCAGTTCGAATGCACAGCTCCCATTATCTCATGTAAAGAGACAGGTTTTGTGTTTTTGAGCCTTTTGGAAGAGAAGCGACATGGAGATCTAAAAGAGTATGTGGTTTATGAAAGTTCAGTTAAAAAATGGTTAAGATGGTAAATTGTATGTTATGTGTATTTTACCACAAGAAAAAACAGAGGAAAATGTAGGATATTAAAAACAGTACTACCTGGAATTTGTATGCACATAAGTAATTTAAAGTCCAAAATGACACAAACTCCCTGGGCCGCCTCTGAACCAATGTGCTTCTGAGCCCTCTTCGGCCTCCCTGGGTCACGTCTCTGCAGATTAGAACCATGCTATGCTGAGCCCACCTTCCTGTTGCCATTTTGTGGGGAAGGAAAACGAGTTTAATCTCTTTTCCTGACCCCACCCTCCTTTTCCACAGTGAACAATAACAAAAGTCATATAATGGAACTCAGAATTGATGGGGCCCACGGCATACCGAGGCTCATTAAGCAATAAAGATCGTGACTGAGAATATTGTTCACGATTAATGACAGGCTGGGGGCCGAAAACGCACAGCTGACGGCCAGGAAGCCCAGTTGGTGAGAACCCTGCCAAGCATCCCCCACAAGGCGGTCGGTGCCATTGTCAGCAGCAGAGGACGCAGACCTGGGCAGGGTCTCCTCCCTGAGAAGCCTGCCCTCTGCGCCCGCACCTCCCCTCTGTCTGCCGCGCCCCTTCCCCGCCGAGCCCATCTGCGGCTGCAGCCACATCCTGCATTCCATCCACTTAAAGCCTGTTGTGCAATCCCTTTGGACCGGTGGACACCTAATTAAAACAAATTAACGATCTGAAGCAGAAACTGTGTTTAATGAAGCCTCGCTCAGGCTTGCGCGTAGTGCCAGGGCTGTTTGCCTACAAATATTTACCAGTCCTTGGTGCGGAAGAAGCAAGGCCACCTGTCCCCAGCCTTCCTTCCACCCGCAGGCAGTGCCAAGCAGGGTTCCTCCCACCATCGCCACCACGACCCCTGGTCCCCATGCCCATGGAGCTGCAGGAGCAGCATCCACCTCCCTCTGGCCTGCTCTCCCTTGGGCCAGGGTCCTGCCAGGCCTCTGCTGGCCGACCCTTCTGATCCAGTCTGGGTCCAGCTTTGGAAACCTCAAGTTCACCCAGCAATTGGGTGGGGTTTCCTGTGGGTAGGGCCAACAGCCAGAAAGCCACCTAGGGTTAAAAGTAAAAAACTTGTGATTATTTTCCCGAAACAGAGATGAGACCCACCTTGAGGGTACTTGCTCCGAGAATTGCCTCAACTCTCATTTCAGGCCTGGTAAGATGGTGCGATTATTATAACAAAGAAGAAATAATTTGTTTTAAAGACAAATGGAAGGAGAAAGAGGAGAGGGGAGAGGAACCTCAAAGAGAAGGCGAGAACTAAGGTAGAAAGGTGGCCCAGGACAGCAGGAAGTGGACCAGCCGAGGGAGGCAGGAGGATGCCCCAGAGCCCTGACCTCCATCCGTCTCGAGTTCTTGGCCTCATCTGCCTCCTTCCCAGCATCTCACCTGACAGTGACTCTGAGGAGCACCTCCAGCCGGGGGCCCCCAGATCCGCACACTGTTCCCACCACGAGACCCTGCACACCCGGCTGCCCAGGTGAGGGCTCAGCTGCTCTCAGCCCTCCACGCGGCACAGGACTCCGCAGCCGTGAGCGTGAGTCATTCCAATGTCAGCCCCACAAGGCAAGGCCCAGAGGGAGCTCAGGGTGAGCCCCCTTCCACAGACAGAGTCCCTGAGCCACGCAGGAAGCCAACAGTCTCTGCAGGATCACAGACAAGGTGCAGAGCGGGTGCAGAGCTCTGTCACTGCTCCCAACATGCCCAGGATGGGATGGGATGAAACGGCCTCTCCACCAGGTGCCCAGGGCAGGGCCTGAGTCCACAGGACTGTCAGGGTCCCACAGAAATGTTTTCATCCCTTTTAAAATAAGAAGGAAGAAAACAAACTGGGAGGTAGAAGAAAATGTTTGATTGTATACAAATGTATTCATGTTTTTCCGATGCGGTTGTAAAATGTCATTTTTAATCTTTCTTATGGAGGGCAGGCCCTGCAGCAGCAGCTCTAGGGGCCAGGCCTGTGTGTCGCTTCCAGGACACTTCCTGGGCCGGCAACGACAGCACCAGGCAGCCAGCAGGGAGGCCAGCAGCCTTCCTTATCAGCCCCAGCCTGTGGTCTGGGCCTCTCCTCTAGAGTTGCCCCTTCCCCTTAAAAGAGCGTCTGTGCTGACAGTAATGTCTGGGCTGGCCCCTGGCCCATACTCTAAAGAAGACAGCCCCACTGCTGCCGCACACAGGCAGGCAGGTCGCTACCTGTCAGCTCAGGTCCCTGGAGACTCTGTGGCCCCACTGACCACCCCTGCCTCCTGGGCCCCGCTGGGGACAGGGCCGACACAAGTCCATGCCTGCCTCTCCTTCCACACTGTCCCCGCTTCCCTCTGCCCTGCATTCCTGGTCCCTGCCTGCAGCCCCGAATTCCTGCAGTGTGCGAGGCAGGATGTGCATAACTCTGGAATTCACTTTCTCACCTGCCTGTCACAGCCTGAGCCCATGAGCCCGCAGGGCTCAGCACAAGTCCCATCTGCTCACCGGGCAGACACATGGCAGGCTGTGACTCAGGAGAGGGAAGTCCCTGGGCTACAGACTATTAATTGTAAACCCAGGAGGCCAGGTGACACCCTATTCTGAACATCAAATAAGGGAAAATGAATGCATCGCATACTAGGCGGGCCAGCTCCCAGGTGCTCAGGCAGGACACGGCCATCCCTGGGGTTGGTTCTCCCTGTGCCTGGCACTCTCCTCTCCAGGTGCACCAGAGCTGACTCTGCACTGCCAAGTGGGCTTGGGGAGCACTGCACCCCACAGGAATGCTACCTGCTGGGAAGGGCACAAGAAGACAGGAAGCCATCAGCCACACAAAGGGACAGCCTCCAAAATCAACACGTTCGGAATCAGCCACGCAAAGGGACAGCCTCCAAGATCAACACGTTCACAAGAAACCAGCAGCCGAAAAGAAGACTTTACCTCGAGCCATTCCGGGAAGCACGAGTCACTCCCACTTCCAGGCACACACCAGCATTTACCTGGTTTGGAGCTGCCCAGCCCAGCCCAGCACTCTTGCCAGGGTACCAGAGCCTGGAGAAGGAGAAGAGGTGCCCGGCTCCACTGTGCTGTGGGACGGGCAGGGCTGACACACATGTGCCACTGTGTTGCACGACCACAGCCTAGCGGGCTTCCTCTGCCTTCACCCAACCCGCTAAGGACATTGCTGAGGTCAAACAGGTCTTACATGCAGTTTTTTGGATTCCTGAACTGAATGGACTTCGTAAACATAGTTTACTTTTTAAATTTAGCCTTTTATCACGTTCTTCCAGATAGAGAACGGCTCCCTTAGGGACACCTAGATCATGTTTCTCCCAACCAGCCATTGTTTGCCGGAAAACCAAGCTCATGGCCACCACCTCCACAGCGCCGCATAATATCCGTGTGAACGGGTTAGTGCTGTTACCATTAGAAATGCCGGATTCTTAATGCTTAGAGCTGAAAGCGACCGTCCTCAGGGCCAGCGCTGTCACCTCACACGGGAAAAGCACGACGCATCACGTGCTCTGAGGTCAGCCCTGCTGTCTGTGCAGCTCCACCTCCAGTCTCACCATCCCCACAGCCCTGCCCCAGTAAGTTCACTGGACGCTGGATGCTAGATGCTGGCCTCGTCCGCTTGTAGCCTTCACCCCTGCCTTCCGAGTATTGTCAAGTGAGAGGCCCGCTCATGTCAGTGAATGCCCGGTACTGCAGGAGGAATCGTGATCTGAACAATCAGATTTGAATATCTTTCATAAGCCTTCTTTCTAAATCTCCAGCGAGCTCACACTTGCCTGATGGAATCTAACCGTCATGCCCTCCCCGTCTTGGCACCCCAACAACTTTTGCAATATTATCATGACCTGGCAAGAATGTGCTGTTTGCAGATGCAGGCGACCGCGTGTTCTTTGTTGACATGCCAAGCAAAGGAGGCTGGAAGAGGAGCCCTTCCAAGATGCCACCTGCAGTTCTCACTGCTCTCGTCACTACATTAAACATATTTGGCCGCTGTTAGTCAGTTTGGATAAAAATACAAGTAGATTTCAGCCGTGTTTGGTAATTCCTAAGAGAAGGTTCACTGAGTCCCACGAGGGGCACCAAGACACTTTATCCCCCAAGACGCCCACCAGGAAGACAGGTGCTCCATGTTCCGCTGGTTTCCACCTCACACTGTGAACGGTGGTTTGTGTTTTTCAACAACACCCAAGGCTTTTTTTCTTTCGCCTTATAAGGAGTACTTTCCCCACGTGGTCAGCAGTGCAGGGACTGGTGTCCTCGACTGCTGAATCTGCAGGGCCTGTGCCCACTGCTCTCTCCTGCCTGTGTGTGGGCCTGACCTGGGGCCCCCTGCTCTGGATATGCCCAGGACTTCCCCTTGGTGTAGCCCTGGAAGTCCTGTGTCCTGGAGAGAGGCCTCTGTGCCAGGCAGACCAGGGTGGTTGGTGGGGTCATGTGCTGACCTCCTAAAATCACGCCCCCTTCCATTTGTCTTATAGCAAACAGATTTTGACAACACAAAGCTTTCTTTAGAAATTTAAGGTTGGGCACGGTGGCTCATGCCTGTATTCCCAGCACTTTGAGAGGCCAAGGTGGGCAGATCACCTGAGGTCGGGAGTTTGAGATCAGCCTGGCCAACATGGCAAAACCCCGTCTGTACTAAAAATACAAAATTAGCCAGGTGTGGTGGTGCGCACCTGTAGTCCCAGCTACCTGGGAGGCTGAGGCAGGAGAATCGCCTGTACCCGGGAGACCAAGTGAGCTGAGATCGAGCCACTGTACTCCAGCCTGGGCGACAGAGCAAGACTCCACCTCAAAAAAAAAAAAAAATTAAAGTGCAATTTTTAGTGAAGGCTAAAGAAAAATGGTGGGAAGAGCTGAGGGATGTGATCTCAATCCTGACGAAGGCCTGAGAAGAGCCATCAAAGGAGCCGGAACCAGAATGGGATTCTAAGGAGCTCTGGGGCCCCTCCCTCGTCCTCAGAATGCATGGCTTTTATTTACATGTGACGTAGTCTGCATTTGCCGGGGGACTGCTGGGACACTCCAGCAGGTTTTCCATCTCGAGTTCCTGTAACCAGCAGCGAAGGCATCAGAACGGCCACACATTACCAAGCTGGGGTGCATCCTGCCTGGCGGCTTCGCCCTGATCCTTGCTGCGTGGCCTCAGCTCTTCTCCCTCAGGAGCTGCAGGGGCTTTGGTCCACGCCCCCTGTGAGACTGAGGCACCAACAGCTGCCTGGTTCTCAGCATTTACTGGGATTGAGTTGAACATCACATCAAAACTTGCAGAGAGCAGTGGTCAGTGGCCCCCAGGCTGGGCTAGTGCCGGTGACTCGGCCCTGAGCATGCAGGAGGCAGCCTGCCTGTGCCCGGCCCAGGGCCCTGGGTTTCCCCTTTGCTTTGTTCCCCAGGGGGTGCTGGCTGGTACGCTGTCTTGGAGGGGCAAGGAGACGCCAGCCCAGGCAGTTTCCAGGGCAGGACACAGCAATGCCTGGCGTGCGTGGCGGTGAGTGTGGCCATCTGGTCATTAGGGCCGAGCTGCTGCCAGCGCCAGCGGCTCTTTCTCCGTCTCATTCCAGGGGCTTTGGAGCCCGCGACAGAGATCCTGGGGAGAGCCTGGCTAAAGTTCATTCTCATGTCTTCTCCATCTTGGACAGAGAGAACGAATTGCACTGTGGGAAGATGTACACCTGTGCATGTGTGTTCTTGCGTGTGTGTGAAGACGAAGACACCAGGTGTCAAGGACAGCAGGAGAGTGAGGAGCCAAGGGCGACATGGACCTCAGAGTCCCAGGGAGCGGGAGTTGCAGGAGGAGGAGCAGAGGCCAGCTAAGGGCGGAAGACCAGGACCTCGTGCGAAGCAGAGGGTGGGGAGGCCCAGGGCAGCGGCCACCAAAACCAAACAAGGCACAAGTTCTGCCCTGTGTTGCCGAGGAGAGAGGCTTCGAGCTTTGTTCCCCACGGGAGCTGTCACTGGAGCAAGGGGACGGATGCAGGGGGCTCCCGCACTGGCTGTGCACCAGGCTCTCACCCTCTCCTCACCCGCGCGCCAGGCTCTCACCCCCTCGTCACCAACCACACTTCTTGGCATGTTTTCTTGTTCATTTCTAGCACGCTGACTTCCACGATAAAAGCTGCCACACACTTCAGAGCTAGTAAGAATGAAGCTGTTGAGGGAAAATTTGCTTCTCGTAAGTGGGTAAACCCCAAGAGCTCAAGCTGATCAGGTGCCGGTGGATAACACACCTCCTGCAGCTCAGCCTCCCACCTCACTCTCAGCCACTCACAGAGGAAGCCACTGATGCGGACGCTGAAGGTGTCCCCCAGACCCTCAGCTCCCTCCAATAAGCCCCCAGAGCAGGAGGCCCGGTCATCCACCCCCATGCACAGCAAGTCAGTGCTAATGTGCCCTCAGCCCTCAACTGTCCTGAAAAACATGTAACAAAGCATTCAGAAAATGCATGCACCCAGGAGCGTTGCAGAGTCCATGACAAACATTCACCGCCACACTTTTTCAGGGAAGGAATAGGGGTTGGTAACACTCTCTGGTCCAGGGGCTCAGGGAGGTGAGGCGGTTTCTCTACACAGCGAGGAGTCTGCTCCAGCCAGCATGGTCTGCAGACCTCGCACAAAGTGCCTGGAAGTGCTCAGGGCCATCCGAGGGTGAATGTTCTGCTCCCTCGGCTATCCTTGCCCTTGGCACACCCGGGCTGCAGACGGCCGGCAGGGAAGCCATGGAGGAGGCCACGCGGCAGTGCCGGTATCTGATCACTCACCCAGAAAGGAGGCAAATGAGTGGATTGTCAGGTGAGTCGCAATCCTTTGGAAATCGCTCATCTTACCTAACATTTATTCTAACTCCCTCTGAACCAGGCCTCCCCTGCCCTGCTGGATAACAGAGAAGTGACAGGCAGGATGTGGAATCCCACGCAGCTGTCCAGCCCTCCCCAGCACTCATGGCTTTGGGCTCCCAGACCTTGGCCCAAACCTGGAAATTTTACCATAGCCAGGGAAGAGGCTGAAAATACCACAAGAATGGAACCTTATAGCTCTTGGAGATTTCTGCTTCTAGCCGAGTGGGAACCAGGAAAGGCAGTGAAGCCAGCAGCCGTGTCCCGTGGCCTCCTGAGTGTGGGATCTGTCACTGAGACATCGGGGCACCAGGGCTCGGCGTATTGTCACCGCCACCCCACACTCGCCGCACTCGATGCTTCTCAGCCTGAATTGCAACGCCGCTTCGGAGAAATAAACACGCTGAGAGAATGTGAAGTTTTCTCTAGGGACACGGAAGAGGGTTCTGGTTATCTTGCTCACTTCCCAGCAAATTCTGTTCAGGAGCCAAATGCCCTGATAGGACAGAGACCTTAAAAATATGGGCCTAGATGCTGCTGCTGTGTTTGTTCTGGAAGCTTCCAGACCCTGAGGGCCGGCAGCTCTGGTCTCAGGAACCTGGCTGTGCTCCACCTGCCCTGGTGTGGGTCACTGCAGCCAGGAGGAGGATGTGTAAAACCCTCCCTGGGGCCACATAGTGGAAAGAGAGGTGTCCCGCCCAGCAGGGCAGTTTGCCCCATCAGCCCAGGGACTCAGGGAGACCCAGGAGCAAAAGGAGCCACGCCACTCACAGTGCCACAGGGAGTGAGTTACAAGGCCGGGGAGAGTCACACAGCCATGGAGAGTCAGTCACACAGCTGCAGGGATTCACACCGCCACGGAGAGCCACACGGCCGTGGAGAGTCAGTCACACAGCCACAGGGAGTCAGTCACACGGCCTCGGGGACTCAATCAGATGGCTGTGGAAAGTCAGTCACACCACAACGAGTAAGTCTTGCAGCCGCAGGGAATCAAATGACAGCAGGGCAAGTGACACCTGATTGGAAGCCAGCATTCCAGGGCACTGGAGGTGGTAGCTCAAGCTCTACAGCTGGTGGTCCCCGATGGCCGCAAGAACAACCCCTCGAGGCTCCGCTGCGCCCCCCAGCTTTGTGCCAGCCAGCGTGCGAGTGTGGGCACCGAGTGTGCTTTGGCCTGATCCTGGAAAGCGAGGCAGCTCCGATGCCGAGATTCATATCTTGACGCCAGACAGGGCCCTGCACCTGCCAAGTGGGTTGAGTGGGTCTCGAGGGGCTGGAGGGACCCAGGCGGGTGGCTTTGCACCCAGACGAAACACATGGGTGAAAAGGCAACTGACTAAATCCCGGCTTCTTCAGAGCTATTTGTAGACGGCATACTTGGCACCCTCAGTGGGAGTGTGTGCCAGCCTACGAGGAGCCCAGGACCTGTGTGGGGGCCTTGCAGCCCTGTCAGCCTGCAAATCTGGCTGAGAAATCACGTCATTTTGTGTGTCTAGAATAAACTGTATTCAGGTTGGAGTGAAGTGCATTGCATTTTCGTGATGAAGGCCATGAACTCTGAGTTACACGACAAGTATTTTGAGGGAGACACACGGTTGCCCAGTTGTCCAAGCACACGGCCCGGCTAGGGAAGGAGGGTGGAGTCTGGAATACTGGAGTGTTTGCAGGACTCTGGGGGAGCAGCTGGTGTTGCATGTGGGTCCCATGAGATTATAGACGTGTCTCTTCTTTATCAGAGTGGCAGTTCCTCCAGCCATGCCAGGTTCTATTTCCCTGGGATCATTTAGTCCCATTGGAACCCAGAATGAGCCTGCAGACCTTCATCCCACTCACTCACCCAGAGACACCACCCACAGAAGCGGGCACGGGGGAGGCGAGGCCTGGCCTGGCCGTGGCTCCCAGGATCCAATGTGAAATGCCCCCTGCATGTTTGAAGACAGAGCTTGCTTCTAAGGGGAAGCCACAGAGAGAGCAGAAGGACACAAATGCTGCTGCCAAGTCCCTCCCACAGCTCGATGCAGAGGACACAGGTGATGGGAGGCTGGGCCGCTGGGGGCCTCTCACCACTCATCTTTATTCATTGCATCTTAGTTCTCTCCTCTGTTACTGAGGCCTAACGTCCAGCCGCTAAACTGCTGTTTTGTGTCTCCTACACTGTGTTCAGGACACAAGCACAGAAGTCCATTCCCACTTGGCCAACAGGCTGCTGGTTGGCACCTCTGGTGAGTAACAGGCCCTTGGGAATTAAAAAAATAACAACAATCAGCACCACTCGCTCCCCTGTGGTGGCTGCTTCTCCTGGGCTTCTCTCCTCCTGGGTACGATGTGTGAGCCCTGCAAAGTCAGTGCTCCCAGAGCCCTACACGAAGCCGGGCTTTGCCGTCGCTCCTCTCTCCACGTGCCCCTTTTTCCTCCCCACCCCAGATAGTGCGGGGCCCCAGGTCGCCTTTCCAGGTAAGGGTGATGGACCAGAAGAGCCACAGCTGTTCCTCCTTCGTGTGGCCTCCCAGGCCAGCTCTGTAACTTGCAGGATTTGACTCTGTGAGATGCAGTTCTGTGCGTCTGAAGAAAGGGTTTGCTCCTGAACAGTGACAGCAAGAGTCACTTTCTGGTGATTTCTCTCTCCTTTGAATCACATTCCTCTGGCTCTTAAGCTCCAAACGCTGACATGCCTGAACATGCCGTGGGGTCGGGAGTGCTGAGATTTGGCCCAGGGTAGGCTGCTGACACCACTGGCGTTAGCTCAGCCCTGACCAAATGGCCAGACAAAGCTTAGCAATTTGCTGGACTGCCCTGGAAAACAGCATCCCTGTCTATGGACTTAGGGAGTTCCTGGAAAACAGCATCCTTGTCTACGGACTTAGGGAGTTGGACCTGGTCACTTTTTAGGCTGTTCCTAACGCTGAAACTACGTTCCCACTTGACCAAGTCCACAGCAGCCCCATGGAGGACTGCCTGGTTTTCCCATCTGAACAGAAGGGTGAGCCAAGCCCGGGGAGAGCCTGCGCCACTGACAGCGCCACGGCCAGAGCAAGTCTGGGGTCGGTGTCAGGGCACGTGAGGGGCTGTGTGCTGCCCGCCTGCCAGAAATAATTCAGAAGGGGTAACAAGCTAATTAATTAATGGGAGAGTTCTGCGACCCTTATGTGAAAGCCACGCCAAGAGGTGTTATTAAGTCCCTGTCACAGAAAAAAATCTGAGAAACGAAGGCCTGGTCAGTTGCCGCCTCCTCCACCCAGAGAGCTGCACTGTGGCCCGAGGGCCCGAGGACAAGGTCTCAGCTCCCACGGTGTCCCGAGAGACCCCCACCCTGGGTGGGGGGGATGAGGGCAGGGGCTGGTGGGACCAGCGGCTCCCCACGCTGGAAGGCCCCATGCAGGCCCTGCTGTTTTCACGAATGTTTAGGCATAATATCTGTCCTATAAAATAACCGTGTTACCATCCAAACAGCCGACTCACATCTTCAGAGTTTTGACCCAAACTTATACATCTGACATTTCACATCTGTGAGTCAACTCTTGCATCCAGCCACCTTTTGGAGTTTCTTCAATGGAAATATGAGGACTTAGAGTCACCTCTGGCCCTTTCCATCCTGGGGTCCGAGCCTTCTCCTCTCTGCTTCCTGTGCTGGGAAGGCTCTTCTTACCTGGTGAGCACCTCGACCAGGAGCAGCCATGCAGCTTCTGCAGCTGCACATCAGCCAGGAGAGGCTTGCATTTTATTTATTTTTATCTTGTTTTTATTTTTTTAAGACAGAGTCTCGCTCTGTCACCCAGGCTGGAGTGCAACCTCCGCCTCCCAGGCTCAAGCGATTGTCTTACCTCAGCCTCCCGAGTAGCTGGGATTACAGGCACCCCCCACCACGTCCAGCTAATTTTTTTGCATTTTTAGTAGAGACAGGGCTTCACCATGTTGTCCAGGCTGGTCTTGAACTCCTGAGCTCAAGTGATCCGCCCGCCTCGGCCTCCCAAAGTGCTGGGATTTCAAGCGTGAGCCACTGCACCAGGCCTGCATTTTAGATACAACACGAAAATCAATCCCTGGCTTCTTTCAAAACACCATCTGTGGGTTCAGGGCTGTTTTCCAATTCCATGATGACATCATTTCATGTGAGGGAATAGTCAGAGCTTCCGAGAGCCAATCGGAAGGGTGGGCAGGTGTCCGCACTGTCCACAGAGAACCAGTCGGAAGAGTGGACAGGTGTCCGCAATCTCCACAGAGAGCCAACTGAAAGAGTGAGCAGGTGTTCACGAAGTCCACAGAAAGCCAATCGGAAGGGTGGGCAGGTGTCCACAGTGTCCACAGAGAGCCAATCAGAAGGGTGAGCAGGCGTCCACAACATCCACAGAAGGCCAATTGGAAGGGTGGGCAGGTGTCCGCAGCATCCAGAGAGCCAATCAGAAGGATAGGTAGTATCTACAATGTTCACAGAGAGCCAATTGGAAGGGTGAGCAGGTGTCTGCGGTGTCCACAGAGTGAGGCTCAGCCTGGAGAGAAGACAGTGCGGGTCACCAGCCCAGGCCAGAGAGAGACAGTCTGGACTTGAGTCCAAACCCTGCCAAGTGCTGCTGTGGACTCGGCCTCGCGTGTTCTCTCTCTAAGCCCGAGCTCCTCTGCAGCAGGACCTGTCTCACAGGCTGATGTGGAGATTCAGCTCATAGGGTGTTCAGTGCACTGCCTGGCAAATGCAAGGTGCCAATGTTACCTGTGGTTGATGCCACACCAGGGAAGGACTCCCAAGCCCTCCCCACACAGAACACACAGCAGACACTGTGACTGGAAGACACAAAGCCTTTATTTTATTAATGACTCTTGATTTTCTGTGGATTTCCTTTTGTCAAAAAGAGCATCCTTTGCCCTCCTTTTTAATGTATCATGCTGAAATCGCAGTTTTACGAAAGCAAATATTGCAGTAACGTGCACTATAGAAACAGAAAGTGAAATAAGAAAGAATTGCAGATTTGTTTACCCTGCATATTAAGTGGACTCCAAAATTACTTTAGAAATAAGCCCCTTTCAGGGAACAAAAAAAGTCTAGCACACTTACTTCAAGTGCAGAGAATAATCGCGTATCAAAGGACCACTAGGACTTACCAAGCTTCCCAGGGCAGAAGGCTGACCCTGTGTTAGGGTTCCGTAATCAAGTTGACCGAGTCAAGGATGGAAGGAATGCCTCCACTTTAACATCAGATGCTGCTTTTCTCCCATCCTCTGGGTCTCTGAAATCAGCGCAGCAGCGTCTGTGCATTCCCAGCAGCCTCCTTGCCGGCCATCTCTGGCCGCCGGGACCGCGCAGGGCTGCCTGGGAGGCTGTGGCCGCCCTGCCCACTGCCTTAACTCCCTGGCTTTGTGGCAGGATCATCTGTCTCCCTGTTGAGTTGCTCTTTGTTCTGCTGGTTCCGACTGTGGTTTTAAACATACATGACTGACCAAAGATCCTCAGCACAGAATGGAGTTGTTAGACATTCCTGTAAAGTAATGCCATGAATTTTTCAGCAAAATTAGTTGAATTCGCCACTAAATTTTGCTTGTCAGACTGGATACTGTTCTTATTAAATCTTTGCTAGAAGATTTAATTAGACTCTAGTAGAAGATTTTGAAATCTGTAAAAGATTTAATACAATAGGATTTTATTTGAAGTAAATGATGACTCCATTAAAGGATCAATTAATAAAACATTCAAAAAAATTGTGACAATAAAAAATGTATATTTGGAAATAAGCATAAGATTCCACCAACAGTAAAAGAAGCTTTTTATAGATTTTTGTTGTGGTGGTTTTCCTTATATCTCTTTTCTGTGCTTTCTTTAAAAACGCCGCCAATTAGATGGATTTAACATTCAACCGAGGCAGGTTTTTATTCAAAGGAGACGATTTTAGTCTGAAGAGCAGCGGATTTAAAGCAGAGACTTCCCTGCTGTGCACTGATCAGCTATTGATTAGGGGGAGGGGGGGTTGTTAAACAAAATCATCAATGCCAAATAATAGGCCCTCAGCCTGCGGGGACTGACCTGGGCACATTTGCGATAGGAAAAGTAAAGCCAGCCTTTGTGGAGAACCAAAGGCCCTGGTCTCTCTCGAGCAAAAGAAATGTTAATTGAAAAATTCCTTAAATAGGTGGAGGCTCTGAAGTCTGCTTTACATAAAAGGTATGAAATCACAATCGGGGGAAAGAAAGGCCGTGGTGTCGAGTGGGAGTTTTCTCCCGAATGGCGCTGATTAATTTCCCATTCATAGATGACAGGGGCTGACGGAACAAGTCCCTGACAGCTGGACCTGCCTGCACAGGGAAGTCTGATTTAATTGGCTCCTTGATGGGGAAAAGTAAAACAAAGAAACTTCCTATTGCATGCAGAGAAATAAAACCTGACGATTTACATAGATAATCAATGGATGACTGTTTTCCATTTGTCAGTTTACAACCGCAGAAAAATGGTCACTTTGCCACCGTTAGTTTCTCACGATGATCCTTAAATCACATCTGGGAAGCGACTCTTCCCCCCAGAGCATCTCCACGTGACCACGCTCCCCAGATGGAGGCCCAGGTCGGAGGTCAGCCACTCACTTTCCAGATAAACTGAACTCAGAGCCGCACCAGGAAACTGGGGCCTGCAGGGCCAGCTCAGGAAGGCTGGGGGGCTGTGGCTGTGAATGGAGAGCCAGGGGAGGGCCGCTGGGGGGTTCCTCCTCCAGAAACTGAATTCCACATTCCCCTCTGAAGCCTGCCCCCCTCCCTGTCTCCTGCCGCCACCCTCCAGCATCCAGGACCCTGGGCAGACACAGCAGATCAGCCCCTTCCTCCTCTAACCCCTCTGCACCACTCCCCCACAGCCAAGGGAGCAGGTGACGTGTCATTAGCCGGAGTCGACGGAAAGAAAACCCTTCAGTTCCTTTTTACTTCACCCGAAAATCAACCAAGACAGAAGAGGTTGGAGCAGCCGCCCAGGGCGCCCGGCGTGAGCACTGGCCACCAGGACAGCTGGGGAGACACAGGCGGGCCCAGCACGGTGTCGAGAAGCTCCATCGCTCAAATACCACATCCCCCAAAGACCCCGGGGTCCCAAAGATTCTCGAGGCCACAGGAAAGCCTGCACCCCACACTCTTCCTGGGTGCAGAGCTGCTGATCCAAATATGTGCACACACTCCTTTCCCATCTACTCAACACGGTACATGGAAAACACACGACAAATCCAAGAGTAAGAGGAACAAAGATTTGGAAAGTGGCTTTCAGATATCAACTGAGCAGGAACAGCAGAGCTGGCCAGCATCTGAAACTAGCTTGTGTGCCTTAGAAATTCACCCCTCCCTGCAGAGTAAACACTGTCTCAACACAGAACCTGTGCTTCGGAAGCAAGATGTGGTGAACATGGGGGAGTTTCCGTCTAAACGACTGAGTCTCCCTCACTGCAAAGGACAATGTTGCTGGATCCCACGTGTTAAACGACTGCGTCTCCCTCACTGCAAAGGACAGTGTCGCTGGATCCCACGTGTTAAACGACTGCGTCTCCCTCACTGCAAAGGACAGTGTCGCTGGATCCCACGTGTTAAACGACTGCGTCTCCCTCACTGCAAAGGACAGTGTCGCTGGATCCCACCTGTGCTCTTAAACGACTGTGTCTCCCTCACTGCAAAGGACAATGTCGCTGGATCCCACGTGTTAAACGACTGCGTCTCCCTCACTGCAAAGGACAGTGTCACTGGATCCCACGTCTTAAACGACTGCGTCTCCCTCACTGCAAAGGAAAGTGTTGCTGGATCCCACCTGTGCTCTTAAACAACTGCGTCTCCCTCGCTGCAAAGGAAAGTGTTGCTGGATCCCACCTGTGCTCTTAAACAACTGCGTCTCCCTCACTGCAAAGGACAGTGTCACTGGATCCCACGTGTTAAATGACTGTGTCTCCCTCACTGCAAAGGACAGTGTCGCTGGATCCCACGTGTTAAACGACTGCGTCTCCCTCACTGCAAAGGACAGTGTCGCTGGATCCCACGTGTTAAACGACTGCGTCTCCCTCACTGCAAAGGACAGTGTCGCTGGATCCCAGGTGTTAAACGACTGCGTTTCCCTCACTGCAAAGGACAGTGTCGCTGGATCCCACGTGTTAAACGACTGTGTCTCCCTCACTGCAAAGGACAGTGTCGCTGGATCCCACGTGTTAAACGACTGTGTCTCCCTCACTGCAAAGGACAGTGTCGCTGGATCCCACGTGTTAAACGACTGCGTCTCCCTCACTGCAAAGGACAGTGTCGCTGGATCCCACGTGTGCTCTTAAACGACTGTGTCTCCCTCACTGCAAAGGACAGTGTCGCTGGATCCAACGTGTTAAACAACTGCGTCTCCCTCACTGCAAAGGACAGTGTCACTGGATCCCACGTGTTAAACGACTGCGTCTCCCTCACTGCAAAGGACAGTGTTGCTGGATCCCACGTGTGCTCTTAAACGACTGTGTCTCCCTCACTGCAAAGGACAGTGTCGCTGGATCCAACGTGTTAAACAACTGCGTCTCCCTCACTGCAAAGGACAGTGTCGCTGGATCCCACGTGTTAAACGACTGCGTCTCCCTCACTGCAAAGGACGGTGTCACTGGATCCCACCTGTGCTCTGTGCCTCTCACTGGATCCCACATGTGCTCTGTGCCATCCTCCCAGCCTCCAGGCTTCCAGAAGGGCAGGAGCCCGGTGCTGGACTGGGCAAAGGAGCACCTGGTCCAATGAGGCTCACAGAAGAAGTAACTCCTGGCAGAGCCTGTCCAGGGAGAAATGCAGCCCAGCAACTCTGCAGCTTCCTCAGAAAGGGCCTGTGTAGGGTGATGGAAAGGGCCCAGGAGGGCAGGCTGGAGCCCCAGAGCTGATTTGCACATGGAGGGGCTCGTACAGGGCTGGAGCTCAGGGCAGGAGTCAGGAACTCGCTTGTGTGTTCTTAAAAACAAAACAGCCCCCAGGCTCCAGAAGGGTCCTGACACCCACATCCCAGGGTCTCAAGTCCTCAGTCAGGAGCAGCTGCAGAAAGGGACTGCAACTGCCGTGCTCCATGGAGATGCAGTCAGCCCGGGGTCCCTCCTCAAGGGAGCACTATGCTGCCCGGAGGCAGGTTGGGGGACTGTGGCTTTTCGGCCATCGCAAACAGGAGAGACCAGTGGACAGCACACCAGGCCCCGGCTGCCAGGTGCCTTGGGGTCTCTGTACATGCTGGCCCCTCTCCCGAGGAAGGTCTTGCTCCTCGGCCCCGCCTGGTCAGCCACAGTGGGTTCTCCGAGTGTCTGCTCAAATGCTCCTTTCTCAAGGGAAGTGCTCTATGGCCACAGCCCCTGTCAGACTGGGTTCAGGGCCCAAGTACAGCTTCTAGTGACCACGAGCCTGACCCTCTTGGCACTTGGAAAAGCCAAATCCTTGCGGCGGATTGTGCATGTCTCTGCCCCAGCCTCTCCCTGGGGTGAGGCCGTGCTATCTGAGTCCCGGGGCTGACACAGTGCCCGGCTCACAGGACTCTCTCCACTAACAGCAGTGGAGCAAAAAGCCTGATGTCTGGGGGACTCCAGCAGAGCCCCTCATGACTCTTCCGCCTGCTTCACGGTGATGTCTGCACCAGCCCACAGTGGAAGAGAGAAGCTCCTTGTCAACTTCTATGTGGCACACCATTCCAAGGGATGTCGGGGGCCAGATTCCCCCAGGAAGAAGAAAGGCAGGTGCAGCGCCACTAATACGGCGTGATCAGTTCAGAGCATCGCTTTCTTCTAAGCTAAAATATCAATGGTTTGGGAGGCTTGAAATGTGTTTTCTAGAGAGCCTGTGAGTATCGCTGTGTGGTTTTATCAGCCTCGATGCCCAGAGTGGCCTTGAAAACTAAACTGGGAGTGAGTGTTGGGGGCGTGCACTGGCCACTGCTCCCAGGCCTCTGAAGTATAAACAATGGGCTCAACTGCAAAGACTCCTGTTAGACATCAGAAGGAACCAAGGTTGTAAAATGCTAGGCATCAGAACAAGAACTCAGTCATAAAAATATACATTTATAACAAAATATAGCTAGAACATAAATGCCCAACAAAAGGGGGCTAGTTAAATAAACTTAGAATCTGTACCAATAGAACATCCTGTAGACACTAACAATTATGCGTAGAAGAAATTTCAAACTATCATCTGCAATTAGGTTGGTTGCTGGCTAGCCTCCATCTCAAATGTCTCTGACTTCTCTGTCTCAGAGCCACGGACTCCTTTGACAAACCAGTGAAAGAAACTGACCGTTTACCTAGAAAAACTCACCAACACCCACCATTTTGCCCAGTTTTAAAAGTCTCACAAAACCAACAAAGCCCACACGGAGACCTCCTACTGGGAATACCACATCTCCAGGGGCCACGCCTCCAGCATCCACGCCTCCAGTGGCCATCACTGCCTGCTGCCTTGTCCCAGAAACCATGGCAAGAGTGCCCAGGCTTGAGCCCACACGGGTGTCAGTGGGGTGGGTGACACACATCTCTTCAAAAAGCAGCATCCTTGTTCCCTGCATGCTTGCTGAGCTTGACATAAGTGGAGTCCCCCAAACCCAGAACTCAGGTCCCCCACCAGACCTCAGTTTGGGATGACTGAACTACTGATCAGTAGGATACTCCAGCCCCAGAAGAATTAGGAAGGGCTGAGGGGCCTGGGGAGTGGTAGCTCCTTCCTAAGAACTCTCCAGCAGACCCCCATGTCCTGTAATACACAGAGAGGACAGAAAACACCACTCAACCTGTTGTCCATGGGGAAAGGGCCCTATGGTTTCCAAGAGACTGAAGGATTCCAGACCCAGTTAAAACAGCACAATTCTCCCTGAACTCAGGGACACAGGGACGCAGGCAAAGTCAACCTGGTTTCCCCAAATCCACCGCAGATCCCATGTAAGAGTAAAATGGGGCCATGCTTTCAGGAAGTAGCTCGTCCCTAAGTATGAAGCATCTGAAGTGGGTTCTAGAATAACCAGTTCACCAAGAAGAAATGCAAGTGAACCATGAACATATTTTTATAGGTTAGATTCACAAGTAATTAAAATTGTACATGGTACCAAATTTGCAAACTTTTTAGTATCTATACTATTAATGTGATAAACATTATAATAAATACATTTATAAATATTCCATAATATTTAGTATCTGTATTTAGAGTTAGCAAGGACACAAGAAACTGTCATAAACTACACACACACGTTCAGATATTGGGAGGACAATGTAGCGTATAATTGAGAACCTTTCAAAGGTTTGTGCATTTTAACCAGTAATTCTGTTTCCCAAAATTGACCTTAAAGAAATAATTAGAAGTTTATGGAACCATTTTTATACGAGCATATTCATCGCAGCTTTATTTAATAGGAGTAATAAATAGATGCAACAATCATGATCAATGAAAGGGGGTTAAGGAAATTTTAGAATATCTGTATAATTGAACACTTTCTAGACATTATAAAAATCATGTTTTAAAGAATATTTAATGACACAGGAAGATGCTCACAACATCGTAAGTTAAAGAACTAGTTCCATTGCACGGCAATGAGTGTGCGGCTGGCAGTATCACACCACACGCATGGAAATTTTGAGGAGAGTGAGTTTAATGCTATGTGGGTTTTTCTCACAATTAAAGGAAAGCTGCTTACAAAACTGAAGGACCCCAGTTTTGAGAAAGATATATGTAATATAAGCAAAGGGAGGAAAACTTTAAGGATACACATTACGTATTAACAGTGACTCTGTTAGTTTTTTTCTTTCTTCTTTCTTTCAGCTAGCTACAATGTCTCTTTATGAACTGAAAGAAAGGGAAATTATTTCGTTTCATATTTCTTTTTTTTTTTTTTTAGACGTAGTCTGGCTCTGTTGCCCAGGCTGGAGTGCAGTGATGCTATTTTGGCTCACTGCAACCTCTGCCTTCAAGCAATCCTCCTGCCTCAGCCTCCCAAGTAGCTGGGATTACAGGTGTGTGCCGTCACGCCCAGGTAAGTTTTTTTGTTTTTTGTAGAGATGGGGTTTCACTGTGTTGCCAAGGTTGGTCTTGAACTCCTGAGCTCAGGCAGTCCACATGCCTCAGCCTCCGAAAGTGCTGGGATTACAGGCATGAGCCACCGTGCCTGGCCTTGTTTCCTGTTTCTACATGTGTCCCATTATTCTACTCCTGAAAAGTTAGCCCAAATAAGTTTTTTTAGCTCTAGAAAAAGAAAATATCTTTAAAGCAAGTTTATCCCAGAATTGTCTGTGAAAGCAAAGACTTTTACCATTTCAAATGTTCAAATAAGTATTAAAAAGAAGAAAATGTTAAATAAGAGAATATATCAAGTCTGTGGACTATTATATAGACAAGACAAAGGCAGAGACATGCACACATAATAATGTGAAGCAAACGAATCAAGGTTTCAAGTGAAGCTGTGACCCTAACTCTAAACACAGACAGTGGACGTTACGCATGGGAAAGGGAGGAAGAAATACCAGTGACAGGCCGGGCGCGGTGGCTCACGCCTGTAACCCCAGCACTTTGGGAGGCTGAGGTGGGCAGATCATGAGGTCAGGAGGTCAAGACCATCCTGGCCAACATGGTGAAACTCCGTCTCTACTAAAAATAAGAATAAAAATAAATAAAAAAAATTAGCCGGGCATGGTGGCAGGTGCCTGTAATCCCAGCTACTTGGGAGGCTAAGGCAGGAGAATCGTTTGAACCCGGGAGGCGGAGGTTGCAGTGAGCCAAGATCGCGCCACTGCACTCCAGCCCGGGCAAAAAGAGCGAAACTCTGTCTCAAAAAAAAGAAAAGAAAAGAAAAAAAGAAATACCGGTGACCCTAACTCTAAACACAGACAGTGGACGTTACGCGTGGGAAAGGAAGGAATACCACATGGCCAGTGCTGCCTATGCTGGCGAGACACAAATGATTTTATTTTTCTACTTCTTTCTTCTCTAGATTTTCTAGAATGAGCAGCAATTACTTTTGAATTGGAACAAATTGTGTTCATAAGCATAAAAATCACATCTAGATTTCTTTCTACCTCAAGGAGAGGAACATTTTATTTAAGGTCAAAGACTTGGAATTCTTCACACTTGCCCCTTGCTATACCATCGCAGACCGTAACGGCCCCAACAGAGACGCTTTGAGTACAGGGTGCCTGAGGCAGGATCCAGGCCTACAGAGGGCCCGACAGGCAAAGCCCCTCACAGCCCACAGGTCTGCCCCGAGACACTCCTCTGTGCGGTCAGGAAGCCATCTCTGAGCCTTGGAAAAGACGCAGGTGTGGCTTAAGGTATTAAAACATAAACATTGTAAGAAATCCTACTATCGTGTTGGCCGTAAATGTGATAACCCTTAAAGAATCTTTGGATTCATTTCTGAAAGCATTTAGAACACAGGTTTTCTTTCTCTCTCTCTTTTTTTTTTTTTTTTTTTTTTTTTTGAGACAGAGTCTTGCTCTATCACCCAGGCTGGAGTGCAATGGCGCAATCTCGGCTCACTGCAACCTCCGCCTCCCGGGTTCATGCCATTCTTCTGCCTTGGCCTGCCCAGTAGCTGGGAATACAGGCGCCCACCACCATGCCTGGCTAATTTTTGTATTTTTAGTAGAGACAGGGTTTCACCGTGTTAGCCAGGATGGTCTCGATCTCTTGACCTAGTGATCCGCCCCCCTCGGCCTCCTAAAGTGCTGGGATTACAGGCGTGGGCCACCGCAGCCGACCCCACAGGTTTTATTTTTCATAAGGTAAGCTATTAAGGGATGTCTACACCTACACACACACACACACACACACACAGCACCTCCAGTCAGCACACAAGAACACAAAGACACACTCACATATATGGATGGCAGACGCCAGTCCCTCCACATGCAAGCACACACCAAATCACATTCTCCCTCCTCACAGAGTCATACTCCTTTCAGTGAAACCAGAACGTCCTCCCGAGAAAGTCTCCAGAGTGGAATTTCCACCCCCAGAGGTCACGGGGAATCAGGTCTCTCCTCTGCCCGCTGACCTTCCACTGAGGAGTCTGCGATTTACAAGAACTTCCTTCTGGACACTCCTGATTACAGACACTCTAAACTGGGTGCCGCCTGAGCTCATAATAAAGAGGGAGTAAGTATTTGTCTTGTAATGAAAACAACCGACCTCGCACAATAGGATGATAGATAATGCATCAAACCAGCATATGAGCCCTTTAGAATCTCACATTTGGAACTGGCCAACATCAATTATTTAAACACAAATTGAATTAACAAAATATTCAACATATGTTCTTTTAAACTCTGCTAAATTGGACGAGACATCTAAAAGCTGATCTGTGGGGTCAGCCTCCTTCGAGAGGGGGGCAGGCAGCGGGGCAGGCGTCGGGGAGGGGCGGAGTGAAGTGCAGGGAGGTGGTCAGCTCCGGGCTGTGCTGGAGGCCTGAGCTCTCCACTCCCAGAGGAAGGGGTGATTAATGCCACCACCAAATGTGCCTGTGCCTAACCCTGACCTCATCCAGCCCTGCTGCCACCATCTGCTGTTTCTAATTCCTCTGCAATATTTGTATTTGCTGCCTCCCTCCGACAAAGAGCGGGGGCGGGGAGCAGTGCTCCCTACTTAGCGACGTGTGATCTGGTTGGCTGGCGGGGCCCGGCCAGAAGCATCTGTTGCTGCAGTCCAGCAGCATCTGCCACTATTTCTCACTTTCCCCAGCATGCTGGGAGATACGGTTTCTCCCAAAGGTGGCCTTTCCATGCACACTGTCAATCCCATCATTGTCCGCCCGCCTGTTCCCACGGTGCCGGCCCCGTTGCCATGCTGCCGGGCCTTTGCTTGCTGGCTGTCTGTAATCCAAGATATTGTGTGACTGAGTTATGCCATTAACCCTCCTCCTATGCATCGGGACATTCAATTAAGCTCAACAGGAGAGGCCGGCTGAGAGGGAGGTCTGTCTGCTGGGGAGGGACGGCCCACTTCTAGGAGCATTTACAACAATAATAATAACTGCGACGACCCGCGGGTACTGTCATAAATAGTGCTGACGGCCAGGGAGACAGGAACGGTTCTTGGCAGGGCAGCTTTCTCCTCTCTCACTGTTTTTGTTTTTTTAACTTAAAATGCTATAAAAGGATGCATTGTTTTCTCCTGATTCTTGATACGGCTATTAAGCATTGTGATAAGATGTGTGTGTGAACGCTATTATTTATGTGTCGAGTGTTAAACACCTTCTGCTAATGGGGTGCAGCCTGGCTGTGCATGCACGCAGTGTCCCAAGCTGTCCCTGGGCCTCACCCTTGGTCAAACGCCCAAACATCCAGAGCTGCTGCGGGGACCTCTCTGAGGCGGGGAACTTTCCGAGGCAGGAAACTTTCCGAGGCAGCGCCTGCACACAGAACTGCAGTTCCCCTGGAAGATGCTCTGAGGCCCAGACGTGGAAGGACAGCAGCCTGTCAACAGCAGGGCCGCCCTTGGCAACTCGGCTCTGTGTCCCCAAAACACTCCCGAGAGCTCAGGGAGGCCCCGGGGATCTCCCCTAATCACTTCCTGAGAGCAAACGGCCTTCCTACGAATGGCCAGGTGTCAGGATGGCCCCACAGCTGCACCATCCTCCTCACGGGCCCCCCACTGTGGCTGGTCCTAGGTGGCTGAGCTGAGGGAGCACTGTGGTTCGCTGTCCCCGCAGGACACAGGGCCCCGCGAGAGAGGCTTGTGGCCGCCCCAGATGTCCTCAGCTCCCTGTCTGTGGCCGCTTTGTCTGTCAACTGCAAGGTCTCCAGGCCACACGACCACTTTGCAGATGATATTTGAGTACAACCAGACTTTTAAAGTAAGTTCGGAGCAGGAAAAGACTCTTCAGTTAGAAATTTCAGTGCTGATGAGTAATGCCGTATTGAATATTCAGGAATTCTGGATATTCTAAATTTGTAAATAATCAGCAACTTGCTGAGCAGGGGACGTTGACTGAAGGCCAACTGTGCACCTGGCAGAGACACACGAGGAGCTTGTTTTCTCCTCCTGCCAGGCCCTCGCAGGTGATCGGGTCTCCTCACTTTATGGATGAGAGATGCAGCTAGCGACGTCCCGCACCTGACCCTAGACAGCACCAGCTCCTGGGAGAGCCGGGACGGAACCCATGTCTGCCCCAGGCCTTCTCCTCAAAGGCTTTGCTGACACAAAACGTGGATGAGGAATAAATCCAGGAGATGCCGGGGGAGAGCACCAAGGTCAGATTGCACCACGGGGTGGGAGAGCGAGGGTGAGCCGCCATCGCGAGGGCTCTCACGCCAAGCCTGCAAATGCAACCCGAGGGCCTGGGATTTTCCCACATGGCTGAAACGTGAACCCCTGTTTCCCATGCATCCCATGGCCCTGGCTGTGCAGTCCTCCTGGTCAGAACATCACACGGCTGTTCTCCAGGAGTGGTTCCTGCAAACGGCACCCGCTGTAAAGCCCTGGGAAGCCCTGGGACCTCACACCCAAGCAGATGCAAGCAGCGCCTGCCTGGAGCCCTGACGCCCGGCCGCTGGGTGCCCACGGGAGTGAAAGGGAGATGTTTACATGGCAGGCGTGGGCTCCCCTCCCTGGGCGAGAACTGTGGGAACCAAATTTTATAAGTGTGGTTGTTTGCCTCACAAACCAGCTTCTGTGATCATCCATTAACATGTCATTCATTACACTGCATCCAGTCTTAATCAGAACTTCCTGGCCATGCGGAACACGAAGGTGAGTGCTGGCGCCCTTCTGCAGGCTGCTGTGTCTCCGTCCTGCAGCCGCCCCCAGCACCGGCCCTCACCGCCCCTGCAGCCACCCCCAGCACCAGCCCCCCCAGTCCCTGCAGCCACCCCCAGCTCCGGCCCCCCCAGTCCCTGCAGCCACCCCCAGCACCCACGCTCACAGCCCCTGCAGCCACCCCCAGCACCGGCCCTCACCGCCCCTGCAGCCACCCCCAGCACCGGCCCTCACCGCCCCTGCAGCCACCCCCAGCACCGGCCCTCACCGCCCCTGCAGCCACCCCCAGCACCAGCCCCCCCAGTCCCTGCAGCCACCCCCAGCGCCGGCCCTCCAGGCCCCTGCAGCCACCCCCAGCTCCGGCCCTCACCGCCCCTGCAGCCACCCCCAGCACCGGCCCTCACAGCCCCTGCAGCCACCCCCAGCTCCAGCCCTCACGGCCCCTGCAGCCACCCCCAGCGCCGGCCCTCACCGCCCTGCAGCCACCCCCAGCTCCAGCCCTCACGGACCCTGTAGCCACCCCCAGCTCAGGCCCTCATGGCCTCTGTAGCCACCCCTAGCTCCAGCCCTCGCCACCCCCAGCAACTGTGCTCATGGCCCCTGTTCTTTCTGTTTGTCACTCTTTCCACACTGAGGTAAAACCTGACGAACAGGAAGGAGTGTAAAAGGAACAGCTTTCAGGGCAGACCTGAGCCACAGAAAAGACACTGTTCAGGGCGATGCCGCCTCCCTGAGCATAAACACGGGCTCTGCCCATGCGGCGCTCGCCGGAACCCCAGGATAACAAAGCTGGAATGACTTCACCCCGGCTCCGACACGGCTCTGCTCTCCGTGTGTGATTGATGACATCAGTCTCAGCACCTCTCCTCACACACTCAGAACACTTGTCCTCAGTTGCCACCAGCGTCCGCCGAGGTGGGGTCACGAAGGGGACCCAGGGGCCCGGCGGCTGCTCCTTCCCATGCACTGGGCAGCTGCGGTCCATGGGCCCCTCCGCCGCGTGTACCAGGCTCCTGGACAGGAGAGAACGACGCCACGCAGGAGACGAGCTTGCAGAGGCAGGAGGGCAAGGGCAGCAGCAGAGGCAGGAGGGCAAGGGCAGCAGCAGACCCAGGAGGCACCATGAGCTCTTCCCGAGGCGCTGCCTCACATGGGCGCCATCCACCCAGCTCAGCTCCCAGGGGCTGGGAAGTTTCCACAGAATATAATGGGGTGGTCTTTTCTAAACTGTAAATCATCGTACAGCCTTAGGGCAGAAATATCAAAGGCAAGGACAAAGGTCTAGGATGCCAGACCTCCTGACCCATCACTGGACCCCTAGAGCCAAGCCCACTCCTGTCCACACCTTCGTCACACGTTTACAGAGTGAACAAGTGAATGAATAATGAGACAGGGAGATGAAGGGGCATCTGGCCCCAATGCCGGTGAAAACCAAGATGCCGGTATATGCAGAGAAGAAAACTGAGATGACGGTGTACACCGAGAAGAAAAACGAGATGAAGTCAAGTCGAGGCCTTCCAACAACAGTCTGTGTGCGGCCCGCAGGGCCAGGGGTCCAGCCAGGGTTTCCGGAGGGCTCCCTGAAGGCTCACAGCTGTGCCTGGCACTGGCCTGCTGCAGACAGCCAGGGTCTTTACAACACGGGGCTGTGTGGGAAGGGCTGGATTCCCACGCAGAGGAAAAGCTGTTCACCGGCGTCTGTGGCTCAAAGTTACCGCAACGCAGAGCGGGGAGCGCTGGCCGGTATGAGCGGCTGAATCTCACACCCCAGAAATGCACTTGGAGACGTTTCCCAGTGAGCGTCACCTCTCCTAATGCTGAGCCCTGTGGGAGCAGAAACTGGGGCCGTCTCACTCACTCAGTAACAACTAAGAGCATGATGTGGAAGCCGGCAATTAAACCCCCTCCAGCGGGCCGCAAGGTTCCCCGGCCACACCCCACCATCAGCTCTCGGAGCGACGCGACAGGGAGGGCAGGGTGTGCCCGCATGGTCGGATGGCAGCCTCCGAGGCAGCTGCAGCCTGGTCTCCGGCCACCCTCCTCTGCAGCCCGACCCACACCGTGCGGGAACGGACATCTGGAGAAGCCACCTCATTTCAGCGAGGCTGTCCCCAGAGAATACAGAGACTATGGAGATGCAGCGAGACGTTGTAGAAGAAGGCGGCTGCAGGTCCCTTGTTAGAGCACTTTAGCCTAAAACAACATTAAAGAGTGAGTTGGAAAAGTTGATTTTTCCTGTGAATATTGGCGCACGCTCAGGGACCAGCAGCACAGCTGTCCCAGCGGAAATGGAGGAATGAGGTTTCATTCAGAGTCGCACTAAAGGAAAGCCAGCCCAGGACGAAGCTCAGCCCAGGACGGAGAGTCCCGCGGAGTGGGGGGGGGTCTGGCTGCCTGCCTTCCCCTCCAGCGGCTGCCCCTTGGTGTGGAGACCCAGCCCCACCCCGGCCCCCAGTCCTTGCCGGAGAGGGGTCTGGCCTGCAGCCCTGGGGGGTCTCACTCCCTCTGGGGTCCGGCTCTCTGGCAGCCTTACTGACACGGTCCTTCACAGCAGCACATGCGGCTCCCACGCTGTCCCCCACCCCGCACCTCCCCTCATCTTTAATTACACACACGTTCTTCTCCCTTTCCTTCACCTCCCCGGGGGTGGGGCAGCGGTGCTGTGAGGGTCTGAGAGGGGTCTGTGATGACTGAGGGTTTTGTCATATCCCATCCATCCCATCCTGGCCACCAGCAGCCCCAAGGTTGGGCCAGTGCCCGTGACCATGGCAGGTGAGTGAGATGTGGAAACGGGACAGGCATCCCCTCCCCAGCTGTGGGGTGCGACCCAGGGCTGTGGGCAGAGCGGGAGCCACAGGCTGGGCTGGGCACAGGCCCCACATGGATACACGATGGATTTCACAGCCCCTCTGCTGCTCCCTCTGTCGTGCTGAAGTGAGGTTGGAGCAAAATCCACACCTGCCCCGTGCATGGGCCTCAAACCCCCTTCTCACTGCGCACTGGGCATTCAACACCCAGGAGCAAGGCCTGGGAGGGAACAAAGTCTACCCTCCCCAGCTCAGAGACACACACTGACCCATGCTCGGGCTGCAGGAAACACAGACCAAACCCAAGATTAAAAACCCAGTACCTACAATCAAATCTCGACCTTTAACGCAAGCTTTGTTTCTCACCTGAAAGACAGAATTTTACCTTAAAATTGGGGGTGATTTCATCCTGCATATGATCAGAGGACTAGTGAGGAAACTGAGGCTGAGGCCATGACATCACATCTTACAGAACCCATGGGAAAGTCCGCACATCTGTGGGGGACGCTTTGTGTGTGTTCCTGGAAAGTTGCAGGACTGCGGTTGGAGGGTGTGGACGTGTGCGTGTCCCACGGCCTGGGCAGGAGCTCGCTGTGATGCCGGCCTGGAAAGACACTGGCCGCGGCCGCTGCCCTTCCCATTGGAACCAGACACCAAACGGTGTCTGCTTTGCTCGGTGCCTGTTATTTTGAGGAGTGGCCCTAACAGCTCTCCTGAGGGGTGGCCTTGTTAGCCTGCCTTTCCCAGAGCCCCTCGCTGTGAAGCCACCCCTGTAGCAGCAGCGTGTCTCCGGGAGGACCCAGAAAAGCAACATCACCCATGTGCTGCACGGAACCCTAACCCCCACGTGTCCACCCTCCTGCCTCTGGGCCTGGACACCTCAAGACTTCAGGAAGAAATGTCTAGTCCCTTTGCACCTCCCAGAAGCTGCAGCAGCACCTGCGGAGCAGACGCAGACGCAGACGCAGACGCGACTTTCTCTCAAGTCAAGACCACATCAGACCTGAAAATTCAGTCATGCCCCGGCCTGAATGCAGCACCGCGAATGGAGCACTTTAAACTTTCTTAAGAGCTGTGAAAATGTATCTTTTAAAAATATTTTTATTTACTTAACATGTTAACAGTTCCTGCTAGGCACATTTTACCAAAAAAAAAAAAAAAAAAAAAAAAAATACCCACACACACGATTTGGGGCATCCAACGGCTCTGGGAGCAGCTGCAGGGCTCACGGGGGGCGACACAGGCCTGTGAGTCAGCTCTTTTACTACGCTTTGTGCTGCCTGTATAAATGACCTAATCTATCCGCCGGGCGTTTCAAGGGGGAAAAGGAAAGGGTTTATGAAACCCAGGTTGAAATGGAGACACCGAGGCACAGTGCCTCCCCGGAACCCAGAGGAGAGTCACGGAGCCCACTGGAGAAGACCTCAGCCGCCATGAGACCCTGTGCGTTCATTTCTGTGCATGCTGTTTTTAAAGTAGAAAACCTCAAAGCTTCTCCCTGTGACAACAGCCATTCAGGACAAAGCAAGGAGCCATCCTGACACTTCATCAGCTGATTGATTGATAGGCTGGAAAGTCTACGGCAAAAGTGAAAAGAAAAAAGGACACGGGGCGTTCACTGACGGGATTCGTGGCTTCCCTCGTGTGGCCACCCCATCCAAACACGGGCCAACGGGAACTTCACAGGAGATCACAAGTAATCCTGCACAGGCAGAAATTCAGATGTGCGGCCTCACCTAATCTGACTGGGATTTGGAAGAGGTAAGATGTTTGTTGAACTGACTCATCGGTGATAGTTCTTTTGTTTCAAATAAAATGGAAGTAAGGCTGACACCCACATGCCCTGTGTTCAGCTTGTGACCTGGAACGGATTGTTCCTGCAGAAGGAGCTGTGTGATCCAAAAGCCCAAGTATTTCTGGAGATTTTCCCCTTGGCTTGCTGCACCATGACCATAAGGTGGACGCCTCTCATCTGGAAACCAGGGTAGTAACATGAAAGGCTAAGATTATCTAGATGTTCCTGGGATAGAACGTGGAGAACGTGGCCCATCTGAGCTGTAGCCCTTTCCAGGGGCGTGAGCTCAGCATCTGCAGAAGACGCCTGTGTCAGAAGGGACCAGCGGCTTTTCCCACCCAACGTCCACGGGGCTCCAGGCCCAGTGGCCCCTGCAATGCCCCTGGGCAGGCACCTGCTCGAGCCGAGGAACATTCCAGGAAGCCCCACAACGGTGGTCCTGCCAACAGACTCCAGCCAGTCATCCTCCCCCACAGGCCGCCTTTTCCTGAGGGAAGCTTCCAGAAGCCAGGGTAGGCTGCAGGCCCAGAAAGCCCACGAAATTCCAGACAGGCACCAAGGTGTTCCTGTGGCACTGTGTGAGCACCCATCGGCGGCATGCACAGCCCTCCATGAGCTCACGCGTGTCAGCGTCTGCAGAGCCCATCGGCGGCGTGCACGGCCCTCCATGAGCTCACGCGTGTCAGCGTCTGCAGAGCCCATCGGCGGCGTGCACGGCCCTCCATGAGCTCACGCGTGTCAGCGTCTGCAAAGCCATCGGCGGCGTGCACGGCCCTCCATGAGCTCACGTGTGTCAGCGTCTGCAAAGCCCATCGGCGGCGTGCACGGCCCTCCATGAGCTCACGCGTGTCAGTGTCTGCAGAGCCCTCCACCCGCACATGGGGTCCCAGCCACCATTCACTTCTCCTTACGGCTGACACGAGTCATCCCAAAGCTGAGTGGCCTTGACAGGTCTTAGCAGCCTCAGTGGCTACGTGAGGTCCTTTCTGGCGGGATGCAGGACCTGTCTCTGGGGCTGGACCCATGTGAAATGGCGGTCAGCATCCGCCACGTGAGAAAGGCTCCGGCGTGGATGAGCTGCGCTCAGGAGACCTGGGCCATGGCGGCTGCTGGTATAGGAGGTGCAGTCACACGGCTCAGACCCAGGGCTCAGCTCCTGCTGCACGAGCGCTGATGGCATGGATTGCATAACAGGACAGTGTTCTCTAGGGCCCCTGCCTCTGAAAGCCCAAGTTACACAACCATCCCGACCCCAGGGTCCTAGGAAAGCAAAAGCCATCTCGCCAGAGGTGAGCTCCACTGACCCTGAGAGCACCTTTGCTGTCGGTGGTTGAGGCACGGCGGCCCCGTCACTCGCCAAGCATGTGCTTTGCTGTCGGTGGTTGGGGCACGGCGGCCCCGTCACTCGCCCCCACTCGCCAAGCATGTGCTTTGCTGTGGGTGGTTGGGGCACGGCGGCCCCGTCACTCGCCCCCACTCACCAAGCATGTGCTTTGCTGTCGGTGGTTGAGGCACGGCGGCCCCGTCACTCGCCCCCACTCGCCAAGCATGTGCTTTGCTGTCGGTGGTTGGGGCACGGCGGCCCCGTCACTCGCCCCCACTCGCCAAGCATGTGCTGGGCACCCAGCCGAGCACTCACATCCATTATCTTCTTTAATCCTCCCAATACCTTATTAGGGAGATATTTTAATCCCACGTCACAGAGAAGGGAAGTGTGGCCGATTGTACACAGCGATTACAGACAGAGCCAGGCCTCGGAGCCGTTCTGCACAGCTGTGCCGCAGCCCACAGGTAACCTAAGTGAACTCAACAAACACGTTTTAAAGGTGGCCTTTCTCCGGCCTTGCTCCATCCTTGGCAGCTTTGGCGTCTTCATCTAATACCAATGTCAATCAGCTGTACTTACCAGGCCTAACACGTGCATCGAGTGTTCACTTAAATGACTACTTGGCCTCACATTGCAGCCTGGATTCGCAGCCCCGGCCCACCTGCATGGCTAAGGAGTTCAAGCTGCACAACAACAGAAGTTTCAGATGAACAGAAGGAAGACGCGAAGGCTGGCGGTTTCGCTGGGAGTTAAATCGGCACAACGATTCCCTAGGAAGTTCAGACCGTCCCTTCCTCAGGCTGTCTCCAAAGACTGCCGT
Organism: Pan troglodytes; assembly: GCF_028858775.2. Lineage (NCBI taxonomy): Eukaryota > Metazoa > Chordata > Mammalia > Primates > Hominidae > Pan > Pan troglodytes. The sequence goes on from NC_072403.2 coordinate 182,344,801, forward strand.
TCAACTAAAGGGCAAGAGTCTGAGGTCAGTCCAGCTCTTCCCTGGCAGCCGTGGGTTGGGGGGACAACCCCAGGCCTCCACCCTCTGCTTATTTTCCTGAGATTCTGTGATTAACGGGAATGTCGGGTGAATGCCTGGATTCTCAGGATTAAGCCTTACTGCAAATCTAGAAGAAATCAGCCCTGCTGAAACACGGCACACCTTCAAACTCCACTGGCGCCGAGTCGTATCCAGCCTTTGTTTGGCATCCCCGGATGCCTGGACCTGTCGCTGGAACTCAACACCCCAAACACTGCAGGGTGCCCTCTCGCCAGGCTGGAGAGGAACTCAACACCCCGAGCTCTGCGGGGTGCCCTCTCGCCAGGCTGGATAGGAACTCAACACCCCGAGCTCTGCGGGGTGCCCTCTCGCCAGGCTGGAGAGGAACTCAACACCCCGAGTTCTGCGGGGTGCCCTCTCGCCAGGCTGGAGATGCATCTCAGGCCACCAGGAACCCGCACTCTGCATCCCACCAACATGGGCATGCCCAGGAGTTGCCCTAACCAAGGAAACGCCACGGAAACATCACCACAGCATCAAAGCCAGCGGCTGTCACACACCGGAGCCCAGAGCCCGGACACAGGGGCAAAAACAAATTGGTCTAAAACGAAAATCCACCAGGATGTGAACCTGTTTTCCCGAAGTTGATGGAGGAAGCCACGGAGCAAGGGTCAGACCTGACATCTGCACTCGCTGAAGGTCACAGGCTGCGGAAATGCTGACGCCAGGTCGCCTCAGGTGCAGGTCCTTGACAGTGCAGTTAGAAACTGCAGCCCCCTCTGCAACCTCAGCGTGGCTCTGCCGTCTCTAACTGCTGCCCAAACCAAGGGTTCCCATTTTTGACCCAGCGTGTTCCCTGTAAAACACTTCCAGATGCTTAGTTGAAATTTCCAAACTATAGGAGAACCAGAGTGTCATCTCCCCTCTCTGTCTGTGAGAGGAAACCTGAGGACCGCAGAGCTGTGTCAGCTGTGGGTTTTATCCCCCTCCGGACTCCCTGGGTCTGCAGCCACAAGCAGGCCAGCAAGTGTCTTCACTGTAATTACCCTTGAGAAGTCACGGATCTCAGCCCACGGCAGGACGGACGCCACTGAGAGCCACAGGGATCCATCTCTTAGCTGAGCAGCCAGGATAATAATTCAAGAAGTGAATTCAAGAGGCGTTAAGTTCATAATAGGATAAAAACGTAAGCCTGTGGCAGCAGGAAAGTGTGCGGAGAGAATGGGGTGTAGTTACTGCTCTTAGCACATGGTGGGCATCGTGGATCTTGTAAATCTGATACAGAAAAAAAACACCTGATACAAATGTTAATTCAGTACGTCTCATCCTTCAAATATACTGACCATGTGTTCAATAAGCACCCAGCGTGTGCCAAGAACCAGGTGGGAAGTGGAGGAAAGCAATGAAAAGACATCACAAGGACCCCGGGGAGCTCGCAGTCCAAAGAGGAGACAGGCACACCACCCAACACTGACCGGCGATGGAGGGTGGAGGGCTTCCCGGAGGAGGTGACTGTGAGCTGGGATTGAAGGATGAATAGGAGTTTCTGTAAGGAAAATGGTGTGTTCAGAAAACAATTCACACAACAATATCTCTTCCAGTATGTGCAAGCAGGCAGGAGGTCTCTCCAGCCCAGCCCAGGGATGCTGTGTACAGGATCCATCAAAGTCCCTCCAGCCTGGCCTGGGAATGCTGTATGCAGGATCCATTGAGGTTGTCTGAGGAGTGGCCAAGCCCAGATCTGGTCCTTCATATCTTCTGACACCCGGGGGCAAACAGGGCCCTGCCCTCATGCAGATATCTCCTGAGGGCCAGATGAGACTTTTCACTCCAGAACCCTTTTCCTCTGTGGGCCTGGTGGGCACCAGGCTGCAGAAGCTTCTGTGCGGCCGTCTGTCAGCATCCATCTCCAACGCAGGTGGAATGCAGCTCCTTGTCAGGCTGGATTGTCCAGGCCACCCAGTGTCGGGGCCTAGCAGCTTCCTCAGGGCTGTGCAGCCTCACCACGTGCTGCCAAGTCTGGTCTCTGCCTCTGGTCATGCCCACTTCCCACATGGGAGGGTGCAGGTGCCACCCCGGACTCTGGTGCCATGGCCTCCAGCCACTCAAAATACCCTGTGGAATGTGCCTGTGTGGGTTTAGTGTGTCTTGGTGCTTTGGCAACATGAAGAGCTGTACATTCATTCTTTCTGTAGGAAGCACTTCATATGAGAGACAGAACTCTCTAGAACGCATGACGTACCTCTGAGAAATGGAGAAGACCTGATTCACGCACACGACAGGTGTGATCGAAGGCACTCCAGGCACGAAAATGAAGAAGGAAACTCCCAGCCAGGGGCAGTACTTGTACTTCCTGAAGTTCAGCAAGAATAAAACACGATACTCTTACTTCATGATACGGGTCTCTTTCAAAGACTCTAGTGCTCTACAGACACATTATTGCATTTAAGTTAACAAGATTCTATTGGGTAGATACTGTCGTTGATAAATGTTTCTCAGTTTCCATCAGAAAACTGGGCTGTATGAGTTTTGGAGACTTGCCAAAAGTAACAATAAACCAAAAACACATCTTGCCTTCATTACCAGTGTCCACGAGGAACTGCTGTGTTAGGCAATTTAGTATATCGGAAAGCCCCTAGGCGCACTCTCCACCCTCCCTGCCCCTGTGTGAGTGGCGTCCACTGGGATGCCTTCTCTGCAGTGCTCACAGGGAGAGACCATGGAACCGAGCCCCTATGTCCTGGGCACCACACCAGCCAGCCATGACCCACTCCCTCGTCCGCGACCATGGAGCCAGCCGTGACCCACTCCCTCGTCCATGACCATGGAACCGAGCCCCCATCTCCTGCACACCACAGCAGCCAGCCGTGACCCACTCCTTCGTCCACAACCATGGAGCCAGCCGTGACTCACTCCCTCGTCCGCGACCATGGAACCGAGCCCCCGTCTCCTGCACACCACAGCAGCCAGCCGTGACCCACTCCCTCGTCCGCGACCATGGAACCGAGCCCCCGTCTCCTGCACACCACACCAGCCAGCCGTGACCCACTCCTTCGTCCACAACCATGGAGCCAGCCGTGACTCACTCCCTCGTCCGCGACCATGGAACCGAGCCCCCGTCTCCTGCACACCACAGCAGCCAGCCGTGACCCACTCCCTCGTCCGCGACCATGGAACCGAGCCCCCGTCTCCTGCACACCACACCAGCCAGCCGTGACCCACTCCCTCGTCCGCGACCATGGAACCGAGACCCCGTCTCCTGCACACCACACCAGCCAGCCGTGACCCCACTCCCTCGTCCGCGACCATGGAACCGAGCCCCCGTCTCCTGCACACCACACCAGCCAGCCGTGACCCACTCCCTCGTCCGCGACCATGGAACCGAGACCCCGTCTCCTGCACACCACACCAGCCAGCCGTGACCCACTCCTTCGTCCACAACCATGGAGCCAGCCGTGACTCACTCCCTCGTCCGCGACCATGGAACCGAGCCCCCGTCTCCTGCACACCACACCAGCCAGCCGTGACCCACTCCTTCGTCCACAACCATGGAGCCAGCCGTGACTCACTCCCTCGTCCGCGACCATGGAACCGAGCCCCCGTCTCCTGCACACCACAGCAGCCAGCCGTGACCCACTCCCTCGTCCGCGACCATGGAACCGAGCCCCCGTCTCCTGCACACCACACCAGCCAGCCGTGACCCACTCCCTCGTCCGCGACCATGGAACCGAGACCCCGTCTCCTGCACACCACACCAGCCAGCCGTGACCCACTCCCTCGTTGGCGACCACGTAGGTCGGACACCTGACTGCCCCACGGTGTTTTTAACCAGAATTCGTTTCTGGTGCCCTCTTCTCAGCTGAGGGTGCATTTCTGGGTGATTCTGTTGCCCTCTCTTCTCAGCTGAGGGTGCATTTCTGGGTGATTCTGTTGCCCTCTCTTCTCAGCTGAGGGTGAATTTTTGTCCTTGTCAGTTTTGTCTGTCTGAGACCCAAGATCTCTCTGGACCACGTGTCTGACCTGAGGGGCACAAGCCTGGTGGTGGATTGGCAGAGCAGTGACACAGGTGAGCACCCCGATAGGAAAATCTGAAATCCAGAATGCTCCAAAATCAGAAATGTTTTGAGCCTCGACATGAAACCACAAGTGAAAAACCCCACCAGTGCTCATGTGATGGGTCACAGTCGAAACACAGTCAGCGCTTCGCTTCATGCACGAATTATTTAAAATGTTACGTAAAATGACCTTCAGGCTATGTGTATGAAACATAAATGAATTTCGTGTTTAGATTTGGGTCCCATCTCAAGATATCTCATTATATATATGCAAATATTCCAAAATCCCCCAAAAAATCCAAAATTCAAAGCATTTCTGGTCCCAAGCACTTCAGATAAGAGACCCTCAGCCTGTGCTGAAGTGGCTGCCACTACCCCTAAAAGAGCAGAACAGTTTCTCACAAGCAAAGCCACTGGGACCCGGGGGATGGGGAACGAATCTCAACTAGAAGCCCCCTGTAGAAGCCCCCTGTGGCACGGAGTCTCAGCACCCGCAAGTCCCAGCCTGAGCAGTTTTCCCAGGCCTTCTGAAAGAAGGAAGGCTGCTATATCTGGCAAGTCGGGGGAGGACTTTAACCCGGGGGCCTGCTGTAACTCAACGAAACATGGAGAGGAGTTCTGTGCCGACCCCAAAGCAATGCTTCTCCAACGCAAATGTGCAAGAAACCTCCTGGGTCTGCTTAAAATGCAGGTTTGGATTCAGGAGAAACCAGCACCCAGGTGGCGCCGAGGTCGACAGACGCTGGAATCTCATCCCTGAATTCTCAACGTTTGCTTCCCTCAAATAGACTTAGTAGAACGATCATGCGTAATACCTGACTCTATCACTATTCTGAAGACTGATGTGATGTTACATTTCGTATACTTTAAACGTGTTGGAAAACAGACAAAATGTAAGTTATGATTGTGAAATGTATTATATGCTGGAATCGCTAGTCCCAGTCACTAAAATTGTGGCACCCCAAAGACACAAGGAGAGAAAGATTAAAAGTGAGACACTCCTCAGTCTTAGTTCTTGTATCTCTCTTTCCTCTTCCTTTATTTATTTCATCTCATGTTTCTCTTCATATGAAACCGTGTGCAAGGTGTAGCTGTACCCCCACCCAGGCCGGTGGAGAGACCCCGTCTTGTTTTGGAGGTTACCTGTGAAACTCAATGATGCCAGCTACAGACAATAGACTGCATGTTTATTTGGAGTGACTGCATCAAACGGAAACCAAGGTCCTGTCTCCAGGCAGCCAGCTGCTCCCATCTGTCTTTGCCCATGGCACAGGTGGGGCCTTCCGTGGGCTGCAGCCAGCACCAACCAGTACATCTGGTTGACCACAACGGGCAAAAGTAAAACCTCATGCCAATAAATGACCAAATCAAAATAGAATTTCTTTTTCTGGCTGATCTCTGCCACACACAAACCTGTCTTCAGAATTGGCTGAGTCAAGCACCCAGCCTGCCCTTGTCCAGCCCCTGCAAAGGGAGGTAGGATGGAGCCATCTGGCATGGACCACATGCACTGGCCAGTGTGGTCTCTCTACCTCCTGAAGGCCAGCGCTTTGAAAACAGCATTGCAGTTTCCGGCTCACACTAAGGAGTCAGTTTGCAGATTCTGCTGGAGGACTGGCCACTATTCGAGATTCTGTAAGATATTCCAAGACATCGAACACATGGTTCCTGCCCTCAAAGAGCTTATAATCTACTCAGGCACAAACATTAAAATGTACACAGCAACATAAGACTAAATGTAACTACTGTTGGCTTACTCCGTAGAACAGGCCCTAACTGCCAAAAAATCTCAGCTGGAGTAGAGGGATTCCTGCCTGGGGTAACAGTAAGCTGCCTATAAACTTATTCACAGCTGGGATCAGCTGAGCCTTGAAAAACAGATAAAATTTGACTCAGAAAGCACTTTTTCTGGGTGGAACACAGGCAGTGACTGAGAATACGAAGTGTGTCTCTACTAAGCACTTTTACACATATTTATCTCGTTTAACCCTCACAGCAGCACTACACACTTGGACCTGGACCTGAGAGAGCCCAGAACCCCAGTAGCAGCTATTATCCCCATGTTTCCAACGGGGAAAGAGTTCTGAGAATTTGAATCACCTCACCAAGGGGACAGAGGTAATGGCAGAGTCACGCCGACCAGCTCCAGAGCCACCGCAGCCCACAGTTGCTATGTGACGCTTCGGCCCTTCTGCTGCTACTGGGGTTCTGGGCTCTCTCAGGTCCAGGTCCAAGACCTAAAGAGAAATAAAACACTCTAAGTGATGTGGGCCAAGCCTCACATGAGTATTACAAAACCAAAGAGGCTTCACAGTCCCCAGGAACCCTGCCCTGCTGCCGAAAACTGGCCACCCCGCGAGGGAAATGACACATAATTCCCTCCAATCTCATCATTAGTGGCCTGCTTGGTTAGCCACGGCCAAAAAGAGGAAATCTCAGGGAAACGTTCATTTCTTCTGCCCTAAGCCCTGCAGCCATGATTGCTTTTATAAGCAAATTGTCTGCTTCATAAAAATGTTTACAGCATTTATTATATTTTTCTGATACACAGTTACTGTTTAAAAAAAATCTTTTAATTACAGAAAAGGCACAAAGAAGAAAATTAATCCCTAGGCAACTTGTCTGAACCATGTAAAGTCCATACTTGGCCCAGAGCCTTAGACCAATTGACAACTTTGAAGCTTCAGATAAAAGATTAACAAATCCCGAAGGGATAACTGGGCAAGAATGGCGTCCGTGTCTCTGTTAGGACCCACAGCCAGTAAGAAGAGCGTAAGATTCAAGTCAGACGGGTCACGGCACTGCAGGTCACCCGCCACGTCACCAAGGAACACTTTACCCTGAGTTTCCAGTTTCTCCAATCTGGAGTAAAAAAACCCACCAGTCTTTTAGAATCATTGTGAGGAGCAGAGACCGTTTACACCAAGCGCCAACTCAGTGCCTGGCACACAGTCAGCAATGATGTTTATCGATCCAGCTTTCTCACAATGCTTTGGAGGCAGAATAATTTTTCGAGAATTTCCATGAGTCTTCCAAAGTTCTGAGTCCTAATGTGAATTTGCAAAAATGAAATTAATTCCTGGCACCTCCTCCCTGCCCTGGGGCCCAGCAAGCCTCCTTCTCAAAGCCCTCAGCAGCCCCAGGAAACCCTGGGGCGTCTGGGCACCTTCTCACTGCACCCCAGTGAGTTCAGGCAGAGGATGACGCAGGCTGCAGATGGCTGGAGCCCATCGACCTTCCTGGAAGTGGAAGTCCTGATGGGAATCCCCGCGCTGTCATCCATCCTCCTTACAGAAAGGGTCAGAGTTCATTACCCATTCCATGCCCTGCAGAAACCAGGGTCTTTACTTTGGGCTGGCATGACATCAAATCAGATTTGCACACTGGTTGACCAACTCAACAGCTCTCTTTGGCAGTTAAGTGTGACTTCCATCAACCAAATGGTAAAACATTAAAGTAAAAATAAATGCAGGTTCTATGGAAAAAACAATTAAAAATGGCCTTTGATGTTCCCGATATATTCTGACAATCCTAGAGATTTAAAAAGCAGCATAAGGGATTATTTATTACATAAAAAGATCAAACAAATTGATAGAAAAATGTATCGATAAGAAATCCATTAATATGATTTAGATAAACATGAAAGAAAAATTGTAAATCTTAATGAGAAAATAGCCAGACTTGCTCATGGTCAAATAATGTAATTAAATAATCGTTTATTTCATTATGTTACAAAAATGTAATGATAAGTTGTGGTGAAATGTATCCTTATATATTAGTGATACATGCGGGGAGGAGAGATGTGGCAATGTGTATCAAGAAACAAAATTATGTTTATGTCCTTTGACCCAGTAATTAACATGGCATGAGGGAGGGGCATATATTGGTCATAGTGTCATTTATAGAACAGAGAATTTTCAAAATAAATGCCTGATGAAGTATTAAGCAGACTTTTACAATTATGGTTTTGAAGACTATGTAGCAACTTAGAAATTGCAGATAACATACCGAGTAAACAGAAAAGCAGAATGTAAAAATCGTTCCTGGACTATGATTGCAACTTTGTAAAAAGTGCACATAGGAAAAAGAAGTGCAAGAAAAATGGCGAATGACTGTGGTTAAGAATACTAGGATTGGGCCGGGCGCAGTGGCTCACGCCTGTAATCCCAGCACTTTGGGAGGCCGAGGTGGGCGGATCACAAGGTCAGGAGATCGAGACCATCCTGGCTAACACGGTGAAATCCCGTCTCTACTAAAAATACAAAAAATTAGCCGGGCGTGGTGGCGGGCACCTGTAGTCCCAGCTACTCGGGAGGCTGAGGCAGGAGAATGGGGTGAACCCGGGAGGCGGAGCTTGCAGTGAGCCGAGATCGCGCCACTGCACTCCAGCCTGGGTGACAGAGCGAGACTCTGTCTCAAAAAAAAACAATACTAGGATTGAAGTTTGCTTCCTAACTTCCAGTGACACGGTTTTTTCAATCTAGGATTTAAAACAAAAATTATGCTTTACAGCAAAGGAGAGTTTGGGTTTTCACTCCCGGAGGTGTTCGGAGGCCACCGCAGCCCACACCACGCCCAGGTGGAGCCACCACCTGTGCCTCTGCAGCCACTGATCTGGGAGCTGCCCCCAGAGGCAGCTGTGCAGATACCAGACACTGCTCCTGGTTGAGGACCAAAATATGAAGAATAAACGGGCTTTTCAAGGACAGCGTGACAATATTAAATAAATGTTGCATAATGCAAACACTGCACCTAGGTAAAGCCACTTACAAAATTGATTTATTTTGATCTGTTTTAAATTTAAAGGTTTGTAATGTGGAATTACCGTGCTGGGTAATTGCCCACACACCACATTCTACTGAGTTGAACAACATTCCATGTATAATTCAGAGCTGTATCTAATTTCTTAAACACAACCTTTTTTTTCAAATTTGTCACTCCATAAAAAGCAACTCTTTTCACAGTGACAATTGTAAGTACAAAATATGAAAATATTTTCCGTACCTTTTCCCAAAATTTCACTAAATCTTGAAAACAGACCTTAAGAATATTTTTCCCGCACTTACATATCTCTCTCCTCTGCCACCTCTGCTGCAGGTCTTTTGGACTTGAAGGCCTTGGTTGTATTGGGATTAATAAAATATGTTTATATACATGATTTATAAAAAGTAAAACAAGGTCGGGCATGGTGGCTCATGCCTATAATTCCAACACTGGGAGGCCAAGGCAGGAGGATCACTTGAGGCCAGGAGTTTGAGACCAGCCTTGGCAACATAGTGAGATCCCATCTCTACCAAAGAAAAAAAAATTGTTTTAATGAGCTGGGCATGGTGGTGCCTGTGGTCCTAGCTCCTTGAGAGGCTGAGGCGGGAGGATTGCTTCAGCCCAGGAGGTTGAGGCCGCAATGAGCTGTGATTGCACCCCTGCACTCCCGCCTGGGCAACGGAGCAACACCCTGTGTCTATTTTTTAAAAATAAAAAAGTAAAGCAAGACAACACTATGACTCTCCATCCTAACACAAGTCAAGTCCTGAGCTTCTGTAGAAAGAGCCCACCATGGCCATGCAGGACCTCAGGGAGAATCAGCAGGTGCACGGGTGCTCACTGCAGCTCCCGTCTGCATCCTGGAAGCTTTGGGTCTTGGACTAATGAGGACTAAGCCTGCGCAGTCAGTTCTCTCAGCCAGAGACTGAAACCACCACCAAAGAACCTTGAGGAAACGCGCCCATCCTTGCTCCTTGGGAAAATGTGGATAGTTAACGTGACCAAGCAGGACAGCGCGGCAGCCTCCCTCGTGTTAAACCCACGTTGTTCTCATCCTGGGGGTGCCTAAAACGTCGCAGCCTCAATTCCTCAATGGCTCTCGGATTCTTGGGAACCAAGGGGAGGGAAGGGTGGTGCTGACTGCCCGAGGCTCAGCCCTCCAGGCCTTCCCAGAGCGCCAGGGCCGCCGCTTCCCTCCTTGGAGCAGCGTTGCGTGGCTCCACGAGGGCCAGGGTTCGAAAACTTGAGGTGCTGTCTCTCAAGCTCGGAGTTTGCGGGAGCCCTTGCCCCGCCGGCTGCTGTAAAAGCTTTGGTTAAATGCTCTGAACTGAACGTCCTTCCCGCGCCCCCTCGGAGACTCCAGAGGCACACTCACCCCCAGAGTGGAGCAGCAGACAGAACCCAGGAGCTTCTCTGCACTCACACGGACGGGAGGCTGAGCCTGAAGCGTCGTTTCCTAAAAAGAAGGCGCTGCTCCCAGCCTCCGCACCGAGGCCCTGCCGGAGTCTCTGCCAGCACTGCGCCTGCCGCTCTTCCCTCAGCCCCATCAGCAGGAAGTCAGCTCTTTAAAGAGTTTTAAATCAGCAGTAAATCACAGTTTCTAAAGCCGTAGCACTGATTGCAGCGAACCCTCCAGACTGGGCATCACGCGTGCCCGTCAGGAGCAGCAGCCGCTGAGACTGTGATTCTCCTGCAGCTGTGGGGAAACAGAAGTCCAGTGTTTATCCAGATGCATCATTTGCAACTATTCACTCGTGTGAATTAATAACAAGGAAAGCACACACGGTGGGGGAAGCCCGAGCTTCGCCCCACACAGTGTGCCCCTGCTGTGTGACCTCAGGCCAGTCCCTTGGCTTCTCTGGGCCTCAGCAACTCACGCTTTTTTTTTCTTTAGGGACAGAGACTTGCTTGTTGCCTAGGCTGGAGTATAGTGGTGCAATCTTAGCTCACTGCAGCCTTGAACTCCTGGGCTCCAGCCATCCTGCCACCTCAGCTTCCCAAGTAGCTCGGACTACAGGCATGCGCCACCACACCTGGCTAATTTGTGTATCTTTTTTTTTTTTTTTTTTTTTTTAGAGATGGGGTCTTGCCACATTGCCCAGGCTGGGCTTGAACTCCTGGGCTCAAGCAATTCTCCTGCCTCTTCCCAAAGTGTTGGGATTACAGGCGTGAGCCACGGCACGATTCTACTCACACCTTTTGAAGCTTGCCACCCTGACGCTGTCTTCTATTCTATTCTCTGCACTAAATTATGAGAAAGAATTGAGATTTTTTTCAGGGATCTAAACCAAATTGTACAGCACTGGTCTACACACATGCACACACACGCCCTGTGAAACAGCTTTTACCTTTCAGAGCATAATTGGGACATTGTAAGGTGTTCTATGTAGTTTTAAAGGAGTGGAGAAGGTACTCACATCCACCAGCAAAGACGTGAGACAAGGGATTCAGGGGCAGGGTGACATTTGGAGGGAAAGGGAAGGGTCCTTCACCCACAGGCCCTGCAGGAAATGCTCGCGGTGGGAGGCGACCTGGGCTTTGCTCATCACCTCCCTTCTGGTCAGGACCCCACAGCAGGACAGCGTGAGACCACACGCTTGTGTTCTGAGCAATGTCACCTCAGCAGATACACAGCAGCCAGGCGGTCCCAGGCTCCACAGGCAGAGACTCAGGTTGGGTGTTGGCTGTTTCTTTTTTCCAATATCCACCTCCCTTGAAATCAGGACTTTGAAACTTAGTTTTGCAGAGATTGTGTTTCCCTGCACTCTACTGAAGTAATTACCAGGTTTTTCCTGACCTTTGCTGACCCCAGGGAAGTGTTTTTATTCACATTTCCATTCTGGGATTTCTGTGATCTCCTGGATCCACTGCCTGCAATTCCTTGGAAACCCAAACCGGAGGAGGCAGAGGGTTCCCTTCAGCAAACACGCTGGGCCCCTGTAGTCACAAGGCACAGAGAGCACGAGGGTCCCACGTTCTCCGCACGGTCCCTGCAGTCTGGAGGTGCAGGGAGTGTGTAGCTGTTACACATCCGATGGCAAGGGCGTCGACTGTGATCACGGGGCCTGATGAAATGGATTTAGAATCAGTTTCCCCATCTGTGAACTGAAAGGCTGGGAGAGGTGATTTCTCCACCCAGGGGGCCTCCAGTCCTGGTGCATTGGGGCCATTCTTGGAACACCCAGGGGCCCTTCTAACAGCAGATTAAACATGCACTCACCGGTCCCTGCCACACAGAACATGACACTTCTGCATGAGTGCTGAGGGGTCTGGGTGGGAGCCATGGTCAGCTGACGCCATCAGAAAAAGCTTCCACATGCAAGGCAGGAGGAGGAGGAATACAGCCGTGTGTTCTGAGAGATGCATGTTAGGTGATTTTGTCACTGTGTTAACATCACTGAGGACACACATACACACCTAGAAGGTGTAGCCCACTGCACACCCAGGCCACGTGCTGGAGGCCGAAGCTCCAGGCTACAAACTCACACAGTGCTGAATACTGCAGCCAATTGTCACACAATGGTAAGTATTTGTGCACCTAAACATATCTAAAAATAGAAAAGAGGTACAGTAAAAACAAGACATAAAAGATGTAAAGTGGTACAGCCATGTAAGGCACTTGCCATGAATGAAGCTTGGGCTGGAAGCTGCTCTAGTGAGTCCATGAGTGAGTAGGGAGTGAGTGGGAAGGCCAGGACATGACCGTGCTGCTGTAGACTTTATACACACTGCACATGCAGGCTGCTCCGGTGAGTCCATGAGTGAGTGGGGAGTGAGTGGGATGACCAGGACATGACCATACACTGCTGTGGGCTTTATACACACTGCACATGCAGGCTGCTCCGGTGAGTCCATGAGTGAGTGGAGAGTGAGTGGGAAGCCAGGACATGACCGTACACTGCTGTAGGCTTTATACACACTGCACACGCAGGCTGCTCCAGTGAGTCCATGAGTGAGTGGAGAGTGAATGGGAAGACCAGGACATGACCGTGCTGCTGTGGGCTTTATACACACTGCACACGCAGGCTGCTCCGGTGAGTCCATGAGTGAGTGGAGAGTGAGTGGGAAGGCCAGGACATGACCGTGCTGCTGTGGGCTTTATACACACTGCACACGCAGGCTGCTCCGGTGAGTCCATGAGTGAGTTGAGAGTGAGTGGGAAGCCAGGACATGACTGTGCTGCTGTGGGCTTTATACACACTGCACACGCAGGCTGCTCTAGTGAGTCCATGAGTGAGTGGAGAGTGAGTGGGAAGCCAGGACATGACCGTACACTGCTGTAGGCTTTATACACACTGCACACACAGGCTGCTCCGGTGAGTCCATGAGTGAGTGGAGAGTGAGTCGGAAGCCAGGACATGACCGTACACTGCTGTAGGCTTTATACACAGTGCACACACAGGCTGCTCCGGTGAGTCCATGAGTGAGTGGAGAGTGAGTCGGAAGCCAGGACATGACCGTACACTGCTGTAGGCTTTATACACACTGCACACGCAGGCTGCTCTGGTGAGTCCATGAGTGAGTGGAGAGTGAGTCGGAAGCCAGGACATGACCGTATACTGCTGTAGGCTTTATACACACTGCACACGCAGGCTGCTCTGGTGAGTCCATGAGTGAGTGGAGAGTCAGTGGGAAGGCCAGGACATGACCGTGCTGCCGTGGGCTTTATACACACTGCACACGCAGGCTGCTCCGGTGAGTCCATGAGTGAGTGGAGAGTGAGTGGGAAGCCAGGACATGACCGTATACTGCCGTGGGCTTTATACACACTGCACATGCAGGCTGCTCTAGTGAGTCCATGAGTGAGTGGAGAGTGAGTGGGAAGCCAGGACATGACCGTATACTGCTGTAGGCTTTATACACACTGCACACGCAGGCTGCTCCGGTGAGTCCATGAGTGAGTGGAGAGTGAATGGGAAGACCAGGACATGACCGTGCTGCTGTGGGCTTTATACACACTGCACACGCAGGCTGCTCCGGTGAGTCCATGAGTGAGTGGAGAGTGAGTGGGAAGGCCAGGACATGACCGTGCTGCTGTGGGCTTTATACACACTGCACACGCAGGCTGCTCTAGTGAGTCCATGAGTGAGTGGAAAGTGAGTGGGAAGCCAGGACATGACTGTATACTGCTGTAGGCTTTATACACACTGCACACGCAGGCTGCTCTGGTGAGTCCATGAGTGAGTGGAGAGTGAGTGGGAAGCCAGGACATGACCGTACACTGCTGTAGGCTTTATACACACTGCACACGCAGGCTGCTCCGGTGAGTCCATGAGTGAGTGGAGAGTCAGTGGGAAGGCCAGGACATGACCGTGCTGCTGTGGGCTTTATACACACTGCACACGCAGGCTGCTCTAGTGAGTCCATGAGTGAGTGGAGAGTGAGTGGGAAGCCAGGACATGACCGTATACTGCTGTAGGCTTTATACACACTGCACACGCAGGCTGCTCTGGTGAGTCCATGAGTGAGTGGAGAGTGAGTGGGAAGCCAGGACATGACCGTACACTGCTGTAGGCTTTATACACACTGCACACGCAGGCTGCTCCGGTGAGTCCATGAGTGAGTGGAGAGTCAGTGGGAAGGCCAGGACATGACCGTGCTGCTGTGGGCTTTATACACACTGCACACGCAGGCTGCTCTAGTGAGTCCATGAGTGAGTGGAGAGTGAGTGGGAAGCCAGGACATGACCGTATACTGCTGTAGGCTTTATACACACTGCACACGCAGGCTGCTCTGGTGAGTCCATGAGTGAGTGGAGAGTGAGTGGGAAGCCAGGACATGACCGTACACTGCTGTAGGCTTTATACACACTGCACACGCAGGCTGCTCCGGTGAGTCCATGAGTGAGTGGAGAGTCAGTGGGAAGGCCAGGACATGACCGTGCTGCTGTGGGCTTTATACACACTGCACACGCAGGCTGCTCTAGTGAGTCCATGAGTGAGTGGAGAGTGAGTGGGAAGCCAGGACATGACCGTACACTGCTGTAGGCTTTATACACACTGCACACGCAGGCTGCTCCGGTGAGTCCATGAGTGAGTGGAGAGTCAGTGGGAAGGCCAGGACATGACCGTGCTGCTGTGGGCTTTATACACACTGCACACGCAGGCTGCTCTAGTGAGTCCATGAGTGAGTGGAGAGTGAGTGGGAAGCCAGGACATGACCGTATACTGCTGTAGGCTTTATACACACTGCACACGCAGGCTGCTCCGGTGAGTCCATGAGTGAGTGGAGAGTGAATGGGAAGACCAGGACATGACCGTGCTGCTGTGGGCTTTATACACACTGCACACGCAGGCTGCTCCGGTGAGTCCATGAGTGAGTGGAGAGTGAGTGGGAAGGCCAGGACATGACCGTGCTGCTGTGGGCTTTATACACACTGCACACGCAGGCTGCTCTAGTGAGTCCATGAGTGAGTGGAAAGTGAGTGGGAAGCCAGGACATGACTGTATACTGCTGTAGGCTTTATACACACTGCACACGCAGGCTGCTCCGGTGAGTCCATGAGTGAGTGGAGAGTGAGTGGGAAGGCCAGGACATGACCGTGCTGCTGTGGGCTTTATACACACTGCACACGCAGGCTGCTCTAGTGAGTCCATGAGTGAGTGGAGAGTGAGTGGGAAGCCAGGACATGACCGTATACTGCTGTAGGCTTTATACACACTGCACACGCAGGCTGCTCTGGTGAGTCCATGAGTGAGTGGAGAGTGAGTGGGAAGCCAGGACATGACCGTATACTGCTGTAGGCTTTATACACACTGCACACGCACGCTGCTCCGGTGAGTCCATGAGTGAGTGGAGAGTCAGTGGGAAGGCCAGGACATGACCGTGCTGCTGTGGGCTTTATACACACTGCACACGCAGGCTGCTCCGGTGAGTCCATGAGTGAGTGGAGAGTCAGTGGGAAGCCAGGACATGACCGTATACTGCTGTAGGCTTTATACACACTGCACACGCAGGCTGCTCTGGTGAGTCCATGAGTGAGTGGAGAGTGAGTGGGAAGCCAGGACATGACCGTGCTGCTGTAGGCTTTACATACACCACACACTTAGGCTACACTAAATCCATTGTTAAAAATTTCCTTCTCTAATAATAAATCAACCTTAGTTTACTGTAACCTTTTTGCTTTATAAACTTTTTAATTTTTTAACTCTTTGACTCTTATAATATGTAGCTTCAAATACAAACATGTTGTACAGCTCCACAAAAATAGTTTCTTTCTTTATATCCTTATTCTATTAGCTTTTTTCTGTTTAAAACATTTTAACTTTTTAAACTTTTTTGTTAAAAAACTAAGACACACACATTATCCTAGGCCTGCACGGAGTCAAGATCATCAATATCACTGTCTTCCCCTCCACATCTGGTCTCACTGGAAGGTCTCTGGGGGCAGTGATGCACAGAGCTGTCGTCTCCTGTGATAACACAGTTTCTCCTGGATGCCTCCCGCAGGACCTGCCTGAGGCTGCTCTACAGTTAACTTTTTTTTTAATAAGTAGAAGGAACGCACTCTAAAATAATGACTAAAAGTTTGGTATAGTAAATACGCACCCAGGAACAAAGTTTATTAACATTATCTGGTCGTGTGTGCTGTGGACGATCACGTGTGCTGGACTTGTGCCCGGCTGGCAGCACTGTGGGCTTGTTCACGCTGGCGTCGCACAGGGGCGGGAGCCATGCGTTGTGCTGTGACGTGACAGCCAGGTGACAGCCGAGGGACCAGACGCTTTCAGCTCCGTGACAATCTTACGGCGCCACCGCCACCTGTGGGGTGTGCCGTTGACGGCAAAGTCCCTGTTTGGTGCCAGGCTGTATCTGAGCACCTCGGCTCATCCAGAAGGGGTCTAACCAGTCTAAACTTCCGTCTGAAACTGGCCCATTTCATCAGCGTTCTTGGGAAAATGAGGCAAAATAGACTTGGACATTTCGGAGAAAACATTCACAGTGTTAGTACGTTTATCTGACATTATTTACAATCCCTCCGATTACAAGCAGTTAGAAGGGGAGAAGGAGGTCAGCTGGCCATGGCAGGGAACAGGGTCTCCTCTCCTGATCTTTCCCATCTCAGCAAAATGCCCCATTGTGTGGCTCAGGGGAAGTTGAAGTCGAAAGCCTGGCGTGGGGAAGCAGCTGCTCAGCCATTGTTTAATCTGAGCTAACGCAATGTCACCACGCCCAATTATGTGGCCGCAATTTGGGTTACAGTTGCTTTGGTCAATATGATCACTTTCTTTTTTGTTTTTCAAAGAGGTCAAAGGTTGGGGGCTGGAGGCTGAAGCAGTCAGGCAGTGAGGGGATTGGGGACCCAGAGACTGGTTTCTTGGAAAACACCCCCAGGAAAAAGATACTCTGTCACAAAATATCAATGCCAGCCAGATGTCACCAGTCTTTTTTTTTTTTGCATGTGTTTCTTAACAGCTGGTAAGAATATCAGCTCAAATTATTCACCACAAGCACACACTTTCTGTTTGTCTCCAGATAAAGGGATTTAAAATCCCGTTTGTCAGTGAGGGAAGGTGGAAACTGTGGAATGGATTTTTCTGGACCAAAAGGTAGGTGATTCCCCCCTTCCCTGCTGCCCAGCCACAGCCCAGAGAGACAGAAAGGTGGAGACTCATGGCCAGGGCCGCACGCAGGCCTGTGTTGTCTGCTTCCTGGGACGGTCCCCAGCGTCCAGCACACCCATGGGCCAGTTTTTAGCAGGCCCAGTGTGTCCACCTGTCTGGGAAACCCGGACAGTCATTCCTGTCTCTTCAGTCTTGGTTTTCTGTTAGTATGACACCAATCTCCTACGTTGAGTTGCCTCCTGTAATTCCCTGCAGGATCTGTAATCACATGGCGTCTGGTTTGGGCGCCGGCCACACGTCTGCTCACACGTGCTGTCTCCGACTCCCCCCAGCCCCATGTGCAGCTCCCTCATGGCATCTTTTTGGGAGGGCCATTTTCCACGTCATTTATACCATCTGGGTGCTTTGAACCCAAAAAGTTCTCAGAAAATGCTCAGTGAAAAAAAAATGTATAACAGACGTGCCTTTGAAAAATTCATTTGATTGATGGTAATAAAAGGCTCTGTAGTGGGCTGAGAGGTGTTCCTCCAAAATCCATGTCCCCCCAGAGCCTCGTGATGTGAGCTTGTGTGGAAACAGGTCTCTGAAGATAGTTGAGAGTGGAGATGAGGTTGAGCTGGATGAGGGTCAGCCTGGAATCCAGTGACTGGTGTTCTTATAAGGACACGAGACACAGAGGCAGGGGAAGAAGGCTGTGGAAGAGGGAGGCAGAGATCAAGGTGATGCACCCACAAGACAAGGGCACCAGGATCTCACAGCACTCGAAGCTGGGAGAGGCCTGGAGTCTCCCTGACAGCCACAGAGGAGCCAGCCCCGCCCACACCTGCATCCAGGAATTCTGATCTCTAGGACTGTGAGAAAACGAATTTCGGTTGCATAGAGGAGGTAATTTGCCATGGCAGCCCCCGGGAACTCACTCGGTGTACAAGGAGGAGGAAAGTGCCCGCTACTCCTGAGATAGAGCAGCCACACCCGAGGTAAAGGGGCACCCCATACCCGGAACAGCCCCCACTGCCCCACGGTGACCATCAGTCCTTGTCACTGAATGGATTCAGAACTCAACAACCTCACCACCCGCTAAGGAAGCCCCGTGGGAGGATGGGTCACTGTCTCCTAGGTGTGAGCCCGCACCCCACCCGTTGCCTGCAGCCCTCCCGGGAGGAAGGGGGACATCTGGGGTGCCAGGGCCCTCGGCCTGTGGGGCAGATGCTGGGCGGAGTGGGCTGACTGAGGCAGGAAATGTGAGCAGCTATCCAGAGAAGTCGGCCCCCAAAGCGTGAGTCTACTAGCAGCCTGAGAGCTGGCTACTGGCAGTCACTGGACAATTCCCACTTTACTTTGAGCTGATAAATGGCAGGAAAAGTGCCCACCAGGAAGCCTGGGAACTCAGCAGGTGGTTATGACGACAAGGCTCAGAGACCAGGTCACACTGGCTGGGGCCACTTTCCAAGAAAAAGGCAGGCCACGAAATCCCTCCCTAAAACCCAGTCAGTGTGGACAACGGGATTCTACCTAATGCCACGAAATCCCTCCCTAAAACCCAGCCAGTGTGGACAACGGGATTCTACCTAATGCCACGAAATCCCTCCCTAAAACCCAGCCAGTGTGGACAACGGGATTCTACCTAATGCCTTGGGGACATCAGAGGTAAGTGTGCTCTTGTTTCTTAGGTGATATTCTTTTTTAATCTAAAAATATCTGTTGCCACCATTTAACGGTATGGCCCTAAGCAGCTTTCATTCCCACAGATTCAGCACATTGTGAGCAAATAGCACCCGTTACTACAAATGCCTGTGAGGGAGAAAAGCCTACAGCCTTCCCCACAGAAGCATGTGTGACGCGGGGTGGGGACCCTGTACCTGCTCATATGTGTGGAGAAAGTGGGGACATCTGTAATCCTCCACCTCAGGAACTAGCTGACTTGACTTGGACCCAGCTTTTCAGGAGGCACAAAACACGAATGAGAATCAAGTACGAAGCCCTTAGTGTTCCGGTCATTCCAAGTCTAAGAGCTGTTGTGGGCGCCACAGAGCCTGCTGCTAATAGAGATCCCAGTTTGGCAAACACCAGGGCCTCACTTTATCTCTTGTGTGGGGAATGCACACACCTCACATCTGTCTCACGGACCATAAACGCTCTCCCGAGAATCATGTTGACTCTGCTCACCGAGCCCAGGCCCAGCACAAAGACACACCATAAACACCTGCGGAGGGAGCGTGGCCAGCCCCAGCCCAGGGACTCTGGGGCTCCTCAGAAGACAGGGCCCTCCCCCAGCCATGCCGGGAATGCTGCGTGACAGCGGATCAGGAAATGGGGCAGAAGCCCATGAAACCCTCGGAGTCAGGTCACCAGGGCGGGTGCTCGCCCACCCCCAACGTCTGAGGGTGACATTTGACAGTTTACACACAGTCTCTGAGCGCCTGTTTTAGCCTAGGTTTGTAAAGGAGTCAAGAATTCATCTCCGAAAGCTGCCAGTAGACAACCAAATGCTATTTCAAAGCAACTGCAGGGGTTAGTAATTGAGATTTTTTTTATCCCTCTAACTTGCTACTTCCCTAGTTCTGCGGCAGGCCTCTTGACTCAGCTTATAAATACTAAAACTGTTGCTGTAATAAGAAAAAACAAGAAACATTCCTTGAATATTTCAGAGCAAAATGCTTGTGAAAGCCCTTGGTTTCCCCACAGAAAATGTATTTAAAAGAAGAAGAGCCGTGAATCGGTGGCAGCTGCTCCCAGCACCTGTTCCCCGTTCCCATCATTGAAGTTCTCGTGGCATTTTGGAAAGAACTGAGCAGTTTTCCTAGAGAAATACTCTGGGTTCTCGATTACACAGTTGACTGCACTCAACTGTTGGCTGAGACAAAGGGGCCTGAGAGGTGTATCCGTGCGCAGAGCTCCGCACCCCGAAACCGCTCAGGGCATGGACCACGGTGACGTGCCGCCTCCCTCCCAGTGCCCACTGAAGCGTCCTGCTCACTTCTTCGCACAGATGGCAGTGTGGGGCCAGGGGACGCGTGGCATCATTTGCCCATGCCATTTTCACTTTGTTTTTGTTTGTTTTTGTTTTTTTGAGACAGTCTCACCCTGTCACTCAGGTTGGAATGCAGTGGCACAATCTCAGCTCACTGCAACCTCTGCCTCCCAGGTTCAAGCAATTCTCCTGCCTCAGCCTCCCGAGTAGCTGGGATTACAGGTGCACACCACCATGGCTGGCTATTTTTATTTTATTTTATTATTATTATTATTTTTGAAATGGAGTCTCACTCTGTCACCCAGGCTGGAGTACAGTGGCATGATCTCAGCTCACCGCAACCTCTGCCTCCCGGGTTCAAGCAATTCTCCTGCCTCAGTCTCCCGAGTAGCTGGGACTACAGGCACACACCACCACACCCAGCTAATTTTTGTATTTTTAGTAGAAACAGTGTTTCACTATGTTGACCAGGCTGGTCTCAAACTCCTGACTTCAAGTGATCTACCCACCTCGGCCTCCCAAAGTGCTGGGATTACAGGCGTGAGCCACCACGCCCGGCCACCTTCTTCACTTTCATAGAATGTCTGGACTAAGTCTTCAAGGCACAAGGGCATCAAGCTCTAACGAGCACACGGGGGCACCACTGCAGATGGCCAGGGGGGCAGGCGGAGGCCACCATGCACCCTCCCTCTTCATCGGCTCGCAGCCCCTCCTGGGGAGCTCTCGCTGCCATCACAAGCTGAGAGGCTTACAAGACACACATTCATCCCCTCACGGTTCTGCAGGTCAGGAGCCTGAAAAGGGTCCCACTGGGGTAAAAAACCAAGGCTTGGCCAGCCTGGCTCCTTCCGGAGACTCCGAGAGAACCTCTTCATGTCTCTTCCCGTTTCCAGAGGCCACCGCATTCCTGGGCTCCTCGCCCCTTCCCTGTCTCTGAGCCACACTGCATCTCCAGCCTCGCTGACCCCCACCCCTGCCGCTGCCGAACTCCTCCCTCTGTCCCCTGTACAGACCCTGTTCTTCCACTGGGCTCCCCTGGGGAATCCAGGCTAATCCGCATCTCAGGGCCTGGGGCTTAATCCACAACGTGCTGTTGGCTCTGGGGTCGGGAGGCGGGGGAGGCCGTGCCCAGGGGCCTTTCTTCTGTATTCCACACCATTGATCCACATCATGTTCAAATGATCTCCTAAATGGAATGGCCTCCTATCAACCCACGTCACTGGCTTCACCCCACTGTCACCAGGAGCTGGTTCTTGTTGGGCTCTGGAGGCCAAGAAGGGGCTCCTTCCCTCTGCCCATCAGCAGGTTGCTTGGCACGGTAGGGTGGGTGCCCCCGTGAGACACAGCTTGGGAGCACGAAGCGGCCGCAGGCCCTGGGCCCGAGCTACGGGCTGGGGAGGAGGGAGGATGAGGCGTGCAGACACTGAAAGGGCAGCTGCAGAGACTTTTTTGTCCAGAAGTAACCCAGGGCGAGCAAGTCCCCGTGGGTGAGGACCACGCATGCCCGGTTGGCGCTGATGTGTGGGAAAACGACAAGTGGTGCAAGCCACACGGGTCACGTGCGTCTCCTGTGCTAATCGTGGATTTTCATTTCCTCTGGAGACCCAAATGAGAAAGTAAAAGTGTACGCAGGAGTCAAACCCACTTTCTAGAATGTGGTTAATTTCTAGAGGCAGCTGGGTTTCCTGTGGAGAAGACAGGTTTGCCTACGCAGCGTAGAGAGGAGACGGCTGTGTGGGCTCCAGCCCCAGGGGAAGTAGGGCCCGGGGGTCACCGCGAGGAAGCTCCATCGGCCGCGGTGGCTCTGTGGAATCTGAAGAGCGTGGTCTCACGGCCACCTCCCCCTGCACCAGCCGTGTGGCCCAAGGTGATGTCTGTGTGCCTTGGTTTCCTGATGCGTAGAACGTAGCCAGCTGGAGGACAGGGGGGCTGTCGGGTTCTTTGTGTGGAGCTCTGCAGAAGGCTGTTCGTGCTGTAGGCAAATTCCACAAGATCTAGGAGCCAGGACCCCAGGTGCCTTGATGCTGGAGGGAAGAACCTGGCTGAGATGCACCTGCAACTGTTTGGAGCTGGTGACCTTGGGCCCAGCACACCCTCGCTGCTGGTGGACACAGTACCAGCGCTGCCCCTCACGAGCAGCTGCGAGGCCCTCGGGCAGTGGCATGGGCGCCGTCGCTTCCTGCCAACCCCACATCCTCATTTCCCACGCTTCTCCTTCCACCTTCCATGATCACTGGGACCTACTGCCTCAGGACCCGCCTCAGAGGGACAGAGGGAAGCAGACCACCCTTTTCTTCAGAGAGTTCATGGCCCAGGGAGGGAACGCTGGCTGGGGACGATCACAAAGCCTCTCTGGTGCCCGGCCAGCGACAGGGACCCTCGGGGCTGCGGGGGGAGAGGACGCCCCTGCCCTGGCCGCACAGGGTTGGGTTAGAGGTGAGCTGGGGCCGGAGAAGCCACAGGAGCCATGTGGTGCCTTCTCAGGAGGTGCTTCCGCAGCTTCGCCTCCTCTCGTCTTCCGTGTGCAGGGAGGGACCAGCCGAGTGACAGCTGGGAGCAAAACTGGTCACCTCCCCTCGGGCTCTGGGCAACTGTCAACCTGCAGCTTTGAGTCTCTCCCTCTGGAATCTTCTATCTGGGGTATGATAATGTTATTATATACGTTGGTTATTTACAGCGCAACATGAAAAGGCAATTTGTAAGGACTGGTCCATCTAATCAGGGCGAATCACCGGTCTTCTGAGTCATCGTACTGAGTTTAGTTTCTGACTAATTGCTAAATATCTTCACATTGCGTGGATATTGCCCAGCTCTTCCTCCCTTGCTGCAGGTGTCCCTGTGGATGCTGAGCTTCCACGGAGGGGCTGCTGCCCCCTCTGCCCCCACAGCTCAGCTCGAGTTCACCAGTGGGGAAGGCCGAGGGCCTGTGGAATGAGGGCTCCGTTCCCCCACCGCAAGGAGTGAACAGCACCGAGGTTCCCGTCGCCGAGCCGCAGCGCTGTGCAAGCCCTCGATGGGCGACGGACACCAGGCCCCAGCCCAACGCGCTTCCTTTGGCTCCTCCTGAACTGGGGGGGCCTCGCACCCGCCTTGCCAGGGCCCTGGCATCTGTCTCACTGGCCTTTCTCACCTGGTATTCCAGCGAGGAGGGCACTTCAGTTTTACCTCCCTTTGAGAGGCAAGATCTTCTCAACCCACAAGAAGAGGCGACCAGGTCCTGGGTGACAGTCGAATAAGCCTGGTCCAACTGGGAACAAGTCTTCTGGGCCCTAATTTCCCACATGGTGTTCTTGTCTGACAAAATCACAGCCTTCCACGTTCAAGAATCTTCATTCATCTCTCTCTTTCAGCGAATGTTCCCTAAGCTCTCCCATCACTGAGCACTGCTGCCAACAGCCCAGCTGCATGCTACCACTTTGGTTTGATGGAGAGAAGGGCTCAGAACCTCGTGCAAGTGGGAGGCAAGCACAAGTACAAAGGCATCTTCTGGAGCCAAGGCGGGGGCCGCAGAGGGTCTGTCTCAGTGAGATCCCACTGTCTTCCAGGGTTTGCCACCACAGCAGTAAGCCCCGGAGTGGCCCCACACCCTAAGATCCACGGGGGAAAAGGTGGATGTCTCAGCATGGGTTTGTAACATTGTCCTCTTAAATAAGCAGAATTAGGAGCAAGCATTACGAGGGGTGGCCAGCTGTGGCTTTCGAGGGGCACCTGACCTCCCATCTGCCTTCTGAGCACCAGCTGCCCCAGGTGAGGTGTGTGGAGTTCCACAGCTATGATGAGCCATCGCCATGGAGAACAGCGGCTCATGATTGCTTTGATTTAAATTGAATTAAGGTGAAAATGAATCAGGGCATAACTCTCTTCTTTCAGCCAGATGCCTTTCTGAACCGGTGTATATACGACTTAAAAAAGTCACGAGGGTTTTGGGCCCAGGGATCAGGCAGGAAGGAAAGGCAGTGCGGTGCAAGGAGGGGTGGGTTAGAAATTGTATCCAGAACCGCTGTGGCTTGTACTGAAGGAAGAAACTTCGTAGTTCTGCTTCTATTTCTACGACAACACCAAGGAAGGTGTGTGGGGTGGGGAGCAGGTACACACAGGTCCTTGGTATTACCAGTGGTCCAGGATTGTATAATTCCGTTTATTCTACCCATCCCACACCCTGACCCTGACTCAAGTCCTGCGGCCCCTTGGTGCCCTGAGCCCCCTCCCCTGCCTGTTCCTAAGCAATCAATCACCCTAAGACCCCGTTCTAGGTTTCAGCAGATGAGGACGAGTTAATCAGACAAATAAGCCATGGGGTAGGCAGGGGTTGTGGGTGCTGCTTCCTGGTGCCTCTGGCAAACCAGAAGGGAGCTGCCTCCCCGCGGTCCCCACCCTGTCTCCAAGCTTCCCAGCAGAGCCCCACATCCAGCAATTGGGCCCAGCTTTAACCAGACGGAGGAGCAGCCTGACGTCCTGCCAGCCCCAGAGACAGATGTGGGCACAGGAAGGGAAGGCAGGGAGGAGAGGAAGCCAATAAAAAGTGTTAGCATCCGTCAGGGTGACCCTTTACAGAAACTGCGTCAGCCTGAGGACGCAGGGACAGGCTGTGCGGAGAAGCTGCTGGCCTTTGCCGCTTGAAAGCTGGGTCCCTGCGGCCTCCCCACCCCAGGGCTCCCTCGGAGAAATTCTCATAGAACCCCTAAGCAATGCGCGGGGAAAGAACGGATGCCACCCGGAAGCATGCCGAGGAAGAGTCCATTCATGGGAACTTCCAGAGCCGGTCACAGAGGCCAGATCCACGATCAGCTGCATGGCAGGGGCTTGCCCGCAGGACCGGAACCTTGGTGAGCATCAGCGGTGGGCACTGTGTTTCCCCAAGAGTGACCCAGGGTGCCTTCAGGCCAGGCGCAGCTTCTACTCCTCATTTATCTCCACCACGCAGAGCAACGTGCGGCACAGACGAAGCACTCAGGGAACATTTAAATGAGTCCGTGGGATGCACCTAAAAGAAACAGAGGTTTTACAAAGAATAAGCAGGTACAAGTTAGACCCCACAAAAAAGATAGGCAGGCAGGCATTTGTTAAGTCCATTTCATTTCACCCTAGGGTTTTAACATCAAAGTATCCCTGTAATGAAGAGGCATTTTGTTACCCAAATTCTCATGTTCTTCAAGAGGGAGTAGAAAGGAAAAAAAGATGAAAAGGGAGAAACAGTACAGCCCCTACCTTCAAACTTACTACCCCCACCATACACACACACAGACACACACAGAGTAAATGACATGGATATTTATCCAGTCTGCCATAAGACACCTGGCCCCACCTTATAAATGAGGGAAGCTTGGGCCAGCACAGTGGCTCTCAACTATAAGCTCAGCACTTTGGGTTGTCAAGATGGGAGGCTCACTTGAGCCCAGGAGTTTGAGACTAGCCTGGGCAACATGGCAAAACCCCATCTCTCCAAAAAATACAAAAATTAGCTGGGCATGGTGGTGGCACATTCCTGTGGTTTCAGCTACTCGGGAGGTTGAGGTGGGAGGATCCCTTGAATCTAGGAGTTCAAGGCTGCAGTGAGCTGAGATTGTGCCACTGCACCCCAGCCTGAGCAAAAGGAGTAAGACCCTGTCTCGAAAAAAAAGAGGGAAGCTCGGTGCTGGGCATGTCAGAGATGGAAAGACTCTTTCAGTCTTTATGTCTCATTGGACAACGTGAAGATTCAACTTCCAGGGCTGCTCAGTAGAGCCAAGTCTGGAAAACAAGCTCGTGGGCACCACATCACAAGCACGTTTTCCCTGGAGCCCGCGTCGTCACCACCGTATTCCCAACTCCACTCCGAGGGCCTTTCAGGGTGGAGGAGAGAGCTGTGGCCAAAGGCAGTGAGAGGCAGAACCCCCAGCCCAAAAGCCAGATTTCAGCCTCAGGGACGAGCCAGGGCTCACCACCCCCGCGACACCCCAGGCCTCTGTGCAGAGACTGTGCTCAGGCCCAGCGCTTGCGCTGGAGAAAAGGCGGAGACATTCAGAACCCAGGGGATTCCAGGCTGCCTTCTCCACAAGGGTCAGGTTTGTGGAGGAGAAAGGGGAAGATTCTCCACCCACCAGGCGCCTCCTGGACTGTCAAGAACTAACAGGGACTAGATCACCCGAAATAGCAGATCAAATTGAAACAGCATACTTAGCTTTTGGAACGAACCACGAAGCAGGCAGGAGGACCGGAGATTGCAACATACTGACCTTCCGAGTTCTGTTTGGGTCAGTTTGTTAAAATTAGTTTGTCCTCCCGGGAGACGCGGCCAACGCAGCCTTTTCTGTGGCAGGAGTCCAAACACAGTCTCTGCTGCTCTCCACGCACGGCAATGGGAAGGCAGCCCTTCCCCCTCCATCACTCCGGGGAGCCCACGTGCGGACAGGGTCCTCTGTAGCATCTTTAAATTGGAGGTGACTTTGTACCGTTGGAGCCGGGGGCAGAGTCAGCAGTGACCTCAACAGTTAGGACCAGGATAAGTTCCTTCTGCTGAAAGAGGACGTTAAGATGAGAAGGGCTTGGCCGGCCGCGGTGTTTCACGCCTGCAATCCCAGCACTTTGGGAGGCCGAGACCATCCTGGCTAACACGGTGAAACCCCGTCTCTACTAAAAATACAAGAAATCAGCCGGGCGTGGTGGCGGGCGCGTGTAGTCCCAGCTGCTCGGGAGGCTGAGGCAGGAGACTGGCGCGAACCCGGGAGGCGGAGCTTGCAGTGAGCCGAGATCGCGCCACTGCACTCCAGCCTGGGCGACAGAGCGAGACTCCGTCTCAAAAAAAAAAAAAGAAAAAGAAAAAAAGAAATGCTTTTAGCGCACTTAGAGCATTTAGAGCAATGGGATGATTAATTCCATTTTCCATTTCGGGCCTCATCTCAAGTATTTTTATTTTTTTCTCTTCCTCACCTTCCTGCCACCAGTCACTGCCCAGTGACCTCGCTAGGTCAGGGTTAGAGTGTAATCATGATGAATAAACTGGGGGTTTCATGATATTTCTGACACCTGTTTGACTACAGAGACACTGAACTGTCCTCTGCCAGGTCCAGCCTGGGCTCTAGAGCCTGCGTCCCTGCCCCACTCGCTGGGAGCAGCTCCAGGGCTCCCCCACCTCCCTTCCCTCTCCTGTTTCAAAAGTATTGACTTTGAGGATCAGAAATGGTCCTAACTGTTGCTTTTTCATTTTAACTAAAACTCTCAAATTTAGAGTGTTTTTCCCTTTTCAATATACCTTTTTAATATTGCTTTTTTTTTTTTTTTAAGATGAAGTCTTGCTCTGTCCCCCAGGCTGGAGTGCAGTGGCGCAATCACAGCTCACTGAAGCCTCGGCCTCCCGGGCTCAAGCCGTCCTCCTGCCTCAGCCTCCTGAGTAGTTGGGACCACAGGTGCCACCAGCACACTCAGCTAATTCTTTTAAAATTTTTTTGTAGAGACAAGATCTCACTCTGTTGCTTATTGCATTTTTTTATTTCAAATGTTTATACCAAATTTTTTTCTAAGCTTCTAAGAAAGAGCTGAAATTCACAAAATCAAATTCATACTAATTCTAGAAGAAACAATACTTGCCCTTCTGCAGGTGAGCAATTCCTATTGTAAGCGTCTGACACCAGACGCCCTTCCCCCCTTCTTCCTTCCTCTCTCCCCCCACAGGTCAGGGTGGGACAGTGCAAGAGAGAAAGTTGGAGACACCACGAATCCCGTCACAAACACTCTTAGGCCACTTCCATAAAAGTGTAAGAGGTTCTAGGCATCAGGCTAAAGTACTGCTGTTGAGGTCCATGATGTCTACACCAGGGTGCCACTTGGGGGTTTGGCAAGGCAGGCTGAGGGGCAGGAAGTGGCAGATTCTGATCCTGTCTCTGAAAAGTGATTTTATCTGTTGAATATCCCAGCACTGAGCTGTGAATTAAGATTCACTAAAGCAATCAAGGTTCTTGTAAAATATCCAGGACCACAAAGCAGATATATTTTTCCTTATGGTTCAATAATTTTAAAGTTCAAATTAACTTAAAACAGTAACATGCTTTTCGTGAATGGTGCTTTGACCATGGGTTTAGACACCGAGGAAGCAGAGGAAGTTGGTGCACAGGAAACAGCCTGGGAGGCCCTTGGCCGCTGAGGCACACGTCTGCACCTCTTGCCATGGAAGGCTGGCTTGTCTTCTAAAAATCGTATCCGAGGAAGATTCTACCACTTCCTCGATAAACCACTGACAGCCTTGAGGTTTTCTTCATGCCTCGATCCAACGAGAATGCCCCGTCCTGCAATTTTAGATGATTTCCTCTTACACTGACCTTATTTTCTTTGAGAACGTAATTAATGACATGAGTCTTGTCATTTTTCTTTTCTGTGCTTTAAAAAAACCAAAAGGTTCTGATGCTCATGTTGCAATACATTTTAAAATGCTGCTTCATTCTGCCTTCCTCAGGTACCTCACTCCGGATTCTCTTAAAATCGTAATCTCTAGAAGATGGATTCAGCAAATGCCAGGCGTGGAGCCATGAATGTTTCCATAAGAAACGAGAAAAATAGAAAGAATGTGTGTTAGCCAGACGACACCTTGATGGCACCCCTGCCACCTCCCCAGCCCTCCTCAGTGGCAAAGTGATTTAGCTCAGTTGGGCTTCTCCAAAATGGAAATAGTCACTTGTTTGAGCAAATAAATGTAATTAAAGTTGTTCCGGAAAAATGCTAGTACTCTGCACTAATACATATCATCTTAAAAACTTATCTCTGAATTGTTTCCAAATGACAAATGTGTAAAGTTTCTAAGTACTTTTTGTTTTCTTATCCTTGTAGTAGAAGATACTACATTCAACACAGACGTACTGTGTGCCTCCTGCGTGTGAGGCCTGGTGCTCATGGCGCGTGTCCTTGCATGCAAAATTCTACTCTTCATCTTGACGTTTCCAGACATTCAGCTGTTCCTCAGGGAACCATTTACCTTCCCTCTGCCTTTTCTGTAAAATGCATGGACTGAGGAATTACTAACGCATAACACTTCGTTTGCTGGATACCAAGTAGACGCACTCTTACCATATACAGGGCTGTATCTAGGCGGCCAGTTATTAGAATAAAAACAAAATACTATGTTCATCCGCTCAGATAATCCCTGTGTTTGGCTTCATGTTATGGTTCGAAACTCCTAGTGACATTGGTAAGAGTGAACACGAGAATGAAGCTTCTTTCATGATGAAATGTCCTGAGTGTGTGTCTGTGTGTTCTCAAATTATAGCTCACATGGATAGAGAACGTTTTCTTGCTTCAGCCTCAAGTGGGGATTGGGTTGCAGTGGTGAACCAGGGCCAACACAGCCCGCCCTCTTTGAGGTTGCAGTCTCCTGGGACACGCGCCCACTAAACAAACAACTACACGAATTAATCATGCCACAGGGCAAACTGCAAGAGCACCATCACGTGCGGCAGGTAACCCAGGCGGGTCATTTTCGTGGCGGAAGAAGGTCACACTGGAAGTCACCAGACAGATGGAAGATCACACTCAAAGTCGCAGAGTGGGGGCGGATGGAGAACCAGGCTGCCAGGGCGCTGGCTGGAGCCGAGCGGTAACAGACCCGTGGGAGAATAACAAAATGAGGCTCCAAGACAGGCGGGAGCCGGATGGTGCATGACCTGAGAGGCCAAGTCAAGGATTTTGAACTCCACGCTAAAAGCAGCCGGAAGCCGTTCGCTGGCGCCAGCTGAGCACATGCGCAGAACTGTGCCCTGAAAAGCACCCTCCCCTACAGACGGGGAGGAGCTGCTCCCAGCACTGCTGCAGACACTGCCGTTTCCCTTTCAAGGACTTAGCAGAGTGGGCAATCACCTAGGGCGCCACCAGCGAGCGGCCGGCTCTGAATCAGAATCCCTGAGACTCTGCTACCAACGTCCTTGACCAGACTCCCACTCTCCACCCAGTTTAATAGGCTTGGTTTTGGCCTTGTAAGATTTCTCATCTGCAATGTGCGTATGCAACCACAGCAAGCCTC
This sequence comes from Pan troglodytes, assembly GCF_028858775.2. Taxonomy (NCBI): domain Eukaryota; kingdom Metazoa; phylum Chordata; class Mammalia; order Primates; family Hominidae; genus Pan; species Pan troglodytes. Next base: position 182,375,179 of record NC_072403.2, read on the forward strand.
CCTAAGATGCATTCTGCTGTAGGTCACGTAATAGACACAGCGGTCCATAGACACCAGGAAACTGTCGTGTTTGCGTGTGCGTGTATTCACTGTATAATCCGGCTTAATGCTTTTGCTTATGGGAAGTTTCAAACGTATACGAAAGAGGAAAGAACAGTGAAGTGAGCGTCCCCATGGGCCACTCCCAGCTGCAGCGACCCCCAGCAGTGCTCGTGGGACTCCCCGTGCCACCGTGTGCCCACGGCAGGGGGCTCCGAATCAGTCCCAGACCTCGTACTGTTTCATCCATAAATATTTCAGAATTTTCTCTAAAAGATAAGGTCTCTTTTTAAACTGAACAGTAATAACACATCACATCTAAACTATTTAGCAAGTACACTTTAAAATCATTTGGCTATCCCAGTCAGCGCTTACATGTCTCCAGTGGGTTCATAAATTTTTAAAACTGTTTGAAACAGGAACCAGATCCAGACGCTGCGATGGATTGATATGTCCGTGTCTCTTTGTATCTATGGGTTCCCCTTCACCATTTTCTTGTTTTTTCCTTGCAATTTATTTGGCTACAGAGTTCCCTGGATTCGGCTGCGCAGATCCGTGGGGCGTTGAGGAAGGAGTTTTCAGTCCCGTGTTTCCATAACTGGTAATGAGACTGAGAGCTGTCATCAGATTCAAGCTCAATGTTCTTAGCAAAACACTTCTCCTCTTTGCTGGTATTGCTGGCCTGGTATTTAACGTGCCCTTAATGCAAGGAGGAAATGCAAGCGGAGTCGGGTCTGAGGGGAGTGAGCGCCAGTGCCTCCGCGCAGCTCCTGCTGCATCGGTCGCCCTCTGTCCATCCTGGGAACCGCTCAGTGCTTTGAGGTGCGCGCAAGTTAAAAATGCAGTCACTAGAAGGAACCAGGGCTTAGCGGGGGGCAAAGCGGCAAATGAGGGGTCAGCCCACAGGGAGCCCGTGCGGTCCTGCTGAGCCAGCAGGCGGGACGCGCTTAGAGACCGGGCTGCCCACCGACGGGAAGCGGAGGAGCAGCTTCCGTGACTCCCACGCCCATTCTGGGGCCATGTTGGCGTCAAACGGCGACAAAATCATGACAGCTGTGACCCACTGGGTACAAAATAACTCACAAGTCTACACTGACATGAATGAATGAATAAATGAATGAATGAATGAGGAACGCTCATTCTGTGGAAAGAACTAATAAATGCATGGGGGGATGGAATTAGAAAATCGCGGCTGCTTCATGCGCGTGCCTGCTCTTACCAAGTCACCTCATGATGGCCAGCAAGCAGCTTCCTGACGGAGCAGAGGAACGGGCTGCTTCTCATGGATCCAGGGAAACCAAAGCCTTGAAAAGAGAAACACCAAGGCCACCTCTGCCCTCAGCCTCGCGGGCCGCCGGTGAGTGAGCACACCTCCGCTCTAAGGCAAAGCCAAGTAAATACGCCTTCTGGTTGTCATTCATAAAATTTATTTTGGAAAAATATTTTAAAAAGGAATTTCTTCATTAACAAAACAGTAAAAAACTCAAATAACATTTGCACAATATTCCATAAATACATTTATATACAAAAAATATAGTCACATAGACCCGAAGTGCCTTTGTACATATTTACCAAAATTTAAATTATAAAAAACGAACATCACAAAATACTCAAGCTTTACAGATATCATGAAAAATATTTTTACAAATCCAAAAAATAACACACATCTTTTCCATCTAGAAAAAGCACATCTTCGTATCAAAAAGGACAATAAAGGCAGTGTTTGTGTTTCTAATTCAAGAAAAGACTGGCTCATAAGAATCCAAAATATACACTCAGGCAGTGCATGCTTCTTATGCGTAATTCAGTTCACCCATTTAAATATATATTCTCTTAAGAGCAACTGTCCATAGTGCAACGGCGACGACACGGAAGGCAGTGCCGCAGGCGGCCGGGCCGCGGCAGGCTGTCGGCAGGCGTCGAGGACCTCAGGAGGAGAACCTGCTCGGTCTGAACTCGGTTTCTCAGCAGCAGTCCACGAGGCCTCCCTCCTCTTCAGCAGCATTCGTTGGGGCATATATCCTTGGAATTTTACTTATTTTAAGAGAAACGGGAGTCTTGCCATCTCACTTCCATTTTACACCTGGAGGGGCCACAAGACAAATGGGAAGTTAGCCTGAGACAGATTCCCGTGCTCCAGCTTCAGGTGCTCCCATGCCGAGGAGGAGGGAGCGGCTGCTGCCTGCACTGACCTCAGTTGCTATGACGCACTCATCCTTCTCCTCGGATATGACGTACACCGACTGGTACTTGGTGTCTTTTGAAGTCGAACAGCCCGAGTCCGGCCTTTTTCTTTCAGATGCTTCTCCACTAAAAGGAAAATAGAGAAAATCCACAATGAATGCATGAGAACATTTGGGAAGAGAAACGGAGCAGTGGTTCCAGGAAGACACCCCCCAGGTACCCCCTCCTGATGCTCGGCCCGCAGCACGTACCCCCTGAGTGTGGTTGGGGTCCCCTTCTCCTCCCCTGAGGAGCCCTGGGGCTGGCACTTGGTGTCACGCTTGCTGTGCGCGTCCCTGACGGCGGTGTCGTCACCCTTGAGGTCCTGCACGAGGTTATAGTCCACCGCCGGGTAGCGGGCCTTGAAGCCATTCTTGTCGGCGCTGTGGTCCCCGTGGAAGTCCGCCTTCTTGTTGGTGTTCTTGATCTGCGTGGCCCCGATGATGCTGACTGAGATGTCCTTCTCACGCTGGCAGTTGGCCAGGTTGTTCATGGTCTCCGTCTCCCCCCGGCAGGGGTCGGCTGGGGGCCGGTGCTTCTGCAGCCTCAGCCGGACGCAGACCACCACAGCGGCACAGCCCAGCAGCAGCATGAGGACAAGGATGACCCCGGCGCACACGGCCACCCAGGGGAATGGCCCGCCCTGGCCCTCTAGCTTCTCAGTGAGGTCCACCACCGCTGGGCCCGGGGGCAGCTCGGGGAGCAGGAACTGGCAGTTGGGACCCCCGTAGCCTCGGGCACACTCGCACACATAGCGGTGGCCCCTCTCGTGGCAGGTGGCCCCATTGTGGCAGGGTGCGTGCTCGCACCTGCTGACGGGGGCACTGCAGTTCCTGCCCGTGTAGCCGGGCGGGCAGGTGCAGGAGAAGTCGTTCACGCCATCCCGGCAGGTGCCCCCGTTGGCGCACGGGGAGGAGGCGCAGTCATCCACGTTGTCGTCACAGTGCCTCCCCGAGAAGCCGGCCTGGCAGCGGCACAGGTAGGCATCACCGAGGTCCACACACTTGGCACCTGGAACACAGGGACATGAACATCACGTGTCTCCTCATAGGTTTGTTCACCAAAAAGTCACTCTGAAGCATCTATCTGTCTGACACTGTAGAAACCAGACAAACCAAAGACAGTCTGTGGCCTGAATGAGTCCACAGCGCAAGGCGACATGGTTTAGGACCTCAAATACGAGAGGCGTCCAGGTCTAGCTCTACAAGTCAGAAACCACACGGCCAGCATCTGGACAGGCGCTGTGCAGAACACTCTGTCTGGTGACTGCATTAGTCGCCACAACAGCCGGACAAGAGCATGTGCCACTCGACCCAGGTTTCAGATGGGGAAACTGAGGCTTAACGAGGGTGTCCTTGCCCACAGTTACACAGCAAGTGAGAGGAGCAGGCACTGACAACAGGGGAGGGAGGGAGGGGAAGGATGACCATTCTGGAATGCTCCGGCACATCTGGGGCCCAGCTCTCCTTGCTGTGTGTCTCCTTTGGGCAGCCAGCCCCTCGCTGCTAGCAGGAGGCTCTCTGTCCTCACTCAGGGACACCCCCAACTACTGTGCTGGGTGGCCACACAGCTGGGCCATCCTCCCAAGCTGGAGTGGCTGGCGCCTGTGGGCATCACTTACTGAACCCCAGGCGGCCTCAGGTGCCCCAAGCACCTTGTGGCCCTGAGCAAGTCATTCACTGCTTGGTCTAGGTTTCCACAGAGAACTTCATAACAAATGCCCTGGCCTCTCTCACTCCCCAGGCCTTTCCAGACTCAAAGATAGAGTTTCCATCGAGAATTCCTGGCGGTCTGGATAAAAGTGATTCATAAACTCGAGGTCACTCACAAATGCTTGTTTTTAATGCCACCTCAGTATTGACCACTCGCCCGAGTCTCTGAGCAATCGCCAGCTGCCCCCTTACCATTAGAACAGGGTGAAGAGCTGCAGTAGTCAATTTTCTTCTCACAGTTGAAGCCGGAGTAGCCCACGGGGCAGCGGCAGCTGTACCCTCCATCGGGGCTGTCTGAGCACCGGCCCCCGTTAAAGCAAGGGCCGTCCGCACAGGTCATGGCACTCAATTCACAGATTTTGCCGTAGAAGCCGGGTGGGCAGGTACAGGAGTAGCTGTTCTCGAGATCCTACACGATGGAGAGGTCAGAAAAGGCTTTCCAAAGTTGCTCCAAGGAGCCCACACACTCCATTCAACACCAGGGCACCCCAGCTTCCGGGTAAGATGCCATGGAGCCTCCGACTCACCGTGCAGCTCCCTCCGTTCTTACAAGGGCTGGGGTCACACTCGTCGATCCCCAGCTCGCAGGTGGCCCCTGTGTACCCAGGCCGGCAAGAGCAAGTGTAGCTCCCCTGGCCCGTGTTGGTGCAGGTGGCCCCATTCTTGCAGGGCTTATGGTGTGTGCAGTAGTTCAGGTCTGTGAGGGGTGGGGACAGGAAAAGTAGGAGATAGGAAGCTCGACATCAAATGCAGGAAGACTTTATTTTTCCAGTGATCAAACAGCCAGGGAAGTCCAGGGCTGCTCTGGAGGGAGCAGGCTGCCTCAGGGAGAGAAGGCTTACCCTGGTTGCAGAAAAGGCCCCCCCAGCCTTCCTGGCAGTTGCACTGCCAGGGCTGCTGGCAGGTGCCATGGAGACAGCCTGGATAGCGGATACACTCGTCACAGTAGCGGCCCTGCCAGCCCACTCTGCACCTTGGAGAAAAGCAGAAGACTCAGATGGACGCTGACTGTTGCTGGCTTTGCAGTGGACATTCTCACCCTAGAAACCATCTTCCCGCAGCACCAGTGAGCCTCTGGTTCTCCAGATTAGCAGAACACTGGGTCACCTTGGGAGCTGCAGCCTGGGCCTGGGCCCCACCAGAGGTTCTGGCTTCTTGGGTGTTAGGGCAGCACCAGTGTCAGCATCTCAAAAATCACTCCCTGAGTGATTCTAGGATGAGGCAACATTTGAGAACCATTGAACTATACTATCATTTCCTGTGCCAACTCTTTTTAAACTACTATCTGTAAATTCTCATAGCCGTTAAGGGGCTTAGATGAATGACAACTCCATGACCTTACATGCTGCCAAACATTGATTAAGTAGAAACATGAGAAAACGGCCCCCTGTTCAATCAGTCTTACTGGAGTTTTTCGAATGATCACCTAGGGCTGTTTTTACAAATACACCAGCTGTGAAAAGATAACAAGAAAAGGCAACAAAACAAAACACCACCTTGTGCAGACTTACTTGCATTCCCCTGGTTTGTCACAAAATCCATGCTGCTCATCACATCCAGGCAGGCAGATCGCTACAAGCAAAGGAAAAACAGGGTCAAGCCCCACGCCAAGTACCTCCCAACAGGGCTGCCGCCCTTGGGGCCAGGACACAACTCGCCGGCTTCAGTCAGCAAATCCCAGCTGAGTTAATCTTCCCAGGTTGTGGAGGACTGACCCCCCTGCCTAGTAGCCTGGGACTTGACTCAGCCCTGGGGATGAGCATTCTTCTTAACACAGGGGCTCAAGGACAAAAGGGCTCTCGGAAGCCCCCACCCCCACCCTATCCCCTTTTCTTCTGAGAGAGGGTCAGAAGTCTTCCCCCTCCTCCTCCCCCACTTCCCAATTCTGTGCACAAAGCTCCACCTCTTAATATCCCAGAAAGTGTGTGTGCAGATAAGAGTGGACAGCTGGTATGCAGGGTGCCAGGGCAGGACAGCTGCTCCATTGTCTGTCCTCCACGGCAGCTGCCCCAGCGCAACAATGCCGGCCTCCCCCGCGCCCCGGCCCCACCTCCTCACACACACCCCTCGCGTGTACACACACACACACACACGCACACACACCCCTTCCGCCAATGGGAGCCGGCGGGTGTCCCTGCACCTATCCCCGGAGAGATCTAATCTATGGCACGCGCGAGCTGGGGGCGGGGAGAGACTTCAGTGTTTGAAGAAAAAAGTTTAAGTTTCTGGCTACCCTGTGGTGAAGAAGAGGCAGGGAGGCAGGGTGGGAGGCAGCAGACTGGCCAGAGGCTCCCGCAGGGCAGGGAGTAGACAGTGGGCTTGAGGCTTGGAGCTGGCTCTTGCTGCCTGGTTATGAAACTCATTAACAAGCAGCTCCACAAGTTGTTTTTTTTTTTTTCCCCCAGAACCAGTTCAGGCCAAGGCAAAGCTTACAAGGAGCTCAGTAAGTTCCGGAGGGAATTTGGGAAGCTAAGGAGCAAGGACATCAAGGCACTCAGTGAATGGGAAGACCCACCCTCAACCCCAGGCACTACCCAGCTCCTGCCAGAGGTTCTGGGCCTCCCAGAGCCCCTCTCCAAGGTTGTCCAGTTCCAAGGAAGGAGAATGACAGTTCCCTGGAGTTTCTGGGCAGCTCCAGGACCTGCCCAATCCCCAGCTGTAGAGAAATCCGGTACCAATGGGCTGGGACGGCCAGGCGTTCAGGCGAGGCCTCAGTCAGCTGGAGAGAGGGCTCCTGAGGTCCCCATGAGCCAGAACCAGGAGCCAGCACGGCCCCAACCCTGCCCTAGTCACCTGCCTGCCATGACATTGACACATCAATACCTAATAAGAGGCAGGTAGAGCCTCTGTCACTATTGGGAAGACATTGCTTTTCCAGACAAGGTGCTGCGTGAGCATTCAAGCCAGACGGGGCTGTGCACCCCTCGCCCACACAGGCCTTGGAGACCTGGCCTCAGCAGCCCACAGGAGTGAAAGCCTGCTCTCTGGCCAGCATAGACAGTGCGTGTCACAGGGAGTATCCGGAAAGGCGTTTGCTCCAGAGAGGTCAAGCACACCAGCTCCAGAGAGAAAATGGAACGTTTCCCAGTGTGATGCTGTTCCAGCTCTGGGAACTCGGGTTGAAAGGGTGCCCCTGACACACAAGCTCTCTCTGTGTTCCTCCCTTCCTTCCTCCTCTCCCTCTCTAATACACACACCCTGGGGGTAGCACTGGCTTTACTTCCTGACCCCTGGCCCTGTCTCTAAAATCCTCCCTGATTAAGAAAGGCAGTTCCGATAGTGGATAAACACAGCCTGGGATGTTAAAATGTCTGCGTTGACCCCAACCCCCCCACTGACGAGCTGTGACTTATAGCAATCCACTTCTGTCCTCTGGGCCTCAGTTTCCCCACCAGAACATCTCTACAGTCCCAAGCCCCCCGTGGCTCAGGAAGCCCCGTCCCTGCGCGCGGTCCGTGTTCGTGGACGAGTGAGCCAGCGGTGCCTTCCCAGAGACTCACGCTCTGTGCAGTAGGGCCCTTTCCAGCCAGGGTTGCACACTTTCTCCCCACGCTCCCCACAGGTGAAGTGGCCGAAGGCATCGTCCCGGGGACGGCAGAAAACGGAGCAGCCCTCTCCGTAGTAGTGTTCGTCACACACGAAGCGGTAGGAGTACTTGAGGTCCGTGCGGCCGCTGCTGTGCAGGTCCTGGGACCACTCCTCGCCCACCGTCAGGTGCCTCTGGGTGGCCAGGCGGCTGATGAGTCTTTCTGGGTTTTCTATGGGGAGAAGATGCTCCTGGTTGGTTCTGAACGAGAACCCTGTGACTCGGGACAGAGGGCGGGTGGGCCGAGACATTCAGCACGGGAAGGAGGCCCAAGCTGCTCCACCCTGAACTTTCTGGGGCACGTGCAGAATGAAAGCTGTCCAGGTTTGGCTGGGGGATGGGTGGGCAAAGTCCAATGCTATTAACTGGGGAAAGCAGTTTTGGGGTTTGGGTTTTGTTTTTACCTGTTGCGAGGTCATCAGGAGAATCTGTGTGGAGAGCTTCAATAATCAGAGAGAAGGTGCCCTGGGAGAGAGGGGAGAAGACGTAAGACAACCCAGAAAGGTAACGAAAAGAAAACGGCAAAAAGCAGTCATTCCTAACAACCAGGTCAGCAACAGAGGCCTGAAGGCTACAGGTCTGGGGCAGCGTGTCTGGAGAGGGTCTCCACGCACCTCCTGCCTGCTCTCACCTTCCCTAAGGAAATGGAAGAACTTTTTAAAGAGTGGTTTCCTGACGTGTTTTTTCAGCCTGTACTACAGGATATTACGTTGTTTTTTTTAATTAGAGAGAGAGAGAGAATGCAGGCAGGATGGGGTGGAAGAGGCCCGAGGGCCCTTGTCATTTTTCTTGGGGGATGGGCACGCTCCGGGTGGGAGCGGTCGCGCTGCGCGGGTAATTGCGCCACCAACGCGTCTAGGAGTCGGGAAACCAGAACCTTCCCACGTGAAGGGGCGCCTCTGACTGGAGACCTGGCACAGAGGCCGGATACGGAAATCTCCCGGGCGCGCTCGGCCTCTCCTCCTCGCCCCAGCGCGGTCCCCTCCTGCAGGCCGCGGGGCCCCGGGGCCCCGGGGCGAGGTGTCCGCGCTGCTGGGCTGGAGTCCTGGGGCCGCCGCTAGGCAGATCGCAGCGCCCACCTGCGCCTCGCGGGGTCCCTGAGGTCCCGCCACCGAGCGCCCAAGGCGGGATCCCAGCGCGTCCTGCAGCCCGCCCAGCTTCAGGGCCGGCCCGGCGCGCGCAGGTGCGGCACTCACCGGCCAGGTGAAGCCGAAGGGGAAGCGGATGGGGTTGCTGAACGCGGAGTCGGCGCCCCCGCCGTCGGGCAGACTGAAGGAGTCGACGCCCAGCACGGGGGTGACGGCGCTGCCGTAGGTGCAGGGCGGCTCGGGGGACACGCTGGCCTGGTAGTGCTTGAGGCACACGCGGAAGAAGGTCCGGCAGGCGCACGGCGGCGGCCCCGCGCCCCCGCGGCAGCAGTTGCGGTTCCCCAGCAGCCCCTTCTTGTTGACGAACTCCTGCAGCTTCAGTTCGAACACCCCAGAGCTCCAGACCTGCACGGGGGAGGGCGGGGGCGTGAGGACGCGGGTCCCGCCCGAGCTAGGGGGCGTGGGGCCTGGGTGGGGGTTGTGCGGAGAGCCTGGAAGGGCTCAGGGGCCGAGCGCGCTCGCTGCACGGCCGGCGCTGGGGTCGTCGCCCCCGGGATTCATCTTCCGGGCCGTGGCTGGCGTGGCCCGTGCCGCTGTCCGCCCCTCCCCGCGCGCTCCTGCCCCGCGCCCCGGCTACCCGTGAGACCCCGCAGGGCTGCGGCGCCCCCACCTGCCCGCCTACCTGACACAGCAAGGCCGAGAGCACCGCCAGGGCCAGCGCGCACCGACTGCCCATGCTGCTTCGCTCCACGCGCGAGCCTGGGGGGCCCCCACTTCTCTCCTTAGAACAGCGGCGGACGCGCGGGGGATCGATGGGCCACGGGGAGCGTGGGCAGAAAAGCGCCCTTGCCTCGCCCCAGACCGGAGGACCCAGGACTTCTTTCTTTAAAAGCCGGTCTCCGCCTCTTCCCAAGGCCGCGGTTCTTTATATCCGCCCTGCGAGGTCCCGCGGCAGCCCCAGGGATGCCCGAGGAAAGGCAGCTCTCGGGGGACAGCGCGGCGGCGGCGACTTTCGTTTTCCTCCTTCCTCCCAGCCCCCGAGGAGGTGAGGGTCGCCGGCTTCCTGGTTTTGTCTTGAGCTTCTTCGCAGGAGAGGGAGGGGGAGAAAGAGAAAGAGAGAGAGTCCAGATATTGAGCTTAATTCCCAAGAGAGCTGCAGAGCTTCCTCCCGAGCCGATTAGAAAGCCGCGGTCTGGAAATCCCACGGGCAAGGCGATAATCCGGGGCCAGCGGCGCGCGCTGAGGGGACGGTCGGCGGCGGGTGTGCGCGGCGGCCCCTGCGGATCGCGGCCCGGTGTCACTCGGCGGCGGCGGTCGTTCCGGGAGCACTCCGGGCTCTGATCTCCGGTGTCACAGCAAAGATCCGCGTCTTTCCGATGAATCCAGCCAATGCCATCCAGTACACACGCGCAGGACCGGAGGGGCCGGGCCGTGGGAGGAGGCTCTGCGCCGCGGCTGCCCGGGTTCCCCTGCGCTCTGCCCTCGGCCGGGTCGGGTCTCCGCGGGTGCGCGCAGAGGATCTGGCTCTCGCCGGCGCCTGCCGCCCTTATATTCAGCCGGCCGCCCGCATGGCTAATGAGATGCAAATCAGCAGCCCCCCAATCTGGCGAGAGCTGTCACAAAGGAGCCACTTTTCCAAACCCTCCTCTCAATGGATCGCCAAATGGTCAGTGAGCTGTAAAATGTGCAACCCTCCTCCCCGCCCCCACCCTTCCCCGCCCCCCCAGTCCTCCCCTGCCCCCGCCCCCAGCCCCCCCTTCCTCCCTCACCACACAAAACGCACTCATTTACATTCCTGCAAAATGTTCACCGCAAGAATCCCCCTGCTTCTGGAGCTGGTGCCGCCGCCCCGTCCCCTCCGCACGCCCTCCCGGGCCACAGACGCCCAGAGACCCTCGGCCACACGCGGGGGGCGGCGCTGCGGGCCCCACTTGAGCGGCGGGACGCGGCCTCCGAAACTCCGGGCCGCGGCGCCAGCCGAGGGGTCTCCTTGCGCCGACAGCGTCCCGGGGGCTTGGGGAGGGCGGCTGCGAGCAGGAGGATGAAGTTCGAGGCCCGAGCTCTTGGCGGGGCCGCCCCTTCTTTGGGGCAGGCGCTTCCTAAGGAGGAGTCTCTTGGGGGCGGAGGCGGGGGTGGCGATTCGGGGAGCATCGTAGGAAAGGGGCGGGCGGAGCGGTGGGCCGAGGGCTGCCAGAGCGAAGCGGCAGTTTCGGGAACTTTGGGGAGGTCCGAGGCGGGGACACCTCCTGGCCCAGGATGGCGACTGAGCCTCGGGGAGTGCAGAGCCGACGCGCGGGCGGGGCCAGGACGCCCCCTGGGACACCCGCATCCCCGCGCCTTCGGTGTCCTCTCGTGGTCCGCGACCACTGGGAGTGGGGGCCGGGGGGCCGGACAGCATATCCCCGGAGCCAGGAGAACCTGGCCTTCAACTCCCCCCATAGACACGCGCCCTCCCCCACAGGATCCTCGGCCGCCGCCACCTTCCCCGGGTCTGGGCCCCTCTCTCCCGGGTATCCCCCTCGGCCTCCCTCCGCCTGGTAAGAAGTGAGTTTGGTGTGTGTCGTTCGCGTGGCTGTCATTAAGGCAGCCTGTTATTGTGCGAGGCTGAATCAGTGGCTCTTTGTGCGCTCAGCTGTATGGTAATGCAGACAGCACCTGCTCCCCGCACAATGCGGAGAGAAAGAGCTCCCCTCCGCGCGCGCCGCGGCCTCTGCAACAATGTCCGGCACATGTTCTAAAGCCCCCTCCAGCCCCGGCCCCCAACCCACAACCTTTACACAACCGTCACCTTATTAGGTTTTTACACGTCCATCAGACACTAGAACTTTTGTTTTCATTTTTTAAAGGGAAATGAGTTTATTGGGAGGGCCGAGAACACACGTATCACACAATGAATTATCTAAATTGCCCTCCTAGGCACGATGGAGAAGTAAGTTGGGGCAGAGACTCCTACTCTGGCACCTAGCTTTGCACTTCTCCCTCTCTTTACCATCCCCGCCAGTGGATCCCTGCCCACCCCCAACACCTCCGTAGCTTCATTAGAGTTCCAGGTGAGTGTTGGAGTGCCCCCTTTGATTGTAGCTCAGCCCCAAGGAAGCAGCCTGGCCACAGTGTCCTCACTGTAGGTGTGTTAGAGCTGCCTTATTGGTGAGAACAGGGCACCGTCAAAGTAGAGCGAGACTTTCATCTCGGCAAATGTCTTGATCACAAAGTGTCTAAGCAGAGGGAAAGTCTTCAAACACCAAGGACAACCACTGCAGCCAGAAATCTGAAGGTCACGTGGTGAAGTCGTCCAGGGCAGGCCCTCCGGCTGCTACGCAGCTGGAATTGCTACTCTGTGGCTCCTCTTCAAGTGACCCAGCCTGTCTCCTGCTACCTTGTTTCCCAAATACCTGTAAAGTTTTAGGATCAACAGAGATGTCCACTTTAGGTTTTCCACTGTTGCCTCATGGAATAGCGAAGAGTTAACCACAAGAAACAAGCATATGATGTTTAGTGCCAGGTGAGAAAGGCAGGCTGGGATCACCGTGAACCCCCTACTGTTTGGTTCAGAGCAAATGGAGGCTTCAGAAGATGCTGCCACCCCCATGATGGTGTCCTTTTTGGACTCTATAGGGACTTGCTGTCGCCACAGGGAGGGGCCAGCTCAAATCCTAATTTAATCTTGCCACCTAGTGTCAGGATCCTTTTTTCTCTAGGTTGATGTTTCCTCCAAAAGCTGACTTCAGAGCATTCTGCTTCCCTAAGGCACAGGAGCTGTTCCCTGTGCTGGGGGCTGGGGGTGGGGGTGGGGGTAGGTGAAAGGGTTTCAGGAGCAGAAGAAAGGTAAAAAAAGAAAAGAATGCGAGGTCAGAATCCAGAATCCTCTGCCTGTAACACTGAGTGTAGATTTCAGTAAGAAATGAAATATCAGGAACCTTTTAATTAGAAAATGGAAGTGGAAAACAGGCTCATTTGAATGCCTGTTTAGAAAACTGGAAATAAAAAGTTCCACGCGCAAGGGCTTAAACCTTGGGGGAAAAAAGACTTGCCCCAAATCTTTAACAAACCCCCCTCAGTATCAAGTATTTGTTAAATTGACATGGCACAGATTTCTCGATTACGGCGGCAAAGCGGAACTGAAAGGCATCGTAAAATCCATCAGAATCCTGCCCAAAGCGTTCATTCTTTTCCAACTTAATTTATGCCACGCGATTCTGTATTGGGGAAATCAAGCAGAAAGCCCTTTTCTTCTGCTCCCTCTCCTTCCTCCTCCTCCTGTTCTCCTTTCTCTTTTCCTCCTCCTCCTCCTCTTCCTCCTTCTCCACCTCCTTCCTCTTCTTCCTTCTCCTCCTTCTTCTCCTTCTTCCTCTCCCCCATTTCTCTCCCCCCACCCCCAAGTTGGTTCCTCTCTCCCTCTCTCTTTCAAAAGCTGTGCTAACGGGGAGACTGTTTAACTTCAGCGTTTCTATAGGAGCCTGTTGTAGTTTAACTCCTGCGCACCAGTAGCTGGGATGAACAAAGGAGAGACTCGAGGTCCAACTATTCATCCTTTCTTTGCACTTTAATTTTCATTGATTGGGAAGACAAGGGGAGCCCTTAGGGATTCGAGCTGGAGGGGACGACACGCCTTTAGACGCCATCAGCCCCCTAGCCAGCCATCTGCTCCGAACCAAATGGCGTTTTTTCACTCCCTAACTGCATGTCTCTATACTCCCACAACTAAGCACTCTGAACCCCACAAATGCAGGAGGGAGCTTAAGCCAGGGTATGTTAAATAGGCTTGCCTCAGTGTTGGCCCCGGCTGCCGAGTCCCTCCTCCCCACACTATAAATCCTCACCTTGCTCATTAGGAAAAAACAGGAAACTTTCTTTTAAATACTTTTTTATGTCTCAGGAAATTTACTGTACAAAGTGAGGCTCATTAGGGCTTAGAAGGCACCCAATACATCAGACACAGAAGTGGAAGGAGGAATTTGCTGCCTGGTGGTGGTGTTTTTTGTTTTGTTTTGTTTTTTTTCCGGGCACCACAACCCCACAGGCTGAGTAACCCCAGTGTCTAGGGTAAGCTCAGGCTGTATAATGATCAGAGCTGCAGCCACAGCAACCACATGTGGAGTTCTCTGTTTGCTGGAGACACTGAGTATCTCCCCACCATTTTATGAGGCCACCTGGGAATAAAAGCTTATGGCCATCATCTTATCAAATTCCAGTGTGGCCATCCTCAGCAGTGTGTGCATGACCTAATACCATGGTCACTCAATCCTATTCCAACCCCCCTTTCCAAAGAAAGGTTCTATTCTCCAGGTTCGTGTGTGGTGGTGACTGTGGTGGGGGCAGGAGGGCCTGGGCAGATTGCAATAAACAATGCCCAGAATAGGCTCAGACTCTAGGCCAGCCACAGGTTCAGTTTTCTGTGTAAACAAGTCTGGAGACTTGAGTGGGGTTTGTGTTTTCTCAGACCAACTGAACACTGTATACCCAACAGAGAGGTTCTCTTATTCGTAAGAAGAATTAGGGTCCTTGTTCAGAATAACAAGATAAAAAACTTCCAGGCAGCAAATCTGGTGTTGATCAAACATGCCAGCTTACTTGAAATAAAGAAGAAGAAGAAGGGGACGTAGACCATGCTTATTAATTAGTATTGGTATCACATCTGCACCAACCACCCTCTGCCCATTCTCCTTCCGTCAGTTTTGGAATCTGAAAGCAGTTAACGTAGCAGAGGAATGGGCCTGCTGGCTGCCACACGGGAAGTTCTCAGAGGCGTCCGTGACGAAGCCTCTGTGTCCTGGAGCTATCATGGTTACTTCCTTGCTGCTTACTTCTTAAAGCTGTCTTTGGACACGTGAACATAGACCTTACCCCCCAACACACACACTCACTGGGCCATGTCCCCTGCCCAGCCACGCCCACCCAAGTGGGTGCACAGATGTGTTCACACTCGGTTGCCGCGCGTGGACTTACAAGCCCACGAAGCCATCGTTCATCACAGCCTGGAAAAGGGAGGGGGCATCGATCTGGTTTATGTTTGGACCTCGAGGCTCCACCAGCGCCGGCGCAGGCAGGAAGGAGGTGAGCGCCGCCCGCGTGCACACAAGGCGCGCGGCCCCCAGGCAGCCGCGCTTCCACAGCGGGCAGGAGCGCGACCCCCGGCGCGGGCAGCTCTGCGCGAAGGTGGGCGACGGTGGGGGCACAAGAACAGCAGCCGGGGGCGAAGGAATCAGCCCCGCAGCGGCTCCTAAGCCTCCCCGCTGGCCGCGGCTGCGCCGCTGGAGACCCGGCGAGTGACTTCCCCGGTGCGGCCGGGTCCCGGCGCCACACGCCCTTTTTCCTTTCTCAGGATCCGCGGCCGTGCAGAGAACAGGAAGACGGGCTCCAACCCCACCTGGTTCGTGTCGGGGGGTCGTTTTGCGGTGGGGGGAGTCCGAACCGCGCCACGGGCCCGCGAGACGCCCACCTCTCGCGTGCGTGGAGCCCGGGGCCGAGGCCAGGCCCGCTGCGAGCAGCGGAGGCATGTGCTGATTTGCATGAGAACGGGCGGGTCGCGTGGCTCAGCTGGCGGCCCCGGCGCAGATGACGGCTCGGCAGCGGGCCCCCGCCCCCTCCTCTGCGCCGCGGCTCCTTCCCCTGGAACCCGCGGATCATCTGCTGGGGCTGTCCCGCGCCCCATCTCCATGACAAAGCGCGTGTTTACCTGCGGCCGGAGCACCGGCGGGCACGCCTTTGTCCCGGGATCAGATTACCGCAGCAGCTGCTGCGGGCCCGCCCCGTGCGAACCCCGGAGCTGCCCCTCCGAACTTTGTGCCGACTGAACGCGCCGGGACCCGGGGCTGGGGGGCCGGGTGTTGGGGGGTTAGAAGGAGGCCGCGTGGCCCAGGGAGGGGCTGTTTTCAGTGCGATGATTGCCGGACGCTGAGATCCGCGACGGGGAGTGAGCGCACCTGAGGGCTTCCTGGAGGTGGTGGCGGCGCCAGGCAGCATTACGAGGGGCACCCGTGCAAGGCCCAAAGCGCGAGGGCACAGGCGGCGCGGCCGTGAGGCGGGTCATCCCTGGGCCACTGCGAGGGCGGAGGGCGGCGCCAGGGCCCTCCCGGTGGACCCCAGTCGCCGTCGTGACGGCCCCACGCAGCCTCGCGCCCGGCCGCCGCCTCGTGCGGGACTCGTGCCCGCATTCCCACCTCACCAGGTGCAGCCGGCCCGGCCCCGGGCTGTGCGAGGCGACGGCGCACACCTCGGAGCCCTGGGGGCCGGGGTCGGCGGGCGGGGCCGGGGCGCGCCCTTTGTGCCCTCTTAGCGGAAACCGCGCGTTCCCGGAGGAGCGCGGCCCGCCGAGACCCCGGATCCCGACGCCAGGAGGTGCTGCAGGAGCCCGCGCGCGGGAGGGGGGTCTCCGGCCCAGGCCCCTCGGTACGGGCCCCCTGCGGCCGCCACCCTCCGCCTCCGCGCGGCGGCTCCTTTCCGGCTGCATCCGGGGGGTCGAGGCGTCGCACCTGGAAATCGCAGCCTGTGACTTTGTAAAAAAGTGAATGGGGAAGAAAAGGCGCTGAGAGGGGCGATGGGCGGACGGGCCGTGCCCACCACCGGGAGGTCGCGGCACCTGTCGCTCCTGGTTCCCAGGGCGGCCTGTCAATCACCCACGCTGGGCTCAGCTTGCCGGGAGCGGGGGCACGCGGGGGGCTTCAAGGCCCAGAGCTCAGAGGCTCGCAAACAATAAACTCAGAAACGTGGCGCGCACCCGCAGGGCCTGACACAGCCTCTGGAGTGGCCCCTGGGCCTGTCTGGCTGCAGGGTTGGTTGGCCGTGGGCGTGTGCGGCTCAGGGTTTCCTCCACGCCCTTTCACGAATGTCCCCACGGGACCCCGCGTCCCCCCAGGCTGCTCCAGAGGAGTCCCGGAGAGCGCGGCCGTGGAAGCTTTCGAACGCGCCGTGCTTCCCCGCCGCCCCCGCCTCCCTTTCTGTGAGCATCTGCCGGGGAGAACAGATGTGGGCACCTGCGGTGACCGGCTGCGTGCGTTCCATCCCATTCACAGGCATTCAGACGTGGCCACAATGAGCGGCCTTTGTGTGCACAGAGTCACTAAATATATTAATCTGTACTCCCCAGAGCACCGGGCTGTTTAATTTTTCACTAGCAATAACATCTGATCTAATCCTTAAATCGGCTCCCAAAGCCTTCCCTCCCGCCCACCCCGCCCCTCCCCCCGAAAAACGTGTGAAGTTATTCAACTTTCCACCTGTTGCCTGCTGCACTGGGCGTGGGTTATTGCAACCTCTAATGTTGGTTCAGGCTGGGTGGAGGTTGGGGGCCCGTGCTGGGGAGCTGTTGGCCCACATGGGCATAGGGAGGGTATGTTTATCAGACGGAAAATAAACACAAAGTGCGGAGTGTGGCTCCCCAAATGTTGTGCAAACAAAGAACAATAATTATTAAACAGCTTCCCAAGCAACCCAGCACACCCACCCCTTCTGTGTAAGGCCTTTAAAAATGTACATAAAGTTCCCATTTATCTTTTTGTTTATTAAACTCTAGCGGTTGTTATAAATACCGGTCAATAGGCCACACAGCCAAAAGGTAACATAAATCTCAGATGTAAGACTCAGATTTTTAAAGCAATTTTGTTGCATGACTCTTTTATCTTAGCATCCCTTATTTTATTTTGATTTGTTTTCGGCCACAATGAGTCCTTTAGTGCCATTGTGGACTCACAATGCACATGGACATCAGGCTGTGAATGAAGACAGAGGCAGTTTAAACAAACCAAGCTCTTTCTTTCCTTTCCTTCCATTGTAATATGAATGGGCCTTCTGCATTTGGCTGCTAGGAGACCGGCTTTGCAAAGCCCTGCTCCAATAAATGGGCTGGAGAGAAAGGGACCCCAATAAACAGCCCAAGTATCCAAGTATCAGAGGGGAAAAAAAAGAAGGAACAAAATTTAGGCAAGTATTTTCTCACTTTCAAATCAACATATTTCCTAATCTCAGAATGTTAGTTTCTATCGTTGCATTCCTTGCTTTCAACAGTTTCCTTCATTCTTGTCATTGTAATTCCTATTCCCTCTCTCCACCACTTCCAATGAGGAAACAGAACAGGGATCGTTCTGGATCACCATCAAGATTTGTTTTCAAGATGCAATATTTTCTTTTTTTTTTTTTTGTTCCTTTTAGTAAAATGGGAACTGGAGTGGCATATTTGTCGGTCATCATCACTAATAACTCATGATCATACAATGCCTTCAAAATTTATTCATTGGGGGATCAGTAGTAGCCTAGTTGGTGAGTCTGAAGGAACCATCACAAACTATGATTTGCTTTTCTACTATTGAGACTGTTCTTATTCCTGTTAATAAGCTGATTGAGGCAAGATGTGAGGCTGCTTGCAGGTTGCGAAGGTCCCAGGCACTGATTGTGTTAGAAAGTACCACCACCTGCCAGCTGTCACTCATTTCTCAGTGGCTAGAGCTCAGGCATCTGGGCACCAAGGAGCCAACCACTCTCCAGGCAGAGGGGAACCCACACTGACTTAGAGCTGGTGGGCTAGGGCAAGACATGCAGGAAGTAGAAGGCCACTTCATTTCCTCACTGGCTTGTTCACTCCTGACTCATCACAGGGGCTGAGGACCCAAAGTGGAACTGGACCTGTCTCTGCCACCAGGTGAATTATAAAATGAGTTGGGGAAGACTTTCTTGCTTTTCCATTTTCTGAAAGTTTGTGTAGGATTGCTATTTCTTCCTTAAAAGTTTGATAGAATTCACTAGTGAGGCTATTAGCACCTGGCCTTTTCTTTGTGGGAAGGTTTTTTTATTGTTGTTGTTTTGTTTTGTTTACTTAATTCAACTTCTTTAATTAATATAGGCTGACTCATCATTTCTACTTCTTCTTTGTTCAGGTTTGGTGATTTGCGTGGTTCAAGGAATTTCTTATCTAAAGTTGTTCAAATGTTCTTTTATTCCTTAACTGCAGGTGGTTTCCGTAGTGATACTGTCTTCCATTGCTGGGATGCGCAATGTGTGTCTTCTCTCTTCTTGAGAGATTATGATCAGAGTATTATAGGCTTATCAGTTGTATCAGTCTTATCAAAGAACCAGTCTTTTGTGTCATTGATTTTTCCCTGCTCTAGGCAGAGATGGGGCAGCCACTAGGCTCACCTCATTTGTTTTCCTCCTTTCAAGATTCTCCATCCTTTACTTCCTGTTGTCTGTTGTCTGAAAATAGTAATTTTGTATTTTTGTCCAGTTTTTTAGTTATTTAAAGTGGGAGGACCAGTTCTGTAGGAATTATTCCTTCTTGGATGGAAGCTAGAACAGGACACTTTTGGTTGTAACAGAACATCCTGATTCACTATCTGACTATGTATAAAGAAGATTCTCTCTCTTATAATCAGGAAAGAAGGTGGTTTGAGTGCTGGTTGATGTAGTGGCTCTGCCACGTCAAGGCCCAAGTGCTCTCCTTCCTTCTGCTCTGACATCCATGGCCTGTCAGTCACTCCATTTCCCGACTGTGTGATGTCTGCAGCAGTACCAGACATCTTCACCATTACAATGATCATAAGAAGAGGAACATTGTCTTTCTACATGATACCTTTTATCAGCAATAAAACACTTCAGCAGCATTTAATGTGCATTCTCTATGTAGAAATCAGTATGTTTTCATGGTTTTGGCTTTTTGTCTTTCCTAATTTTTGGACGGTCAATTGTTACCTGTATTAGTCTGTTCTCATGCTGCTAATAAAGACATACTTGAGACTGGGTAATTTATAAAGGGAAGAGGTTTAATTGACTCACAGGTCAGCATGGCTGGGGAGGCCTCAGGAAACCTTACAATCATGGCAGAAGGGGAAGCAAACACATCCTTCTTCACATGGCAGCAGCAAAGAGAAGTGCAGAGCCAAGGAGGGGAAAAGCCCCTTATAAAACCGTCAGGTCTCAGGAGAACTCACTCACTATCACCAAAACAGCATGAGGGTATCTGCTCCCATGATTCAATTAACCCCACAGAAACTTCCTCCCACGACATGTGGGGATTATGGGAACTACAGTTCAAGATGAGATTTGGATGGGGATACAGCAAAACCATATAATTCCACTCCTGGTCCCTCCCAAATCTCATGTCCTCACATTTCAAAACACAATCATACCTGCCCAACGGTCCCCCAAAGTCTTAACTCATTCCAGCATTAGCTCAAAAGTCCAAGTCCAAAGTGTCTGAAACAAGACAAGTCTCTTCCACCTATAAGCCTGCAAAATCACAAGCAAGTTAGTTACTTCCTAGATACAACTGGGGCACAGGCATTGGGCAAATACACCCGTTCCAAATAGGAGACACTGGCCAAAACAAAGGGACCACAGGCCCCATGCAAGTCCAAAATCCAATAGGGCAGTTATTAAACCTTAAAGTTCTAAAATGATCTCCTTTGACTCCATGTTTCACATCCATGTCACACTGATGCGAGAGGTGGGCTCCCACAGCCTTGGGCAGCTCTACCTCTGTGGCATTGCAGGGTAAACCCCCCCCTCCTGACTGCCTTCATGGGCTGGCATAGAGTGTCTGCGGCTTTTCCAGGTGCACTTTGCAAGCTGTTGGTGGATCTTCCATTCTAGGGTCTGGACAATGGTGGCCCTTTTCTCACAGCTCCATTAGGTGGTGTGCCAGTGGGGATTCTGTGTGGGGGATATGACCCCACATTTCCTTTCTGCACTGCCCTAGCAGAGCTTCTCCATGAGGGCTTTGCCCCTGCAGCAGACCTCTGCCTGGACATCCAGGCATTTCCATACATCCTCTGAAATCTAGGTGGAGGTTCCCAAACCTCTGTTCTTGTCTTTGGCGCACCAGCAGGACCAATACCACATGGAATCTGCCAAGGCTTGGCACTTGCACCCTCTGAAGCCACAGCCTGATCTGTACATTGGCCCATTTTAGCCATGTCTAGAGCAGCTGGGACGCAGGGCACCAAGTCCCTAGGCTGCACACAGAAAGGGGGGCCCTGGGCCTTGCCCAAGAAACCGTTTTTCCCTCCTAGGCCTCTAGGCCTGTAATGGGAGGGGCTGCCATGAAGGTCTCTGACATACCCTGGAGACATTTTCCCCACTGTCTTAGTGATTAACATTCTTCTCCTCATTGCTTATGCAAATTTCTGTTGTCAACTTGAATTTCTCCCCCAGAAAATGGGTTTTTTTAATCTATTGCATTGCCAGCCTGCAAATTTTTCAAACTTTTATGCTCTGCTTCCTCTTGAATGCCTTGCTGTCTAGAAATTTCTTCCACCAGATACCCTAAATCATCTCTCACAAGTGCAAAGTTCCACAGATCTCTAAGGCAAGGGCAAAATGTTGCCATTCTCTTTGCTAAAGCATAGCAAGAGTGACCTTTACTCCAGTTCCCAACAACTTCCTCATCTCCATCTAAGACCATCTCAGCCTGGACTTCATTGTCCATATTACTAACAGCATTTTGGTCAAAGCCATTCAACAAGTCTCTAAGAAGCTCTAAACTTTCCCACCTCTTCCTATCTTCTGAGCCCTCCAAGTCTCTAGGAGGTTTCAAACTTTCCCACATTTTCCTATCTTCTACTGAGCCCTCCCAACTGTTCCAACCTCTGCCTGTTACCCCATTCCAAAGTCACTTCCACATTTTCTGGTATCTTTACAACAGCACCTCACTACCTGGTACCAATTTGCTGTATTAGTCCATTCTCACACTGCTAATAAAGACATACCTGAGACTGGGTGATTTATAAAGGAAAGAGGTTTAATTGACTCACAGTTCAGCATGGTTAGGGAGGCCTCAGGAAACTTACAATCATGTTGGAAGGGGAAGCAAACAAGTCCTTCTTCACATGGCAGCAGCAAGGAAAAATGTGGAGTGACGCAGGGGAAAAGCCCCTTATAAAACCATCAGGTCTCATGAGAACTCAATCACTATCAAGAGAACAGCATGGAGGTAACCGCCCCCATGATTCAATTACCTCCCACCAGGTCCTTCCCATGACATGTGGAGATTATAGGAACTACAGTTCAAGATGAGATTTGGGTGGGGACACAGCCAAACCATATCATTACCCAAATAAAATCTTGAGCTCATGTGGTGGTTATACTCAAAGAAATTTCATTCAGCATCCAAATAAAAACTGCAAATACATCTTGCAGTCTATTTAAAGGGTCAACTTGTTACCAAGAGAAACCTGTCCCAGATGCCCCTGCCATTCATTTTCTGGGTTTCTCTCTCACAGCTGATGTGATGTCTCTCACTTTAGCTTTTTCCTCTGCATCAATCCCCAAATTCGCTCTACAGTTTCTTTTTTATTCCCCTTTCTTTTCCTATGTTTCTCTTTTATGTAAACCTCCATGCCATTTATAGATTTTTTCCCACACTGATAAACTGGCTGTGCACAGCAGAGCACAGGGAAGTGCTTGCCTGAGCTATGAAGCAGGAGGTGAAGCAGGATGTGGATAATCCTATGTAACTCTTCTTGCTCTTGTTACACTGATTTCTGCATGCAACTTTTCTTCTAGTCTCCCAGGAAAGAGAACTTGAAGTAATCTTTGACTTTTCCTTCCCTTTGCTGTAGTGTACTGTAGTCATAACAATTTTTTAAAGCTTCAGGATTTAGACAGATTGGAATTTGAGTGACAGTTGTGCCACTTACTACCACTTGTATTAGTGAATAACTTTTTAAAACTTAAAAATTTTTCCTTATATCAAATATTTATAATCTTAAAATTCAAATGGTATTTCTAGATTTGTTAACAAAAATAGTAGTTGCCCACACCACACACTCCCACTCCCAATTCCTTCTCTTACATTTATCTCTTATATATTTCTTTTGTATATGAGAGAATTTACTCTATTTTCTTTTCCTTTTTTTGTGTGTGAGACAGCGTCCTACTCTGTCACCCAGGCTGGAGTGTGGTGGCACAATCCCAGCTCACTGCAGCCTGAAACTCTGGGGCTCATATGATCCTCCCACCTTAGCCTCCTAAGTAGCTGGGACTACAGGTGCATGCCACCATGCATGGCCAATTTTTAAAAATGTTCTGTAGAGATGAGGTCTCACTATGTTGCCCAGGCTGGTCTCCAACTCCTGGGCTCACAGAGTCCTCTTACCTTGGCCCCCCAAAGTGCTGGCATTACAGGCATGAGCCAATGTGCCCGGCCTTATGCTCATATTTTCTAAGAACACGTATTTAATGTTCTGTCCTTACTTTTCAATTGTGCGTATAGTCTATGGACTTCCTAACTCTAGAAGACAAGGATTTAACTCTCCCACCCTCACTTCCTAGACACATGCACATTTATGTAAACACACGTAAGGTCACCTCCCTTTTTTCAAAAATAATTATAACACCCCTTTGGGTTAAACTCCCATTCAGCAATTATCTTGTTATAATTACATATTTATTCACAGCCAAGACATATGCTATATCCTTTTTTGCATATTGTTTTCACTAGATTCAATAATGGCCTCATTTACTTCCTTATTCACTTTCCTATCTAGCTATTACTTATCATCATCAAATTCTGAAGATCCCTTTTAAGATATTCATCCATAACAGGCATTCCATGTGATTCACTTCCTTCTGGAAACATCTCTCCTAGAGGCCTCTATCCCCTACTGTATAAGTCCTAGCTTCTGTCCTAGTACTTCCCTTCTCCTCTCTCCTAAGCTGGGACTTCCTGTTTTTTAGGTCCCAAATATATCCTCTTTCTTGGCTAATTTCTTAATTTTGGAGAAGAATATCCTCCAGTAGCTTTCTGAGATAAGGATATCTGAAAATATCTACATCCTACCCACAAACAGCTAATATAGTGAGAGTTGAATTCTATGTTAGAATTATTTTCTTCAGAATTTTGAAGTTAATGCCCCATTGTATTCCAGCTTCCTGGGATTCTGTGGAGAATTTCCATGCCATTCTGATTTCCAGTCCTTTAAATGTGACCTTTTCATTTTTCCTTCAGGAAACTCTGAAGATCTTTTCTTTATCCCTGGTGTTCTGAATGCTGTGGCGATGTGCCTTGGTGTTGGTCTTCCTAGGTCTGTTGTGCTGGGCACCTGCTGGGCCCTTTCGATACGAGAATGTATCTTCTAGACCTGGGAAGATTTTCCTTCTATCTTTCTCTTTCATTCCTATTTTTCAAATGTCACATTTGTGTTTTCTCTTTGTTTTTCTTTTTTGTTCCATCATCTGAGCGATACCATCGAATCCATCTGGGAGGCCAATGAGCAGTCACCTGGTGGGGCTCCTTGCTCTGCCTGCCTTCAAGGCCTCCCCAGTCCAGCTCTGCTTCCTGCTCCCCTCAGCATGAACCTCCTGCGCATGAGAGTTTGGTCTCCTGAATTTTTCCCTCAGTCTCTTTCCTAGGTTTGCTCCTTCTGCTTGGAGTCCTTCCTCTTCTAACCCTTTGTCAGATCCTACTCCTCCTTCCAGGCTCAGTTCACAAACTTGCTCCTTGAAGCTTTTTCATCCCTGTCTTAGACTGTTCAGACTGCTACAGCAAAGTACCATAGACTGGGTTTAGAAATTCATTTCTCATAGCTCTGGAGGCGCTGAGGTCTCAGATCAGGCACCAGCATAGTTAGGTTCTGGTGAGGCCTCTCTTCTGGGTTGCAGGCCATCTTCTCACTGTATCCTCACACGGTGGAAAGTGGGCAAGAGAGCTCTCTGGCCTCGTTATGGCACTATTCCCATTCATGAGGCTCCACCCTCATGATTTATTCACTTCCCAAAGGCCCCACCTCCAAAGACCATCACGCTGGGATTAATTTCAACCTATGAATTTGGGGGGTGCGGGGGACAGAAACATTACAACCCTTACTCCTTACAATATGTTTTACTTGTTGCCTGGTATTCAAAGTATGTTAGTTTATGTCCCCAACCACGATGAGCACTCCTTAAGACTAGAGGTCATTTCACATACTTCTTGGTGTCACCCCACAGCACTAATCAGCAATAGGTGCTGAACACCATTTGTTGATTTTACTCAAAGAAAAGCCCATCAGGAAACGTAAGCCTTGTATGCTGAATCGAGATTCCTTCCCAAATCCTTTAATGCATACGTGGTGCCACTTCAATTTGGTAATGTTTTCTGAGTACCTGATCAAGTGCTTTGCTAGAGATTCTGAAGAAAATCAATAGAATGTTTTTCCTAGAACAATATTTGACCATTTTACTTTCCTGATGGAAGACTCATTAGCTCACCAGGGCTTATAGCTGCCTTGCTGAGACATACTGTGTGTAAGGATAGGTTTGGAGATACATCCTAAATAAGTTGATATTTAAAATTGACATTTGTCAATAACTTACTTTTCAGAAAAATAAATCAGATTGGTTTCAAGGTCGTCACTCACACGTGCCTGCCAAGATGTTTGCTTGGTTGTAGAGAAAAAGGTGGAACTGCAGCTAGAGGGGTGGACTTGCGCATCACCCGGAGCCCACCTGATCTCCTAGCCCAAGGGAGCATGTCCTGAAGGTGAGTTTCGCCATCTTAGAGCAGCTGCAGAAACAAGACTGAGATTGTGGACTGCAGAGTCCAAACTCCTCAATATGACGACTGGGACCTGCACGATCAGGTGGCACCTGTTCCCCTGTCCCCGCCACCATGTATCCACAGCAGCCACTGGAATTCCTCTGAAGCATCCTGCTCCCTCACTGCCATTGATTGCCTCTGCCTTTCCTCTCTCTCCCTGGAATTCTCTCCCACCCAATTCCGGACTAGCAAACCTGCCTGAAACAACTTTCAGCTGAAGAGTAGTCCAGAGCAACAATGGTGACGGTCAGAACACCCGGCCGAGAAGTGCTCAGCGCTGACTGGGGCCGCGCCGTCCCGATACGGAGGCGAGGGTCGAACGCCAGGACATCCCCGCTCCCTCCCCAAACGTGGCGGGGAAGCGCGCGGCGGGTCCCCTGGGCAGGAGCCCCCCGCTGTCCCCGTTTCCGGCCCAGGCGAGGCTCCCGGCCTCAGGGCCGCCCGCCTGGGCCGCGCTCGCACAACTTCGGCCTGAGGCCCCGGGAGCCGCCAGTCCTCAGTGCCTCCCGCAGGACAAAGACCGGCATGCAGCGTCAAGACACCGTCCGGGCCGCAGGACAGTGTATGAACAAAGAGGTTCAAGGGCAGCACCCGCCCAATGCCAGCGGGCAGCTACCTCACTGCGCGACCCGAGGTCCGCCAGCACCAGAGCAGTTGCTGTGGCAACAGGCCGCGGCGTCCCACTCCGCCGGCGCCTGCGCGCCTCTCTCCCCGCCCCACCCACGACGCGGGCGCTCCTCACTCTCGCAACGGTCACGCAGACCCCGCCTCCGCGAACCCGGCCAAGTCCCGAGCGGAAGCGCCTTGAGCGGAAGCGGAAGTGAACGAGGCGGCTGTGGCGGTGGCTGAGGCGGCTGGGCCTAGGGTGCAGCGGGCGCATCTGCGGCTGGTGTTGGCGCATATCTAGGTAGGGCCGGGCCCGAGGGCACCCGCGGGCTGTCCGGGCCGCTCCTGGCCTGCGTGACCGTCCGTTACCCGCGTCCGACCCTCGCGCGCGTCAGCCCCTCGGCTTCTGCCCGGTCCCGATGCCTTCCTGGCCGTGCCTCTGTCCTTGTCACCGCGGCTGCAACATCATGGGATCCTCGCGTCCCCGCTGCCGAGCCCGTCGTCATCCCTGTCCCTGCGCAGAACCCTCCTGCCGAGCCCTGGTCCGCGTCATTGCGTGCTCCCCGACCTCGCGACCGTCGCCTTGCCTGCCCCATCTTGAGGTCACCTCTGACCCCTACTCCCTCCCTTAAGATGTGTGTTTGGCTCCTATATGTCATTTTTGGGTCAGAGCTGTTATCCTTCGTAGCTGCACGACTTTTCTGGTCGTCTCTAGAAGAGAGAGGCATCCTCTGATCTCTTCACTTTTCTCCCATCATCTGTGGGCTATCCCTGAATCAGGGCCCCAGCTCTTGGGGGAAAGACAGACAGAAAGACAGCGTTCCCTGCCAGCAAGGAGTTTGCAGACCCGTGGGATAACACTGAGCGTCAAGCAGATCCCACAATGTAGAAAGAAAAGGGTCCCTCGAGGGTGATTTGCCCAGGAGGGTCCAGGAAATTTCCATAAAGGTTGGATTTGAGCAGAGTTTTAAGTAGGAGTTGGGAGATGAACGAGGGTTGAGAGCCTATTCCTGGCAGTAAGAACATAAATGTTTAAGACATGAAGGTTTCAGAGTCTTGACATATTTGGGGAACTAGGAGTTGAGCATTTGTGAGACAAGAAATGTTGGTTAGGGATGGGGAATGGCAGGAAGGAAGCTAAAGAGAATGTGGGGCAAGGAAGTGATGTGATCAGATCTTAGCGTTAAAGAGATTCAGTCTGGCAGATATAGGGGTGGGGATGAGGGCGACGGCAGACAGACAAAAAGGCTTTTGTCGTCGTCCAGGGACTGGAAACCCCGAAATGGTAGTGGAGAGAACCTGGAGGTAAAGAAGTGAGAGGGTAGTCTTTCTGATGGCTTGAGCCCTTGAATAGAGAAGTGCCGAGAGGGAAAAGCCCAGAATGGGGACCATATCTGGAGCAGCAGGGTCCTAACCACCATTTCCTGAGTATGTGAGAGCATCTTATCCGCAGCTGTACTCCCAAGTTCCTCCGTGTCTAGTGTCATGCTTTTGTTTTTGACCTTTCTCTGGCCTCCCCTTCACATAGGCTCTTTGACCTGCCCATCTTTGGACTTTGCTGTTAGGAGCCACCCTCTGCCACCGCTACAGCCTTCACACTCTGTGTTCTGATACCTTCTTCATCCCATTTCTGCCATCTCCCAGCTCCATCATTAGTGAGTGTTTCCCCTGACTTTGCCATTCCTTTTGTTTTGGAACTCTAATTGAGCCTTCTTACCAGTTGTATTCTTGAAAAGCACCAACACCATAGCTGGGTCGGGGTCTTCACTGCTCATCTTCATACACACGCACACCCCCACACACACCCCATTTTGTGACTACCTTGACCTTCCAGTTTTTTTGTTTGGTTTCTAACCACCTAATCTTCCAGACATACTGAAATCTCTGATCAACTGTGGCCCACTGAGAAGACTACAGTAGGTGACATCTGGGGTAACGTAGTTTTTAGCATTCTGAGATTTTACCCCATCCTGGATGGGGTACCTGAATCTGGATACCATTTATGGGGCAGATTTACTGTAAAGCTAATGAAGTTCAGGTTTCTGGGTCTGTCACTTGCATGGGCCCTTACCTAGGCACTGGGACCTCAGAGATCTTGTGTTTATAATTTGTATTCTTTTTTGAAAAGAGGGTTCCCAAATGGTATGTTTCAAGTCTTTCACAGCTTAGATCCCTGCAAAACTGGCTATTTGTCATATCCAGCCTTGAGATTTGCATTTTTGTCCTTCAGACACCTTCCCTTCCCTACCTCCTACTTCTTCCTCTTCTGGTGTGTGCTTTTTATTTAGGCATGGAGAAACAAAATGTGAATGAATGGAACTGATCAAGTTCCTGCCATAACCTGACTTTATTTAGCTCTAGTGTCAGGAGGGAGATGTCAGAGCTTACTAACTCAGCATGTTGGACAGGATCTTTGTAACTTCTTTGTTGCAAGCTTAAATGCCTGTATTGTTAGATTTATTTCACTGCTGAGTTGCCACTCCCTTTAAGAAAAGGTTGATGTTAAGAAGGATAGTCCGCTTAATGGAAATCATAAAAGCAACTCTTAACTCCATGGAAACTAGGGTTATACACTGTGTAAATTCACACAGGAATTTATTGTGACTTTTGATTTATTACTTTGAAAATGCCACCAGTTATTTTTATAGAACTTTATAATGAGTATAAATAATTGTAATTTGTGTTCTGTTGGAAAATCTTCAGATTTAAAACATGTTTAAAGTTTAAATTATTTATGCAAAGATAGGTATTTCTAAGGAATTTTTTAGTAGTAGTTTTAAATTTCCCTAATATGAGAAGTAAATAATTATCTTATTTTTGCAAATAAGGACATCAGTGATGTACAAAGAGGTTAAAAGATTTGTCTTCAGCTGTACAGTAAATCAGGGCCTCCCTTAGCCAAAAAAGCCAGCTCCTGAGTACTGTTTTGCTTATAAACAAATATTAATAAAGAGGAATCTATTTTATCAGTTCTTATTATAGAACATTTAATATAAGATGGACCAAATTATATCTTTTGGTGTTTCCATATATTAATACCTATCTGTGCACATCCGTATATATCTACACACTAGGTTCTATAAAAGTGGGCAGTGTTAATACTGTTCCTATTAGGACTTTAGTCCAAAGAATTAATTTAATTGGGATTTGTGCAAATTATTATAAAGTCATTTACAGTAAAACCATGGCTAACTATGATAAGAGCATATTAACTTTCTGAATAGCAGAGGAGTTTTCTGGCTAGATTAGGTTTTTGCCCATTAAGCACCAAAATATCCCATTTAGGTTGGGAATCTTCCTAAAGTATATTATTTCTTGTGTTCTTAAATAGAATGTGCTGAATGTGATGTAAACTTTCCTCAATGCTCTCAAGTGACCATTTAAATATAATGTTATGTTGTGATGTGAATAGTAATGTTAGGCTTATTGAGGCATATACAGCTATTTCCTTTGGGGGTTTTTGCATCTTTCCAGTTTTTAAAGTTTTCTGTCCTATTGTTTCCTTGGGTCAGCTGTTAGCACTTCTAACTGCTGTCAGTTTTCCTGCCCAAAGTTTCTATATTTTTCTCTACTATGGGTTTAGGAGCTAATTGTTACAACTGATTAGAAAGGTAGTCCGTAGATGATAATAAGAGCCTAAATAAGTGTCTTGTGAGTAAGTTGTTTATGCTGCATCAGCCTCTAAGGGGTTTTGTAGAGCACAGTGTGGGTAGGAAAGGCCAAGGGCACCAGAGTTCTGGGTTGCTGGGAAAAGCCAGAGAGTCTCTTTTATTCCCGATCCTCCTCTCAGAGCCCACCAATAGGCTGGTGACTGGGAATAATGTAGGAAGGAGAGATCTTGGGTAAGGAAACATCCCACAGGGTGGCTCTGTGGTGAGGCCCTTGCCCCACTGGCAGCACACAGCAATGACCAGATCACTAATCTACAGCAGTGCTAAGTGAGGGTTGTGGCCTAGTGAAAGGCAGCTGGGATCTGGAGTCAGATGGATTCAAATCCTGGCCTCCTTGTTAATTACTGCTTGTGGCTTCAGGCAGGTGATTTCACCTGACACAAAGTTTGCTGCCTCCCCAAAGTGACTCCTGCCTTCTTCTTTGCTGCTAGAATGTGTCTTTGACTTAAGAGGCTGCACAAAACTGATAATGTGCTCTAATCTGGGCCAGTGGGACTAGAGGGGCTGCCATGGGACTTTTGGAGTAGACTGCACACACTTAGACAGTTGAGTACATTTTGATATATGTGTTACAGCCCCCAACCAAAGCTCTTTGCTTCTCAGAGGACTCCGAGTCTTTGTTTGCCTCCTTCCTCAGGGTTCATGGTCTTAGCTGGGGATCTTGTCTTATTCATTGCTGTATCCACAGCTCCTAACATAGGCCTTGGAGCACAGTAAATCCTGAATGAGTATTTATGAGTGAATGTGGGAATTTGGTTGAGTTTAGATCTCATGTTCTTAGTGTATTTCGGGGGGGATAGAAGAGGGTCTCTCTGCCCTTCTTTTTCTTCTGTGATAGGAAGTGGCCCTGCATCCCTCTAGCCTTGGGATTCTCCCAGAATAGGGAGGGAGAGTGGATGCTGAACAGCCATAGCACCTGGTTCACGATGGACCATCTGACTCCAGTCTTGTCTGCCTCCACCCATCCCCAGAACATAGGCAGAGCAGTGTTTCTGAAATGCACTTGCTTGAGTCCTTAGTGACATCTCGTTTCCCTTTGGGTGAAGCGTAGACATTTTAGCATGGTTTGCCAGGCCTTTCATTCATCTGGCCCCAACTCCTCCAGCAGTATCTCATCTCTTCATCTTCCCTTAAAATAGGTTCTAGACATACTGAAGGTGAGTTTTTTTTCCCCATTTCTACACTTGATGAACAAATTTATAAATACAATTGCAAGTTAGATTAAACTACTTAATAGAGCAGAAGTTTTGAGCACCTAATAATTTGAAAAAAGATACCTTGCAGACCTTTAAAAGATTTCCTCCGTGTTGCTCATGCCTTCCTCTGGCCACACCTGCCTGTCTTCAGGCCTTGCCTTGAGTACCCTCTCCTCAGGGTTTGTCTTAGAGCCCTAAACTAGGTTGGCTTTCCCTGCTGAAAATTCCCCAGCACTCTTACCTTCTCTGTCCTACACTCGTGTCCAAGAGACTGTTGTCTGCTGGAGGGCAGGGATCTCATCTGTCTTGTTCATAGCTTAGTGACTACTCCAATGTCTAACATAAAGGTGCTTGCTGAATGAGTAAGCCAAATTTATTTTCAAATAAAATTACCTGGTATTGTTGAAGAGAGCTGAATATTCATGAGTTACAAGTGGGTCTATTCTTGATGCAATGCTTTTGGAGAAAAACTACCAATGTGTGCCTATGCCGTGACTCAGCAGCTTCCTAACATACTAAGGAAATGATCAGAGGTCTAAGACTTATATACAAGGATGCGTTTCATATTCTTAGTTATGGCGTGCAATATCAGAAATAATCCAGGTGTTCTCCAGCAGAGTTAAAGAACTTACGTCCACGTTGTACATCTGTTATACATGACACTGTGGGAGAACAGTGACTTCATGAGTTGGGAATATATTTATAACAAATTAGACACAAACAGATTATAAAAGTATAATCTCAATTTTTAGAAGCAGTGAATAGTAGAAAAAGGCTGAAATATGTAAAATGTTTAAAAATTTTTTCTTGTGTTTTCTCTGAATTTTCTGCAAATGGTTCGTTTTTTGATCAGATTTTTTACAAATTAATATATTTCCCAATATTAAAAAGTAATCTAGCTTATAAAAATTATAAATACAATAAAACCTCCCTAAAATTTATGTCTTTGTTTTAAAATTTGTGATAATTTAAGAATTTTGACATATTGGGCTGATTTTACTAAACTTTAGGCAATTGATAAACATGTTTGATGAACAAATTTATAATATAATTATAAATAAAATTGTACCACAATTTCACTGTTACTAAGTGGCAGTTAGAATCTGGACTGTTGCATTTTATTCTGGAACTTTTCGTTTTATCAACAAAACTCTACCCATTATTCTCCCACTTCCCCTGTGACATCAGCTGGCACCAGTGGTTGTGGCCCGACTGTTCTGAGGTATCCTCCAGGGCACCCTGAGTCTAGACATCTATTCCTAGAAATTCTAAAGTGCATAATAGCTATAGGCTTTCTTTGAGGTGCCGATGTTAAAATTCTAACATTTGTTCAAACAGTAGGAAGATTTTACTCAAGACTATTGCAGTGAAGGAGAGAGATCTGGCTCAGCTCTGAATACAGTGAAGACAGCTGGGGATTTACAACCAAGGAGCAGAGTGAAGGGGTGAGGGGATGGGAAATTTCTAAGGGAAGACATCAGGGATAGGGAAATTCTTGCTGAAAGCAGGCCAAGGTAGCCAGATATCAAAGATGGGTTCTCTTTAAACTGACTTAGCAGGATTCTTGCTACAAGCCCCAGATTGAGGCCTGGTAGAGAGGAGGGCTCAAGGCCCTAGCAAAAGTGTGGTCAAGATGAGAGTCTTTATCGGTGATTGGGAATTCTTGCAAAGCTCAGCAGTTTAATGACCCCTGTATGGAGATCATCTGAAGCATCAAGACCAACTTAACTGGCACCCACCCTTATTTATTCACCTGGTTGTTTGTGCATTCATAAATAATAAACCTTCAGCAGATACTATCCTGTGTGCTGGCAAGGGATAAATATTAATCTCTTGGGATTTTCGGTCCCTGTTCTCACCCAACTGGTGTTTAAGAGGTCCCTATGAGTTTCACTTTTTAGGCGGGGGAGGAGAGGACAGAAGAAACAATAGACCTCAGATACTCCACAACAAGCCATGGGGGAACATCACTGGGAGAGCCTGGGCCCAGGCCCAGCCAGAAGTTACCATTGAAAGAAAAATTACTTTGTACTTGGAAATAAAACAAGAAAAAGGAAGACTTTGTGTTTTGTATTGTCATACTGGGCTGTTGTTTCAGACTCACCCAAGATTATTTAATTTTCTAACAGACTTACCTCTGTTTGACTTTGCTGCTTACTCTCCATTAGAGTACAAACATTGTGATGTTATATGCTAGTTTGTAGATTCGAGATGCAAATTATTTCTGTGCAAAGATTATGGTTTTATTGTCTCCAGCTTACCTTGCTTATTCCAATGTGCCTTTGCTAATGGACTGTGTGAGCTTGAGCTCCTCTAGTGCTCTGATCCAGCTTCCCTGTCTCTTACGTGCCATTGCTTATTACTACTTGCCTGAGTTATGTCTTTTAGCTTTAGACAGTTATGCTTTGACATGGCTTAGATGCTGGGGGTGTGTTAAGGTGGTTACGGCAGCCAAGTATTGGTTGTCCCGCAGCGGCTGCTGTCCGTGTGGGGAGTTGCCCTTGGGCTGTCCGTAAGTCCCTCATCCCTGTGTCCAGAGTGACGCCAGACGAGTCTTCCTCACTGTGTGTGTGTCCATCAACATCAGGCAGCTTTGTTTATGCTGAGCGCATTGCTCTTAACCTCAAGGTTTGTAAGTTGAAAGATTATAGTAAAGGAGCTTCTGAACTTCTCTTTGCTCTTTCCATTTCCCTATTTACTGGTAACTCAATACCCTGGGACTGGTCTGACTGTCAGGAGAATGAGCCAGCCATAGGAACAAGGCAGCCTCCAGCTGTACCTTATGCCTGCTGCAGCTCCTTACTGGGATTTCCTGCTGGTGCTTTGTTTCCCAAACCCTTTGTAAGCTGCTTGAGGGCAGTGATTCTACTTTGCACTGCTTCTTTGGTCATAATTGAAGTCTGTAACTTACTGATTCCTGATTTCTCTTTATATACTGTCCTTGGATTAATTCATTTATTTATTCAAATACTGGGCCTGTCCCATGCAGATGTTGTGCTAGGTGCTGGAATAAGACAGGATGGTGAGCCCCACCTCAAAGGGAGTGATCCCCAAAGGGTCCCAGGCCATATTTGGGGCAATTAGACTCCTCCCTAATGAGAAATAACTTCTGTTTTCTTTCTAAACAACTATTACCTAGATAATGAACATTTCTTATATAATTTGCAGGTAGAATGACTTTTATATACACATATTATTTTCCCCAGTCATCCCATAATAACCACCTTTAGAGAATGAAAAGCCTGCATATATGCTCTTAGCAATGAAAGGCTTAAAAAAGAAAAAATTTAAAGCGATATCCATGGAATTTTCTATATCTTTTTATACATTTTATTCCCTACCTCACTAATTGCATTGATGAATAGATGTGAGTATTTAGCACTTTGAAGATACTGAAATACTGGAAGGCATGCTCTAATATCACAAGTTCCCAAAACCTTTGCTATCCCAATTTTTCTTGGTAAGTCGTATAGAAGAGCACATTGTAATGTCACACTCTAACTCATGATTCAAACTGTGAGAAATTGGTCCTGTGTGTCTTGAGCAGTCCAACCAGCAACTCTGGGAACTGCCTGGCCTGAGAGCCCCACTGGCTGCTGACCACAGTGGGCGTGCGGTGAACCCTAGGGCTTGGCTTGCAGTCCTCTGCTTCGACTGTATTCAAATGCTGTTCCTTGTTTTTTCCTTTCTGCTGTCCAGGGGCTCTCCTGGGCCCGCAGCAGCCAGCACAGAGCTTGGTGAGAGAAGTGGGGCCTTCCCTCACAGCGTAGAAATCAAGTCACACTCCAGATTTGTGAGGCTTATCTTTGGCCAGCTCATCATCAGCAAACCATGCAAGGCCTGTTTAAATTAAAGCCAGGCATAGAGCAGTCATCTAGAGCTGGTGAAATCTAAGCCTTCTTTTAAAAGCCATTTTGACCAACCTTTCTTGTATTCTTGTATTTTCTTTCCAACACCTGTCCCCTGCCTACTCTGTTGGAATAACAAATGAAAAAGAATACCCTTTTTCAGAAATAAGAGTGTAACCTTCCTGGACATAGGTTCCATGCCATAGAACCACCTTACGGTTGACGTAATCACACTATGAAGCCCAGTTTCCACTTCAAAAACTCAAATACCTTGGCTGTGTTTCCAAGATAAACTCTTTACAAGTCACAATAGTGTCGTGATTTGGTGTAGATGTGTGAATGTATCCCATTATATTTAATAACTTTATGA
Organism: Pan troglodytes; assembly: GCF_028858775.2. NCBI lineage: Eukaryota > Metazoa > Chordata > Mammalia > Primates > Hominidae > Pan > Pan troglodytes. Next base: position 182,410,022 of record NC_072403.2, read on the forward strand.
GCAAGCCTTCTCTAAATGTCATCATAAAATGTGTGCTATTTATGTTCACCCAATTTTTGCATATTTTCATTATGCAATTAATGAAAGTCCCATTAATGTGGCTATTAAAAGCATACCCTCAAATTCTACTGTTAGGGGCTACAGCCCATTAAAAATCAGTAAATTCTGTTTGGGCACAGTGGCTCATGTCTAATCCCAGCACTTTGGGAGGCTGAGGCGAGAGGATTGCTTGAGTTCGAGAGTTTGAGACCAGCCTGGACAACACAAACATAGTGAGATCTTGTCTCCACTGAAAAAAAAAAAAAAGGCCAGGTGTGGTGGCAGCTAAGACAAGAGGATCGCTTGAACCTGGTAGGTTGAGGCTGCAGTGAACTGTGATCACCCCTCTGCACTCCAGACGAGGCAACAGAGTGAGACCCGGTCTCAAAAAAAAAAAAAAAAAAAAAAAATCAGTATATTCTTAAAAGATAGTCCTGTGAGGATGCCTTTTCTCAACCTAACAATTTATAGTTTCTTCATTTGTAAAATAAAGCTGATAATACTTACGTGTCAGGGTCGTCCTAAAGATTAGAATGTAGATGTTAAATGCCTACCACTGTCTGGCAGCTGGGAAATACCCTAAACATGAGAGATACCCATGTGCTTAGTCACCTCATGACTGCTGCCTTCAGCCTGTCTAGAAGAGGCGTCATTTGTTTTGTGCTGCTGTTTGCATATTAAGAATTTTTTGTTGTGTTTTATCAAAGGACATAAAGCCTGCATGACTCTTAAAGAGAACTATGGTGGAAAAAGCATAGATCATAAAGAATGTCAGCACGGAGTTTTTCTGACCATTCACGCACATCATTGCCTACTTGAAGAACGCCTTTTATAACGTCATATACAATATTGTGCTCATACCTTTTCCAGATTCCAAATTCTAACTGTAAACTACTTTGTATCTGTCTTTAAATTTTCAAATGGGCAGTTTCTCTGCAAAGTCAGTCAATCACTATCTCAGACACTACAACATTCGGCATAGTGAATTTTATGTGGCCTTCTTAACACCTTCATTCAGGTGTATGTGACACATGTTTACGGTATACAGTTTGGTAAGTTTTAACATACGCATACACTTGTAAAACCATGACCACTAAGTGGTTAATGTATCTGTCACCCCCAAAAGTTTCTCCTTGGTAATCCTTCCCACCACTGTCTGTCCCCATCCCAGACAACCACTGATCTGTTTTCTGTCACTACGGATTAGCATAACTCTTCATGTACTAGAATTTTATATAAGTTGAATCATAGTGTGTACTTTTTTTGTCTGACTTCTTTTACTCAGAAAAATTATATTGAGAATCATCCATGTGGTGTTTCAATTTATGTTTTAGATTTTTAACAATAACTTCTGTTTGAGTTCCTAGATGAGAAATACTACTACTTTGAAAACTTAACCTCTTTTTGAATTTTATCAAGAAATACCTTGAATGATAATCTTAGTGAAAACATTAAAAGACTGCTACACTCTCTTGTCCTTGTGAAAGTCCAGCTCAAGTAATTAACTTATACTTAGGTAAAGTTCCTCATATGTTTGAATTGAGAACTCTTAAGGCTCCTAACCAGCATATCATGTTACCTTGGAGACAAGAGTGTTTTTGGAAACAGAGTGTGAATATTAACTACTGTGTTTGCTTTGAAAGGTGCCATATATCTAATGATAATGCCATAATTACTGATTAATTTATCTTTCTTTCCAGATCCTTTCCCGGAGTTCAGTTATGGGTGTGAGAGGTTTGCAAGGATTTGTGGGAAGTACCTGCCCACATATATGTACAGTAGTAAATTTCAAAGAACTGGCAGAGCACCACCGAAGCAAGTATCCTGGATGTACCCCTACCATTGTGGTTGATGCCATGTGTTGTCTCAGATATTGGTATACTCCAGAATCTTGGATCTGCGGTGGCCAGTGGCGAGAATACTTTTCTGCTTTGCGAGATTTTGTTAAAACTTTTACAGCAGCTGGAATCAAGTTGATATTCTTCTTTGATGGCATGGTGGAGCAGGATAAGAGAGATGAATGGGTGAAACGAAGGCTCAAGAACAACAGGGAGATATCCAGGATTTTTCATTACATCAAGTCACACAAGGAGCAGCCAGGCAGAAATATGTTCTTCATCCCCTCAGGGCTAGCTGTGTTTACACGATTTGCTCTAAAGACACTGGGCCAGGAAACTTTGTGTTCCTTGCAGGAAGCAGATTATGAGGTAGCTTCCTATGGCCTCCAGCATAACTGTCTTGGGATTCTGGGGGAAGACACTGATTACCTAATCTATGACACTTGTCCCTACTTTTCAATTAGCGAGCTCTGCCTAGAGAGCCTGGACACCGTCATGCTCTGCAGAGAGAAGCTCTGTGAGAGTCTGGGCCTCTGTGTGGCCGACCTTCCTCTTCTGGCCTGCCTCCTTGGCAACGACATAATCCCAGAGGGCATGTTTGAAAGCTTTAGGTACAAATGCTTATCATCCTACACCTCTGTAAAAGAGAACTTTGACAAAAAAGGTAACATCATATTAGCTGTGTCAGACCACATATCGAAAGTTCTTCACTTGTATCAAGGTGAGAAAAAATTAGAAGAGATATTACCTCTGGGACCAAACAAAGCTCTTTTTTATAAAGGAATGGCATCATATCTTTTACCAGGACAAAAATCTCCATGGTTTTTCCAAAAACCCAAAGGCGTAATAACTTTGGACAAGCAAGTAATATCCATGAGTTCAGACGCTGAATCCAGGGAAGAAGTTCCCATGTGTTCAGATGCTGAATCCAGGCAAGAAGTTCCCATGTGTACAGGCCCTGAATCCAGGCAAGAAGTTCCCATGTGTACAGGCCCTGAATCAAGGCGAGAAGTTCCCATGTATACAGATTCTGAACCCAGGCAAGAAGTTCCCATGTGTTCAGACCCTGAATCCAGGCAAGAAGTTCCCATGTGTACAGGCCCTGAATCCAGGCAAGAAGTTCCCATGTGTTCAGACCCTGAACCCAGGCAAGAAGTTCCCATGTGTACAGGCCCTGAAGCCAGGCAAGAAGTTCCCATGTATACAGACTCTGAACCCAGGCAAGAAGTTCCCATGTATACAGGCCCTGAATCCAGGCAAGAAGTTTTAATATGGACAGACCCTGAATCTAGGCAAGAAATTATGTGTACAGGCCATGAATCCAAACAGGAAGTTCCCATATGTACAGATCCTATATCCAAGCAAGAAGACTCCATGTGTACACACCCTGAAATCAATCAAAAATTACCTGTAGCAACAGATTTTGAATTTAAGCTAGAAGCTCTCATGTGTACAAACCCTGAAATTAAACAAGAAGACCCCACAAATGTGGGGCCTGAAGTAAAGCAACAAGTAACCATGGTTTCAGACACTGAAATCTTAAAGGTATGTGTATCTGCCCAGCCAATATGCCATGATTGAAAATATATCCGCTGATGGATTTGTTAGTGAAGCTCCATTACTGCCTCAGTGTTTGGCCACTGAGAGGATGCACAACAGGAGTCTCTAAGTCTCGTTAGGAAGTGTGACGTTATATGTGTGGAAACTCACATCCAATGTTGGATACTGTCACATGAATATTATAGAAAAGTGCTATAAGAATACAAGAGAGAAAGAACATTGTGGGTTAAAGTACAGGGAGAAGGCCGGGCGCGGTGGCTCATGCCTGTAATCCCAGCACTTTGGGAGGCCCAAAGCAGGTGGGTCACCTGAGGTCAGGAGTTCAAGACCAGCCTGACCCACATGGTGAAACCCTGTCTCTACTAAAAATGCAGAAATCAGCTGGGCATGGTGGCGCACACATGTGATCCCAGCTACTCGGGAGGCTGAGACAGGAGACTTACTTGAACCTGGGAGGCGGAGGTTGCAGTGAGCTGAGATTCTCCAGCCTGGGCAACAAGAGCAAAACTGTCTCAAAAAATAAAAATAAATAAAGTACAGGGAGAAGTTCCCCAAAGAGGTAGAACTGGAGCCAGACCTTAATGGGGCAGCCAAAATATGCATTGAATAAGCAAAGACTTGGGAGTTGTGGAAGTACTAAAGGTGTAGCGTTTTGAATCTGCATCACGCGGGGGCGCAGGGAGAAAGTCCAGGCTAGAGCGTGGGGTTTGGAGAAAAAAATGGGAAAAGGTGGACAATCATAGCCAAATTGGGAAGGTTATTAAATGCCACATGAGGAATTTGGACTTAATTCTGAAAGTATTATAGCGCCTTTGAAGATTTTTGATGGGAGGCCACTACGTGTGAGGTTCTGTACTAGGTGCATTAGGTAACTTTTCTCATTAGATCTTCTCAACAGCCCTGTGAGATAGACTTATCCTTGTTTTACAGCAGAGGTCTGTGTCCACATGAATGTCTCAAAGCTACCTCAGCAAGTTCTAAACCAAACTTAACTATCTTAACCACACACCTTTCCTCGTTCCCAGCACTGTGAACGCCACCATCTTTCATCTAGTTACAACTACATAGATCTGTAAGGAAGCTCCTGCTCCTAGTCTGATGCAAAACTCAGGCCCGGACAGCAGCTGAGCAGCTGTGTGGTGAGACCTGGAGGGCAGCCATGTGAACCTGCCAGCCAACCAGCATTCGATTTTTTTTAAGCAGGTATATCGATATGATCAGATTTTTGGTTTTTGAAACATTACAGTGCAGTGAGTGGATTTAAAGTGGCCATTGTAGTAACTCAGGTAAAATACAAAAGAGCTAGAATTAGGAAAATGGCAGTGGAAATAGGAAGAAACAAATTCAAGAAATGTTTCAGAAGTGAAACTAATAAATAAGTCTTGCTGTGGAGGTGAAGTTCCTCCTTGAGTACCGGGGATGGTAGATGCTGTTAATCTAAAGAAGAAGGAGGAAAGGTTTTACAGGGAGAAGAAGATTAAGTGGGTTATATTTTAATTGAGTAGATGGCACCTCTAACACATGTTCTCGTAGTGAAATATGGACCTAAAGTTCTATTACTGGCAAGAGACAGACATCTGGGAGTTATCCTATTTTATGTGTAAAGTAAAAGATGATGTGGGATGGAGACTTAAGGAACAGTCCACTGAGATATCAGGAGTGAGCAGAGGAGGAAGGAGAATAAGGAGGGGATAATCCCCACAAAAGTCCAAGGGGGCAAGTTTCAAGAATGAGAAAAGAAACGGTCAGGAGTATCACATGCTACAGAGGTAAAGAGGTAGAATAGGACTAGACATAGGGACTTGGGTCAGTAATTAGGAGGTCCTGATGGCATCAGAGAGTTACTGCAGCACAGGGTTGGGAGTGGAGGCAAAGCCGACAGGGAGTTTGGCGTGGAAGAGACTTTGTTGGGGAAGGCAGGGTCAAGGAGAGTCCTCACAGGAAGGGAGTGCCTGGGCAAAGTGGTGGGTCGAGAGTTGTTCACATGGATTGAACTTAATTGTATCTTTGAGAACAATTTTGAAGTTTCTTACATTGCCCTTACATTTTCTCTATAAAATTTTTTTGCAATGTCATCTTCAAACCCTAACAGGCAACTAAAATTCAAACATGTATTTTAACCATACATAGTCACTCTGGAAAAATGCTCAGGTAGAAAGGCTGTGGGCACAACAGTTACATTGGATACACGCATAACCACAGCCTTATATCTGTGTCTTCTCTATGTCAGCATTTTGGAAGATCAGTTGAGTTATTGTTTGTTTCTTTGAGTCAGGGTCTCACTGTCACCCAGGTTGCAGTGCAGTGGCACTATATCCTCTGCCTCCCAGGTTCAAGCAATTCTCCCGCCTCAGCCTCCTGAGTAGCTGGGACTACAGGTGCACTCCACCACGCCCAGCTAATTTTTGTATTTTTTAGTAAAGATGGGGTTTCGCCATGTTGCCCAGGCTGGCCTTGAACTCCTGACCTCAAGTGATCCACCTTGACCTCCCAAAGTGCTGGGATTACAGGCATGAGCCACCGTTCCTGGCCAGATAGTCTTATAATCTTATAGAACATGTATTGGCAGTGAGCTGCAAGCCACACCTCAGGACAAGTGCTTTTCTTATATTGACTCATTTAATCCTCACAGTAGTCCTGGGAGCCGGGCACGTTTTTATTAAACCCATTTTCTGTAGGAAGAAGGTAAGGAACAGAGAGATTAAGACTGAAGCCTATGAATAATGAATCAACATAACTAGGACTATTTAAATACATATAAATGAGACACTCTTAGGATTCAGAGTTTCTGGTATCCAGGTTATTCTAGCATCACATTTTAATGCCTTTAGTAGTAGACTGGATTTAAATTTTGAATAGTAATCTAGATGAACTTATTCTCACAGTAATAAGAATGTTCTTCACTGGAAGGTAAAACCTATATATTTAGGCTATGATAGCCCTTCTGATTTTAACTACTTATTTAATGAGAAAGTGGAATTAATTTAAATCATGTATCTCATCACCTACCATGAGCCAGCACTGTCTTGACATTACAGAGGAGAAGCACCTGTGCTTGGCACATGGTTTTTTCACTTAGTAAACAATTTCTCAACAAATGAGTGAATGAATATAGTACGGCTTCTAACGCTAAGCAGCTTACAGTTTAATAAGGGAGGCAGACCAGACAGCTGTGTTACAGGGAAAATAGGATATGAGCTCCATAAGGCAAGCTGGATGTTGGTCCTGTCTAAGGGAGGAGGAGAGGGTGACATCAGCGAACCTTAAAGGGAAAAGAGGATTGTAAAGTGGGAGGCTGGGAAAGACTGGAAGAGAAAGATTCTGGGTAGGGTAAGTTCTTATGGGGCACAAGTAAAGGTAGAAGAGGATTGAGTACTCTTGAGGAGCAATGAAGATGTTCTCTTGAGACTGAATTATGGCTATTTCTATGAGGGTGAAATGGTGTGCAAGACTAGAAAAAGGAGATTGAGGCTTTATAGAGGGGCCTCAAATGTTATGGTGAAGGATTTGTGGTAGCCATTCAAATGTTTTGAATAGGGTAGCAAAGTTTTCAAAGACAGTATGGCAATGGTGTGAAGGATGGGTTGGAAAGGGGAGAAACTGGGCTAGGGGATTAAGACCCTTTCATAGCAATACTGGTGAGACGTAGTGAGCACCCGGTTACTGGGAGGTTATCAAGGAGACAGAACAGTGAGATACTGCAGAAGATGAGACTGGTAGACGTTTGGAGAGAGGAGGAGGAGGGGGAATAGAAAGTTTGAAATTGGTAGTCCAAAGGAAAGAGAACATGGCAACTTGATGTCATGAATTTCAGGGTCAGTTACATTTCTGAGGGCCTTAAAAAACTGGCATATGATGAAAGGCATTGACTTTTTCTATTTGAAGGTTACTATCTTGTTTTTAAGGAGAAATTCAGTTGTATTTAAATTTCAAACAGGTTGCTAGAACACATCACGTCCAAGCAGAAAGCTACCTGGTGTACAACATCATGAGCAGTGGAGAGATTGAATGCAGCAACACCCTAGAAGATGAGCTTGACCAGGCCTTACCCAGCCAGGCCTTCATTTACCGTCCCATTCGACAGCGGGTCTACTCACTCTTACTGGAGGACTGTCAAGGTGAGAATTGGTTGGTCCCTCTTAGTAAAGGTTCTATTTGGAGTTGAGTTCTGAGAAACTGGCCAGATGAAATAGAGTGCATTCTTTCAAGACATGGAGACAATTAAATGGGTTTTATATCCCTGTCAAATCTATAATTGAGAATAGCACTGACATCTGTGAAAAATTAAGCGTGAGTGCCATTGGACATCTATATCTAATGAGCAGTAAGTTGATGAGTGTGCATTAAAAGAAGAATGCATGATTTCTATAAAATGTCATACTTTTATGCCTTAAAAGGATTTTTGCTTTTTTAAAAAATGTGAAAATTATTTCCTCCTGTAGGGGAGAGTAGAGTATGCCTATTATTAGAAGAAAACAATGTCTACTTAGTCTTCCCTCAAAATGTGATTTTTATAAAATAATTTTACAAAATCTAGTGATCATGTTTTTAAATACAAACAATTTTCCTTTGGTGTTTTTGTAATTTGTGTTTTTTCTCATCTATATTTCCATTATGTGCTTAGCAACAAGAGTAGAGAGTGGACCATCAAGGACCCAAATAGTGAAAATGAGGAATTTTAACCCCAAGGAGAAAGTTAGTGAAGGTTCCATAACTCACCGTTTGGAATAGTTTTCGGGGGAATGAGGAGTGTGGAAGAACACTTCATATCAGAAACCAGAGATGTTGAATGCATTTAGTGCCCTTCTATTTCAGTAAGGCCTTGTTCATTTTAGACAGAGACCTTAGGTTCTTTATGGTCTGATTTGAGAGTGTGTTGATAAGAAACATGGTCTACACACTATTACCAGGATAAGAGAGAGAAGGAGTAGGATACTGGTGAAGGTGGTCCATTTGCCTAAACATCATTATTTCCAGACGTGTCAATATTAACCGTACTCTGTTGTTCCAGAAAGTGAACATTTACATAATCTAAAAGTGGTGATAGAATCACCAGATGGAAAAGTCATCATTATTATTTTTGGATGATGGGGCTCAGGGGTAGTGGGGTTATTTAAATCCAGTTTTTGTTAGATTCCTGTAGCGCCACCCAGCATGCACTGCTTTCTCCCATACATACTGCAAGAGTTCACCTCTGTGACCTAAGGAAGCAGACATGAGAAAGATGTTTAAGCTGATTTAAAAACAGAAATAAAGAACCTGTGTAATAAACTCTGGAGCCAAATGTTATTTAAATCGTTTTTTAAAATTTCAAAAACCAAATTTTAAAATTTTTAAAATTCTTATGTGCTCTCTACCCGCATTCTTTCTTAACATGGATGTTTGCACATTGACTCTAATGATGGAAAAAAGAGATCTTCCTCATGAAAACATTTTTACGTTAAATAATAATATTGGAATTATTTTCAGACTATTTCATTAAACTATATAAACTTCACTAACCTAAATTTCATACTTTGTTAATGTAATATATTTATGACCAAGTGGATAACTTTATTAGATAACCACATAAAAAAACCGTTCACATTGAATTTGTCTTCATGGTTGATCTTTAGTTTCTTTCTTTCTCCCTCAACTTTTTGGCTTTCTACATGAAGTTTACATTATTAAGATATGAAAATAAAATGCTGTTTTTGCTGATTTATATATGATGATAATAATGAAGTGTATCCTATGTTATTTGTTTGACTTAGTTTATGATCCCATTTGTAGTTGAAAATGTTGTGTATTTTACAGTTGTTGAGTAGAGTGTTCTGTAAATGTCAGCAGTGTTAATAAGGTTATTCCAAGTCTTTTACTGATTTTCTGTCTACTTGTTCTTAGTTCCCAGGAGAAAACGGTTAAAAACTCCAGCTCTTACTGTGGATTTGTCTATTTATTCCTTCAGTTCTGTCAGTTTTTGCTTTAGGTATTTTGAAACTCTGTTGTTAGGTGCATATACGTTGAGGACTGTTGTGATTCTTAATGAATCGACCCTTTTAACAGGAGAGTTCACTTTTAAAAACATGGTAATACTCCTTGTCCTAAAGTTGTCTTTGTTTTATTGTAATATAGTCACTCCAGTATTCTTACTGTTAATGTTTGCATGGTATGGTATTTTTTCTATCCTTTTAAACTATTTCTTAACATCTAAAGTGCATCTCTTTTAAAAACAGCATGTCCAGTGTCACAGTCTCTCTTTTAATCGGAATGTTCAGACTGAACGTAACTCTTGGCATAATTAGGGCTCACTCTTCCGTTTTGCTTTTTGTTCTTTTTTCCCCACCTTATTTTCTCATTTTCATACTTCTTTTGGATTAGTTTAATAATTTTTAGTATTGTGTTTTATGCACTCATTTGGATTATTAGATTTACCTTTAAAAAAAAAAAAAAAGTAGTTGGCCGGGCACGGTAGCTCACGCCTGTAATCCCAGCACCTTGGGAGGCCGAGGCAGGCGGATCACCTGAGGTCAGGAGTTTGAGACCAGCCTGGCCAACATGGTGAAACCCTGTCTCTACTAAAAATACAGATATTAGCTGGGCATGATGGCAGGTGCCTGTAATCCCAGCTACTTGAGAGGCTGAGGCAGGAGAATTGCTTGAGCCCAGGAGACAGAGGTTGCAGTGAGCCAAGGTCACACCATTGCACTCCAGCCTGGGGAAGATGGGGACAAGAGCGAGACTTCATCTCAAAAAAAAAAAAAAAAAAAAAAAAGTGGTTGATCTGGGGGGTCTGTTAGATTGGTGCAAAAATAATTGCGGTTTTTGCAATTACTTTTAATATCTTTAACATCACCATTTACTATCAAATAATATACTATGTTACTAGCAATGTAAAAACCTTGTAACTGTTCATTCTCCCCAACATTTTTGCTATTGTCGTTTTATGTCTTGTACATATATATATTTTTTAAATTTGAAATAATTACGGATTCACAGGAAGTTGCAAGAATAGTACATAGTTTCCCATGTACCCTTCACTCAGATTCCTTCAAAGATGACATCTTATATAACTGTGGTGTAATATCAAAGCCAGAAAGTTAACATCAGGTACAATGCTAACTAAACTGCAGACCTTATTCAGTTGTGCCATTTTTTACATGCATGCATTTATGTGTGTGGGTGTGTAGGTCTGTGCAAAGATCCTGCAGCTACCACCACAGCCAAGATACAGAGCTGGTTTGTTAGCACTCCCTCCATGTGCCCCTGTGTCCTGGCAATCTTTCTTCCCCCCATTCCTGTCCTCTGGCAACTGCGAATCTGTTTTTCATCTCTATGTTCTTGTTCATTTCAGAATGTTATATAAATGGCAGCATACAATATGTAACCTTTGGAGATTATGCATATATTGTAAACCCTATAATACATGAGGGGTTGGCACACTTTTTCTGTGAAGGGTCAGATAATAATAAATATTGTAGGTTTTGAGGGCTCCTTCCACAGTCCCCGTCACAACTACCCAATCCTGCTGTTGTAGTGCTAGAGCAGCCATAGACAACATGGACATGAATGAATGTGGCTGTGTGCCAGGAAGCCTTTATTCAATTTTCCCATGTGACAGAACTTGAATTTTATTTTATTGATTTATTTATTTTTTAGAGACAGAGTCTCACTCTGTTGCCAAGGCTGGAGTGCAGTGGCACCATCACAGCTCACTGCAGCCTTCAACTCCAAGGCTGAAGGGATCCTCCTACCTCAGCCTCTTGAGTAACTGAGATGACAGGCATGCGCCACCACACCCGGCTAATTTTTAAATATTCTTTTTTTGAAGAGATAGGATCTCGCTATGTTACCTAGGCTGGTCTCAAACTCCTGACCTCAAGATTTCCCCCACGTCAGCCTCCCAAAGTGTTGGGATTACAGATGTGAGTTACCGCACCAGGCCAAAACTTGAATTTTTTTTTTGAGATGGAGTCTTGCTCTGTCGCCCAGGCTGGAGGGCAGTAGCACAATCTCGCCTCACTGCAAGCTCCGCCTCCCGGGTTCACACCATTCTCCTGCCTCAGCCTCCCGAGTACCTGGGACTACAGGCACCCGCCACCATGCCTGGCTAATTTTTTTTGTATTTTTAGTAGAGACGGGGTTTCACTGTGTTAGCCAGGATGATCTCGATCTCCTGACCTTGTGATCTGCCCACCTCGGCCTCCCAAAGTGCTGGGATTACAGGCGTGAGCCACCGCGCCTGGCCAACTTGAATTTTATAGAGTATAATTTTCAGGAGTCACAAAATATTCTTAAAAACATTTTTTTCCAACCATTAAAAAAATATGAAAACATTATTAGTTTTCAGACTGTAAAAAAGCAGGCAGATTTGACCCATGAGCTGGTAGTTTGCCAATTTCCACTTTAAATTATAGGCTTTATACACACTGCACACGGAGGCTGCTCCGGTGAGTCCATGAGTGAGTGAAGAGTCAGTGGGAAGGCCAGGACATGACCGTGTTGCTGTGGGCTTTATACACACTGCACACGCAGGCTGCTCCGGTGAGTCCATGAGTGAGTGGAGAGTGAGTGGGAAGACCAGGACATGACCATACACCGCTGTAGGCTTTATACACACTGCACACGCAGGCTGCTCCGGTGAGTCCATGAGTGAGTGAAGAGTCAGTGGGAAGGCCAGGACATGACCGTGTTGCTGTGGGCTTTATACACACTGCACACGCAGGCTGCTCCGGTGACTCCGGTGAGCGAGTGGGAAGTGAATGGGAAGGCCAGGACATGACCATACACTGCTGTAGGTTTTATACATACTGCACATTTAGGGCTATAATACATTCAAAAAATATTTCTTTCCTCAACAATAAATTAACCTTAACTTACTGTAACTTTTTTACTTTATAAACTTTTAAATTTATTTAACTTTTTGACTCTTGTAATTAACACCTAACTTAAAATACAAACACATTATACAACTGGACAAAACATTCTTTCTTTATATCATTCTATAAGCCTTTTTCTATTAGAAAAATTTTTAACTCTACTTCCTGAATTCATACTTTAGAAACTTTTAATTTTTTTAAACTTCTTTGTTAAAAGCTCAGACACGAGCACGCACATTAGTCTAGGACTCCACGGGGTCAGGATCATCAAGGCTTCACCAGAAATGTGTATGCAGTCCATCACTAACCAAATCATCGTTTATGCAGTACAGGACTGTATTTCATCTTTCTTTGGGGGGTATAGTTTTGCTGCATATAGAATTTTAGGTCGTTCTGTATTTTCTCCTGGCGTGTGTAGTTTCTGATGAGACAGCAAGGCTCATCTTTATCGTTGTTCCCCATGTGTAATGTGGCTTTTCTCCTCTAGCTGTCTTTGCAATTCCTCTCCAGTTTGCTGGATTTTGAGTAAGGTTCACTCTGCCCCCTTCATGGGATTCTTGAGCTTCCTAAATCTATGGGTTTATATTTCCTATCAAATTTGGAAGAAATGAGCATTTTTTTAAATAAGATTTTGTCTTTCTCAATCTCTTTTGCCTCTTCCTCTGGGCCATTTGTTGACTTCCTCCTACAGGGTCCACATAGTTTTGCTTATTCTCATGTCTAGCGTTTTTTGATTGTATGCCAGAGCATTTTGGATACTAAAAAGAGTGTAGAGTTTAGTTCTGTCAGTTACTCTACCTGCTCCTTCCGAGACTTGCCTTTAAACTTCATTAGGCTGTGTCCATTGTGGCTTTTACTTTACTGCTAGCACAGCCCTACTCCTAAGGCAGGGCCTTCCAGGCTATCACCAGAGTGCCCAAGGTGTAGGACGAGGTCTCTTCATGTTTGCTGGTGGTGGAAACTCCACTGTCTTCAAGCCCAGTGCAAGCTCCATTGGTTGGCCAGCCCCAGGACCTTGCCTGGCTTCTCTGAGTCTTACCCTATATCCTGATAGCTCTCTCTTCAGCCAGAGTCTAAAGGGCACTTGCCATCTGCACACTGCCCTGCTTTCTGGTGCTGTGTCCTGCAGATGGTGGCCTCAATAGTCTTGATCTCCAGTCTCTGTCTCCTCATCTGAGGAACTACCTCCCTCACTAGGATACAGTCTGGACAGTGCCTATGGGCACAAAATTGGCGTGATAGAGAGTTGTTTCCCTTCTGTCTGGGATAACAATCTGGCACTGCCCATTGTCCGTCACATGAATGCAGTTGCTAGAACCATTTCTTCAGTTCTAGTGTTGATGGTAGGAAGGCTGGTCAGTGGCTCTGCCCATTCACAAATGACCACCCCCACTGTCCCCTGCTCAGTGGCTCTGCTCGATCACAGTCACCCCCGCGGTCCTGTGGCATCACAGGTGCTGATAATGCCAACTGCAAAGTCGAGTGCTGGAGTGATTCATGTTCCTTTTTTACTGACTTTTTTTTTTTTTCTTAGAAGGTTTTGAGATGTTCTCTTTATCCTGTGTTTAGCAAATCTCTGTTGTCTCAGTTCTCTCCTGGAAGTGCTGTGAAATGCAGGTGGGGCTTCCTGGACTGATACTCTCTTTCTTCATCTTTTGATTCCTGTTTTTGTGTTTTTGTGCTACTTTAAGGGGACATCTCTCCACTTCATTTCTCAGCTCTTTTATAGAAGTGTCCACTCTTCTTCTCTTCATCAAGGCCTGCTTCCCCCAGCCCTGGACCAAGCCCACTGCCTCTTTCTGCCCCGCATCGAAGCCCTCTGCCCAACTTGAGCAGCTGTCTGACTGATGATCACCTTTGTGCTGGGATGTCTGGCATCTAGGGACACCACCTCTTCTTCCCTTCCCCCTTAAGCACCTGTTCTCTGCTGACCTCCTCCCTTCAGAGTTCCTCAGTTACACCCACTGTCTTCTTTACCTGGTCTTGCTTTAAAAAACTGTATCCATGTTGACTGTCCAATTCCAGCAGTTTTCTTTAAGTGTTTTCTGGAACAGTGTGAGGGAGGTAGGGAGGAAAGACATCGTAGGAGTCATTAACATGGTAAACTCTCTCTCCCATATTATTGTTTACTTACCCAGATTATCCTGAGGATTTTGTCGGTTCCACAGGGTATGGTTCTTGATGGAATGAACAGATTACCCTCAGATTGGAGGATAAGAAATTAATTGTTGGATAACTAAGGTTACTCAGTCACCTTGGATTTGAGAGCTCACCTTTGAATTGGCCACCTGGGCAGAGCTGGGTCTGTGACACTGTGAGCCTGGCGATGCATGCCCTCATGCATCTACTGACCCAACTCTTTTTCTTCAGATGTCACCAGCACCTGCCTAGCTGTCAAGGAGTGGTTTGTGTATCCTGGGAACCCACTGAGGCACCCGGACCTCGTCAGGCCGCTGCAGATGACCATTCCAGGTACAGGCAGCCTTTCTTTAAATGAACCACAGATCTTTCCATTCTATGATAAAAGTCTAAGAATGCATCAGTTATGGAAAGCATCTTTTACCAGAATTGCACAAATACTAGTTTTTATTTAAACCCTTGGCTCATGATTAATGTATCCATCTAACAAAGTCCCAAAATAATGGAAGGATGATGCTGTGGCAGGTTTACCCTGGACCATCTGCGGCGGTGCTCTGCCTCTTTCTCCATCCACCCTGGTCCAGGTCCACAGCAGTGGAGAGAGAAAAGAGACAGAAGGATGGCCGTGGTCAGCGCATGTTGCTGCTGCAGCCCCAGTGCCTGATGTCTAGTTGTTGCTTGGTAGACGTCCACAGAGTTTAACAGGATAGATTCTTGATATTCTGCTTGAATCAACAATCTTACCTTCTCCCCACCACTGAAAGCATATTTTGATGAGTTCTGGCACCAGAAAGAGAAGATAAAGGAGGGTTATTTTCACTGGAAAAAAGGTTATATTTTCATGAGCAATATCTTAAAGCTTAATGAGAGGTAAGGAAAAACAAAGTTCACCTGCAGATTAGCTGAAGTATATCCAAAGAGCAGCCTTTCTTTCTGTGAGTTCGTAGTATCTGAAACAGGTCAGGAATGTACAAGTGTCAGGGTAGGGTTCTACACACAAACAGTTAAGGAAGAGGAGGCTAAGCTTCAGAGTTTATTTTTAGTGGCTCATGTCATTGTTTCACCGAACAAATATTTTCCTACAGTTTTGCTATTCCATTTTCATATGCATTAAATTCTCTGGTTTCGCTACGATTTTCCATGACATGAACGTGTAATTTACCAAGTACAGATCGGAGCACTATAATTGGTTTTTAAATAAATGGAATTGTATTGAGAGAGAAGTTGAGAAAAGCTATTGTAGGGAGTGTTTCCTTATGCTGTTAATCATACACTAAAACCTTAAAAGTACTTATCAGAGAAACATAATTAAAATCATTGACATTTGTTTTTACAGTAAGGAGCATTTTTTTAAAGGATAGCCAAAATAATTTTCCAAAAATGTTTTATTATATATGTATTTTCATCTTATAGTATCTTTCCAAATATAATATGGAAAATGACTATTACATCTCTTTTCATTGTTTGAATTAAAGAGAACATTTGACTGTTCGTCATTGTGTCAAGAGTTAATTTTAAAGGCCACTCTATATAATGTTTTAATAAATTCCAGAAATTGTATAAGTATTAGAGAGACTACTTCAGAGCTTGTGAAAACATCCTCCGTTGCACTCCTAGAGTGGGAAAGCGTGTGTATAGCACCTTGGACCACACATTGGGTTCTCTTCTGGAAGGAGCTCCGGAAGCCTGTGCCCTACATGGAGGGCCACGTCTCAAACACACTCATTTTCACAGCTATTATTCTAGACATAGGATTTGAACTTTTATACGGAGGGCCACGTCTCAGACACATTCATTTCCACAGCTATTGCTCTAGAAATTGGATTTGAATTTTTATATGGAGGGCCACGTCTCAAACACACTCATTTTCACAGCTATTATTCTAGACATAGGATTTGAACTTTTATATGGAGGGCCACGTCTCAGACACATTCATTTCCACAGCTGTTACTCTAGAAATTGGATTTGAATTTTTTATTCCAGATTATTTCAATGGGTGACTCCTTATTTACACTTGCACTAATGCAATATCATCAATAATGATGATAATTCAAAAGACAAGATTTTAAATTTTAAGTGCTTTGCCGTATCTATGAGGAATATTGCCAAATGATTTTAGACAAAAATGGAAAACAGAACATCCAATTTCCTGTCAAGTATTCACATGAATACAACATACGATTAAAAACAGATCAGCTGGGTGGTGTTGGGGGGCTCACGCCTGTAATCCCAGCACTTTGGGAGGCCGTGGCAGGTGGGTCACCTGAGATCAGGAGTTTGACACCCGCCTGGCCAACATGGTGAAACCTTGTCTCTACTAAAAATACAAAAATTAGCTGGGTATGGTGGCAGACACCTGTAGTCTCAGCTACTCAGGAGGCTGAGGCAGGAGAATTGCTGGAACCCTGGAGGCGGAGGTTGCAGTGAGCCGAGATCACGCCATTGCACTCCAGCCTGGGCGACAACAGCAAGACTCCATCTCAAAAAAAAAAAGTGAGATCCTGCCAATGGGCCCTTCCCGTCCACCTGTCAGGAAAACCTGCAAAAGGTTCTTGTTGCACCATTAGAGCCAGTTTTTCCCAAATGACACCCATACCTGATTTTCCTTGTTCTTCTAAGACAGTTTTAATTAGGGTAATCTCATAAGTGCTACATTTTCAGTGAATTTTTCAATATAGTGGCCCATGTTCTTTTTTTTTTTTTAAAGTCTTTTTCCTCTGGTAGCACATGTGATTTAATGCTTGCTTTCCTGAATTGTAGAAATAAAAGGAAATCACAAGTATTTTTCAACAAAGTGGAACTGAGGCCGAAGGGTGCAGAAAAAAACTATAGAAATTAGTTAAAAATTAGGAAGGGGAAATAATCAAAATTAACGAGCCAGGGAGCAGAAAAAGAAATCTCATTCCTGGGTGCTATGGTTTGAATGTTTGTACCCCCACCTCACCACCCCACCCCCGCAATTCCTGTATTGAAAACCTAATCACTAATGTGATGGTATTGGGAGGTGGGGCCTTTGGGAGGGAAAGAGGTGATTAGATGGGATTCCTGCCCTTATAAAAGAGGCCCCTTCTTCCGTGTGAAGGTGCCAGTGTGCCATCTGTGAACCAGGAAGTGGGGCCTCACCAGAAGCCAACCATGCTGGCACCTTGATCTTGGGCTTCCAGCCTCCAGAAATTTTCTGCTGTTAAAAGCTACCTAATTTATGGTGTTTTGCCATCGCATCTCAGATGGACCAAGACACTGGTTTGTTTTATTCAGGGAGCTTATTTACATGCATATATTTCTGTGGGCCTCATCTTTTTTTTTTTTTTTTTTTTTTTTTTGAGACAGAGTCTCACTCTGTCACCCAGGCTGGAATGCAGTGGCACAATCTTAGCTCACTGCAACCTCCGCCTCCTGAGTAGCTGGGACTACAGGCACATGCCACCACACCCAACTAATTTTTGTATTTTTAGTAGAGTCTGGGTTTCACCTTGTTGGCCAGGCTGGTCTCAAACTCCTGGCCGCAAATGATCCTTCCGCTTCTGCCTCCCAAAGTGCTGGGATTACAGGCATCAGCCACTGCCCAGCGTATGGGCCCCATCTTTATGTGTGTGCATGTGGGAGCATGTATATAGGATATATATACTACATTTCATTTCTTTTACAATATATCATGGAAGATGATGTTTCTGATAACACAGTTTAGCTTCTATTTCCCAAACCCAGCTCGTAAAGGTCCTTGATGTGTGCATGTGTGTCTACCCTTTCCCAGCACACTGCCTGCTCTCACTCCTCTTACTCACTTTCCTGATGTTCTCCATTCTGTGGCTTGGGAGTCTTGGCCCACACCAAAGGCAAGCATTTGAAATTGCCTTTTCAGTCTCCAGAATTGGAGATTTGTCAATTTCTCTTCTAAGTGTTGTTTTTTTTAAGTTACTTTAAGCATATCCTTATTTTAGAAACCTAGGAAAACTAATGCACACATCTCATTGGTAATTTGTCTATCTTGAAGAACCTTTTTAAAGTGGTGTTCAACAATCAGAAAGCTTAGTATTTCTTGGCTATACACATTTGATTTACCAAAATTGCAGAATATCTTAGAAGACTATTTTACAAAACGAAATGAGGGTAAGTCATACATTTCATGAAAAAAGGACCATGTATTTGATTCAATCTGTCATTTGCTATCAAACAGTTGTAGTGGCTTTCTTGTTCACCTCCTCTTACATACACTGTTGAAGGTTTTCATCTGATCCTTGTTGCAAGGTCAGTCAAGAAAGTGCTCAACAAGTCTTGGAGGTTTCTGTGAGTGGTAAAAGGAAGCTGGTGTGTGTGTGTGTGTGTGTGCGCGCGCACATGCCCTTAAGGAAGCTGTGTGTGGGTGTGTGTGTGCCTGCCCTTGGTGAAGCTCTGCTCATGTGGCTGCCAGTGTCTGAAACTGCCCCGACCATTGCAGATCAACATAAATTGGTTAAAATCTCAAAAGCAGTTTTTCACCAACTTGTAAAAAATAGTGTGAAGCTTTGTCAAATGTGTTAACAAATTCACATTAGAGTCACAAGGGTTAAATTTTGCATTACTACTTTTTATAGCCACTTTCACTGTTGAATGCATTAGATGGGAGTGGTGTAATGATGTCATTTTTGCAAGCATGAAATTAGAAAACTTATCCATGTAAGTATAGAGTTTGATGTATTGAGATGTAAATGTATTCTGTTTTGTTTATATATGAATGAATTTTTTTGCTTATTATAAATAGGCTTTTGAATTTTGTTCATCTAAAGATTCACTTTGCATGTGCGTAGTCAGGGTTTTTTGAGGTTTTTTTTTGTTTTTTTTTAATGTAAGTTCTGGGATACATGTGCAGAACTTGCAGGATTGTTACAGAGGTATACATGTGCCATTGTGGTTTGCTGCACCTATCAGCCCGTCATCTAGGTTTTAAGCCCCACATGCATTAGGTATTTGTCCTAATGCTGCCCCTCCCCTTGCCCCCAACCCCCCAACAGGACCCAGTGTGTGATGTTCCCCTCCCTGTGTCCGTGCGCTCTCATTGTTCAACTCCCACTTATGAGTGAGAACATGCGGTGTTTGGTTTTCTATTCTTGTGTTAGTTTGCTGAGAATTATGGTTTCCAGCTTCATCCATGTCCCTGCAAAGGACATGAACTCATTCTTTTTTATGGCTGCATAGTATTCCATGGTGTGTGTATGCCACATTTTCTTTATGCAGTCTATCATTGATGGGCATTTGGATTGGTTCCAAGCCTTGCTATTGTAAATAGTACTGCAGTAAACATACGTGTGCATGTGTCTTTATAGTAGAAAGATTTATACCTTTGGGTAT
This sequence comes from Pan troglodytes, assembly GCF_028858775.2. Lineage (NCBI taxonomy): Eukaryota > Metazoa > Chordata > Mammalia > Primates > Hominidae > Pan > Pan troglodytes. Next base: position 182,429,784 of record NC_072403.2, read on the forward strand.
ATACCTAGTAATGGGATTGCTGGGTCAGATGGTATTTCTGGTTCTAGACCCTTGAGGAACTGCTACACTGTCTTCCACAATGGTTGAACTAATTTACATTCCCATCAACAGTGTAAAAGCATTCCTATTTCACCACACCCTCGCCAGCATAGTTGTTTCCTGACTTTTTAATGATCACCATTCTGACTGGCATGAAATGGTATCTCATTGTGGTTTTAATTTGCATTTTTCTAATGACCAGTGATGATGAGCTTTTTTCTTCATATGTTTGTTGGCCACATAAATGTCTTCTTTTGAGAAGTGTCTGTTCATATCCTTCATCCACTTTTTGATGGGGTTGTTTTTTTCATGTAAATTTAAGTTCCTTGTAGATTCTGGATATTAGCCCTTTGTCAGATGGATAGATTGCAAAAATTTTCCCCCATTCTGTATAGGTTGCCTGTTCACTCTGATGATAGTTTCTTTTGCAGTGCAGAAGCTCTTTAGTTTAATTAGATCCCATTTGTCAATTTTGGCTTTTGTCACAATTGCTTTTGGTGTTTTGGTCATGAAGTCTTTGCCCATGCCTATGTCCTGAATGGTATTGTCTAGGTTTTCTTCTAGGGTTTTTATGGTTTTAGGTTTTACATTTAAGTCTTTAATCCATCTTGAGTTAATTTTTGTATAAGGTATAAGGAAGGGGTCCAGCTTCTGTTTTCTGCTTATGGCTAGCCAGTTTTCACAGCACCATTTATTAAACAGGGAATCTTTTCCCTGTTGCTTGTTTTTGTCAGGTTTGTCAAAGATCAGATGGTTGTAGATGTGTGGTGTTATTTCTGAGGCCTTTGGTCTATATATCTGTTTTGGTACCAGTACCACGCTGTTTTGGTTACTGTAGCCTTGTAATATAGTTTGAAGTCAGGTAGCATGATGGCTCCAGCTTTGTTCTTTTTGCTTACGATTGTCTTGGCTATACGGGCTTTTTGGTTCCATATGAAATTTAAAGTAGTTTTTTCTAATTCTGTGAAGAAAGTCAATGTTAGCTTGATGGGAATGGCATTGAATCTGTAAATTACTTTGGGCAGTATGGCCATTTTCATGATATTAATTCTTCCTATCCATGAGCATGGAATGTTTTTCCATTTGTTTTGTCCTCTTATTTCCTTGAGCAGTGGTTTGTAGTTCTCCTTGAAGAGGTCCTTCACGTCATTTGTAAGTTGTATTCCTAGGTATTTTATTCTCTGTGTAGCAATTGTGAATGGGAGTTCACTCATGATTTGGCTGTCTGCTTGTCTATTATTGGTGTATAGGAATGCTTGTGATTTTTGCACATTGATTTTTGTATGCTGAGACTTTGCTGAAGTTGCTTATCACCTTAAGGAATTTTTGGGCTGAGACAATGGGGTTTTCTAAATATACAATCACGTCATCTGCAAACAGAGACAATTTGATTTTCTCTCTTCCTATTTGAATACCTTTTATTTCTTTTTCTTGCCTGATTGTCCTGGACAGAACTTCCAATACTGTGTTGAATAGGAGTGGTGAGAGAGGGCATCCTTGTCTTGTGCTGGTTTTCAAAGGGAATGTTTCCAGCTTTTGCCCATTCTGTATGATATTGGCTTTGGGTTTGTCATAAATAGCTCTTGTTATTTTGAGATATGTTCTGTCAATACCTAGTTACTGGGACTTTTTAGCATGAAGCGCTGTTGAATTTTATCGAAGGCCTTTTCTGCATCTATTGAGATAAACGTGATTTTTGTCATTGGTTCATTTATGTGATTAATTACGTTTATTAATTTGCATATATTGAACCAGGCTTGCATCCCAGGGATGAAGCCGACCTGATCGTGGTAGATAAACTTTTTGATGTGCTGCTGGATTTGGTTTGCCATTATTTTATTGAGGATTTTCACATTGATGTTCATCAGAGATATTGGCCTGAAATTTTCTTTTTTTGTTGTGTCTCTGCCAGGTTTTGGTATCAGGATGATGCTGACCTCATAAAATGAGTTAGGGAAAAGTCCCTCGTTTTCTATTGTTTGGAATAGTTTCAGAAGGAATGGTACCAGCTCCTCTTTGTACCTCTGGTAGAATTCGACTGTGAATCCGTCTGGTCCTGGGCTTTTTTTTGGTTGCTAGGCTATTAATTACTGTGTCAATTTCAGAACCTATTATTGGTCCATTCAGGGATTCAACTTCTTCCTGGTTTAGTCTTGGAAGGTGTATGTGTCCAGGAATTTATCCATTTCTTCTAGATTTTCTAGTTTATTTGTGTAGAGGTGTTTATAGTATTCTCTGATGGTAGTTTGTATTGCTGTGCGATCAGTGGTGATATCCCCTTTATCATTTTTATTGTGTCTGTTTGATTATTCTCTGTTTTCTTGTTAGTCTGGCTAGCAGTCTATCTATTTTGTTAATCTTTTCAAAAAAAACCCAGCTCCTGGATTCATTGATTTTTTTGAAGGGTTTTTCATGTCTCTATCTCCTTCAGTTCTGCTCTGATCTTAGTTATTTCTTGTCTTCTGCTAGCTTTTGAATTTGTTTGCTCTTGCTTCTCTAGTTCTTTTAATTGTGATGTTAAGGTGTCGATTTCATATCTTTCCTGCTTTCTGATGTGGGCATTTAGTGCTAGAAATTTCCGTCTTAACACTGCTTTAGCTGTGTCCTAGAGATTCTGGTACGTTGTCTCTTTGTTCTCATTGGTTTCAAATAACTTCTTCATTTCTGCCTTAATTTTGTTATTTACCCAGTAGTCATTCAGGAGCAGGCTGCTCGGCTTCCATGTAGTTGTGCAGTTTTGAGTGAGTTTCTTAATCCTGAGCTCTAATTTGATTGCACTATGGTCTGAGAGACTGTTTGTTATGATTTCTGTTCTTTTGTATTTGCTGAGGTGCATTTTACTTCCATTTATGTGGTTGATTTTAGAATAAGTGCTGTCTGGTGCTGAGAAGAATGTATATTCTGTTGATTTGGGTTGGAGAGTTCTGTAGATGTCTCTTAGGTCTACTTGGTCCAGAGTTGAGTTCAAGTCCTGAATATCCTTGTTAATTTTTGTCTCGTTGATCTAATATTGACAATGGGGTGTTAAAGTCTCCCACTATTACTGTGTGGGAGTCTAAGTCTCTTTGTAGGTCTGTAAGAGCTTGTTTTATGAATCTGGGTGATCCTGTATTGGGTGCATATATATTTAGGATAGCTACCTCTTCTTGTTGCATTGATCCCTTTACCATTATGTAATACCCCTTTGTCTTTTTTGATCTTTGTTGGATTAAAGTGTGTTGTATTAGAGACTAGCATTGCAACCTGCTTTTTTTTTGCTTTCCATTTGGTAAATATTCCGCCATCCCTTTATTTTAAGCCTATGTGTGTCTTTGCACATGAAATGGGTCTCCTGAATACAGCACACCAATAGGTCTTGACTCATTATCCAAATTGCCAGTCTGTGTCTTTTAATTGGGGCATTTTGCCCGTTTACATTTAAGGTTAATATTGTTATGTGTCATCATGATGCTAGCTGGTTATTTTGCACATTAGTTGATGCAGTTTCTTCCTAGTGTCAATGGTCTTTATTTTTTGGTGTGTTTTTGCAGTGGCTGGTACCAGTTTTTTCTTTCCTTATTTAGTGCTTCCTTCAGGAGCTCTTGTAAGGCAGGCCTGGTGGTAACAAAATCCCTCAGCATTTGCTTGTCTATAAAGGATTTTATTTCTCCTTTACTTGTGAAACTTAGTTGGCTGGATATGAAATTCTGAGTTGATTTGCAGAAGAATTTTCTTTATAAAATTGAAGTTTTAAGGGATGTCAGTGTTTTTGCCATTTTTCCAGTTCCAAAATGATTCCATTCCATTCTAGAAATCTGAAGTATGTAACTTGAAATCCTTAATAAAATTTGGATTCAATTTAAAAAAAAAAGAGGGAAAGAAATTCTGAGTTGAAAATTCTTTTCTTTAAGAATGTCGGGGCCAGGCGCGGTGGCGCATGCCTGTAATCCCAGCACTTTGGGAGGCCAGATCACGAGGTCGGGAGATTGAGACCATCCTGGCTAATATGGTGAAACCTTGTCTCTACTAAAAATACAAAAAAGTAGCCAGGCATTGTGGCACGCACCTGTAGTCCCAGCTACTTGGGAGGCTGAGGCAGGAGAATCACTTGAGCCTGGGAGGCAGAGGTTGCAGTGAGCTGAGATCGTGCCACTGCACTCCAGCCTGGATGACAGAGCGAGACTCCATCTCAAAAAAAAAGAATGTTGGACATTGGTCCCCCACTCCTTTGTGGCTGGTAGGGTTTCTGCAGAGAGATCTGCTGTTAGTCTGATGGGCTTCCCTTTGTAGGTAACCTGACCTCTCTCTCTGGCTGCCCTTAACATTTTTTCCTTCATTTCAACCTTGGAGAATCTGACAATTAGGTGTCTTAGGGTTGCTCTTCTCAAGGAGTATCTTATTGGTGTTCTCTGTATTTACTGAATTTGAATGTTGGTCTATCTTGTTAGGTTGGGGAAGTTTTCCTGGATAATATCCTAAAGTGTGTTTTCCAACTTGGTTCCGTTCTCCCCATCTCTTTCCGGTACACCAGTCAATTGTAGGTTTGGTCTTTTCACATAGTCCCATATTTCTTGGAGGCTTTGTTCGTTCCTTTTCATTCTTTTTTCTCTAATCTTGTCTTCATGCCTTATTTAAATATGTTGATCTTCAATCTATGATATCCTTTCTTCCACTTGATTGATTTGGCTATTGATACTTGTGTGTGCTTCACGAAGTTCTCGTGCTGTGTTTTTCAGCTCCATCAGGTTATTTATGTTCTTCTCTGAACTGGTTATTCCAGTTAGCAGTTCCTGTAAGTGTTTATCAAGGTTCTTAGCTTCCTTGCATTGGGTTAGAACATGCTCCTTTAGCTCAGAGGAGTTTGTTATTACCCATCTTCTGAAGCCTAGTTCTGTCAGTTCATGAAACTCATTCTCTCTGTCCAGTTTTGTGCCCTTGCTGGAGAGGAGTTGCGATCATTTAGAGAAGAGGCATTCTGGTTTTTGTAATTTTCAGCATTTTTGCGCTGGTTTTTCCTCATCTTTGTGGATTCATCTATCTTTGATCTATAAGGCTGATGACCTTTGGATGGGGTTTTTGTGTACGTGTCCTTTTTGTTGATGCTGTTACTTTGTTTGTTAGTTTTTCTTCCAACTGGCCTCTCTTCTGCAGGTGCCTCTCTTCTGCAGGTCTGCTGCAGTTTGCTGGAGGTCCACTCTATACCCTGTTTGCCTGGTATCACCAGCGGAGGCTGCAGAACAGCAAATATTGCTGCCTGCTCCTTCCTGTGGAAGCTTCCTCCTAAAGGGGCACTGACCAGATGCCAGCCAGAGCTCTCCTGTATGAGGTGTCTGTCGACCCCTGCTGGGAGGTCTCTCCCAGTCAGGAGGCACGGGGATGAGGGACCCATTGAGGAAGCAGTCTGTCCCTCAGCACAGCTCGAGTGCTGTGCTGGGAGAAACCTCCTTGCCAGGATCCGCTGCTGCTCTCTGCAGAGCCGTCAGGCAGGAACGTTTAAGTCCACTGAAGCTGCACCCACAGCAGCCCCCTTCCCCCAGGTGCTCTGTCCCAGGGAGATGGGAGTTTTATCTATAAGCCCCTGACTGGGGCTGCTGCCTTTCTTTCAGAGATGCCCTACCCAGTGAGGAGGAATCTAGAGAGGTAGTCTGGCCACAACCACTTTGCCGCACTGTGGTGAGTTCCGCCCAGTCCAAACTTCCTGGCCTCCCAGCACTGTTGGGAAAACTGCCTACCAAGCCTCAGTAATGGCAGACGCCCCTCCCCCCACCAAGCTCGATCGTCCCAGGTCGACTTCAGACTGTTGTGCTGGCAGTGAGAATTTCAAGCCAGTGGTCCTTAGCTTGCTGGGCTCCATGGGAATGGGACCCGCTGAGTGAGACCACTTGGCTCCCTGGCTTCAGCCCCCTTTCCAGGGGAGTGACAGTTCTGTCTCGCAGGAATTCCAGGCACCACTGGGGTACGAAAAAAAACTCCTGCAGCTAGCTCGGTGTCTGCCCAAACAGCTGCCCAGTTTTGTGCTTGAAACCCAGGGCTCTGGTGGTGTAGACACACGAGGGAATCTCCTGATCTGCAGATTGCAAAAACTGTGGGAAAAGCATAGTATCTGGGCTGGATAGCACCATCCCTCATGGCTTCCCTTGGCTGGGGAAGAGCAGTCCCCAGCTCCTTGCACTTCCTGGGTGAGGCGACACCCCACCCTGCTTCTGCTCACCCTCCATGGGCTGTACCCACTGCCTAACCAGTCCCATTGAGATGAACCAGGTACCTCAGTTGGAAATGCAGAAATCACCAGCCTTCTGCGTTGAAATCACTGGGAGCTGCAGACCAGAGCTGTTCTTATTTGGCCATCTTGCCAGATCTCCAGTATTTTCAGTTCATGGATTGATTACGATCATAGCCATGACATGATCACAAGGTCCCACAATAGGCCGTCTGCAGGCTGAGGAGCAAGGAGAGCCAGTCCATGTCCCAAAACTGAAGACCTTGGAGTCCAGTGTTCGAGGGCAGGAAGCATCCAGCATGGGAGAAGGATGTAGGCTGGGAGGCCAGGCCCGTGTCTCCAGTTTTCTGAGTTTTTTTGGTTTGGTTGTTTTTTGTTTTTTGTTTTTTTTTCCTTTTGGCCAGGAATGATCTACCAACAGATAATGCTAAATAAATACTCACTTAAATTGAACTTGTGAATTTAAGCTTTCACAAATGATCTGAGCTAAAAGATATATGCAAGTTAATTCTGGGAGTTTCACTTCTTACATCCTGAGAATAGACACAAGCCAGGCAGTTTTATGTTTTTATTAACCCTAGGAATATGTAAGGAAAATAACCTTAAAATAACTCAAAAACCTACCTATTAAAAAACTTATTTCCATGTAAAAAGCACATGTAAGTGCCATGGCTTAGCGTCCAGCATGCCTTTCACTCTTCTGTGTTTGTAGCTGTGGAAACAGCAATGGGGCACTCAGGAGGTGCGTTCACAGCTCTCCCCCAGGGGCCAAGTCCTCCAGACACCTCTCAGGACAGCCTTCAGAGCTTCCCACCATAGAACTGCCTCCTTTGCCTGCGCTTCTGCATGGCCCCCTGGGGCTCAGTCCCTCCTGAAAAGACCCTGAGGCTGTCCTGTCCATCTGTTCACACAAAACCTTTTACCAAATTGTGTACTGGGGTTTTTGAAGCTGATGCGTTTTAGAAGTGATGCTGTTGGGTGACCTGGGGACCAGACTGCTTGTTTTGGTCTCTAAGTTCTTGTTGGAAACATCTCAGCTGCCCATGAGGCTCTGGGTGAAACATGAGGGCCACCTTCGATCTTTATTGGCAAAGTCTTATCTTTATTCAAGACCTAGATGACTGGATGGGTGTGGATGGAGTCCTCTTACACACCAGATAAAGTTTGAGTTGCCCTCCCCTGAGTTGGTCTGCCTTCCAATTCTGATGCAAGTACATTTCCTTTAAACTGAAATTACTTATTAACAATTCTCTTGCATCGCAACCCTCCTGAGTTATCACACCTGAGTTAGCCATTCTTTTTAGAGAGTGTACCACTAGAAGAGAAGTGATCTAAATGATCCTCCAAAAACATCCACACCCTCCCCTGGATAAGATGATTCCTGGAAACCTGTCAGCTAAGAAATAAACCTGTGTATGGCTAGGAGGAGCTAACATTTTACCGCATTTATGAAAAGAAGTAACTTTGTAATTAAAGCCTTTTTGTAGAGTGGTCAGAGGACTTCCACATATTCTGAGGATGTTCCGTTCTGGTAGTAGCATTAAAAGACAAAAACCTTGGAGTATATTATCTTCCATTAAATACCTGCAAGTTCTGGAGAGAGCTATGGAGGTATCTTATCTCCTAAATTAGTATTCACATAGGCATTCAATAAATATTTCTTGGCAAAATATTGATTGGATTTAGGATGAAAATTTTTTATATTAAAAAGATTTATCAGGACATTTTTCCTACTCTGGTGATTTTCTATAATCTATTATATCATTAGAACTCCTCAAGAGCCAATTCCTTTATTGTTGGTAAGTTACTTGTTTTCTGTGTGTAAATGATTTTGTATCCTTTTTGTTGAAACTCAGCAGCTGAATCACCTGGCTGGTGTGTTAAAACACAAATTGCTGGGCCCTACCCCTAGAATTTCTAATTGAGTAAGTCTAGGGTGGGACTGAAGAATTTGCATTTCTGAGTTCCCAGATGATACTAAGGCTGTTGGTCTAATAAAAGATGTGGGAGAGAGAAAAATAAAACCTGTTGATTCCATAAGTTGTTTACCAGCTTTGTTCACTAGTATGTCACTTATGTGTCACGGCCTCTGAAGACTGAGAACCGATGAAATCGTTCAGTCCATTTGCTGGCACTGTTGCCTGCGGTGCTAGCCTCTCACTGGTTCCTGAGTAGACCCACCTTGGAAGAACGGATGAAATCGTTCAGTCCATTCACCTGCACCGTTGCCTGCGGTGCTAGCCTCTCTCTGGTTCCTAAGCAGCCCCACCTTGAAATCCCACTGTCCTCTATTGCAGTGGATGTCCCCACGACCACCTGGGCAAGTCCATAGATCTGGAGTCCCAGTCACCTCAGCATACTTCCCCTAATCATTTCGTGGATCCAGTCCCTCACCTCTTTGCCTGCCTCTTGTTTTTCCCTTTATATTCCCCCAGTCAGCTTCCCACTGCTGCCAGAGTCCTCCTGCATAGCAGACTTGATGGTGGTCTTCCTTAGGGCTTCCCTCCAGTGTGTTCCTATTGCACTTGGGACATTTCCCTTCCCTGAACTTCCCCTTTTCTTCTCTCGTCTTTGTTCATTTCTACCCCCTCTTCAAATCTCAGCTCAAGTCTCTTCCTCACAGTGTCTCTGCCCTGCAGCAGGAGTCCTCTGCCCTACGCTTTGTAGTTGGACATGAGTGTATTTGGTTAGTTTCAGTGTGCTCCACTGATTGTAAATGTTCCCCAGGGGCAGACAGTGAGTCATTTCCCTGTGTCAGCACCTCCTGTGGTGCCTGGCATGTGATTGGTTGGATGCTTGGGTAGAGGGCAGGAAGGCTGGAAGGCTTTTATCACTGTCCATTGTTGCCTCCTTTCAATCCCAGAATAAGTTTTGTTTATAAGTGTCCTTTATCCAGCAAAGTCCAGCCCAATGTTCCCACCAGTCTCTTCCATGAAAATTTATTAATGCCCTACCCCAATTTGTTTGTTACTCTCTTTGACCTTCAGAACTCTAACAGGCTGGGCACGGTGACTCATGCCTATAATCCCAGCTCTTTGGGAGGCCTAGGTGGGAGGACCACTTGAGGCCAGGTGTTCAAGACCAGCCTGGGCAACATAGCAAGACACTGTCTCCAAAAAAAGGGAAAGAACTCCTGTCATAAAACCTTCGCACTCTTGTAATATTTGCACAGCCTTCTCCTGCAAGCTCTTCCAAGGTAGCTAGCAGCTGTTCATCTTTCATGTGGGGCCACTCAGGTGCAGAGCACCTAGAATTGTATGTATCAGTGCATATGAATGGAGCTTCAGTTCTCAGCCTTCATAGAAACTTTTGTGACAATATGGTAGGAAAAATGTTGGTAAACAATTGATGGATTTTGTGTTTCTTCCTTCCTGTCTTGTTTATTAGACAGATACCTGGAAATCTCTTCCTTGGATGTCTAAGCCCATCTCATGGAGTCTGAACCTGTAGGGAGTGAGTAAGAGATCACAAGTTCCTAGTTGTGTATTCAGGAAGTCTCTCATTGATCATTTCCACTAGACAGCCCTGCATTGCTTAACCACAGTGATCAGTTCTGAGAAATGCGCAGCTAGGTGATTCTCTCGTGAGAACATCATAGAATGTACTTGCACAAACCTAAATTGTGTGGCCTGTGTCTCCCAGGCTGCAAACCTGTGAAGCGTGTGGCTGCCGAATACTGTAGGCAGCTGTAACAGTGGCAAGCATTTGTGTATGTAAACATTCCTAAACATAGAAAAGGTAGAGTAAAAATATAGTATTGTGATCTTACGGGACCACCATTATATGTGAGATCTATCAATGACCAAAATGTTGTTATGTGGCGCATGGCTGTGCTGGGTTCTACTAAATATATGTAATGAATCTTTTTTTTTTTTTGTATTAAATTTTCATGTGTAAGCAATGAAACACAGGTAAAATCTTTCCACTGTCCATCTCCCTGCATGCTGATGGGGACATGACCTTTCAGCCACGTTCATAAATGTCTTATTCACATTAAAAAAGGACTGGAAACTTGTATTTCAGAATATGGTTATATCTGGGTGGTAGAATTGTACATTGTTTTTATTTTCTTCTTTATACTTTCCTGTCTGAATTGTAGTCAAAAAATGATTTTCAAAACCGTTAGTATATTTGAAATAACTGTGATAATGGAAGATTCATTACTTACCTTAGATCCGAGACTAGTAAACTTATTCTGTGAAGGGTAATGTAGAAAATATTTCAGGCTTTGCAGGCCACATGGTCTCTGTTACTTAGGTTGGTCATTAAAGCCTGGAAGGAACCGTGGACGATACCCACGTGTGTATACATGGTCCAGTAAAGCCTCAGCCTCAGATGCTGTAATTGGAATTTTGTGTGGTTTTCCTGCATCATGAAATATCATTTTTACTTTGGTTTTTTTTTTCAACCACTTAAAAATATGAAAGCCCTTCTTAGTTCATGGGCTGCATAAAAACAGGCAGGAGCTGGGTTTGTCCCGAGACTGCACACGTTGCCTGAGTTGATTATTTTCCTGAAAGTGTGTTTCTAAGAAGTAATTACTGACACTTGTGGTTGTCTTGGACTCATCTCTATCTTAAGTACTACTGCCATAGGGTTGTTTTGTTTTTGCTAATTATCCTTAGCATTTTCTTAAGAGAAAAATATGAGCAAAGACTTGGAACCAACCCAAATGTCCAACAATGATAGACTGGATTAAGAAAATGTGGCACATATACACCATGGAATACTATGCAGCCATAAAAAATGATGAGTTCATGTCCTTTGTAGGGACATGGATGAAACTGGAAACCATCATTCTCAGTAAACTATCGCAAGAACAAAAAACCAAACACCGCATATTCTCACTCATAGGTGGGAATTGAACAATGAGATCACATGGACACAGGAGGGGGAATATCACACTCTGGGGACTGTGGGGGGGAGGGGGGAGGGATGGCATTGGGAGATATACCTAATACTAGATGACGAGTTAGTGGGTGCAGCGCACCAGCATGGCACATGTATACATATGTAACTAACCTGCACAATGTGCACATGTACCCTAAAACTTAAAGTATAATAAAAATAAAAATAAAAAAAAAAGAATGAAAAAAAAAAGAGAAAAATATGTTTTTTCTCTCTCCAAAATAAATAATGAAAAAGCTTTTCAGGTGGAGGGAATACTTCAGCCATTTTGGAAATGTAAGTGAGTTTTGTTGAGTTGTTTCACTTCTGATGGCGGGAAATATACCACTGAGAGTAGTCACTGCTATTGTGGGAAACATAAGAAAAGAAAGAGAAGAATTTCCTTTTTTGGATCATTTGACTCTGAGGCCGTTTGGTTAGTAGGTTCTGTTTCCTTAGTAAACAAAAGGGACATTTAGATCCCAGCCAGCCTTGAGCTTTTGGCATGTATTTTATAGCCAAGTGGTCCTCACAGAAAATCACAGCTGTGGATAGCAAGGGAGGACATCTCGGCAGTCACAGATTAACAAGTCTGACCTTAGAAACAGCACCTTTCTGTTTGTCAGAGTGTGGAAGCAGAGCTGCACCTGCATCTGCAACTCAGTGTGAGTCATCATCATTTGTCGTGGTTTCAGTCAATGAGTAAGGGTGTTTTTCTTTTGATTTTAATAGTTTAAACATCTATATAAAATATAGAAGTGAAACACTAAAAATTACATTGTAGGAATTTCTGTGTATTTAATAGTTTTAGGAAAGTGCTTTCCAAAGCCTGGGGTCCACAGATTGCCTGCATCCAAGTCTTCTGAGTTGTTAAAATGCAGACTTCCAGGCATCCATACCTGTCTAATCAAATCAGAGTTTCTGCATATAGATCCCAGGAAAATGCATTTTTTTTTTTTACAATCTCTGCAGTTGATTCTTTTGCACATGAAAGGTTGAAAACCATTAATTTAAGAGAGTAAGAGAGCAAACTAAGGGGTAGATGGATGGTGTTTTATCCAAGTGCTCCATCAGCTGTGATACTGCAGGGTGGCAGTGCCTTGTTATATCCTTGAGACAGCGCATTTGAAAGATGTTCTGAAAGCATTCTTAATGGTCGAAAGTGCAGTATCCCTCAAAGTTTAGCCATTAAAAAAAGAAGAAATGTTTTCATTGAAACGTACGTATGCCAGCCCTTTAGGTTTGGGCTTTTTAAAGAAAAACACTAATCTGATCATGTTTACTTTCTAGTTCCTTTTACATCAGGAAGGGAAGAGATTTGTTTCCTTTTACTGTATTTCTACAAGGAGCATATTATAACTCTGTGCTGCAAAGAACAATAGTTAATGGACTTTTTTTCTTAACTAGGGGGAACGCCTAGTTTGAAAATATTATGGCTGAACCAAGAGCCAGAAATACAGGTTCGGCGCTTGGACACACTCCTAGCCTGTTTCAATCTTTCCTCCTCAAGAGAAGAGCTGCAGGCTGTCGAAAGCCCGTTTCAAGCTTTGTGCTGCCTCTTGATCTACCTCTTTGTCCAGGTAATGTCCAGCTGCCCGTTCTAGTCACTGCAGCCTGCGCTTACTTTATGAGAGGGAGCATGTGGGATATTGCCATGGCTGGTGTCCCGGATTGTCTTTTTCCAATGTCTGTTCCATGGAACATTATTAGTCCTTTGAAGTGCTCTAAAAATAAAAAGAAGATTGTATGGCAAAATACGTACGAGAAACTCTGTCACTACCTCAGCTTTAGAGATTGTATTAGAGACTTAGGAAATCTTGCAGGTGGTGGAAGCTGCTCTGGCCTTGACTAAACTTTCTCAAACTTTGTGGACCATAGTGTACCTCCTCTGTCCTCGTGGCATTGTTTAGGGGGTGGTTCTTGTTTCTGGGTTTTAGTGTAAAGGTGAGAAAGGACCTGGCTAGAGACCTAGCTTCTCGTAGCTCTTTGCCTCTGGACAGACTACTTCAGCTTTTTCCTATGTCAGTTTCATTCCATCATACAGCAAATGTTTATTGATTATATGCCTTCATTTTCTAATCTGAAAATGAGATAATCTTAGTAGCTGCCTCCTAGGGCTGTTGGGGCGATTTCAGGTGTCATAACCTTCATTATTTAGGTCCTCCCATCCTGCTGAGCTAGAGATTGTAGTGGTAGATCCTTCATTTAGGCTCACTCGACAAGGTGGACTGTTTCTTTTGCATTAGCTTTATATGTAGTTTATATGTGAAAATCATAAAAATCAGTTAAAAGATTCACCTTTTTAATAGTTTTCTACATGCACAATAGTGCTTGGACACCTTTAGTAAAAGAAAGGCTGAGAATGCTCCCATCTCCCAGCCCCTCTTTCTCTGCTTTGCTCCTCCCCACCTCCCTCCCTGGCTCTGTGATTTAAGATGATTTTTGTCCCAATGTTGACAAAGTGTCTACTTCTTCAGGCTGTTGAGATGTCTCATAAGCTTTCTTCACTCCTTCAAGCCATCGTCTCAGCTTCTCTGACCTCCCTATATGGTGGGTCTCCATTGGCATAGCCTTTCAGTGTTCACTTACCTGGAATAGACAATTATATAATTATTTTTCAAACCTGAATTTACTTTACAAATTATTGATTGTCTTTAAGAAATGTACTCTTATTGTAGAAATACATCTCAAGGGAATCTTGGACTGATTTTTTCTTTCTAAATGTCCTCTTGGCTCTGCCCATTCTATAGCTTGCTCTACATTTTGCATTTTGTAAGATGTGATATGGTTAAGTCGTGCTTAGAGGTTTTATTGCTTCATTATTGGTTTCACATGCACCAATGTAAACCTTGGTTTTTGCATTACCATTTTGAGTAGATTACTTCTTTATTTGCTCAAGACGTAGCAGATTATAAATTAATGTAGGATGGCAGGAACTATTTAAAATGTAGATGTAAAAAGAGAGGAGATGAATCCAAGATGGCTGATTAGAAGCAGCTGTGGTCTGTGGCACTCACAGAGAAGAATGAAAAGGGGCAAGTGAATTCAGCACCTTCAACTGAAATACTCAGATTTCCACATTGGGACTGAGTAGGCAAACAACACAACCCACAGAGGACAAAGTAAACTAGGGGTGGAGGGCAGTGCCCCACCTGGGAACAGTATGGAGCCAAAGGAACCCCCACCCCCAGCCAGGGGAAGCCGTGAGTGATTGTGTGACCCTGCCTGGGAAACCATGCTTCTCCCATGGATCTTTGCAACCCATGTATCAGATCCCTTCATGAGCCCATACCACCACAGCCTTGAGTCTGATACACAGAGCTGTTTGGAGTCTCAGCAGAGCAGCTGCTCAGGCATACACAGAGACCCAAGAGTTTTACATACTCCAGCTCTGGGATCCCTGGCAAGACAAGAAATCTGTCTGTACATATCCCTAGGAAAGGGGCTGAATCCAAGGAGCCAAACGGCATCATTCTGCATGCTGCACTTCCATGGCACCTCACAATTTAAGACCCTCTGGCTTGGAATCCCAGCCGGCCAATGGCAGTGAATTAGAGTCCTCCTTAGAAGGGTCCAAGTTCCCAGGAAGAGGGACGGCCACAGTTCAGTCAACTTACCTGCTTCAGCCTGCCAGCTTTGGAGAACACAGGCAGTCCGGATGAGGGAGGGTCCCCCACCTCCAGTGCAGCACATTGGCTCTACCAAAAAGCAGCCAGATCCCTGATCCTGTTCCTCCTGACTGGGTGAGTCCTCCCAGTAGAGGTCTCCAGCCACCTCCTACAGGTGGGTGTGGGCCAGCAACAGGTCAGTAACCACTAGGACAGAGCTTCCAGAGGAAGGAGCTGGCTGCCATCTTTGCTGTTTCACAGTATTCACTGGTAGTACCTCCAGGTATGGGAGAAACTGAGGCAACTGGCATCTGGAGTAGACCGCCAGCAAACGGCAACAGCCCTACAGTAGAATGGCCTGTTAAAAGAAAAACAGAAAACAACAACATCAACAAAAAAGACCCCACCAAAACCTCATTCAAAGGTTATGGATAGGGTTAGAGATCTCAAAGATCAAAGATAGATAAGCCTACAAAGATGAGAAAGAATCAGTGCAAACATGCTGAAAACTGAAAAAGCCAGAGCGCCTTTTCTCCTCCATGACTGCAACACCTCTCCAGCAAGGACACAGAACTGGGCTGAGGCTAAAATGCCTAAATTGACAGAAGTAGGCTTCAGAAGGTGGGTAATAATGAACTTCGCAGAGCTAAAGGAGCATGTTGTAATCCAATGCAAAGAAGCTAAGAAATATGTTAAAACTACAGGAGCTGATAGCCATAATAGCCAGTTTAAAGAGGAACATAACCAACTTGATGGAGCTGAAAAACACAGCATAAGAAATTCACAGAACTTCACAGTGCAATTACAAGTATCAATAGCAGAATAGACCAAACGGAGGAATCTCAGAGCTCGAAGACTATCTTTCTGAATTAAGATAGGCAGACAAGAATAGAGACAAAATAATTAAAAGGAATGAACAAAACCTCCAAGAAGTATGAGATTATGTGAAGAGACCAAACTTATGACTGATTGGGGTACCTGAAAGAGAAGGGGAGAACAGAACGAAGTTGGAAAACATACTTTAGGATATCATTCAGGAGAACTTCCTCAACCTAGCAAGATAGGCCAACATTCCAATTCAGGAAATACAAAGAACCCCAGTAAGATACTGAATGAGAAGATCAACCCCAAGACACATAATCATCAGATTCTCCAGGTTGAAATGAAAGAAAAAAATGTTAAGGGCAGCCAGAGAGAAAGGCCAGGTCACCTACAAAGGGAAACCCATCAGACTAACAGCAGACCTCTCAGCAGAAACCCTACAAGCCAGAAGAGATTGAGCGCCAATACTCAACATTCTTAAGAATTTCCAACCCAGAATTTTATATCCAACCAAACTAACTTCATAAGCAAAGGAGAAATAAGATCCTTTTCAGACAAGCAAATGCTTAGGGAATTTGTCACCAACAGGCTTGCCTTGCAAGAGCTCTTGAAGGAAGCGTTAAATATGGAAAGCCAAAACTATTACCAGCCACTACAAAAACACACTGAAGTACACAGACCAGTGATACTGTGAAGCAACCACATAAACAAGTCTGCAAAATAACCAACTAGCATCGTGATGACAGGATCAAATTCACACAGAACAATAGTAACCCTAAACGTAAATGGGCTAAATGCCCCAGTTAAAAGGCACAAAATGGCAAGCTGGATAAAGAGCCATGACCCATCCATATGCTGTCTTCAAGAGACCCATCTCATGTGCAGAGACACACATGGGCTCAAAATAAAGGGTTGGAAGAAAATTTACCAAGCAAATGGAAAACAGAAAAAGGCAGAGGTTGCAATCCCAGTTTCTGACAAAACAGACTTTAAACCAACAAAGATTTAAAAAAGACAAGAGTATTACATAATGGTAGAGGATTCAATTTAACAAGAAGAGCTAACTATCCTATGTATATATGCACCCAGTACAGGAGCACCCAGACTCGCAAAGCAAGTTCTTAGAGACCCACAAAGAGACTCCCACACAATAATAGTGGGAGACTTTAACACCCCACTGACAAATATTAGATCATCAAGACAGAAAATTAATAAAGACATTCATGACCTGAACTCAGCTCTGGATCACTTGGACCTGATAGATAGCCACAGAATTCTCCACCCAAATTCAACATAATATACATTCTTCTCATTGCTGCTCGGCACTTACTCTAAAATGGATCACATAATCAGAAGTAAAACACATCTCAGCAAATGCAGAAGAGCTGAAATCATAACAAACAGTCTCTTAGACCACAGAGCAGTCATATTTGAACTCAAGATTAAGAAATTCACTCAAAACCACACAACTACATGGAAATTGAACAACCTGCCCCTGAATGACTCTTGGTTAAATAATGAAATTAATGAGAACAAAGAGACTACTTACCAGAATCTCTGGGCTGCAGCTAAAGCAATGTTAAGAGGGAAATTTATAGCACTAAATGCTGGAAAGATCTCAAGTTAACAACCTGACATCTCTACTAAAAGAACTAGAGAACCAAGAGCAAAAGAAAACCCCAAAGCTAGCAGAACACAAGAAATAACCAAGATCAGAGCTGAACTGAAGGAGATAGAGACACAAAAAACCTTTTTAAAAAAAATCAATGAATCCAGGAGCTGTTTTTTTTTAAATTAATAGACCACTAGCTACACTAATAAAGAAGAGAGAAGAATCAAATAAATACAATCAGAAATGATAAGGGGGTTATCACCACTCACCTCACAGAAATATAAGCAACCATCAGAGAATACTGTAAACACCTCTGTGCACATAAACTAGAAAATCTAGATGACATTGATAAATTCCTGTACACATATGCCTTCCTGAGACTGAACCAGGAAGAAATTGAATCCCTGAATAGACCAATTGAATCCCTAAGTAGACCAATAATGAGTTCTGAAATTAAGGCAATAATAAATAGCTTACCAAACAAACAAACAAAAAAATCCAGAACCAGATGGATTCACAGCTGAATTCTACCAGAGGTACAAAGAAGAGCTGGCACCATTTCTACTGAAACTGTTCCAAAATATTGAAAAGGAAGGACTCCTTTCTAACTTGTTCTATGAGTCCAGCATCATCCTGATACCAAAACCTGGTAGACATAGAACGAAGAAAGAAAACTTCAGGCCAATATCCTTGATGAACATTGATGCAAAAATCCTCACTAAAATACTGGCAAACCAAATCCAGCAGCAGATCAAAAAGCTTATCCACCATGATCTAGTTGACTTTATCCCTGGGAACTAACTTCAGCAAAGTCTCGGGATATAAAATCTCCAGTATTCCTATACACCAACAACAGGAAAGCAAATCACAAATAAACTCCCATTCACAATTGCTACAAAAAGAATAAAATACCTAGTAATACAGCTAACAAGGGAAGTGAAGGACCTCTTCAAGGAGAACTAAAAACTACTGCTCAAAGAAATCAGAGAGGACACAAACAAATGGAGAACCATTCCATGCTCATGGATAGGAAGAATCAACATTGTGAAAATGGCCATATGGCCCAAAGTAATTTATAGATTCAATGCTATTCCCATTAAACTACCATTGACATTCCTCACAGAATTAGAAAAAACTATTTTAAAATGCATACAGAACCAAAAAAGAGCCTGAATAGCCAAGACAATCCTAAGCAAAAAGGGCAAAGCTGGAGGCATCATGCTACCCAACTTCAAACTATTCTACAAGGCTACCATACCCAAAACAGCATGGTACCCATACAAGAACAGAAACATAGAACAATGGAACAGAATAGAGAACTCAGAAATAAGACCACACATCTACAACCATCTGATCTTTGACAAACTTGACAAAAATAAGCAATAGGGAAAGACTCCCTCTTTAATTAATGGTGCTGGGATAACTGGCTGAGCCATATACAGAAAATTGAAACTGGATCCCTTCATTACACTATATACAAAAATTAACTCAAGATGGATTAAAGACTTAAATGTAAACCCAAAAGTATAAAAACCCTAGAAGAAAATCTAGGCAATACCATTCAGAACATAGGCATGCGTAAAGACTTCATGATGAAAACACCAAAAGCAATTGCAACAAAAGCAAAAATTGACAAATGGGATCTAATTAAAGAGCTTCTGCACAACAAAATAAACTATCATCAGAGTAAACAACCTACAGAATGGGAGAAAATTTTTACTATGTATTCATCTGACAGAGGTCTAATATCCAGAGTCTACAAAGAACTTAAACAGATTTACAAGGAAAAAAGCAAAAAAACAATCCCATTAAAAAGTGGGCAAAAGATATGAACAGACACTTCTCAAAAGAGGACATATAGCCGGGCACGGTGGCTGATGCCTGTAATCCCAGCACTTTGGGAGGCTGAGGCAGGTGGATCACGATGTCAGGAGATCGAGACCATCCTGGCTAACACGGTGAAACTCCGTCTCTACAAAAAAAAAAAAAAAATTAGCCAGGAGTGATGGCAGGCACCTGTAATCCCAGCTACTTGGGAGGCTGAGGCAGGAGAGTGGTGTGAACCCGGGAGGTGGAGCTTGCAGTGAGCCGAGATCATGCCACTGCACTCCAGCCTGGGCAATAGAGTGAGACTCTATCTCAAAAAAACAAAAAGGACATATATGCAGCCAACAAACATATGAAGAAAAGTTCAACATCATTGATCACTAGAGAAATGCAAATCAAAACCACCATGAGATACTATCTCATGCCAATCAGAATGGCTATTATTAAAAAGTCAACAAATGCTGGCGAGGTTGCAGAGAAACAGGAACACTTTTACACTGTTGGTGGGAGTGTAAATTAGTTCAACAATTGTGGAAGACAGTGTTGTGATTCCTCAGAGACCTAGAGGAGAAATACTATTTGACCCAGCAATTCCATTATTGAATCTACCCAAAGGAAGAGAAATCATTCTATTGTAAAGATACATGCATGAGTATGTTCACTGCAGCACTATTCACAATAGCAAAGACATTGAATCAACCTAAATGCATATCAGTGATAGACTGAGTAAAGAAAATGTGGTACATATACACCATGGAATACTATGCAGCCATAAAAAGGAACTAGATCATGTCCTTTGCAGGGACATGGATGGAGTTGGAGGCCATTATCCTCAGCAAACAAACACAGGAACAGAAAACCAAATACTGCATGTTCTCACTTATAAGGGGGAGCTGAATGATGAGAACACAGGGTCACATAGCAGGGAACAACACACACTGGGGACTGTGAGGGGGTCGGGGAGGGGGAAGGAGAGCATCAGGAAGAATCGCTAATGGGTGCTGGGCTTGATACCTAGGTGATGAGATGATCTGTGCAGTAACCCATCATGGCACATGTTTACCTATGTAACAAGCCTGCACATCCTGCATATGTACCCCCAAACTTAAACTTTGGAGGAAAAAAATGTAAAAAGATATTTCTTTTGATATTATATGTTAAATATGCATGTATGCACTATTGGTTAATATTTTCTATTTTCTAATAATCTACAGGTGTCTGTAGTTAACGTTGAGTCATAGTGGGACTTGAGAAGTGGTGCATAGCCAGTAAGCTGACTTTTCCCACCCATAAAAATACATGTGTTTTGTTCTTGATACTATGTGTGTGCACAACAATGGGAAGGCCATTGTCAGCCCCCCAGGAGGGACACACCGCCTGCTGTTCCATATGAACGATGCTTGCTGATCCTGTGTGTGGTCACGCAGCGCAGTTCTACCTTCCCATCACTGTGCAGGTGACTGTCAGTTCTTTAAATTCACTTCAAGCAGAAAAAGCCCAGGACCCCAGAACAGTAACATCACATCCCTGTTTATATAAGCCTGAAGCAAGACAAGCATCAGGAAGAAAATTTCCACTTTACCTTTTTTCTATTAATAAAGACCTTTTAAGTAAAATCTCTGTAGTGCAAGTTGGCATGAGCAGACTTGGTAACTTGTCTTTAAAGGAGAGGTTTAAATTGGAACTTTTAAAAACTAGAAGACAACAGATTGACAAATCAATTTGGTATTCGCTAGATGAAGAAGGTGCTGTATTATTCCCAGGGATAATAACTCTCAGAATTAATAAGGCTAAAAAGATACATTTATAAAAATATTACAGTTTTATATATTAAGCCTAAATTTGATGTTTTGATGTGTAATATGGGATAAAATAGCATACTGTTCAGTGCATGAAAATGACAGAGAAACTAAATACAGTTGTGTCTTGGTATATGTGAGGGATTGGTCCCAGGACCCCCAAGGATGCCAAAATCCATGCATCCTCAAGTCCTGCGGTCAGCCTGTGGAGCCCACAGATTTGAAAAGCTGGCCATTTATATTCGGGTTTTACATCCCATGAACATTGTATTTTTCCATCTGCATTTGGTTGAAAAAAAATCCACATATAAGTGAACCCATGCAATTCAAACCTGTATTGTCAGGGGTCAACTGTACTCTCATTTGGTCTGACCTCCCAGTTAATAACAGCCACAAATGATTTTATTAAAGACTCATCTGAGAATATCCTCTGGAAAGGTAAGTTTACATCATAGAAATGCATATATTTTATATTCCTTTTATTCCAAGGTAATACCTACTTGGAATAAAAGTGGACTAGGATAGTGACATGGTGAGTAAGAGCATTGGCAGGTCCAAGCAGCAGTCAGCACCCCCACCCTGGTGGAAGCAAATGCCACCATCCTCCAGGGGAGCACAGGAGTCTTTCTGATTTATGGTGGGGTTGTTTTTATTGCAAATAGGCATGTTAGCCATTTTTAATATCCAAGAAGAATCAGTGAAGTTGTTATTCATGGGTCTGCTGTTGGCTTTCTATTTCTTTTTCCGCGAGCCTTTACTTGCCGCAGAAGGTGCTCTTCTGAGAGAAGCAGCTCTTGCGGTCTTAGGATGCCGTGGAGTCGTTCAGTCAGCGGGCACGTCCTGCCTTTATCTGGGTAGCTGAACGCGGTGGCTGGGAGAGGAATGTCTCGACCTCCTCACCGTGTGGGGCAGGGGAAGGGGTGGCACCGTCTGCTCTTGATGGGGTCTGGACCGTCCGTGTCTTCCCCGCTCTTCATGCCCTCTCCTTATCTCCATCATCTACTCCACACCAAGCAGTGCTCAGTCTGTCCTTTGCTGTCTCTTGTTCCTCTGTCCCTCCTTCCTTTTCTCACTTTTGTTGCATCTTGATTCCACAGAGGATTAGTAGGGTCTCATATTGTGGGTTCTGATTTACTCTCAACTAGGATTCGAGGACACAGGTTTCCTCTAGGTTGCCAAAAGTGGATGATGACCCCAGCTCAGCCCAGCTGTGGATATTCGCTCTCTGAAAACCCCTGAACTGTTTGCTCTGTGCAATTTGTCCCAAACGTGATCAACTGTCTGGCTCTAAGACCTGGTCTTGGTTGGCACCTCATGATTATTCCCAGATGTTCTGCGGAGTTTTGCCTTGTTAGAGTCTAACCCAACTAGAAATTCAGGCTCCCCTTCCAGCTGGGCTGTGAGTTGTGTGCACAACTGGGGACACCATAGAGAGAGCTTCACAGCCAGGAGCCAAGGATGGTGTGAAGAGGCTGTGCTCTTTCCACCTGCATACTGTCTGCTGCCTGAGGTCTGATGCACCATGTGTGTGCCTGTGCATGTGCCTGTTTGTGCACCTGTGCGTGTGCCTGTGTGTACACCTGTGTGTGTACATGTGTGTCCATGTGTGTGTGCATGCCTGTGTGTGTACCTATGTGTGTGCACCTCTGTGTGCTTGTGTGCACGTGTGGGTGCCTGTGCGTGTGCCTGTACATGCCTGTGTGTGCGTGTTTGCACCTATACACACACTCATAGTTAATAACTGAGATCAATTTGTAAGAAATGTTTAATTTTTCCTGTAGCCTAACACTGGCCTTTCTCTGTCCTTTTCAGGTGGACACGCTTTGCCTGGAGGATTTGCATGCGTTTATTGCGCAGGCCTTGTGCCTCCAAGGAAAATCCACCTCGCAGCTCGCAAATCTACAGGTACAGACGTGACCAGTTAGTTGTCACTGCCTGGAAGACAGCTGTGCAGTGCAGCCTTCTCTTTCCCATTATAGTTGAAGTGTCACAGAAAAGGTCAGGAAGGTATTTTACTCAGGATCTTTTCGTGATGCAGTAGTTTCTCTTCGTCTGTTTAATGGCTCTGGGATGAGCAGCCAGATGAGGTACTAATAGGTGCTGCCTCAGTTCCAGTTTTGTGAAACTTGTAGTTCTCAATACTGCCTTTATAGGCTAGTGATTTGAAGAGAATATGTTATGTGGTTCTCTATAAACCTTATTAATTTCTGGTGTTAGCAGTTTTGGCCCTCCCTTGGCCTGCCTCCCAGATGGCTGCTGGCTCAAGGGCGGGGCCGCCTGGCACCTTCCTGGATCCCTCCTGGCGCCTTGCCTGTGGCAAGCGTTCAGTAAAGAACTTCATATGAGGGAGAGGGTACACCTCAGCTAGGAGATCCGCAGCCTCTATTGTTTGTATTCAGACATGCCCTCCGGGAGTGCTTATTTCTTTAATTTCACAAAATGGCCCGATCACAGCTAAGTTCTACAGCTCTCCTCTGTGGCTGCACCCTTGTGGACCTGGGTACTGGGTGTTGTTTCCTGTTAGAATATCCCAAGGTCAAGTCACCTATGGATGGAATCTTAAAATTCTGCTTTATCAATGCCATCTGATCGTGGTTATTGGTTTATCCATAGCTATAGTTCAGTTGCATTCGTTTTACTTGTTTTTCTAATGGAAAAAACTAAGTTTCATTTATAAATGGCTTTTACTCAAACCTCACAACTTAGGCCAGGTGCAGTGGCTCACGCCTGTCATCCCACCACTTTGGGAGGCCGAGGCAGGTGGATCACCTGAGGTCAGGAGTTCCAGACCAGCCTGGCCAACATGGTGAACCCTCATCTCTACTAAAAATACAAAAATTAGCCAGGTGTGTGCCTGTAATCCTAGCTACCTGCAAGGCTGAGGCAATAGAATCGCTTGAAACCGGGAGGCAGAGGTTGATGTGAGCTGAGATCATGCCATTGCACTCCAACCTGGGCAACAAGAGCGAAACTCTGTCTCAAAAAAAAAAAAAAAAAAAAAAAAATCACCTCACAACTTATTTTTTTTTTTTGGTGTTAAGACTCACTCTGTTGCCCAGGCTGGAATGCAATGGCTCAGTCCCTGCTCACTGCAACCTCTGCCCCATAGGCTCAAGTGAGCCTCCCACCTCAGCCTCCTGGGTAGCTGGGACCACAGGCATGCACCACCCTGGCTAATTTATATGTGTGTGTGTACATGTGCATGTACGTGTGTGTGTGGAGACGACATCTCATTATGTTGCCCAGGCTGGTCTCAGACTCCTGGGCTCAAGCCATCCTCCCGCCTGGGCCTCCCAAAGTGCTGGGATTATAGGTGTGAGCCACCACACCCGGCCACAACTTTCAATACTAGGTTTCATTCATAAACTAATTCTCATAGCATAGCAGTCCAACTAATGAACAATGCCAGATTTTTTTTTGTATTAGAAATTTCATAGCATCAGTATCCAAAAAGTGGCCTTTTTTTCCTCCATTAAGCAAAAACAGAATTTTAAAATGTTAATTTTAAGTTATCAGTAGGTTAATGTGCATTCTTCACGCTGAGCGGCAGCCCTGGCCTCCCTCCTGGGCCCTGGTTGTGGCTGCCATTGGCTGTGGGTGTTTGTAGCAGCTGCTGAGCCATTTCCATTATAGTCTGGGGGCCTCACCTGCTCCCCTCTTCCCTGTCAGAAGAATTAAACAACAAGACAGAAGTATTACAGAAAGGAACCCTGGGTCCTGTTCTCTGGTCCTAGGCCATGTGGGCAACATAGCACTGGAGTCTGAGAGTCACACAGATGAGGGAGCTGGATCTGCCCTTCACCAACTATGGGGTCTTGAGCAGGTTCTTAAGGACATACGGCAAGTAACCAAACTTCTGTGTGCCTCAGTGTCCTCTCATTTGTAAAATGAAGAAACCAAGATTTAAATGCAGCAGAAGGTGTACTGTTCTTTGTAGGCATTTAGCGCATTCGATCTTCGTTTCCACACCCCGTGGATTTGCACACCCTTGCCATGTTGTAATTGGCAAGGCTAAAGTAGAGCCAGGCTTTTGACACCCTGTCCGGGGTTCTGGCCATGCTGCCATTTTCCATGAGAAAGACATGATTAAATAAAGATGCTGTAGAAAAAGGTTGGTTTTAAAAGCACTCCCATAAGTACGCAGCCATCACACAGAGGCCACTTCCCCTTAGCCATCCACTCAGCAGCACTGGTGTATACAAACGTAGCAGAGACTTGTCCCATGCTTCTAGTTCTGTTCTGTTAAAAGTGGGACCTGTGCCAATTATTAATCATTGGTTCCTTCTGAGAATTGTGACTGGGCAGCTTGTGATCCCTGAGGTCACTTAGGAAAATGCTTCCACAAGGAGGGCGTTTTTTCTAACAAACCATGGCACTAAGAACAGAATGTGAGTTTCGCTCATCTCCCCACCAGCCAAGGACTGGCTTGATATCCTAGGTAGGGCAGAGTCACCACTCAGCAGCCCTGCTGGCTCCCTCTTGTGAAAGGTGGAGATGTGGTTTGGGGAAGGAGTTGGGTCCAGGTGCAGCCTCCCCACAGCCTGACTCTGTTCTGACTGCTTCACGTTGCAGTCGTATTGCGTTGGGAGTTCGCGGTGGCTTTCTCAATAATGAGCTAATTGAGCCACAGAGGTGTGTGCCCTGGTGTCACCAGCCACTGTTGGGTAGGTGGCTCTTCTGGCAGTGGGTAAGTCACTGTTGCTCATAGTGAATTTTAAAACACCCTATTAGTTCTTTGCCCAACATTACTTTCCTACTCAAATATAGCCTTAAAACTATATATATATATATATATATATATATAGTTACATACATATTAAAAATTTAGGTGACTGGATTATATGTGTAAAGGTGCATAGTACATATTTATGTATATACACATTCATTTACATACATAGAAATACATAAGAATACAAGAACCCTTAACCTGCAATAATGTTATAAGTAAAGGAAAGAAGAAAGAAGGAAAGCAGTATTACTTACAGTTTAAGAAAACCAAAACATGACTTTTAAAAGTAAAGGACAAAGGATAGTTGTGCACGTGACAGGAGGCTGCTGTTTTCTGGATACCAAGGACAGGCCTGTGAGCAGAAATGATGGCAGTTGTTTTCCCTTTGTAGTTAGGTCTCTGAGTGCCAGTTATGTGTTTGCCAGTTTTCCTATTCATGTCTGTAACTTTCAGTGTGAGCTTCTAGTGTATGGTTCTAGAGAACATACCTGCTCGATTGAACTTTGAATAGGACATGTGATCCTTCATACATAGTTTGTACAACCCTTGTGATCATACATACACATACATATAGATGTATGTGGGATTTAAGTTAGAATCTTTCTTTTTTAATTTTTTGAGACAGAGCCTCGCTCTGTTGCCTAGGCTGGAGTGCAGTGGCGCGATCTCAGCTCACTGCAACCTCCACCTCCTGGGTTCAACTGATTCTCATGCCTCAGCCTCCTGAGTAGTTGGGATTCCAGGCACACACCACCACACCCGGCTAATTTTTGTATTTTTAGTAGAGACAGGGTTTCACCATGTTGGCCAGGCTGGTCTTGAACTCCTGACCTCGAGTGATCTACTCACCTCAGCCTCCGAAAGTGCTAGGATTATAGGTGTGAGCCACCACATCTGACCAGAATCTCTTTATAGTACAGAAGTAAAGTAAATTAAGCAATAGGCTGAATTATATTATGGACAAGTAAATTGTGAGGTCTCCCTCTTCAAACAACTTGAAGGGGGGAGGTAGAGACACGGCAGAAGAGGACATGAACTCTGGCACCCTCAGTACCCTGTTTATTGATGTGACAGGAGGAATGTTTCTGTGGACATTCAAGGTTATGGATCACTCTCTTGTTGCCATCCAGCTCTCCACAGCTGGTGCCCTTGTGGGCCTGGAGTCCAGCATCCTGGTTCAGGCTCCTCTCTGCAGTCAGTGGGTATACCATGTACTGTCTAGGAATGTGGAAAGAGGTATAATTATCTACCTGCCACTCTCCCAGTGTTCTGTAAGAATCTGATACAGGCCCAGATCATTTTGTAAAGTCCTCTGTAGAACACGATGCCATGGTTGCCGTTATTCTCTCATTGAGCAGAGTGGAGTGTGTACTACGTATACTGCCGTGGGGCCAGGCCCAGTGTGTGCACTCACATGGTGTGTGCTCAGAAGTCATTTTGCTCTCATCCCAGGGTGCAATAATAATAATAATTTGTTTTCTTTCTTTTTTCTTTTTTTTTTTTTTTTGAGACAAGGTCTGGCTCTGTTGCCCAGACTGGAGTACAGTGGTACAATCTTGTCTCACTGCAACCTCTGCCTCCCAGGCTCAAGCCATCCTCCCACCTCAGCCTTCCTAGTAGTTGGGACCACAGGCGCACACCACCATGCCTAGCTAATTTTTGTATTTTTTTTTTTGAGAGATGGGGTGTTGCTATGTTGCCCAGGATGGTCTCGAACTCCTGAGCTCAAGCAATCCTCCTGCCTCAGCCTCCCAAAGTGCTGGGATTACAGGCAGGAGCCACCACCCTGGCAATGATGATTTTATAAATGAGCTCTTGCTCTCTTTTTGGAGAAAAAGCCGAGAAATTCCTCTGCCTTTCTTTGCCCCATCAGTTTATCTTTGCCTTGTCAGGGCTCTGAAAGCCACAAAACCATCACCCCTCCTCCTGCTGGCTTTGTCTCCAGCCCGCTCTCCAGGTGGAGGCTCTGACTGTTAGGGAATTCTGGCTCCGTCTCTTACACACTGAGAACTCCATGAGCTAGTACCTCAGCCACTTTTTCTAGTGCCTCATAGCTAATCATTGGGAAGTTCTTGGTCATATTTTGGTTGGAAAATTAAAAGGAAAAGATGTGAGTTGATGAAAGATAAAATCTTACTGTAAAATTCAAGCCATCTTCTTAAGATTCCCCTGCATGTGGCTGCCTCGTACCCACCGCTGTCCCTGGTGTGCATGGCGAGGGCAGCAAGTCACACCTGTGTCAGCAGCATCGTCCCCTGCCTTGTACAGCACAGCTTGGCCTGGGGCCTGCTGGGGCGCTCAGAAAACAGCAAGCTGTGTGTGCTGTGTTTGTTAACATAGAGTGTGATGACTGATCATTGTCTATGCCAGTAGCAGCTTTTAGTGAAAATACAGGTCCCAGGCAAGGCCTGAAGCCCCAGTTTTTACTTTATTTTGATTACAGGATCATAACAATAAAGTAATTCTGGGTCTCCATTTCCTTGGTAATCACTGTGCTGTGATAGTGTGTGCACCAGCGAAACGTGGCATTCCTACAGTGAGATTATATCAAGAAAGCACTTACTAAACATCATGTTTTGTTTTGTTTTTTTTAGACAGAGTCTCACCCTGTCACCCAGGCTAGAGTGCAGTGGCGCGAACTCAGCTCACTGCAACCTCAGCCTCCCGAGTAGCTGGGATTACAGGCATGCACCACCACACCCAGCTAATTTTTGTATTTTCAATAGAGATGGGGTTTTACCATGTTGGCCAGACTGGTCTGGAACTCCTGACCTTCAGTGATGGGCCTGCATCAGCCTCCCGCAGTGCTGGCATTACAGTCATGAGCAGCCACGCCCAGCCAAAACATAATTTTTTAAAAATGTGTTTTGTTTTTTTCGGGATGTGGCTATGTGCTGGTGATTTGTGCTGCATTTCCTCTTGTTCAGTCACTGAGAGAGATGCCTGCCCCTTCCATTGCATGAAGTCACTGAAGCAAAGGCTGAAAAATGCCCAACTTCCATATCCAGGGGCCCTGGGTCTCCTCCACCTTCTCTGACCTCTCCTCCTTTGAGCCTGCGATGTCCCTTTTATTTATCTTTGTTCAGCAGCACCTTTCACACTGTGAGTCTTGTTCTGAATCCACATGCCAAGTCACTATCCCAGAGTCCTGGCTAGGTTGGTCTGGTGTGTGTTCTGAGGGGGACTCATGGGTGAGAAGCCAGAGTGTCCCACTTAGGGTTTTCAGTTTCCCTCCTCTCCTAGACTAATGCCCCTTTGAGGAAAGGGACAGTATTCTTGCTCCTCTTTATTTTCCAGCACCTAGCATCCTGCCAACATTGATTAACTTCATTAAATGGATACCTGCAATTTAAAAGTATACATGAGCATTTGCTGAGACAGTCAGAGTCTGTCTGGTTCAGCAAAGTGTTTGTGCAAATACAAAGCAGGTGTCTAGACAAAGCCCCATCTTTGCAGAGCTCCCTCTGACACCTCTCTCTGGGGTTCTCTACAATTCTAGTCTCAAGAGCTGATGGGGGCACTTGGGACAGGGATGCCTGAGGGCCCTTCAGAGGCTGGTGCTGCTGAAACACAGATGCTGGCATGCCTTTCCTTCCTCCCCAAGATCATCCTCTTCAGATAACTGTGTTGGCGTTTTCATTTCTCACCCCTCTGTTACCTGGAAATGCTATGAGCTTGTAGATTGCAGTGGCGAGTGAGACCTACAGTTGGTGAAGCTAAAAGCCCTTTCGTACATGTTCATATAGATGACCATGGGATGATTTTCTGATTCACTGGATTGACTTCTGGGTTGAAAAGCAAAGCTAGGGCTCTGGAGTTTACAACATCAGAATGAGAGGAGGAGAGGATGGGGCAGAGTGCAGAAAAGGGCGTGGTGTGCCTGGGGCACGTACTCCTGCCGAAACCCCCAGTCAGGCTGAGCCCTAGGCCATCTCCTGTCTCCTACAGCTCCCTCCTGGCACTTTACCCACATGGAATTGAATACGTATTTGTGTGTGTGTGAAGCTGGTCAGACTTTGAGCCCACTTGGATTTTCTGGGACCAAAATGTCATAAACCAAGGCTAATGAGAGGCTTATGTCTGAACACGGAGGACGAGGATTCATGCTGGCTGTGGGGATTTCTCAAGACGGTGGCAGAAAAGAGTCTAGGTTCATCTGCTGCTTGGTCTGCAGGGTTCCTTCTCGCCTTACTAGGGATGACAGCTGTGGTCTATGTCATGCATTCTTGGCTGTTTGAAACTAAAGTTGTGTCTTGGACTTCACCCTTTGGTTTTGCCCCTTGTTCTCAAATAATGTCCACCTGAAGAAAGAGATTGCAGGCAGTGCTTTTGATGATAGCAGATGCTGAAGCATGAACCCATGGAGGAAAGAATTGCCCAGGAAAAAGGCCCAGATGTTTTCTGTTTGTGAACTAGATGTGTCCTCCTGAGGGAATTCAAATCAAAGAGTTGGCAAAACTGGGCGGTGGCAGTGGTAGAGAGGCATGAGCACGGGCCCCCTGACACACACACACACCCCTCACTCCCCCCCTCCCCCCTGCCAGGCTGCCTGGAGCAGGGCTGGGCCCCTGACACCCCGCCTCCCCCACAGGCTGCCTGGAGCAGGGCTCTGTTGGAATCACGGAAGGAACACACACCCTTTTTGAGACTATCAGAATTGCAAAGCCTGGCCAGTTGGTGCAAGTGTTTATCCGCCTGCCATCACCATCGGGTGGGGTGGTCTGTGACAGGCTCAGCAGGTGTTGGTAAAAGGACCCTTGACCAGAAATGCAAAGGGGACAGAGCAGGAACTCCTCACAATCATAACAGCAGTGAGCTGTTTCTTGTTCTCTGTGGGAAAATGCTTGGAGCCTAAGTCTTGTAGGAAAAAATAGATAAATAAGCAAAATGTAGACTCAGTGGCATTCTGTCATTCAGTGGCATGTTGCACATCCAGACTCTCAAGATATAATACACGTTTCTCTGCAGCTGTTGGGAGGTGGCACTAAATCGTTGTTCTTGGGAGTTAGATTCTGCTGCCTGAAAGCTGAAAGGGAAGCAAAGGCCTCCCCAGTTATCCTGGTGAGACGAGAGCTTAGTGTGTGGGGAGCTGAGAGCTGGGACTCATGGGTGGGGGAAGCGGTTAGGTTCTGGCCGGTTGCCTTGGCAGAGCTTTGCTGGCTCCTAGGAAAGAGTAGGAGTCTCTCCATTGCATCTGGGAAGTGGGGGTGGCCGGGAAGGGGAATGGCAAGTGGGGAGGGGCAGGCAGCTGAGTCTATTTGGCTGGACCTGTGCTCTGAGGGGCAGGTGCCAGGGCATGAGGGAGAGTGGCGTGTGAGCGCACCTGAGTGGGGTTCCCCTGGTGGCCTACACCCGTCAGGGGCCCATGTCACCCACAGGAGGGGAAGCTTCACTTGGGAGGTGAGGGGTGGAGTGGAGAGAGCTCAGGGCCAGCATGGTCTCTGGTGTGGGGTGAATGGGGGTTGAGAGGAGCCAGCGAAGGCTTAGAGGGTGAAAGACTAGGTGAGGCGTAGCCAGGGACTGCAGGCTGTTGAGAAGAACATTGTGACATTTTCCAACAAATGAGTACTTTGTCGTCATGAGTACACAAAGTGAACAGTGTTCTGGGTCTTGATCTTCCCCTAGTCCTGTTGATTATGGCCTCAGGTCAGGACACACACACTCACCGCCCTGCCCAGCCTCGGATAAGCTCGTGTTATTTTTTAGATTTTTTTTTCTCCTTCTTGTTGCCATATTCATATTCAGGACTTTGATGAGAGAAGAATGAGGTAGAACTTGCTCATTGCATCTGAGCCCACACTGCTTTGATCCTTTTCTTCTCACCAGAAACAGTTCATTAACCTAGAATAAGTCACTTTTAAGCTTGTTTTAAATTGTGACAATTCTGATTTAAACAAATTTTTCTTTTTAGGTTAGCTATAAAACTCACCAGTAGAAGTTGAAAATAAAAATAATTCTATGCCATTGAATCTCCAAATGATATTTTTATTTTGCTACAAATTAATGAAACTTTAAATGATAATGATACTCTCACTTTGTCAAAAGCTTCAACCAGGGGTTGCCAGACTATCGCCCATAGGCCACATTCCGCCACCAGCATGTAGTGGGGCCTGTGAGCTAAGAATGGTGTTTGTTTCTAAATGGTTAGGGAAAAAGTCAAAAGAATAATATTCCATGATGTGAAAATTACATGAAACGCAAATTTCTATGTCCGAAATGGTTTTCTTGGCACATAGCCATGCTCAGTCATTTGCAGCTGCCTTTGCCCTGCAACAGCAGAGTTGAACGGCTGCGAGAGACATCATATGGCCCACAAAGCCAAAAGTGTTTCCATCCGGCTCTTTCCAGAAGAGCGTGCTGACCCTTGGCTGGAGCCAGCAGGTCAGTCCGCGGGGAGACGGCAGGATGGGGAGCCCCATGCTTTTGTCTCTGTGCCCCTCCTGCAGCCCGGTCTGCACGCACACACGGTGACAGTAATAACCCCATGCGTGAATGTAGCAAGTTTTAAAGACATTAGAGGGCTTTGGTAGTTAGTTTTCATGTCATTCCTTTGAG
This sequence comes from Pan troglodytes, assembly GCF_028858775.2. Classification (NCBI taxonomy): domain Eukaryota; kingdom Metazoa; phylum Chordata; class Mammalia; order Primates; family Hominidae; genus Pan; species Pan troglodytes. Next base: position 182,461,861 of record NC_072403.2, read on the forward strand.
GTAATTAAGTCCTGTCTTATTCTTAGAAAAATGAAGATATAATTACGTGTCTTGGCATTGGTCCTTATAAAGGAGCTGTAGTGAGGATATAAATTCCCCGACTCTTGGTTCCACTTCCACCTAATTCTCCTACACAGAGACCCTCGCCATGATAAAACCTGGATTTGGGAGTCTGTAGGGGTCGGGGTGTGGCTGACTCACATGGATCTCCTCACACCTGTTAGGGGGCCTTACAAGCATCAAGTGCCTTTTTAAGATGAAGTCATGTTTCCAGTTGACATAATAATTGTGCATATTTATGGGGTACAGTGAAATGTTTCAATATGCATGTATGTTGTGTGATTTAATATTGAAGTGTAATGTTGCTTGTTGGTTCAGAGCACAGTGGTACCTTAGAGACAATTCAGTCAAGCACTTTTGTCTTATGGACCAGGGTTTTAGGCTCAGATTAGTGGAACGGTTTGCACCAGGTCAAGGTATAGTGCATGTCTGAGCTGATCAAAAGGCCAAGGTTCCGAGTTCCACCATGCACTCCCTTTACTTCCTGTCTTCTCACCAGACAGTGAGACACCTCTAAAGTGATAAGCAGGTATGCCATGTGTCAAAAGCAGATTTAGAAACCTTCTCATAAAAGATCTTTACTCAGTGCTGCTCTTGGTGAATTCTCACTTTACAAATTGAATATTTTTCTGTAGGCAGAATCAAAATGCTTTGAAGACATAATGAGATCAAGCCGTTAAGATGGCGCTTTACCGATTAAATCCCTAAGACAACCATGAAAATACAGGATTGTGTAGTATGTTTTCAAGGAGATATTTACAAAAATGTTTTTACTTCCCTACACAAGTTCACAGAAGAAATACAATTTTTAAAGAAGGAAAAATGCTTTCATTATTGGGCACTCAATAAAAATTTGGTGAATGAATGAATAGTAGATGTACTAGTCAGTTTGGGCTGCCATAACAAAACACCACAGACTGGGTGGCCTAAAACCACAGACATTCCCTTCTCAGTGTTTTGGAAACTTGATGTCCAAGATCCATGTGCCAGCAGCTCTGCTGTCTGCCGGGGCGGGCGGCGGGGGGAGCTCCCTCCTGGCTTGCAGGCAGCCAGTTTCTCACTATGTCCTCATAGGGTGGAGAGCAGAGAGCAGTCTCCTGAGGGCACTCACCTGCTTTGGTAGGGTGCCCCCCCCACCCCCCCACCATGAGCCAATCAGCTCTCATAGGCCCCCACCTCCAATTACCATCCCATTGGGGATTTAGCCTTCAGCGTAAGAAATTTTGGAAGGACATATTTGCCCGTAGCAGTAGAAATAGGAATCTTGAATGTTTTACTGGACTTCTGTAAACACAGAAGATGACTGATGAGTCCCTCAACAGCTTAAATGAGATAAGATAGAAATGAACAAAGCAAAAGAAATTAGTATTCATATTTTTTTCTCACTTTTATTCTCTCTTGTGCACATAGACTTTCCAGTATTTATCCAGAATTTTCACAGGCCAAGAGAGGTTTGTGGCTGCGTCTGAACCTAGGAAAGGACTTTGAGAACTCAGGATGCCTGGAACCAGCTGTGCAGTGCGTCTGCCTCCTGGACTTGGCAGCAGGGCCCCACTTTCACTGACTTTGCCCATAGTCCTCATAATTGTAGTAGGTGTCTCCTGCTGCAGATCTTGATATGTGTTTGAGAAAATGTGATCTCTATGAGGAAGCAAGAAAAGGTAAGAAGGACCGTAGCAGAAAGCAGAGAATTCCGAGTCCAGTTTGGAGAGAGTGAGGAAGTCAGCTGGAAAGGTCTCTCTTGATAAAGGATCCAGGTGTTGCCAGCAGTGCTGGGGCAGGCCCCGGGGCTGACCCCGCCACTGGATGTAGCCTGTGGCACTCCTCGGGTGACCTTTGCCTCAGCAAACTTAGGGTAGTTTTTTTTTTTTTTTTTTCCTGCTCCCATACCTGACTCCTAGATAGGAGGTTTCTCTTGTCCTGGAGAATCTTAAGAGAAGTATGTCTATGTTCTTGGAATCAGGAGAGCTCAGTTACTTGGGGGTGGAAACTGAGTCTTTTATAATTTCCATGGAACCTTTGCACCTTGTAGGTACTCAATAATTAATTGTCAGTTTGCTGGATATATCCATAAATCTTATACTTAAGAGTTTATGCTATAATGCTGGTAGATGTGTTTTATCTTCGTGAATAAGAATCTTTCACATGTAACTTATTTTTCTACAGCAGAAGCAAATTTCAGGATGTAATTTCAATTTTACAAAAAATGTACCTTTTTTGAATATAGCAATCTAATTTCTCTTTTAAACCCATTCTGTGAGTCGGCAGAAATTTATCGCAGAGGCATTGCAGAGGTGAGACGGAGACTCTCAGTTGCCCTTGAGCTTTCCTGGCCCTGCTCTCTGCACCTCACAGACTTCCCCAGCGGGGCGGCCCCCAGGCCTTGTGTCCTCCTGCTCCCACATGTGCTAAGTGGCACCTTAGGGGGCCCTTGCTGCCCAGACAGTCCATGCAGACCTTTCTTTTCTGAGACGCAGCTATATCCCCGAGCTCTTTGTGGAAGACAGGGAAAGTGATGGTCTGCTCTAAGATGCCCCAGCCACCTGAGGGTCCATCACCCTCCCTCTGGGGGGTGAGGCAGAGGACCCCGTTTCTGTAGGGCTCCCAGTTTCTCTGTGCCCCTGGCTTCCTCTCCCTCTTTCCTGGTTCCAGGAGCTGCTGTCCAGTCGTGCTCTGGCAGATCTGAGTTCTTTGAAGTTCTTCTGGGGGTTAAACCTAAACTCAGAAGCCAGAACTCGGTAATATTACCCTCTGATCCTGTACCTGTCATTGTGGGATGTCCTAAATGACTAAAGAGGGTGGGGCAAGGCAGTAAAGGAGAAGAACAGCAGAACTGCAGTCAGCAGTTCAGATATTACCTCACTGCATTTCTTAGAAAGATTCGCCTTCTAACACCTTTAAGGACTTGTTTTCCTTAACATTCTTTTAAACTTGGTTTCTTCCTGTAGCTTTACATGTATAAATACAATTATTCCTATTCTTCATTATGCTGAGGTCTCAGGATGGTTGTGCGTCTCTAACAGACAGGAGATACTGCAGTAGAATTTGCAGCACTTAGCCCTGTGTGCAGGCGGGAGTCAACACTGAGCCACCACCCCACCAAGCAAGAAATGGTGTATATATATCTCAATACGGATGGATGGATAGACAGACATTATTTAGACAAAGTCACATGAACTATACAGTTCACCCATTTAAGGTGTACAATTTAATGGCTCTGAACACAGAGTTGTTGTTCAGCCACAATCAATTTTAGAACCTTTTTGTCACCTCAAAAAGAAACCTCTACCTCTTATGCAGTCTCCCTCCCCCGAGCCCCAGCCCCACACTCCTCAGCCCCTGTCTACCACTCATCCATTTTCTGCCTCTGTAGATTTCTTTGTTCTGAACATTTCATAAACATGACATCGCACAGTTTGTGGCCTTTCGTGTCTGGCGTCATTCACTGAGCACTGTGTTTCCCAGGTTCTCAGTGGCTGAGGGTTCTCAGTGGCTGAGGGTTGTGTGGATGGATGATGTTTTGTTTGTCCGTCATCAGCTGAGAGACACTTGGTAGTTTCACTTTTTGGCCCTGTGAATAACGCTGCTATGAACCTTTCTTTACAAGTGTTTGTGTGGACCTGCTTAGCAATTTCCTTAAATATGTGGAATGACATCCCCCTCGGATGTTAGTAACGAAAGCTTTTCTGTTTTTTTGATATGTACCTTTTGCCATGATAAGAAGCTGTCATTGAATTCAGGAGTTTCAAGAATTGTGTGTAAAAACCATTTGGAATAAAAACCTCCACCTTAAGATGCAAAAGGGAAAAAAGGAAATTCTCCAGAAAGATTAATTGAAGAAAAAAGCAAAAAGCATCTCATAGTCAGCACTTGTCAAATGAGGCCTGGTGGTCAGAGCCCCCTCTGTGCTCCTAGCACGTGAGTCTTCAGGAGTCAGGCCTTGAAGAGTGTCTGCCATTCGTTCCGAGACAGGAAGTAAGAGATGATTGGCCAGGAGGCTGCAGCTGCAGGTCCCAAGAGCAGCGCCTGGCGCCAGCTGCCACCCTCAGGCTTGGAGCAGAGAAGAGATGGAAACCAAATAACCGAGGGCCTGGCTCAGGACCTTCATGCAGTTTTCAAGAAATTCATCTTTTCTTGCCATTTTCCCTGTTAAGTGAGTCAGGAAATTGAAAAACAGAAAAAATAAGCGTGAAAGTAGGTAGTTGACTCTCAAATCTATTCAGTTATTTTTAAAGAGTTTATCCTACTGATATGAGTAAAATAAAATTTTCGTTAGGAATAATAAGAGCATATTTTCTATCTAGACATACAGTGTCTTGTTTCGCCATTTGATAAGAGCATGGTTCATGCGGTCTGAGTAATTTGTTTACTCTCAGTTTTAATTAAACTTTTTTTTAAGAATGATTTTTTATACTTGATTTAGTCTTAAAAGCTAAGAAAGCTTCAATTCAGGTACTGCTTACATACACTATTTTACTTATATTAATGTTAAAAGAGTGATTAAATCTATTAGGAGTCACTGAGATTAGTATTTCAGAGACATCTGATGAAAGCGGTCTGACTAACGTAAATTATTCCAAGATGATGGTAGTATCTACAGGGGCGGGGGGTGGGATTTAAATTCAGCCTTGCCTGGCTGTGCTCCTGTCTCATCCGGCTCTGTGATTCTTTGAATGTGAGCGCGTTCTTAGAAGATAGTCTAATTTTATGAACTGACAGTTGTAACTCAGAGCCATGCTGTTTCCTTAGGTAAATACTGTGTGGGCTTTAGACAGCTGTCAGGTACAACATGGGAATCTCAGATGAATGCAGGTGTTAACTGCAGTGCTGCTGGGTTGGCGGGTTCTGCCCTCATGGAGCATCTTTACCAACATGGGAGGTTTTGGCTCCTCCTGCCCCTGCTCAAGGAGGCTGAGGAGTAGCTGGACATGAGTAGAAGCTGCACCGGCGCTCGCTTACATTCTGTAAGACTGTGCCCAACTACAATCGGAAGACTTCTAGTGAAGAGAAAGAATTTTAGTTATAAAATCAAACTAGGCCTTTTGGACCAAAGAAAATCAGTTTATTTTTGCTGTTTTGTTTACTAACAAATAACAATGTATTCATAATATTTTCCCTCTGTTTAGATTTCCACCAACTTGTAGGACAAGCACCCTGATGAAGCAATATCTGAAACTTAAAATAGCAGTTTTGTTCATACAAGTATCATTTTACATAACTGCCAATAAACCCTAGTAAATGAACCTTCCTTAGCATATAAACACAAAAACAGTTGAGCTGTTTACTGTTCAATATTTACTGTCAGGTTTTAGGAACTTTAAGAACTGGTTTTTCCAGTTTCCTGGTTCCCATCAGATGCCCTGGGACCCTGGACTCTATGGCCTCAGCAGGAAGAGCTCAGCTTTCCTTGTCTTTTATTCCAGAGCACCTTAAACCCTATTTCCAAAATACAGGCTACTTTTATTTACGAATTTTATTCATTGGGTTGGACAAGCCAAAGGCCATACCTTTCAATCATATTGAAGTGGTGATGTGAGCCTTAGACCTGGGGCCAACCCTCTGTCACGCTGACTTGGGCCCCCAGAATGTTCCCTAAATTCCAGAGTTCCTTAGGGAAGGAGAGTCACCAGGTGACTTTCTCTGTTGCTGAAAAGATAACCTCAGATCCTCAGATTTTACTCCTGCAGGCTGTGAAAATGTTCTGTCTCCCCATGTAACCCCAGTTAGCTTAAATTAGTTGTTTTTTCTGTTTGATTAGTAATTTGAAAATTGGTCTTTGTTACCAAGCTTTTCACAAGTCCCAAGGTTACCACACAGTGTTTTTGGTATGGACCTCCTAACAGAAATTTGCCAAGAAGAGGTGTAATTTACTTTATAAAGCTTATGTTATAATTAGAAAAGTAAAAGCACAAGGCAAACAGGCCTGAGAAGCACTTTTACAGTATATTTTCTGGGAAATAAGAATTTTGCAGTGAACACACTTTTAAAATAGTATCTTCTGTCTCCCAGACCTCCAGTAGCACAGGAAAAGAGCATAGGTGTTCTTGTTGATGCCGGATATAAATGCCCAGGTACCAAATCACGGAATATGCAAACCCAGCATCCCAGAGCCCCCAGCACCAACACGGTGCTGCTGGCATGCCAGATCATTCCTCAGTTCTACCTGGATTGTTTACACGGTGCTGCTGGCATGCCAGATCATTCCTCAGTTCTACCTGGATTTTTTACCCTCACTTCTGCTTACAGTAGCAGCAAAAGAAAGCCTTGTTGAGGAAACTGAATGTCTATAAAAAGCGTCTTGGGTTAAACTTCCCCTCTGGTCCTGACACCACTCCCCGCAGTAAGTTCTCTGACTTGGCAAGAGCACGTCTCAGGTTGTGTCCTACTGGCTCCTCGCCCCTCAAATCCTCCATTGGTTGTTTTGCCCATTTTGGATTTGATCATATGTGTAATTCTTTGAGGTAGAGAAATAAAAGAGGTAAATTATACGTAAATTGTGAAATGGGAGCATGGCAAGTTTGGTTGACTTCTGGCTTGAATGAACCTGACAGAAGTCGGTGTATTTAGGAAGAACAAGGTGAACTGGTGTGGGCCCAGCAAGTTCCGTTTCAGCCATTTACTCTGCCCGAGACGAGATCTCATTGCTTCTTGATGCTCTTGCACCAGGAGTTTGCAAGTTCCTGCTTGGAACAGAATTGTTTAATGTTTATTGTTGACTCGTTGAGGCTTTCTTTCACTGAAAAACTTACCCACACGTAACACTCGTTCAGAGCACACCCTGACTTCTAAGAATGAACACGTCTTGTCATTTAGGCCAGGTTATTTTCAAGAGCAAACTTTTCAGTTTTCAGTATGGGAAATAATCGCCTTTCTTCTTCCCTTCACTCAGTGTTAGCGCCATGAATAGGGCATTGTTGGTCGGGTGTCTGACCCAGGATGGCATCTGTTAGATGAACGGGTGATGGCACTTTACATTCCTAAGGAGTATTCACCTGTCCTTGTTGCAGCATGTCATAGCAGCTTTACCCGTGAAGGGCCGTCAGAGCACATCAGTAGATGATAGTTTGGTGCCATCTGTCTTTATTTCCATTATACTTTAATTTCTTGAGGATAGGACTTCCACATTTGCACTTGGTTCAGTAGTTGTCAGCTGTTGGTGACTGAGCTGAACCAAATCCAGTTCTTCATTGCACAGATGAGATCACCACAACCCACAGAAGTGGCATCACCTGCTTTCAGTCCCTTGGCCAGGTGGTGAGAGAGCTGGGGCTTCCAGTTCAGGGCTCCCTCTGCTGTAACTCAGGGATGGTCCCTAAGCTGGTGGTTAAAGTGTTCATATGAAGTAGGTCCAATCTGTGGTTGTTGCTGTAATCAGTGTGTCAGCACAGAGTTCCGCAATTTCAGTATCTTTCTAAATAACCGACTGTGGAATGTTTGTAATCACACAGCACATAGGCAACAGGGCCTCACAAAGCAAAGGCCTTGTGAAGTCCATTCCTTCAGGGTGGAAACTGACTGTTGGCAAAACATAGTTCTCAGGTTATCTGTTGTTCTTAACAACAAGTGTCTTAGGTCAGGGTAGGCTTATTGTGGTTTGCTTTTGCCTACAAAGGACGTATGTTGAGTAAGAATCTTGGCCTATTACACAGTAAGTTAATAATTGTGTCCTTGCAAATAAGCATTGTGTTCTAAAATGGAATCAGCATATTTCCCTATAAAGACACTTCCACTCATTCATTAATTGAGCAGCCCCAGTTGATAAAGAATCAGTATATCATGTTCTGATATTTAATCAGCAAACTCATTTATTCAGTAGAAATTTAAATTCCTGTGATGTGCCAGACTTGTGAGGAGGGGTACAGAGAAGATATGGCAAGGAGGCCCTTCAGAGAGCTCAGAGTCCTAAGAAAGTAAGTACAGCGGGCGAGAACTGCATAGGAGACGACAGGGCACGGCGGGATGCAGGGACGAGGGATGGTCCCCGTCTGGGCATAGAAGATGTCTCAGAGACTCCAAGGAGGAAGTGACTTCTGGACTAGATCGATAAAGGGTGGGTAGGATTTAATGAGTCAGAGGTAAGAACAAGGGAAGGAGCGGGACTGTTTGTGAAGAGAGAGCATAGAAATTCCCTGGGGTGTTTGGGAGCCACAGATGGGTGGCCCTAAAAAGGCCAGAGAATTCAGTGAGGAGCCTTGCCCAGATACACGGGGAGCTGTAATGAATTACCTGGGACAGCAGAACTGGAGGTGGAGATGAAGAGAGAGATGGCAGGTCATGTTCAGGAAGTGAAATTGCTAGGCCCTCATCATTATTACAGCATGAGATACAAGGAGGAGGCCCTAGTGTGGTTACTATTTCTCTAGTTCGGGTCTCTAGTTAAGGTAGGTTAACAGACAAGGGGAGGAGGTGATGAAGTCAGCTTTGTGAGGACTGTGTATGAGATCTGTTTCCAGACAGCTGAATATGCAAGTGTGAAGCTTGTAAGAGAGTTTGGCATTGAAGATTTGGGAAGCATAAGACATATGTCTTTGTAAACAGATAAGAATGAGGTTCAGTTGAGAGATATACGTATAGTGTGGTAAGGACAGTAAGCCAAGGGGAATAACACCTTCATTGAAGGAGCAGCAGAAAGACAGTGAACACAGAGATCACAGTGTCGAGGAACACGGGGGCCGGGGGGGAGGAGGGCAGCGGGGCCTTAGAGGAATGGTAGAGCAGAGAGCGCTGGCATGCGGGGACGACCACGTGCAGCAGAGCGGTATGCAAGAAAAGACCGGTAAGTACCCATTGGGCCTGAACCTTGGTCACTGCTCACCTTGTTGAGAACAATTCCAGGAGATTGGAGGAGCGGAGGCTGATTGGAGTGGTTTGGTTACGAATGAGTGGTGAGGCAGGAGAGACAGTGAGATCATCTTTTGAGGCGTTCGAATGTGAACCGAAAATCTGGACTAGCCAGATGGGAACATGGAGAGGAAGGAGGAGCGCCTGCTTGGTAAGAAATAGAAGTCTGAGTGCTTGGCACAGGGGTTTCGGTAACCCCCTAGAGAAGAGGAGGAAGTGCATGTTTCCGTGTAGAGCAAGTGGAGAATGCCACTTTGTGCTTTGCACACGTCCCTAAACCCAGACGCCTGGGAGAGCACGAGCTCAGGGCTGCTCTGTGCTGTGCGCACGCGTCCCTAATCCCAGATGCCTGGGAGAGCACCATTCATTCCAGATGGCAGAGAAACCCTTAGAACAGAGCAGTTAACTGAAGAAGTTGAAACCAAAAGGGAAATGTTTATGTTTTGAATCAGTCAGCCCTTTCAAGCTATGACCTTTTTACCAGCTTAATGTTTGTTTCTTGGTTTAGAGTTTATATTTAATACCTGATAGAGTTGCCATAAAATGCTCATTTCTGTCTGTGGAATTTTCCTTGGTTCACACACTCTGCAGACTTCCATCAGAGATCACAGCCCAGGTGCTGAAAGAACGCTCTTGCTATTTATTTATTTATTAATCTTTACCATACCCAGAATAGCTGTAGCACATCTGATCTAAGTTTTCTTTCTATAAGGATTCTTTAACCCCGAGCAGTTTCTAAGAGGAGCTTGAGACTTGAGAGCCCAAGGCTTTTGGTTTGGGCTTGACCTGTGGACACCTGGCACACACCCTGCCACCTGCTAGAAGGATGTGTAACTCAGAGTCCTCTTCACCGTCACCCCTCCCTGAGGACTTGTTTCCGTTCATGTCCCACAGTAAAGTTTCTTGTCAGTTCATTCCGTTTGTTGAAAACAGTAAAAAAATACGTTGAGCGCCTATTCTATGCCAGACTCTGTGAAGAGAATGGGTGTCAGAGACGCCAGCCCTTGTCGGATCTGCAGCCTAGGCGGGGAAAGAGACAGGAAGCAGGAAGCAGAACCACATCCTAGCAGGGGAAATGGACAGGAAGCAGGAAGCAGAACCAGGAAGCGGTGGCGTAGACGGGCCTGCAAAGGGGCAGCCAGTGCCCTAGAAAGCAGAGAAGCAGGGCTGAGCCCTGAGCTCCTGGTTGTGGGCGGGGTGGCCTGCACCTGAGCCCTGAGCTTCCGGTTGTGGGCAGGGTGGGCTGCACCTTTATTTGGCCACATTAAAAAGGGGCTATTTGAGCTAAGACTTGAAAAAATAGAATTAACTATTCAGCTTTCTGTGAGAAGAGCGTGCTAAGTAGATGGCCAGTGCCAGGGGTGGGGGTGTGCCTGTGTCAGGCAAATCAGAAGGAGCAAGGGACGGGGCCGGAGCCATGGGCCCAGGCAGCCTGGTGAGGGGTTTCTCTGGCGTTTATGCTGAGGGAAATGGGAACCTTGCTCAAGACTTGGAACGAAGGAATGACATGACCCAACTCACCTTTTGGAAGGATCAGCCTGCTGGCTCTGTTAAAACTAGGCTATAGTGCAGGGGTCCTTTAGTGGGGATCTGTGGTCTGAGACAGGAAAAAATATACCTGTGTTTTCACTAACTTCTAACTGAAGTTTATCATTTCCTTTATGATATAGTCAATAAAACAGTAATAATACAGCACCTGTGATTTTGTTACCAATAGAAATCAGATATTTTCATTACAGTTGGAGAAGTCCTCATATATTGTTTACTCTTATCATTTTCTCAAAACTGTGATTATTAGACCCATTGCTAGGTCTTAGGTACAGTTTTTACAGGTTGAGTATGTCTTAGCCAAAGTGCTTGGGACCAGAAGTGTTTCAGATTTCTGAATATTTCATTATACTTACCAGTTGAGCATCTCTAATCCAAAAACCTGAAATCTGAAAAGCTCCAGTGAGTATTTTGTTTCAGCGTCATGTCAGTGTTCAAGAAGTTTTGGATTTGGGAGTATTTCAGATTCTGTATTTTTAGAATGGGGTGTTCAACCTATATAAAAAGGGGGTTAAATTACTGTATCTTACATTTGATTTTTATATTATTTTGAAAACTGTCTCATAATTAATTTCTTTATAAATCCGTGTATTTTATTATACACATTAACTGTTGTTCTAAGAAAGTGTTCGTAGGCTTCCTCAGGCTGCCATAAAGATTGATAATACAAAAGAGATTTTGTTTGTTTGTTTTTCCAAATTAACCTATCCATCACCTTCCATAGTTACCTTTTGTGTATGTGTGTGTGGTAAAAGCACCTAAAGTCTACCCTCTAGGCAGATTTTCGGTATACAGTAGAGTGTTATTAACTCTAGTCCTCGTGCCATGCATTAGATCTCTCCAGACCCATTCATCCCACATAACTGCAACTCTGTCCTTGGACTCACTTCTTCCCATTTCCTCCCTCACCCAGTAACTCCCGTTTTGCCCTCTGTTTATATGTATTTGGCGTTTTCAAGATTCCACATGCAGGTGAGATTGTGCAGTATTTGTCTGACTTTGCCTGACTTATTTCACTTAATGTTCTGCACTTCCATCTGTGTTGTTACAACATGACAGGATTTTTTTTTCTTTTTTTTTAGTAGCTGAACAGTATTCCATTCCGAATATGTACTGTTTTCTTTATCCATTCATCAGTTGATAGATGCTTAGGTTGGTTCTGTGCTTTGGCTGTTGTATAGAGTGCTGCAGGAAACATGGGTGCAGGTATCTCATCAACATACTGATTTCAGTTGCTTTGGGTCTATACCTACAAGTGAGATTGCTAGGTCATATGATAGCTCTATTTTTAGGCTTTTGAGGAACCTCCATACTGTTTTCTATAATGGCTGTGCCAATTTACATGCCCACCAACAGTGTACAAGGGTTCCCCTTTCTCCACATCCTCACCAGCACTTATCTCTTGTCTTTTTAGACGATAGCCATCCTAGGACGTGGTGAGGTGATTTCACACCATGGGTTTGATTTGCTTCTCCCTGGTGATTAGTGTCGGACACCTTGCGTATGCCTGCTGACCATTTGTGTACTGTCTTTAGAGAAATGTCTATTCGTGTCCTTTGCCCATGTTTTAATTGGGTTATTTGTTTTTTGCTGTCGAGTTGTGTGAGTTCCTTACATATTTTGGATGTTAGCCCCTTATTAGATGCATGGTTTGCAAATATTTTCTCCCAGTCCATAGACTGCCTTTTCATTTACTTCATTGGTCACTTTGCTGTTCAGCTAAGCTTTGCTATGTGAGGTAGTCCCACTTGTTTATTTTTGCTTTTCTTGCCTGAGCCTTGGGGGGTCATACTCCAAAAATGAGCTATAGAGAGAAACAATTTTGGAGCTGCCTCCAGGAATAGAAGACTGAGATAATTTGGACTCACTTTCTGGTTGAAGACAAATAGAAAAGCTAGCAAAACATTTTTTAAATAAAGTTATTTGAAGGTATCAGTGAACTGAAAAGGTAATAAAGAAGTCCCATGTCAAGATCCTGTAGAAGACAGAGATCAAGGGAGGTCAGCTTGGCATTAGGAACCACTTATGCTCTGATGTGTTTGCCTGTCAAGAAGTAAGAAAACACAAATTAGTACTACTAGGGATAAGGCAGGGGATATTACTATAGACCCTTCTAAGAAGAAAGGGAAGCACCACAAACAACTCTACACACATGCATTCAACAACTTAGATGTAGGGGCCAAATCTCAGAAAAGCACAGGTGACCACAACCCCCCAATACCAAACAGGTTCTTTAAAGAACTTCATAACTGTTAAAGAAATTGAATCCGTAGTTTGCAAATTCCCCTCAAAAGACGTCTCTAGCCCAGAGGTGTCACTCGGTAATTTACCATATGTTTAAAGAAGAATTAATGCTAGTTCTACAGTCTCTTCCAGAAAATACAAGAAGATAGACCATTCCCCAGTGAGGCCAGTATTACCCTGACACCCAAACCAGACAAAAAAAAAAAATATATTGCAAAACAGAAAACTACAGGCCATTATCCCTTTTGAATGTCGGTACAAAAATCTTGAACAAAATATGAGTGACTCAAATCCAGCAATTAATTATACACTATGACCAAGTGGCTGGTTTAGTACTTAAAAATCAGTCAGTGAAACCCTCCATATTAATAGATTAAGGAAGAAAAGTCACATGATCATATGAATCATTCAGAAAAAGGATTTGACAAAATTCAGTGCCCATTCATGGTTAAAAAAAAAAAAAACTTTCAGAAAAATGATAATGGAGGAGGTCTTTCTCAACGTGATAAGGAACATCTACAAAAGCCCCTACAGCCAATGTAACACATAATAGTAAAAGACTAATTGCTTTTCTCCAATATCAGGGATGTTAGGGACAGAGATGTCTGCCCTCACCACTCTTATTCAACATAGTGCTGGAAGTTCTGTCTAGTGCAGTGAGGAAAGAAAAGGAAATAAAAAGCATGCAGACAAAAAGAAGGAAACAAAACTGTCTCTATTTGCAAATGACATGGTTCTCTAAATAAAAAGTCCCAAGGAATCTACAAAAAAAAACTAGAGCTAGGTCGGGTGTGGTGGCTCATGCCTGTAATCCCAGCACTTTGGGAGGCTGAGTTAAGAGGATTACCTAAACCAAGAAGTTCAAGACCAGCCTGGGCAACATAGTAAGACCCCCATCTCTACAAAAAATTGAAAAATTAGCTGGATGTGTTAGCTACTCAGGGAGCTGAGCTGGGAGGGATTGTTTGAGCCAGAGAGGTCAGGGCTCTGGTGATCCATGATCACATCACCATACTCCAACCGAGTGAGACCCTGTCTTTAAAAAACAAACAAAAACAAACTAGATCTAGTGAGAGTTCAGCAAGGCCTCAAGCTACAAGACCTATATACCAAAAATCACTTGCATTTCTATATACTATTAATGAACATATGGAAACCTAAATTTAAAAGATAGTACCACTTAACAATTGTTTCACAAAAATGAATTACCTGGGCATAAATCAAATAAACATATACAGGATATATATGCTAAAAATTGCAAAATACTGATAAAAGAAATCAAAACAAACCCAAATAAGTGGAGACACATACCGCGTTCATGTACTGGAAGGCTCAGCAGAGACATGGGTTCCCTCCAGACTGATGTACAGGTTTGATGTACTTGCTAGCAAAAATCCCAGCAAGGTATTTTTTTGTAGATACGCAAGTTTATTCTAAAATTTGTATGGAAAGGCAGTGAAACTAAAAGTCACGAAAATAATCTTGAAAAAGAATAATAAAATGGGCAGAATCACTGTACTTGATAACATACCTTGCTATATAACTGCAGTAATCAAGACAGTGTAGTGTTGGTGAAGGGACAGACACAAGGTCAATGAAACAGAATAGAGAACCCAGACATAGACCCACACAAGTACCACCAGTGGATTTGGACAAGGTGCAAAAGCAACTCATTGGAGGAAGGCAGCCTATTTAGCCAATGTGACTGGCGCATTGGATATCCATAAGCCAAAAAAAGAAAAAAAAAAAAAAAGGACCTTGTCTTTGGCCTCACACTTTTGTAAAATTAACTCAAATGGAAAATGAAATTAACTGTAAAACATAAAACTATTACACTTTTGGGAAAAAAATAGAAGATCTTTGGTATCTAGGGTCAGGCAAAGAGTTCTTAGACTTCATACCAAAAGCATAATCTATAAAAGGAAAAGTTGATAAATTGGAAACATTTTTAATTCAACATTTTAAATTCAAAATTAAAAATGTCACTCTATTAGGATAAGGAAAAAACAAGCTACTGCCAGGGAGAAAATATTTGCAAACCTCCTGTCTGACAGAGATCTTATACCTAGAAAATATAAAGAATCTGAGAACTCAACATTAAAAACAATCCAATTAGAAAGTAGGCAAAAGATAGACATTTTACCAAAGACGTTCAGATGGTAAATAAGTACATGAAAAGTTGTTCAACATAATTAACCATTAGGGAAATGCAAATTAAAACCACAGTGAGATAGCACTACACACGGATTAGAGAAGCTAAAATTAAAAATAAAATAGCGACACCACCAAATTCTGGCGAGGATGCAGTCCTTATACACTAGCCTCTTACATGGCTGGTGTCGGTCACTCTGGAAAACAGTTTGGCAGTTTCTTAAAAAACTAATAATGCACTTACCATCTGAACTAGCAATCACATGCCTGGGCATTTATCCCAGAGAAATGAAAACTTAGGTTCATTCAAAAACCTGTGCATGAATATTCATAGCAGCTGTATTTGTAGTAGCACAGGTTGGAAGCAACCCAGATGTATTTAAATGGACGAATGTTTTAACAGGCTGGTGCATCCATGCCATGAAGCACAACTCGGCAATAAAGAGGAATGAGTGGCTGGCGCTTGGTGAGTGGCTGACGCTTGGAACCACCTGAATGGATCTCAAGGGAATTATACTGAGTAAAAAAGCCAATCCCAAAAGGTCACATATTACATGATTCTATTTATGTTACATTCTGAAAATGACAGGATAAAGAGATGGATAACAGATTACCAGTTGCCAGGGATTTGGGACAGCACAAGGGAGGTCTTATGTGGAGAGACAGTTTTGTTTCTTGATGGTAGTGGCAGGGGCTACACAAACCCACCAGGTTTTGAAATTGCCTAGAACCTGAATAAGGATTGTGGATGGCACTGATGCCAGCTTCCTGGTTTGGATATTGCCCTGTAGTATGTCAGATGTTAGCCTTGGTGAAGGATACATGGGGCCCTCTATCCTATCTTTGTCAATTCCTGTGAATCTATAGTCGTTTCAAAATAAAAATTAAAAAATAAATCACCAGCCAAACAGATACCTAAGGTCTCAGGGACACTGGGAAATTAAAAGTTTTCGGACAGAAAAAGCTGTTCCATGCAGCTGCTAACCCAAAGAAACCAGTGTGCCTGCATCAGAAGTGGACTTCAGGTAGAAATGGCCATGAGAGGAAGAAGGGACACTTGAGAAGAAAGGTCAGCGCCCCAGGATTATTTCCAGATTCTCTAGATCTGTAAGTTAGTATGCACAGTTTCCAGATGCATCAGATGAAAACTGACACAACTGAAAAACGAAGCAGACATATCTGTAATCACAGTGGGACGTGTGAGCACAGGGGTCCACAAACTGTAGCCAATAGGCCAAGTCTGGCCTTTGGCCTGCTTTTGTGTGGGTCTGTGAGCTAAGAATGCTTTTTGGAGTTTTTAAAGGGTTGGTTTAAAAAAGAATATCTAACAGAAACTGTAGGGGGCCAGTGAAGCCTAAACTCTTCACTGTCTGGCCCCTGCAGAGGAAGTCTATGGAGCTTTAACAAAGCCTCTCTCAAGAGCTGATAGGACAAACAGACAGAAGGTTAGTATGGATTCGAATTGTTGAACACATTTTGAACACAGTGAACACACTCATCCTAACGGACATATAGAATCCTGCACCCAAAAGCTATAGAGTAAACACTTCTCCAGTGCATATGGAAAATCTACCAGAATTGACTCGATGACAGCTCATAAAGCAAGCTTCAGCAAATTTCAAACAATTGAAAGCATCCATCTTTTTTCTGTCCACAGTAAGCTAGAAATCAGTAATAACAATAAGTAAAAATTCTGTTATTTGAAATTAAAATAGTACACTTCTAAATAATTCACAGGGAAAAAGCAGAAACCACAGTGCGCATTATAAAATATTTTGAATGACAGTGAAAATATTGTCCATAAAAAATGTGTGGGATGAAGCTGAAAGCTGTTCTGAGAAGGAAATTTGTAGAATTTTAAATGAATATACTTTCAAAAAAAGGCTGAAAATCAGTGATCTAAGTATACATCTCTATAAATTAATAAAAAATCAAACTCAGGGAGTGTGGTAGGTAGGAAGGAAATAGTAAAAGCAGGAACTAGTGAAATAGGAAACAAATGGAGAATAGAGAAAGGTTTTTTTCATGTCATTCGCAGGAGTTCTCCCTCCTTGCTGGTGGGAATTCAAAGTGGTGCAGCCACTCTGGATGGCCGTGAGGTGGTTTCTTACAAAGCTAAACAGGTCTTAACACGCAGTCCAGTAGCTGCGCCCCTTGCTGCGGCCACACCACAACCTGTACATAGAAGTTTCGGCAACCCTATTCATAACTACCAAAACTTGGAAGCAGCCAAGATGTCCTTCAGTGGGTGATTAGATGAACGAACTGTGGTCCATCCAGACAGTGGAATGTTATTCAGTACTAAAAATACGTCTATCAAGCTATGAAAAGACATGGAGGAAACTTAAATGCATGTTACTAAGTGACAGAAGCCAATCTGAAAAAGCTGCCTACTGTCTGATTCCAGCTATAGGAAGACTGGCAAAGGGAGAACTATGGAAGCAGTAGAAAGACGAGTGCTTGCCAGGGGCTCGGGGGAGGGAGGCTGAGCAGGCAGGCGGGAGGGCTTTAGGGCAGTGTGCCTGCTCCAGATGATGCTCTCATGGGGGCTCCAGGTCATTACACATTTGTCCAAACTCGCAGAATGTCCACCACCAAGAGTGAACCCTCGTGTCAACTGTGGACTTGAGGGACATGTCAGTGTGGGTTCGCCGATTGTAACAAATGTGTCCTCCAGATTGGCGGGTGGAGGCACTGATCTGTAGAGAAGCAGAGGGTATGTGGGAAATCTCTGTACCTTCCTCTCAATTTTGCTGTGAACCTAAAACTGTTCTAAAAACATAAAGTCCTTTTTTTAAGTTAATTTGAAAAGATGAATAAAACTGATAAACCTGTTACTAAATTGATCAAGAAAAGCAGAAAGCACAAATTGCCAGTATACGGCATGAAAAAGGGACATCTGTATACATAGATAATGCAGACTAAAGAGATGAGGGAATATTTATACCAATACATTTGAAACTTCAAGTAAAATGTGTGCCATGAAGAGTAATTGTGTTAAAAAATTTCAGGTAAAATGAACACGTTCTTTGAAAAATACAACCAAATAAGACTGAAGTATGAAGAAATAGAAAACTAGAAACCTTGAATGGTTCCATGTTTACTGAAGACATTGAATCTGAAATGAAAACTCTGCCTACAAGGAAACCTCAGGATCAGAGGGCTTCCCTGTGAGTTTTTCCAGACACCGAAGGAGGAACCAGCAGCTGTGCTACGCCCATTCTTCCAGAGAGCAGAAGAAGAAGGAAGGCTTTCCAACTGTTTCTATAAGTCCAGCAAAATCCTGATGCAAAAATCTAACAAAGACATCACAAGAAATAGAAATTTAGGCCATTCTGTTTCATGCAAATAAAGCTTCCAAACAAAATATTAACAAATCAAATCCAGCAATATGTAAAACCAATAATACATGATTACCAAGTTGGGTTTATTTTTGGAATGCAATATTGATTTAACATTTGAAAACCATTGTAAATAACAATGAATAAGAAAAAGGATATAATGGATGCTAAAAAAATACTTGATTAAATTCAGTACCTGTTCATGGCAGTCACCTTCAGGCTTCTGTAGGAAATACGCTTCTCACTAACACGTCCTGTTAGCATCTGCTCAGCCCTGTGTACGTGTGTAATGGTTGCTCTTTTTAAAAACGAGTGTTGTTTTGGATAATTTTGTAGAATAAAAAGTGTCGCACAGCACTATTTTAGGGTACAGTAGTGCTGTGCAACAAAAATCATTTTGATTAAACCTAGATTAACTCTCGGATAATCTCAGTTCATGATACGTTTCTTACAGTGGTGAGCAAGGTTCTTCTATTTTAGTAAGTGAAGCCTTAGCTTCTAAAGGAGCTAAAATATCTGTTACTTTTTTCCTAATTTATTTTAGTTTTATTTAAAATAACTCTTGGTTAATTTGAGCTACATAGATAAGCCAGACAATGACGGATTCAGTTTCACTTACCTCATTTATGGACTCATGTGGACACTCGCTAGATATCGGTATCACTTTCCATGGGGCCAGTGTCAGCCAGGAGGTAGAGAGTATCTCATGCAGCATCCTCGCTAAATGCAGGAACCCTCTGCAGCATCTTAGGATAGCTTCCCCGTTTGAGAACAGAATGTTGGACATCAAGGTAAATTTGACAGTGAAAAGAAATATTTCATATTGGTATGGTCTTAATTTGCAAAGATTATCAGCCTATCAACCTAGTGAGATACATAAGCCATTTTATTCTTAAATGATAAGTGTTCATTTAAAGTTAGATCTTTCATAACAAATACTCATAATTACAACAATTATGATTTTTAAATACAATAAACTTAATAGTGTCTAAAATGATACTCTTTTGGCTTCCCTGTCTGTCCCTTTGCCTTTGAAGAAAGTTGTTCAGGAAAGAATGCACCCAGAAGTGAATGATCATGTGAGCTTTTTCCTAGTGGACCACAGTTTTCACCATTTCTGTTCTCGGCCTAGAGGTTCCTGGGAGGCAAGAGACACTGTGCTCACTGCCTCTGTATGTGGAGCAGGGCTGAGTAAGTGTCTGAGGTTTGAATGGATGGGTGGATGGATGAAGACACGCTCTGACTGAAGAGGCACCCTCATTTCTGTCAGCTGAGGTTGTTTCCAAGGCCTCTGTAATCAGTAGAGCTGGTGAAGCTCAGCTTTGAGGATGCAGCTATGGTGATGCTGTCCAGTTACTGAGTGAGCATCCGTTCTGAGCAGAGTAACTTTGCAGAGCTGAGATCTGTTTCCTGCATGTGTGACTCCTGTCTTACATTTTTGGTGTGTGTTCTGGTCTCCACAGCCTGATTACATCAACCCCAGAGCCGTGCAGCTGGGCTCCCTTCTCGTCCGCGGCCTCACCACTCTGGTTTTAGTCAACAGCGCGTGTGGCTTCCCCTGGAAGACGAGTGATTTCATGCCCTGGAATGTATTTGACGGGAAGCTTTTTCATCAGAAGTACTTGCAATCTGAAAAGGGTTATGCTGTGGAGGTTCTTTTAGAACAAAATGTGAGTTCACAGACACCTACCTTTCACCAGAAACATCCCTGTAGCTCCAGGCTGCACAAAAAACATGAAGTCGGCTGTTGCATTTTTCAAATTAATGCTTTCCAAATAAAGGATTCCGTTAAACCAGGAACACATGATTTGAAGCATTAGGCTTCTGCATCAACATAACTAATACAGGCTGAATATCCCTTATCTGAAATACTTAGGACCAGAAGTGTTTTGGATTTTGAATGTTTTTGGAATTTTGGAATGTTTGCATATACAGTTGATCCTTGAACAATGCAAGGGTTAAGGGCTCCAAATCCTTCTGCAGTGGAAAACCTGTATATAATTTTTGATTCCCCCAAAATGTTACTACAAAGAGCCTACTGTTGACCAGAAGCCTTAACCAATAACATAAGCCGTCAATTAACACATCATTTGTATTATATATGTATTATATACTGTATTCTTACAATAAAGTAAGTGAGCTAGAGAAAAGAAAATGTGATTAAGAAAATCATAAGAGAGAACTGTATTTACTGTCCATTAAATGGAGGTGATCATCCTCACATTGAGTGGGCTGAGGAGGAGGAAGAGGGGTGGGTCTTGCTGCCTCAGGCGTGGCAGAGGCAGAAGAAAGTTCGAGTGTAAGTGATCTATGCAGTTCAAACCCATGTTGTTCAAGGGTCAGCTGTACATACATAATGAGATATCTTGGGTCTGAGACCCAAATCTAAACACAAAATTCATGTATGTCTCATATACTCCTTATACAGTAGCCTGAAGGTAATTTTATACAGTATTATTAATGACGTGCATGGAACAGTGTTTTCACTGCATCCATCACATGAGACCAGGTGTGGAATTTTCCACTTACAGCAGTTTTAGATTTTGGATTTTCAGATTAGGAGTGCTCAACCTGTAGCTTCTTCCAGAATTCTTAAATAGGGTTCAGGACTCCCAAACTTATGGTTAGGTAGGGCGAGCAGCATCACACCCAGTCTGACACATTTTTAATTTTTGAAGTGCTTTTCACTCCTCTCCCCATTTCTCACACACACACACGCACACATATATGTAATACACATACTTTTTTTTTTTGAGACAGGGTCTTGCTCTGTTGCCCAGCCTGGAATGCAGTGGTGCAATCTCCACTAACTGCAAACTTCCACCTCCTGGGCTCAAGTGATCCTCCCTCCTCAGCCTTCTGAGTAGCCAGGACTGCAGGCGCGCATCACCATGCCCAGCTAATTTTTGTATTTTCTGTAGAGGTGAGGTTTTTCCACGTTGCCCAGGCTGGTCTTGAACTCCTGGGCTCAAAGTGATCCGTCTGCCTCAGCCTCCCAAAGTGCTGGGATTACAGGTGTGAGCCACCGCAACCAGCCCGTCTCCCTATTTTTTAATGAGGAACTAATACTCCCTGCAAAAGTGCCCCCACAGATATCAGACTAATCTGATAGGTGTAGTTATGATTTATTACTTGAAAATACTCCCCAAAGGCTGCCAATTTAGTTGGGGACGCTGGCTGCTGTCCAGCTTAATAAATACAATTGCTACATGACTCCTGGAAGATTTCCAAGTAAGGCCTCAAGCCAAGCTCATTTGGAATGTGTTTTAATACCCGCAGGGATGAGAAAAGCGGTGTGATCCGTGAGAGAGCATACCGGTCTGTCACGATAAAGCACTCCAAGCTTTCATAGCAGAGAGAACACATTTGGTAATGTGTTGCCATCACTGTTCCTCACATACACACACACAGATTCCAGAGTGGCATAGGACTGCAAGTATTTAGAACTTAGAAGCAGCCTGAATTTTATAGAGAGCAAAAGCAGAACAAGAGGAGAAATGTGCTTCTAATAAGCCAATAAGTATTGGAAAGTAGACTGTAGAAATGAAAGGTAAAGTAGCCTTAGTGGACCATAGCCTGTAAGTCATCCATCAAGGATCTTTTCCTTTCTTTATCCAATCTCTTGACCAAGTTCCAAGTGATTATACGTTCTAGTTTGGGGAAAAAAAAAAAAAAGTATAGGATAGAATATTCAACAATAAAACAGGAAGCTTGAAGGAAAGGTTGAATGTTCCATGTTCCATTTCTTGATCTGCTGATGTTGTTTTGTTTTTTGTTTTGTGTTTTTTTTCTGACGTTGGCATTTCTGCTGAATGTTCTTATAATTAAGAATCGAAAGATTAAGATATATTAAATCCAAACACTTTTTAAGGTAAGATTGTGTGGTAATCACCTAAATTGTCGCAATAGGACTTGGAGATTCTGTTTTAGAAATGATTGTTTAAGCTACAGAAGCTGCTCGGTGTTCTTTTTCTGGGGGATTTAGGAGAATGTGTTCTCGAAGAACCTCTTGGGATGTGGTCATGCTGAAGGAGAACTGTGCTGCGGTTCGTGCCTGGGAGGAGGGTGCAGCCACCATTGCTGCCTCGCCTTTGGGAACAGTGTGGGAGGGTGTCCCCTAAGCTTCCTTCCAGCCACATCTGGCCCTACTTTGCCACATCTGGCCCCTCACATCTCATTTGCATCTGGTCTGTTTGCAGAGATCTCGGCTCACCAAATTCCACAACCTGAAGGCAGTCGTCTGCAAGGCCTGCATGAAGGAGAACAGACGCATCACTGGCCGAGCCCACTGGGGCTCACACCACGCAGGTGGGAAAGGGCCAGGTGCCTCGAGAAGCCCCACAATCGTAGACCCTAACTGCTTCCTGAGTTTTGTTGACAAATGAATTCTAAGAAGAGGCTGATACAATTGGATGAACAGAATAGAATTTAAATGATAGGGCCGGGTGCGGTGGCTCACGCCTGTAATCTCAGCGCTTTGGGAGGCCGAGGCAGGCAGATCACTTGAGGTCAGGAATTCAAGACCAGCCTGGCCCACATGGTGAAACCCCGTCTCTACTAAAAATACAAAAATGAACCAGGCGTGTTGGTGGGCGCCTGTAATCCCAGCTACTCGGGAGGCTGAGGAAGGAGGATCACTTGAACCTGGGAGGTGGAGGTTGCAGTGAGCCCAGATCACGCTACTGCACTCCAGTCTGGGTGACAGATCGAGACTCCATCTCAAAAAAAAAAAGTATTAAAATCTCTACCCAGTGGTTTAAATTCTGGTCCCAGCAGGAAAATTTCTCAGAAAGGATTCGCTCATTAATTAAATAATGAAGAACTCTTTCTCTGCATGTGTAACCTCCTTTCTAGGGTTCCCCAAAGTGGAACGGCTGCTTAGGTAATGTTTGTTTATTTGACAAGAGTTTAGGTTTATTTTTTCTTATGATAAAAGTATATTATTAAAAATGAGTATAAAGAAAGTAATTAAAAAGGAAATATACATGGCCTTTAATTCTATCACATAAAGACAACAAGCTTCTGCCGAGGTTTTCTGTGTTTGCATCTCATTGTGAGTACACTCCATGCAGTTTGCATCCTGCTTTCCCACTTAGCACTTAACTTAGGGCGTTAACACCGTTCTTCTTAAACAACGGCCACAGAATCTTCCACTACTACATAGCTTGTTCCCCTGTTTGGAGCTCTGAGGGTATTTCCGTTTTTTTCTCATTACTCCTAATGCTTGTATGTGTATTATTATTATTTTCTTAAAACAGAATATCATTGTCTGTGGAATCATAGATTGAAATGTAATCAATTTTAGGTAAATGATCACTGAATACCTTCTCCAGCAATGAGCAAGAGTTTCCGTTTCAGGGTACCCTTGACACTTCTAAAAGTCTGGGGGTTTTTTGCTTTTTGTTTTTTTGAGATGGAGTTTCACTCTTGTTGCCCAGGCTGGAGTGCAGTGGCTCGATCTCGGCTCACTGCAACCTCCGCCTCCCGGGTTCAAGCGATTCTCTTGCCTCAGCCTCCCGAGCAGCTGGGACTACAGGCTTGTGCCACCACGCCCGGCTAATTTTTGTATTTTTAGTAGAGAAGGGGTTTCACCATGTTGGCCAGGATTGTCTCAATCTCTTGACCTCGTGATCCGCTGGTTTTCAAAAACCAATTTGGTAGATGAAAAATCTGTCTCATTGATTGAATGCTGCTTTGTCTGTCAGTGAAGTTAGACATCTTATTAGTTTATTTTGTTAATGAGACTTTTTAATTATTCTTTCATGCCCTCCTTCAGTTCATGTTTACACCTGTAACTACTGCAGTCCCATTATTTTTCTTGATGGAATAGGAGAACTCAGCCCAGATTCTTATCACCCAGACTATCTCTAGGAGAACTACTTGGTGTCAGCCTTGCAAATACCATTCTCAGAGGTTTCGTGTCATGAGGGGAGTAGCCGCCTCAGATGCACCCAGATCCCACCAGGTGTCGTGCGTAGCACCCCATGAAGGGAGAGCAGCCAGGGTGTGTGGAGCCATGTCCAACCATGAGAGGGAAGGCTGCTTTTTCTACTGTTCCCAATCCTTTTCTCCATCTTTTGACTTTCTGCCACCAACTATAGATAGACAGAGATTGAGACCCCCAAAACAAAGTTGATTTATTGCAAAATAAATGTGTGATACTCTCTCACATTGCCTGTTTCCTTACCTGGTTGGCAGTAGGTCCTCAGAAGTCTGCGCCGTGGCTGGGCACACACCTGTAATCTGAGCACTTTGGGAGGCTGAGGTGGGAGAATCACTTAAGGCCAGGAGTTTGACACTGGCCTGAGAAACATAGCGAGACCCTGTCTTTACGAAAAAAAAAAAAAAAAAAAAAAAAGTCTGCACTGCATACACAGTCCTGCAGGGTTCCCTCTCCTCTCCAGACTGAGGTTGTCAGCGAAGCCATGACAAGCGGCTGAGAGACCTGCAGATGCTGGATGCTGCTGCTTAGGTGGCAGTAGGCGTGGCGGTTGTCAGGCCAAACTCCTCTTTCATTTCAGAGGCCATGAGGTCCTGCAGGACAAGTTTATTTTGAGCACTAAAGATGACCTGTTAGTCTAATGCAGTGTGGTACAGTGGTGCTTGTAATTTTTATAGAAACTAAATTTTGACTATTTTCTAATGAAGTCTGCATACAAATGGGCAGAAATCAGTGTCCTGTCATATTATTCCAAGTTAATGAGGCAAACTACATTTTCCTTTTGTATTATTCCATTAATGAGGCGAACTACATTTTAAGAGCTATGATAGATTAGTAAGATCATTTCGTGATTTGGAAACTGTTCCCTTTTTTGTTCTCAAAGTAATTTTCTTCACAAATCCAACTTAAGGTTCTATGGTTCAGTCCCTCATTTTGCTGAAGAACCTTATGCCCCACATGGCTCACCCAAAACCAAGCTGATTCTTCGTTGCAGAACTTAGACTGAAGCCTCCACCGCTTGGCCCCAGCCCCATGTTCTTGGGTAATGCTGAGCTTGCACCTCCTGTGTTGGGGAAGGGCTGTAGGGACGTGGTGGGGGAAGGGCTGTAGGGACGTAGTAGGGCCCTGCAGTCCTGACTGCCGTTGTCTGCTTCCACGGGCCGCACAGCCAGGCCACTGCAACACCAAGCTACTCTCGGTGTGTTGGCCTCTGGACCCAAGCTGACAGCTGTGAGCTCACAACTGCTCCAAGCTTGGAGTCACCTGTTATTCTCAGTGTGTGGTCACAAGTGCTCATGCTGGAGGTGAGCTGGAGACCACGTGTGTAAGATGAGCACACACGGGCTGACCCTGGCCAGATGTGAGGAGGATGTCACCAGTCCTGCAGAGCAGTAGCTCAGAGACAAGGGCAGCAGTCACAAAGGGATGACATCACGGCAGGAAGGTGGGTCTTGGGGGACTTTCAGTAGCTAGACTGGGGTAAAACACCACAATGGGAGGACACTGGGGAAGGTGAGTCAGCCTTAGAGACCACAGAGGCTGTTGAATGCCAGGCAAGTCGTGGCTTTTCTACCCACCTCATACTGGGGAGGTTTTGAAGTTTTCTGAGGTGATGTGATGAGAAATCTGTTAGTTCAGGACCTGTATCTGGGCCCCAGACAAGGGGGTTGGTCCTGAGGGCAGCCCAGGAGCATGTGCCAGCACAAGGCCACACCTCCGTGGGCACCGCAGCATGTCCAGGGAGGACCAGCCTGGCGGAGGCACACCCTGCAAGGCCACTCTTCACTCATAGCTAAAGCCCCAGGTGGCCTGCACACTGCATGTGTGGTCACGCACTGGGAGTCCTGGTCACAGTGTGGCCCACCTCGCGGATGCTTCCAGTGCACCTGTGGAGCAGGGACAGTACCCATGGCAGGGCTGGACGGCCTGGGCCTTCTTTGTGGAGCACCATGGACTATCACGATACCTTTAAAAAATCACATGAGTTTGTAGGTAATCAGGCCTTCTAGTAGAGACAAACAGGACAAGGTGTCATGGACTGGGAAGTTACGGAAATTTTAAAGTACGAAAAGTGTGTGTGAGTGAAGTTTGTGGAGAATGGGGAGAAGCTCACAAGTCCCAGAAATGCTGCTCCATGCCTCACCCAGGGCCCTAGAGGGATGGGCTTGGTCATGGGCACCATGGGTCCAGGGGGCCTGCGTGGGTCCAGGGGGCCCCAGGGAAGAGGAGTGGTTGGGCTGCTCAAGTCTTTGTTTGCAGAGTCCGACCTCTCACCACCAATACCAGATTCTCCTGGGGTAGGGTTTAACACGCAGATTTGTGACTCCACTCCTGAGCCGGGTTCTCTGGGGATGCAACCCTTAAATTTGCGTTTTTTCGTGACCCTCCCTCTGATTTAAGTACGGGGATACTGCTGACCTGGTGCTGCCTTGCCATCCTTACATGCTGTGTCATTTGGGTTAAGACATTTGACAACTTACTAATCTTCTGACCATGTGTTCCCACAGGGAGGTGGGGAAGACAGGGCTCCAGCTACCACAGGACGGGCTCTGGGTATAGCCGTTCCAGTCAGGGACAGCCGTGGAGAGACCAGGGACCAGGTAAGAAGGCCAGTGGTCACTCTGCTGGGCCACCTGCATGGCACTGCCTCTCACCTTGTGCTTTTGCTGGTAACTGCCTTCCTCTGTTTCAGAAAGGTTGTATAGTTCCAGTAAATAAACAGATAAATATACCAATGCATCTAATTTTTATCATTTAGTGAAATAAAGACAAATAATTTCCATGCTTGATGCTAGCCCTGTCTGCATGTGGCCACTTTATTCATTTTCTATCAGTTCATTCTGCTCAAGATCTAGTTTTTGTAATTCACTTGCTAGAAGGTACTTGTAAAGTTTACATGTGGAAGATCCATTGTTCTCATGAAAAAAGGACAGGTTTTAGTGTTTCACCAATAGCTGCATTCAGGTAATAGGATTCTGATATTTTCCGTGACTTGGATTACAGTGTGAGGTAGGAAATAGCCCCAACCCTTTGTTTTTTACATATGTTGTACAGATACTGTTTTAATGCATGTATCGTGCTGAATTTAAATACATCGAGAACTTCACATCAGTATTTGAGCTCAAATTCCGTATAGTTTTGAGAGCCAAACTTTATAAACTTTGAAATTACCTAATATTTATCATTTAATCCCTTAAAATCCAAATCAGCCTTTGATTTATGATATCTGTGACTTTCGCAACATCTAAAATGTGTAGAGACTTTGCAAGCTGCTCAAATTATTCCCTAAAACACAGCAAGTCTTCAATGTGAATCCAGTTGACCTTTGGGGTCTGTCTCGGGTGGAGTCTGCATGGAGGCTGCGGGGCCGCACGTCTGTTGAGTACCGTGTCCTTTCCTCTTGGGTCTGTACAGTCAGCAAACATTGCGAGTCCACTGTATTGCTGAGTGTAGATGAGAATTGATGGTGAATGTTTTTGAAATGCCCATCCTTGAGAGAGAGCTCCATGCATTTAATGCCCGTCCTTGAGAGAGCTCCAGGAATTTAGATTTACATTTGCTTGAGATGTTTCCTTGAATGAGCTTAACCTGCAGAAACTCGACCCCACCGAGTCGTGCAGTCACTGTCATGTGGAGCTTCCAGATGGCCCCACTGAACACGTGCCGTCCATCTTTTCATGGTCTCTACTACAGTGTAAACATAAGGGTCACTTCCACTTCGTCACTAACTAAATCATCCAAGTATTTATACCAGTGCAGTGCAACTGAGATCTGGGCAAAAGACCTTCCATTTGTGCAAGGATATTTGAGATTGCTTTTAACTTAGAAGGTGCTGCAGTTGATTGGAGTAAACCACAAACAGGGAACCCAAAAACAATGGGAGGGGTTTTGTAAACTTACGTAGACTCAGACTGAAGCCTGGTGCTTTGGGCCATTGCCGCTGCCCTAGGCGACTCTGGCCTTGGGGTGCAGTCCTGTGTGATGCACGTGCTGTGGCTTTCCAGTTAGCTTCTCCACCCTGGTTAAGAGTCTGCTTTCAGGTCAGAGACTGCAGCCCTGAGGTCGTGTGTGTGTAGAGAGCTCAATGCCTGTCCTGGGGGCTCCCCGTGGGCTGGGGGCCTACAGCCCTGACCTGGCGGATCTGTCTGCAGCTGGCCGTGCACATTAGGGCTGCTTGGGAAGAGTGCAGGGTCTGGGCTTCTGAGTCTTTGGGATGAGAGGCCTTCCTCACATGAGCCATGGTGAGGGTGCTCCCAAGAGGAAGGTGAGCGTGTGCAGAGCACTTAGGTCCAAATGGGTGGGTAGAGCTTATGCTCCCCCTCCATCCCTCCCTCACTCTCTCTGCTGCTTGAAATAGCAAATCTGAGATCTCCTTGACAAGGTGATATTTAAGCAAAGGCCTGATGAGAGGGTGGGAGCTGATGCCAGATGCCTGTGGGCCAGATTTGGGGGCAGAGGGGCCAGTCAGAGCTGTCACGAGGTCAAGTGGGCTAGACTTGGAGGGCCCTGCAGCTCTGTGTGAATCTGGAGTCCACCCTGACCGAGAAGCTTGACCCAGGTGATTGCAGCAGGTGGTGAGACCTCATTGACCACATCCCGCAGAAATGCTCAAGGTCTGCAGACCGACCACATCCAGCTGATGATGGCACACAGCTTAGTCTAAATCTAGGGTTTAGTAATGTCAGAAATATTGGTGTTGACTGGTGTGGAGTAAAGCTACTGGGTGAAGCGGGCATCCCAGCCTCATCCATCCACACCTTCCCACCCTGGAGATCCGTGACCAGCCTGGCCGTAAATGCCAGGCCAACCTTGATGACATGAAAGCTGTTGGCCCCTCTAGGTGAGGATTCAGCAGAACCCACCTGACCCAGTAAGGCAGGCTGGCAGGGGAGGGAAGAGCCACAGCCTCTCTTTCAGGCAGACTGACTGAGCAGGGTGTGCTGTCGTGTCCCCTACTCCTAGCCTTGTGGTAAGAAAGGAGACCTTCTGCTTACCCTCTTTGGCTTGGGGTTGCCCCCTTTCGTCCCCCTGGGCCTCAGGAAGGTGGAGAGGGGATAGTCAGGAGAGTCCACAGTCCAGATGGGAGGATGGGAAAGAGGCTACGGGTTCTGCAGACAGGTGTGCCTGCCTGTCACAGAGGAAACTGTAAAGAGTGTGCCATCAGGCCTCCCACTGATGGGACGCATCGCCACAGGCAACACACTGAACCCTTTCCATCGGGCATCTGGCCTGGATAACCTTGAGTGTCCTTTCTAGCTCTGGAATTCTGTGACTTTCTATTCTATTTATTGAATGGTGGGTGAGACATTAGTAAAGTGTAACTCTTAGGAGTCAATAAGGAAGGTAGAACTATGTCATAACTCTTAGGAGTGAGTGGGAAAGGTAGAACTATGTCATAACTCTTAGAAGTGAGTGGGAAAGGTAGAACTGTGTCATAACTCTTAGGAGTGAGTGGGGAAGGTAGAACTGTGTCATAACTCTTAGGAGTGAGTGGGGAAGGTAGAACTATGTCATAACTCTTAGAAGTGAGTGGGAAAGGTAGAACTGTGTCATAACTCTTAGGAGTGAGTGGGGAAGGTAGAACTGTGTCATAACTCTTAGGAGTGAGTGAGAAAGGTAGAACTATGTCATAACTCTTAGGAGTGAGTGGGAAAGGTAGAACTATGTCATAAGCCTTAGGAGTGAGTGGGGAAGGTAGAACTATGTCATAACTCTTAGGAGTGAGTGAGAAAGGTAGAACTATGTCATAACTCTTAGAAGTGAGTGGGAAAGGTAGAACTATGTCATAACTCTTAGGAGTGAGTGAGGAAGGTAGAACTATGTCATAACTCTTAGGAGTGAGTGGGGAAGGTAGAACTATGTCATAACTCTTAGGAGTGAGTGGGGAAGGTAGAACTATGTCATAACTCTTAGGAGTGAGTGAGGAAGGTAGAACTATGTCATAACTCTTAGGAGTGAGTGAGAAAGGTAGAACTATGTCATAAGCCTTAGGAGTGAGTGAGAAAGGTAGAACTATGTCATAACTCTTAGGAGTGAGTGGGGAAGGTAGAACTATGTCATAACTCTTAGGAGTGAGTGAGAAAGGTAGAACTATGTCATAAGCCTTAGGAGTGAGTGAGAAAGGTAGAACTATGTCATAACTCTTAGGAGTGAGTGAGGAAGGTAGAACTATGTCATAACTCTTAGGAGTGAGTGAGGAAGGTAGAACTATGTCATAACTCTTAGGAGTGAGTGAGAAAGGTAGAACTATGTCATAACTCTTAGAAGTGAGTGGGAAAGGTAGAACTGTGTCATAACTCTTAGGAGTGAGTGGGGAAGGTAGAACTGTGTCATAACTCTTAGGAGTGAGTGAGAAAGGTAGAACTATGTCATAACTCTTAGAAGTGAGTGGGAAAGGTAGAACTATGTCATAAGCCTTAGGAGTGAGTGAGAAAGGTAGAACTATGTCATAACTCTTAGGAGTGAGTGAGAAAGGTAGAACTATGTCATAACTCTTAGAAGTGAGTGGGAAAGGTAGAACTATGTCATAACTCTTAGAAGTGAGTGGGAAAGGTAGAACTATGTCATAAGCCTTAGGAGTGAGTGAGAAAGGTAGAACTATGTCATAACTCTTAGAAGTGAGTGGGAAAGGTAGAACTATGTCATAACTCTTAGAAGTGAGTGGGAAAGGTAGAACTATGTCATAACTCTTAGGAGTGAGTGAGGAAGGTAGAACTATGTCATAACTCTTAGGAGTGAGTGGGAAAGGTAGAACTATGTCATAAGCCTTAGGAGTGAGTGAGGAAGGTAGAACTATGTCATAACTCTTAGGAGTGAGTGAGAAAGGTAGAACTATGTCATAAGCCTTAGGAGTGAGTGGGGAAGGTAGAACTATGTCGTAACTCTTAGGAGTGAGTGAGGAAGGTAGAACTATGTCATAACTCTTAGGAGTGAGTGGGGAAGGTAGAACTATGTCATAACTCTTAGGAGTGAGTGAGAAAGGTAGAACTATGTCATAACTCTTAGAAGTGAGTGGGAAAGGTAGAACTATGTCATAACTCTTAGGAGTGAGTGGGGAAGGTAGAACTATGTCATAACTCTTAGGAGTGAGTGAGAAAGGTAGAACTATGTCATAACTCTTAGAAGTGAGTGGGAAAGGTAGAACTATGTCATAACTCTTAGGAGTGAGTGGGGAAGGTAGAACTATGTCATAACTCTTAGGAGTGAGTGAGAAAGGTAGAACTATGTCATAACTCTTAGAAGTGAGTGGGAAAGGTAGAACTATGTCATAACTCTTAGGAGTGAGTGAGGAAGGTAGAACTATGTCATAACTCTTAGGAGTGAGTGAGGAAGGTAGAACTATGTCATAACTCTTAGGAGTGAGTGAGGAAGGTAGAACTATGTCATAACTCTTAGGAGTGAGTGGGGAAGGTAGAACTATGTCATAAGCCTTAGGAGTGAGTGGGGAAGGTAGAACTATGTCATAACTCTTAGGAGTGAGTGAGGAAGGTAGAACTATGTCATAACTCTTAGGAGTGAGTGGGGAAGGTAGAACTATGTCATAAGCCTTAGGAGTGAGTGGGGAAGGTAGAACTATGTCATAAGCCTTAGGAGTGAGTGAGAAAGGTAGAACTATGTCATAACTCTTAGGAGTGAGTGGGGAAGGTAGAACTATGTCATAAGCCTTAGGAGTGAGTGGGGAAGGTAGAACTATGTCATAACTCTTAGGAGTGAGTGGGGAAGGTAGAACTATGTCATAAGCCTTAGGAGTGAGTGGGGAAGGTAGAACTATGTCATTTACAGATGTATCATCAGAACATTCCCCGTCCTGCCCTGATCTCAGAAGGCAGGTGGAGTGGGACCTGTTTGGTACTGACTCCTCTGGGAATGGTAAGAGTCACAGGCTTTTCTTTCTTTCTTTCATTTTCTTCCAGAGGCGGCCTGCTGTGGTAGCTTCAGACAGGCTGACTTTGTCTCAAGCCCTGGTTCTGCCCCTTCCCAGTGGCCTGCCCTTAGGGGATCCCTGGACCACTGGGCTGCTCCCTGGCTTCTGATCAGTGTGGCCTGACCAGCTGCAGGGACGGCACCTCCACAGCACCAGCATCCAGGCAGAGGGGATCGTGGCCACTTCTTCCAAAACCAAGTTTTTCCTTTCCTGGCATTAATTCTAACATTTCTCTTAATATTTATGTCAAACTATTTTGTTAAAGAGTTTTTTCTGTTAAAAATAAAGCAATGTCCGTCCTACCTCAGTATCGCTGTTCTTGCAGAATGAAGTGAAGCAGGAACATCACCAAAGCCTGCAGGTGTGGCCTGGCGGG
Source organism: Pan troglodytes (assembly GCF_028858775.2). Lineage (NCBI taxonomy): Eukaryota > Metazoa > Chordata > Mammalia > Primates > Hominidae > Pan > Pan troglodytes. Next base: position 182,494,287 of record NC_072403.2, read on the forward strand.
AGCAGAGCCATCTGCTTCTCCCAGGACTCCCCCAGAGCATGGCCCCCAGGTCAAGTGCCAGGAAGGATGCCATGCACATTGGCTTCTTTCTTTCGTGTGACGACAGAGACTACAGGAGCATCTTTAAACTAGACCAGAAGAACCCCCTTCCTTGGATTGACAGAAAACAGCTTTCTTCCGATTCTGTTAGCAGAGAACAGTGTCCAGAAATTTCTCATCCTCATGCAAATTAAAACAGCAGAATGACTTTCCATAGGCGGAACCGTAGCTAGTCATCCTCAGCCCTGGGTCCCTGCCAGGGGAAAGTCTCACTCTTGGAACCCTGCATGCCTCTGCAGCAGATCCCTCGGCCGTCCAGTAACAGGAACCCCCCAGTCGCCCCAGTCTTGCCGGAAGTCCAGAGGCCACCATGGTTTCCTTGTCCTGCCTGATGGCAGCTCCTTGGGGCAGGCTGAGCTAAGCCTGAGGGGTCTCCAAGTGGCATTCAGCAGCTGGTGTGTGGGTGAGGAGAGCCCTCAGATGGACACAGGTTTGGGGGTGACAGGACATGGGGGGCTGGCAAGAGACAGACAGAGGCAGTGTCCCATCAGGACTGAGCTGGAGAGGGAGGCCGTCCAGAAGCTGGCAGAGAAGAGAGGCTCTGAGGATAGAAGCTGACAGAAAGGGCCAGGGAGCAGGGAGGGAGGGAGCAAAGGCCGCTGTCCCCTGCAGGAGCCAGGACAGGCACCGCCAGTATCTCCAGCAGTGCTTATTTCTTACTCCTTTCTGCCTGTAATAGTATAAGCTACTGATAGGAAGCAGAAAATATATACAGGCTGAGTATCCCAAGTCTGAGATCCAGAATGCTCCACAGTCCAGAATTTTTGCCCACCAACAGGACGCTCAAAGGAAATGCTCCTTGAAGCATTTTGGAATTTCGGATATTCAGATTAGGGTTGCTGAACCCCGGTAAGTATAATGCAGATATTCCAAAATCTGAAAAAAATCTGAAACCTGAACTACTTCTGGTTCCAAGCATTTCAGAAAGGGGTTACTCAGCCTGTAGTAAACAACCCAGGGCTGCCTCCGCAGCCTGCATCTGTGTGGCTTTGGACGCATGAGTGGCCACAGGCCTCCCCAAGAGGCACTCCTCTCTCTTCCCCGAACGTGCCATCCTCCCTCAGGACTCCCTGCGCCCTGGGCTCTGTGGGCCCCGCACCCTGCGTGTCCCACGCTTCAGTCCCTCATCATCTTTGCTGTGTTCCCACTGCTGAGGGTGCTGTGCATGTCCCAGGATGGACCTAAGGAGGCAGGCTCAGCAGACGAAGGCCCCTGGTGTGTGCGCCCTCTTAAATATTAAATATTAAATTTAGTCTTGCTTTAATATTTGCTTCCTGTAGATTCCTGAATCCCTGAGCTGGTCCGCAAGGCTGTGGGGGTGGCAGAGGTTCTGCCTAGACTCTGCATTTTGCCAAGCTTTTCATAGCATGCCCAGTAATTTGCTTTTAAATCTAGTACGCACATCTGTAAGTACCACTTTAGCACAAGTTTCATTTCTGACATACATTTCTTTAGGATGTCATTGACAAATATAAATAAAAAGCCAAGTAACCAAAGTGAATTAGTAGCTCTTCCTGACCCAGAAAGGAGCACGGAGGAGATGTGAGCAGTGGGCACAGGAGAAGTGCGGGCACACTGGCCCTGCTCAGTGAAGCACGCGTGACCAGGAGAGCAGCTCCACACCTGTCTCTGTCGCCTCGTTCCCAAGTCACTGTTAAGTGAAGTGGGCTCTCCTGGGCTCTGCAGAGCCCACAGCCCTCCAGAAAAAGGAGGAGACAGTTGGGCTACATGGCGTGAACTCCAGGTGTAGGGTTCCCTTCTCACCACCTACAGGACCACTTTGAATTTCAGGAATGATTTGGAACTCGAAGGAACGTTTGTCAGTCTGGGTGCAAGGCCTAAGGGAGCATGTTTTACCACTTCTGGTCACTTAGAAACAATAAAACCGTAATGACCTCAGCAGCTGGAGCCTAACACCACTTCAAGGCTGTGCCCTAGTTTCATAAATAGGTCTTTGAAGAAGATCCCTGCTTTATTGGAGTAGATCATAACAGTAACACAGAAATCAAAGAGTGGTGATGCGTGTGGGTTTGGGGCCAGGAAGTAGCTCTGGGAGACTCTTAGGTTAAAGGCAAAATTGAGATGTTAAATGCTGAGTTTGTGTCAGATTTAAGAGTTTAGGAATGAGAGTGGGAGAAATTAAGCCGTTCTTGCAAGACAGAAGCAAGGATGCTATATTTCATTTGCATTCTGCCTTCCATGCGGAAGTAGTTACAAAAGTGATATTAGTGGTGCCTGTGTGTATTCTAATTTCAGAGATTCCAGTATAAAGTGTATGTTATACACACATGCACACACACTGCTCTCATCAGGACTGGAATCTGCTTTTCAGACCGAGTAATCCACCTTTTCAGTTGTGATTACTGTGAGGGACTTTGGGGCAGCACATTTCTCCTGGGTTTTGCCTACCTTCAACTCCTCTTTTGGTATTTCTTGAAGATATTAAAGTAGTTCAAGTAGAAAGTTGTCACTATTTCCAGGGCAATTGATAGGTAAAATTTCTTGTGTTAGTAAAAAAACTAAAAATGCCTCTTCATGAAAGTATTCAGTCACTGCCAAAAGTTGTCAAGTTTCTGGAGCCTGAGTGTGTGGACAGGTAGGGGGTCCTGGGGAGCCTGGCCTGAACTCTCTGGTCCACTTCAAAGGCCTCAGAGCTCAGTGCAAGCAGCTGCCCCGAGAACAAAGGCTGCTCAAGTGAGAAGGCTTTAACCTCTTCCTTGCTGTTGCTCAGCCCTGCTGGAAAGAGATGACGTGTTAAATTCCACAGTCCATAGCTACAATTTGCCTGTGATTTTCCAGATTGTCACTTCTCTGTGGTGATTCTGTAGGAGGCCTGCCATAAAACTGCTGTGATCATCTGTGGTAACAAGGGTGGGGGCAGAGGTAACAAGGGTCTGGAAACCTCACTTTGGCTGTAACCCTCTCCTTTCACACCTTCTGCTGGAGTCCACAGTTTTGGGGGAGGGGAGAGACCCAGGCTGCCCACGGCAGGAGTGGGTCAGAGGAGAGGCATGGAGACCATCCCCAGTCACGGCAAGTGAAGGCTCTTGCCGTCATACACCAGAAGATAACTCAGAGCAGGGAACTCTGGAAGAAAAGTGTTATTTTTAAAATGTGAAAAACTGTCACCGTTTTTGCTACTAGTAGGGAGGTTCTGCCCCGAGTCTCTTCCCAACGTTCCCTGTCTATCAGAAAGGCAGACAGTAGCCACCCAGGCTGGGCCAGCCGCAGAAAGAGCTGCACGTGGGCTTTTCTGTGTTGGCAGAATGTCCATGGTGAGCCATCTGCATGTGAATTTCCATTTCCAAAAGTCATCAGCAATAGTAAATGCCTAGAAATCACGCAGATGGATGGAGCTGGTGTGAAGAGGAACAACTTTGACATTGTTTCCTTCCACGAACCTCTTAATTAATTGCTTCCACTTTAATGGAATGATTATGGAACACAGTTTTAATGGCATGTGGCCACAACTGTAAAGAGGATAAAGCTGTGTCCTCCAAATACAGCTCAGCATCTTTGTTCGTACTTAGAAATGTGCAGCATTCTTGTTTGTATATTGAGAGAGATTTAATTCTTACTTTGGTTTTCATGTCTGTTTACTGCAGGAAGCAGACAGTATGAGCATGACCAGTGGAGAAGGTACTAGTCATCCTCCAGGTAAGTTCATCACCTGCATCTCCAGAAGAAATCAGTCACATGTCTGTCTTAATAACATAAATCTTCCATATCAAGTACCAAAGTAAACAGAACTCAGATACTGAATCCTGCTGACCTGGTGCCGAGTTAACTTGGTTTCAAAACACACTTGCTTCCTCCAGAAAGAGTATGGAGAGAAAAAGAGGCACACCTGGACGCAGAGCCCTGCCAGCGCCCTCCTCTGCTGTCGCAGCTGCAAGGAGACCATGCCTGTGGGAGCCAGGCCTCGCTTGCATGAAGAAGGAACGATGCCTTTTTCAATGGTGCCTCCCTCCCATCGTGCAGAAGAGCTTTTGTTGGCTTCTCTCCCGAGCTTGTGCCTGATTCTGTGGCCCAAAACAATCATTGTTAACATCTTCGTGTGTTTCATTCTGATCTTTCATTCATATATATGATGCCTAGCTAATTTCATTTTAAAATAAATGGGAATCTGTTGTATTCTGATTTTTTATTAGCAACACTAGATTATGAGGGGTTATCTCCTGTTATTAAAAAGTCAGAAAACACTATACAGTAGTCCTCCCTTATCTGCGGGGGAGACATCCCAAGACCCTCAGTGGATGCCTGAGACTGGATAGTATGGAATCCTACATATATATACCGTGGCTTTTTCCTCTACGTACACACCATGGTAAAGCTTAACAAAGAACAGTAAGAGATTAACAGCAACCAATAACCAATAAAAGCTATGTGAATGTGGTCTCTGTCAAAATATCGTGCTGTAATCACCCTTCTTGCTATCTGAAAACCAAGAAGACCACTAAGTGACTAATGGTCAGAGAAGCTGGATGAGGGGCTGATTCATGTCCTGGGCATGACAGAGCGGGAGGCACAAGGTTTCATCACACTATTCACAATGGCGAGCAAGTTAAAACGGATTTCCCATTTAATTTAATTTTCAGACTTCAGTTGACCATGAGTAACCGAAACCACAGAAAGTGAAGCTGGGGATATTTCAGAAATTCTTTTCTAATCAGAAATTCTAATCAAACGTAAGTTTCCAACTATGTGTTCTCTTGGTCCTCAGAAGTGTTTGAATAGAAAAGTAACAACTAACTTCCCATCTTTCTGGTGGAAGAGTTAATTCTGCCTGGAGGGTTCTGCCTGGGAGACATGACAGCACGTGTGTGACTCCTGTGTCTGTTTCTATGGGGTCATCCCTTTCGTTTCATTTTGCCAGGGCCTGGCTCAGGATTTTTTATGGCAGTGCCTGTGAAGACAAGCCTGGCCCTCCATCCAGTCACACAGGAAATCCACAGAGAACATGCTGAGAGCAGCCAGCGGCTGGGCTGCCAGCAGGCCTGGTTTATGATGCCGCAAGTGAATGGCACGTTTGCTCCTCTTTATCTCTGAGCATTGAAGGACTTTTGGTTAAAAAAAAAATTAAGTTCAGAGTAATCCTTTTCATGAAAGAATCTTCAGGTCATCAAAGAATTGAAATTTTAAGCCCCAGATTGTACTAAGCTGTACCTGTGGGAAAAGGAATGGCCAGGGTATTGATGATGGAAAAGATTCAAATGAGGAGTTAGAAGGCAAGCCCTCTGTGGGCAGCCGTCTTCCAGAAACCTCGAACTTATGTCTGTCTCCACCTGAGAAAGGAGAAGAAAAGCTGGTGGTGACCCCTGGTCCTGCTGGGCCATGCCATGGCTCTGAAGATGCCCAGTGTTCTTAGGAGGTGCTCACCCCTGGCACCTAAAGACATTTCCTTCTGGTTGTTGCTCTTTAAAAACAAAATAAGCCCCTGAACGTGCTTGCAGGCCAGTTTGTGTGCCTGCACTTGACGAATTACCTTGACCAACAGGCCAAAGGCACAGAGCTCCAAGGCATCATCTTTCCTTAAAATCCTGAGTGTTTATTAAAAAGGGACATGGTCTCTAGGTATTTTATTACATTTGTGTTTCTTACATTTGAAATACCCTAACCGCTCCCTTCAGTTTCTTCTTAAGAACATTTACATCGAATTATTTTTCATGCAAGTCTTGTAGGACCCACATGTTTTCCTAGCTTTGGAAATCGATTTTTTTCATTCCTCTTATGAGGATTTCCCTATGTCAGTAAACATTAACTTTCTATTTCTTCCATTTTTGCTCATTTGAAACCCCTGCTGCTTCTAGATCTATTTCTTTGCACTTGTATAACTTTGAAATAAATTCCTCATCCCTTAGACTAAGAGAGTGGGTGTCTGTGAAAATTGTTTTCTCCTTCATAATACCTAAATTCTAGTTTGTCAATAAAATATTTGTGTTTGGTTAACAAGCCCTTATTTAAGCCATTGAGTTAGTATAATCTTTATTACATTTGAAAAACCAGAGAACTGAATTTTTTGTCATTCTAAGATGTAAGTAACACTGCAGTCAAGTCTTCTGATGAAATTTCCATATATCAAATTGAAAATAAAGCAAAATATATTTATTACTCATAACTAATATACTTTCACATTTCTCTGATTATTTGTAAGACATTTCAGCATGTGGATGTGGGGAAGGGTGAGCCTGCCCCAGAAACATCTCCCTGCTGCCACCATGGCCACGGCTCGGCAGTCTCCCTTCACTGACTCCTGAAACTCCATGTAAATCTACCATCACCCACCCCTTCTTTGACCGTTCCCTGCACCTTCTTGCTCACAGAAAGCTGGTGTTTCCCCCATTCCTCGGTGCACAGAGCCGACACCCCTCACATTCTTGGCCTGTTTCCAGGCTGTTGTAGTTGCTTCAGCACGTGGTGGTGCACAACACCCATTCGATCGTGCTCATAGATTCTGGGCGTTGAGTCCAGGCAAGGCATGGCAGGCACCACCTGTCCCGGCTCCCACGTCTGGGCTTGGCTGGAAGACCTGGAGTCAGACGAGTCTTTGTTCTCGCCTGTATATGGCTGATGCTGGCTCTTAGATGGGGCTTGTGTCTCTCCATGTGAGCCTCTCATTGGTCCTGAAGACTAGTTAACTGATAACTGGATGGTAACTGGATTCTGAACACAAGCATTCCAAAGGCTAAAGAGCCAGGTAGAAGCCATGTTACTCTTTATAGCCCAGCCTCCGAAGTCACAGCATCCAGCATCTCTTCTGCCATATCCTGTTCATCAAGGCAGACAAAAAAAAAAAAAAAAAACCAGTCCAAATTCAGAGATGAAGTAGCTGCTTCCTCTTGGCCAAGCAGGACAGAGTCCCAGGAAATCATGTGAGACCAAGTATTACTATGGCCATTTTTGGAAAATACGGTCTGCTGCACACACCATTTCCCCTTCTCCACAAAAGCCACAAACTTGGAATCTCATCATCCAACCTTGCCACCCACCAGTCCTCCCTGTTGGCCTTTGGGTTCCTGGCTGTCACTCTTCCCAGTATGACTCTTGTAATAATTTCTGGCAGCCTTAGTATCCTGGAGCTAATCCTTCTGGTGCCCTGATCTCAGTTCCTTGATGTCCCCTCCCAGTGATCTTGTTCTCCACCTTTGGCCTTGTAATTACCAGTTACTCAACTCCTTCACAATCTCAGTCCCCAGTACTCACTCTCCAGCCACACAGGTCATTACCTCTGGCACATGGTGACTCCTCAGTCACACAGGAGCTGGTGCACTGACCCAGCACACTGCAGCCAAGTGCCTGTCATCAGCCCTGGTCCCTTCCTCACCTGTTCTACCCTATCTGCTGACTTCCATGGTCAATGGAAGTGACTTTCTTATATACACTACTTTGCCTCTCTCATTTTATTGTGTCTATGTGGTAAAACCACACACCTAGGTTAAATCCAACTCTGCTTTTAGAATGTGGCTTGAGAAAATCCCACAGTCATCCTTACTGGTCCCACCTTAAATCCAGTGAGCCCTGGGTACTGCCCGGTGGCCATTCCCCACTTCCCCCTGCGCTCTTCAGATGCTTGGTTCGTGTCCTCTGCTCAGCCTTCCAGCACTACTACTGTCCTCAGTCACAGGTGACAACTTTGCTTTCTGTAAGTTCTCACAGCCCTGTTTGCTAGCCTTCAAGCATCTGCATCATCAAGTCAGAATTCATAAACAGAATACCAGTAGAAATAGACAAATCCACAACAGAGGGAGTATCTACTTTTTAACCTACCACATGGATGAGCTGACTCTGCCCCTACCTAAGGCCGTCTCTCCAGCTGTGAACCCAGGGTCCCTCAGCTTCTCAGACAGCCCCAGACAGCCCCTTGCCCCTGAGTCATCAGCGGTGTCCTCTCCATGCTGTCACCCCCATCTTACAGAAAACCTCTGCAACCTGCTTCTCACTCCAGCAGCCACATCATGTTTCTTTACCTTTATAGAAAAATAATGCTGAGCCCAGAATCCTAAGGTCAGCCAAATTAGCATTCTACACTAAGGAAAAATTAACACATTTTCAGGAATCAGAAATTCTTTGACCCATAGAGCCTTTCCAAGAGAAAGTGGATAGCAAAATGAGCACATCTAACGGGAATACATGGACAATGAGAAACAATGTTGAGTAAAGAAATTAGTAAAATTTCAGTCATTGCTAAACAACTATTAACCCAAAGTGAAGAAGCCAAACAATTGGAGACTAAATTTCCATATTATTTCAAGGAAAGAGATGAATGAGGGCAATGAGATAAAAAGAAAAAAGCATACTAAATTTCTTACCTTGCTTAGAAAGGATACAAATTTTTATTAAATCTGGATGTTTTTGGAAAAATGTAAGTTTATGTATGTATGCTAAAATGTTAAGCATGCACATTAAAAGAAGAAAAGTAAATAATAAAAGGAAGGTCTTTATGATAACGTTCATGCATCTGGCATAATAAATGAAAATTACAAGCAAAATACAAGGAGAAATAGACCCAATAATAGGACACTTAACATGCATTTCACTCTCAGAAATCAAAAGATTTTGTAAACCAAAAGAAATGACATACATTTGAGTAAGTCAGTAAACAAGCTTATTCTAATAGAAATATACAGAACAAATAGATGCCTTTTTATTAATATTCTCAAACACAAATGGACAGTTCACAAAATTTAACCATGTGGTAGACCCCAAAGTAAACCTCAATCAAAATACTGAAAAGCCAATTTACTGAAATCACACAATCCTATTTTCTGCCCTTAAGAAAACAGAGGCCAGGAGCGGTGGCTCACGTCTGTAATCCCAGCACTTTGGGAGGCCGAGGTGGGTGGATCACCTGAGGTCAGGAGTTTGAGACCAGCCTGGCCAACATGGAGAAAGCCTGTCTCTACTAAAAATACAAAAATTAGCTGGACGTGGTGGCAGGCGCCTGTTGTCCCAGCTACTCGGAAGGCTGAGGCAGGAGAATTGCTTGAACACGGGAGGCAGAGGTTGTAGTCAGCCAAGATTGCACTACTGCACTCCAGCCTGGGTGACAGAGCAAGACTCTGTTTCAAAAAAAAAAAATAATAATACAATGATAAATCAACAACAAAAGGATAAAAAGCAAACATTTTTCCACTTAGAAATTGACTCACCATTTAAAAATATTTACTAAGGAAATCTAAACCAAAATTACTTTTAGAAATAGAAGTGTTACCTTAAGAAATTCATGGGAGGGGAATGATATCAGAGAAGATGGCAGAGCAGGAAGCACCAGAGATCCATATCCCCACCTAGACAAAAATGGCACTGGCAGAAACTATCCAAAGTAACTATTTTGGAACTCGTGAGTCTACTTGACAACTTGCAGCTTCTAAGGGGAAGCTTGCCTGGTAAGTTATGGTTAGTTTCCATCAGTTTTGGATGCCTGGTTCCCAAGTGCATGGTAGACAGCCATGCACGCATTCCTGGTGCAGTTTGCTGGAGCCAGGATGAGCAGTAAGGACCTTGTTCTCCAAATACCAGGGCTCCGTGTTGTGATTGCTGCTTTGGATCACTGAGTTCAGACAGAGACTGGGCACCATTGGTTCTGCCCACACTGGCTAAAGCACCTTCCGTGGGATCTAAAGGAGTAACACCTGTGGGTTTCTATGGATTTGTTTTCGCTTTTTTGGGAGTCAGGCATTTAAGGATTAGGACATTCAAGAGCAACCATATATAAGGGAAAATTTAGAAAGCCACAGCACATGGCCAGAGGAGTGACAGGCTCAGAAAAGACCTAAGAGAACTGAGAAGTTTTTCCCTCAGGCTGGTCTTCACCACAGAGGCACCCTTTAACAATCAAAAAGCAAACCCAAGGGGAGAAGGATTATCTGATTTCCAGAGGTACAACGTTATAAGATTCAAATGTCTGTTTTTCAACAATAAAGAAAATCACATGGCTACAAGAAACAGGAAAGTATGGCCCATTCAAACAAAGAAAAATAAATGGCAGAAAGTATTTCTGAAGAAGCCTAGACATCAGGCTTACTGGACAAGACTTTAAAACAGCTGTCTTAAAGATGCTCAAAGAAAACATGGACAAAGTCCATTGAAAATGTATGAACAAAATGAGAATAACTCAATAAAGAGATAGAAATTACAAATAGGATCCAAAAAGAAATTCTGGATCTGGAAAGAACAGTAACTGAAATGAAAATTCACCAGAGGAGTTCAAAAGCAGAACAATAAAGTATTGAGCAGGCAATAAAGAATGAACAAACTTGAAAATAGGAAAATTATTGAGCCTGAGAAATGGAATGAAGAATGAAGAAACATGAACAGAGCTTAAGGAACCTGGGGAACAGCAAGTGGACCAACACACATTTCAGGGGTCTCAGAAGGGAAAGAGAGAGAGAAATAGAATAAATAATTCTGAAAACTTCTCATATTTGATAAAAGACATAAATCTGCAAATCCAAGAAACTCAACAAACTCCAACTAGGATAAACGTAGAAAGAGACTCATACCAAGACACATTATAGCCAAACCATTGAGGACCAAAGGCAATCCTGAGAGTGAGAAGTTACTCCTCAGAGAGATTAAAAGGGACCTTCAATAGAATTATTGCCAGTTTATCAGCAACCTTGGAGGACAGAGAGCAATCGGTAGATACATTTAAAATGCCAAAAGAAAAAAAACACTGTCAACTGAGAATCATCTATCTGACAAGACTATCCTTCAAAAATGAAGGAGACACTCCCACCCAAATAAACATAAGCTGAGGGAGTTCATTACCACTAGACTTGCTGTGCAAGAAATGCCAAAGGGAAATCGCTCAGGTTGAAATGAAAGGGCCCTAGACAGTCACTTGAAGCCACATGAAGCAGTAAAAAATCTCCAGTAGAGATAAATATATGGCAATTATAAAAGCTAGCATTATTATAATTTTGGTTTGTAACTGCACTTTTTATTTTCTACATGATTTGAAAGACAAATGCATAAGAAACAACTGACTAATCTACATTATTGGGTTCACAGTGTATAAAGATGTCATCTGTTTCAACATTGTCTCCTACAAGAATTCATTAGCTTGATTTCCCAGCCTACTTACTCTTTTTTAATTTGAGGTTTAATTTTTTCAAAGTAAAACATTCACATAGTTTAGAGAGTCAAATAGTTCTATAGGCTGTTTTTTAAAACACATCAGTCCCTTTCTGTGTTTCCCAGAAACACCTACTTATACTTTCAGCTTTTCAGATGATTGTTTCCTAATAATCTGTGTATTTCTAAATAATATTCCTATTGCTATGTCTTTATTTTCTGTTTTAGGAATTACCTCTAGTGCTCACTATAGACATCAAAGGATTTCCTCTCTTGCCTCTCATCTCACTGCGTTTCCCAGTTCTCCTGAATGGTTTTAATTTTACTTAGTTTATATTACTATTTCCATGAAATCACTGTTCACAGCTAAACTAAATAATTATAATTACTTTTACTTTTTCACTTATCATTTGTTTTTCCCGAGATTCTTGTTTTTTTTTTTCCTGTGGGTTTATTTAGTTTTCTATACATTTATCATAATTTCAGTTCTCAGTTATAGAAATCTCATTTCAGTATACCTATACATTAGGTATCCTGTCAATTTCATCTTCTCGACATATCTTCTGCTCACTGGCCCAGCCCTGCCTTGTGAGCTGTGGCTGTTATCCCTCTGTCTGGAGTTGGGGCCCTGAGTCCCATACAATCCTCTTTCTTGATTTATTTCCTTCTCCTGAGAAAAGAGGAGAATAGGGAATATGTTTTTGAGGCCTTGCAGGTCTGAAAATATCTTTATTAGACTTTCATATTTAATTGAAAGTTTACCTGGTTGTAGAATTCTAGGTTGGAAATAATTTCTTAGAATTTTGAAGACATTCCCTCATTGTCTCCCTGCTTCCACTGTTACAGGCAGGCATCTGATGCTTTTCAGGTTGTCGATGCTTTTCTGTACCCATATTTTCTCCCTGGATGTTTATAAGGTCCTCTGTTTGTCCCTATTTGTGTGAAATTTTGTGATGAGAGGCCTTAGTGTGGGTTTGTTTTTACCTACCATGCTGGGCACTCTGTAGAATTTTCAGTTTGGCCCCTCAGTCCTTCCATCACAGAACACATATCCTAGCAACTTAAATTGGCCTGACCAGATGGCGGTGTGATTGCCTCAGTTCATCTTTGACTGTTAGCCTCATTATTGTAGAGAGTGTCCAATCAAACTGTCCTACCTGAGCAGAAAGTGCAAGTGGTGTCTTCGCCACAGTTTCTGTCCCATCCTTAGCATCCTTGGGAGGAGGAAAATGGGTGGGAGGGTGTCTGACTTCTTCCCAGGTGGCCTTGTTATAATTTTCTGGAAACTTCTTCCAGAATCCTTCTGTCTTGCCTCTTTCTGCTAAGCCTCCCTTCACAGTAGAAGCTGGTTTTGGTGTGCTGCCTCTATGTCAGTGAGCTTCCTACCCCTGTCATCCAATTCTCCACTTAAAAGACACAGCTCTTTCCATCTTTTCCCAATATTGGAAGCTTCAGCTTCAGAACCAATGTTCAAGATTTTGCATTACTGAGATTTCACTGCACTTACTTCAACTTTCCATGTCTTTTATTTGCCAACTCATCTCTGTCATTTCCCCTCTACAGGCTTGAGTATGTGACTCTGACCTGTGGTGAGGAAAGTGTTCTCCCCCACTCTTAAGGAGGTTGGGGTGGGCGAGCTTCCTTTTGAAAGGACCCAAGTGTGGCTGCCCTGTGGTCTGGGGCACCTGGCAGTCCAGCCTCTTGGTGCTTCCAGTAGAGGATCCCATGGGGGAGGCCCAGCCCCTAGAGCCCTCAAGCCCCACCTCCCATTGCCAGTGCTCCTGTCTGCAAAGGTAGCAGTGACATAAAGCTAATTCATTTCTTTCAGATCTGGAAAAGTTTCCTTGAATGATTTCTTTGATGATTTTCTGCCCTCCATTTTATCTGTTCTGTTCCCCTTCTCAGAGGTCAGACACTATATCATAGTCCTGTAATGATCTTATATTTTCTCTCCTAATATCTGTCATTTTGCCCTACTTTCTGGGAAGGTTTCTCAACTTTATCGTTCATCCCTTGTATTAATTCTTTAATTTTGCTGTTTTTAAATTGTGAAAGCCCAGACTCTTCCTTTTTTGTTGGAAAGTCTTTGTTTCATGGCCGCAGCACTTTGTCTTCTATCTCTGAGGAAATTGTGTCAGTAGTTTTATTTTGTTATTTCATAGTGTCCTTTGTAGACACTATTTTTTCCAAGTTTCTTTTTCTGTTTATTTGGTTGTTTCGGTCTGTTTTCATTTTCAGTTTTTTTCTCCAATGCCTGGTGATTCTTGAATGCCTTGTCTTGTGTAGGAGCTGGGCTTTAAAAAGGTGGCCGAAAGCCTGCCTGCCTGGTTGGGCCTTCAGCTGTCTTGTCAGTCATGGGGTCCTTGGGGAAGTCCTGATCCTAGAATTCTTAGCTCTTTCATGGTGGGCTGTCAGTTTCCTTAGATAAGAGTCCTCTGGTTTCTTCTTGGAGACACAAAGAGAATGATACAGTTTAGAAATTCTAGAGAAGCTCTGAGCCTTTGAAACTAGGGGAGGATAGGAGGTGACAGAGGAGGGCCTTGGGACAACCTCTAGGCTTCTGACTTGAGTTGGGCTCAGATTCCGCTCCCCCTCACCACCGCATGACCTTAGGAAATGCAGGGGAGGACACAAGCAGAGGAGAAAGACACAGCTTTGAGGACCCCTGTGGCTGGGCAGCTGGTGTAGGGCCAGAGGTCTTGGCTCAGTGTCTGCCGCCTGTTAGCACAGGGCGTGGGCAGGACAGCCACCTTGAATCTGCACGTGTGTCTGAGAGGATAACACCTCCCCCAGGATTAAACAAGAGAATGTGTATCCATAAAGCATCTAGCCTTACACAGCACGGTGAGCAAACACCACCATATTCACAGTGGCACAGCTTCTTTCCAACACTAGAGGCATGCAGGCCCGTCAGGCTGGACACAGGCATGGCAGGGACTGGCACCACTCAGGAATCTTGTAGAGACCCAAGAATAGAACCTGGGAACACCAGCACTCATGGGTCTATTGGAAAGGGTGAGTCTACAAAGAGGGGCAGGGAGAAAACTGATCACACAGCGCCACAGGCCATTAGAAAGGGCACATCCCAAGGAAAGACATGCGGTGTCCCTGAGATGCCAGTGATCCATAATTAGTCATAGGTTAAAATGGCTGAAAATGTGATCTTTGGTTTCAGCAATTAGGAGATCCATAGTGATGGCTTAGATCTTCCTTTCAGGAAGGGAGGGAGCAGGTCTGAAGGGCATTCTAGAATTAGGTCAGATATGTACATAAAAAATAGAACAGTTTTCCCAACCAATCTTAACATTTCTTACAAATCCACAGATTGGTCACTTTGCCACATTTACACACACCTGGAGTTCAGCCAGTGCACTCAGAAAGGGAACTACAAGTGACAGATCCACAAGTCCACAGTCGACAGATGCTCCTCAGCCTCAGCCACTTGCCTTTCCTGGGGCTGCGTCCCACGCCCCAGACCCTCCTGTTGCAGCCTCACTCTCTACAGGATGAGGGAGAGGTTGATTCTGTCACCCATCCCAGGAGTCAGCTTGGACTATCACATGATTGCTGGTGTTTTAGGTGGCCCAGCTGATACCTACTTGCCGGAATAGGACAGAACCCTTTCAGGGTTGAAGAAAGCATTGTTTAAAAACTTGGACATTGAACATAAAGTCAATACATCTTGCTTATTCTACAATCAAGGCATATGATGAAATTCACCGTGCATTTTACACAGATGCCAAGTACAGATGTGTTGCGTGGCGTCACGTGGACGTGGCTTAAGCCGCTCTGCTGTGCTGTGCATCCTACATGCAGCAGTTAGAGTGGGGCTGACTCTTAGAACAACAAGGAGTTGAAGCAGAGTGGAGACACAGCTCAGGGGGCTTCAAAGGACCTTCTGGCAGACACTTCATCAAAAACAACCTGCTGGCCACATAACAGTCTCACTGATCTTCACCCTTAAATACAATGATTGTGTTTAACTTAAATATTTGTAAATTTTTACATAAACATGGTGAATGTGTTTTCAGAAAAGAATAAAGAAAGGAAGAACCATCTTCCTGTGGTCAGCAGAGGCTTGTGCTCTACTAAGTAGCTGAGAGCAGCCTCTGTGAGCTCTCTCCTTTGGAAAGGTGGAAAACAGCAGGAACACCTCTCCTCCATTCCACACGTGCCCTGGCCACATCTGCAGCACCAGCTCAGCATGCGGTGTCCTCTGACAGCTGCCCTCAAACCCGTCACCCTTGGGTTAGGATGCAATTTCATGCAAGTCACTGTCACACTGGCTGGCTTGATACATACGTGTCTGGTGCAAGTTTATGGAGATGTGCACATCAGTGCATATGCTGTGACTTCTTTTTAAGTTTGTCTTCTTAGAAATGCCCTTGTCATCAGCTCATGAGCTCTCTATTGGAGAGAGGAAGTGACTAGCCTGACTCAGGGCTCATAGAAGATGACCTGGTGGCACACACAGGGGTGGGCAGGAGTGTGCCCGAGGCCCCTCCTCCATTCCAGCATTTCATCTGCCAGCGCCTCGGACGAGGCCACCACACAGAGGAAGCACTACAGCCTCACAGACTGAGGGCTTAGCGGCTCTCCTGCGTGTGGTGACAATGTCCAATAATGCAGCCTTGTGACTTCTTCTTCTACCAATGGTCTGCTATTACTCGCAAGAAAACATAACTGTTTGCTTTTGGTTTTCATCAAGACCTGTTACTAAAGTTCGAGAGTTGGTAAGGCTGTAGGGCTTCTAAGACAGCCCTCCCAGGTGACAAAAGGAGTCCAGTGAGGTTTGCATGGGGTATTGTGACAGCGTCATCACCTGGCTCAGCTCTGCACTCGGCCACCCTTGGTTTTTGACTCCCTAAGACAGTGTCATCATCCTCAGGGAAATGGGTTTGCTGCAGTTCAGGATTTCTCCAATTCAACTCATGTGTACATTCCCTTGGAAAGAAGAAAAAGTGTGGAGTCCTGTGTTGATTTGTGATTGCTAACCCAATGTTATTTAAATATGTGCAAACATAAATTAGATTCCTTATGCTTAGGGTTCTTTCTGAATACAACTTTCAATCTAAGGCATCACAGAAGTGAAATGAAAACAAAATTATAAACACACACTGTTGTTGCCACAACCCCCAGTAGCTCTCCGGGCCAGCCAGTGGCTTCTGAGGCCAACCCATGAGCTTCACCCAGGAAGAGGGCTTCACACCCCATGATGGTTGATTGGAACCTCCTTCTGGGGGCTGCAGGGCAGGGGACAGCAGAGCAGAGAGGCCCAGGGAGGGGCCAGGTGTCAGGAGCTGCAGAAGCTTAAGACCGTGCCCAGGGCACCCACCACACCACCGTCTGGGCCCTGTTCCTTCCTACCCCTCCTTCCCCACGTACCTGCGATGTGAGCCTCACCTGAGCCAGAGCACCCCCCGACGTGCCACCCAGCTGAACGCCAAGTGTTGACTAAGGTCGGTGGTACCGGGGACAGGATTGCGAGGGGGACCCTGCTTCATCTGCATTGTTTAAATGTCTGCAGCAAGAATGACTTCATGCATCATGTGATTGAAGATACAGAAAAAGAGGATGGCCAGCAACCGTTTGTAAGCCTCAGATAAAGTGTCAATTTTTAAAGTACTCATTGCTTGGATTTAATAAATCGGACTTTTTTTTCTTTAAGTTTCAGCACCCTAGGGACGTGTATGTTAACTTTTTTCATCCATTGAACTTTTTGTTTAAACTCTCAAGCTCTCAGGAAGAAAACTAAGTAGGCCCTGGCATTTCCTGACTGCCACACAAATGCCTACCTTCTGTGTGTGGTGGGTCCATCTCTGCTCCCATGGTATGGAAGTAAGACCTGTGACCGTGAGCTGGCTGCACACACATGTGGCATGTGGTGTAGCTTTCACTTACTTCCATCTTCTCAGAAAGAACTGCACTGTGGCCCCAGCTTTCCACCGTGCCAAGGCTCCTTACACGCATCCTCATTTTTGGCTTCAGGAGGAGAAGGCGCATGGCTGGGTCACGTGCTCACTCAGCAGAGGAGGCACCGGCCACTTCTGTGTCCTCCGGATGCCCCTGCTATAGGGAGAGGCAGCAGCACATGCGGGTCATCTTCCCAGAAGTCGGCGGCTCTTGGGGTTCTGGAGCATTGAACTTCCTCCTGTTTGATGCTACATTGAACCCCCAGGGTACAGCCTCGTTCTCACCATCTGCTTCCTGTCACACAAGCAAGAGCTGCTGGGTGCCTTTTCCATCTTGGTTCCCATTTTCCAAATGGTCCCAGAGGGACTTAGTAAAGCATTAGAAGAGCCCAGAGACTGGAAGCAAACACAAAATTGACCATGAAATTTAGTCAAACGGTGATGAAATTTAGTCAAATGTTGATGAGATTTAGTCAGTGATGAGATTTAGTCAAACGGTGATGAAATTTAGTCAAACTGTCTTGAAACCAGCCAGTCATTGGAAATGCCCTGATTTCTTCCTTTTCCCTCACGTTGAGCCAAGTGCACGAGCTGGTCCTGGCTGCCTGGAAGGCTGCTGGCCATGTGCCTCTGCAGCCTCCCGTGCCGTCCTCGGGCCCCGTGGCCTGTGCTCCTGCTCCAGCCCCCATTTCCCTGACGGCCCTTGCTGCCTGCATGGCTGATTTTGCTCCTGCCATTGCTGCAGTACCGAAGCCCAGTGGGAAAGCCCCTCAGCCTGTAGAAACAGCCCTCGGCGGCCGGGCGCGGTGGCTCACGCCTGTAATCCCAGCACTTTGGGAGGCTGAGGCTGGCGGATCACGAGGTCAGGAGATGGAGACCATCCTGGCTAACACAGTGAAACCCCGTCTCTACTAAAAATAAAAAAAATTACATGGGCGTGGTGGCGGGCACCTGTAGTCCCAGCTACTCGGGAGGCTGAGGCGGGAGAATGGAGTGAACCCAGGAGGTGGAGCTTGCAGTGAGCCAAGATGCACCACTGCACTCCAGCCTGGGCGACGGAGCGAGACTCCGTCTGAAAAAAAAAAAAAAAAAAAAAAAAAAAAAGAAAAGAAAAGAAACAGCCCTTGGCTTGCAAGCTGTTCATTTTTCTGAAGGAGGAAATTGAAGGGTGAAATCAGCCTTCCTAAGAATCTGATTCATCTCATTATTGCCAGCATTATTAGATGTTAGATAAAAAACAGTTAATTTCAACCTTTTCTACCTGGCACGTTATCTGAACTAAAAAGAAAGAGAAGAAGCAGCCCTTCAAAAATAGATTTATCTTTATTTCTTTATGGCTTCCCAGAAAGTCTCTTTTATCTGTGGAAGCTGGAGTAAGAATAAACCCCATAAGACACATTATGAGAGACTGAGGTGATTTCTGTTGGCAGCACCCACACCCTGGGCTGGGGTCCCTCAGGCCTCACCCTAACCAGGAGACAACCTGAGAACCCAGGGCACTGCGTCCACGTGTGGCCGTGGACGTCAGGAGAGCACCAGCTCTTCACTGATTACAGCTTTGCGTTTCCCCACGGGGGCCACTGAACTTTAATCACGTTTTCAATAAAACCAGATAAAGTAGTCCAGGAAGGTCATGCGGGTCATATGTTTCCCCACTGGCTCTCTCTACGATTTCACTGTCTTCTGATCCCATCTTATATGACACACATTTAATACCAAGAGTGAAAGGGGCCCTGGGTGTGTTTCTCGGTGTCCACTCAGCCCTCTGCCCCTTTGTGAGCATCGGGTTTATACGTTTTTATGAAATGGTGGGAGACAGGCTCTCCCTTGATGCAGTCCCTGTAGCTATAAAAATATGGACAATGCAGATAATTCTGTTAAATTAAGATACCAATTCGTCTATTAAATCAATTGCTTCCAGCCACAGCCCTTGTTATTCAAATCAAGACAAAAAGAAGTCTGTGGAGTGTGAGGAGGCAGCTGAACCTGTCTCTTCCAGAAGCTCCTCTGGGGGTGAGAGATGGGCAGGAAGCAGCGTGTGTTTGTGAAGGAGAAACGTGAATTCCATGTGAAAGGGAGTACGTTTTCTAACTTGGGGTTGGAGTTGGCTGTCGGGAAGCTGGTTCTGAGATGGTGGTGTCGGTGCTGGAGGTGCCACCCCTCGGGAGGCTGTCTGGGTTCTAAGGTGGCAGCACAAATTTACAGTTCTAGAATTGTATTTCTATCTGAAAGGGTTTAACAGTCAGATGCTCTTTTTTTCCTCAGAAATCCTCCTCTACCTTTGCTACTTTACAATATTCTGGGGTTTTGTACATTTCCTGGCAACAATTTGACCCTTCCATCTCAAAGCTGGTTTAAAGGAGGGTTCACCATCGGTTGGCATGCATGAAGTGAGACCAAGCTGTCAGCTTTTCATAAAAGTTCTCCCAGCACAGAATCAGCTGACTCCTAAACTAAATATTTCTGCGTTTATATATTGCTTTCCTGTTATGTTTGGATACTGGAAGACTTTTTTCTCTTACGAAAAAGCAGCAGGCACTCACTGAGCCATGAGGGTTGCCAGGGTGCTGTGGGTAAGTGACCAAAGACAGAAATCAGACGGTCACAGACAACACAGCTTCTGTCCAATCCAGTTACCCTCCAGCAGCAGGTCTCATTCTCCTTGGTCTCAGACCCCTTTACACTTAAAAGTTATTGCAGATTACAGGTTTACCAGAAAAAATTTTAAAATATGTATTTATTCATTTCAAAATATCAGTACAGCAACTACATGTTAATGTTGTTTTTGCAAAAAGCCTCTATGTTTTCCAAAAAAAAAAAATTAGAAGAGCAGCATTCTTTCACGCTTTTGCAAATCTGCATAATATCTGAATCCCATGAAAGAGAGCCGGGCCACATGCAAACTCCTGCAGTCAGGCCACGGCAATGTGTTGTTCTGCTGTTGAAGTCAAAAAGAAAAGTCAGGGAGGTCCTTGTTAGTCGCCTTTTCAGGCAACTGCGGACTCTTCCTTGATACCACATCAAAACTCAACAAGCCGTCATCCTCTAAAGACCACAGTGTAGAATCTGAAGCCGGTCGGTGACCGCGTGCCTGCTGCTGTATCACAACACGTTGGTCTGTCCTGCACTTTGAATGAATCTTTTTCCTGTGAACATCATGTTTGGGTCATGTGGAAAATACTGGTTCACTGAGTTACGGAGATTTTCCAAATGCTGACACAGTTCAACAGATGGTATTTTTAAAATCACGTGTACAACGTACAGGGCCTCGTACGTTGCAGACCGGTTGTGTCCACAAGCGTGCTGCCTGTGCTGGATGCCAGGGCCCAAAGATGAGTCTACCTGGGCCTGCCCACCAGAAGCTCATTCTTGAGCGGGGCAGACAGTAAGACGGGCGACCCATGTGGGTGAGGTGACAGCACGGACTCAGGTAACCGGAAAAAAGAAGACGGTGGCGTGCGCTGCGAGCCGGGTGGGCAGGATCCGCGCGTGCGCTGCGAGCCGGGTGGGCAGGATCCGCGCGTGCGCTGCGAGCCGGGTGGGCAGGATCCGCGCGTGCGCTTTGAGCCGGGTGGGCAGGATCCGCGCGTGCGCTGTGAGCCGGGTGGGCAGGATCCGCGCGTGCGCTGCGAGCCGGGTGGGCAGGATCCGCGCGTGCGCTTTGAGCCGGGTGGGCAGGATCCGCGCGTGCGCTGCGAACCGGGTGGGCAGGATCCGCGCGTGCGCTGCGAGCCGGGTGGGCAGGATCCGCGCGTGCGCTTTGAGCCGGGTGGGCAGGATCCGCGCGTGCGCTTTGAGCCGGGTGGGCAGGATCCGCGCGTGCGCTGCGAACCGGGTGGGCAGGATCCGCGCGTGCGCTGCGAGCCGGGTGGGCAGGATCCGCGCGTGCGCTGCGAGCCGGGTGGGCAGGATCCGCGCGTGCGCTGCGAGCCGGGTGGGCAGGATCCGCGCGTGCGCTGCGAGCCGGGTGGGCAGGATCCGCGCGTGCGCTGTGAGCCGGGTGGGCAGGATCCGCGCGTGCGCTGTGAGCCGGGTGGGCAGGATCCGCGCGTGCGCTGTGAGCCGGGTGGGCAGGATCCGCGCGTGCGCTGTGAACCGGGTGGGCAGGATCCGCACGTGCGTGTGCCGTTGAGGACCTGCGTCCAGTGCATGGGAGGTGGAGGTGAACCCACACGGGAGGGCGCCTGCCCTTGAGGACCTGCGTCCAGTGTGCGGGAGGCGGAGATGAACCCACGGAGCAGGGCGCCTGCCCTTGAGGACCTGCGTCCAGTGTGCGGGAGGAGGACATGAACCCACGGAGCAGGGCGCCTGCCCTTGAGGACCTGCGTCCAGTGTGCGGGAGGCGGAGATGAACCCACGGAGCAGGGCGCCTGCCCTTGAGGACCTGTGTCCAGTGTGCGGGAGGCGGAGATGAACCCACAGAGCAGGGCGCCTGCTCTTGAGGACCTGCGTCCAGTGTGCGGGAAGCGGAGATGAACCCACAGAGCAGGGCGCCTGCTCTTGAGGACCTGCGTCCAGTGTGCGGGAAGCGGAGGTGAACCCACAGAGCAGGGCGCCTGCTCTTGAGGACCTGCGTCCAGTGTGCGGGAAGCGGAGGTGAACCCACAGAGCAGGGCGCCTGCCCTTGAGGACCTGCGTCCAGTGTGCGGGAAGCGGAGATGAACCCACGGAGCAGGGCGCCTGCCCTTGAGGACCTGCGTCCAGTGTGCGGGAAGCGGAGGTGAACCCACACAGGAGGGCGCCCGCCCTGAAGACCTGCGTCCAGTGTGCGGGAGACAGAGATGAACCCACACAGGAGGGTGCCTGCCCTGGGCAGCAGCAAGCCTTCCCCACCCACCAAACAGAACCTGGCCCACGAGTGTTTCACCGCCAGGTCTGATCTGATTTAGGAGGGCTGTGGGGTTGTCCTGATAAGTCAAATTTTGTTAAAAACATGTTCTTAGAGCCGTGGCATTGGCCACACTCTGGGTGTGAGACTGCAGGGTGCTCAAAGGGTGTGGCCCTTCCCGGTCACCTTCCTCAGTCCAGACGTGCGTCTGCCACTCAGAGTGCGTGCCAGGCCCAACCAGCCGTGGCCCTCGGTTCCCTGGGGGTGACAGGAAGGGAGAGAAAAGCACATCAGGTAGGCAGGAGCAGGGGAGAAGGCAGCTCCACGTAAACTGTAATGAGACAAAGAGGGCAGGAATCTCGTTTTAAAAGTCACAGAAACAAATGAATTTTAACCTTTTTCTCACAAGGTAACCCTCCTGCAACATTTCCTTTTCTTCGTTTTCTTTGCTTTCATGGTTATGCTGGGTTGGAACATGCCCTGGCTACAAATCATAGTAGGCCTTTGATAGACTTTTAAAATGGCCAAATGAAATACAGAGAATATAAAGGATTCAGAAGTAATTAATTCAAAACTACAACCTACTTTAAAACATTTATGCAGAGAAATTCGTTGTTACAAAAGAGGGTCAGGGCCGGGCGCGGTGGCTCACGCCTGTAATCCCAGCACTTTGGGAGGCCGAGGCGGGCACATCACGAGGTCGGGAGATCGAAACCATACTGGCTAACACGGTGAAACCCCGTCTCTACTAAAAAATACAAAAAAAAAAAAAAAAAAATTAGCCGGGCGTGGTGGCGGGAGCCTGTAGTCCCAGCTACTCGGGAGGCTGAGGCAGGAGAATGGCATGAACCCGGGAGGCGGAGCTTGCAGTGAGCGGAGATCGCGCCACAGCACTCCAGCCTGGGCGACAGAGCGAGACTCCGTCTCAAAAAAAAAAAAAAGAGGGTCGGTGCATTCACGATCTGACCCTTTAATCCCATTGCTGTTTTCTGCACCGTTGGTCTATCCCCTCCTTTTTTTTTTGGAACACTCACACGCAATCACCCGGCTGAAAGATGGTTAGAAAAAGAAATTATGAAGAGCCTGGAAAATCCACAAACCAGACAGTCAGCCCCTGATGCGTGGAGACGCCTTCCCTTCCTGGGTTTCTGGCGCGGGCGCAGACCCTTCCCCAGCCTGGAGGGCGCTGCCGGTGTCAGAAGTGGAGGTTTCGGAGGCGGCTGCAGCCTGGGAATAGCTGGTCAGCCACTGCGCTGCTGTCGGTAAAAATCAGCCCGGGACCTGAGGCCAAATGCAAGCTCAGGCCGCAGCTACCAAGGAAACCTGCCTAAGCGGGCGGCACAGAAGGGAGCGCCGGGGACGCTCTGGTTTTCAGATCCCCTTTCGGAAGGTTAGATTGTTTTTCATAACAGGGAAAGGAAGATAAGCCCCGCCCCCGGCGAAACCCTGGCCCTCCCTCGCTGCTGCGTCTGGCCCTGTGTGCAGCTGAACGCAGCTCTTATTTAAATCATTTTTAGGAATTAATACTGGTGAACTGACAGGTTTTTTTTAATACAAAGTTTAATAACCGCTTAAAACAAGCCAATAAAGAAGAATGAGATGTTTTTAAAATCAAGAATTTGACCTGGCTCAGTATCTCACACCTATAATCCCAGCACTTTGGGACACTGAGGTGGGGGGATCACTTGAGGCCAGGAGTTCGAGACCAGCCTGGCCAACATGGCAAAACCCAGTCTCTACTAAAAATACAAAAATTAGCCGAGCATGGTGGCGGGCGCCTGTAATCCCAGCTACTCCGGAGGCTGAGGCAGGAGAGTCGCTTGAACTCAGGAGGAGGACGGAGGCTGCAGTGAGCCGAAATGAATCCACTGTACACCAGCCTGGGTGACAAAGTGAGACTCTGTCTCTAAAAAATAACAAATAAATAAAATCAAGAATTTACTAAGCATAACGTAGTTTAATGTTATCCTCATCCCTTTGAGGTGTGTTACAAAAACATGTCTGATGGGAGCTCGAGAGCCACGAGTCCCTTGTCCTGTTTTCAGTGAGTTTTTTCTCCACACCCCTCCCCAGCCTGGGAGCACAAACAGGCCTGGCCTTGACCTAAAGTCTCTCTGTTTTTTTTCCTACTGCACTCAGGCCCCCAATGGCTGCTCTTCTCTTCCTCTTTTGCCTACTAGCTGGAACAGGAATTTAAATCCAAGAATTTAAATCCAGAATTTAAATCCCTGCACAGGACACAGGTGGATGTGAGGGAATGGTCTGGGTGGAGTTGCCCTGGCTGAATGTCCGCAGCTGTGCCAGCTGCCTAGGCATGTGAGGAGGGCAGCCAGGCTGCCTCACAATCTCTGGCTGGTCGTCAGTGGGCTGGATGGGTGCAGTGGCGGTGTGAGGACACAGGACAGTGGAGGCCGTAATCCACGTCCCCTGAGCAACCTTTCACGCAGCCACTCACCACTCCCGTGTACCAGAGAGCTCTGCCCCACCCAGAGCAGGACCTGTGTCCTGAGAAACCGCCCAGCAGCTGTGGCTTCTCCCAAAGGCCTCCGTCCCAAGCCGCCGGTTGTGTGGTTGCATGGCTGCCGTGGTGGCATTCTTAAGGCCTGAGGAAATATGCGTTGAAATGCACACAGGCCTGGGCAGGGGGAGCCCAGGAAAGTGCTCCAGCTCCTGCATATTCCTGGATGAGTTTCGCCCCCCGTGGTTCCTGACTGCTCCAGTTCAGCATCCTCTTGTGCCCAGCTGGCTTAGAGTTAGCCTAGAAAAACACAGTTGAGGAAGTAAATCTTCCACTGAGTAAGGGTATACATTCCAAAGTCAAATAAAGGGTGATGGATTAGAAGGCTGTCCCCTCCAGTGTGGCTGCCTCCCAGAAATCACACATTCTGAACCATGGAGGTGTCCAGCACAGACCCCACCTCCACCCGCAGGTTGCCCTCTTCAGACACCAGCTCAGGCTAGAGGGCAGGCAGTGACAATGCACCTGGCCCCTGAGCACTTAGACCTACCGGCTCAGGTCTGTACTGCCCTGCTTGGCACAGATTCCCCAAGGGCAGGGTTCTGTCCTGTGCACGGCTCAGTCTCCACTGCCTTGTGGAGCTTCTGGCACATTCTTAGTCATTTGAAAAGCTATTGAATGAAGGAGCCCATGAGGTATGTGGATTCACTTTGGAAGGAGCAGGAGCTGTGGGTCACCACAGATGGCCATTCTAAGACTGCCCTTGCCTGGAAGCACAGAACAGCTCAGTGGGCAGTGTCCCCAGGCACGCAGGGACCCCCCGCCCCCAGCCCAGATGCTCCCAAACATCTGGAAACACGGTGATCCCAGCTGCTCTGTTTTGCAACAGGAAGGATAGAGGCTCATGAGAGCCGGGTCTGTGTCTCAGCAGGAAGGACAGAGGCTCATGAGAGCTGGGTCTGTGTTTCAGCAGGAAGGACAGAGGCCCATGAGAGCTGGGGTCATGGGGGAAGCTGGGGCAAGGAATCCACAAGGGGTGTGTCAGCTCCTCAGGGAGACGTGTTTTTCTTTTCATGTGGTTTCATGGAAAATACCTTGATGAAAACTATCAGCAAAAGTCAAAGAACTTTTTACAGGAAAGAAAATAAATGCACCAACTCATCTACCTGCATATCAGACGTGATCCCATCAAATGAGGAGGGCCACAACAAACAGAAACCCCCCATAAAGAATGTCTACTTTCCATAAGTGAATAAAGTCACAAAACATATCACCTGATGATCGCCATTTTCATTTCAACGTCATCCTTCATTAATTTGTCTACACAAGTTTTATTCCGTTCTCTTAACCTGAAGCTTGCTTTTAAAAACAAAATCCACGAACCGATCGCACATGCTAAGCAGTTACACTCCTGGATGGCCAGGAGCTTGTTCAGGTGTCTAGTCACTCATTCATGGGTTTTGGAGCAATTACTGTGCCCAGTGCTGGGGCAACAAAGGCAAGAGACAGTTCTCATCTTCAAGTTGCTCCCAGGCTGGCTCTGCTACCCAAGAGCTACGAACAGAGATCTTCCTGAACTCGCCTTTTGGCCTCAGGATGATGTGGTATAGAAAAAATTCATTAGCAAACAGTCACCTAGAAATCTAGAGCTGTAACATTTGTTAAGGAACACACAGAAAAAGAGCACACATTGATGCTTTGAAACAAAAGAAAAACTCATTGCATTATATTTGGTCTTAAGGTGTGAATTATGTGCAAGGACATCTGCTCCGTCAGTATTTCTTGAGTATCTAACGAAGGCCGGACACTTCATTCACTCCACATCTAAATTCATAACAGTGTTGACTTCATTGTTACTGAAAATACTGGAAAGAAATGAAAAACTATCAGATAAAAGTGTTCTCAGTTTTGAGCAGCAAAGAGACTATTAAATAATTAACATTTAGAACATTGATGGAAAATATTTGGTGTTTTCTCCCTTTTCCAAGTTAATCTAAAACAAGCCATAGTAAATGCCTCAAAACATGTTTCCTATGCCCTCCATGGAAGAGAAGCTGCAACTTGAACAGGCCCTCAGGGCCTCCTGTCACACTAGCCCCCTGCCTACAGCATCAATTTCAGGAGTGGGGAGGGAGCCATGATGTCCATCCACATTGTTGTCCAAATGTCCAGAGTGAGTGCAACTGGGGTTGGGGTGATAGGCTGTCAACAGAAATAAACAGAGGGAGGCTCTAAGAGAAAATGACACTGATTTGGGAAATAGGACATTGCAATGAGAATACACGTGCCATTGTAGATTATGTGCACATTCAGGGAAGCAAAGAAGACAAAGGTTTTTAAGGGAAGAGTGAGGAGGCACCCAGGATTGTTTTGAGATAAGTATCCTTGGCTACAAAGATGAATAACAAGGGAGATTCCAGTTCAGTGCTGGACAGGCACTTGCTGGACAGATGTAGAGAATTTTTTGTGTAAGGTTGCAATGGCGTTTGTGCAGGGTCATGATTTTTTTCAGTCTTTTGTGATTGTTCTTGTGCAATGGCGCATGACCACCCTCCCTTTATGGTCTTTCCCAGCTCTATTTGTCAGAGCATTTCTTAACACAAGCGACTCCATTTTGATTTTGATTCTGACAACTTCTACATTTTCCACTTTTGAGCAAGGTCTTTCTCCAAAAGTATCAGCAATCAATCCTGCCGTAGTGAGGTCTGATGTCCCCTGATGCCGAGATGGGCCTGTCCTGGGCTGCTGGTCTGGCTCCACACTAGGGGTAGTGATTGGTGAGTAGGAGTCATTGTCAAAACCCTTTAGCCACATTTGAGCAACAAGGGAGGTTTGAAGGGAGTGGCTGTCAGGCTAAGTCTACCTGGAGTCTAGTATTACGTTCAACTTTGTCTTTTTCCATAGTCTTCTGTTATCATCTCAAAGTGCTGGGCCAGCATTATTCTGTTAGGAGTTGTACTTCTACAAAAATTTAACAAGTAACAAATACAAAGTTTTAGAAGGGGAAATTCAAAGTAAAATTATTAGTAATGTGACTATCCTAGTCTGCATAATGGTTTTGAGCCATGAACCTTAAAGGCAGCCAACTGGATAAATCAATTGACCATGATCCCGTCAAGTGAAATAGGTGAGCTTTAAGAGGGTTAAAAGTCTTATTATGATACAGAGTTCTGTTCTAATGTCGGAAAAATCTGTCTACAGCATGGAACCATCCACTTCTCAGCCTGGTTTGCAGTTTGAATGTCTCTGGTTGTGGTACTGGGTGTTCCTCAAACATCAGACATATGACTTGTTCCTTAAAATTTATATAATTTCAGCTTACAGGGCTTCAGGAAGAGAGCAGTATTCAATTTTAGTAACTCTGGAAGAAAGTTGGATTGGAGGAATTAGGATAATTCAAGTCTAGTCTATAGGTAGATAACAAGAGCTGGAAAACAATGCATAGAGCTACAATCTAATAAGAGGTGTATTACAGCTTTTCTTCAGAAACATTTTCTCCCTACATTTGTCGCACAGGATTCTCAGATTTAAAAACTTCTGGGGGCTAGGAAGCCAAACCAAAGCAGACTTTAGATTTTACTTACAGTCTTAAAGTTCCTGGGCCTGCCGGGAAGTGACCATTTTTACCTACTCACTATAAATCCAGGAACCCTTGAAACCAGGCATTCTGTGCACATTCACGAGTATGACATAAGCAGTGTTTTAAATTATGTTCTGTTGTAAAGAGAGAGCTGATTTTTACTGAACTTAGCAAATCACTTTATTGCCATAAAAATACTCATGAATGATTTTCAAATTTTGGAGAAATCAGGAAGGGAGAAAAAAAAAATGCTTCCATTACAAAAGTATGCTTTACCAAATTGCTGTAAATTACAGATAGTTTAAGAGAGAAAATGTCCTTACAGCTGGAAAGCAAGACATTTAAGTAAAGGACTAATAATGTTTTAAATAAAAATAATAAAAACATGATCAATTATTTAATCTCATATGATTAATCTTTGTTCTGCTTGACCTTGAGCAGTTTCATGAGCCCACCAGTTTCTTCATTAGAGTTTTTTAAATAGTGTATTTATTCCATTGATGTTAAAGTTATAAGAATCTATATGTAAGAGCACTTGTTGAAATCTTTTCCATGAGTCTGATTGCAGATGCTTTTAGGGGAGAATGTAAAACAATAACTGTAGATGACACTTAGAATAGCCATGGTTAAAACTCTGATGGAAGTTTATTATAATCAGCAAGTAACAAGGAAATAGAGTTATTTTTATAGCACATGACATAATATCCAGAATTAGGACTGATGACATATTAGAGTTCTATGAATTTATATAATTTTTGAAACATTCACATCCATAACATTCCCATAAATGTAACTGAATGATCTAGTGTCACTTATCATTTCACGATGCTTTCCATATACTTTATCGAATAAGCCTAATTATTTAATATCTCTACAAGATGAGAGGTAACATTGTGTGAGGCTCTCCAGGGGCCCAACTAGAAAATTTCAAAGTTAATTCTAGACCAAAAAGACTTAATTTAGAATTTCAGTCCTGGGGAAGCCTGCCAAGGATACAAAAGGTTCAAAACACTCGACCAAAACAGAACCACAGGTCACAGTGAAATAACTTCATTTAACCAGAATAAAGTCATTTAACCAGAGTAATAATCAAAAGACTTCAAAGCAATACAGAAAAGTACATGGATGTTAAAACCTTAACCCTTTTCAAGCTGTTTTCCTAAGTAACCAAAAACGTAATAAAGACAACACAGGAAATTGTCTTGGTAAAAGGTAAATCCACTGGGCTTTTTAAAGGGCCAGTTACCAAGAAGGTGGAGAAACCCTCCTGCACTGCGATTGCTCTTCCTTCTGGGAAGCCCATTTAGGTATCTTGGAAATTGAATCTGATGAAAGGTACTTGAATTTAATTAAACACAGAAAAAAGATGTGTGTCCAAACTTATGAATGTGTCCCATATTGTAAAGGAGTGTAAATAAGAAAACCAGTACCTTCAGCGAGTCAGAGTGCACGGCTCTTAGTGTCAGTATATGAGATTTCCTGGTTACATGGAACAATTCAGACTCATCAAGGAAAGCCAAGAGTACAGAATCAAGTTATACGGGGGAAAGCATTGCTTTTCCAGGCCTCCAAGGTAAACATTTCCGCTTCAGGCCCTCACAACAGAATTAGAGCTGGAGAAAAACTTTACAGGAGCTGATGAAGTTGGAGAGAGTTGTCATCCCAGGCCTCCTCGCGGGGAGGAAAGGAAGAGCAGAGGTTGATGATGCCTGGCCGGCAAGTCACGTGCAGCGAGATCCAGCAAAAGAGCCTGTGAGATACGAACCTGAGAGGCTTCAAGAGGAAAACGCTGCCTTGAGAAATGAAACTACTGTTCTGAATGAAAAAAGCAGGTCTAATCTGAAACTAGGGAAACTCAGTGGAGACTGTAAAACAGAAAAGAGAGAAGCTGCTGTTAAGACCAGATCAAAATTTCAAAAAAACCTTGTTCTAACATAGAGTACCAAGTTTTTAGTTTTGTATTAGTGTATTTTTAATATTGAAGCTCAATCTTCAGGAGGACTTATAATTTCCTTCTAATTATAGCCAACTTAATTCCTTTTATAAATTCATCCTTCACAAACCTCATCACAACTTATTCCAACATTTGACAACATACTTAGAATTTCTGCTTTGTCCCCTATTTACTGTTTCTTAAATAACCAGCTGTTTTAAGACAAAAATTTCTACTCAAGATTTTTTCTTACATAAAATTATTCTCTTTTCTTTTTAATAGCCTTCCTCACCAAGAATGCATCTTCAAACCCATAACATTCCTTGTATCTCTCTCTCCTACTTACTGTCTTGCCTCTGTTTCCTACTTTCTGTCTTGCCTCTGTTTCCTTCCTAAATCCATATTTGGAAACAACCTTTAAATAACCTGGCAATTAGACAGAATTATTCTTTCTCTCAATAAAGAACCCATTTTATGCCTTTATCATTTTCCTAATCAAAAAC
The DNA here is from genome assembly GCF_028858775.2 of Pan troglodytes. Taxonomy (NCBI): domain Eukaryota; kingdom Metazoa; phylum Chordata; class Mammalia; order Primates; family Hominidae; genus Pan; species Pan troglodytes. Next base: position 182,524,676 of record NC_072403.2, read on the forward strand.
ATTTTCCTTTTTTGTATATTTTATATGCAGAATTATATATATATTAATTAGAATTTTAACTCTTAGTAACCTTAATTTCTGGCAAGCAATTTTGAACTATTTGTCACATATTAGTATTTTATATATATTTTATATATTTTATATATAGTATTTTATAGATGAGAACCATTTTATAATTCTTAAAAATGTGTTTCTCCATACAACATAATATTTTATGTATATTAATAGACCCAAATATATTTAGTCTTTCATTAAATGTAAGAAGACAAGAACAAATGTATATTTATGTTTAGCAATTGATGTTTCAGGTTTTTAAATCTTATTTGGAAATGACCTAGACATTTAATGAATATCTGTTGTTTAACTTAACATAATATTAAGATTTCATATTACATGAAAAGCTTATTTATAAGCATTTATTCCATTTACATTTACCTAGTTTGTTTTTAACAATTTACCTAGATTAGTTATGAAAACTGAGATACTAGACAAAGCTTGTCATCATTTCAAGTTATTTCCTGTTAACCATTTTTATAGCCTGTGAATATCAGGCATTCATCTAAGTAAGAACCTTAAAGTTAAATATATGGGTATTTTGTCAATAACCCTGAAGATACAGCTGTCTTATTAAACCACAATATTAAATTAGTCTTATTTATCAAAGAATTGCACAAAGATCACTCTGTTTCAGGCTGGGTTTATAGTTTTATAACTTTTGTGTCAAACCCTGACACCTTAAAACATCTAGCAGAGACAAATATAAAACTATTACACCAGTCAACCCAGGCAAAAGTGTGTACTGACAATTTTGAAGCTATTACTAGTTTTATTTTACCAATGATTTTTAAACCAGCTTATTTATCAAAGATCCACTTAGGTCACATGAAACAGAAGACATTTAGGTTAATAGCTGTGTACTTTATATGAGCACTTGTTTAAGCAAATCTGAATAGAATTTCTTAGGGATTTCTGGCCCACTATGCCAGACTACCACGTAGATACAACATACAACATAATACATGTACATGTGCATAGACACACCTAAAGGTATATACATACACAAAGCTCTTACAGCTTTCATTTTAGAATTTTAGTCATGAGACAGTAAAATATACAAACTCACTAGTTTATAAAATATAGTTGGATCCAAATTACATTTCTGACAAAATGGGAACTGTTCACACGGCAAAAACTATTTGCCCTGATAGTCTAATGAAAGCTGTGGACCAAAATGTTGGGTTAAGCAGTTTGGTTTTAAAAGACATTTTTTTTTGTTTGTTTCAAATGAGTTTAATGTTAAATTTTTAATGTTTATGTTTTAGCTTGAACTGGCTGAATTATACAAGAAAAAAAATCCACGTAGCCTTGCATTAGTAAAAAATCTATCTTGTGTTTGCAGTCTGGTTCCCTTGCACCTGACTGGTCAATGCAGGTGGGGAAACATTTTAGCAGGTTTTGGGGGGCTTTTTTCCCTTGGCTCCTGCATGACAGAAAAAGCAATGTTTATGCCAGAGATATAAAAAATTATATTACTGCTCTGAGCTCAAGATTTTGACCTGTTTGATCTCAGATCCTAACTTTTATAAACATTTATCTAGGTCTTTCCTTTTAGACTATCAGTCCTTCAATTAACTGTTCCATCACCCTAAGCAACTGTTAGGCAAATCTAAATTTACATTTTCAAAAAGTGTCTATGTTGTTGGCTACCATGGAGCTGTTATAATTTGTAAAGCCAGTAATTTGAAAGCCCTTTAAGACTTTTTTAAAAGAACCTTGGCTGGAATATCACAAGCAGTGAGTTTTATCTCAATACCAGCAGAAGGGTCAGCAGATTGGACATAAGCAGAAAAAAAATAGAGGACTTAGAATGCTAACTCTATAGTTGTAGATTTGTTTTAGAAAGTTCAGATAATGACCACTCAGCTCTGAATTTTCCTTGGTGTAATTTGCCCATCAGTTTAAAAATGTAATGAGAACGGGCCATAATACAGCCAGCTGGAGTCCCAGAATACCTGGCACGTCCTCATGTTTGAGAATCCCATTCCGTTTCTTACTAATCTCTTGAGAGCAAAGAAAATCCTATGAATCCTCTCAAGAGAATGTTGGGAGTCTGGACCGGCGCTTTAGAGAGAGAGACCGTCGGGAGTCTGGACCGGCGCTTTAGAGAGAGAGACCGTCGGGAGTCTGGACCGGCGCTTTAGAGAGACCGTCGGGAGTCTGGACCGGCGCTTTAGAGAGAGAGACCGTCGGGAGTCTGGACCGGCGCTTTAGAGAGACCGTCGGGAGTCTGGACCGGCGCTTTAGAGAGAATCTCGGGAGTCTGGACCGGCGCTTTAGAGAGACCGTCGGGAGTCTGGACCGGCGCTTTAGAGAGACCGTCGGGAGTCTGGACCGGCGCTTTAGAGAGACCGTCGGGAGTCTGGACCGGCGTTTTAGAGCGAGAGACCGTCGGGAGTCTGGACCGGCGTTTTAGAGAGACCGTTGGGAGTCTGGACCGGCGTTTTAGAGAGAGAGAATGTCGGGAGTCTGGACCGGCGTTTTAGAGAGAGAGACCGTCGGGAGTCTGGACCGGCGCTTTAGAGAGACCGTCGGGAGTCTGGACCGGCGTTTTAGAGAGACCGTCGGGAGTCTGGACCGGCGTTTTAGAGAGACCGTCGGGAGTCTGGACCGGCGTTTTAGAGAGACCGTCGGGAATCTGGACCGGCGTTTTAGAGCGAGAGACCGTCGGGAGTCTGGACCGGCGTTTTAGAGAGACCGTCGGGAGTCTGGACCGGCGTTTTAGAGAGAATGTCGGGAGTCTGGACCGGCGCTTTAGAGAGACCGTCGGGAGTCTGGACCGGCGTTTTAGAGCGAGAGACCGTCGGGAGTCTGGACCGGCGTTTTAGAGAGACCGTTGGGAGTCTGGACCGGCGTTTTAGAGAGAGAGAATGTCGGGAGTCTGGACCGGCGTTTTAGAGAGAGAGACCGTCGGGAGTCTGGACCGGCGCTTTAGAGAGACCGTCGGGAGTCTGGACCGGCGCTTTAGAGAGACCGTCGGGAGTCTGGACCGGCGTTTTAGAGCGAGAGACCGTCGGGAGTCTGGACCGGCGCTTTAGAGAGACCGTCGGGAGTCTGGACCGGCGCTTTAGAGAGACCGTCGGGAGTCTGGACCGGCGCTTTAGAGAGACCGTCGGGAGTCTGGACCGGCGCTTTAGAGAGAGAGACCGTCGGGAGTCTGGACCGGCGCTTTAGAGAGACCGTCGGGAGTCTGGACCGGCGCTTTAGAGAGACCGTCGGGAGTCTGGACCGGCGTTTTAGAGCGAGAGACCGTCGGGAGTCTGGACCGGCGTTTTAGAGAGACCGTTGGGAGTCTGGACCGGCGTTTTAGAGAGAGAGAATGTCGGGAGTCTGGACCGGCGTTTTAGAGAGAGAGACCGTCGGGAGTCTGGACCGGCGCTTTAGAGAGACCGTCGGGAGTCTGGACCGGCGTTTTAGAGAGACCGTCGGGAGTCTGGACCGGCGTTTTAGAGAGACCGTCGGGAGTCTGGACCGGCGTTTTAGAGAGACCGTCGGGAATCTGGACCGGCGTTTTAGAGCGAGAGACCGTCGGGAGTCTGGACCGGCGTTTTAGAGAGACCGTCGGGAGTCTGGACCGGCGTTTTAGAGAGAATGTCGGGAGTCTGGACCGGCGCTTTAGAGAGACCGTCGGGAGTCTGGACCGGCGTTTTAGAGCGAGAGACCGTCGGGAGTCTGGACCGGCGTTTTAGAGAGACCGTTGGGAGTCTGGACCGGCGTTTTAGAGAGAGAGAATGTCGGGAGTCTGGACCGGCGTTTTAGAGAGAGAGACCGTCGGGAGTCTGGACCGGCGCTTTAGAGAGACCGTCGGGAGTCTGGACCGGCGCTTTAGAGAGACCGTCGGGAGTCTGGACCGGCGTTTTAGAGCGAGAGACCGTCGGGAGTCTGGACCGGCGTTTTAGAGAGACCGTTGGGAGTCTGGACCGGCGTTTTAGAGAGACCGTTGGGAGTCTGGACCGGCGCTTTAGAGAGACCGTCGGGAGTCTGGACCGGCGTTTTAGAGAGACCGTTGGGAGTCTGGACCGGCGTTTTAGAGAGACCGTCGGGAGTCTGGACCGGCGTTTTAGAGAGACCGTTGGGAGTCTGGACCGGCGCTTTAGAGAGAATGTCGGGAGTCTGGACCGGCGCTTTAGAGAGACCGTCGGGAGTCTGGACCGGCGTTTTAGAGAGAGAGACCGTCGGGAGTCTGGACCGGCGCTTTAGAGAGACCGTCGGGAGTCTGGACCGGCGTTTTAGAGAGAGAGACCGTCGGGAGTCTGGACCGGCGCTTTAGAGAGACCGTCGGGAGTCTGGACCGGCATTTTAGAGCGAGAGACCGTCGGGAGTCTGGACCGGCGTTTTAGAGAGACCGTCGGGAGTCTGGACCGGCGCTTTAGAGAGAATGTCGGGAGTCTGGACCGGCGCTTTAGAGAGACCGTCGGGAGTCTGGACCGGCGTTTTAGAGCGAGAGACCGTCGGGAGTCTGGAACGGCGTTTTAGAGAGACCGTCGGGAGTCTGGACCGGCGCTTTAGAGAGACCGTCGGGAGTCTGGACCGGCGCTTTAGAGAGACCGTCGGGAGTCTGGACCGGCGCTTTAGAGAGACCGTCGGGAGTCTGGACCGGCGCTTTAGAGAGACCGTCGGGAGTCTGGACCGGCGCTTTAGAGAGGCCGTCGGGAGTCTGGACCGGCGCTTTAGAGAGGCCGTCGGGAGTCTGGACCGGCGCTTTAGAGAGGCCGTCGGGAGTCTGGACCGGCGCTTTAGAGAGGCCGTCGGGAGTCTGGACCGGCGCTTTAGAGAGGCCGTCGGGAGTCTGGACCGGCGCTTTAGAGAGGCCGTCGGGAGTCTGGACCGGCGCTTTAGAGAGAATGTCGGGAGTCTGGACCGGCGCTTTAGAGAGACCGTCGGGAGTCTGGACCGGCGTTTTAGAGAGACCGTCGGGAGTCTGGACCGGCGTTTTAGAGAGACCGTCGGGAATCTGGACTGGCGTTTTAGAGCGAGAGACCGTCGGGAGTCTGGACCGGCGTTTTAGAGAGACCGTCGGGAGTCTGGACCGGCGTTTTAGAGAGAATGTCGGGAGTCTGGACCGGCGCTTTAGAGAGACCGTCGGGAGTCTGGACCGGCGTTTTAGAGCGAGAGACCGTCGGGAGTCTGGACCGGCGTTTTAGAGAGACCGTTGGGAGTCTGGACCGGCGTTTTAGAGAGAGAGAATGTCGGGAGTCTGGACCGGCGTTTTAGAGAGAGAGACCGTCGGGAGTCTGGACCGGCGCTTTAGAGAGACCGTCGGGAGTCTGGACCGGCGCTTTAGAGAGACCGTCGGGAGTCTGGTCCGGCGTTTTAGAGCGAGAGACCGTCGGGAGTCTGGACCGGCGCTTTAGAGAGACCGTCGGGAGTCTGGACCGGCGTTTTAGAGAGAGAGACCGTCGGGAGTCTGGACCGGCGCTTTAGAGAGACCGTCGGGAGTCTGGACCGGCGTTTTAGAGCGAGAGACCGTCGGGAGTCTGGACCGGCGTTTTAGAGAGACCGTCGGGAGTCTGGACCGGCGCTTTAGAGAGAATGTCGGGAGTCTGGACCGGCGCTTTAGAGAGACCGTCGGGAGTCTGGACCGGCGTTTTAGAGCGAGAGACCGTCGGGAGTCTGGAACGGCGTATTAGAGAGACCGTTGGGAGTCTGGACCGGCGCTTTAGAGAGAATGTCGGGAGTCTGGACCGGCGTTTTAGAGAGACCGTCGGGAGTCTGGACCGGCGTTTTAGAGAGAGAGACCGTCGGGAGTCTGGACCGGCGCTTTAGAGAGACCGTCGGGAGTCTGGACCGGCGCTTTAGAGAGACCGTCGGGAGTCTGGACCGGCGTTTTAGAGAGACCGTCGGGAGTCTGGACCGGCGTTTTAGAGAGACCGTCGGGAGTCTGGACCGGCGTTTTAGAGAGACCGTCGGGAGTCTGGACCGGCGTTTTAGAGAGACCGTCGGGAGTCTGGACCGGCGTTTTAGAGAGAGAGACTGTCGGGAGTCTGGACCGGCATTTTAGAGAGACCGTCGGGAGTCTGGACCGGCGTTTTAGAGAGACCGTCGGGAGTCTGGACCGGCGCTTTAGAGAGAATGTCGGGAGTCTGGACCGGCGTTTTAGAGAGACCGTCGGGAGTCTGGACCGGCGCTTTAGAGAGACCGTCGGGAGTCTGGACCGGCGTTTTAGAGAGGCCGTCGGGAGTCTGGACCGGCGCTTTAGAGAGACCGTCGGGAGTCTGGACCGGCGTTTTAGAGAGACCGTCGGGAGTCTGGACCGGCGTTTTAGAGAGACCGTCGGGAGTCTGGACCGGCGCTTTAGAGAGACCGTCGGGAGTCTGGACCGGCGCTTTAGAGAGGCCGTCGGGAGTCTGGACCGGCGCTTTAGAGAGACCGTCGGGAGTCTGGACCGGCGCTTTAGAGAGACCGTCGGGAGTCTGGACCGGCGTTTTAGAGAGACCGTCGGGAGTCTGGACCGGCGTTTTAGAGAGACCGTCGGGAGTCTGGACCGGCGTTTTAGAGAGACCGTCGGGAGTCTGGACCGGCGCTTTAGAGAGACCGTCGGGAGTCTGGACCGGCGTTTTAGAGAGTTCGTCTGGAGTCTGGACCGGCGTTTTAGAGAGACCGTCGGGAGTCTGGACCGGCGTTTTAGAGAGACCGTCGGGAGTCTAGACCGGCGTTTTAGAGCGAGAGACCGTCGGGAGTCTGGACCGGCGTTTTAGAGAGACCGTCGGGAGTCTGGACCGGCGTTTTAGAGCGAGAGACCGTCGGGAGTCTGGACCGGCGTTTTAGAGAGACCGTCGGGAGTCTGGACCGGCGTTTTAGAGCGAGAGACCGTCGGGAGTCTGGACCGGCGTTTTAGAGAGACCGTCGGGAGTCTGGACCGGCGTTTTAGAGAGGCCGTCGGGAGTCTGGACCGGCGCTTTAGAGAGACCGTCGGGAGTCTGGACCGGCGTTTTAGAGAGACCGTCGGGAGTCTGGACCGGCGCTTTAGAGAGGCCGTCGGGAGTCTGGACCGGCGTTTTAGAGAGGCCGTCGGGAGTCTGGACCGGCGTTTTAGAGAGACCGTCGGGAGTCTGGACCGGCGCTTTAGAGAGACCGTCGGGAGTCTGGACCGGCGTTTTAGAGAGATCGTCGGGAGTCTGGACCGGCGTTTTAGAGAGAATGTCGGGAGTCTGGACCGGCGTTTTAGAGCGAGAGACCGTCGGGAGTCTGGACCGGCGTTTTAGAGAGACCGTCGGGAGTCTGGACCGGCGTTTTAGAGCGAGAGACCGTCGGGAGTCTGGACCGGCGTTTTAGAGAGACCGTCGGGAGTCTGGACCGGCGTTTTAGAGAGATCGTCGGGAGTCTGGACCAGTGTTTTAGAGAGACCGTCGGGAGTCTAGACCGGCGTTTTAGAGCGAGAGACCGTCGGGAGTCTGGACCGGCGTTTTAGAGAGACCGTCGGGAGTCTGGACCGGCGTTTTAGAGCGAGAGACCGTCGGGAGTCTGGACCGGCGTTTTAGAGAGACCGTCGGGAGTCTGGACCGGCGTTTTAGAGCGAGAGACCGTCGGGAGTCTGGACCGGCGTTTTAGAGAGACCGTCGGGAGTCTGGACCGGCGTTTTAGAGAGACCGTCGGGAGTCTGGACCGGCGTTTTAGAGAGGCCGTCGGGAGTCTGGACCGGCGCTTTAGAGAGACCGTCGGGAGTCTGGACCGGCGTTTTAGAGAGACTGTCGGGAGTCTGGACCGGCGTTTTAGATAGTGGCAACCACTCTAGTGGCTTTTAATGAGCCATCCTGTGTCCAGCATTTAGAACGCTTGTTTTTGCTCTTAGAAGATTTCCAGAAATAAGCAAGAGAAAAGAGCCACATCAGACAAAATATTAAATTAGGTGCACAGAAAGAATCAAAAGCAAATTCACTAGAAAAGACATGCCTCAGAGACGGAATGGAGATTCTGCACTTTATACCAGAAAGGACTTGCTGGAAAAGACAAAAGGTCTTTTATCACCCCCGCAGGGATGTAAGGTCCGTTAGTAAAGGTGGCCTTATCACCAAAACAAACTCCTATGAAATCAAAAAGCCTCTACCAAAAAGCAGCGAGGCTCTGCCTGAGAGAAGACTCACCAGGGTAGAAAAGCAAGTGGCAGACGCAGAGAGCTCAGAGGGCTCAAGTGAGAACTACACACCAGCTCTAAGAATCACCAGTTCCTTCCAATCACAATCTTTCTTCAAGTTCTGTTCTAGACACCACTTATGTAAACCTAAACCACAAACAGAGACAGGCTCTCTAACAGAAACTGATATTTATTTGGGAGTAGGCATTGCAATGGGAACACATGTGCCATAGTAAACTATGTGCATATATATGCAACAATGGGGAGCCAGTTAATAAGGTACTATCCGTGCCGAGGGGACAACAGCAGGATAAAATAATTCACGGTGGCTTGGGCCAGGTGCGCGGAGGCACTGGCCGTGTGGGATATCCAGGCCTTCTCTCCACTCACTCAGCACTCAGTCTTCTCAGACACTCGCAAACTGCAGAGGAATTAGCCCTCCAAGGCCCCGTGAGGCTGATTGCTGTTGACAGGTGAAAGCCTCTTCCCTCCCTGTCCCACTCACTGAGCAGCAGGAAGGCTCTGACAAGGAGCCGGCAAAGGGAAGAGAAGAGGCACCGGGGTGTGGTCCCAGTACCTTGCTACTTGCTGTCCATGGTGTCATCCCCATTGTCTTTGCCACTGGTCGCCAAGCTCTGCCTGCCTCAATGCTACACACAGCTCAGAGCATGGAGCATGGCAAGCTCATGGGGCAGCCGGTGGGGCACATGGGGCAAGTGGTGGGGCCTGGTGCTGTCCCCACCAGACTGGGGTCTGCAAAGGGACTCTGCAAGTGTGATTAAATTGAGGATCGGATGGTCCCGAGTTATCCAGGTGGGCCCTGCATGCATCTCAAGGGTTCTCATAACAGGGAGGCAGGAGGGCCAGACAGAAACAGAGGTTGGAGTGATGCAGCCATGAGCCAAGGAAGGCCGGCTGCCTCTAGAAGCTGGAAAAGACAGGAACGGTTCTCCTCTGGACACTCCAGAAGGAACCAGCCCTGCCGACACCTTGATTTTAGCCCAGTGAGACCCATTTTGGACTCCTGACCTCCTGAACTGTATGGTAATAAACTTGTGTTGCTTTAAGCCACGAGGTATGTAGTAATGTATTACAGCAGCCATAGCAAAAATACTGTCCAATAGGGTCCAGAAATCACAGGTGGCTACAGAGACCAGACAAGTGGCCCCTCTGCAGGTAAATAAGGCACCTCTCTACAAACACTCCCCTTGTCTTAGTTCTGGTTGCAGACCCTGAGTGTGGAATTGGGCTCCCGTTTCTTAGCCACTTAGCCTGACATGCTGGTCCCGGCCGGGACCTCAGCTGATGGGGAGCTCAGGTTACAGCGGGGAGGAGATGAGTGTGCTCTGTCCTTGCAGGCTCAGGTCTGGGGAAACACAGACAAGGGTGGCTGGACTGGAAGTCCGTGTCAATCGGTGCCGTGCAGAGCTGGCACCCCAGCCGTCCGTGAGGTCTGTGGGTGCAGCAGGTCTTCCCGCAGCTTCCCCTCCCCCAACACCCTCCGTGTCCCGACTTTGTCCATGCAGCCGTTAGTCACTGCTGCCCTCCCTCCTGTGGCTGAGGATTCGCGGATGCCTGGACCACGTGCTCTGGAGTCATGATCTACCGGCAATACTTGTCGATCTTTGCTTTGGAATTCGGGATTGAGATGGGAAGGGCTCAATTTAGCATCTGCATTCCCACTAGCAACCTCATCAGGTTCCCAGAGCCTCTAGAAGCTCCAGGTTGAGCCTCCAGGAAGGCAGCACAGCTTGGGGGACAGTCCCTGGGGCCACGTCAATGAGGGAAGGCTGGGGTTTGCTTCAGACAGCACTTTGCAGGGGGTGGGGCAGGCTGCAGTGACTCGCAGCACCATGACCTTGACCGCCCTATTTGGCTGTGCGGGCGTCTGAAAGAAGTGCTTACCCTGGGGAACCAGGAGGACTTCAGAGTCCTCTGGAGAAACCCACGGGCTCACAGCAGCCCCTCCATTCCCTCCACCTGAGGCGGATCTGTGCGGTGAAGACAGGGGCAGGTCCCGAGAACCAGACTCCGGTCGTCATTCCTGCAGCTTGGAACCCACCGCAGCGGGCGCGCAGGACAGCCAGCCCTGTGCGCAGAGCGCAGGTTTCACGGTGGGCAAAAGTCACCGCCCCCAGCCGCCTCTGGGTGGCCGAGGGCTGCCCGGCATCAGCACAGCTGAGCATCTACTGAGGTGAACTTCCCAGGGGCGGAGAAACTGCCAACAACACAAGCCTGATTAGGAAGAAAAAACTAACTTGAAACAAGCCTTAGTACTTTTGGACGTTGAGTTGAAAGCTGGGTAAATATCTTTAGATTTGTTTCCCTGTCCACTAAAGCCGCCTTTCCCCAGGAACATCCCCAGGTCTCCCCCACGGGAGGCTCAGGCCCAGCTATCAGCACGGGAGATTGACAGGTGATGCCGCCTTTCCCAAGGAACATCTCCAGGTCTCCCCCACGCGAGGCTCAGGCCCGGCTGTCAGCACGGGAGATTGACAGGTGATGCCGCCTTTCCCAAGGAACATCCCCAGGTCTCCCCCACGCGAGGCTCAGGCCCGGCTGTCAGCACGGGAGATTGACAGGTGATGCCGCCTTTCCCAAGGAACATCCCCAGGTCTCCCCCACGCGAGGCTCAGGCCCGGCTGTCAGCACGGGAGATTCATAGCCTTGGCGGGGCTGTTGTGAGACCCTGAGGGCAGGGGATTGCTTTGCTCATTTTCGTGTCCCCCACAAGGCTTGGGACAGTGACTTCCACACAGTGGGTATCCAACAAATATTTGATTGGGTTTTGTAAAATTCCAGTTCCCAAAATGCATCATTCTGACAGAGTTTTTAAATCTTTCTTTTTTCCTTTTACAGATTTGGCCCAACTGAAATAATTGTGTGTATGGCTCTATTTGCCTAAACAAAGGCAAAAATATGTGTCTGGTCATGAGAGATCCCAGAGCCTAGTGGACCCCAAAGGGCACCTCAGTCATTCATCTGACAACCTCCATTTCCTCCTAAGTGTGGCTGCTTCCTGAGGAAAGAGCAAGTGACACTCAGGCCCACTCAGAGCACCCGATCCCGACAGCACAGGGACACCCATCTCCTTCAGAGGACTGTGCAGCCCCAGAGCCAACCCTGTCAATGTCATGGCTTCCCAGGCTGGAGCTGGTGGGAGCCACATACCAGAGGCTTGGAGGGTGAGGGCTGGCACCAAGGAAAAGTGTGGGTTGACCCCAGGGAGAGGATGGGCCCAGCTGCCTCCTGCTGTGGACATTCACTGTGACAGAAGCAACCAGCACTCACCTCCCAAGGGCCTCCACAGTGTGTGGAATTAGAACGAAGTGTAATGAATGTCTGAATTTATGGCAGAGGAACATGAAAAATTGTCTCTGTTTAAGAAGGCAGGAAAACCTTTTTACTGTTGATATCAAGTTCATTGAAGTATAACGTACATCCAACAAAATTTTGCATTTTTAACAAATGGAAATACTCATGTAACTATCACAATTGATACACAGGTTTCTGTCCAAAAAGCTGTCTTTAGTCTGAGCCGGGGCCCAGACAACGACCATCTGCTGCTGATTCTCTTGATGCCTGTAGGGTCTGTTATGATGACCCTCCTCCATTCCTAGTCTTGCTAACATGTGCTCTCTCTCTTCTTGATCAGTCTAGGTTGGAGTTTATCAAGTTTGCCAGTCTCTTCAAAGAACCAACTTTTGGTTTTGCTAAATTTCTCTGTCATCTGCTCTTTATTTCATTGATTTCTGTTCTTTATTTTTTGTTAACACTTACTTTGTGTTACTTTTGCTCTTCTTTTTCTAGCATTTTAAGGTGGAACTTCAGGTCGTTGATTTTAAGCATTTTCTTTTGAGGATAGGCATTTAGAGCTATAAATTTCCCACTAACCAAGTATTGTTCTAAATGCTTAATTGGAATAATTAAAATTTTATACATTTTGTAAAAGTTTTAATCTGTAAAATTTACTCAGATTCACACATTTCCTTGAAGATGCCCCTGAAGCTTCCTTTGCATAGCACTGGGGTGATGTGGCATGTTTAGGGCTGCCCTGGCCTTGTCCCACTGGCTGTTTCTCTTGGTTTTGGGGAGCTGTGACCCAGGGATTGGTGACTGTGGGCTCACTCAGCGAAGATGACAGGAAGACGGATGTTTTTCACACAAGTGCCCCTGAAGAGAAAATGCACATTAATTTTTTTTTCTCTTGGATGTACAGCATTGGTAAACCAAGTCAAGCAGAAAGGAGGTGGAAGGAAATTCCTGGCTTTCCTGGAAGCTTGTCTGTCTGGGCACTTCATGGTAGTTTGTTCACTGGCACCAGTGGACCTAGCAGGTCCCATTCATGCAAACGTTGTCTCTGCCCCCAGGCTCCCTGCAAAGCACGCCAGGGTGTTTGTTTCTATACAAACTGGATTTATCCCTCTGGTCAGTCAAGCCTGCTCCTTCAGATTTTAACCTGATTTGTTATGGAAAGGAGAACTGTCGAGCGGCTGCCCCTGCTGGCCTCTTCCCAGTAACTTCTGAGCTTGCAGGTGGATTTCCACTGCATTTGACCTAGAGGCAGAATATTGAAGGCCTCTCCACAGGGCAGAGTCCTGCTCAGGACTGGAATGCATCCAGCCCAAGCAGAAATCTGCTGTGGACATTCCTGGGATGGGATAGGATCCAACTGAAGATTGTTACAGGACCCCAGAGGGTCAGCTCTGTGCTGGTATTGGGTACCAGTGAGCAGTGAATTTGTGAGGCCTGGTGAACCAGGCAGACTCGTGTAGAGCACAGACAAGCCTGAGAATAGAGACCAGAGATATAATGGGAGCTGGGAAGCTGTGCCCACTCTGGACAGAGCTGCACCCAGGACCAGCAGACACTGAAGAAAGGAGCCCAGGGCTTCTCTGAAGCTGACAAGACTGTCCCCAAGAGAAAGGGTGCCTGGCTTCTCCTGGCCACAACATAGCCCCAGTGCAGACACAGCCAGGCCTGCCCTGTGGCCTGTGACCACAAGACCGCCTTCCTGGAGCCCAGCTGGGCCTGGAACTCAGAGCCAGGCTAGACACCTCCTCCACCCTTGCTGGCTGGCAGAGATGGGATCCTAGAGGTGTATCCAGGGTCTGGGCATAGTAGATGTTCACTGAAAGGCAGTTGCTGTAATCATGCTGGCAATCAACGATGTAATCACCAATATCCTTTCTCCCTGAGCTATCCTCATGCTGGTGATGGTGGAGAGATTGGGGACCTCATTCTGAGGGGCCAAACCAAATGCAGGGAATACAAGGTCTGAGAGACGAATCACTTGTCACGGTAGCCAGTGGCCAGTGCACGCGAACGTGTGTATATTGACTTTGATCGGCTTTGAGGCCGAACCCTCTGGGATCCCACCTCCATGGCCGAAAGGCATCTAATTCTCCTTTGATCCCGTAAAGGGCAGTTTGATTTCTCCTGTAAACATCCACAGAAACCGGAGGCCTGAGATAGTGACACTGGAAGGTGGGCAGGCTGCTAATGAGGATTCCTGGCTGCGATTCAGCCTCAGCACGCAGCTCTGTGTGCCTGGCTGTTGTTAACTGTGCAGCGCTCTGGTTAAGCGAGGCTGGGAGTGGCACTGGCGTGTTAGTAATCCGCACTCACCAGCACCACGCGGGCTCCCCGGCCTCTGTGCCTCTCGGCAATGCCGCACCCATGGGAAGGGAGGAGAAGCTCCCGCCCACCCTCCATCTGTGCCCGTGTCAGGGCTTACGGGAACATATGCTGCCTGTTACTCACTGACCATCTGTTCACAGAGCTGATGAAGTGTCCCGGTTACCCTGGCAACGAAGCCCTTGATTGGCGGCGGCTCCACAAACATTTGCCGCTCAGGTTTCACTTTTATCTGTGCTCTGGAATGGGGCTGGGTGGGGGATGCTGAGGCCTGGGGGCTGGGGATCAGCAGGCTGGGGGGTGGGCTGGAGGCTGGGGAAGCAGTCTGGGGTGGTGGGCTGAGGCTGGGAGGTCAGCAGGCTGGGGGAATAGGCTTGGAGCTGGGGGGGTCAGCAGGTTGGGGAATGGGCTGGGGACTGGGGGTCAGCAGGCTGGGGGGTGGTCTGGGGCTGGAGGAGCAGGCTGGGGGTGGTCTGAGGGCCTAGGGGGTCAGCAGGCTAGGGGGTGGTCTGGGGCTGGGGGAGCAGGCTGGGAATGATCTGGGGGCTGGGGGGTCAGCAGGCTGGGAGGTGGTCTAAGGACCTGGGGGGACAGAAGGCTGAGGGATGGTCTGGGGCTGGGGGAGCAGGCTGTGGGGAGCAGGCTGGGCCTGGGGCTTCTGCAGCTGGGAGGCCAGGCTCCCCTTCTCCATTTTCCTGTCTCATCTCTCTCCCACCTCCTTTCCCTCAGCACTCACCCACCTCCAGTCCAGCCCTTCTCCCCAAAGTTCAGAGCAGGTAGAGCTGGGAATATGGCTGACCAGTCTGAGAGCTGGGTGGGGGCTTGTTCTTGTTCACCTGGTGCCAGTACCATTTTGCCAAACTGCAGGCTGGAGTCTAAGGGCTGAGGATTCTCAGCCTCCCAGTCCAGGGCAGCAGCTGCCCAGAAGCCACCTCACGGCAGTGGACATCTGTGCCCCCGTTTTGGAGACCTGGTGTGATGAGGACACATGGGCTGCAATTAGCTGTTAGCAGGGCCGTCCATGGACCACAGTCCCAGGAAGACGTTCTGCTCAGTTGCTCCGGAAGGGACTTAGGGTGCACTGCAATTGTGGAGGGGTGGTTGCTGCTGATCCCAGACCCCAGAGGGAGTTTCTGAGTTTTTAGCTTGAGTTGAGGAGCTGATAATGGAAGCTGCAGCAGCCAGTTCATGGCAGTCCCGAAAGGAGGCAAACCACCTCCTCTCCGCTAAGGACATCGGCCAAGTGCTGAGGCCAAAGGCCTGCAGATGAACCCTAGTGTGAGATGGAGAGGCTGGGGCACAACACTAGTGCCAAACTGAGCCTTCGTTCTTTTCTTTAGCGAGACCTGGGATTGAGCGTCACAAAGTCTAGATTCTATTTATTCCACCGTCTCACAGTCTGGTAGCACGTGTCTGTGGGGAGCCCTCCTCACTCCTGTCTGAGCTTGGAATCCTGGGACTAAGAATAGCAGCGTGGCCCTGCTCTGCACAGGACTGGTGTGAGTGCCAGAATGCTGGGCCTCAGGGCATGTGGATTGCACATTCGTGGCATGTGGAGGCCACGTGGGGTCTCAGACAGCACAGGTGAGGGAGCTCTGTGTCCACAGGGACCACGACACTTTATCACAAGGGGCGCAGCACGCCAGCGTCCTCTCTCCCAGGAAGAGAGGCCCCGGGCTGTCTGCTGTTGGCTGAGATGATTGAGTCACTGGCCCTGCCGCACAGCTGGGGTCAGACACGGAGGCCAAGCTCTGCTCCAGGCTCTCTGGGGTCTTCTTGTCACCGGATGCTGAGCAGAAGTGGGGTGACACAGAATGCCCACACCCCACAAACTCCCTGGGAAGTCAGTGTCTCTGAAAGATTCCATCTGGGACAAACAGAAGCCATCACTTGGTTAGAGTCAGCCCATCACGGCTCTGCCTGGAATGGAGAAGGCCTGGGCCCAGGTATCATCACTCTCTCTGCTCATGGCCCCCAGAATTTTGCAAAATCTGTTTTAAAAGTTTCCTTGTAAAAGTGACCCGTCCTCCGTCAGGAGCCTGGGTCTCACTGGCCATTTTAGGAGTGCAGCCTTCCCGAGCTCAGCAGAATCCCTCCATCGCAGTGCGCACGGGTGGCCCCCTCCCTACTGTCCTTCCCCGTCCTGGGTCCTCCCAGGCTGGCGACCCCTCGTGGCCTTGATTCTACCCTTTCAAAAGTCCAGCTCCCACCGGCCCCTGCAAGGCGCACTGCGGGGTCACCACAGGTCTGTCCAGGGCACGGTCAGGCCCATGAGACCCCTTGTTCTATAGGACGCTACGCTCCTTAAAAACAGGGACTTTGTCCCTCACTGAATTGTAGTTTTCTGTATCATTCGTCATTGCAGCTTGTAAGCATCAAGAGTGTTTCCTAAATATGATTAAGATCTGGCCTTCAGACAGCTTTTGAATTAACTGACAAATGTGTGTTGGGCACAAAACGGATTTAGGGACGTCTGCCCTGGGCTTTTACCAAACTCCAGCTCTTACACTTTATTATCTCACCTGAAATAAAATTGAAATTTCTTCATAACGTCTGATATATATTTTAATTTCTGGCAGAGATACATTAAAAGACCTGTTTCAAGGTTACTTGGCTAAAGAATGGAAAATGTCAGTTTTCAGCTGTACCATTTCCCATCTATTCCAACAGTATTTAAGCTTCTCCAAACAAAAATAGAAGGAACGCTTCCACTTTTTTTTTGTGAGGCCAGCATGACATTGCCACCAAAGAGACCAGCTTAAAAAAACAAAACAAAACAAAACAAAAACAACTACCAACCAACCTAATGTGTCAATAACAATATAAAGAGGCCCAATAAAATATGAGCAAATGAAACGCAGCAGCATGTTGAGAATTACACACCACGACTAAGGGTGGGTTGTTCTGCCCAGTGCAAGTAGCAATGACTCAGTATTGGGTCTATTAATATAAATCACCATTTAATAGAGCAAAAGAGAAAAACAGTATGACCAGCCCTAGAAATGCTGGCAAACAGTGGATGGAAGTCAACATCTTCCTCTGTGTTTTGAAGTAGAGACTGAAATGTTCCTGATAAAATGGGAAGGGATGAATAGTTCTTTTACAGGATAAATGACCTCTGCCTCATCCTGACCATTCCCTACAGCCATGAGGAGGCCAAGACACTCAGAGTTTCCAGGCTGCATTCTCTCACTGCTTTGCAGGCACACCTCATGCAATTAAGGCACAGAAACCGGGAGTGCAAAAATGAGAAAGGAGCAGAGAAAGTGATGATTACTTATAGATTATTTTATTGTGCATCTGGATAACCCTGAAGGAGCAATTGCAAACAAATATGCAAAAATATAATTCAACAAGGTTAGCAAGAAATGTGAAAATGGCCCTGCCTCGGAGGGATGTGTACAGACGGGGCAGAATTCAAGCAGGTATACAGACTTTCAATTTTTGCAAAGTTAGTCTCTGCACATATGATACAATCCCAGTTAAAAAGCTAACTTTTTAAAAACCAGACAGGCTAAATCTAAATTTGTGTAAGGAAATATTTAAGAATACATAAGACAAACCTAAAAGAAAAAACAAATAATAGAGAAACTATTACTATCAGATCTCAAAACATATTATAAAATTCCATTTAAAGCTATGTCCATTTAAAAATATGTTACTGGCAAATAAATAATTAGAAAGCATAGAAATAGACCTCAAAATACTGCAAATTATAAGACAAAGACATTTAAATCATGAGGGGAAACAGGATATTCATATAATGATGTTGACTAGGTAGTCTCCTGGAAAAACTATGAAGTTGGTTCTATACTTCACCAAAATTAATTCCAAATAGAGCAAAGGTGTAACTCCCAGAAAGGAAAAAAAAAAAAGGAAGAAAAGAAGCAAAGAGGAGACCATGGGAGAATTTTTTATGACATTGGAGTAGGGAAGATCCAAACACAAGACAAAATCCAGAAGCCATAATAATGCTAAGAAATATGATGACACAAAAATAAAACCTTCTGCCTAGAATGAAACACCACCACGAGTCAATTGAAAGATAATAACAAGCTGAAAAAGAAATTTGCAATTAACACCAGAAACAGTCATTTCCAAATATTTAAATCAATAAGAAAGAGACCAGTAAGTCAATAAGTAAAAAGAAGCAAAGGATTTCAACTGAGTTCACAGAAAAAAAAATATAAGGCACTCTTAACCGCATGAAGAAAATGCTCAACCTGCTCACAAAGCCCTGCTCAGGGCCAGGGTGTGGGCAGTCAGTGTCTTGTGTGTTGTGAAGGCTACATAAAGCCCATCTCTTCCGAAGAACAGAAAACTGGCCACATCCATCGGATGGCAAATGCATGTGACACCTGGTCGAGCAATTCTATTAACAATTCTATTCCTATGAATTTATTCTATGGATACAATCTTGCAGACGTGAAACAACACATGTGTGGTTACTCGCAGAGGCAGGGCCCTGTAAGCTTGGAAGTGGCCGTCAATGGTAGAGCAGGGCTAGAATTTGGAAAAGGCTCACACAGCACACGGCCGTTAGCTGGTTTGTGATTCCTCCTTCGTCATTCACCCGTCAAGGGCGTTTCTCATTAGGCCCTGAGGGTGTGCTCAGCCCTGCCGAGCAGAGCAGGCGCAGATTCTCCCTCAAGAGTTCAGAGCTTCTCACCCTGGCTCTTCCCTTAAGATTCTGGCTCCCAGGGCCACCTCCCAGGGACCCCATTGTCAGAGTGGAGGAACGGGCTTGGGCAGGTGTGACCTCCAGAATCCTCAGAGGTTTTCCCACTCTGGGAGTGGCTTCAGACCTGAATCACGGCAACCCAGCCCCCTCCTGATTACAGACCACCCTGGAGTGTTACCGTGGAGATGGGAGAGCCCAGACAACGGAGATGTTCTGAGGGAATTTCCATTTCTGTCTTCAGGACATTCTGCCAGGGTGGGGACCTGCTAGAAGTATGGGACACCAGTTGTCTCTTTGCTAGAAGGCCCCCGTCCCAGGTGTGCCTCCCCGCCTCACTGTCACCTCAGCACAGTCCAGCGGGGCCAGGAGAAAACCACCAAGATAGTGCAGTCCCTGGGAAGGGGTTGCTGCCAGGCCCTACACTGTGGGAGGAGGGCTCTTGGGCTCCCCCTGGGCCCTGTGGCCTGGCAGGAGCCACCAAATGACAACACTGGGCAGGCAACCTGTTCTGTTGTCTGGAGGGCCTCAGAGCCCACACGGCTTTCTCTGTGTACAACGTGTGCATGGGGAACATGGGCAGCTGCCCTGACAGGGGTTTCCACACACACAGTCCCTCCAGACTTCTGTGCCTCCACATCAGAAACGAGCCACTCTTCCAAGCCATCAGAGTGCTTTTTGGTCCTGAATTGGGCCTTACATTTGTATGTACCTTGGATCCAAGAGGCTGTCAGCCTAGAGAGAAGAGCACGCTGACGAGCTGCAGGGCTGGGATGGAGAACGGACAACAGAAGTCATCACCTGACTTGCACAACCACCTATGCTTTCTTCTTCATGTAGAATTCCCTTCCAGAGCCAGATAGAGTGAGAAGCAAGAAGAGAGCCATGTTGAACAAAATGCTGGGTCATAAGGCTGTGCCTGGCGCCTCTGGGGTGCCCTGTGAATGCTGACGGGCCCGCAGCTCTGCCTGGCCCAGGAGCAGCTCAGAAACGCCCCGAGTATGAGCTGATTTGACACCCAGCAGCTAGGCCTGGGCTCAGAGCAGAAGGCTTGTAGGACTTCTCAGTCAGTCGGCACCTGTCACCACTGTGAAACACACCCTCAGTCAGTCGGCACCCGTCACCACTGCGAAACACACCCTCAGTCAGTCGGCACCCATCACCCCTGTGAAACACACCCTCAGTCAGTTGCTGCCCGTCACCGCTGTGAAACACACCCTCAGTCAGTCGGCGCCCGTCACCGCTGTGAAACACACCCTCAGTCAGCACCCATCACCGCTGTGAAACACACCCTCAGTCGGCACCCATCACCGCTGCGAAACACCCTCGGTCAGTTGGTGCCCGTCACCACTGTGAAACACACCCTCAGTCAGTCGGTGCCCGTCACCACTGTGAAACACACCCTCAGTCGGTGCCCGTCACCACTGTGAAACACACCCTCAGTCAGTCGGTGCCCGTCACCACTGTGAAACACACCCTCAGTCAGTCGGTGCCCATCACCACTGTGAAACACACCCTCAGTCAGTTGCTGCCCGTCACCGCTGTGAAACACACCTTCAGTCGGCACCCATCACCGCTGCGAAACACCCTCAGTCAGCACCCATCACCGCTGTGAAACACACCCTCGGTCAGCGAGGACGCACAGTGGAGGAGCAGCCCTGCCGCCCTCTTGACACAGCTCAGCCTCTCCACTGGGCAGGTGCAGAGGCACCTGGCAGAACGGCCCTCTTCAGACTTGCTTCTTAGGAGTAGGGGCTAGAGCGCTGAGTCCCACAGGTGGGTCTGGTCTGCAGGACACCCAGCACCCAGACTCTCATAGAACAGCCCTGACAAAACATTAATATCCCTGCTAATGATGCCTGGCTGTCAAAGCTGGGGCAGAAGCCTCAGTCCAGGTGGCGGAAAACACTTGGAAGGGCTTTGAGAACTTGCTTACAGAAAAGGCACCAGCTCAACAGGTAAAGTTGTTTCCTGTCATCAAAGCCAAAGGGAAAATGCAAAGTTTCAAGTCTACCTTCCCTGGCAACTTCTTCAGACGAGGTCTCCCTGGCTCCCTGGTTTTTCTCCCGGCATGGTCCTGCCTCACGACGCCTACCATTGTTACCATCCATGCCAGGTTTGTCCACAGTCCGCCCTCGACTCTGTCCCCTCAGGCCTGGCTGCCGTGTGCCTTCCTGGGGGCAGCTCAGGGCTGAGTCAGACACCTCACACCGCATCCTCCTTGACCCCGACGGCCTCACGCCCTCCCTGCCACAGAGAGGCTGCAGCCCACTTGGGCTGTTCCTGACGGAAAACTCTTTAAGCCGGGCCCAGACCTGCAGCTGTGGGATCCTGAGACAGCAGCCCCTCTGGACTGCATTCAGGGTCCCAGGCAGCACCTGTGCTGTACCGTTCATTCAGCTCCAGAGGTTCCTGCTGCTTGGCGTTCTGCTGCGAAGCCACTGCAGCCCGGCGGTGGGAGGGTGAGCCCCTCGCTCTGCCCACCTGCTGCACTGCGCTCTGCGGGAGCCTTGGTGCTCCTGAAAACAAGGGTGGGTTTTGTGGGCTGAGGTGAAGCCTCTGCTGGGCCCAGAAGTCCCTTCTGAGAAGGAGAACTGGGGCCAGCTGCTGAGGCCTTGAGGAACGCAGACCAGGATAGACACTTCTGTATCAGGACCTTGCTTCTAAGAAAGGAAACCTGTGAGTGTTTTTTGTTTTTTTTTTAATGAAAGTCAGAGCCTGGAGTGAAGACAGCCTCTGTCCCACCCTCCATCCTACGCGGGCGCGGTGGATGGCAAAGGCAAAGCTGCAAAGGCAAAGCTCCCGGTGGAAACGGCCTGCCCGCTAGTCTGCGCCCTCTCTGACAGCAGGCCCCGAACAGAAGTGTGGAAATGTCTTCCAGGAGGGTGCTAGCGAAGTCACTGTCACGCCTGCAAGTTGGACTCAACTGTAACACTTTTTCTGTTTGGTTTCATGCAAACAATTCAGCCAAGCCAACACACAGCTGCCCCAGGAGCAGATGGATTTGTAATTGCGGGAATAACGGCGTTGCGTCAGCTACCCAACACATCCTCAGCCAGACCCAAGGGTGATCTTCGGAGTCCAGGCTGAGCCGCTGCACTCTGAAGCCTGTTAAGCTATCGTTTGGGACACATTTTTAAAGTTCCTGGAGTAGAATATGAGCATTCCTTCCTTACTGGTATTTTGACATATGTCTAGGTGGAAGATTTTTACTCCTTGAATTAATTCCTGGAGAAAACACACTACAATTCAGAAACAAACACAGGCTTTATGTCCCTTGTTCATATTTAAAAATTTAAAAGGCAGAGAAACACCCTTACTGGATTTCCCGGTAGCTTACTTAATGACGTGACGGATGCCTCAGGCCATCAGAGCATGGCTTAGTCCTGCCGACTGGAGCTGAGGGCTGTGTCTCCTCCAGCTCGGAGTGCGCGGCATGACTTAAATTTGGGTGTGTGACCAAGGGTGTCTCACTCTGCTCCAGCCTGGAGAGGACTCGCCTATTAGAGTTACCTGCTGCCAGTCAACATTCTTCCCACAACACAATCCACATCAGTAGGATAGAACCAGTGGGTCGTGTAGGCTACATTCACTGGGGAGAGACATGAAAGTTATCTATTACAGAAGTTATCCATTATGGGAGTTATCTATTATAGAATGGCTTCAACGTGAAGTGAGTTTAAGGGCCCTGGAACTAGGGATGTGGGTTTACTGTTGGGGTCTCTGATTCTGAGAACCCACCTGATGCAAACTCTGGTGAAAGGAACGTCCTCCCCCCAAATCATGTGAGTTCTCCTGATCGGATTCTCCTGACTGAGTGAACGTCCCCCCCCGGATCACGTGAGTTCTCCTGATCGGATTCTCCTGACCGAGTGAACATCCCCCTCCCGGATCACGCGAGTTCTCCTGATCGGATTCTCCTGACCCAGTGAACATCCTCTCCCGAATCACGCGAGTTCTCCTGATCGGATTCTCCCGACCGAGTGCACATCCCCCTCCCGGATCACGCGAGTTCTCCTGATCGGATTCTCCTGACGCAGTGAACATCCTCTCCCGAATCACGCGAGTTCTCCTGATCGGATTCTCCTGACCGAGTGAACGTCCCCCTCCCGGATCACGCGAGTTCTCCTGATCGGATTCTCCCGACCAAGTGAACGTCCCCCTCCCGGATCACGCGAGTTCTCCTGATCGGATTCTCCTGACCGAGTGAACGTCCCCCTCCCGGATCACGCGAGTTCTCCTGATCGGATTCTCCTGACCGAGTGAACGTCCCCCTCCCGGATCACGCGAGTTCTCCTGATCAGATTCTCCTGACCGAGTGAACGTCCCCCTCCCGGATCACGCGAGTTCTCCTGATCGGATTCTCCCGACCGAGTGAACGTCCCCCTCCCGGATCACGCGAGTTCTCCTGATCGGATTCTCCCGACCGAGTGAACGTCCCCCTCCCGGATCACGCGAGTTCTCCTGATCGGATTCTCCCGACCGAGTGAACGTCCCCCTCCCGGATCACGCGAGTTCTCCTGATCGGATTCTCCCGACCGAGTGAACGTCCCCCTCCCGAATCACGCGAGTTCTCCTGATCGGATTCTCCCGACCGAGTGAACGTCCCCCTCCCGGATCAAGCGAGTTCTCCTGATCGGATTCTCCTGACCGAGTGAACGTCCCCCCCCGGATCACGCGAGTTCTCCTGATCGGATTCTCCTGACCGAGTGAACGTCCCCCTCCCGGATCACGCGAGTTCTCCTGATCGGATTCTCCTGACCGAGTGAACGTCCTCCCGGATCACGCGAGTTCTCCTGATCGGATTCTCATGATCAGCCCTCAGTGTCTGACCCAGGCTGTCACAACTTGCCAACATGAACCCTGTGGTCAGAGCCCTCTGACCACTGACACCACATGTGCTTCCCCACATCCATGTCCCTGTGGCCTTTCCCCCCGGGAGCTCTTACCACGGGGTGGGGGCTTGACCTTGAAGGACACCACTGCAGCAAGCAGCGCCAGCCTGGCGGGCCATGAGCCAGCACCCCACGGGTCGCACCCTTCCTCTCTGCTCCTTCCCCAAGGCCAGCTCCATAAAAGCTCTCTGGAGCCCTTCACGGCTGTGTGTCATCTCTGCAGAGCCTCTATGGCCGTGTGGCTGGTATCCAGCATGCTTAGCAACCCTCTCGTCGGAATGGACGCCAGCTGCTGGCGCGGGCCCTGCCGGCCCAGGTGTGGAGAGGGCACTCATGGACCCAGCACCAGCTCCTGATGCATCACCAAGAGCCTCTCAGCTCCACATCCCTGCACCAGATGGAGGCTCGCAGGGCAGAGAGCTCACCAGCTCAGCAAGGCCATGTTCATGGTATGGCGAAGGTCGCCATCTGCTTCCCGCCCATTCTGATGCTCTCAGTCACAACCCTGCGTCCTCCAGGCAGCTCTGCACTCATGCAGGCTGAGGCACCTCCACACTGACTCCACAAGGACTCAGCGAAGAATTGTGAGTAGATAGATGGTGCCTAACGCATGAGAGAGTGGTGAGGGACACGCATGTCACCCCGTGCAGCCGTGAGCCAGGAGCATGAGCTCGAAGGATGCTGAGGGAGACGGCAGTGGAGGGGCTTTCAGAAAATGGGCAGTGGAGCCAACCGAGAGCATTGTCAGAGGGTGACAGCACTGTCCCGGGAGGGCGTTTGCACGTGTGAGTGGCAGGGACCAGGACAGGGACCACCACTCTCCGTGTCCTTTACCTTTTTATTGTTTAAATGTGTTACAAGCTTGTGTGGTGCTCGTAATTAAAAGACAGACTTGGCCGGGCATGGTGGCTCACACCTGTAATCCCAGCACTTTGGGAGGCTGAGGCGGGTGGATCACCTGAGGTCGGGAGTTCGAAACCATCCTGACCAACATGGAGAAACCCCATCTCTACTAAAAATACAAAATTAGCCGGGCGTGGTGGTGCATGCCTGTAGTCCCAGCTACTCGGGAGGCTGAAGCAGGAGAATCACTCGAACCTGGGAGGTGGAGGTTGCGATGAGCCAAGATCGCACCACTGCCCTACAGCCTAGGCAACAAGAGCGAAACTCTGTCAAAAAGAAAAAAAAGGACCTGTTTCTGCCTAACTCCTGCCTGTGATTTGACCTCTGACTCTGAAAACTGGGATCTTCCTGCAAAAACTTCAGAGATGAGGGCCTGCCCCGTGGAAAGCCTGGTGGTGAGGGCCTGCCCTGTGGAAAGCCTGTGGTGGTGAGGGCGTACCCTGTGGAAAGCCTGTGGTGAGGGCCTGCCCTGTGGAAAGCCTGTGGTGAGGGCCTGCCCTGTGGAAAGCCTGTGGTGGTGAGGGCGTACCCTATGGAAAGCCTGTGGTGAGAGCCTGCCCTGTGGAAAGCCTGTGGTGGTGAGGGCCTGCCCTGTGGAAAGCCTGTGGTGGTGAGGGCCTGCCCTGTGGAAAGCCCGGTGGTGAGGGCCAGACCGTCGACAGAATACAAAGGCAGAGATGAGCCGTGTGGGCTGGTGGAATCACACCCAGGGCAGATCAGCAGTCGCGGAGGCCTGAAGCGCCTCCATCTGAGATGGAGCTCTAGGCACTGCCTCCCTGGTGGTGGATGGAGGCAAAGGGGCCAGGATCTCCTCGGCGCCCCAGGCCCTGGCAGGCGTGGGCCTGGCTATGGAGGTAGAATCTTGTGGTATCTCAAAAGTTGATGCAGTTTTGAAATGCAGTTATTCCTTAACGCTAATTCCCTGAACTGTTCTCTCAATGAGTACAGAAAGACTGAGATCGCAGCCTCCAAAGGCACACGCAGCGAGTACCCTTGAAGCTTCCGTTCCATTTGCCTGTTCGCTCTCTGATCGCTGCGTCCTCTGCTCTCGCCCAGCAGATGAGCGTGGCAGCTCTTACGCACTGGGAACCGTGCCAGGTGCTGGGGGCCAGGGACAGGGTGGTCTCAGACCCCTTCTCCGAGGAGAGTCAGCCGACGAACGGCACACAGGAGGTGTAAAAGCAGGAAGAGGAGAGTCAGGCTGGGGCGCCTCCCAGGGCAGGGGAAGGATGGATGCTGCCCAGCGCAGAGGACGGGAAAGGCTGGGACTGAACCACAGGTCTCTGCAGCCTGCCATACTGAGCCCCCCACCTCCCTGGGGCCATAATTTCCTTTCTCTGAGCTCCTCACGTGGCTCTCTCTGAGCCAGGGCCCCAGCAAGCCAGCAGGCAGGCACAGCATCCCTGAGAATGAGTGCCGGTGGATTCTATGTCTTTGCTATTGTGAACAGGGCTACAGTGGACACGCCTGTGCAGTGGACACGCCTGTGCAGTGGACGACACGCCTGTGCAGTGGACACGCCTGTGCAGGACACGCCTGTGCAGTGGACACGCCTGTGCAGTGGGCACGCCTGTGCAGTGGACGACACGCCTGTGCAGTGGACACGCCTGTGCAGGAATCCCTTTGATATGTTGATTCCTTTTCCTCTGGGTGGATCCCCAAGAGTGGGGTTGCTGGATCTAATGGAAGCTCTGGCTTTAGTGTTTGGGGAGCTCTCCACGCTGCTTTCCATCGAGGTTGTACTTACATTCCCACCAGCAGCGTCTAAGAGTTCCCTTTTCTCCAAATCCTCGCTAACATCTGTTATTTTTTGTCTTTTTAGTAATGGCCATTCTGACTGGGGTAAGATGGTATCTCATTGTGGTTCTGATTTGCATTTCTCTGATACTTAGTAACGATGAGAATTTTTTTCATAGACCTGTTGGCCACATGTCTGTCTTCTTTTGAGAAATGTCTGTTCAGGCTTTTTGTCCACTTTTTAGTGGGATTTTTTTTCCTGTTGTTTGATTTCCTTGTACATTCAGGACATTAGTCCCCAGTCAGATAAATAGTTTGCAAATAATTTTCTCCCATTCAACCAGCTCTCTCTTCACCCTATTGCTCCCTTGTGCAGAAGCCCCTTGGTTTGACGTAGCCTCCTATGCCTGTTTTTGTTTTTGTTACCTGAGCTTTTGATCACACTAAATACCCTGACTTGACCACTACACATTAGACACACGTAACAACATTTCTCATGTACTCCATAAATTTGCACAACTAAAAACAAATAACTTTTCAAATACAAAAAATAATAAAGGATAAGCATTAGCATCAAAACCATGGAAATGATGGGTGGCTTGGGAGCCAAGCAGGGCCATGGTGGGGAAGGGCCTCCGCTCAGGGTTGCTGGTGCTCAGGGCCGGCCTGTGGACCGGCTCGTGGTCACTCGTGGTCAGGGCCGGCCTGCGGACCGGCTCGTGGTCGCTCGTGGTCAGGGCCGGCCTGCGGACCGGCTTGGGGTCGCTCGTGGTCAGGGCCGGCCTGCGGACCGGCTCGTGGTCGCTCGTGGTCACGGTCAGCCTGCGGACCGGCTCGTGGTCGCTCGTGGTCGGGGCCGGCCTGCAGACCGGCTCGGGGTCGCTCGTGGTCGGGGCCAACCTGCGGACCGGCTCGGGCTCTAATTCCAGCTAGGTGCTCTTCAGCAAGTCTTTCTCTGAGCCTCAGTTTCTTCAGCCAGCAAGAAGAGCTTACAATAGGATTGGGGTGGCAGGTGGATCGAGCTAACGCTCATGAAAATGTTGCCGCGGGCCCTAGGGCACAGAAAGCACTCAACCGTGCCTGTTCCTCCCTCTTTCTGCAGGAACCATGTGAACCCTTGAGGCATATGGGACATAAGCTAGACGCCACGTGGCTGATAATTACCACTTTTCTTAGCAAATCTGCTCCCTCACTCCCAGTGGCTCCCGTGACACTGAAGACAGGAGCGGAGCCCCTCAGAGGATGAGTGTGAGGAGAGGAGGCCTGAGGGGTGCCCCTCCCCACACTCCTCCAGGGGCTTCCATTCGCAGAGAAGCCTCACCCAACTTCACACTGGGAGCTCTGGAAGCCCCCCCGAAAGGTGGAGTTCAGAGCACAGGACACAGTCCTTCTGCAGAAGACCACCTGTGACAGCTTTGCAATCACAGCCAGGATCACTATCACGTTCTCACCACTTGGCAATTTAGCAATTACTGAATTTGTGTCAAGAAAACACGCGTTCCATAAAAGAATCTTAAAATATGTTGACTCAATACCTCGGGTGATTGTTTTCGACACCCGCCCACTTTGACAATAGACATTACAGTGGTGTTCTAAATATTCTAAGGGATCCGCTGAGGCTCAGGAATTGCAGCCCTTTCTTTATGGTGAGAATGTGTAATTAGTAAATTGAATAGATTTCAACACTATTTTGGGAAACTGTTGAAGGGGCAATTGCAATGCTGCGGTGCTTGGGTCTCATTGTGTGTGTGTGTGTGTGTGTGTGTGTGTGTGTGTTAATTACATACTCAACAGCAGCTGCTGAGGCAAGATGAGCCAGTGTTTTTCTTCCTTCTCCTCCCAGGAGACACGGACTAGCTGTCACAAAGATGCGGCAGAAGTTTGTGAGTGTCCATTTGGAGTTTTCCCAGGCCAGGCCCTGGGGTCACTGCACAGCCAGCAGCCGCCTCACTCTTGCCTCCTTTCTGCTCAGGCAGAGCTAAGCTCTAGGGAACTCACTGTGAGCGTTCCCACTGGGGATTCCCGGGGACTGTCTGGGTCAGGTCCCATCCCTGATCCTCTGCTGCAAGGGACTGTGATGACTGTGGTCTGGGGAGGAGGCTGAGGGCAGGGAGGGGCGTGGGCCGGGTATCACTCAGGCCCATCACCACCCACAGCCACTGGCCGGCTCAGCTCGTGCCTGGCAGAGGATGGTAGGGCAAAGGCCGGGTGACCCTGCGTGGAGCCTTTTAGGATCCGTGGAAGCTCCTCCACCTCGTTTGTAAATGATGAGCCAAACAAGACCCTGGAAAGCAAGATCTGCCTAAACCTCAGGGAGAGCCCAGGCATCCACCCAGCAACAGCTCCAGGCAGGCCGTGCCCAGGGCTGAGTATGGCCACATCATCGCTCGTCCCCCGAGGGACATGAGAGCCCTCCCGGCCTGAGCTGGCGAAGCTGAGACGGGGCCTTTCCCATGGGCTCTGCTGTGCACCGGCTGCTCACTTTGCTTTAGCAAGACCGAGCCAGACATCCCTTGCCTGGAGCAGGAGCAGCACCTGTCACCCAAACGTGGGTCAAGGGGTTTCCTCTCTTGCTCTGTTCAGCCCCGACCCAGCCCCAGAGCCCTGTTTCTTAAGCAGTTGTAATAGGACTAAACTAAAGCAACTCACGACATGGTGGCGGCTCTCAAGCTCTGCTGTCCATCTGAACCTGGAGGGCCTTGCTCAACACACGTCTTTGGCCCCACTCCAGAATTCGTGATCCAGGTGAAGCTTGAGACTGGCATTTCTCACAAGCCCTGCGATGCCGCTGGTGTGGGGACCACACTTTGAGAACTTTGGACTTGATTGCTGATGACATTCAAAGCTTCAATTACAAGAACAAACTGAAGCTGTCTGCAGGATGCACAGTGCCTCTGGCCGACGGTGCCTCCAACCCCCCAAGAAGGCTGCCGGCCCCTCCCGCACCAGCCACTGTGCCCTGGTTCAAAGGCCAGAGCCAGAGATGCCGGCCTCTTGTGGGTTCCGTCACCAACCAGCACTGATGGAACATGGCGATGCTGAGTTTGGTGCTGCCAGAACAAGCCGCATTAAAACAGTGGAGTCCACTCTCCAGAAACTGCAGGGCTCAGTCCACCAGGAGGGTGCCGCTGAAGCCTCGCCATCCCCCCTGGAGGCACTGTCCCCTGCCTGGGCCTGCGCGTGGGCTGCGCTGGGACCCTCCACATGCACCCACCCTCCCCAGAAACCCTGCAGGACAGGGCCTGGGATGGGCAGGAGCCCGGTCACATCCCCCCTGCCACCTCAATGCCTGGGACCCCCTCAGTAGGCACCTGGGCCCTGCACCCTGGTAGCAGGTGGACGGCAGCATCCTGTGCCTGTTTCTGTCTTCAGTGAATGTTTAAAAAGCTACTGGAACCACATCCACGGGTGCACCCAGCAGGACCAGGGCAAGGGGTCCCAGCCCCGAGTCAGTGTCACCCCCACTCTCATTGAGAATGCCCAGTCCCCCGGGGCCAAGAGCAGACGCAGCCTGACAGAGTTGGCGGCAGATTTAGGCAAAGTCTGACACCTGGGAAGGCTCTTCCTTGACGGGGCCTGGCAGAGAGTGTGTGAGAGTGTCAGTGTGGAGTGAGGGTGTGTGTGTGAGAGTGAGTGGAACAGTGAGGGTGTGTGTGTTAGTGTGAGTGTATGTGGGAGTGAGTGTGTGTGTGTAAGAGTGTGGAAGAGTGTGTGTAAGAGTGAGGGTGTGTGTTAGTGTGAGTGTATGTGGGTGTGAGGGTGAGTGTGTGTGAGTAGGAGAGGGTGTGCATGTTCGTGTGAGTGTATGTGGGAGTGAAGGTGTGAGTGCGTGTGAGTGCGGAAGAGTGTGGAAGAGTAAGAGTGAGGGTGTGTGTTAGTGTGAGTGTATGTGGGAGTGAGGGTGTGTGAGTGTGAGAGTGTGAGTGGAACAGTGAGGGTGTGTGTGTGTTAGTGTGCGTGTATGTAGGGGAGTGTGAGAGACAGTGAGGGTGAGTGAGAGTGGAAGAGTGAGGGTTTATGAGTGTGTGTGAGGTGTGAGTGTATGTGAGGGTGTGAGTGTGTGTGTGTGAGGGTGTGTGTGAGGTGTGAGTGTGTGTGTGTGAGGGTGTGTGTATATGCGTGTGAGGTGTGAGTGCATGTGTGTGTGAGGGTGTGAGTGTGTGTGTGAGGTGTGAGTGTATGTGAGGGTGTGTGTGTATGTGTGTGTGAGGGTGTGTGTCTGTGAGGGTGTGAGTGTGTGTGTGAGGTGTGAGTGTATGTGAGGGTGTGTGTGTATGTGTGTGAGGGTGTGAGTGTGTGTATGTGTGTGAGGTTTGTGAGTGTATGCGTGTGTGAGGTGTGTGTATGTGTGTGAGGGTGTGTGTGAGTGTATGTGTGTGTGAGGGTGTGTGTGTGAGGTGTGTGAGGGTGTGTGTGTATGTGTGTGAGGGTGTGTGTGTGAGGGTGTGTGTGTATGTGTGTGAGGTGTGTGAGGGTGTGTGTGTGTGTGAGGGTGTGAGTGTGTGTGTGTGTGAGGGTGTGTGTGTGAGGTGTGAGTGTATGTGAGGGTGTGTGTGTGAGTGTGTGTGAGGTGTGTGAGTGTATGCGTGTGAGGTGTGAGTGTATGTGAGGGTGTGTGTGTGTGAGGGTGTGAGTGTGTGAGGTGTGAGTGTGTGTGAGTGTGTGAGGGTGTGTGCATATGCGTGTGTGAGGTGTGAGTGCATGTGTGTGAGGGTGTGTGTGTGAGGGTGTGTGTGTGAGGTGTGTGAGGGTGTGTGTATGTGTGTGTGAGGGTGTGTGTGTGAGTGTATGTGTGTGTGAGGGTGTGAGTGTATGTGTGTGTGAGGTGTGAGTGTGCATGCGTGTACACATGTGTGAGTGAGGAGCCCAGGATCCCGGCTGCTTGGGCCTCCCTGGCCTCCTACGGCTCCCGAGGGGAAAGGGCTCCTGCCTGTGCCCTTTCTCACCTTCTCATCCCAATCTTTAAGGACAGAGTGGGGACAGCTCCCAAACCCAAGGCCTCGGGAACGGGGAGAAGGTGGCCCCAGCTGCCAATTGGAGCAGCCTCTCTGTCCCTGGCACCTGGGAGCAGCTTCCAAGGGGCCCGAGTGGTGGAGGAAGCAGCCTCTCCAGCTCCTTCTTTAGTCCATGGACACCCTCACAATAGCCCTTTGAATATTAACTCCTTTGTGCCCCCGGTAGCATCTCATCTTCCTGAAAATGGTACCAAAATATTTGATCAGGTACCACGGCCAAATCCAGAGCAGGAAGACAGCCATTTTTCTCTGTGAGCGGCAGATGCAGACAGCCGAGAAGACACTTGAAAGGCTTCTGCTGCCTCATCCGCGGGCCTTCCCCCCGTGAAGGCACCGCCTGTCCCGCCCCATGGGAAAGGTCACATTCCACGGGCCCCTCCCATGTCCCCTGCAACATGGGAATCAATCTCGTGTCCCCAAGTATCTGGAGGTGGTCTATCCCAGGCAGCCCCAGTCGAGGATCTCAGGGCCGGCCCACCTGGGCTCAGCCCCCAGTGCTGCGTGGGCCCCCATGTCCCTGTCGCTGCTGAATTTGAACAGTAGCCACCAGAAGGCTGCTGGGGAGGGGAAGGGCACAGCGAGCCAACTAACTGAACTGTGTGTCTGAAAGGGCCTGCTACGCGGTAGGCGGGAGGCGTTGGTGCTGTGTTCCCACCAGCAAGGCACTGAGGAAAGTCACCTCCTTCCTCCCAGCGCACCTCCCAGATACTCAGAAGCAGAAAGACCCCGAGATGGCCGGCGTGTCCTTTCCAGGAGGACACCAGGTCCTCATGCACTGTCTGCCTAGCCACCCTCACCACAGACATCACACTTCAAACCCTCCCTCTCTGCACTCTGAGCCGAGGAAACCTCTCTTCGAAGTCCTGAGCCTCTCTCTTAGACAAACCTCGAAAACA
This sequence comes from Pan troglodytes, assembly GCF_028858775.2. Lineage (NCBI taxonomy): Eukaryota > Metazoa > Chordata > Mammalia > Primates > Hominidae > Pan > Pan troglodytes. Next base: position 182,556,568 of record NC_072403.2, read on the forward strand.
GTCCCCACTGAGGGCACTCGGAGTGCAGGGAGAAAGAGGCAAGAGTGAACCACCCTGCCCCTGGCCATGCTGCCCTGAAACACTCACGGAGCCACCCAGAGGGAGGTTCCTTGATTCCCATAGGTCAGGTGACCTCACACACCCCCTAGGCAGCCTCACCTACGGTTGCCAGAAATTTAGCAAAACAGCCAAACATGAACAGAAAACATTCAGCAGGATGGCCAGTTGTTAAAGTTTGAATTTCAGATAAAGAAGAGTTCATGTTCAGTATACGTATTGCCATGCCGTATCTGGGACGTGTTTATCCTACCTGAAATTCAGATGCAACTGGACATCTGTACTTTACCCAGCCATCCTCCTACCACAGGCCCTCCTACCTGTGGGTAGTTTCTGGGAAGGGCAGGCCCTTTGGCCCCCTCGTGCCACCCACATCCTCCGTCCATCTGTCCGGGACAGGAAGTGGTAACCTGCTCCCACCTCAGCCTCTTTTCTCTTCTATCAAAGTTCTAATTTTCCCCAACACTTCGTTTAGTTTCCATCACCCCCTCTGCTAGGTGTGGGAAAGCCCTCACTTTGTAATGTAATTCCATTTTACACCACGACAGTGAATGACCAAGGCCCAGGGCTGGCTTTGTGGCTGGTTGCATTTAATAAGGACCTGAAAAGTCTCCCAAGGGCTCTCCAGGTAAAGAGAAGAGGAGAGAGGTGGATGGATACGAGCAGGTGACGCAGGCGGACGGAGGGCCCTGCGGGGGGAGAAGGGGCAGCCTGGCCCGGGTTTGCCAGAGAGGAGAGTGTCAGCTGTGCTGGAGCCTGGGTCCTGAACGCAGCCGCAGGACCCAGCAAGGCCTCTCGGACAGCCTGGGCTCGTGCCATGGGCACTGCTGGATGCAGGCCCCGCGGGCCCTGGGGCACATCCCCTGTGAGGCACCGGGGAGCAGACTGGGTCAGAGAGTGCAGAGGAATCACATTTGTCATCCGCCAACTTTCCTTAACTCGAAGGCCATTAGAGCATTCTCGTTTTCTCCTTAATGCAAGGAGGCAATGTGTGACCTTAGATCTGTGGAAAAAATGAAAAAAACAAGGTGGAGGTGGCACCATTTTTAAAATGAGCTTCCTGCTCGTTGTGGCCGTGGAGTGCTCCCCGTGCCTCGGAGTCTCAGGCCGCATTCCGGGGCCAAGCAGGGTCCTGGGCCCAGGACGGAGGTGCCGGCAAGAGTGGGCCTGGGTGAACGGGCACGAGAGGAAGTGGCGAGTCCAAACAGAGCCCAGGGCCGGCCTCGGCTCCAGCCTCCCCTGCCACACTGCACCTGTCGGTGCCCGGTGGGTGCTGAGTGCCACACGGTGCATTCCGCCCACCATTGATGCAACTGTCAGTCACGCAGCCGAGAGGTGGGCACTTTACAGAAGAGGAAGCGGAGACTCACAGAAGAGAAACACCAAGCCCAACACCGAGCAGTTTGTGGGTGGCAGGGTCTGGATGGAAGCAGGGTCCACCTGACCCCACGTCCACACCCCGAGCCCACATCCCACATCCCAGATTCCAAACCCACCGGCAGTCCACACTAGATCGGCTCTGTGGGAGGCTGCGTTTGCTGATGAAATGGCCGCCCGCTACTGTGCGCAGAAGAATCTGTTCCCTACAGAATCTGTGTAGATGACTTGGTTTCTGTCACATGGATGTGCCACTGTGAGCTTCATAAATAAGAACAGCAAGCCAGGCCAGGCGCAGTGGCTCACGCCTGTCATCCCAACACTTTGTGAGGCCGAGGCAGGTGGATCACCTGAGGCCAGAAGTTCGAGACCAGCCTGGCCAACATGGTGAAACCTCATTGCTACTAAAAATACAAAAAATTTGCCGAGTGTGGTGGTGCTGCCCGTAGTCCCAGCTACGTAGGAGGCTGGGAAAAGATAATCATTTGAACCTGGGAGACGGATGTTGCAATGAGCTGAGATTGCGCCGCTGCACTGCAGCCTGGGTGACAGAGCAAGACTCCGTCTTCGGGGGAAAGAAACCCAGCAAGTCAGGGTGCACAACAGACCCTCCTGGGAATGGCCTGAATTGCTCCTTGTGGATGGCCAGGCACATCCCCTCAGTCCAGCCAAAGCACAGAGCCCTTCCTGCGCTCTGTCCCCTGCCCATATCTGCCCCTGCTTTCCAGACTCCACCCACTCAGTGAATGGACTCCCATTAGGGCACCGCATGTCTGCTCTCTGGGAGCGCCCTCTCCAGCTCCATGTTGGGGGCACATTTCCTCCTGGAGTCCCTGTGAGTCACGTCCCAACCACAGCCTCCTCGGCACCCTTGGTACCTCCCCACCCGCCCTACCAGGCCATCCCGCCCATCATGCCCACCTGCAGGCATGTTCTGGATGGGCTGTCTTGTGCTTTGTTGTTTTTGCTTGTTTGTTTGGTTTGGTTTGGTTGTTTGTTTTGTTGTTGTTGTTGTTGTTTGTTGTTTGCTTGGTTTTTTTTTTACAGAGTCTTGCTCTGTCGCCCAGGCTGGAGTGCAGTGGTGCAATCTCGGCTCACTGCAACCTCCGCCTCCCGGGTTCAAGTGATTCTCCTGCCTCAGCCTCCCAAGTAGCTGGGACTACAGGCACCCCCGCCACCTCCGACCACCACACCTGGCTAATTTTTGTATTTTTAATAGAGACAGGGTTTCACCATGTTGGCCAGGAGGTTTGTTTTGTTCTAATTCAAGCCAACACTTAGAATTTTAACAATTTTGCACAGAAGCCTGGATTTCTGCTGCCTTCTCCACAGGACGACCTCTGACAGTTGGGATGGCTAGCATGCTCTCTGGGCTTCTTTGTGATCTACACACAACTTCCCTGCCTCTCCCTGCCTGCTGGGCCTGCTGCTCTGATCTGGGCCCCTGGGACCTTCCTACAAGTCAGGAGCTGGCACTGACGTCCGGGGCTCCAAAGCAGCACACCTGCTCACACGGAGCTCACCTTTCCAGCACGGCTCACTCGCCTCAGCTGCAGGCCTGGCCCTCTTAGCTGCAGGGCACGTACAAGGCCCCAGGGTAGTGCGAGAGGAACTTTGGAACAAACCAGCTTCATGACCCTGTGTCCTGCCTGAGTAAATGCCTTTCAGCCTCTTTACCACCAGTGTCTCCTGGCTCCAGGGCCCTGCCTGGATACCCTTGGGCACCTCAAGCCCTCAGAGGCTGGTGTTGCCCAGTCTTCCCGCAGAGGAGCCTGCTTGGTTCCAGCAGCTGCCCACCGGGTCTCCAGGCCCTCCACACCCAGCAGCTGCTGACAGCTCCACCTAAACTGGGGCCAGCCCAGTACCATGGAGATGGGACGTGTTTGCAGAGATGGCGTCCAAAGGATTTGCAGAGCTACTGGGAGGTGGGAAGAACAAGAAGTATCCCAAATGGTAGCAGTCCCAGCCTGGCTGCTGGGGCCAAGGACCCAAAGGGGATAGGGGCAAGAGGAGCCCCTATCCCTTAGGAGGAGCCACTATTCCGCAGGAGGAGCCCCTATCCCACAGGAGGAGTCCCTATCCCACAGGAGGAGCCCCTATCCCACAGGAGGAGCCCCTATCCCACGGGAGGAGCCCCTATCCCACGGGAGGAGCCCCTATCCCACGGGAGGAGCCCGTATCCCACGGGAGGAGCCCCTATCCCACGGGAGGAGCCCCTATCCCACGGGAGGAGCCCGTATCCCACGGGAGGAGCCCCTATCCCACGGGAGGAGCCCGTATCCCACGGGAGGAGCCCGTATCCCACGGGAGGAGCCCCTATCCCACGGGAGGAGCCCCTATCCCACGGGAGGAGCCCCTATCCCACGGGAGGAGCCCCTACCCCACAGGAGGAGTCCCTATCCCATAAAAGGAGCTCATATCCTGCAGGAGGAGTCCCTATCCCACAAGAGGAGCCCCTATCCCACAGGAGGAGCCCCTATCCCACGGGAGTAGCCCCTATCCCACGGGAGGAGCCCCTATCCCACGGGAGGAGCCCCTATCCCACGGGAGGAGCCCCTATCCCACCGGAGGAGCCCCTATCCCACGGGAGGAGCCCCTATCCCACCGGAGGAGCCCCTATCCCACCGGAGGAGCCCCTATCCCACGGGAGGAGCCCGTATCCCACGGGAGGAGCCCCTATCCCACGGGAGGAGCCCCTATCCCACGGGAGGAGTCCCTATCCCACGGGAGGAGCCCGTATCCCACGGGAGGAGCCCCTATCCCACGGGAGGAGCCCGTATCCCACGGGAGGAGCCCGTATCCCACGGGAGGAGTCCCTATCCCACGGGAGGAGTCCGTATCCCACGGGAGGAGCCCGTATCCCACGGGAGGAGCCCGTATCCCACGGGAGGAGCCCGTATCCCACGGGAGGAGCCCCTATCCCACGGGAGGAGCCCGTATCCCACGGGAGGAGTCCCTATCCCACGGGAGGAGCCCGTATCCCACGGGAGGAGTCCGTATCCCACGGGAGGAGTCCCTATCCCACGGGAGGAGCCCGTACCCCACGGGAGGAGCCCGTACCCCACGGGAGGAGTCCCTATCCCACGGGAGGAGTCCCTATCCCACGGGAGGAGTCCCTATCCCACGGGAGGAGCCCGTATCCCACGGGAGGAGCCCGTATCCCACGGGAGGAGCCCCTATCCCACGGGAGGAGCCCCTATCCCACGGGAGGAGCCCGTATCCCACGGGAGGAGTCCCTATCCCACGGGAGGAGCCCGTATCCCACGGGAGGAGTCCCTATCCCACGGGAGGAGTCCTTATCCCACGGGAGGAGCCCCTATCCCACGGGAGGAGTCCCTATCCCACGGGAGGAGCCCCTATCCCACGGGAGGAGTCCCTATCCCACGGGAGGAGTCCCTATCCCACAGGAGTCCCTATCCCACAGGAGGAGTCCCTATCCCACAGGAGGAGTCCCTATCCCACGGGAGGAGTCCCTATCCCACAGGAGTCCCTATCCCACAGGAGGAGTCCCTATCCCACAGGAGGAGCCCCTATCCCACAGGAGGAGCCCCTATCCCACAGGAGGAGTCCATATCCCACAGGAGGAGCCCCTATCCCACAGGAGGAGCCCGTATCCCACAGGAGGAGCCCGTATCCCACAGGAGTCCATATCCCACAGGAGTCCATATCCCACAGGAGTCCCTATCCCACAGGAGGAGCCCGTATCCCACAGGAGTCCCTATCCCACAGGAGGAGTCCCTATCCCACAGGAGGAGTCCCTAGCCCACAGGAGGAGCCCCTATCCCACAGGAGGAGCCCCTATCCCACAGGAGGAGTCCATATCCCACAGGAGGAGCCCCTATCCCACAGGAGGAGCCCGTATCCCACAGGAGTCCCTATCCCACAGGAGTCCATATCCCACAGGAGTCCATATCCCACAGGAGTCCCTATCCCACAGAAGGAGTCCATATCCCACAGGAGTCCATATCCCACAGGAGTCCCTATCCCACAGGAGGAGTCCCTATCCCACAGGAGGAGTCCATATCCCACAGAAGGAGTCCCTATCCCACAGGAGGAGCCCCTATCCCACAGGAGGAGCCCCTATCCCACAGGAGTCCCTATCCCACAGGAGGAGTCCATATCCCACAGGAGGAGCCCCTATCCCACAGGAGGAGTCCCTATCCCACGGGAGGAGTCCCTATCGCACAGGAGGAGTCCCTATCCCGGGTGGCCGGGGACACAAGAGTGATGAGTGGGAATGCCCACACTGGGGTGAGGTGGGTCGGGGTGGCCGGGGACAAAAGGTTGTGAAGGGGACAGAGTGATCAGTGGGAATGCCCACACTGGGGGTCGGGGTGGTCGGGGACACAGGAGAGGATGTGAGTCAGATCCGAAAGTGAAAGTCCTGCTGGCTCAGCCGCATGCTGGACCTCACGGTAAGCAAGTGCTGCCACAGGAGTCTTTATGTACAAGAGTGACAATATCAGAGTTTTCTTGCAGGATGACCATCTCCGCAGTGCCTGGTGGAGCAAATGAGGTGACAGTTGAAGGTGGTGGGGACTCTGTGAACAGCAAATGCAGGAAAGGGAAGCCAAGAAACACTTCATTTAAAGCTTGAAATAGGAGTTGCCAGAGGCGTTAGCCCAGGTCCCTCAGCAGGAAACAGGACTTGGGGTGTCTAACCCCAACCCTGTGCCCCAGGGTTATGGGGTCTATGAGCTCTGCAAGGGTTCCCCAAAATACATAAGAACTGGAGCAAAGATTCTTTTCTCCAAAATATGAAAGTAAAAAATCCGATTGATATTTGAATGCTTACAAACAAAATTTCCCATCTATGAGCACAATGCATATGAGCACAGTGCACCTCAACCCTCACATACTTCCTATCAATTCTACTTCGTGTGGGCTACTGAGGCAGTTTCACACGTTTGGTGGGATTTGCATGGAGCCTCCAGATGTCGGAGGTCTTGAAGCCTGAGACGCAGAGAGAGAAAAAGGAGAAAGGGAGTGAGAGAGAAGCAGTGAGTGACCACAGAGGAGCGCTGAGACTTCCTCCTCCTAATACCCCACTTTTTCCAACTCGAGTGTCAAGGACTTTGCGTGCACTGGGGCCTGGGAAAGCCACAGTTCAGTGGTCCTACTGTGGTTTTTAGGGCCACAAAGAACCTTTCACTTTGCCCTCAAACCAAATTGGTACCCTCCTATTGCTGAAGACAGCTTCCTTTGTTTTCCATTTCAGCAGAAACAAGTGAGGTAGCAGAGAAGCACTGAGGACCCCAAAAAGCCCCCTAGGGTTCGGATCTCGCCCAAGAGAGGCATCATGACTGCAGGTTTGAGCACGGGGGTGGGAAATGGAGGCCTCCACTCATCCTTAACACACAGGGACCTGTGTGGCTGGCGTTCATTGTGCTAAGCGTCTTAGAAAAATAGCTATTAAATATATAAACTGTTAAATGCGTACGAATCCCTTGTACCTAATGGCAAAGATGAGACACTCACATGGCATGCATTCAGACCGAAGGGGCTGCTCCTGAGTGCTCTGATCACAAAACACAGGGGCCGGGGGCCTGCACATCAGAGGCTAACGAAATGTTTGGGTATGCCTAGGAGGTCAAGAATAACTAAGCTCGTGAGTAGCCTAAGAAATGCTGAATAATTTTCTAAGAAAAATGATGGCCGATACAACATTCATAATATCTGGCACATAGAGGGTACTCAAATATTTGTTGCATATTTGAATGAATAGCAGAGCATTTGCATTTTTGTGTAATTTTTATCATCGTATAATCAAAATCCAAAATTCATAGCAACATCCACCAGGCAAAGAGCTCAATGGGCTTCCTCAAGCCCCCTCTCCACACCTGCTCCCGTTAGCCCCCAGCATCGAGTGGTTTGTGGCCAGCACCCTCTCCCTCTCCTGGTGATGACCAGAAGACAGAAAAAGATGCAGGAAGGGGCTTCTCAGCATGCTCCTGTCCACCCACAAATAGGCCAAAGGGCCCCTCCTCACCCCCGGACCCCATGCCCCTCACGCCTTCAAGGTGGCGCTGGGGGAACTGCACTGGGGGAGCTCCGCTCAGAGACACTGAGACCCCTTCGCAGTGGAGTTACGCTCACTCACTTCTGCAGCTGCCGAGGGGATGCCCCTCTCAGGAGCCATGGGTCAGGGTGCCCTTCCCTTCACTTTCCTCTTTTGTCACCGACCTTCACAGATCATGCTCCTTTAACACAACCAACAGTCTTATGAAACAAAGCTTCTGAGAAATCACAGTACGATTCCACAGATCTGGCCCGAAGACCTGGAAAGAACCTGAAGAATCGTGCTTTGAAGGTCCAAGAAGGGAAAGGAGAAGAATGCCACCCAGGAACTCAGGGGAACAGGTGCACTTGGATAAAAAGCCACACACCGCGCTGCACCGCAGGGAATGCAGAAAGGACAGGCACACTCAGGTCCATGACCTCACTGCCCAGGATGAGCACGAGAAAGAGGCAGCTCAGGACGGAGACATGGGAAGGGTGGGAGATGCCGGCAGGCAGAGAAGTGAGAGCCAAGTCCCGTCCTGGGGAGCAGACACACGTCGGGTGGCAGGGGCTGAAGGAGGGCTTGGAAAAGAGGCTGTAGAGGTGCCAGGCCCAGAGTGAGTAGCAAGGGCCATGGGAGCCAAGCGGTGCTTGGGGCTGGGGCCCAGGAACAGAGCTGGGGGTGCCCGGCCCAGCCTCCCACTCCTCGCTGTTCCCCAGGTGCAGGGCAGGGTGGAGGTGGACCTGAGTCTGGGAGCTGAAGGAAGTGGGAAGGGGCTGAGGCTCCTGGAGAGGAAGAAAGTGTCCTCTGAGAGACGCTGGCACACATCCTCCGGAAAGTCCCAGGCTGGCTCGGGCCGGCTGCTCGGTGACACAGGCTCCTGGGTCCTGGGACCAGCCCTGACCACTGCTGGCACCGCAAAGCTGGTCACCCGACGGCTGCCCTGTGGAGAGGACCAGGCAGACAAAATGGAAACCACCATCCAGCAGGTGGTCCGGCCACAGCCCCAGTCACCGAGACTCCTGAAGACGGTCAAGGCCAGGAGCCCAGGCCAGCCCCCACCTTCCACCTCCCTGCAGCTGGTTGTGGCCACAAGATAAGTCCACCAATGAGCATCAACAGTGGTGTTTGTAGGACTTCGGGTGGCTTTTTAAAAGTAGGCTGTGTGTATCATACAAACCAGGAAGTCCTACAAAGAGAGGGGGTAACAGGCACAGACCAGCAGCACCAGGATGTGCAGACACCACAGAGCACCCTTTAGCTCTTCCTCCTCCCTCCATCCCCCCCTCACCTTACATGTTATTATCAAAGCATTTACATAATGCCCCTCAACCCAGCAGTCACTCTGAAATGAGATTCTCAGCAGTGAGAGGTCCTGGGAGTGGAAGCCCTGGAGTCAAAGCAGGAAAGGAAATGGAGCTTGGATCCCTAAGGGACCTGCATTCCTGCCTTGGGGCTGCTTGGGCTGGGATCTGGGCCTACCACATAGGAGCTGCTCAAGAGCTAGCCATTCAACTCCCGCCTACCCTCATAGTTTCTGAAATGGGGGGGGCCACGTGCCCATCGTGAGGAGCAGGTGCCAGCTCCCTTTATGGAGAGACTGGATGTCTGCTGGGCTGGAGCTGCTCATGTAGGTGTTGACAGAACACTGCCCAGACCAAGGCTCTGAGGAGGACAGAAGTGGGAGAAAACTGAGGCAGAAGCTAGCGAGGGGGCAGTGATGGGGAGGGGGCTGGTGCTGTGCCATAACCTTCACTGGCCCTGGTGGGCAGGCTCAGAGCTCGCCGGGCACCCCTCACACCCAGGGGGTCCACCTGGAGCATCGGGCAGGTTTGGAACGGAGGCCTCCACATCGGGCATGTTTGGAACGGTGACCTCCACATCGGGCGTGTTTGGAACGGAGGCCTCCACTCAGCGAACATTGCAAAGCACCTAGCCACGCACACGCTCTGGTGTGGGGATGGTGAGATCATCTGGGTGCATAAAGTGGTGATGGCCACACAGACGTTAGCTGTAACGTTCACCAACAACTCATCTCCAAAGGAGCCAGGGAACAAGGCCTGCCTGGGGCCGTCAGGGGAGGTGCTCAGTAGGCAGGGGCGGGAGGGGCAGAAGCGGTGCCTGAGCTGGACCTGGAGGGACTGGTGAGAAGTGGAAGAGTGGAGGGAAGAAGCGGCTGTGGAGGCTGCGGAGGCTGCGGAGGCTGTGGAGGCTGGGCCTGGGTCTGGGGAGGCTGCGGAGGCTGGGCCTGGGTCTGGGGAGGCTGTGGAGGCTGGGCCTGGGTCTGGGTCTGGGGAGGCTGCGGAGGCTGGGCCTGGGTCTGGGAGGCTGCGGAGGCTGGGCCTGGGTCTGGGGAGGCTGGGCCTGGGTCTGGGGAGGCTGCGGAGGCTGGGCCTGGGTCTGGGGAGGCTGGGCCTGGGTCTGGGGAGGCTGCGGAGGCTGGGCCTGGGTCTGGGGAGGCTGGGCCTGGGTCTGGGGAGGCTGCGGAGGCTGGGCCTGGGTCTGGGGAGGCTGGGCCTGGGTCTGGGGAGGCTGCGGAGGCTGGGCCTGGGTCTGGGGAGGCTGGGCCTGGGTCTGGGGAGGCTGCGGAGGCTGGGCCTGGGTCTGGGGAGGCTGCGGAGGCTGGGCCTGGGTCTGGGGAGGCTGGGCCTGGGTCTGGGGAGGCTGGGCCTGGGTCTGGGGAGGCTGCGGAGGCTGGGCCTGGGTCTGGGGAGGCTGCGGAGGCTGGGCCTGGGTCTGGGGAGGCTTGTCGGGACCAGGGGAGGGCGACACCCAGTCGGTAAGGAGGGGCATTGGCTGCATGCTGGCCCCCGTGCTGAGATTGTCTGGTTGAAGGGGAAGCCCAGCTCAGTGGCCTTGGCCAGAGCAATGTGGCTTCGAGGACAACCACAGGTGGCTTCCTGGATCAGCACCTGCCTGCCCCGGCCCAGCCTGGGAGAAGGACTCAGGTGTTCTTCTTGAAGAGGGTCTAGCTCTAGGGACAACTGGGAGGAGGGGGCTGGCACAGGTACCAATCACTCTGCCCCCTGCACCCAGATTTTTATAGAAATGGAAGCAAGTTACAAATCAGCATGGGGTGGGCTTTGCAGGAAATATAGTTACAGTGGAGGGGGCAGTCAGGGGTGCAAGGAGAGGAGGCTTCTGGGGACCTCAGCCAGGCTCATGAGACCCTCCATGGTAGACTGTGGGAAAACTTATCAGGGCAGGAGGAGAAAAGGGGCCCCTTTTCAATGGTGAGTATTTTTCAGCCTGCAAGAGGCAAGCAGCCTTTTTCCAATCGTTTTGCTTAGAGGCCCAAATTCTTTGTCACCCAAGCCAAAGCAGCCTGCCTGTCTTTCTGAACCCCTCACAGGGTAGCCCTGGGTGTCCTGTGAGCAGCACCGGGTTCACACAGTTCACCCGCACCCCAGATGCCGGAGCCTGATCCTATAGCCATGTGCAGTTCCCATGCCCTCTCCCCTCCGTGCAGCTGACTGGGGCAGCCGGCAGGTTCTCAAGCCTCCCACTTGAGCAAGGCGGCACCGTGCTGCTCTGCACCCGCCGTCTGACTCGCCTCAGCCCCAGATCCCTGAGAAGTGTGGTTCTGCCAAGAGGCAGCAGGCTGGATTGAAGGACCTTTTTGGATTCCTTCCCTCACAAATCCCCACCAGTGTACTCATGGGAGCCCATGAATGGTTAGAAAACAAAGCTGTAAGAGAGAGAGGTTCCCACATAAAACAAGAGTGTTAAAGTGTGAAACAGGAGGTTCGGCCCTCACCCCTCCTCTCTCTGGGAGAGGTAGGGGGTTTCCCCGCCCACGCCCTGAGAGACCATCAACACCGTGCAGGCCAGTCTGTGCTTCACAGGGCTGGCTCCTGCCTTCCTCCTTTGTGAACTCAGGGATTCATGGAGCTGAGCCGTCAACACCTGGCTGAGAAGCAGAGCCTCTCCACCTTCCTCCCCCGCTGCTCACAAATGGCCCTGAGGAGTGTCGGAGATCAAAGGGGCCGGCGCCCTGGCCTTCTGCTGCTCAGCCCCATAACTGCCCTCAGAGGATGGGAATTCACACCTGCTGGTGGTGCAGGGGGCCCGAGGTGTGGAGGACTGTGTTGGCTGCGGCATCATCTGCAAAGGTGAGTGAGCTTGAGCTTTCAAAAGGTGGCCCCAAGCCACCATAGGGGTAACAAGACAAAAGGTGTCTCCCTTCCTACATTACAGAAGGCGTTTGTGGAATTCACATCCCACTGGGTCCTTTTTTCACAGTTCCTTGGCTTGAGGCCTCTGATCCTGCTTTCCACAAGCTGACTGGGTGTCACCAAGGCCCCAGAAGGGCCCGGAGCTCCCCCTTCTCTCACCCACTCCCCCATTACGTGCTCCCAGCACAGCTCTGCAGCCAGAGGGTGAGGCTGCAAGCGAGATTCTGAGGCTGACTGATAGGCCTTCACCAGGAGGAGCCATCTTGAAGGAGAAAGAGGGAGACGGGGGCGCTGTTGTGAATGGGTGGGTACGTCAAGATGTGAGAAACTGAAGCTAGTAGCTGCAGTGGATCCACAGGGATTTCTATAGGCAGCCGAGTTTCCTGAACTGGACGCTGTTGTGAATGGGTGGGTACGTCAAGATGTGAGAAACTGAAGCTAGTAGCTGGAGTGGATCCACAGGGATTTCTATAGGCAGCCGAGTTTCCTGAACTGGACGCTGTTGTGAATGGGTGGGTACGTCAAGATGTGAGAAACTGAAGCCAGTAGCTGCAGTGGATCCACAGGGATTTCTATAGGCAGCCGAGTTTCCTGAACTGGACGCTGTTGTGAATGGGTGGGTACGTCAAGATGTGAGAAACTGAAGCTAGTAGCTGCAGTGCATCCACAGGGATTTCTATAGGCAGCCGAGTTTCCTGAACTGGACGCTGTTGTGAATGGGTGGGTACGTCAAGATGTGAGAAACTGAAGCCGGTAGCTGGAGTGGATCCACAGGGATTTCTATAGGCAGCCGAGTTTCCTGAACTGGACGCTGTTGTGAATGGGTGGGTACGTCAAGATGTGAGAAACTGAAGCTAGTAGCTGGAGTGGATCCACAGGGATTTCTATAGGCAGCCGAGTTTCCTGAACTGGACGCTGTTGTGAATGGGTGGGTACGTCAAGATGTGAGAAACTGAAGCTAGTAGCTGGAGTGGATCCACAGGGATTTCTATAGGCAGCCGAGTTTCCTGAACTGGACGCTGTTGTGAATGGGTGGGTACGTCAAGATGTGAGAAACTGAAGCCAGTAGCTGCAGTGGATCCACAGGGATTTCTATAGGCAGCCGAGTTTCCTGAACTGGACGCTGTTGTGAATGGGTGGGTACGTCAAGATGTGAGAAACTGAAGCTAGTAGCTGGAGTGGATCCACAGGGATTTCTATAGGCAGCCGAGTTTCCTGAACTGGACGCTGTTGTGAATGGGTGGGTATGTCAAGATGTGAGAAACTGAAGCTAGTAGCTGGAGTGGATCCACAGGGATTTCTATAGGCAGCCGAGTTTCCTGAACTGGACGCTGTTGTGAATGGGTGGGTACGTCAAGATGTGAGAAACTGAAGCCAGTAGCTGGAGTGGATCCACAGGGATTTCTATAGGCAGCCGAGTTTCCTGAACTGGACGCTGTTGTGAATGGGTGGGTACGTCAAGATGTGAGAAACTGAAGTCAGTAGCTGCAGTGGATCCACAGGGATTTCTATAGGCAGCCGAGTTTCCTGAACTGGACGCTGTTGTGAATGGGTGGGTACGTCAAGATGTGAGAAACTGAAGTCAGTAGCTGCAGTGGATCCACAGGGATTTCTATAGGCAGCCGAGTTTCCTGAACTGGACGCTGTTGTGAATGGGTGGGTACGTCAAGATGTGAGAAACTGAAGCTAGTAGCTGCAGTGGATCCACAGGGATTTCTATAGGCAGCCGAGTTTCCTGAACTGGACGCTGTTGTGAATGGGTGGGTACGTCAAGATGTGAGAAACTGAAGCTAGTAGCTGGAGTGGATCCACAGGGATTTCTATAGGCAGCCGAGTTTCCTGAACTGGACGCTGTTGTGAATGGGTGGGTACGTCAAGATGTGAGAAACTGAAGCCAGTAGCTGCAGTGGATCCACAGGGATTTCTATAGGCAGCCGAGTTTCCTGAACTGGACGCTGTTGTGAATGGGTGGGTACGTCAAGATGTGAGAAACTGAAGTCAGTAGCTGCAGTGGATCCACAGGGATTTCTATAGGCAGCCGAGTTTCCTGAACTGGACGCTGTTGTGAATGGGTGGGTACGTCAAGATGTGAGAAACTGAAGCTAGTAGCTGGAGTGGATCCACAGGGATTTCTATAGGCAGCCGAGTTTCCTGAACTGGACGCTGTTGTGAATGGGTGGGTACGTCAAGATGTGAGAAACTGAAGCTAGTAGCTGGAGTGGATCCACAGGGATTTCTATAGGCAGCCGAGTTTCCTGAACTGGACGCTGTTGTGAATGGGTGGGTACGTCAAGATGTGAGAAACTGAAGCTAGTAGCTGGAGTGGATCCACAGGGATTTCTATAGGCAGCCGAGTTTCCTGAACTTTTCCCGTGAAACTGACTTTGCTTTAACGAGAGCAACTGCACTGGCCATTCCCACAGGTATCTCTAGCCCCTCGTCTACGTGAAATGAGTGCATTCACTCAGATAAATCTCTAAAATGGTGGCTGGAGGCTGTTATTAGGAGGCTCATAAAGATTTTATGCTTGTTATAATATTGCCTGTGACTTAGCCACTGTTGTAGAACAATATTTTGCCTGAAACTCTTCAAATGATGTTTTGGTAGCTGTTTCTGCTCATTTTGGTTAATGTTTTTGCAGCAATAAGTCTGAGCAGCTGGATCTTTTGTTCCTCACACAGCATATTCCAGGTGGGCTGCCTGAATCCTGCATCCTAAACCCTATAAAATACCATTTCAGGAACAACTGGATTTTTGTCTACAAGAAATTATCCCTATAATAGCTTGTATATGCCGTGAAGTAATGAGATGGTTGTTAATAGAAAAATATTTCCTAGAATAGACCATTTTTATTCAAACATCTGCCAACATGAAAACTATGTACACAGCATTGCAAGGGAGTCATAGCTTTCCTAACAGTTTTCCTACAGCCTGACTGACACCCACACCATTTACAGCCTGACTGATACACCATTTACAGCCTGACTGACTGATACCCACAACATTTACAGCCTGACTGATACCCACACCATTTACAGGCTGACTGACACCCACACCATTTACAGCCTGACTGACTGACACCCACACCATTTACAGCCTGACTGACTGATACCCACACCATTTACAGGCTGACTGACTGACACCCACACCATTTATAGCCAGACTGATACCCACACCATTTACAGCCTGACTGACACCCACACCATTTACAGCCTGACTGACTGACACGCACACCATTTACAGCCTGACTGACTGATACCCACACCATTTACAGCCTGACTGACTGATACCCACACCATTTACAGCCTGACTGACACCCACACCATTTACAGCCTGACTGACTGATACCCACACCATTTACAGCCTGACTGACACCCACACCCTTTACAGCCTGACTGACTGACATCCACACCCTTTACAGCCTGACTGACTGATACCCACACCATTTACAGCCTAACTGATTGACACCCACACCCTTTACAGCCTGACTGACTGACATCCACACCCTTTACAGCCTGACTGATACCCACATCATTTACAGGCTGACTGACACCCACACCATTTACAGCCTGACTGACACCCACACCATTTACAGCCTGACTGACACCCACACCATTTACAGCCTGACTGACTGATACCCACACCATTTACAGCCTGACTGACTGATACCCACACCATTTACAGCCTGACTGACACCCACACCATTTACAGCCTGACTGACTGATACCCACACCATTTACAGCCTGACTGACTGACACCCACACCATTTACAGCCTGACTGACTGACACCCACACCATTTACAGCCTGACTGACTGATACCCACACCATTTACAGGCTGACTGACTGACACCCACACCATTTACAGCCTGACTGACTGACACCCACACCCTTTACAGCCTGACTGACTGATACCCACATCATTTACAGGCTGACTGACTGACACCCACACCATTTACAGCCTGACTGACTGACACCCACACCATTTACAGCCTGACTGACACCCACACCATTTACAGCCTGACTGACTGATACCCACACCATTTACAGCCTGACTGACACCCACACCATTTACAGCCTGACTGACTGACACCCACACCATTTACAGCCTGACTGACTGACACCCACACCCTTTACAGCCTGCCTGACTGATACCCACATCATTTACAGGCTGGCTGACTGACTGACACCCACACCATTTACAGCCTGACTGAATGACACCCACACCATTTACAGCCAGACTGACACCCACACCATTTACAGCCTGACTGACACCCACACCATTTACAGTCTGACTGACACCCACACCCTTTACAGCCTGACACCCACACCATTTACAGCCTGACTGACACCCACACCATTTACAGCCTGACTGACACCCACACCATTTACAGCCTGACTGACTGATACCCACACCATTTACAGCCTGACTGACACCCACACCATTTACAGCCTGACTGACACCCACACCATTTACAGCCTGACTGACTGACACCCACACCATTTACAGCCTGACTGACTGACACCCACACCATTTACAGCCTGACTGACTGACACCCACACCATTTACAGCCTGACTGACTGACACCCACACCATTTACAGGCTGACTGACTGACACCCACACCATTTACAGGCTGACTGACACCCACACCATTTACAGCCTGACTGACTGACACCCACACCATTTACAGGCTGACACCCACACCATTTACAGCCTGACTGACTGACACCCACACCATTTACAGCCTGACTGACTGACACCCACACCATTTACAGCCTGACTGACTGACACCCACACCATTTACAGGCTGACTGACTGACACCCACACCATTTACAGCCTGACTGACTGACACCCACACCATTTACAGCCTGACTGACTGACACCCACACCATTTACAGCCTGACTGACTGACACCCACACCATTTACAGCCTGACTGACTGACACCCGCACCATTTACAGGCTGACTGACTGACACCCACACCATTTACCCCTTCGTGTTGGCACATCGAAGAGCAGCATCTTAGTGGTCTGAGTCACAGTGACAAAACTTTCAAGTAGGTCCACCTTTTAGCTGTAGATGGAGCAGGTGCCCCCTCTAGAAGAATCTGCCTACATCCCATGCCAGAGCTGGGCCTTGCTCCACAGACAGCGAGGAGGAGAAAGTGCAGCCAGTTTCCAAAACAGGCATAATTTAGATGTGCCCAGGCTCTGATCCAGATGCACCCTGTGCTGAGACTGCAGAAGCTGCTGTCATCGACCCCTCAGCACCCTACTGTGAGCTTTGCTCCATAACCACTCCTGTGACAAACAAACGAATTAAATAGCGTGAAGGATGGCCACCCTGGACTCTGTCCACAGAGGTGCCGGCTGAGAGTGTGCTCTGACCGTGGCACACCAGTCCCTCCGGGCACTAAAATGAGACCCTGTTCATTTCGTGTCTCCCACCAAGCAGCTGTCAGGCGACAGTGGCTTTTGGTCCCCATGTCCTGTGAGACAGTTTCAAACAGGTGGTCTATACAGGTTTTAAAAATTCCCTATCCCATTACTGGTTCCCAGAGCTATCCAATTCCCCCTCCTTCTTCTGGGGAGAATGTTGTTATGAACAGAAACCCTGAATCAGAGGTTGCTTCTTCTTTCCTTTCTTCCACATTATTCCTCAGCCTCCTCAGAAGACCCACGACCAAACACAGGAGGAGTCTTCCCTTTGGGGCCGAGTTGCTTCAGAAAGGCTCAGAGTGGCTGACAAGCTTCTCTGGGTACAGATGGGTGCACAACCATCTCAGCAAATGCCAATGCTTTTCAGCAAATAAAGCCCAAGGGGTGACTGGCGATGGCTTTGGGGCTGCAGTATGTCTATGCTGGATGACTGTTTGGGGGACGCAGCCCTTCCCTCTATTCAAAGTGCTATGTAGCTTATATTTATTTAAATGAGTTAAAACGTATCTTCTTTGGGGACATTTTAACATAGACAAGACCATCAGACTCGGAGGAGAACCTGCAGACCATCTGGTCCAGTGTTCTAGCCAGGGGGCCACGGAATCTCCCGCGTGCTCTGAGACCACTGACGTGCTATGGCCTCAGGGGGCCCACGGAATCTCCCGCGTGCTCTGAGACCACTGACGTGCTATGGCCTCAGGGGGCCCACGGAATCTCCCGCGTGCTCTGAGACCACTGATGTGCTATGGCCTCAGGGGGCCCACGGAATCTCCCGCGTGCTCTGAGACCACTGACGTGCTATGGCCTCAGGCATGGTTCTAGCTCGGTCAGCCTGGGGGCTCTGGTAATGTACACTCTAAAAAGGCATCAGGATTGATTCTAATCTGTGGCCATGTTGAGAACTGTTGTATAGATAAAAAAGCAGAAGCCAAGGTATTTGTTTAAACATGTTTTGTGACATATTTGGGGGATGTAACCCTTGGAAAATGGCAGTCACCCTGGGATTCCTGGACTGGTAGCTGTGGGAACTCCCACGTGCCAAAAGTGCAGCCCCAGACTCTCCAGGTAAAATCAAGGTTCTGCTGACTGTTCCCCAGGTAACACGCAATGCACTTTGTTTCCTGACTGACTGTGGGTGTTAGTTCACTGCAATATAACAAGCACATATTAAGAATGTTTATGCCAGGCCCTCTGGGAAATACCATATTTATGTGCAGGTATGTACAAATCCTCGTGCCTGCGTTCAGGAAGGAGAGGGGAGAGGGGTCTCCCCAGGCAGGCAGCCAGAGGACAATGCGGCACAGGACGGTGCACCAGCTTCTGTGCTCTAAGCAGGGGATTCTCTCTCTCTCTGCACTGGAAGATAAGATAAACGCATTGCTTTTAAAATGAGTCACCCTCACGTCCTCTTCATGCCTCCATGGTGTAAGCACTTCTAACCAGCTGTGCTTTTCTCAAGCCAAGAACTGAGACGCAGTTTCAGGACCAGACTCTGCACTGGGGCCCAGAATGTCAGCTCCCACAGCCACTTAAGGAAACAGAAGTGTGTGCAACAATTTTACTCTGAAGGTAAATGAAATTCGTGACAAGCAGGGGCACATGGAAAGTTCTATGAGGATTAGTTCAATCCCACTGGAGAATCCAGAAAGATTTCATGGATGAGGGAGGATTTGTACTGGATTTTGTTTGAGAAAAAAGGCTGCCTAGCCAAGTTACGTAGAAGGTACTCGGTAAATGCTAAATGGAATATCAATAAACAAGTAAGTACTGAACCAGATCGTGGCTTTGATGTGTAAGCTCGAGATAGAGTCAACAGTACATGTGCATGAGTGTGCATGCCCGTGTGCACGTGTAAATGAGAGCATGATCTGAACACATGTGTGCTGGAGGGTGTGCACGTATGCGTGCATGTGTGTGTGCAGATGAGTGTGCCCGTGTACAAATATGTGTGCATTCCTGTGTGTGTGCATGTTCTTCTGCACAGGTGACCTGCCCTCCCTCCTTTGTTGCTGCCCATAGTTCCAGGGAGTTTCTGCCTCAACCCCTCTCTCAGTATGGTAAGCGGAACCCTGCCTTCTTCTTGGTAACCCACTATGCCAGATTTAACTGTTTTATGATTAAATATCCTCCATGCAACATTAGGAAAGTCAGGAGTCCTAAATAAGCCACATGGTTTGGCACTTTAACATCTGTGATCTCATATGCGCTTCACAGTAACCCTATGCAATGGAGATCAGTCAATTAACAATTGAGTTCAGCTGCCTGTCACTGAAAAGCTAAGGAACTGGATGAAACCAGATGTCAGGGTTTGCGTCATCTCACAGAACGTGAAGTCCAAAGGAAGGCATTTTGGAGCTGGTCACCAGGGAGCCAGCTGGGGTCCACCTTGTTTAGGGTCTAGATGGGTGGTGTGCTGGCACAACGTAGTGAAAAATAGTGCTGCTTTCATTTTACAGATGAAAAACTGAGGCTTCCAGAGGCCAAGTTATTTTGCCCCAAATCACACAGTGAAGAAGAGGTGGGTCTGGAATTCGAAGCCAGACTCTACACTCAAATCTGTTTGACCCAAAGTCTGTGCACTTTCACAGACCATAAGTAGACAAGCGTGTGTACTCACGTGGAGGAGGTGGGCTCAGAAGAATCGATAGCCACGGAGACCATGTTCATGCGTGGGCCAGGAGGAATTTGGAGAGGCTGGAGCCTTAGACTCATTTTTAGTCTCGCTGTTTGACTGGAAGAAGCTGTCCTATTCCTAATCTCTGCAAGCAGACTGTTCTGGTGTCCCCAAGATCACTCCCTTTGTTGTTTCAAGACAGGCAAGGGCTGGGTCTAGGGGTCCTGGAAGGTAGGGCTTTTCCAGTCTCCTGAGGTGTCACCAGCTACTATCTGCTGAGGCTGCTCAGATATTTTCATTCTAATCCTTGATAGCAGGCATAGCTCTGCCGTTTATAACCATCCCATCCACCTGACATAGGTTCTTGCCGGGGGCATTTGAGTTGGTGCCTCTTGGTCTGATCCAACAGCCCACTGCGATGCCCTGGCCAAGTGGCAGCTCTGAAATAGTCCCATTGATAGGAAGGGTCCAGGACCGTCTGTGATGCTGTGAAAAGCATAGTCTTTCTCCTCGTTTCCCAGCATTCCTGGAAATATATGAAATACAGGGCACTTTATCTTGCCACAAAGTTATTTTAAGAAGGAAAATCAATTTTATTTTATTTTATTTTGTTTTTTGAGATGGAGTCTTGCACTGTCACCCAGGCTGGAGTGCAGTGGCGTGATCTTGGCTCACCGCAACCTCCGCCTCCTGGGTTCAAGTGATTCTCCTGCCTCAGCCTCCTGAGTAGCTGAGATTACAGGTACCAACGACCACGCCTAGCTAATTGTTTTGTATTTTTAGTAGAGATGGGGTTTCTCTATGTTGGCCAGGCTGGTCTCGTACTCCTAACCTCGTGATCCACCCACCTTGGCCTCCCAAAGTCCTAGGATTACAGGCTTGAGCCATCACACCCGGCCAAAATCAATTTTAAAAATCCTACAAAACACACACTGTAAATGCTGAGATGTATGTGTATGTAGACCCTGAAGGTTGCACTGTGACCACATCTGCAAAGCTGCTCACCCCACCTGCCTGCCTCACCTACTTCCTGCAGGGCTGTGCCTGCTCCTCAATTCACATGTCCAGTTTTTCTGGGACTCTATTGAATGCCCTAATTCCCATCCTTTCCTAGAGCCCTGTCTTTCTAAGCTATATGCTCCTTCTTTTTCAGGCCTTGGAGAAGGATTAACAGATGTCACTGAAGTCACATCCCTCCTTCCCTCACTGACAGTTCCCTCGGTCGCTGACACTCAGTGCTGGGTGTCTCCTCCCACTGCCAGGAGGTACAAGCTGCCTGCAGGCTTCCACCAGAGGCGGCTGCTGACAGACAGATGCTCACACTGCCAAGGACAGAGATGCTGCTCCTCTGCCAGCTGCCCCATCTTGTCTCTCTGCCTGCCCAGGCTCTGGTGCTCACAGTTGAACTTGACAGGTTCTTTTCCAGGCTCCTCATAAGACTTTTTCCATCCAATATTCAGGCCCCTTTTCCTCCAGGAGCAACCACAGGACCCGGCCACGAGCTCAGCTCTGTTTCTGCACCTGGCAGAATGCCTGACATACAGCAGTTGCTTGGGAAACAAAGTTTAGCTGGTGAGTGAACAAAAAGGTGCTGCAAGGCAGTGACCCTCCTGGATCTCTACACAGCTGCCTGAAACAAAACCCTGCATGCACCCTGCAAGAGAATTCTGAAAACCTGGAGCCTGCCACACACACAGAGAAATAAAACTCCTCTGCTTATGCCCCTAAGAGAATTCTTAAAACTAGGAAGCACCCCCATTTTGAAATAAAATTCTGCTTCACTCCCTAAGAGAATTCTTATAACTGGGAACCTAGGAACTCCCTCCTAGGTGGGATCCTAG
This sequence comes from Pan troglodytes, assembly GCF_028858775.2. NCBI lineage: Eukaryota > Metazoa > Chordata > Mammalia > Primates > Hominidae > Pan > Pan troglodytes. The sequence continues at coordinate 182,578,071 of NC_072403.2, forward strand.
TATAGCATGTGGCTGAATTCTACACTATAAATGTGCTGAATGTGGCCGAATTCTACACTGTAAATGTGCTGAGTGTGACTGAATTCTACACTGTAAATGTGCTGAGTGTGGCCGAATTCTACACTGTAAATGTGCTGAGTGTGGCCAAATTCTACACTGTAAACGTGCTGTGTGTGGCCGAATTCTACACTGTAAATGTGCTGAGTGTGGCTGAATTCTACACTGTAAATGTGCTGAGTGTGGCTGAATTCTACACTGTAAATGTGCTGAGTGTGGCTGAATTCTATACTGTAAATGTGCTGAATGTGGCTGAATTCTACACTGTAAATGTGCTGAGTGTGACTGAATTCTACACTGTAAATGTGCTGAGTGTGGCTGAATTCTACACTGTAAATGTGCTGAGTGTGGCTGAATTCTATACTGTAAATGTGCTGAATGTGGCTGAATTCTACACTGTAAATGTGCTGAGTGTGACTGAATTCTACACTGTAAATGTGCTGAATGTGGCTGATTTCTACAGTGTAAATGTGCTGAATGTGGCTGGATTCCACACTGTAAATGTGCTGAATGTGTCTGAATTTTATCCTTTGAAATGGTTAATGTTATGTTTCTTGAATTTCACCTCAATAAAAAATTCATTAAAAAAAATACGTTGTGACCGTAAGCCACTAACTTTGTGTTTTTAAATTTTTGCCGTGGATCCCTTTTTGGTGATCTGGTGAAGCCCACAGACCTCTTCTCAGAATAATGTCCTTAAATGCAGAAAGTAAAATACACAAGATCAAAAAGGAAAACACGTGCACCAAAATACACCCATCAAATGAGCTTAATCATGGTACAGTCACACACGGGCCTCTTTAACACATTGTGGTGGTGTGATAGATACCGGTTTTCGTACAAGGCTCCTGGCTCATAACTCCCATGCCTCTTGTTACAGTCTTTTGTTATAACCTTGGCTGTGTTAGGTCTCAGGGGCAGCCTCTGACCTCTTGCCCCCTTTCAGATTAGAGTTCTGTCCCAAGGGAGGATTCTAATCTTCCCTGCCTTTCTGGTTGTGGGTCTAAGACCCTCCCATGAAGCAAGACCCCCTATAGCCTGTGGGAAGGCATGCTGATGTCTTGAAGCTTCCATAAAAACCCTAGAGGACTGGGATCCGGGAGCTTCCAGAGAGCTGAACATTTGGAGGTTCCTGGAGGGTGACACCCAGGAAGGACATAGAAGCTCTGTGTCCCTTCCCTATACCTTGACCTACCTTAGAAGCTCTGTGTCCCTTCCCTGTACCTTGATCTACCTTAGAAGCTCTGTGTCCCTTCCCTGTACCTTGACCTACCTTAGAGGCTCTGTGTCCCTTCCCTACACCTTGACCTACCTTAGAAGCTCTGTGTCCCTTCCCTACACCTTGACCTATCTTAGAAGCTCTGTGCCCCTTCCCTATACCTTGACCTACCTTAGAAGCTCTGTGTCCCTTCCCTGTACCTTGACCTACCTTAGAAGCTCTGTGTCCCTTCCCTATACCTTGATCTACCTTAGAAGCTCTGTGTCCCTTCCCTGTACCTTGACCTACCTTAGAAGCTCTGTGTCCCTTCCCTGTACCTTGATCTACCTTAGAAGCTCTGTGTCCCTTCCCTGTACCTTGATCTACCTTAGAAGCTCTGTGTCCCTTCCCTATACGTTGACCTACCTTAGAAGCTCTGTGTCCCTTCCTACACCTTGACCTACCTTAGAAGCTCTGTGTCCCTTCCTACACCTTGACCTACCTTAGAAGCTCTGTGTTCCTTCCTACACCTTGATCTACCTTAGAAGCTCTGTGTCCCTTCCCTACACCTTGACCTACCTTAGAAGCTCTGTGTCCCTTCCCTGTACCTTGACCTACCTTAGAAGCTCTGTGTCCCTTCCCTGTACCTTGACCTACCTTAGAAGCTCTGTGTCCTTTCCCCTATATCTTGACCTACCTGTCTCTTCATCTGTATCCTTTGCAATAGCAATATCCTTTACAATAAATCAGTTAATGTGTTTCTCTGAGTTCTATGAGCTCCTCCAGCAAATTAATCGAACCCAAAGAGGGAGCCATGGGAAGCCCAACTTGAAGGCAGCCTGTTGGAAGTTCCAGAAGCCTGGGCCTGTGACTGGTGCAGGGGGCCGGCAGTCTTGGGGACTGAGCCCTCAACCTGTGATATCTGATGCTAACTCTGGGAAGATGGTGTCAGAACACCAGAGCACACTCAGCTGGCGTCAGCTGCTAGGTGTGTGGGGAAAACCCCACACATCTGGCCACAGAAGGCTTCTGTGCTGATGACTGCTGTGGTGTGAGAGCAGAGGAGAAACATGGTTTGAGGAGAGTTTTTCCCACACACACACATTAACAAGGTCTAGTTTGTTAATCCTAGTAACAATATGTAAGTCCAGTAACTATTGCAACTTTGAAGCAATGCTAAGCAGAAACGATGTTTCAAGTTATCTGCAACAATTATAATGTGATAGAAACTATCTCTGATTTCTCTTGGTGACAAAGTCACAGACACTTTAAGACCGCTACCATTTATTGCTTGCATGTATAATGGAAGGAAATGCTAACTTTCACTTAGAGGTTAGTGGGAAAAAATGTAATTTTTTCATTCAAGTTCATGAACACACTAAATTAAGAATCTGACCCTATTCTAAACATAAGAAATTTATTCTGAATTGCACGATCATTACATCAGTACTAACTTGTTAGTAATATATACTTGAACAAAAGAGCATACGTATGCCATACAATTTGACAAATAAATAACATTCCAAGTAAATTTATGTTAAAATGTATGTCTTGATGAGATGGACGAGGTTGGGAGTTTTTTCCAATGAGTTTTTCTGTGAGTGGCTAATACCTATTACTGGAATGATAGAGAGTCCAGCATCAATTATTTTCCTGGTGTTTATTTGTAGGGGTATAAGCATGGAGGAAACTTTGTCCACATACAGAGTTTCATTGAGCAACAGGACTCAATTGTTTGAACTCCTCCAGAGTTATATGTCAAAAATCACATGGTAGGCCGGGCACGGTGGCTCATGCCTGTAATCCCAGCACATTGGGAGGCCAAGGTGGGCAGATTGCTTAAGCCCAGGAGTTCAAGAATAGCCTGGACAACATGGCAAAACTCCATTTCTACAAAAAATACAAAAATTAGCTAGGTGTGGTGGTGAGCACCTGTAGTCCCAGCTACTCAGGAGGCTGAGGTGGGAAGACTGCCCAAGCCCAGGAAGCAGAAGTTGCAGTGAGCTGAGATTGCACCACTGGAATCCAGCCTGGATGATAGAACGAGGCTCTATCGCAACAACAACAACAACAAAATCATATGGACATGGTAGTATCTCATCAAGATTTATGTGTAATGCTCTATCAGTTGACAATTCAATTTGAATCTCCTCCAATTCTGATAAGAGAATTGGAAGCCAACTTTCTTGGGAAAAGTTTGTTTTTAGTTATTAAATACCACAAGACTTAGCAAATGTCCCTTTATTCTACCTGTTCCTCTTTCGCTTTACGACGCTGAGTGTCCCTGTGGTCTTGTGGTGTGCGACGCAGAGCTCAGGCCTCTGTTCTGTTGGCACAGACTGTAGAAGAGGCAGCACGGGCTTGGAGCCGGCACTCACGGGGGCTGGTTCCTGATCCCTGGATTTCTTTCTTGGTTTTTTTTTTTATTGTTACAATTTTGGATTTTATTGTGATCAAGATAACAACTCATTGGGCAGTTTTTAATATACAGTACTCGCATTTACATTTTAAAAGTGTAAAATTTCTGACTTCCGTATTAAGGATGAGTTTTAACAGGGCTAGTGCAGAGGCAAGCAGGTCAGTCAGAAGGTTATGGCAGTAATTCAGGCAGATGAGGAGGACTGACAAATGCTAATGGAGGAGGTAATGAGCACTGGTTAGGTCATAGTTGTTCTTCAAGTTCTCTGACTGTTAGCTTTCAGAGTTAGGGTTAATTAATCTATTTGTTTATTTATTTTGGTGAGGCAGGAGAGTTTCAAAAATTTAGGCTTTAATTTCTCTTGAAAAATTAGAAACTTTGGAAACGAGTTCTGTGTCTAACTGACCTCATGGAAACAATTCAATATAGCTGACTCCATTATGTGAATTCTGACTGCAGCAAAAGCATCAGCTCTCTCTTACCAGGCCGGGTCTGTGGGGGTGCTACTGGGTCATTTCAGGAAGTTCAGCCTAGATCCTGCTCCTTCATCCATTTCGATGATGCTGGATTCTCCTAATCCCCGTATGACATTCCTGGCTGCTTAAACTAGCTGTAGTAGATGTACATATCTGCAAATAAACCCTGATCAATTTTAAAAAATGTCTATAGCCTGGGCTAGATGACAAGACCCCATCTCTTAAAAACAAAAGATTCCTATATATGCCTTGAACTGGGCCCTGACTGTGTCTTTCCAGTGGCGAGTCTTACACCAAGACTATGAATATGGACTCTGTCATCAGGTGCTATTGATTAACAAATCATTCTCTCTGGGCCTCTTTTTCTTACCTATAAAATGATAGGTGGTAGACTGAGTTATTGTTCAGTGAACACTCACTCCGAATCTCCCCTCCATAGGAGGGTCACGTGTCCACTCCTCACACAGGATTGCTTGGGCCAGTGGGGCCTGGGCAGGAGGGAAAGTGAGCCGTGTCTGCACCCAGCTGAAGGACAGCAGCATTTCTGCTCCCAGCAGCCCCACTCCCACCCCATGAGAAGAACCTGCCCGGGCTCCAGGCTCCAGATGAGACACATGGAATAGCCCAGGATTCTGCCATAAGACCCTGAGTGAGAAATGATGCATGTATATCACCAAGCACTGGGGTGATTTGGGCATTATCGTCGCAAAAGCTGGCAAAACCTCCAAGCGTAATTTTGAGAATAAAATGAGAAAATGCACAGGATATGCTGACCTGTGTTCTACCTACCAGAGTAAGCATCAAACATTGTTTCTGAAAAGTTTCTACTGATTTCTGAAAGCTGACTGTTGGTAATTCCTTTTCTTCCAGGTTCTTCTTTCATCTTCTTTCATCCTTTATCAATCACAAAATTGTGGCTGAGGTATCCGGTTACAGCAGCTGTGTGGAACTCTGAGTGTTTCCCCTCATCTCACTCTTCCTCTGCCCTGACGATCCAGCACCCCACACAACACCTGGCAAAGAGGCAAACAAATGGCTTGGGCAGCTCTTCCGGACACCAAAAGGAGGTGAGAGTCCAGGACCCAAGGGGAGCCCCAGTGGACCCTCTTCAGGCTTCATCTCCTGGTCCCACATGTAGTGTTCTGTTGGCAGTTGAGGCAGAATTGGGCACTCCCAGGAAGGTGCATGATTTCAACAGAATTCTCAGAAAACTAATGATACAGAGTCATCTAAACATCAGTTGCATGAACAGGGGTCAGAGGACCATTCCACAATCAAGGATGAAAAGAGCAGCAAGGGCCTAGCCACACTCACAAAATGAGCAAAACTTGTCAGGGTGTTCCTACCACCCAGATCATCACAGATAAGACTGTTTCTCCATCAGGATGAACAGAAATGAGACCCTTACCCCACCAGGAGGAACAGGGGTGAGGCTCTTCACAGCGTCAGGATGAACAGGGGTGAGGCCCTTCACGGCATCGGGAGGAACGGGGGTGAGGCCCTTCACGGCGTCGGGAGGAACGGGGGTGAGGCCCTTCACGGCGTCGGGAGGAACGGGGGTGAGGCCCTTCACGGCGTCGGGAGGAACGGGGGTGAGGCCCTTCACGGCGTCGGGAGGACTGGAGCTGTACAGACTTCCCCAGCAGTTCTCAGAGCCTTCCCATCATCACTTAGCTGGTGCTGCCAGGGCCATCCACTAATCATGGACCCATCAAGGTCTAAACTGACACAGTCTTAGGCCCCTCAGGTGCCTCCTCCTCAGCTTGAGACATAAAAACCAAGTCTGGGTGGTCCAGGCCTCCCAGGAGCATCCTGACCTGCCTGTCACTGCCGCAGGCTCTCTGTGGCTGGTTGCTCTCCACCCATGAGGCTTTCCTCCTTTGTCTAATTTTATGCCTTTTGGATCACTGAACTATTCATAGTCTTACAGTAAAAATCTCTCTAAATTATCCTGAGTAATTTTATGTACTCACAAACCAAAGAATAGATTTGAGCACTCTCCCAATTATTCGCCCATCCTTAGGCCATGGAACATGGTGGGTTTGGGGAGGTGCTGGTTTCTTCATGCTTTCTATGTGCGATATCTTCCAGTTAATCCACTCTGCCTCCACACTGCTCTTCTGGGCCTGCCTCTTCACTTGGGTGGGATTTTATGGCATGCCATGGCAAACCTGAGGACAGAATTCAGCCTTGTCTTGTCCTGACAGCTCAGGGGCTGCGCAGGTCCTTGTTGGCTTCCTGCAGGCCCCGCCTCTGGTGGCCGTCTGACCTGGGCCGACACTGGGGACCTTGATAATGTCGGTGCAAAACTGTCTAGAGTCACTTCCAACGCAGATCTGGAATCTTCCTTCAACAGCCCTTTCCTACTTTCCTCAGTGGGGAGAGCGAGCAGCCCCTAAAATTAGACCAGTCTCTTTTTGGGAATTTGGAAGATTAGAGAAGAAACTGGGGAAACTAAACCTTCGACTGGATTTGAGAACCAGAGGGTCATATTTTTCACCATATCCTTTTAAGGTTGAGGAAAAGAGCTTGCGTATCACAGGCCTCCTCCTGTGAAGGCCCTGGGCTCGGATGGGTAAGCTAATACCTGGGACTGTGTGTGTCCCAGGTGAACGTAGTTATCATATACCCTGGAGCCATGGAAAACAGTCCTGTCCCCCACTACCTCCCTGCGAGAAAGAAGAAATCCAACAATAAAACCAATGAGAGTATTTGCAGCTGGATCAACAGCTTGTTTCCTAGTGAAAAAGTCTCAAGGCAACGCAGCAGAAAGAACTGGAGGGAAGAGGGCCCTAGCCTTGAGTCAGAGAGAGAGGAGGACAGGGAGAAACAACTGAAATGTTAGATACTGACGGTTTCCCCAAAGCCTCCTAGAGGGCAGCAGTGACAGAAACTGCATTCCAGCTGAAGGGGATCCCAGAACAGGACGGTCAGCCAGGCCCCTGCTCTTTCTGGCAGAGTCTCTGCATAGGGACATTGGGCTCACAGAATGGGCTCCTAACCTGAGACAACCCCACCAGGCCCTTCTGGCTCTAAGCAATCACCTTCACTGACTTCTGCTTCAAAACCATTCATGCTCTGAAATTGAAAAGAGAGCCACTTATTCTGGAAGACCTCCAGAACAACTTGGAAAAGGTTCAGAGCCCAGGGCCTCTGAGTACCTTGGTGGCTAGCACTGACTTGCCAGGACTTGGTTCACCCACTTCTAAAACGGCAGGAACACAGTGGCAGGGAGCCACACAGACTCAGTTTCCCTGCTGCATACCAAGCATGGATCTCCTCCCACCCCAGCAGCTACAAGCATCTGGCTGTTGAATAATGGAATGGCTTAACTTAGTTACACCCCAAATATCTGAATGCTCCCCTAACAGGATATCGTATGAACTTCGATCCAGCAAAGGTTCCTCCTATAGCCAGAGCCCAGGAATCAAAGGAGAGACGTGAAAGTGGTCTCTCTTGCTGCAGTGTCTGATAACCCATGTGAGGACCTTTGCTGTGTGTCCCCTTAACTTTAGGCTGATTTAGAGGTTTTGGTTCTCAAAAGAAGACAGAATTGTTCTGATGAATTGAAGTTGAAACTGCCACCTGGTCATTTCACGCTCCTCATGCTACTGAATCAACAGACAAAGAAAGGGGTTACTGTGTGCCCTGGGATAATTGATCCCAGTTACCCAGGGGAAATTGGTTTGCTGCTAGGGAAGGAGAGAAGAGAGACTATGTCTGGAATTCAGGGATATTTCCAGATCCAAGTAAAGATGAATGGAAAATTAAGCAATGTACCAAAGGTACAATCACAAAGGATTCAGACCCTTCAGAAATGAAGGCTTGGATTACCTCACAATGTAAAAAAACTCCATCAAGCTGAGGCAACAGATAAGGGCAAATGGAATCCAGGGGGGAAAAGAAGTAGGAAAAGGAAATTATTATGCAAAAAAAATGAATCTAGGCACAGACCTTATACCTTTCTCAAAATTAACTCAAAATAGATTATAGACCTAAACATAAAACAAAGGCTGGATGCGGTGGCTCATACCTGTAATCCTAGCACTTTGGGAGGCCAAGGCGGGGGGATTGCCTAAACTCAGGAGTTCGAGACCAGCCTGGGCAATACGGTGAAACCTCATCTCTATTAAAATACAAAAATAAAAAAAAAAACAAATTAGCTGGGAGTGGTGGCGGGCGCCTGTACTCCCAGCTACTAGGAAGGCTGAGGTAGGAGAATCGCTTGAAACCGGAAGGCGGAGGTTGCAGTGAGCCAAGGTCGCACAACTGCACTCCAGCCTGGTCGACAGAGCGAGACTCTGTCTAAAAAAAAAAAAAAAAAAAAACTTCTAGAAGATAATGTAGGGGAAAATACTGAGACCTTAGGCTTGGCAATGAGTTTGTAAATACACCATAATAATGATGCATGAAGTGAAATGTTGGTAAGTTGGACTTTACTAAAATTAGAAGCTTCTGTTTTGTGAAAGACATTGTCAAGAGAATGAAAAGACAGGCAATGGACCAGGAGAAAATATTTGCAAAACACATTATGGCAAAGGGCTTGTATATAATGTACACAAAGAACTCCTCAAACTCAACAATTAAAAAGTAACCTTGTTAAAAATGGGGAAAATATCTGAACAGACCCTTCACTAAAGAAGATACACAGATGGCAAGTAAGTATATAAAAGATGTACCCAGAGTTTGAGGCTTCAGTGAGCCATGATTACACCACTGCATTGACGCCTGGGTGACTGAGACCCTCTCTCCAAAAAACAAACGAACAAAAGCCCAAAACAAATAAAAGACGGTCAATAACATACGTTATCAGGGACGTGCAAATTAAACCAATGAAATACCAGTTCATACCTATTAGAATGGCCACAATCTTTTAAAGTGACGTCAAACACTGGTGAGGATGTGTAGAAAGAGGAGCCCTCATTCATTGCTGGTGGGAATGCAAAACGGTGCAGCCACTTGGAAAGATAGTCTGTTTCTTACAAAACTAAGTGTTGTCTTCACATACAATCTGGCAATCATGCACCTAGGTATTTACTCAAATGAGTTGAAAAATATGTCCACAAAAAAAACTGCATACAAATGTTTAGCAGCTTTATTCATAATTACCAAAAACTGCCCTTCAGTAGGCTAGTGGGTTAACAAACTGTGGTATATCCAGACAATAAAATATTATTCAGCCATAAGAAGAAATGAGCTATGAAGCCGTGAATACGTGGCAGAACTTTAAATTCATGTCATGAGGTAAAAGAAACCAGTCTGAAAAGACAACATCCTATATGATTCCAATGACATGACAATCTGGAAAAGACAAAACTATGGAGACAATGAAAAGAGCAGTGGTCTCTAGAGGTTGAGAGAAGGAGGAAAAAAATGGGCAGAGCACAGGGGGGTTTAGGACAGTGAAGCTGTTCCATATGGAAGATTGGGAGAAGGAGGGAAAAATGGGCAGAGCACAGGCGGGTTTTAAGGCACTGAAGCTCTTCCATATGGTATTGTCATGATAGAGAAATGATATTCCTCCAAACCCATAGAAATTTGCAACACCAAGAGTGAACCCTACTGTAAAGCATGGACTTTAGTTAATAACAATAATGTATCAGTATGGTTTACTAATTGGAACAAATGTACCACACTAATGCAAAATGTGAACAATAAGAGAAAATGTGTGTGCTGAGAGGGGAGTGGTGTAATGTGAGAACTTTCTGCATATAGTTCAATTTTTCTGTAAGTCTAAAATTGTTCATTAAACATAATCTATTAGACAGGCATGGTGGCTGACACCTGTAATCCCAGCACTTTGGGAAGCCAAGGTGGGCAGATCACCTGAGGTGAGGAGTTCGAGACTAGCCTGGCCAACATAGTGAAACCCTGTCTCTACTAAAAATACAAAAAATTAGCCAGGCATGTTGGGGCACACCTGTAGCCCCAGCTACTCAGGAGGCTGAGACAGGAGAATCGCTTGAACCTGGGAGGCAGAGGTTGCAGTGAGCCAAGATTGCACCACTGCACACCAGCCTGGGTGACAGAGCAAGACTCAGTCTAAAAAAAAAAAATAGTCTATTAATTTAAAGTGAAGAATAATGCATCAGTGGGCTGTAGAAAAAGTCTCAGATCTGATGAAAACTATAGGCCATAGATTCAAAAAACTCAACACAACTCAAGCACAAGAAACAAAAAAAATAAACCATGGTACATTATAAATTACTTAAAACCAATGATTAAAAAGAAAACACAAAAAACAGTCAAGAAACACACATAATGTGCAAAGGAACAGATTAGAATGGCAGCCAACTCCTCGTCAGAAATAATGCAAGACAGAAGGCAGTGGATCCACATTTTTCAAGTACCAACAGAACAACGCTGTCAACCTAGAATTCCATGCCTAGCAAAAATATCTTTCAAAAAACAAAGTAAAGACATTTTTAAACATATGGAGGTTGAAGGAACTTATCACCAGCAGACCTGCTCTACAAAATTGCTGTATACCTTTATATATATTTTTTTCTTTTCTTTTTTTTTCTTTTTGGCATGGTCTCACTCTGTCACCCAGGCTGGAGTGCAGTGGTGCAATCTTGGCTCACTGCAACTTCCACCTCTTGGGAAGAATCAAGAGATTCTCCTGCCTCAGCCTCCAGAGTAGGTGGGATTACAGGCATGTGCCACCATGCCCAGCTAGTTTTTCCACTTTTAGTAGAGGCAGGGTTTCACCATGTTGGCCAGGCTAGTCTCAAACTCCTGACCTCAAGTGATCCATCTGCCTCGCCCTCCCAAAATGCTGGGATTACAGGCATGAGCCACCATGCCTGGCCACTTTTCAATATTTTTAATACACATATAATCATATACAAATATAGATACAGAGACATATTTGACCTTTTGGGTCACTGTTTAACAAGCATGTAATAATTGTATCACTTTTCTGAAAATTGCCTTTCTCATTCAATAATACCTGATGGACATCCCTTGATGTCAGTGTTTTCATGGATATACAATACTCTCTGATGCATATATTCTGTAAATTACTAAATTTCTCTTTAAAAAGAATGTTATTGAGGTCAGCTGTGGCCCAGAGATAAGTTACAGGATAAATAAGGCCATAGCAGCTTTGAATTTTCTTCCTTTTGGGTATGTATGTGTTTATATATATTATTTTCCTCTGCTCTTTTCTTCCATTGTTTTACGTAATAATCACTGATGGTGGTTAACTTTACAACTTAGCTTTTAGATTTAGAACATTTGGGTGGGATTTTGCTTGGACTCAAGTGGGACTTTACGTCACACTGAGGTGGATGCAGTGACTAATGGAACTGTCATCTCGCCTTTCTGGCTGAGCAATGTCATTGGTACCAATTATGGCTGCGTCTTATTGGGAATAAGCATGAAGTTGTTTTGTGTGGCAGTTCAAATACGGGTAAAGGGAATCAATGGAAGCGAGTAGGAGGACTGTGCCTACTGTTTACCTTAGTCTCTCGACTCATTGCCTATATTCTGTTCTGTAATGCTGGTGCTAAAACTACATTTCTCAGTCTAGTTTGTGTTGCTGTAACAGAATATCTGAGACTGGATAATTTACAATGAACAGAAATTCATTTTCTTACCATTACGGAGGCCGGGGAGTCCAAGATCCAGGCAACAGCATTTGGCGAGGGTCGCGTTGCTGTGTCCTTTAATGATAGAAGGCAGACGGGCTGAGAAGGGAGGCAGGGCACAGACAAGAGGGGTCAAACTTACCCTTTCATGACAACATTAATTCCGCCCATGAGGTCAGAGTCCGCATGGCCTAATCACCCTCAAAGTTTCCACCTCTTAATACTGTCACACTGGCAGCTCAATTTTAGCACAGGTTTTTTGGAGGGGACAAACACTCAAACCACAGCACTCTGCAAACTGCACTTGCAAGATAGCTGGCTTTTATTACTTGCATTTCCCTTCATAGCAGGCTTCTTATTAGGTTCTGCCAATGGGAGCTCCTAGGAGTTTGAAAGATGAGGAGAGAGGAGCGACTTCCTCATATTCTCCTGTTTCTGTCAATTGGCTCCAGCCCCAGTTGAGTCCCACCCACTTCATGCTGAGCACCAGTGCCAAGGAACCCTGCTCTGAGCACTGCTTGCTTAGGTTCTGGTAACCTTCCCTCTCTTTTTTTGCACCACCATCCCCAGCCACGGAGGGGCAGCTGCTTTAGTTCCTAATATCAGGGTTGTTTCCCCTCGCATTTTGCCCTTCCAGACTTCCAACACCTATGTAACCAATTCATCTGGTTAAATTCCCTCTGTTTGAATTACCAGTGCAGTTTTTACTTTCCTGTCTGGACCCTGACTGACACAAATCCCATCTCACACTGTGAATCTTAGAGCCTGAGTAACATAAGCCTACTTAACAAATGTCTGACATCACAACCTCAATCAGGGAGCTAAAAGTCAGTTAGCATGGTCCTCCAGTCTATAGATACAGTGAAAAGGGAATGCTCGTGCAACCCCCGTGACAAACAGTTCATGCCTTCTTAGCCCAGTACTGATTGCAGTGGAATTGCATTGCTGAGTACTTACTGAACATCAGCTACCACCTGGCCGTTACATTCACATAGAGAATGTGAGTGTAGAAGCTCTATCATCCCTGTCTGCCTTCAAGGTGCTTTTCACAGGGGAGGTCAATGTTCTCAACGTGGGACAGGTGCATGACAGAGTTATGTGCAAAATAATTTGGGAGGAAGAGGAAGAAAAGATTTACAATATCTCTTCCCTGCACTCACTCTCAGCACTCACCACCCGCTCACATACTATGCATTTGTTTACTGCCATAAAATATGAGCTCCATGAAGGAGCATGTTTTATCCGTTTCATTCACGAAATAATTCCCAGTACATAGCAGAGTGACCAACACATGGTAGGTACTGAAGAAAAATTTTCAAATGAATTAATGAAATTATCAAACAAGTGAACAAAAAGATATGCTTGAAGAGGCTTTGTATAATATTAATACTATATCAATAAAGTGTGAACAATTTAAATAACAGTATATGATAGGAGCCGGGCACGATGGCTCACCCCTGTAATCCCAGCATTTTGGGAGGCCGAGGTGGTTGGATCACCTGAGGTCAGGAGTTCAAGATCAGCCTGGCCAACATGGTGAAACCCCGTCTCTACTAAAACACCAAAAATTAGCTGGGCGTAGTGGTGGGCGCCTGTAATCCCAGCTACTCAGGAGGCTGAGACAGGAGATTCGCTTGAACCTGGGAGGGAGAAGTTGCAGTGAGCCGAGATCGTGCCATTGCACTCCAGCCTGGGCAACAATAGTGAAACTCTGTCTCAAAAAAAAAAAAAAAAAAAAAAAATATATATATATATATATATATATATATACACACACAGGATAGATTATATAACCTTTGGAAATATTTTGAGCCATGCATCCATTAAAAATAAAACTCTGGGTGGCTCGTGCCTTTAATCCCAGTCTTTGGAAGGCTGAAACAGGTGGATGCCTTGAACCCAAGAGTTTAAGATCAGCCTGGGCAACATGGTGAAGCCCTGATTTACAAAAAATAAAAAAATTTGCTAGGCATAGTGGCATGCACCTATAGTCCCAGCTACTCCAGTTACTCAGAAGGCTGAGGTGGGAAAAATCACTTGAGTCTGGGAGGTCAAGCCTGCAATGAGCCGTGATTGAGCCACAGCACTCCAGCCTGGGCAACGGAGTGAGACCCTGTCTCAAAAACAAATAAATAAAAATAAACAAATAAATCAACAAAACTCTAACAATGTGCTTGTGCACACAAAGTTGTTCATGATGCAACATTTTCTTTATTCTCTTTCCTTCCTTCTTTTTTTTTTTTTTTTTTTTTTTTTTTGAGACAAGGTCTTGCTCTGTAGCCCAGGCTGGAATGCAACAGTGCCATCTTGGCTCGCTGCAACCTCTGCCTCCTGGGCTCAAGCAATTCTCATGCCTCAGCCTCCCGAGTAGCTGAGACTACAGACACATGCCACCACGCCTGGCTAATATTTGCATTTTGGGTAGAGACAATGTTTCACCATTTTTCCCTGGCTGGTCTGGAACTCATGGGCTTAAGTGATCTGCCCATCTTTGCCTCCCAAAATGTTAGGATTACAGGTGTGAGTGACTGTGCCTGGCTGATGTCGCATTATTTATTTATTTATTTGAGACAGAGTCTCGCTGTGTCACTAGGCTGGAGTTCAGTGGCGTGATCTCGGCTCACTGCAACCTCCACCTCCCATGTTCAAGCCATTCTCCTGCCTCAGCCTCCCGAGTAGCTGGGACTATAGACATGCCACTAAGCCCAGCTAATTTTTGTATTTTTAGTAGAGACGGGGTTTCACCATGTTGGCCAGGCTGATCTCGAACTCCTGACCTTAGGTGATCCACCCACCTTGGCCTCCCGAAGTGCTGGGATTACAGGTGTGAGCCACTGCACCCAGCCAGCATTATTAAGTAAAGAAAAAAAGCTCAAAAGAAAAGTTTGCTGTCCAAAGTTCATTCCTTTTTTCTAGGAACAGCACCAAAACTTGTTTCTAAGAACCACCTCTTTCCATCTTCACCACATGGTTGGTGGTTTGGCTCCTCAGGAGTGTCCCCTTGCATAAGCCAGTCAGCACATCCCACCCAACTGGCCACATCTGTGGCCATGGCACCCAATTATGAAAAATAAGATTGCAAGAGTTTCCTGAGGCTTCTGTAAAAAAGAAAATATGTTTCTTCTTAAGGAGCCACTCAGGATCCTCTCTTGCCCCGAGTGGTACAGAATGATGACAGGTACTTTGCTGCCATGTTTGATGGTTGGGGACAGTGGACCCAACAGCTCAGAGAGCAGAGTGAAGAGAAAGAGAAACCAACTCATTCAAGCCACTTATTCTTGTCTCCCAGAAGGTAACCCTGCTCTGGAGTTTCAGTTTGGTAAGTCTATGCATTCTATTACTGCTTGGGTCCAGACGAATTGAGTTTCCTGTCGTTTGGGATTAAAGGAGTCTGGGCTGACATGCAGAGCATGATTCCAACTTGATTTTCTAAACATATTTTAAATATACAATCAAAATTTTAGAAGTATCATCAAAACCCACTATTTTCACCTACCAATCCACTCCTCAGTGTCCAAGCGTTTGCTTTTATTCCTCCAAGAAATAGCTGTGATAGCCAGTGAGATTCATTTATACACAAATGGAAAGAGAGTTTCCAGATAAATCCTGCAAGAGATCACAGTGGCTTGAGCATGGTCGTGGTGGATGTGTGAGAGAGAGTGATGGGGAGTGTGTAGGAAAGGTCAAAAAGAATGTTGAAGAAAAGGTTAACAGTGGTTGTCTTGGTTAGTATATTGCTTTGTTTTTCTTTTTACTTATTTGTATTTTCTAAGCTTTCTAGAATAAACTTGTATTTTCTGGGTCATATTTCTGGGTCTCTGCCCTAGCTCACAGGATGGATATCATTATTGACATGATATCAATATAATTTTAATCTCAACCTAAGATAATACAGTACTCTGAGTTCCTAATTCTGTTTGCTTAAGTTGCAAATTCTTAGAAGTTACAACATGACTGGGGGGTTTTGCTAAATAGACTGAACAAAGCAAGAGACACAGATTGGGAGGTTTTGCTAAATAGACTGAACAAAGCAAGAACCTAGACTCTAATTCCAGGTTTTCTGTTCCACTCTAGCTTCAGACTTTACTCCTAATTTTTATTAATGTGAACATCTGAGCACACCAGAAAGAATAATAAGAACCACAGAGAAAGAAGAGTCCTCTAGAAGAATGATAATATCTTCTACGTCAGAAATAGGAGCACTAGTATTATAGCATCTGGTAAAGTCATGAGGAAAGATCCTCCAAATAAGGGCTGTCCCAAACTATCTGCAGTTATGCTTTCCAAGCTTCCTGGTGTTGGCCCCATGTTTGGGGTGTACCAGGAGAGAGTGAGGGGTTCCAAGGGAAGGCCGGAGGTGCTGGGGATCTCAGGCATCATAAGTAACAATGACAAAAACACGGATGTGCAGAAATCAATAAGCCGAGACTCACTCAGGAGGCTTTGAGAAGCCAGTCGGTGCCTATGGACCAGGCTGAACATCTGTCAGGCAAACAAAAAGCAAACAGAGAAGAACAAAGGGGAGTGGGATTATTTTCACTCAAGTTCTTCAGGCTCAGCAGGTGACATCCAAGCTGCTTGGCCTTCCTTCCTTCAGACACTGAAACTCCATGGAGGGTATGCTGCCCAGAAAACTCCAAACCAGCAACCCCAGCACAAAAGAAGGATGAAAACAAAGTGCAGATGGAAAATCCAGGCAGAGCCACACTGTGGCCATGTCAAAGCTTCGCACATCCTCGCTAATTTCCACAGAACCATTTTGTTTGAGTGGCAGAACCATCGATCTCCAAGGGGCGTAGAAGTCCAGTTAATCGAACTCTTACTCCACCGCTTTTTCATTCTTAAGGCCCGAAGTTGGGGAAAAGGAGGAAAGCGGAGCAGCCATGGGTCTTTGCAAAACGAACAGAGCTCAGAGATTGCCAGATCCCAGGCACAGGTGCAGCCATTAGTAACAAAAACAGCTCACAGTGGGAAGTCCATGCTATGCTACGTGTCAGCTTCTCTTACTGCCTTTAGTCTTCACCCAGCTGCTATGAGGTAGATTCTGCTACTATCCAGACCTTTGTGCACACTAGAGACACAAGGTGTCCCCTGGGGTTGGGAGTGGGGCTGCCACAAGTCTTCCCTAATCAACAGATGACAAAACTGCTCAGGAATTAGCCCAAATTCCCACAGCTGGTATGTGACTAGGTTATATTGCATTACAAACCTACCAACAAAATTAAGATCACCAAGTAATATTTATAAGGTGGCTTGGGGGTCAAGTTTTATGGGTTAAGTTTAGACACACCCATCACAATGATTTTTAAATATGTCCACAAATTCTTTGATATTCCTCCCTTCAAAAGGCAGTCTAATTCCTTTCCCCTTAAGCGTGGCAGTGCTTCAGAACTCACTTCGTACAAATCGAACATGAAACAATGAAGAGGTGTCACTTGTCATAAGAAAGCATGTGTACCCTGCTCACTTTCTTGGGTTACTAGCTCTGGGGGAACCCAGCTGCCACTCAAGCAGCACTATGGAGAGTCCTCGTGGTGAGGAGCTGAAACCCCCACCCAACAGCCAATACCAACTGGCCAGGCATGGGATTCAGCCATTTTAGAAGCAGATCTTCCAACCAGGTCAAGGTCAAGGTCAAGCCTTCAGACGACTTCAGCCCTAGCTTCATGACAGTGTCCTAAGAGACCCTGAGCCCAAACTACCCAGCAAAGCTACACTTACAGACTGTGTTAGAGGATAACTGGTTATTGATTAAACCATTTAATTTGGGGGGTGATTTGTCATGCATCAATAGATAACTAAGACATCCACCTTTATCTACCTTATGCCTATTATGAGATACCACAATTGCCAAGGCTGAAATTTAACGTAAATGCCCTCTCCCTCTCGGTGAAACCAGAGACTCGCAGGCACTGTGGAATGACAAAGCTGACAAAGCTGTTCCCCAAACTCACGTCACTCTCCCAGGGCACAGCTGGACTGCACTTCTCAGCCCCCTTGCAGTTGGGTGCAATGGGACTGAGGTACGGTCAGTGGAATATGGGCCAAAGCGTTTATACTGCTTCCAAGCCTGACTCATAAAACCTTCCCAGGTGGCCTGCTATAAACTGAATGCACCCCAGAATTCACATGTTGAAGGCCTAATCCCGGTGTGACCATGTTTGGAGATAGGGCTTTTAGGAGGTAAAGTTAAACGAGGTCAAAAGAATAGGGCCGGGAGCCAACAGGATAGGAGGCCTTACAAGAAGAGGAAGAGAAGTGTTTCTCATTCCACATGCACACACCAAGGAAAGGCCAAGTGAGGACACAGCAAGAAGGCAGCCATCTGCAACCCAAGGAGAGAGCCCTCCCCAGAGCCTGACCCTGCTGATGCCTTGATCTCAGACTTCCAGCCTCCAGAACTGGGAGAAAATAAATTCCTGTTGTTTAAGTCACCCAGTCGTCTATGGTATTTTGTTATGGCAGCCTGAGCAGACTAAGACAGATACTCCATGTTCCCTCTTTTCCAATCTGCCTGCTGGATATTGAGACTCAGGATAACCTTGGAAATCACACATGGAAGGTGGCAGAACCTCCATCAGCTTGGGTGCCTGAATGTCTACATGGAGCAGAGACCTACCACCACCACTGCTATAACCACTCATCAGGAACTCCTACCATGAGCTTCACAAGAAAGAAACTTCTATTGTGTTTTGCCACTAAAAGTTCAGGTTTGTTCATTATGGTAGCTAGTATTCTGTAACTAATACCTGTTACATTCATTGTGTTAATTATATCAGAGTTTCTTTGTATGTATGCTAACATTAGGGAATTAATTTATTTCACTAGTCTGTAGTTTCAACTCCCACAGACTGACTCAGAAAACAATGATATACAACTGCTTTTGGTGGGGGCCAGTTTCTTGTTCAGGATAATGCATTCCAGTGCCTATATGAGCCCAGGGCTGTGGTTTTGGGGGTGCCTGTTTGACTCTAATGGATGCCATCAGACAACTCTTGTTCACAGGGTGGGAAATCTTCACTTTTCAGTGAAATCTTTGAATGCTGGGTTAGAGACAAGGCACATGCAGGGTTGTCTAGTAATGCTAGAATACTAGGTATTCTAGTAATGTTTGCCATGCTTTCTCTCTTTCTGAAAGATATTAATCTCCTTCTACATCCAGGGCACATTAACACACTGTCCAAAATTCCCAAGGGGAATAGAACTTTCTTTCCCGTCATTGGGAAACCCAAATTTTCCCATAGAATTCAGTATAGTGTTTGCTTACATGGATTATGGTGGTTACCATTTCCTAATCCCTAACCTGCAGGTCAAAAATCCACGTATATATGAATGCATTACTTGACTTATGTGCCTCAGTTCTCTTTTTTTTTTTTTTGACACAGAGTTTCACTCTGTCACTCAGGCTGGAGTGCAGTAGTGCTATCTCAGCTCACTGCAACCTCCATCTCCCAGGTTCAAGCAATACTCCTGCCTCAGCCTCCCGAGTAGCTGGGATTACAGGTATGCACCACCATGCCAGGCTAATTTTTGTATTTTCAGTAGAGATGTGGTTTCACCATGTTGGCCAGGCTGGTCTAGAACTCCTGACCTCAGGTGATCTGCCCCCCTGGGCTTCACAAAGTGCTGGGATTACAGGCCTGAGCCACTGTGCCTTGTCAGTTTTTGACTGGGTTGGAGGAACTACAGAGGGGTGGTGAAAAGGAGGATGGGGTTGGAGGAACTACAGAGGGGTGGTGAAAAGGAGGATGGGGTTGGAGGAATTACAGAGCGGTGGTGAAAAGGAGGATGGGGTTGGAGGAACTACAGAGCGGTGGTGAAGAGGAGGATGGGGTTGGAGGACTTACAGAGGGGTGGTGAAAAGGAGGATGGGGTTGGAGGAATTACAGAGGGGTGGTGAGAAGGAGGATGGGGTTGGAGGAATTACAGAGCGGTGGTGAAAAGGAGGATGGGGTTGGAGGAATTACAGAGGGGTGGTGAAGAGGAGGATGGGGTTGGAGGAATTACAGAGCTGTGGTGAAAAGGAGGATGGGGTTGGAGGAACTACAGAGCGGTGGTGAAAAGGAGGATGGGGTTGGAGCAATTACAGAGCGGTGGTGAAAAGTTGGATGGGGTTGGAGGAATTACAGAGGGGTGGTGAAAAGGAGGATGGGGTTGGAGGAATTACAGAGCGGTGGTGAAAAGGAGGATGGAGGGGCTGAGGGAATAGTAGGTAAGGCAGCCGGCAGAATGAATTGTTCTGTCTTCTGACAACAGGGCCCTGGTTGTCCTCTCAGAAACTACTGCTTCCTCTTCACATAACTGGAGAAAGCTGACCTTTACTCCCAGCTCCAGGACTAGGTCCTCAGTGGCTTAAGTCAATCAGCATTTCCCATCTTCCTGATCAGAGCCGTTACTTCAGGGACAGGCTTGTAGCCCAGTTAGAATCAATGATGTTAGAATACACAAGAGGCAAATACACAAGGCAAACCAGATAAATGAAGGAAAACTTGGATTCAGTGACTGGACCAAGTCTCGTCTGAAGTCGCTTTACTGTTTAAGCCATTTTTAGTTGGGTTTTTCTGTTACCTGTAACCTACAAAGTCCTGTAGACACAGTGAATCAAGACGTTGAGGCAGGAAAGCAGGGGAAGTCCAAGAAACTACAGGTTGTTCTAGAAGTTAAGCAAGCAACAGGAGATAAATCTGCAAAGATAGATTTTTAAATCATTGTAATAACTCCTTAAATGTAATAACAGCAGCTATTATTTATAGTGACCACTTATTTCATGTTAGGTATTCTTTTAGGTTGTATATGTTAATTGATTTACTTAGTCCAATGAAATAGATGCTACCATTATCCCTCCTTTTTAACAGATGTGGAAACTGAGGCATTGGATAGATTGACTTATCCAAGGTGGCACAGTTACTGAATGACAAAGCCAAGATTCACATTCTGTCTGAACTCTTAAACATTATGCTGTTGTTTGTAGTTTTCAGTGAACTGTAAGAAGCTAAAAGATCTGTAATCTTATAAGCTTTGGGGTCAGATTCAACTTCTTCCACTTTCTAGCTAGTGTGACTTTGGAAAAGAATTTAACCTCTCTGAGTCCCAGGTTCTCCATCTATGTGACAAAACAGAGTTGCTGTCTGCAATGAAATAATGATGGAAAGAGCCCAGCACCAAGGCGAGCACACAGCCAGGCTCCACTGCCTTCTCATGTTCCTGCCTCCTGCTGGGCCAGCTCATTGTCCTGGATTCTGGGCCGGTTGGGTTAACATGAAGCTCCTTTCTTACCTTTGTTGACCTACAGTGGCTAACAAAACCCAGTTGCAGACCTAGGAGGAGCAAGAAGCACTTTCCTTTTATGTCTGCAGCCCTAAGTAATCCTCCTCCCAGGGTCTCCCAGAGAGGGGAGACTGTCAGCTGTGCCCCTCCCCTTAAGCCCACTGCTCGGTTTGGCTCTTGCTCATAGACATATGGCAGGGGCTTTGTCTTCAAATATGTCTGCTTTCAAGTTGAATACAACCATTGTCTGAGCCTGGGCCCTCCAGGAATTTACTGATGAGGGCAGGTTGATGACGGCAGAGAATTTCAGTTGAAACTTTCCAGTTGGCTGGTTGTCAGCAGCTGAGATGGCCAGGGAGCTGACCTGGGCTGAGATTCCCAAACTACCCCTCTTTTTTTTTTTTTTTTTTTTTTTTTTGAGACGGAGTCTTGCTTTGTCGCCCAGGCTGTAGTACAGTGGCTGGATCTCTGCTCACTGCAACCTCCACCTCCTGGGTTCAAGAGATTCTCCTGCCTCAGCCTCCCAAGTAGCTGGACTACAGGTACGTGCCACCACACCTGGCTAATTTTTGTCTATTTAGTAGAGACAGGGTTTCGTCATTTTAGCCAGGCTGGTCTTGAACTCCTGACCTCAGGTGATCTGCCCACCTCGGCCTCCCAAAGTGCTGGGATTACAGGTGTGAGCCACCGCACCTGGCCTGAACTGCCCCTCTTGTGAGGAAGGTCCTGGACACTGTCCCCCACCTAGTCTGAAGACCCTCTTGGACATGTGGAGGCCCAGGGCATGGCTGTAAGGCTGGGGAGTGGAGTTGGGGTAGCCCACGGCTAACATGCGTGAACAGAATGAAGGGAGTAGCAAAGCAGGCAGGACCCACTGCATGGCTGCCCCAGGGCCAGAGTGACCAGGACACCCCAGGTGAAACAGAGTGGAATCTTGCTGCGGGCCTTCCTCTAACTTTTTGTTCTCGAATAGTCTTTGAGATTTATAGGGTATTTGCAAAGATAGTACAGAGTTTCTATATATCCTCCACCCAGCTTCGCTAATGTCAAAATTCTGTGTAACCTTGGTACATGTACCAAAACTAAGAAATAACATTGGTTCTGTGAGTCCATAGATGGTAATTAATAAACAAATAAATACAATTAAAATAAATAAAAATTTGCATAGACACGTGTCAAAACTAAGAATGAACATTGGCATATGTATCAAAACCAAGAATGAACATTGGCACGTGTATGAAAACTAAGAGTTTATGTTGACATTTGTATCAAAACTAAGAATTAACATTAGCACATGTATCAAAACTAGCAGTTAACATTGGCACATCACCACTACTAAGCTCCAGACCATATTCAGATTTCGCCCGTTCTTTTGCCCCCGGACACATCCAGGACCCTGTGCTGCATTTAGTTGTTATGCCTTCTCAGGTACTCTGGTCTGTGACAGTTCCTCAGTCTTTCCTTGAATATCCCGTGAATTGGGTTTGTCTGTTGTTTCCTCATGATGAGATTGAGGTTGTGGGCTTTGGGGAAGAATGTGAGCTGCCCTTCCCCGGATAGCAATGTGACTTGGGTGATGTTAGCCTTCATCTCCTGGTTGAGGTGGGTCTGCCAGGTTTCTCCACTCTAAGTAACTAGTTTTTCTATTTAACATTCTGTTCTAAAGCCACTAAATCCAGCCCACACTCAGGGTTGGCGTGGAGAGGGAGCGAGGAAGGACTCACATGTATTGTTTGGAGTGCAGAGGCTTTTGAAAGCAAAAGATGTCTGTTTTGGGTGCCCCAGCTCAGACCACTGCTTTAGAGAGAGTTTCCATGAGGCTTGGGGCCCTTCTGTGGGTTCATGTTTCTTCAGAACAGCTAATTCTGAACTTTGGCAATCCTGATTGGAGCACTGTAGTGCCACCAGAGAGCTAATGAGAGACAGAGAAGGTATGGCACGTGGAGCCACCCCTACCCCCCCCACCCCGGAGGGTGTACCATAGTGTGAGTGGAAAAGCCTGTTCTCCAAAGCACCTTCCCTGCTGGGCCCGGCTAACACAGGCCCTCAGCCCACTCCAGACCCCTCCCTGCTGGCATTCCCTGACATCTGTCCCTGACCATCAACCCCTCAGGAAGGTGGCCCTTCCCTACAAGACCCAAAGACCCCTGCATGACACTTAAGGCCTTCCAGGAAGCCTCCTGGCCTGTAGGCCCTTGAGACCCCCACTGGACCCTCCCTTTCTGTCCTGTTTGGTTTTCTGACTAAGCTTATCTCTGAGTTGTGGAACTGCAGTGCCCATAAGACACACCCCTCCCTAATTAGGAATGCAGGTTCACACCCACAGTGGGCTCTCTGGGGTGGGATGAGGGTCCTGACGAGAGAAGGGTCTGAAAACCTTAACCACCCAGAGTGGGCTCTCTGGGGTGGGATGAGGGTCCCGATGAGAGAGGGGTCTGAAACCCTTAACCAGGAGTGTTTTCTTCTGGCCTCTTGGCATTATATTTGTCTCCTCAGTCACACCCCCCTGCCCCTGCTGTTTCTGAAACTCCCTGCCCCAGTGGTTCTAGTTCTGGTCTTGGATGACTCCCCACTGTCTGCTCACTGATGGAACCAGATGCCTCACTTTCTGCCTGTGGTTCCTGGTGTCGCTTTGTCTTCTCAGGCACTTCCATGACCAAATCAACAAGTCTCCCTCAAAAACCATGTGGTGTGAGCAGCTGAGGCTCAGAGACAAGAGATCACCTGTCCCATGTCACATGGCCATGTAGCCCCAATGCTTATCTGCACAGGTAGGAGAGCTGGACCCATGCATTCACTCCACAAGCATTTACTGAACACTACTAAATGCCAGGCTCCCATCTACTAGATCAGAACAGAGAATGTCCGGCCCAAAAAGAACAAGCCCATGACCAAAAAGCAGGCATTGGCAAAGCAGAGTAGTACTGACCTCTCTGAGGAACCGTCATTTCCCAGAGCCAAAGGGAATGAGAGGCGTGTCCCACGGCCATCAGGAGAGGGAAATGAGGGATATGTCCCACGGCCATCAGGAGACGGAAATAAGGAGTATGTCCTGTAGCCATTAGGGGAAGAAAAAGAGGGGCATGCACTGCAGCCTTCAGGAAAAGAAAATGAGAGGCATGTCCTGCAACCATCAGGAAAGAAAAAGAGGGGCATGCACTGCAGCCATCAGGGGAAGGAAATGA
Organism: Pan troglodytes; assembly: GCF_028858775.2. Classification (NCBI taxonomy): domain Eukaryota; kingdom Metazoa; phylum Chordata; class Mammalia; order Primates; family Hominidae; genus Pan; species Pan troglodytes. Next base: position 182,602,265 of record NC_072403.2, read on the forward strand.
GAGGCGTGTCCTGCAGCCATCAGGGGAAGGAAATGAGGGACATGTCCCACAGCCATCAGGAGAGGGAAATGAGAAGTATGTCCTGCAGCCATCAGGAGAGGGAAATGAGGAGTATGTCCTGCAGCCATCAGGGGAAGGAAATGAGGGGCATGTCCCATGGCCATCAGGGGAAGGAAATGAGGGACATGTCCCATCCCAGAGCCAAAGGGAATGAGAGGCATGTCCCACAGACATCAGGGGAAGGAAATGAGGGACATGTCCCACAGCTATCAGGAGAGGGAAATGAGGAGTATGTCCTGCAGCCACCAGGGGAAGAAAAAGAGGGGCATGCACTGCAGCCATCAGGGGAAGGAAATGAGGAACATGTCCTGTAGCCATCTGGGGAAGGAAATAAGAGACATGTCCTGCAGCTATCAGGGGAAGGAAATGAGGGCCATGTTCTGCAGCCGTCAAGGGAACGAAATGAGGGATGTGTTCTGCAGCCATTGGGGGAAAGAAATGAGGGACATGTCCTGTACCCATCAGGGGAGGGAAATGAGAGGCATATCCTGCAACCATCAGGGGAAGGAAATGAGGGACGTGTTCTGCAGCCGTCAGGGGAAGGAGATGAGGGGCATGTCCCACAGCCATCAGGGAAAGGAAATGAGGGACATGTTCTGCAGCCATCAGGAGAAGGGACTGAGGAGCATGTCCTCCAGCTGTCAGGGGAAGGAAATAAGGGACCTGTCCTGCGGCCACCAGGGGAAGGAAATGAGGGACATGTTCTGCCACTGTCAGGGGATGAAAATGAGGGATATGTTCTGCAGCCATCAGGGGAAGGGAATGAGGGGCCTGTCTCACAGCAGGGGAAGGAAAAAAGAGGCATGTCCCACAGCCATCAGGGGAAGGAAATGAGGGACATGTTCTGCAGCCATGTGGGGAAGGAAATGAGCGACATGTTCTGCCACCGCCAGGGGATGAAAATGAGGGACATGTTCTGCAGCCATCAGGGGAAGGGAATGAGGGGTATGTCCTACAGCCATCTGGGGAAGGAAATGAGGGACATGTTCTGCAGCCATCTGGGGAAGGAAAAGAGGGACATGTTCTGCCGCCATCAGGGGATGAAAATGAGGGACATGTTCTGCAGCCATCAGGGGAAGGAAATGAGGAACATGTCCTGCAGCCATCAGGGGAAGGAAAGGAGGGGCATGTCCTGCAGCCATCAGGGGAAGGAAAGGAGGGACATGTTCTGCAGCCATCAGGGGAAGGAAATGAGGGACATGTTCTGCAGCCATCAAGGGAAGGAAATGAGGAACATGTCCTGCAGCCATCAGGGGAAGGAAAGGAGGGTCATGTCCTGCAGCCATCAGGAGGACGAAATGAGGGACATGTTGTGCAGCCATCAGGAGAAGGGAATGAGGGGCATGTTCTGCAGCCATCAGGGGAAGGAAAGGAGGGTCATGTCCTGCAGCCATCAGGAGGACGAAATGAGGGACATGTTGTGCAGCCATCAGGAGAAGGGAATGAGGGGCATGTTCTGCAGCCATCAGGGGAAGGAAATGAGGAACATGTCCTGCAGCCATCAGGGGAAGGAAAGGAGGGTCATGTCCCACAGCCATCAGGGAAAGGAAATAAGGGACATGTTCTGCAGCCATCAGGGGAAGGGAATGAAGGGCATGTCCTGCAGCCATCAGGGGAAGGAAAGGAGGGGCATGTCCCGCAGCCATCAAGGAAAGGAAATAAGGGACATGTTCTGCAGCCATCAGGGGAAGGGAATGAGGGGCATGTTCTGCAGCCATCAGGGAAAGGAAATGAGAGACATGTTCTGCAGCCATCAGGAGAAGGGAATGAGGGGCATGTTCTGCAGCCATGAGAGAAAGGAAATGAGGGGAATGTACTGCAGCTATCTGGGTAAAATAATAAGGGGCACATCTGGCAGCCATCTGGGGGAAAGGGATAGGATATGTCCTGCAGCCATCTGCGAAAAGGAATAAGAGGCATGTCCTGCAACCAACTTGGGATGGGAATGAGGAGTATATCCTACAGCCATCGGGGAAGGGAATGAAGGTCACATCCTGAAGCCATCTGGGAAAGGGAATGAAGGGCATGCCCTGCAGCAATGAGGGGTACATCCTGCAGCCATTGGGGCATAGAAATGAGGGGGCATGTCCTGCACCCATTAAGGGAAGAGAATCAGTGGCATGTCCTGCTCCCACTACGGGAAGGGAATGATGGGCACATCCTGCAGCCATCAGGGGAAGGGAATGATGGGCACATCCTGCAGCCATCAGGGGAAGGGAATGATGGGCATGTCCTGCAGCCATCAGGGGAAGGGAATGATGGGCATGTCCTGCACCCATCAGGGGAAGGGAATGATGGGCATGTCCTGCACCCATCAGGGGAAGGGAATGGTGGGCACATTCTGCCCCCATTAAGGCAAGGGAATGAGTGGCATGTCCTGCCTCCACTAGGGGAAAGGAACGATGGGCCCATCCTGCAGCCATCAGGAGAAGGGACTGACCAGTATGTCTTGCACCCATCAGGAAAAGGGAATGATGGGCACATTCTGCCCCCATTAAGGAAAGGGAATGAGTGGTATGTTCCACACCCATCAGGAAAAGGGAATGATGGGCCCATCCTGCAGCCATCAGGAGAAGGGACTGACTGGTATGTCTTGCACCCATCAGGAAAAGGGAATGATGGGCACATTCTGCCCCCATTAAGGAAAGGGAATGAGTGGTATGTTCCACACCCATCAGGGGAAGGGAATGAGGGGCATGTCCTGCAGCCTTCTGGGGAAGGGAATGTGGGTCACATCCTGCAGCCATCAGGGGAAGGGAATGAAGGGTACATCCTGCAGCTGTCTGGAGAAGGAAATTAAATGCAAGTCCTGCAGCCACCTGGGAAGGGGAGTTGGAATGAGTCCTAGGTCACCAAACAGCAGGCATCAAGCTTGTCCAGCTCCCCTCCAGTCTTCCAAGCAAGCCACAGAAGCTGGTGTCCCACAGGAAGCCACAGAAGCTGGTGTCCCACAGGAAGCCACAGAAGCTGGTGTCCCACAGGCCTATGGAGTTTCCAGGGAGGACTTCTGCTGATCTAGAAGGTGGCTTCCTGCCTGCTGAGTGGGAAACCAAGGCTGCCCTTCTTGGTCAGGCTCTCTGAGCACATGCATCATTTACCAGAGCACCAGCGAAAAGCAAAGCAGGAGGCACGAGAGACCTGCAAGTGCTCTGGACAGGGAGCAAGATTTTCTTCTGATCTCATGAAGCTTAATGGAAAAGCAAACACTTGAAAATTATTTTCTAACCCACATACACCACAGCAAGGGAACACATTGGCTTCTACAAGTGTCTAGTTGGTGTGACTTCCTGAGATACGGCACCAACGTCGTAACTCACTGGAGAATATTCAGAGGCCCCCTGAAGGGAGGGAACAAGATCCTTTCTGCTCTTACGCTTAAACCTCTTCTCCCTCACCATCATTGCACTGTGTCTGTGAACATCTGATCACCAGGAAAATATGGCCCTGGATTAAGTCCCTAATGGTCAAATTCTTTAGGCAATTTTTCCCCTTTAAAATAATTAACTGTATTAAAGAATCTGAAAAACAGTAAACAGTTCTGGACATGTGGCCTGTGGAGGATGAAAGAAATGAAGGTTCCTTCTACTGGGGAGGCTTTTGGAGACTACCCTGAAATTGGAACACGTCGAGTATCTGGAAGGAAGACCCTAAGGCTCCTGCATTTTGCATGTTGATGGCCGTTGTGTTATGACGTTTTTTTCTGCTCACTTCCTTTTGTTTCTGGAGGTTTGTGCACCCCTGTGGCCCTGGGATCAGTGAAGGAACAGATCTCTGGAGTTTCCAAGTTCTTTTCTAACCATCCTTAGCTTTATTGAGCTAGGGACACAAAAGAACAAGGCGATGGGAGCAGGAGCTCATCTGTGCACATTAACTTCTTGCCCAGTGAAGGCCCAAAAGCAAAGTTTAGCCCCACGCTGATGTGAGGAAACCTAATTTCACCCACAAAGAGCCCATGGCCAGCTGACAGGTCAGGGAGGGTTTGTCTTGCTGTGCATGGAGGATCCTGCCAGAGGCGTCCGGCTGAGGTTGTCTCTCTTCAGTGACGTGATCAGACACCCAAGGATTCAGGGCAGGTGCCAAGCCCTGCTGCCCCAGTTGGCTGATGCCTGACGTCTTCACGATGAGGCTGGCATGCGGCCAAGAAGGAGCACTCGGGGACATAATTCATAAGAGAGCAGCATGCATCTATGTTGACAGAATCGGAGCACTCTGCTCTTCCCAGTGTCTTCAGGTTTAAAAGGGTCTCTCCCCATTAAAGTCTTATTTGAAGTCTAGACTTTAGTCTAAACTTATATATAAAGATTTTAAAGGTTTGTTTGAAGTATAGATAAAGTATAACTGTAAGCTCATGGGACCTGCTGCTGGAGAGTGGAATGGAATGGAGATTTCTCACAAATGAGAATCAGCTCTGGGTCAGAACTCCCACCACGGTGGCTTGAGCCCACTCTCTAGACTGACAGCAGCAGGAGGAGGCAATGCTGGAAGAAAAAAAAGGGAGGATTGAGCTCCTCACTCGGTAGCAATACAATACTGAAGGTATTATTATTTGTACATCGATGGAAAAGAATAGGAAAAGGAGACTGACTAGTTGCTTAAATTCAATAGTTTTCTATGCTATGGCACATCAGAAAATATCCCAGATGAATTAAAAGGCTCACTTTTTAAAACCTAGTGAAAACAGAGAATTATATTTTATTAGTATAGTTTGAAGAAAGCCTTCAACCTATATTAATAAAATATAGACGAAACAAACCCAGTAGTAACAAAGGAAAATACTGGCAGACTTCATCACATACACACTTAAAACCACCCTATGAGAAAAGCCCACATAAATGAAGTTTCTTTTAAGGTGTCTACTTGAATAAAATATTTGCAAAGTATTTAAGAGGTTAAAAATTAATATGAATAATATATAAATGAATTATTCAAACTGATAAGAAAAAGACAACTCAACAGAAAAATGGGCAAAAAAAAAACACAGGCAATTCATAGAAGACAGACAAGATACAAATATATACACAAACATACACATACACATTTATTTTCCAACCTCCTCCTCAACTGTTAGTAAGGGGAAGGCAAGTTTGAGCAAAATAAACAAGTATGCTCATTACTTATAGTAGCTGTGTTTTGTAAAGTCACTGCTGTCAACTGAAGAATCACGAGGTTCATACATTTGGAGAGGAGAGCTTTATTTCTGACAAAGGATTGCACCCTGCAGGCTGGCCATCTTGCAGGCTAGGAAGCAGAAACCAAAAGCAGGCACTTTGAGGGCGGAAAGGCTGGAACAGGGATTTATGCCAAATGGGTTGGCTAAGTACACGTATCTAACAGGTGATTCATGATGGGTGGATGCATGCATAGAGAGCAAACCTGCATGCATGTCCGTCCACATTCCATCTGGGGTGAGCACTTAACGTTTAAATGCACCAGAATTAGGTCTGTATGTAGAAGATGAAATGGAGGGCGCAGAGGCATCCCGTGTGCAGCCACTGTACACCGGCCAGAAGCAGTCCCCGGTCGGTGGTCTCCTATCAGGAAGGAATGCCGGTCCGTCACTGTGTCAAAACCACGGAAGGGGAGTCTGGCAAGTCTTTGGAAAGGGCTGTGGCTTCTGATCAACCCTCGCGTAAGAAAGTCTAATGGCGATTAGCGAGGGAGGGGGTATAACAAGGCGTGTCCAACCTCCCCATTCCATCATGGCCAGGAACTCAGCTTTTAAAATTTCTCTGGCACCCCCTTGGCCGACAAGGAGTCCATTCAGTCAGCTCAGGGGCTTAGGATGTCATTTTTCTTTTTCAGCACAAACATTGAATAAGTGAACAGTGAACCATCGCTCATGGAGGAAAGACAGCGTTAGGTTCCCATGAGCCTCAGGACACAGCTTTTCCATCACCCCATCAATACACAACCTTGTTTTATGTATGTTTCTGTTTAAAGACACCTTATTTAGTATATGTTGTAGAGTGAGTAACATGACCAACGGCACTGTAACTCATGTCTGAATGAAGCTTATCTAATGCGTGTTTTCTCCAAAAGGCACCTCACAGCCTTCTTGCTCTCAGGAACGCTAAGCAGCACTTCCGCACCGTGCTTGAAACAGTTTTCACTGATTTTAAACAGTGAAATCACCAACAAAAAGCATAAAAATGTGGCGAAAAAAAGTGGCACTAAATAAACTGTGAATGTAGTCCCAGCTACAAGGGAGGCTGAGGGTTCATGCCGGGAGGCAGAGCTTGCAGTGAGGCAAGATCGCGCCACTGCACTCTGGCCTGGGCCAAAGAGCGAGGCTCCGTCTCAAAAAATAAAATAAAATAAAAAATAAAAAATAAACTGTGAAAAGAAAACAGTTGCTTAGAGTATGAGTTAAAACCAGAAGGCCGAGCATCACCTCATTCATCTGGGAGCATGTGCTCTGAAGACAAACTTTCACTCATTCAGCTGGAAGCATGTGCACTGAAGACAAACTTTCACTCATTCAGCTGGAAGCATGTGCACTGAAGACAAACTTTCACTCATTCATCTGGAAGCATGTGCACTGAAGACAAACTTTCACTCATTCAGCTGGAAGCATGTGCACTGAAGACAAACTTTCACTCATTCAGCTGGAAGCATGTGCACTGAAGACAAACTTTCACTCATTCAGCTGGGAGCATGTGCACTGAAGACAAACTTTCACTCATTCCGCTGGGAGCATGTGCACTGAAGACAAACTTTCACTCATTCAGCTGGAAGCATGTGCACTGAAGACAAACTTTCACCTCATTCAGCTGGAAGCATGTGCTCTGAAGACAAACTTTCACTCATTCAGCTGGGAGCATGTGCTCTGAAGACAAACTTTCACTCATTCAGCTGGGAGCATGTGCTCTGAAGACAAACTTTCACTCATTCAGCTGGAAGCATGTGCTCTGAAGACAAACTTTCACTCATTCAGCTGGGAGCATGTGCTCTGAAGACAAACTTTCACTCATTCAGCTGGAAGCATGTGCTCTGAAGACAAACTTTCCCTCATTCAGCTGGAAGCATGTGCTCTGAAGACAAACTTTCACTCATTCAGCTGGAAGCATGTGCACTGAAGACAAACTTTCACTCATTCATCTGGGAGCATGTGCTCTGAAGACAAACTTTCACTCATTCAGCTGGAAGCATGTGCACTGAAGACAAACTTTCACCTCATTCAGCTGGAAGCATGTGCACTGAAGACAAACTTTCACTCATTCAGCTGGGAGCATGTGCACTGAAGACAAACTTTCACTCATTCAGCTGGGAGCATGTGCTCTGAAGACAAACTTTCACTCATTCAGCTGGAAGCATGTGCTCTGAAGACAAACTTTCACTCATTCAGCTGGAAGCATGTGCACTGAAGACAAACTTTCACCTCATTCAGCTGGGAGCATGTGCACTGAAGACAAACTTTCACTCATTCAGCTGGGAGCATGTGCACTGAAGACAAACTTTCACTCATTCATCTGGAAGCATGTGCTCTGAAGACAAACTTTCACTCATTCAGCTGGAAGCATGTGCACTGAAGACAAACTTTCACTCATTCAGCTGGGAGCATGTGCTCTGAAGACAAACTTTCACTCATTCATCTGGAAGCATGTGCTCTGAAGACAAACTTTCACTCATTCAGCTGGAAGCATGTGCTCTGAAGACAAACTTTCACTCATTCAGCTGGAAGCATGTGCACTGAAGACAAACTTTCACTCATTCATCTGGGAGCATGTGCTCTGAAGACAAACTTTCACTCATTCAGCTGGAAGCATGTGCACTGAAGACAAACTTTCACTCATTCATCTGGAAGCATGTGCTCTGAAGACAAACTTTCACTCATTCAGCTGGAAGCATGTGCACTGAAGACAAACTTTCACCTCATTCAGCTGGAAGCATGTGCACTGAAGACAAACTTTCACTCATTCAGCTGGGAGCATGTGCACTGAAGACAAACTTTCACTCATTCATCTGGAAGCATGTGCTCTGAAGACAAACTTTCACTCATTCAGCTGGGAGCATGTGCACTGAAGACAAACTTTCACTCATTCATCTGGGAGCATGTGCTCTGAAGACAAACTTTCACTCATTCAGCTGGAAGCATGTGCACTGAAGACAAACTTTCGCCTCATTCAGCTGGAAGCATGTGCTCTGAAGACAAACTTTCACTCATTCAGCTGGGAGCATGTGCACTGAAGACAAACTTTCACTCATTCAGCTGGGAGCATGTGCTCTGAAGACAAACTTTCACTCATTCAGCTGGAAGCATGTGCTCTGAAGACAAACTTTCACTCATTCAGCTGGAAGCATGTGCACTGAAGACAAACTTTCACCTCATTCAGCTGGGAGCATGTGCACTGAAGACAAACTTTCACTCATTCAGCTGGGAGCATGTGCACTGAAGACAAACTTTCACTCATTCAGCTGGAAGCATGTGCTCTGAAGACAAACTTTCACTCATTCAGCTGGAAGCATGTGCACTGAAGACAAACTTTCACTCATTCATCTGGGAGCATGTGCTCTGAAGACAAACTTTCACTCATTCATCTGGGAGCATGTGCTCTGAAGACAAACTTTCACTCATTCATCTGGGAGCATGTGCTCTGAAGACAAACTTTCACTCATTCATCTGGGAGCATGTGCTCTGAAGACAAACTTTCACTCATTCAGCTGGAAGCATGTGCTCTGAAGACAAACTTTCACTCATTCAGCTGGAAGCATGTGCTCTGAAGACAAACTTTCACTCATTCAGCTGGAAGCATGTGCACTGAAGACAAACTTTCACTCATTCATCTGGGAGCATGTGCTCTGAAGACAAACTTTCACTCATTCAGCTGGAAGCATGTGCACTGAAGACAAACTTTCACTCATTCATCTGGAAGCATGTGCTCTGAAGACAAACTTTCACTCATTCAGCTGGAAGCATGTGCACTGAAGACAAACTTTCACCTCATTCAGCTGGAAGCATGTGCACTGAAGACAAACTTTCACTCATTCAGCTGGGAGCATGTGCACTGAAGACAAACTTTCACTCATTCATCTGGAAGCATGTGCTCTGAAGACAAACTTTCACTCATTCAGCTGGGAGCATGTGCACTGAAGACAAACTTTCACTCATTCATCTGGGAGCATGTGCTCTGAAGACAAACTTTCACTCATTCAGCTGGAAGCATGTGCACTGAAGACAAACTTTCGCCTCATTCAGCTGGAAGCATGTGCTCTGAAGACAAACTTTCACTCATTCAGCTGGGAGCATGTGCACTGAAGACAAACTTTCACTCATTCAGCTGGGAGCATGTGCTCTGAAGACAAACTTTCACTCATTCAGCTGGAAGCATGTGCTCTGAAGACAAACTTTCACTCATTCAGCTGGAAGCATGTGCACTGAAGACAAACTTTCACCTCATTCAGCTGGGAGCATGTGCACTGAAGACAAACTTTCACTCATTCAGCTGGGAGCATGTGCACTGAAGACAAACTTTCACTCATTCAGCTGGAAGCATGTGCTCTGAAGACAAACTTTCACTCATTCAGCTGGAAGCATGTGCACTGAAGACAAACTTTCACTCATTCATCTGGGAGCATGTGCTCTGAAGACAAACTTTCACTCATTCATCTGGGAGCATGTGCTCTGAAGACAAACTTTCACTCATTCATCTGGGAGCATGTGCTCTGAAGACAAACTTTCACTCATTCATCTGGGAGCATGTGCTCTGAAGACAAACTTTCACTCATTCAGCTGGAAGCATGTGCTCTGAAGACAAACTTTCACTCATTCAGCTGGGAGCATGTGCTCTGAAGACAAACTTTCACTCATTCAGCTGGAAGCATGTGCTCTGAAGACAAACTTTCACTCATTCAGCTGGGAGCATGTGCTCTGAAGACAAACTTTCACTCATTCAGCTGGAAGCATGTGCTCTGAAGACAAACTTTCCCTCATTCAGCTGGAAGCATGTGCTCTGAAGACAAACTTTCACTCATTCAGCTGGAAGCATGTGCACTGAAGACAAACTTTCACTCATTCATCTGGGAGCATGTGCTCTGAAGACAAACTTTCACTCATTCAGCTGGAAGCATGTGCACTGAAGACAAACTTTCACCTCATTCAGCTGGAAGCATGTGCACTGAAGACAAACTTTCACTCATTCAGCTGGGAGCATGTGCACTGAAGACAAACTTTCACTCATTCAGCTGGGAGCATGTGCTCTGAAGACAAACTTTCACTCATTCAGCTGGAAGCATGTGCTCTGAAGACAAACTTTCACTCATTCAGCTGGAAGCATGTGCACTGAAGACAAACTTTCACCTCATTCAGCTGGGAGCATGTGCACTGAAGACAAACTTTCACTCATTCAGCTGGGAGCATGTGCACTGAAGACAAACTTTCACTCATTCATCTGGAAGCATGTGCTCTGAAGACAAACTTTCACTCATTCAGCTGGAAGCATGTGCACTGAAGACAAACTTTCACTCATTCAGCTGGGAGCATGTGCTCTGAAGACAAACTTTCACTCATTCATCTGGAAGCATGTGCTCTGAAGACAAACTTTCACTCATTCAGCTGGAAGCATGTGCTCTGAAGACAAACTTTCACTCATTCAGCTGGAAGCATGTGCACTGAAGACAAACTTTCACTCATTCATCTGGGAGCATGTGCTCTGAAGACAAACTTTCACTCATTCAGCTGGAAGCATGTGCACTGAAGACAAACTTTCACTCATTCATCTGGAAGCATGTGCTCTGAAGACAAACTTTCACTCATTCAGCTGGAAGCATGTGCACTGAAGACAAACTTTCACCTCATTCAGCTGGAAGCATGTGCACTGAAGACAAACTTTCACTCATTCAGCTGGGAGCATGTGCACTGAAGACAAACTTTCACTCATTCATCTGGAAGCATGTGCTCTGAAGACAAACTTTCACTCATTCAGCTGGGAGCATGTGCACTGAAGACAAACTTTCACTCATTCATCTGGGAGCATGTGCTCTGAAGACAAACTTTCACTCATTCAGCTGGAAGCATGTGCACTGAAGACAAACTTTCGCCTCATTCAGCTGGAAGCATGTGCTCTGAAGACAAACTTTCACTCATTCAGCTGGGAGCATGTGCACTGAAGACAAACTTTCACTCATTCAGCTGGGAGCATGTGCTCTGAAGACAAACTTTCACTCATTCAGCTGGAAGCATGTGCTCTGAAGACAAACTTTCACTCATTCAGCTGGAAGCATGTGCACTGAAGACAAACTTTCACCTCATTCAGCTGGGAGCATGTGCACTGAAGACAAACTTTCACTCATTCAGCTGGGAGCATGTGCACTGAAGACAAACTTTCACTCATTCAGCTGGAAGCATGTGCTCTGAAGACAAACTTTCACTCATTCAGCTGGAAGCATGTGCACTGAAGACAAACTTTCACTCATTCATCTGGGAGCATGTGCTCTGAAGACAAACTTTCACTCATTCATCTGGGAGCATGTGCTCTGAAGACAAACTTTCACTCATTCATCTGGGAGCATGTGCTCTGAAGACAAACTTTCACTCATTCATCTGGGAGCATGTGCTCTGAAGACAAACTTTCACTCATTCAGCTGGAAGCATGTGCTCTGAAGACAAACTTTCACTCATTCAGCTGGAAGCATGTGCTCTGAAGACAAACTTTCACTCATTCAGCTGGAAGCATGTGCACTGAAGACAAACTTTCACTCATTCATCTGGGAGCATGTGCTCTGAAGACAAACTTTCACTCATTCAGCTGGAAGCATGTGCACTGAAGACAAACTTTCACTCATTCATCTGGAAGCATGTGCTCTGAAGACAAACTTTCACTCATTCAGCTGGAAGCATGTGCACTGAAGACAAACTTTCACCTCATTCAGCTGGAAGCATGTGCACTGAAGACAAACTTTCACTCATTCAGCTGGGAGCATGTGCACTGAAGACAAACTTTCACTCATTCATCTGGAAGCATGTGCTCTGAAGACAAACTTTCACTCATTCAGCTGGGAGCATGTGCACTGAAGACAAACTTTCACTCATTCATCTGGGAGCATGTGCTCTGAAGACAAACTTTCACTCATTCAGCTGGAAGCATGTGCACTGAAGACAAACTTTCGCCTCATTCAGCTGGAAGCATGTGCTCTGAAGACAAACTTTCACTCATTCAGCTGGGAGCATGTGCACTGAAGACAAACTTTCACTCATTCAGCTGGGAGCATGTGCTCTGAAGACAAACTTTCACTCATTCAGCTGGAAGCATGTGCTCTGAAGACAAACTTTCACTCATTCAGCTGGAAGCATGTGCACTGAAGACAAACTTTCACCTCATTCAGCTGGGAGCATGTGCACTGAAGACAAACTTTCACTCATTCAGCTGGGAGCATGTGCACTGAAGACAAACTTTCACTCATTCAGCTGGAAGCATGTGCTCTGAAGACAAACTTTCACTCATTCAGCTGGAAGCATGTGCACTGAAGACAAACTTTCACTCATTCATCTGGGAGCATGTGCTCTGAAGACAAACTTTCACTCATTCATCTGGGAGCATGTGCTCTGAAGACAAACTTTCACTCATTCATCTGGGAGCATGTGCTCTGAAGACAAACTTTCACTCATTCAGCTGGAAGCATGTGCTCTGAAGACAAACTTTCACTCATTCAGCTGGAAGCATGTGCACTGAAGACAAACTTTCACTCATTCATCTGGGAGCATGTGCTCTGAAGACAAACTTTCACTCATTCATCTGGGAGCATGTGCTCTGAAGACAAACTTTCACTCATTCCTCTGGGAGCATGTGCTCTGAAGACAAACTTTCACTCATTCAGCTGGAAGCATGTGCTCTGAAGACAAACTTTCACTCATTCAGCTGGGAGCATGTGCACTGAAGACAAACTTTCACTCATTCATCTGGGAGCATGTGCTCTGAAGACAAACTTTCACTCATTCATCTGGGAGCATGTGCTCTGAAGACAAACTTTCACTCATTCATCTGGGAGCATGTGCTCTGAAGACAAACTTTCACTCATTCATCTGGGAGCATGTGCTCTGAAGACAAACTTTCACTCATTCAGCTGGAAGCATGTGCTCTGAAGACAAACTTTCACTCATTCAGCTGGGAGCATGTGCACTGAAGACAAACTTTCACTCATTCATCTGGGAGCATGTGCTCTGAAGACAAACTTTCACTCATTCAGCTGGGAGCATGTGCTCTGAAGACAAACTTTCACTCATTCATCTGGGAGCATGTGCACTGAAGACAAACTTTCACTCATTCAGCTGGAAGCATGTGCACTGAAGACAAACTTTCACTCATTCAGCTGGGAGCATGTGCACTGAAGACAAACTTTCACTCATTCAGCTGGGAGCATGTGCACTGAAGACAAACTTTCACTCATTCAGCTGGGAGCATGTGCTCTGAAGACAAACTTTTGCCTCATTCAGCTGGAAGCATGTGCTCTGAAGACAAACTTTCACCTCATTCAGCTGGAAGCATGTGCACTGAAGACAAACTTTCACTCATTCATCTGGGAGCATGTGCACTGAAGACAAACTTTCACTCATTCAGCTGGAAGCATGTGCTCTGAAGACAAACTTTCACTCATTCATCTGGGAGCATGTGCACTGAAGACAAACTTTCACTCATTCAGCTGGAAGCATGTGCTCTGAAGACAAACTTTCACTCATTCAGCTGGAAGCATGTGCACTGAAGACAAACTTTCACTCATTCAGCTGGAAGCATGTGCACTGAAGACAAACTTTCACTCATTCAGCTGGGAGCATGTGCTCTGAAGACAAACTTTCACCTCATTCAGCTGGGAGCATGTGCTCTGAAGACACAAACTTTTCACTTCTCTGTGCACTTGAGAGGGTTGATTTGAGGGTTACCAATAAATGTTGGTGAGTAGGTAGATTCACAAGTAAGAAATCCATGAATAATGAGGGTCAACTAGAGAGAGAGGGAAAGACCTCGTGTGTGGAGAGAAAAAAAATGTGAATATTTGCACCCCAAAGCTTGCCCAGTAGAAGCTGTCAACCCTTTACTGCGCTTCTCCCTTACATCATGTTTGTTTCAAGCACTGGGGCAGAAACACTGAGACCACGTTGCTGCCTCAGAGGGTTTATTATAATGGAAGAGTCAGATTATACTCAAGTGAACAAATAATTACAGGTTGTGCTTTTTCTAGAACAAAATAATCAGGTTGCTCTGAAAAAGAATACTCAGGCTAGCTGAGAGAGATGTAACCTGTGTGTGCTGGAGAACTGAGGGAAGCCGTTGCCAACAGTGTGGAGAAGGGAGAGGGGGCCAGGCTGCCAGCAGCCTGTGGCACGGTGGCTGGAGAAGCCAGCTATGGGCCTATTTGGTTCTGGGGAGAGTAGTGGGGCTGTATGTGAGTGGTTAGTGGAATTTTCACTCTTTATATAACTGTGGGGTATTTTTAATGAAAATATTAATATATTTACATTGCAGAGTATAAATGAAAATATTTAAAATAACAAAGCAAAGCATTTTCCAGTTTCTTTAAGGGTGGCCTCGTGGTCCTTACTGACATAACAGGGAGAGCTTGTTAGCTGTCCATCTCTCATCTGGACACCACAGCAGCCTCTGTACCATTATCACTCTTACTAGCACTATCCTGGACCACTCCCCACAGCAACCAGGATAATAGCTGGCTGTGTGGCTCCTTTCTCTGACTGTCCTGTGGTCTTGAGATAAAAGGTCATCATCTATCACATGCTCCCCAAGGCCCAAAAGGAGCTGCCTCTGCAAGCCTTCCCCACTCACTGCGCGTTCACGCCGTGTGAGCTGCACGCGCTCACTCTGCTCCGCTGCGCGTTCACGCCGTGTGAGCTGCGTGTGCTCACTCTGCCCTGCTGCATGCGTGGCTTTCTCTGCTCTGCATTCTTGTCTGGCACCCTCTCCTGGGGGCCCCTTCCCTGTCACTTCTCCTGCTCTTCCCAAAGCAGTCAATGGAAAATTGACTATTT
Source organism: Pan troglodytes (assembly GCF_028858775.2). Lineage (NCBI taxonomy): Eukaryota > Metazoa > Chordata > Mammalia > Primates > Hominidae > Pan > Pan troglodytes. The sequence continues at coordinate 182,617,299 of NC_072403.2, forward strand.
ATACACAAGTGCCCAGTTACAGATTGGTGTAAGCCTTTGATCAATCTTAATCAGCAGCCATAAAAAAGAATGAAATCACATCCTTTGCAACAACATGGATGCAGCTGGAGGCCACTATGCTAAGTGAACTAACTCAGAAAGAGAAAATCAAACACTGCTTGTTCTTGATTATAAATGGGAGCTAACAACAATGGGTACACATGGACATAGAGATGGAAATAATAGACACTGGGAGCTCCAAAAGTTGGGAGGTTGGGAGGGGAGTGAGTGTTGAAAAATTAGCTGTCAGTTACAATGTTCACTATTTGGGTAATCGGCACACTACAAGCCCTGTGCCCGCCAGCATGCAATATACCCATGTGACAAACATGCACATGTTCCTCAATCTAAAATAAAACCAATGCAAACGCACGCCGACATGTGATTGACTAACTTATTCTACTAGACTGTGGGCTACATCACTTGAGGTCTGTCATTTGTACTGTGGGGTTTACATCAATGATAGAATCTTTAACTTTCTAGTTCAACACTTTTACCAAAGCAACATACTTTCACAAGTTTGACAGTCTCAAATTATTGCCAAAATGTTGCCACCCAGACTCGGATTTCAGAATATGTCTGAATTCGTACATTCATTACCAAAATTGTACATATATATTAACATCATGGGAAACAGAGAAAAATTATAGCTCAGTCATTTCCTCTTGAAACTAAGCTTTACAATAAGAGAAAAATTTGAGTTCAAATCTAATCTAAAATTTGAATTCAAATGGCAGCTGGCAAAAATCAAGTTTTCTTAGCTCTAAGAATCTCTTCTTATACTACGACTACAATGCTTGAAATGTGCAACCTCTTTGAGCTAGGGCAGTCTGGCTATGGAGACAGGGCAGTCTCCACTCTACCTGTCCCAGCCACTGGATCATGTGTGGCCTCATCACCTGCATTCTGATGGCCAGTGAGCATCATTCTCATTTTCCTGCAGGTGCGGTGGGGGTTGTGGGTACTTCGCATCCTCAGTAAGAGAAGACCATGTATGAACTATGAAGCCAATGATCATTGAGACCTCCAATACCTTTCATTCTAAAAAGTCCTTAAGAAGGTGGGATCAGTTAGGCAAGAAAATACCTCCACAACACAAAAGTTTAGATGTGTGAAACAGTGAAGGAACTTGAGTGTTAGAGTTACAAATAGTTTGTTAAGAATATTTATTGAATGCCTATTATACACTTGATACTATGTAGATGCTGGGAATACACTGATATATGGAACACATAGTTTCTTCCCACATGGAATTTATCATCTATTGTCTGAGAGAGATCAAGGAAATTAAAAACTAATAAAAATGCAAATGGAGTAATGTTATAAAGGAGACAAACAGGCTAGGCCACAGTGAACAATGGAGTATGGAACCTATTTCTTCTTAAAAGGAGGACTAGGAAGGTTGCTCTTTGGAGGCGCAACAAGTACTGACAAGTGAGAATGAGGAGCCATGCATGAATGAGCATGCAAGGTTGACACACCAAACTGGCCAAAGCCACTGAGAGAAAATAACTCTATAGGTTCAAGGGAAAAAATGAGGTCAGGGGAGCTGGAGGACGGTGGTCAGTGGGAGAGGGGCATGAAATGAGGGAGGAGAGGCGGCTGGGGGGGAAACACACACAGAGACCACACATGCATTAACTACCTGCAGGAGGGACACACACACACGCAAAAACCACACATGGATGATTCACCTGGAGGGGATGAACACACAGAGACCACATGTGGATGAGCCATGTGGAGGGAACACACACACACAGGGGCCGCACATGGACAACCCATGTGGATGAGCAACACAACACAATGGAGAAATTGGTATGATTCCATATGCTTTAAGACGGTCATTCTGGCTGTTTGGTGAGATTGGTGGGGGAATAGCTAGATAAATTAGTGCAGTGGCTATCCGAATGGCCCAGACCTGTGCAGATGATAAGTTGGATGATGGTTACTGAAGACGACAAGATGTGGTTGGGTCTGAGATATGTATGGTAGGTAGAACTGACAAGATCCATACTGGACTAGATGTAAGGAATGAAAGGAAAGCCATTCAGGTCTATAGTGTGAGCAACTGATGAAAGGGCACATGAAGAAGACTCCTGGATGAACAGATTGTAGGAAAAGCTGGATACCAACATTCACTTTGGGACATGTTTCTATTGGAGAATCTCAGTAGTGATGTTATAGTCATTGAATATTTTAGTCTGGGATTCAAAGGATAGGTTTAGTCCAGAAATATAAATTTAGGACTGATCAGCATATAGATAACATTTAGTATCATGGGGCTGGTTGAAAAGCTTAGGGAGAGAGTGGAAGGAGACTGAGCCTTGAGAAATGGCCACAACTAGAAGTTGGATAGAGAAAAAGAAAGTGTACAGAAAACTGAGTAGCAGCTAATGAAACGGGAGAAAACTTCAGAGAATGTGGCATCACCAAAGCTAAGAGAATAGACTGTTTCAATCAAGAGAATTATCATGCTATTTGGCCACAAGGAGATCACTTGTACCTTGACAAGATCATTTTAGTGTAGTGGGGACAAAAGCCAGATCAGAAAGCAGGAAAGGATGGAAAGAAGTGGGATCAGCATTTATAGACAACATTTATGAGAGGTTTGACTATGAAAAGAATTAGCTAGAGGGTACAATAGCTAGAGGGTAATTAGGGAACAAGGGATGCTCTCTTATTTCTTTACAATGGGAGGTAATAAAGCATATTAGTTACTGGTGAGGATGATTAAATACTAATGAAAGATCAATAGCACACAACAGAAAGGAAAAGAAAGAAGTTCTAGACAATGACCCCATGAGAGGGAATGGGATCAAAATCTCCTGTGAAGGGTTTGATTTTTGTTAGTAGGGGAGACCTTCTCCAGTTTTATCTGGATGGAATAAAGAGCAAAAGGTGCAGGTAGAATTACAGATTTGGGAGTGAGAATACGAAGGAGGTCTATTATGATATTATAACTTGTTTCAGTAGAGTATCAAGCTATATGGACAGTACTTAAGTGAAAGATGAAGCTGAAAAGATAGGCAGGGGTTATATCATACAGGGCCTTACCTGCCATGGTAAGGAGTGTTTTAGGTGCTAGGAAGCTTTTTAAAAACCAATGAAGGCATAATAATAAGAAAACAAATGACCCATTATAAAAATGATTTAAAACATAATTAGTCATTAGGGAAATACAAATTGAAACCACAATGTAATATTACTGTACACCTAGTAAAATGGCTTTAATAAAACTCTGACAATGTCACATGTTGATGAGAGAGTGAAACAACAAGGACTGCTAACACTGGCAGAGATATTAATTATTATATGACAACGATTTTAGACCAACCATCATAAAAACACTTCAGGCTGGGCATGGTGGCTCACAGCTGTAATCCCAGTACTTTGGGAGGCCAAGGCAGGCAGATCACTTGAGGTCAGGAGTTCAAGACCAGCCTGGCCAACATGGTGAAACCCCATCTCTACTAAAAATACAAAAATTAGCCAGGCATAGTGGCACGTGCTACTCAGGAGGCTGAGACGAGAATCACTTGAACCCAGGAGGTGGAGATTGCTGTGAGCTGAGATCACAACACTGCACTCCAGCCTGGGTGACTGGGCAAGACTCTGTCTCAAAAAAATAAATACATAAAATAAAATAAAAATAAATAAAAAAACTTCAACAAGCAATACAAAAACACTTGAAATATATTAGAAAAATAGAAAGTTCCAGCAAATAATTAGAGGATATTAAGAATAACTGAATGGAAATTTTAGAACTGAGACATGCAATAACAACAAAGGTTTTTAAAACTCAGTAGATGGACTCAACAGCAGAATGGAGGGGACAGAGGAAAGAATTGGTGAACAGGGAATTAAAACAGGGAAATAAAATAAAATAAAAAAAGAAATTACCTAATCTGAACTGCAGAAAGAAATAAACAGAGCCTTGGAGACCTACAGGATCACAATCAAAGGTCTAACATTTATGTTATTGGAGTCCCAGAGAGAGGAGAAAGAGGGCATGACTTAAAAAGTAGTCAAACAAATAGTGGATGAATATTTTCTAAATCTGGCAAAAGACATAAATCTACAGATTCAAAATGTTGAGTGAACTCCAAATAGGATAAACCCAAAGAAATCCATGCCAAAGCATGCTATAACTAAACTTTTGAAAACTAAAGACAAAGAAAAAATATTGAAAGCAATGAGAGAAATAACATCTACCTATAAGGGAAAACAATTTGAATGATACGGAATTTCTCATCAGAAACCAGGGAGCCAGAAGGAAGTAACAACATTTTTCAAGTGCTCAAACAAAAGAATTGTCAACCCAGGATTATTTATTCAGAGAAAATATAAAGGTGAATGAAGGGGACTTGAAGATATTTTCAGATGAAAGAATAGTAAGAGAATTTGTTGCCAGCCGATCTCCTCTAAAATAATGGCTAAGGGAAGTTTTCTAAACAGATAAGAACTAATAAAAGAAAGAATCTTGGATCATGTTAACCTAAAGGAAAAAACTGAGGCAAAATTAATATAAGTAGAGAGTTTATCTGGGCTGAAGCTGAGGACTGAAGCCCAGGCGACTCATGCAAGTTGCCTTGATCCATGCTCCAATTAACAGTAACTACAAGTGGTTTGTAAAAGCAAAAAAGAAGTGCAGTCCTTAAGTTGTTTACCAATAATTTACTTTGCTTTATTAAAATAACAAAAGTGATTGGTTGGCTATACATTTTTCTTTGTATCACAAATTCCAGGAACATGAAGATTATGGATGAGAGTTACATTGTGCAACTTGTGGTAACATTTTAGGTAATTTATCAGCTAGCCTGGAAACTAGAAGAAAGGGAAAAAAAATCAAAATGCCTTTAAAAACTTGCCCCCAGGTATGGCTGCAGAGGACATGATTAGAGTCTCATGTTTATGTCTCTCTGGGTCTGATACATTTTCCATATCAGGCCAGGCATGGTGTTTCATGCCTATAATCCTAGCACTTTCGGAGGCTGAGGTGGGAGGGTCACTTGAGAATGGGAGTTCAAGACCGCCCTGGGCAACACAGTAAGATCAAGATCCTGTCTCCACGAAAGAAAGAAAAAAAGAAAAGAAAAGAAGGAAAGATTGATTTAAAAATTACTTGACATGATGGTGCATGTCTGTAGTCCTGGTTACGCAGGAGGCTGGGGCAGGAGGACCACTTGAGCCTATGAGTTCAAGGCTGTAATAAGTTATGATCATGCCACTGTACTCCACTACAGTGTGGGTGACAGAGTAAGGCCCTGTCTCTCTCAAAAAAAAAATTCATATCTCACATTCCTCAGACGCTCTGAGACATGTTCTCAATCATTAGGAAAAAAGAAAGAACAAGGAAAATAGTAAAAATATAGATTAAAAAATACATTTTCCTTCTCCTCTTGAATATTCTAAATTATGTTTGATAGTTGAAGCAAAATTATAACCCTAACTGATGTGGTTGTAAATACACATGGAGGAAATATTTGAGACAATTACATTAAACATATTATTAATATCAAATATTTATGATTATTAAATTATAAATGAGGAGGGTGAGGTGACATAAAGGAGGTCACCTTTTTTCCTACTTTTCACGGGAGCTGGTAAAATGCTAACACAGATAGACTGTGTTTTGTGTAATAAGTAGAAAAGCGATACCAAGAGATAAACTAAACAGTGCAATACATAAATCAAAGCGGAATTGTAAAACAAAAATATTCAAGAAATATATAGGAAGGTAGGGATAACAGAAAAACAAAACAGAGGGAAATAGCAGAAAATTTTAAAAAAGATGGCAACTTCAGACCTAATGTATCAACAATTTCATTAAATGTAAATGCTCTAAATAAACCAGTTAAAAGAAAGAGATTGGCAGAGTGAATTAAAGCATGACCCAAATATACACTGTTTATAAGAAACTCACTTCAAATACAATGATACAGGGAGATTGAAAGTAAAAGGATGCTTGTGCTTGCCATTGGTGGACCTGTAGGCAGACCTGCCCAGTCCAGGCCTGACCATTGTGGCCCCCATTCCACCCCCTAGGGCTGAGCAGGGAGCTCAGACCACTGTGCAATCCAGAATCACTCCATTGCCTGAGGCAACGGTAAGCTTCGGCCACTAAAGAAGGATCAAGTATAGACCCAGCCACGTTGGCTGCTGCTGGCTCTTACCTATAAGTGCCATCTACTGGATTGTAGGTCGAACTGCACAGCCCAATATAAAACCTGAAAGAAGTGCATAGGGCTATAGAAATAAAGCCAAAAGACCCTACCCAGCATTCTCTACAGTTGCACCCCTAGGGAGGGGGTAAAGGGAAAAGGAAAGAAAACTAATAATACTACTATAGGAAAAGAAAGAAAAAGATAAGAATCCTGGATGAAAATATTCACAAAAATTAGAAGTGTCAACATCTCCAGATGAGAAGGAACCAGCACAAGAATTATGACACCATGAAAAATTTGAATATAGTGATTCCACCAAAGAATTGAACTAGCTTTCCAGCAATGATCTATAACCAAAATGGAAACTCAAAAATGACACATAAAGAATTCAAAGCATGGATTGCAAGGAAGCTGAATGAAATCTAAGACAAGGTTGAAGATCAACACAAAGAAACTTTCAAAGCAATCCACGAAATGAAGAAAGAGACAAACATCTTCCAAAGGGGGAAATCAATTAGACCTTCTGGAATTGAAAACTCACTTAAGAAATTTTAAAAATACAATTGAAAGTTTTATCAATAGACTGGACCAAGCAGAAGAAAGAATTGCAGAGCTTGAAGACCAGTCTTTTGAACTAACCCAGTCATACGAAAATAAAGAAAAGAGAATTTTTAAAGATGAACAACATCTTCAAGAACTAAGAGATTATGCAAATAGACCAAACTTATAAACTATTGGCATTCCTGAGAGAGGATAAAAAGTAAATAATCTGGAAAACATATTTGAGGGAATCATTCAAGAAAATTTCCGTATTCTTGCTGGAGAAGTAGACATGCAGATACAAGAAATCCAGAGAACACCTGTGAGAGACTATACAAAACAAATATCACCAAGGCATAGAGTCATGAGACTGTCCAAGGTCAACTCTAAAGAAAAAATCTTAAAGATAGCTACAGAAAAAAGTCAAATCACATACAATGGGAACACTGTCAAGCTAACAGTGGACTTTTCGGCAGAAACCTCACAAGTCAGGAGAGATTGGGGGCCTATTTTCAGGATTCTTAAAGAAAAGAAAGTCCAACCAAGAATTTCATATCCCACCAAACTCAGCTAAAAGAAATAAAATATTTTCCCAACCAGCAAGTGCTAAGAGAATTCATTACCGCTAAACCAGACTTACAAGAGATCCTTAAAGGAGGTCTAAACATGGAAGCAATAGAATGATACTGGCTACCACAAAAGCACACTGAAGTACACAGCCTACAGATCCTACAGAGCACCCACACAATAGAAACTACAAAGCAACCAGCTAAGAACTTCACAACATGATTAAAACCTCATATATTAATATTCATGTTGAATGTAAATGGTCTAAACACCCACTCAAAAGACACAGAGTGGAAAGTTGGATTAAAAAACAAGACCCATCTATCTGCTATCTTCAAGAGACCCATCTCACATGTAACAACACCCATAGGATCAAAGTACAGGGTTAGAGAAAAACCTACCATGCAAATGGAAAACAAAAAAGATTAGGGATCACTATTCTTATATCAGATAAAGTAGACCTTAAGCCAACAACAGTAAAAAAGAACAAAGAAGGGCCATTACATAATGATAAAGAGTTCAATTCAACAGGATTCATAAAACAAGTACTTCTAGACAGCCACACAATAATAGTGGGGGACTTCAACACCCCACTATCAGCATTAGACAGATCATAGAGGCAGAAAACTAACCAAGAAATTCTGGACTTAAATACAACACCTGACCAATTGGACCTAATAGACATCTACAGAATACACCTATCAACCCACAATATACATTCTTTTCATCTTGCACACCAAACATACTGCAAGATCAACTATATTCTTGGCCATAAAGCAAGTCTCAATAAATTCAAAAAAATCAAAATTATACCAACCACACACACAGACCACAGTAGAATAAAAATAGAAGTCAATACTAAGAAGACCTCTCAAAGCCACACAATTGCATGGAAATCAAACAACTCTATCCTGAATGACTCTTGGGTAAACAATGAAATTAAGGCAAACACCAGAAAAGTCTTTGAAATAAATAAAAGCAGAGACACAACATACTAAAATCTCTGGGATGTAGCAAAAGCAGTGTTAAGACGAATATTTGCAGTGCTAAACGTCTACCTCAAAAAGTTAGAAAGATCTCAAATTAACAATTTAACATGACACCTAGAGGAACTATAAAAACAAGAACAAACTAACCCCAATGCTAGAAGAAGAAACGAAATAACCAGAATCAGAGAAGAACAGGATGAAATTGAGACTGAAATATCCATACAAAGAGTCAACTAAACCAAAAGTTTGTTGTTTGAAAGGATAAACAAGACTGATAGACCACTAGCTAGGTTAACAAAGAAAAAAAGAGAGAAGATCCAAATAGGCACAATCAGAAATGACAAAGGTGACGTTACACAACCAATCCCACAGAAATACAAAAGATCCTCATAGACTATTATGAATACCTCTATGCACACAAGCTAGAAAATCTGGAAAAAAAAATAGATAAATTCCTGGAAACACAAAATCTCTTAAGATCGAATTAGGGAGAAATTGAAACCCTGAACAGACCAATATTAAGTTCCAAAGTTGAATCCATAATTTAAAAACCTATCAAACAAAAAAGCCCCAGACCAGATGGATTCACAGCTGAATTCTACCGGCTGTGCAAAGGAGAGCTGGTACCAATTCTACTGAAAGTGTTCCCAAAAATCTAGGAGGAGGGACTTCTCCCTAACTCACTCTACAAAGTTAGTATCACTCTGATACCAAAACCTAATAAAGACACAACAACAACAAAAAAAGAAAACTGCAGGCCAATATCCCCGATGAACATACGTGCAAAAATTCTCAACAAAATACTAGCAAACTGAATCCAACAGCACATCGAAAAGTTAACTCATCATGATTAATTAGGCTTTATTCCTGGGAGGCAAGATTGGTTCAACACACACAAATCAATAAATCTGATTCACCACATAAACAGAATTAGAAACAAAAACCATATGATCATCTCCACAGACACAGAAAAAGCTTTCAATAAAATCCAACATCCCTTCATGATAAAAACCCGCAAGAAACTAGGTATCAAAGGAACACCCTTCAAAATAACAAGAGCTGTCTATGATAAACCCACAGCTAACAACACACTGAATAGCCAAAAAACTAGAACCATTCCCCTTGAGAACTGGAACAAGATAAGGATGCTCACTCTCACCACTCCTATTCAGCATAGTACTGGAAGTGGTAGCCAAAGCTGTCAGGCAAGAGAAAAAAATAAAAGACATACAAATAGGAAAAAAGAAGTCAAATTATCTCTCTTTGCAGATGATATGTTTCTATACCTAGAAAACCCTAAATACTCCACCAAAAGGCTCCTAGAATTGGTAAACAATTTCAGTAAGGTTGTAGAATACAAAGTCAATGTATAAAAATCAGTAGCATTTTTATACACCAATAACATTCAAGCTGAGAACCAAATCAAGAACATGATCTCATTTACAACAGCCACAAAGAAAATAAAATACCTAGGAATACATCTAACTAGGAGGTGAAAGATCTCTACAAGAAGAACTACAAAACACTGCTGAAAGGAATCATAGATGATACAAACAAATGGAAAAACATTCCCTACCCATGGACTGGAAGAATCAGTATCATTAATCTGGCCATACTGCCCAAAGTAATCTACAGATTCAATGCTATTCCTATCAAACTACCAATGTCATTTTTCAAATAACTAGAAAAAACTACTGTAAGATTCATATGGAACAAAAAAAAAATCCAAATAGCCAAAGCAATATTAAGCAAGAAGAACACAGCCAGAGGCATCACATTATCCGACTTCAAACTATACTATAATACTACAGTAGCCAAAATAACTTGGCACTGGTACAAAAACAGACACATAGACTAATAGAACAGAATACAGAACCCAGAAATAAAGCCACACACCTACAGCCATCTGATCTTCAACAAAGTCAACAAAAATAAGCAATGGGGAAAGGGCTATCTAAACAATAAATGGTGCTGGGTTTGCTGTCTAGTCATACACACAAGAATGAAACTGGATTCCTACCTTTCACCATATACAAAAATTAGTTCATGTGGATTAAAGATTTAAATGTAAGACCTCAAACTGTTAAGAATCCTAGAAGAAAACCTAGGAAAAACCATTCTAGACATTAGCCTTAGGAAAGAACTTGTAATTCAGTCCTCAAAAGCAATTTCAACAAAAACAAAAATTGACAAGTGGGACATAATTAAAGGGCTTCTGCACAGCAAAAGAAACTATCAACAGAGTAAACAGACAACCTACGGAATGGGAGAAAATATTCAAAAACCACACATCTGACAAAGGTCTAATATCCAGAATCTACAAGGAACTTAAACAAATGAACAAGCAAAAAACAACTCCATTAAAAAATGGGCAAAAGACATGAAAAGACGCTCCTCAAAAGAAGACAGACATGCAGCCAACAAACGCAAAAAAATGCTCCATATCACTAATCATCAGAGAAATGCAAATCAAAACCACAATGAGATACCATCTCACACCAGTCAAAATGGCTATTACTAAACAGTCAAAAAACAACAGATGCTGTGATGCTGTGGAGAAAAAGGAATAATTATACACTGTTGGTGGGAAGGTTAATTAGTTCAGCCACTATAGAAAGCAGTTTGAAGAGTTCTTGAAAAAGTTAAAACAGCACTACAATTTGGCCCAGCAATCCCACTACTGGGTGTATATCCAAATGAAAACAATTGATTCTACCAAAAAGACACATGCACTGGGCACAGTGGCCCACGCCTGTAATCCCAGCACTTTGGGAGGCTGAAGTTGGAGGATGACCTGAGGTTGGGAGTTTGAGACTAGCCTGACCAACATGGAGAAACCTTGTCTCTACTAAAAATACAAAATTAGCCAGGTGTGGTAGCGCATGCTTGTAATCCCAGCTACTCAGGAGGCTGAGGCAGAAGAATTGCTTGAACCCAGGAGGCAGAGTTTGCACATCATTGCACTCCAGCCTGGGCAACAAGAGCGAAACTCTGTCTCAAAAAAAAAAAAGACATGCACACATACATTCATCACAGCACTATTGACAATAGCAAAGACATGGAATCAACCTAGGTGCCTATTAACAGTGGATTAGATAAAGAAAATGTGGTACATATACACTGTGGAATACTATGCAGTCATAAGAAATGGAAATGGACAGAGAAAAAGAAGGCGGCGGACGGGATCAGAGGCAGCTTCACAGAGAGGCACACTTGAGTCAAAACTTGACTCACGTTTGAAAGATGAATGTGAGTTTCCAGGCATATGGGAGCTAGGGGTGCATGTAGGGGTTGTGGGTGCTCGCTGGGAAAATAGCCTGTAAGGCATAACAGGAATAACTGTGATTCACTGAGGACGTACGGTGTTAGGCCCTGGAACAAGAGCTTTACAAACATTGTCTCATGTACTCTTCACTGGGTGCCTATGAGGAAGGTACTATCATCCACATTTCATAAGTGAGGCAGCAAGGCCTAGGGACTTCCACTAACTGCCTGAGGCCACACAGACAGGAAGAGATGGGGTAGGCCTGATTCTCTGTCTTTTGGATTCCAGAGCCTACAACCACTTCAGTATCTTTGGGCAACGATAAGCAACTTGCTGTTGCCAGAAAAGTGAGGGTCAGAGACCCTTAAAAGTGAGGGGAGGTGACCAGCCTCTGACAGTACACGTAGCAGAGGAGCTTGGCTGCCTCCTGTAGGCTGTGGTGGAGCACAGCGGCCTGAGCAGCATGGGGAGAAGCCTAACCTGCCTTTCCATTGCTCACTCTGGCAGCCTGTGAGTGCGCAGCCCCGGACAGGAGCCCATCCCAGGGACTGGCTGCACAGCTGTTCTGCAAAAGTAAAGAAACCACGTCTCCTCAGTCCTTACACCTGACTTCTTGTAAATGTCCAGTTCTTGTTAGGTTTTCTAACATATCACCCCTGGACTCCTGTTCTAACCTGATGTCTTATAAACGTTCAGGGCTCCTTGGAAAACCCAGGGTTTCTCTGAGGCCCCAAGTCATCCACCTGCTGAGTGAGCCCTGCTCAGATGCATTCTGGAGGGAAAAATCACATAAATTCCCTTCCAATCTATAACTCTTCTTAAAGTCTTCCTTAATGCAATCCTCGGGGACACACACTTGACACAGCTGTACTTCTCTAAAGGAAGGGAGAATCGCTGTGGCCTAGCCCAGGCCATCTGCCACACTTGCATGGAATGTTTTTCCTATGGAAGCTTATTTTGGAATATAATCACAGAGGAAATTGAGATAAACAGGCTTTTCCTTTTCTGGACAATTCTTTGAGATAAAATCTACTGCAGAAGGCAAGACACTTAACTTCTGCCCAGAAACTGATGTCACGTGGTTAATGTGTGGTGGCCACATCAACTGAAGCTGACAGTGACACCGAGTCAGCATCCTGGGTGCAGCTGCCACCCTGTCACTCTCATCACATTCCACCATTCCCAGGCCACAGAGGCAAGAGGATACTCTCAAAACTTAAAGATAGCTTTAGTTTTAGGAAAATAGCATGGAAAAATATCTTATGCCTCAGAATAATAGGTGGAATTCAATTGCTCTTCAAGGCAGCACAAGCATAATGTCCAAATAGGCTTACAAAGGCTTTCCCTAGATTGTGGGTGATTGATCTGTGGCAGGCTATTAAGGGAAGTTCAGGATGGCCAGGCTATTTTGAGGCTGATATCTTGGAGAACCCTCTCTCTCTCCTGCAAACCACTCCCTTGGCATCACTCTCAGAGACAAGCTGCTGGCCTGTGCAGCCCACACCCTGACTCAGGCTGGCATTTTTCTCAAGCCCTCTCCTTTTAAGGCCATCAGGGATCTGAGCCCCCATGGGTAGGGAACAGGCCAGGCAGCTGGAGCGTGCAAGAGTCATCACTGCGAATAGCTTGACTCTGAAGTTTCTAAAAGGGAACCTGGACCACCTGAGCCTCCCCAGAAGACGCCTCAGTCACATTTACCCTGCTGCTGCCATTAGTATCAGGCAGAGCCATCTGTACACGCGGGAACATGAAGGGCACTTTGCAAGACTTCAGCTGGTGGGTTAAATGTGGCTCACAGCTGTCGCTGAGGCACACTCCCCAAAATAGTCTCAACACAGCAGTAGGAAAGATGACACAGAAGTGACTGAGACTAATAGCAATACAGTATTACTATTATCCCTTGAATAAAGTATGTAAATCAAGGTGTTAACCATCAGGAGCATAGAAAAGAGACTGTTAAGTATAGGGGCTTAGCTGTAAAAAGAATCAGAAGAAAAAGAAAAAAAAAACCCTCAGTTAAAGGGCTAGATAGTCTAGAAAATTTGTTAGGTATTTATATTATTAACACAGAGCAGGGTAACACGATAGAATAGAAACCTGTTACAAACAGGCAACAACAACAACAAAATAGACAACAACCCTAGAAGAAAAATGCCTTGAAGGAAAAGCTGGAATACTGTGAGAGGCTTACCAGTGGCCTGTCTGCGTGTAACTAACTCCTCATCCCGACTTGGTCACGCAAAGGACAGGTGACCATACCTCCAGGAAGGTGGAAAGGGGCCCTACATGAGTGAGAGGCTCAAGTCCTACCCAAGTGCAATCTGTGATTCTGTGATCTAAAGAAAGTTTGTGGCTATTTTTAGAAACTAAAGTTTATCTCATATTGACACAAACTCAAAAATCAATGATATTTGAGATATGTCATATCACAAAAAAGATTTCTCCTCTAGTACATTATCATTTAACCAATACAAACAGGTCTGGGCCAGGTGCTGTGGTTCATGCCTATAAACCCAGCACTTTGAGAGGGTGAGGGGGATGGATCCCTAGAGCCCAGGAGTTTCAGGCCAGCCTGGGCAACATGGCGAAACTCTGTCTCTACCAAAAGTACAAAAATTAGCCAGGTATAGTGGCACACACCTGTAGTTCCAGCTACTAAGGAGGCTAAGGTGAGAGGACCACTGAGCCCAGGGATGTAGAGACTACAGTGAGACATGATTATACCACTGCACTCCAGCCTGGGCAACAGAGGGAGACCTTCTCTCAAAAAGAAAAGAAAAGAAAAAGAAACAGGTCTAATTTGTTCATCTAAGCAATGATAAGATTTATATGAACATAAGTTGCCTTATTGATGAAAAATTGAACATAATCTAATCAAGCCTCTAAATTTAACTACCAATTTATAGGAAAAGACAGGACGGAACCTACAGGAATGCAATCATTTATATCTAGAATGTGGAGGATTCTGCATGACAAACGACTTGGATTCTTCAACATGTAAATTTCAAGGAAAGAGAGAGAGATAAAAAGGCTTGTTTCCAGATTTGAATGACATGTTAATAGACATTTATGAGACAATCAAGGAAATTTGAACATGGACTGGATATTGAATGTTGAGGAATTATAGTTAATTTTTAAAGGTACAATTGTGATACTGTGATTATATTTTTAAATGCGATCATTATCTTTTAGGAGCACTAAAATATTTACTAATAAAATTATAGGATTTACTTCAAAATAAACAAGGATAATAAGATTACCATGAATAGTGGTGGGTGAAATATACAAGGGGCTTATGTGACATTTCCATAATAAAAAACACGAATGAATGAACAAAGCATTATAGAAATTCAAGTAAAAAATAGCTCGTGCTTAGTAATAAATCAAAGCATGCTGGACACTTTAAATAATAAACAAAGATAAGATCTTGCCCTCTAGAAAACAGCTCTAATTCAGGACAGACTTGCTCACATCAGATGGAAGAGTCAGAATGAGATGTGCTGAGTAGAAGGTAGAATGGTCGCTAGCAGAGGGTGGGAAGGTGGTATGTGTGGGGGAGAGGAGAAAGAGAGGTTGATTAATGGGTACAAACAGACAGTTAGATGGAAGGAGTGAGATCTGTTGTTCGACAGTAGAGTAGGGTGACTACAGTTAACAACAATGTTTGCATATTTCAAAAGAGCTAGAAGACAGGACTTGGAACGTTCCCAACACATAGAAAGGTGATGAACTCAAGGTGCTGAACACCCCAAATACCCTGACTTGATCATTATGCAATAACAAAATATCACATGTACCCTGTAAATATGTACAAATACTACATACCAGTTTAAAAATTTTCACACAAGAATGAGATGTGCTGATGCATGTGGAGGGCCTAGCTCCAGACTGGGTGTAGACTTCAAGCCACTGAAGATCTTATTTCCAAGGTTTTTCTACTTTGAAATTCCAAACTTATTTTTCTAGCAGATTTATAAGGGACACGGGACAACATAAACTTGTTGAAGTGACAAGAGAAAGTAAATATGCCCTCAAACTTATACCAAATCTTCTGACAAGTCTTGACTGATAACTGTTTCCTTCAAATTTGTGAAAAACATGAGAGAAAACGTGTTTGTATCTCATTTTTAAGTGTGGACACTTGGCATTGCTCACGGCTTCCAATGGAATAAAATAGGGCTTAGTTGTTTTGCATTAGCTTTTTCCTTTGTGTGTGTGTGTGTGTGTGTGTGTGTTGTGTGTACATATTGGCTCTAAGCATTTATTAGCCCAATAATTTTTAGTGAAACTCTCCACTTCTCAATATCATTTTCCGTATTAGATTTTTGTAACGTGTGCTAAAGGTTAAAACACCTTTTCCCCTTCATGAAGCCTGAGAGAAGTCGGTTTTCTCAAGACAACCCAGAGGTTTTGTATACGTCTGTCTAAAAAGTCTCAGATTTTTCTTGCTAATTGTGCACTTTCATAATCAAGCAGACAAATCAGAATATTATTTTGGTGAGGCCATCATCTAAACTAACAGTCTTTAAGTACAGAAGCAGCACTGACAGGGCTCATATTCCTCAATTAGCACGTCAACATCTTCCTCCTGCCAGCAACCCACCCCAGAATATCTGTGGCTTATGAATACTTATGAAAACAACAGTCTTCATTATTTACTAATTAGGAGATGATGAGATGTATCTATTGATAGCAACAGGCTATTTAAAAGTGAAATAATCTATCAAACAGATTTTTTACCAACTCAAACAAAGTTTCCAGTTAGATATTTTTCATTAAATTGATTGCTAGATTGCAGCCACAATCAAACTTAAATATTACAAGAAGTTTGGTTGGTCTTTTAAAATCATGCAAAAATTCAAGGGGAGCTATTAAATATAGAATTCCAAATGTATAAAGTCTTGTCCTAAAATGGTCAATAAAATGAACCAGTCCACTGGTTCATTTATAGGGGGCCAGTCCACTACATTAATTTGGATGTTCTTCGTCTGCATTTTCATGTTTTCACACACCTGCAGTCATTGTGTACAATTCTGGACCTTGATTTTCATTTAGCATTCTGCGTTAATATTCTGACATGTTGCTGCAAGGTCTTCGTGGCCACCACTTTTAATGGCCAGAAAATATTTCATGTAGTGAACATTTCATAAATTACTTAACCATGTCCCAATTATTGGTTATTTAAGGAATTTAAAACTAAAACACCACTCTTGTGACAAAGTTCTGAGGTATCCAGATGTACTCATGCCAAGTTGTCCATCAATAGCTCTGCTAAACCCTGTCAGAGCCCTTTTCTGAAGGGAACCAGGAAACATCTCACAACAAGAAGCTTAAGGCCTCTACAAAATGACTTCAGGGTTAGGATTTCAATTTCACTCTGAGGCACATACAGGAACCACTAGGTTATTTGGCTTAGAATGGAGGGAAGTGTCATTTTGTTTCTGTTCGGCCTGCAGGAAGCTCCTTCCCAGGCTCTGCATTGCCAATTGAACAACTGAACAATTCTCATTGTTCAATTCCCACCTATAAGTGAGAACATGCAGTGTTTGGTTTCCTGTCTTTGCGATAGTTTGCTCAGAATGATGGTTTCCAGCTTCATCCATGTCCCTACAAAGGACATGAACTCATCATTTTTTATGGCTGCATAGTATTCCATGGTGTATATGTGCCACATTTTCTTGATCCAGTCTATCACTGATGGACATTTGGGTTGGTTCCACGTCTTTGCTATTGTGAATAATGCCGCAATAAACATATGTGTGCATGTGTCTTTATAGTGCCTAGAACATAATAGGAGCTCCAGAAATACTGTTGAAAAAAATGAATAAATTGAGCACACTAAGTGTCTGAATAAAATACCCTGACCATACCCCTAAATAAACAACATAAATAAGCAAATTTCAATTTCTCGGAAAAGTTATAGTGTCCAATGCTCTTGTTATGCAGTAATGGCATCTTTGATTATTCATATTCATTAGAGCTTCCAGAAAGGAGTATTGCAAATCCCACGGGCCTCTGACTCTCATGACCAAATCCGCCTGTCACTGTCCTTGTTCTCTGATCCTTCCTCTGGGCCCTCGGAAATGCTGGTCTCCATCAAATTGCTGTAAGCAGTTTTCAGAAAAAGTTCTCTTTGGGAAGTTTCAGGAGGAAACCACAAATTTCCTGGAAATGCTTCATGCTTCATGACATTTAAGGCTTTCAGAGCCTTGAAATTCAGGAGCAAGATAGCTGGTAGGTCTTCTGGAGGTCTTGCTTAACCTGAGAAGGTCCCAGAGAATTTGTGCATAGAACCTCCCAGGAAGCAGTAAGACAGGCTGGTGCAGTCCCACAGGATGAGAGAGGTAAGAGCTTACCAATGTCTCCAGTTTTGTAAATGAATGTTCTTAGCATTTTCGGTGAGGAGAAAAAAATATCAAACCCATCACAGACAGATCAGCAGTCTCTTGACCTTCTAGGTCACTCAAGGGGTTCTCAACAATCAATTCTAAAATGCAAGTGAAAAATGTCAATATAAGGCTAGACGCAGGGGCTCATGCCTGTAATTCCAACACTTTGGAAGGCTAAGGCAGACCTAGAACTTTGTAAATCTGAGATTTTGCTCCATGACTTTGTGGATACTTTCTACTAATACCACCTACACAAAATCTTCAACCAAGAATCTTAATTGCATTTATCAACTTGTGTCCTTAGATCACCATAACATCTAGATTCATTTGAAAGAAATTTATTGAAGTAAAAGAAATAAGAACTTGATAGCACAAAACAAAGAAAACCCAGAAAGAGAGAGAGAGAGAAGTAGAAAAACTAAACACTGAGTCTTAGTCTGTTCTGCCACTAGTCAGCAGCCTGCACAGAGCACTTTAATGTATTCTCTGTCCATTAGTTTCCTTGTTTATGAAAGTATATAGCTCCAAAAAAATTCTGTTCTGATTTTTGTCGCTCCAAACCACAACCAGTCCCCTGCTTCCTTCTCTCCTCCTCCTCCTCCTCCTTCTTCTTTCTCTCTCTCTCTGTCTCTCTCTCTCTCTCTCCCCCTTTCCCTCTCCCCCACCTACCCACCTCCCAACCCCTGCATACACCTAGGACACCTCCAGCATATGTTACTACCAATTTTGCTGGGTTTATCTCCTTGTGTCCTTTCCGCTTTCATCTGAGGAATAGCTGAGATTTAGGACAGCAACAAGATGTACCTCCTTCCAGGTTACAAAACAGGATTAATGATTAGGCTCAAGGCCCCTTCCTAGTCACTCAGTAAAGTCTGTGCACTGGAAAACTGTGGTAGCAGTTTTCTGAGCATTAGAAAACTGTGGTTCTCACAGAGGCTGGATGAGTCAACACTGCCATCTGGCGGCCTCTTGGAGGGTGATGTGGAGCCTGGCTTTCATTGAAGAATGAAGGTCCCTTGATTTCCTGACCCTCAGCCAACTCTCCAGCAGCTTCTCACTGCAGAAGAGGTCAGGCCATTGGTCAGCTTGAGGACAAAGTGGGAGGATCACACTTTCGATCACCTATACTTTCTAACAATCAGCCCTGTGGACATCTGCTCGCGCCCCATGCTGTTTTTAAAATATTTTCCCATTATAGAAATATTTTTCAAAGATGATTCACAAGCTCCAGGAGCCAATCAGACAAGGGAGAGCAACTTGGCAGCTAAACTCATTCAAGAGTGGAGCAGATGCACATGAAGCTCTGTCTGGCGGAGGCACAAGACACCGAGCCTGGCTGGGAGGGTGCTCATGACAAGAGTGGGGCCACAGGCCTCTCTTTTCATTGGACATAGTGGCCATACAAAGTGGCTGCCTTGAAATGCACCCACATACACTATCAGTCCTCCCGGTCTAGGGAGAAAACTAGCACAGTATGTCAACAGATCAATCAGCGCGATCCTGTGGGTGAAGCAGTGCACCCATACTCTTCATTCTGCTGAGCGGAACTCAAGGGTGAGACACTTGTATTCCTAACTCCACTTGCCTTCAGGCTCCTCCAACATTCCAAATTGCCCATGGACAGAGCTACTACCCCTCCATAGAAGTGACAACTTGAAATAAAAGACTTGAAGCTCCTTCCCACGTTTAGACCCAGGCCTGCTGCTAGGAACTCCAGAGGAGGGATGGAAAGAAGTTTGCACTGCTCACAGATTTAATGTTTCTCTCACAACCAGAAGTAGGCAGCAGGATGGATTTTCAATCAACACTAACAAACGGATCACTCCTGGGTCCTTTAAACAAGTTCCATGTCTCTTTATAGGTTTTAGGTGCCTCCTATGTGTTCAAACTTTGTATAATGGATATATAAGAAAAGTAAATGGGAGGGGCAATATTTAAGAAATAACAGCAAACAATTGCATTCATATTTAATATAAACTACAAGTATCAAGTTAATAGACGCTCAGAAGAAATTCATAAAATCTAGAAAAGTTGGGAAAATCTCAATAGAGAAAATAAAACTTGATCTGGACTTTAAGAGTATGATTTATAAAGTTCAAGGGGACAGTACACAAAGTCAGACAATGTTAGCTGAATCACTGAAGAATGAGAATATCACACCCACTTAACAAAGCAGCCCAGCTAGTTAAAGAAGTATGTTGAAGAGGTAGGGAGTTGGGTGGGGAGGCGAGGATGGCGTGGAGGGATCTGAAAACTATCAACCTTAAATAATGAGATTTAGAAAATATGATTAAGTAGAGGGTTAATTCGAGTGCAGAGCTTGAGAATGGCCACCTGGAAACACTGACTCTAAACCAGTAAGGTTAATGTTTCAAAGTGGAGAAGTTAAGGTTTCACTTACAAATTTTAGCAGGATCACATTTTCCATACAAGACCAGTGCATTCGCCACAGCAATTTGATTGGTTATAGATTGCTGCTCATTCCAAGATTACTTTATTACTCTGTGTGGAGGAGTAGTGATTTGAGGGGTCTTATGTCTGGTGCCTTTTTGTCTTGTTTACAGGGGAAAAGGCAGAAGTTGCGCCTGCATGCCGCATGACTCAGGCTCTGCATAGCCACATGTCTTTCAAGGCTCAGAATAATTTGAAGTTCCAACAGCTTTAAGTTTGAATTAATTTCACAAAGCGGAAAGACTTGGACTTCGTGCAGTAATGAAGACCACCGATGGGTACTGAACAGCTCTGGTGGGTTTGCACTCAGAGAAGGGAGCCTAAGATGCAGAAGGTGCAGTGAGGCAGCAGCCATCTGCTCTTGTGCTGCTGAGCAGAGCATGATGGGCTGTCACCGCTCACGCGTGTTCTTTACCTGCTGACTCACCTGGCGGCATGGGCTGCATATTGGGTCCCAGCTCCTTAAGCTCCTGTCAGGCCCTTCTGCAACTTCTCCCAAGCTCTTGGGCCAGGTGCATGTCTAGCCATGAAAAAGGAGGCCAGTACCTGATCACTAAGTGAAAGTTCTAAGGTAGTGGGACTGCCACAGGTGTCCCCCATGGTCCCAGGTCACAATCCAGTCTGTTGACCCTCCTCCTTTTGCACCATCGCCCCTTTGACAGCCTGTGCTATGGGTTTTAGGCTCCTAGCACCAAACAGAAACAGGCTTATATAGATCATCTAATCAGCTCTTCTTATGTGAGGCCGAACTCTGTAATAAATCTTTTTATGTCTCCTAGGGCTTCTCTGATTGAACCTGTCTGATGAGGAGTTAAAGAAGTTCTCAAATTGTGTATGCATAAGAATCACCTGGGATTTCTAGCTCAGAGACTGGGACAATAGGTCTATTGAACCTAGGAGTTCATTTTGAACAAGTGCTCTATGTAATTCTGATACAGGGAATCTTCCAGTTACAGTTTGAAATTCACAAATACAAGGAATGAGAGACCTAGAATCAGAAAGCATGTTAATACACTTTTGGGCCATTAAGTGCTCACCCAGGTAACAGGTACAGAAAGGCAGAAAAAGGAAACCTATCAGGGTAATAATTATGCCTTTTTTTTTTTTTTTTGAGACAGGGTCTTGCTCTTATCACCCAGGCTGGAGTGCAGTGGCACAACCACAGCTCACTGCAGCCTTGACCTCCTGGGCTCAAGTGATTCTTCCAGTTCAGCCTCTTAACTACGACTACAGGCATGTGCCACCATCCCTGGCTAATTTTTTGTAGAGAGGGGGTTTGGCCATGCTGCACAGGCTGGTCTCAAATTCCTGGGCTCATGTGATTTCCCCACCTCAGCCTCCTAAAGTATTAGGATTACAGGCGTAAGCCACTGTGCTTGGCCAAGACATTTTGGTAAGAAATATTATTTTCCTACTAAATTGTCTACATTCCCCTTGGGTGGGCTTGCAAGGTCACTGTGACTAGAGCAGGAGCTATGGCTGCATGGGAAATATGGAGACACGAGAGTGGTACCTGGCAGTCACGGGCTCAGTTTGTTTCTAACCTCCCAAGTCAGCACAGCCCCACTGAGCAGACTGCTGGAAAGTATTTATGCCATCTGTCGGATAATTAAGACAAATCCAAACATCTACATGCATTCTGTGTGTATAAATGGAGTCATGGCCAACCTCTCAAGCAGTTTTCCATCAATCACTTGTAATATTACCAGATACTTCCAATCCCCTTGCAGGCAGTAATGAAGAGAAAGTCTCTACATCAGCAGCTTCTCACTGGAATCTTCAAGGCTAACTCTTAAGAATGAATCATACTTCTAATGTTTATCAAAGGTTTTCTTTTCACACAAGGAATGTGCCTGAATGATCTATAAAACTACCCAAATAACTAGTAGCCAGGTTAGCTCTAGGAGCCATATGCCAAGCACATTCTGGACTAAGTCGTGTTGACTCCAAAACTAAGACCATGTTCAAAGTCTACAGCAATACTGGATTAAAACAATGTTAGCTGAAGGTTGTAAAAAAACATCATGGAACACTAATTATGTGCCATCAATCATTACTCAATTTGTAGAACTTCCCTATACACCTTGGGAGGTGAGAACCTTATAGAAAATCCTAGATACACAACTTTATATAAACAGAAAATTCCAAAATGGGAAATCCTTTAGAATAAGAATATACCTAGTGTATATAAAGAAGAAAAAATGTAGATTTGAAATTGGGATAGTCTACAGTTTTTAGTTGGGACATTGGGATAGTTAATTTTAGGTGTCAACTTGACTGGATTAAAGGATATCAAGACAGCAGGTAAAGCATTACTTCTGGGTTTGTCTGTGAGGATGTTTCCAGAGACTGGCCTAGGAGTTTGTGGACTGAGTGCAGATCAGCCTGTGTGAGCAGGCACCATCCAACTGAATGGAGCCCAGATAGAACCAAAAGGCAAAGGCAAATAATTCACTGTCTTTCTCCTCGAGCCAGGGACTTGATTAGCAACCCCTCACACCCAACTCCTTATTTTCAGGACTTCAAGGGTTATACCATCAGCTTCCCTGGTTGTGAGGCCTTCAGACTTGGACTGAGCCATGGCTGCCAGTTTCTCTGGTTCCCCAGCTTGCAGACAGCCAGGCATGGGAATTCTCAGTCTCAATAACTGAGTGAGCTAATTTCTTTAATAAACCCTTTCTCATCTCTCTCTATATACAAACATATCCTATTGGTTCTGAGTCTTTGGAGAATCCTCATACAGACACTGTTAAGAGATGAACCAGGTGTTACCACTGTGTCCCCAATGCCTGGGATAGTGAGTGACAGTATTGATGTTTGTGCAATAAATGTTTACAATGTGTATCTACTAGCAGCTTTCGATAATTTGAATTATTTATAAAAGGCAAAATAAACAAAAGTGGTATCTAAGATTAACCACCAACTTAGTAAAATTCCATTTATACCACAGGTTGTTCTGGTACAAAGCATACAATAACTCCCATGTTACGTATAATTTGACTTGTTCAATAACAAGAAAATTACTCAGATATTATAATGGAGTTAAAATGTATTTAATAGATCTAAAAAATTTTGGCTCTATCAAAACTTAGGTCTCAATTATAACATTACTAAAGTGCTTGTAAAAATTATCCCAGATTTCTGGCTACAGCTTGTATAAAGGCCTATTTTTTTTTTTTTTTTACAGTTCTATTTTGGTTGAAGATTTTTCTCCAAAATAGCTATTCCAGATTGCTTAACAGTCCCAGAAGTGAAAAATCTTAAGATATTTCATTTATAACCATTAGAGTCTTAATAAAACCCTAGTAAATACTCTCCCTTCTGGATGGTTTAAAGGTCCCTTCAGGCAAGCTGGCTGCGTAAACACCAGAGCCCTCTTCATAAGATAAGTTTGCTCAAAAGGTCAACTTTTACAGAGAAATTCCTACCTCATTAGTGTAAGGGAAAACTAACATGACCTGTTTTCATTACTTAAAATGCAAAAAAAAAAAAACCCAAAAAACTCACAAAAATAGAAAAGGGTAGGAAAAATAAAGAAAATTAAAAGAAATTCTACTTCCTATATCTGTCCTGCTTAGAGAAGACAAGTTATAGCAAAATGAGTACTTCAGGTTTCTCTTTTAATAAACAAAACCATCCAAGGTACAGTTCCAAAGTACAAAATCAACCAGTTCTGAACTGATTGGTGATAAGAGCACACAGATCAGTCCTTCCTTAAGGAAACAGTCTCCTCCCTGATGCCCTCTTTGGTCACTATGCAGATCCGGAGTGCGTCCCCAGTGTACACATCTCTCTCAGCCGCAGAAATGAAGACATCTTTCACCAGCCGCATGGCTCTGTCCAAGGACAGCGGAACATGCTCCACATTCTGCATGTTCTTAAAACCAACCTGGTGGGACATGAAACTTGGGTGAGATGTCATGTGACAGTGAGCACAAAGGAAAGGTTCAAGTTTCTTCCAATACCCTCATGTGTACGAGGATTTGTGATGAAAATACTACACAAAATTAAAATGTCCTTCAGACTGAATAAAGACCCTTCCAGACCTGGATGAATTACACACATCAGAAATCTGACAACGATTCCCTGGCAAAGCTCCCACTCTTGAGAAGCACATGACCCAGAGAGGTGGACGTATGCAAGCAAAGTGATCAGAGAATTGCTATAACTAAGAAGAAAATAAGAGCCAGGAGAGCCCCAACAGATGTCCACTAAGTCTCCTAGAAGAAGACAGGCTTCAGCAGAAAGGACTTTTAAGTAGGTGAGCGCTGAAGGCTACACTGAAGAGCACAGAACATTCCAGACTGAAGATGTGGGACGGAGTTAGGAAAAGCACATCTTTTCTGAGAAAAGCAGAGTTAGGGTCTGGGTGTAGTGGGGTGACAGGAGATGAGGTCAATAAGCAATAAGCAGAGGAGTAGCTATATATGACATCCTTCAGAAAACTGAGCAGGATGAATTAGGGAAGTAAACTTGTAGGCAGAAAGGATGTTAGGAAATAAATCCAATAATCTAATAATGTAGGTCTGAATTTAGCCAGCAGTAATCACAAAGAGGGACGAATTAGAAATACAGGTGACCTCTGAATAACACAGTTTTCAACTGCTCAGGTCCACTTATACATAAATTTTTTCAGTAAACATACTGAAAAGTTTTCGGAGACTTGCAACAATTTGAAAAAACTCAGATGAGCCAAGTAGCCTAAAAATACCTTAAAAATTAAGAGAAAGGTATGTCACAAATGTATAAACTATATGTAGATACTAGCTATTTTATCATTTACTACCATAAAATACACATAAATTGATTATAACAAGTTAAAGTGATCTCTCAATGTTCTCCTTGGTTTTTCATTGTGTTTAGTGCAATTATTATAAACCTTAAATAGCAAGTGGCCCAAACAAAGCACTATTAGTGATGCTGGAAGTGCTCCCCAAGAAGCAGGGAAAGTTATGACATTACAAGAAAAAGCTGAATTGCTTGATATGTACTGTAGATTGAGGTCTGCAGCTGTGGTTGTCCACCACTCCAGACAGATGATTCTCCTTGTAAACAGATGATGTAAACTTACAGTATCAACAAATACAGTATTGTAAATGTATTTTCTCTTCCTATAATTTTCTTAATAACATTCTCTTTCCTGTAGTTTATTTATCATAAGAATACAGCACATAATACATATGTAAAATACGTGATAATCCACAGTTTACATTATTGGCAAGGCTTCCAGTCAACAGTAGGCTTATTTGTAAGTTTTCTTGGAGTCGAAAGTTATATGTGGATTTTCCAGTGCTCGGGGAGTTGGCGCCCCAATCCCCGTGTTGTTCAAGGGTCAACTGTATGCTTGGGAGTTCAAGTACAGTATTGGGTAACATAGAAAGGGGGAGTAAGAGGGAGAAAGGCATTTTTATGATCTTCAGGTAAAGACAGCAAGAGAATTAGCCACTACAGACATAAAAGAGTTGGAAGCCATGAGAATACAGGAAAACAATCAAAACCATGGGAGTAGGTAAGGACCCACAAGAGAGTAGGCAGAACACAGAGAGAGACCATGAGGTTTCTGTAGGACACGTCTGCCAAACTCAAACAGTAATTTATAAGAAAGTCTTTATATCTTGGCTCTCCTAAGCTAATGAAGAGGAGAACTTGGAGGAAGGCACTTCAACTGAACACCATGACAAGTTGGACATAGTATCATTACCTGGACACAGTATCATTACCTGGTTGTCAAGCAGGGGCTGTAGCATGGCACTTGCTGAGCCTCCAGCCTTGAAGGAGTCTCTCTGGTAAGACCCTACTGGATCAAAGCTGTATACAGCCCCCTTTCCTTAAAGAAGAAAACAGTATTCATAAGGATGGTATCCAATCACAATCCCAAATCATCGCAAAAATAAATCAGGTCAAAACGTGACACAAAACGGACTATCACCTTGGCTAAAACTTCAGGGAACAGTTGGAACACAGTCACTGTGTGCACTGGTGACAGCTGCAGCACACACACTGTTGCACATGTGACAGCCAGAACCCAGTCACCATTGCACAGGTGCCACCCAGCAGACAGCCCCAATCCCCGTGTTGGTGTGTTGTTCAAGGGTAAACTGTAGGCTTGGGAGTTAAAATACAATATTGAGTAACACAGAAAGGGTGGGTAAGAGGGAGAAAGGCATTTTTATGATCTTCAGGTAAAGATGACAAGAGAATTAACCACTGCAGATGTAAAACAGTTGGAAGCCATGAGAATACACAAAAATAATCCAAGCCATGGTAGTAGGTAAGGACCCATAAGAGAGTAGGGAGAACACAGAGAGAGATGGTGAGGTTTCTGTAGGACACATCAGCCAAACTCAAACAATCATTTATAAGAAAGTCTTTATTTCTTGGCTCTCCTAAGCTAACGAAGAGGAGAACTTGAAGGAAAGCACGACTTATGTATATAGACAGGTCCAAGGGACACATCCGCAAGACACAGTAAAATGAAGAGAATTCTGTAACCTGTAAAATACAATACTGCTTTTGTTTAAAAGAATAAGAAAACTATTTGTACAAGCACAAAAAAGTCTGGAAAGATAAATAACAAACTGTGGTTGGTCATCTTTGAGCACTGAATTAGAGGCAAGAAAAGAAGGGAATTAATTCATATGCTTCTATATTATTTGAGTTTATTACAAAGAACACAGGTAGTTCTGCAATTTTTAAAAAGGCCTGTTAAAAACAACTGTGTTCTGGGTATGAGAAATCACGAGTCATTTACAAGGTATGATTTTTTAAAAACATAACTGATTTAGAAAACACATTATATACCAGAACTCAGTACCCTGGGAGATGTGATATAGGGACAATCTCCTTACTAACCATGTACAACTGCCACTGTTAGCTTTGTATGTTTTCTACTATAGAACTGCGTAAACTTGGCCAGGCGCGGTGGCTCATGCCTGTAATCCCAGCACTCTGGGAGGCTGAGGTGGGCCGATCACGAGGTCAGGAGTTCGAGATCAGCCTGGCCAACACAGTGAAACCCCATCTCTACTAAAAATACAAAAATTAGCTGAGCATGGTGGCACATGCCTGTATTCCCACCTACTTGGGAGGCTGAGGCAGGAGAATCGCTTGAACCCAGGAGGCGGAGGTTGTGGTGAGCCGAGATCATGCCACTGCACTCCAGCCTGGGCAACAGAGCGAGACTTGGTCTCAAAAAAAGAAAAAGGATTGTGTAAACTGAATTCTCTGGTGGAGAAGGCACCATCTGAGGTCACCTAAGAAACTGGGAAGTATTTTTGCTGGAAGCAAGCTTGGGACAAGACATGAGATCACAGCAGGCAATCCACTAACCTCAATATACAAAAAAAGAAAGAGATGTAAGGTGTAAAGGCAGAAAAATGATTGTATCTCTCATGAGGATGACAGGCCACAAGTAAACTGAGGCCCAAAAGCTTTACCCAAGGATGGAACCAATCTCAGAAAACCACACACAACAAATTTAAAAAAATAAACCAAAGAAAGGGTGGGCTATGTCCAAGAACACAGCTTTAAAGACCCCCTAGAAGAAGCAAGAGAGACACTAGTAAAATCAGTATAAAACAGCAAAAATCAATAGATAAATAAAAACAAAAATAAATGTAGAATGGCATGAATCTTGATTACAAAGTGCTTTTCCTCATCAAAGTAAAATCCAAAAAGCACAATCATTTCAATGTAAAAAATAAAATCAGACAAGTCTTAAAAGAAATACAGCTAAGCTTTGGATGGGAGAAGTTTTTCTAACAAGGCAAGAAACTGAATGTCATACAGAAATGATGGACAGATTAGACTGTATGAAACACAGCAATTTCTGTGTAGCAAAAGGCACCACCCAAAAGAGACAAATAACACTCTTGGGAGTATCTATAATATCACAGACATTTGACACAGTCGAATGTAGTTCTTGAAAATCAATAAGAAGAAAACTAACCTGCAAATAAGGAAATGGGCAACGGTTAATATATGAATCAGTCTCCAAAGAGGAAATTTATAAAGTCAATAAACATACGAAAACATGCCCAAGAATATATATAAATGAAAATAATAAACTGTTCAATAGGCAAAAAGATGTTTCAAAATGTGTTAATTCTAATACTGGGAAGGTTATATAAAATCGGGTACTCAGGGTACTGGCGTATCCTTCAGAAAGAGTACACTCAACAAAATACAAAAAAAAATTTATCTGACCCAATACTTCAACTACTCGAAGTTTATTCTAGCAAGACAAGCATAACTGGGGAAGTACACAAAAATGTATGTACAAGGATGTTCATCATAGTGTTTATATTAAGAAAACAGGAAGCCAAAATGCCCTTTAGAGGACTGGTTAGGTAAATGATGCTATGTATTACAGCAGCAAAAACAGAAGACAAAAAAAATTTTTTTTAAATTAAATACAAAAATCATTATGCATATAGCTTAGATCTCCTTGATAATACATAATGTATAGTTACAGAAAAACAGATACCAAAGTCCTACTTACATAAAACTGCATGAGCGTATGTATAAACGTGTACTGATTGTTTTCACTACAGAAAAACTAAAGCCACTTTTAATTTGGGAGAAAAATTTTTAAAAGGCATGAGAGCAGCTAAGAGATTAAAGACAGAGAGGTTAGTGCAGACAGCGGCTGACACCAAGGGAAAGAGCTGTGGACCTTGCTGTCCTGAAGGTTTCAATATGGAGCACTGCTCTCCAGGTCCCTGCATCCACCAACACAGAAGACAGTAAAGGAAGTCTCCTGAGACATTAGCAGAGGCTCTGGACTTAGGGGACCAGGCTCTAGAGTGGCAAAGGGTAGGAGCAAAACACATGAAATGGAAAGTTGATGTAAACAAAACACAGACCTTCAGCCCCCTTCCTCCTCCGAGGCCTAAAAAGCTGCCAACCAGGCTTCTCTTCCTGTAGTCCCACCTCACCTCAGGAAAAAAGATTAAAGAAATTCTTCATCTGAAGAAAATGCTGCTTACTTAAGCACCCAGTTAACGGCTGTCAGTTGACAAGCCATGTCAACAAGGACTTTCATAATCAAATTTTGGTACAAGACTCTTCAATGTGAATGGACAGCAAAAAAAAAAAAAAAATCAGAGATTTGAAGGAAGCCTCTAACATAGAAGACAGAGGCCAAAAATGAACACACAACATGAAAAAAAAAAAAAGCATTCTGATGAAATACAGAAAACTGCAAAGAAAGTAAACAGGATTTTTTTTAAAAAGACAAAAAATAAGTACAAGCTCTTGGAAATTAATGACACCAGAAATAAAAGCAATCAGTAAAGGATGAAAAGCTAAAATTAAGGAAATCTTCATAAAGTAGAACCAAAAAGACAGACATGGATAACATGGGGAGTCAAAAATAAAGTACCGGGTCATAATCCAGGTGGTTGTGGAGAAGGTGCAGAGGGGTAGGGGAGGAGGAGAGGAAAGAAGGTGGAGAAAGAGGACAAAACACATAAGAAACTCTGGGCAAGGAACATCACTACACAATTTCAGAACACCAGGGTAAAGAAAAGATCCTAAAAGCAAAGTCTCAAAAAGGTCCCGTTTTGTTTTTTTCAGAAATCTTTTAGGAGGTAAGCCTCTAAAATAAGGAAATAAATCAAGAAAGAGGAGAACACAGGATGTGGGGGAATCTCAGGATGGCAGTGGTCCATCCTGGAGCAAGGGGAAAAGGGATCCACCTAGTATGTGAGGTCTGACAACCAGATGAATTGTACTCAGAGAATGTACAAGGAACTGACAAAAAGTTTAAAGAAATCTGAGCCAATTAGAGATAGTTAACTTAAGAAAAAAATAAAAACGAGTTACACAAGAAAGAAAATATTAATGCATGCTACTTGGCGCAACAAAGATCAATATCTATCTGGTCATAATAAAAACATTAAAGGTCTATGTTACCAAAAGTGTAATGTGTTAAAGGAGGATGCTAATGAGGAAGAGGACACAAAAGAGCTAAGAACCGTCATCTACCAGAACAAAACACCAAAAGATATCTCAAAAGAGTGCAGTACAAATACAGAGTTTTGGAAAACGGAGGTAAGTACCAGGAAATACAGGTAAAAGAGTTGAAAACTGTCTTAGGGCAATGGAAAAAAAAGATAGAGGACTGCTTTATTATTCACACAAATTCCTCTATAAAATAAAAATTAGTTTAAAGAACACTTAAAACCCAACCAGACAGACAAGCTTAGAAAGACAGTTCTAGAGACACCTGAGGTTGTCACCAAAACTAGCAACACTGTTACATGGAAATCAAAGAACAGGGCTCTGAAGTGAAACAAAAGCCAAACCTGAATCTTAGGTCTGCTGCTTAGTAGGTATCAGCTTTCCCAGATTAGACTCTCTAACTCTCGGAAAAACTCAAAGGATGCTGTCTGGCCTGCTGAAATTCAATGGCAGCTATTTTTAATGTTGCTAAAATCTGAATCTATTAATCTGACATTAAAGCCAGGCATAATGTAAGTCAAAAAAGACACCAGAAGCATCCAGCTTCCTAAGTTAGGCAAATTAATTTGTAGCTAGACTCTAATTACCCATGTTAAAGGTAATTCATTTCTATTTTTACTATTTCTACACTTTACTTTTTCTCTTGGTTTTCAAGTAAGGTTGAAAGCCTTAAAAAGAAATTGTGTCAACCTAATTTGTCTACGCCTAAACCATGGCAGGTAAAATGATCAGAATGTTCCCCAAGGCTGTGTATGGGGGCGGATGTTAAGAGTCAGAGATAGCGCACGCAAAGAAAATGCTCATGGAACAGAAAGCGATAGGAGTCAACAACCGAGAGGCAGGGCGCTGAAATGAAGCTTGACCCTTTCCTCTTAGAATTTTCCCTCACAGGATTTAGGGTCCCCAGTCCCCTTGCTTTCTTTCTGTGTCCAACTGAGATGTTCTGTGATGTGGCCAGCCGCATGTATTCCCCTGGAGGCTCTGACCCAAGCCAAGGCCTGCCTTGAACATTCCCAGG
The DNA here is from genome assembly GCF_028858775.2 of Pan troglodytes. Classification (NCBI taxonomy): domain Eukaryota; kingdom Metazoa; phylum Chordata; class Mammalia; order Primates; family Hominidae; genus Pan; species Pan troglodytes. Next base: position 182,648,684 of record NC_072403.2, read on the forward strand.
CGCTGACAATGTTGTTTAGGCTATTGCTTGAAACACTGAGAAATTACCCCTGTTGCTAAACACACAGAAACTATCCCTGGCCCTGAACCAAATTCCTTCAACACTCAAATCAACTCCCTCACCTTGGACACATCTTTTCCTGCTGTCTGCTGAGAGGACTGCTGCAGCACTAAATGCTTTTGACTGATTACCCTGAGATTTAGTGTTCTGGAACCCCAACTAGGTTCAGGGCAGTCCCTCACAGGAATTCCTCTGCCCCTACTTTTAGGGCAACTTCAGCCACAGGTTCAGCCAGAAGGAACACAGAAGATGGGCTTACTCCAATGATATCCTCATCTAGACACTTCTGTAACTTCTTATCTCAATGGACTACTCTAAATGACACAGATGGACTACTTATCCATCTGTGTCAATGGACTACTCTAAGTGACAAAGATCTGTCCTGGGACACTGTACTTGTATTTGATTTTTAGATGCAACCAAAAGCCAATCCAAATGAGAACATTTGGATTGCAAATGAGAACAAATGGATTGGAACATTTGGATGGAAAACATTGGTGCCCATGTGGCGTAATGCAGCTCTGGAACAAAAATGGGATGGAATATTAAGTAACAAGACTTAATATTCTCAGGGAATCCTGGTCTGGCTCTGACAAAAAATCAAAGAGGTGTTTCAAAAAGTTCTGAAAACACTGGAGTAGATGCTTATTACTAATTACCCCAAATGACTTCTAGAACCGTTAAAGAATTTTTTTGAAGTGTATTTGTTAATAAAAAAATTTTCAATACTCAGAATCACATTTAGGTCAAGCTTTCTAGGTCCGATTTCTTTCTATAAGATAAAAATGCCTAATTATTTACTACTAACTCATGCAAGTTCCTGAGAAAATAGCAAAATAACTGGCTGCTCAACATTCACTATTAGAGCTTCAATGTGCCTTTGGAGGTCATACATTAGCTTCAGTTTCTTCATCACTTTCATTATCAGAAATGAAATGAGAATTGTGTCAGATGGTATTTATGGTTCTTTTCAACTCTAGATGGATACACACATCTAGGGAATAATAACTCCTCCCCCCCCACCATTTTCCAGAAAGAAGGAATTCTACCTTCTTCATCAAGTCCACCGATGATGTTGTAAACATAGTATGGAAAGAAGCGCCTTGAATACAGGATTGTAGACAGCATTGCAGCAATTGCCCCCGTAGTCATGGCCTTATTATTGGAATGCTTATACATCTGCAATTATTGATAAAAGTCACAGGCATGTAGAGGCAGAGGCCATTATAGACTAGAACAATCAACAGTATAAAGTGAATAAATAAATGCATACCACAGTGGAAGGGGAAAGCATGCCTATTTCCTTCATGATCAACCAACACAGTATTACTAACATAAAATTTTAAGGGAAGGAATGCCAAGTTTGCCCTCAGCTCTCTGGTTTAGACTCTATTTTCCATACCACCCTTATCTCAGGTACTGCTAATCCAAGAGCTAATGTGCATGAAAGGGCACATGAAGTGGCCTAAGGAAGACGGGTTTAAATCCATCTCTCTCCCTCACTCTGCATATAGACCAGGGGTCAACAAACTACCCCTGTAGTTTGGCTCAGGGGCCAAATCCAGCCTACTCCCTATTGCTATGAATATTGTCCGTGGCTGCTTTTTCACTACAGAAGCAGATCAAATGGCCCATAAAGCTGTAAATATTTACTATCTGGTCCCTTACAGAAAAAATTACGGCAATCCCTGATCAAACCTAGATGTAAGTCCCTCTCTTTGTGGAGCAGATCTCTGTGAGAACAGAAGACACAGGGCAGCACCCTTACTCTGCATGATTTTAATACACAGCAGTGGTCATGATCCTTAAAACATCTACAGTAGAGAACACAAGCATCCAAAACAGGGTCTTAGCATGACAATACAGTGACTGCAAATCCTAGCTTTACTATACCTTTGCGAGCCCTACATTACCCACTGGTAGAGAAACTTCACAAAAATTATAAACATAAAATGAATTCAAGATCACCAATTTTTGTTAACCACATAGCAAACATCTCTAATGAGAAACCTAATGGCCAGGCATAGTGGCTCACACCTGTAATCTCAACTGAGGCGAGAGAATGTTTGAGCCCAGGAGATGAAGGCTACAGTGAGCTACAATGGCGCCACTGTACTCCAGCCTGTGCAACAAAGTGAGACGCTGTCTCTAAATAAATAGACAGATAGATATCTAACTAGCACCGTAAAATTAAACAATGACAGTCAAAACACTGAAAAATGATTAGAAATGAACTACAAGTAACAGGTAAGTTTCTTATAGAGGAATGTCTTTCCAAGATAAAAACTATAAAAAATTATTCATAGGCCGGGCACAGTGGCTCACTGCTGGCCTGTAATCCCAGCACTTTGGGAGGCCGAGATGGCTGGATCACCTGAAGTCAGGGGTTCGAGACCAGCCTGGCCAACATGGTGAAACCCCGTCTCTACTAAAATACAAAAATTAGACAGGGGTGGTGACAGGTGCCTGTAATCTCAGCTACTCGGGAGGCTGTGGCAGGATAATCACTTGAACCCAGGAGGCAGAGGTTGCAGTGAGCCAAGATCATGCCATTGCACTCCAGCCTGGGCAACAAGAGTGAAACTCTGTCTCAAAAAAAAAAAAAAAAAAAAAAATTTCATTCCATTTCATTTCGAAACCAAGCACCAACATTTATTTACTTCACCACCTAATAAAGTATGAGAGAAAAACTTCAGGAAGGGGTGTGTATTATGTAGAATTCACCATTCCTTGTTTTATTAACAATATCATGTTTACTTTTGTCTTCTAACTCCCATTTATAAAATAAGCATTAGGAATTATCACATAAATATGCCAATAAACGTAAGTCACTATGGCTTTCAATGTAAGTTTCTAAAAAAGCATTAACAATTGATAAATACTGAGTGAAATCCTTTCTACACATTCAAAAAGCATGTGTCAGTTAAACAAATATATTATATACTCCAGTAACCACTCATAAGTGTAAATAATCTCAAGTGTTATTCATGAATAGGCAAAACAGAATGTGATCACCCCTGACTTCTGGCAGCTGGCTATCAACTGAAGCCGGTCAGGTGACAGACGTTAATGGTGCATATTGTGCCTCCCATCCAAGCTCCCGGCTTATTCATTCTTTCGTATTTCTACTCATGCATCCTGCCAACTAAGAGCACAGCACTGTAAAGAGGAAAAGCTTGTCAACTGATGGTGATGCAAACCAAGCTCCTGTGTCAAATCTTCCCTGGGCTCTCTCCTGCCACAGGAATTGATTTGCTTTGTTTTTGAGGGAAGAGTATCTTCAGAAGAACTCCTCCCAGGCTCCTTCTAAAAGGGTAGAGAACCCTTCATATGATATAAGACTTTAACAAATGGAATGTGCTGCTGTTTCACATTATGCTACTTTAATGACCCTGCATTAATGATATCATTTCATTTCTAGCATACATGTGTAATTCATTTACTAACCTAGTGACTCTCTAGCTATCTGACCAACAGTCATGCTGTAGGCTTAAAAGAATTTAATGAATTACTATTAATTTAAAATAGTGTAGAAATGTACAAAAGCATCTACCTTTAGTCTTGCTTCAATAATCTTTGTCAGCGTAAGGCAGTCTCCATGAAAACCACTGCATCCAATGACTGTTTTGTCTGTTCTGTAAAAAGCACATTTCAGAAAATTGAGTTGGTTAGATAGTAGAGCAAAACATATCTTCGGCAATTTTAAATTTAAAATTCTGATTCCCACTATTCCCTAAATGGTAATGGGACAAACAGCCACCCTTCTGGGGAGGAGGGGTCTGTATTCCATCTTACCCCTTATTCCAGATGAATTACAGGTAGATCAAAGACTTTAAAAATGCGACTATGAATGGACTAAATAAATCATGGGTGAATTTTTTTTACTATCTTGGGCTGAGGAAGATACGTAGGTAGGTTAATTGACTGATTTTTGAGACGGAGTTTCGCTCTTGTCACCCAGGCTGGAATGCAGTGGCGCAATCTTGGCTCACTGCAACTTCCGCCTCCTGGGTTCAAGCAATTCTCCTGCCTCAGCCTCCCAAGTATCTGGGATTACAGGCACCCACCACCACACCCAGCTGATTTTTGTATTTTTAGTAGAGATGGGGTTTCACCATGTTGGCCAGGCTGGTCTCAAACTCCTGACCTCAGGTAATCCACCTGCCTTGGCCTCCAAAGTGCTGGGATTACAGGTGTGAACCACTGCACCCAGCCTCGTGAAGGTAGATTTAAACAACACAATCCAAGGGCCACACAGAAAAATTTCATAAATTTGACTACATAAAATTCTACAGGGAAATTTAAGAATAGCTTTTTAAAACCCTAAGAAAATATATTAGTAGCATCTACCCCCAAAGTCTAATTTTAATTCTATAAATATTCTTACAAATAAGGAAAGCAATAACATAAACGAAAGATGGGTAACTTCTATGAACAGACAAGTCACAGAAAAAAGAGACATTAAGTCACCATAAACATAAGAGCCTCTATGTTACTCAGAAATCCCAATCTCAAAAAGAGACTATTTCAACCAATTATACTGGCTAAAAATGCCTAACTAACTAAATGCTGGTGAGGTTGTGGAAACAGTATAAACTGATTAACTTGTTAGATGGGCAATTCGGTGGTATCTATTAAAAATTTAAATACACACCACTCTCACCAATTCTATTGCTAGAAATCCATCTTGTCAATATACTTATCCAAGTATGCAAAGGGATGCTCTAGACTCACCAGTGAGTACTCATTTAAATAGCACCCCAAAACAAAACAAAACCTAAATGTCCATCTGTATGGAGAGGATTAAAATTTGGTATAGACATACAAATTCAACCGTGTATTTCAAAAATTAATTCCTAGATCTTGATATGAATCTATAAAGAAACCTAAACAATATTTTGCAGAGGCCACACAATTCCTCTTGGAAACTTACAAATGACTCGCACAAACCATACCTGTCCTACTAGGAGAGCAGCTGACACCTCTAGGGTCATCACTAACATCACCTGATCTATGCCTACCATCAACCTCACTGCACTAAGGTGAAGACGTCCAATCCCCTATAAGGCTTTACTGCCTTTACTGACAAGATTGGTTGACAACACCAACAGGGAAAGACAGAAATCTTAGAACTTCAAGATGCTTTTCCCAAATATCCAGGTGCATCAAAGGAATGGGAGTTTTCATGCAAAGAATACAGTCTGAAACAGGTTTGGAAGAGGCAAGCTTAGTTCTAGGTCAGCCCCACAGGACGTGGGATGAGGGATATATACAGGCATTCGTTAATGCTGCACTGTTCTTATTCTCTATCTCTATATCTGACGTGTTTCATAAAAAAAAAAAAGTGCTCACTTCACCAGCAAACGTAACTAAAGCAATATTTAAAAGATGAGTAAAAGCTAGTACGAGGATGGTATCCATAAAGTTGTTTTAAAATCTCATTTCTAATATTTACTACTTTCAAGTTGTACAAGTGTCGTCCTTGAGGAGAAAAAAAGGTAACACAAGAGCACCATAAACAGAAAGCAGAAAGGGGGCATCAAAAGATGCAAGTGGAGAGACACAAAACTGGGAAGACGAAAACAAACTTCATTGCTTTTTAAGATGTGGGCCATCCCTGGGAGCAGGAAAGACAACGTATCTTTTCTTCTGTACCTACTTCCTACAATACAAGGAGGGTCTATCCAAAGGACCCAAACCTCGTAAGTCCCATTCCTATTACAATTCAAGTTTAATTAACCCAGGAATTCATGACCATTTATAAGCATTTCCAAAACTGTTAAATACAGACCACTGCCAATCTGCAGTATGTATTCAGGTGATTTATGCAGGCTTTTTTTTTTTTTTTTAAGTTTTGGCTTTATTTTCATGTTTTAGGAAAAACATAGCTAGCCTATTAAAACTGAGCTGTGGACATAATTGCTTAGGATATTTCTAAAACGAATGTTTCAGGTAAAAAAAAAAAAGTGTGGGGAGATAGATTTTAAAAAAATATCATTTAATGGATTAATGGTGCTGTGGTTTGAATATTCCCTTCAAAACTCATGTTGAAATTTAATTGCCATTGTGATGGTACTGGGAGTTGGGACCAGGTGTTTAGGTCCTAGGGCTCAGCCTTCACGAATGGACATTATCACAGCAGTGGGTTCGCTTGCTCTTCTTTCCTTCTCTGGCCTTCCACCATGTTAAGACACAGCAGGAAATTTTTCATGGTAAAATGCTGGGGTGAACACATTTAGGTTACCGAAAGCACTTTTGGTACCCTGAATACAGCAAATATTATTAAGACTGCACATTAAATTATTAGGAAACATTAACTTAGAAAATGGTTTTCTAATAAAAATGCTCCCAACAGCAACTTAAAAACTCATGAAACAAATCATTTAGAAGTAGAAACTCTCACAGCATTAAATCATTACAAAGGCATTGTGAAATGTCTTTAGAAATATTTACTTACAATTTGTAACATTTGGGGCTATCCCGCGTATGAATTGAAAACCCTTCACTCAATCGAGTATCAGAAGCAACAATTGCAAAATCTTCTCCAGCAATTGCCAGTATAGTACTGAGGAAAAAAGAAAAAAATTAATTCTCCAGGGTGGTAATCCTATCCCTACAAATAGAAGAATGCTCCATAGCACATAATGGGATAAAATACTCTAGATGTCAACAAAAACATGATTCAAATGGGAAGAGGAAAGATGAGCGGGAAGAGAATGAACGCCTGGCTACGAGTTGTCTGGAAAAAAAAATTATTAATAAGCCTAAATCAGGGCAAAGTCTCCTTGGCAGGAGGTAACAGAAAAGCCAATGAATTATCATCACCAACACATTAATACTTACTCGCGCAAGGTACTACTAATACAGAACAACTAAATACCACATCTGTGCCCTTGAGGATCAGGTATAGACAGTGGTACTACAACGCAAGCTCTATGAGTTTAGAGAAGATGGGATTTTCTTCTTCTTGTTTCATTTCTTTATATCCAAGTCCTTATATAACGCCTATATAATGCTTATTTCTTTATACCCAAGCCCTTATATAATGACAAATAAATGGACAAACAGTAAATTTTTCCCTCTGTGGCTGTACAATTTGACAGCTTACCAAAGAGACTTACAGTAGAATTCCAAAAGCAGACTGCCTGGGTTCTAACTCTGGCTTTCCCATTTCGCAGATATGAGACTGCGGGTAAGTTACTTCTCAAAGCGTCAATTTCATCATATATACAACAGAGATCACTGCAGTTGCTACCTCATTAGGGTGTTCAAAGGATCAAATATGTAAGCCCTTATAGCAGTCCCTGACATGTAACTGGTCCTCTAGTAAGTGTTAGCTATAAGTGCTATGGCACTGGAGTATGACTAAGCACCTGGGCTCTGGAATTACATGAGACAGAGACCCACTCTTGCTACTTACTAGGTATGTGATCTTGGACAAATCCTCCAAATGCAAGTTGATGATAACAGTACCTGTGTCACAAGGTATGTATATATATTTGGGTGTGTATATTTTAATGTACAAGGCTTGACTGATAACTATAACCACTGCTTCAATGCAATAGTGGAAATTAAAGGCATGGTGCCTCACAGACGTAAGCACTCAGGAAACTTAAGCTACTATTTTTACTGAGGAGGGATTTGTGCTAAAGCTCTCAAGAAGAAAAGGATGGCATTCCAGGTAATATAAACAGCACGCAATGGCAAACAGGTAATTATTCAAATAGTACATACATTCAAGCAACTCATTCAGGCAGCCCTTTTTGCATAAGCACATGTAGTGACGTTAAGGTTTATGTGATGGACAGGGTTCCTACTGTAGAAAATCCCAAATGCCAAGCTAAAGATTTTGGAATTTTAGCAAGAAATCATGAAGGTATTCTGAGCAAGAATGATCTGTAGTTGTAACTACTCAAGAGGCTGAAGTGGGAGGACTGCTTGAGCCCAGGTGTTCAAGGCTGCAGTGAGCTATGATCGTGCCTGGGCATTAGAGTGAGACCTGGTCTTTAAAAAAGGAATGCAAGAGAGAGAAAAGTTCCATTTACAAAGTGGGGTTTTAGGAAGACTGCTCTGACAATAACATAGTATGTGAAATGGGACAGAAACACTGTTCTAATGCTACTAATGCAATAGTAAGGTAGCAGGGTGAACAGTAAATCCAAAATCATCACAAACACACAAAATAGACAAATTTTTATACCTACGCAAATGTTTTAGGAACTGGGAAAACCAATTATGACATCCAAGATTTAGAACTTAGATGAGCAGAATGATGGCATAATTATAAGTATTTTAAAGGAGAGGAGGCCGGGCACGGTGGCTCACACCTGTAATCCCAACACTTTGGGAGGCTGGGGGGGGGGGGGGGGTCAATTGCCTGAGATCAGGAGTTCGAGACCAGCCTGGCCAACATGGTGAAACCCATCTCTACTAAAAATACAAAAATTAGCCAGGCGTGGTGGCAGGCACCTGTAATCCCAGCTACTCGGGAGGCTGAGGCAGAAATGCGTGAACCCAGGAGTTGGAGGTTGCAGTGAGCTGAGATCGCACCGCTGCACTCTGGCCTGGGTGACAGAGTGAGACTCTGTCTCAAAAAATAAGAAGAAAGGAGAAGAGGAGATGAAGGGGAATAATTAGCTTGCTTTTTGTTTTGCTAGCTGTCTTGAGTTACCCTGAGAGCAGAAAAACCAGTTAAAAATGTTTTACTGAAGAAGCCGAATCGAGGGACTCATGAGAGGCAGAACTGGAAAACCAGATTTGGGAGTAATCCTCCCAGCAATGAGACATGAAAGAGTGCTGAGCGATAAACAAGGCGGCTAATGACTTAACTACATTTAAAGACAGAGTAGAAAAAGAGAATGAGGCCTCATTTTGCGGAAGCGAAGGCTGCCTGAGAGCCAGCTGCAGTAAACACTAAAGAAAAAGAACAATGACTGAGAAAAAGTAATCAGAAAGTTCTAAGTAATTTTTAGGGCAGTAATGGCTTAAACTGGATTACAAGGGATTAAAAAGTGAGTAATGAGTAGGGCATACTGAACACTGAAAATTCTTATTTATAGAGAATAGCCTTACGAAACGGGTCCAATAACCCTCCCTACAATATACAACTTAATTAGTCATCACAGGAAGTGTTAAGGTGTATAATGGAAAAGCATCCATAAACTCAGTGGTGAAATAGCTATGAATTAAGTCCTGGCGCAACTTCACACCAGCTCTCTGACCCTGACAGTTTAACGTCTAATATAACCCTAGGATGCTAATATCATCTAACATTCACTTTTCATGAGGATTAAATAAGATGACAACTTGCAATTTACAAAATGCATCTCTCTTGATTCTCACCAAAAACTATGAAGCTACTAAGGAAGATAAGGAAATGTAGGTTCAAGAAGTTCAGAAGTACCCAAAGTGTCCTTTAGTGGCAGAACCAAGGCTAAAATCAGACTTTCGTTATCTTTCTAACACACTCCCAAAATGTGCATTTATATTTCAAATTTATGAGGAACCAATGAACATTTTTGCTTTGTTTTTAAAATTTATTTTTGTAGAGATGGGGTCTTGCTATGCTGAGCAGGCTGGTCTTCAACTCCTGGCCTCAAGCGATGATCCTCCTGCCTTGGCTTCCCAAAGTCCTGGGATTACAGGTGCGAGCCACACTGCCCAGCCAATATTTTCTGTTTTAAGAACCATCGGTTCGTTCAAATTGCGTGTGTATATTTTAATGTACAAGGCTTGATTGGTAACTACAACCACTGTTTCAATTTACAGCTCTTCCCTGTCAAGAGTCTTAAACAGAGCATCTTTCTATAACCCTAAATCTCTGGCGTGCCACCACGGAAAATTATACTACTCAAGATAAAGCTGGTAATTAAAATAAAAACCCAAACTTGAACATAACATACAAGAACACACATACTAAAAGGTCCATCTTCTGAGTATTTTGTTTTCCTGAACTTAAGCTAAACGTTAAAAAAAAAAGCACTTATCTATGAAACTAAGTTTGCTCAGCCAATCCCACCTTCTATTTGAAATAAAACAAAATGATTAAACTGCCACAATTAGAAATAACAGAAATCAGGCGGCTACAATTAGACATCTCGGCTACCAACTCAGCTATGCATCTAACAACACAGACCAAACAACCCTAACTTTTAAGTTTCAGACGCTAAACCTCTACCCTCGCCTGCTGGCATAAGAAACGTGTACATGAGGTCCAGTTTTAATGGTCTTCCACAGAGCAGAGGCTATGTTTCAATTTCTACTTTACTGTCTTACAGCAGCAAGGAGCATGGAGTGGCGGTCCACATAAAAACTCAAATGACATGACTGTAATGGGAAACCCTAAAAACCAAGGCTGTATCGCAATCACCAAGTAAACTTGAGCAAAGCGAGCCTGAAGAGGGAAACACAGGGCATGAGAGGACGGCAGGGAGACCGGCCTTGTGCGGACCCCCTCAGCTCAGGGTTCTGGGGCCTGCAGGAGCCCGGGGCAGCGCCATCACGGCGGTGACTCCTAAACAGGCTTCAGCAGATGGGGGAAGGGCGAAAGTGAAAGCCGCAGCTCTCTGGGGTTTTTACCCTCCGTTGAAAACGTAGGGCGAAAATCGCAGCTGCAAAGGGCCCGCGGCTCTGTGCGGTTCCATCCCCAAGTCTCTGCCAGGAGCCGAATACATGGCTGTAGAGGACAACATCGCACGGCTGCGCCTGCGGATCCGACACTTGCTGTCTCACGGCGAGATGGCTGCCTTGACCGGACGTTACGCCACTTCCGGCTTCTCCTGAAGTTCGCTCCCGGCCTCTCTATCTCGCGCTAGTCGTTGCTCCTGGAGGGCTGCACGGCGGCTTGTCCCTTTGGTAGTTGAATCCCGCCCATTCCAAAAAGCGCTGACAGAGATGTAAAGGGTTTTTTTTGTTTGTTTTTTGTTTTTTTCCCCCTCGAAGAAAACATTGGAATTCACCCCAATGGACAAAAATTTAAGTCTGACCATACAAAAAAATTGTCAGAACTATGGCGCAACGGCAACTCGAATAACGGTGGGAGCGTTAATTGTCCTGGCTAATAAAAAATGTATATAACATTTCCTATCCTTAAAGAGCTCACAACCTCACTGATAATAAAAAGTACAAAGAAAACAAGCAGTATAACATATGATTACGCCACAATGAACTACAGAAGGGAAAATCAAGGCGTGCTGAAGTCCCACTAAGAAACAACTGCGCAAAGAGCCATGTGACAACAGTGCATGAACTGGGAGTGGCAGAACTTAATATAAATGCATGTGTAAACACAAGCTGTTTGTTTTGCTTAGTGTTCCTTGTCATTCTACACGCTTGAAGATCAGCTAGCGTTCTTGCTGACAGGTAAGGAGGACGCGCTTACTGAGTGCCAAGCACTGCTCAGGCACTGATTCTGTCAATCTCTGTCAATCTCCCGACAGCCCAAGGGTAAGCACTGTTATCATTTTTCAATTTTACAGAAAACAAATGCGGGGGAGAGGTCAGGTAACTTGCCAAAGGTAACGCCGCTAGTTGCTTTAAACAACAACAACAACAACAAAACACACTCACACATATACACACACACGCCATTTAAAAATCGATCTTTCCTACGTCCAGCAAGGGCCAATTAGAGATGGCTGTGGCACGGCGGCCCCGCCCCGGAACTCCTCAAGAGCTTTGCCCCTCCTTACCTATGGAAAGACAGGAAGTGACCTATGCTCACACTTCTCATGGCCTCGGCCCTAGTGGGAGCAACTCGCTGAAGCCGAGGGCAGAACTGGCGGAAGTGACATTATCAACGCGCGCCAGGAGTTCAGTGAGGTCGGGCAGGTTCGCTGTGGCGGGCGTCTGGGCCGCCGGCTGTTTAACTTCGCTTCCGCTGGCCCATCGTGATCTTTGCAGTGACCCAGGTAACAGATTGTACTCTTTTCTGACGGTTCGGGCGAAGGCCACCACTGCACTGAGGCCTGGGGGCAATGGTGGGGAAGAGACTAGGAATTGGCGCGCGTGCAGGCCCCTCGGGGGACGTTCCTCCCTTTCGTGCTGCCGCCGTTCCGGCCTGTAACGGCCACTCCCGCCACTCCCGCCTGGTGCCCTACTCTGCTGTGTTTCGCAGGCAGCTTCCCATGGTGCGATTGTGGGGCTCAGGGTACTACTGGCTGGCTGGGCGGCGGCAGGCGGGACAGGACAGTCCCTTGCATCGAAGACCCTAAGTTTACCCTGCCCTGTCCTGCCATCCGCTTCTTCTCCATGTTAGAAGCAGATTCACCCAGATCTGTGCCCGCCTGTTTTGCTGCCAACATTGAGACTTAAATATTTTGTCAGAAGCCTGAGACAGCGGGCACGGTAGCGCTTAAGATATAATACACACCACTTTATTTGCAGGGTCTCCCGTCTCTCGGTTCAGGCCATCATGGTTTTCCAAATCTCTAGGTAGACTTTTCTGTGAAAAGACAGTGCTTCATTTAGTTATACAGACACTAGAAGGCTATGCAGAATTAATTTGATTGCCTCCAAAAAATATCGGATTTGATGTTTCAATTTCCAAGAGATGAAGATACCCAGCAAACAACTCTTTTCTGAGGATAAATTAGTGCAGTAATCACTGTGCGGTTTCTTCTGTAGACTTACTTGCAAAAAGTGGCCTGAAGCCACCGAAGGTCCTGGGTAAATCTCTAATCATACTTATAATGGCTTTAAATCCTGCCGTCATTATCTCTTAGATAACCTCAACCTTAGATTCCTGAAACGAAACTTCCATCCTCCAGTTTTACTCCTCTCAAATTCATCTAGTCTTGCCAAATTAGATCTGTTCATACTGCACTTCCAAAATTCCATAACTGTTATTATTGCCTATGCAATAACATTGAAAACTCCTGATAGTATGAGCCCACCAATATGTGCTGTCTCATCTGCTGCAGTGACCTTCTATACAGTCATACTAAGCTTGTCGCCTGCATACTGCATGCTTTTTCAATCTGTTGTCTCTTTCTGCTTGATTTCTCTTTTGTCTGAAGCCCTGATGTGTAAATTCCTACTCACCTTGTGAGACCCAAGTTAGATGGTCCCTGCTTTGTGAAAACACTGCGCTCTCTTCACAGTGATTGGCTGTTAGTCTATATTGTCTTCTCTTCCAGGGGTGTATATGGGCTCATTCATGATCACATACTGTATTCCAGGCATAGTGCTAGATGCAGAGATCACAAAGACATGTAGGCTGGTTTCTGCATTCAAGGAACTTAGCTTAGACCGTACCTGCTGTTATAATACTATGTTTTACAGTAGTTATTTGCATACCCTTCATATTGAACACTTTGATGCCAAGGACTATATCCTCCTATCTTTATATCCTCATCTGCAGGACTTCTGTTATTGTTATTATAGGATAACTGTCAAAAAAAAGTATATTTTAAAAAATATCTCTGATATATTTATTTCCAGAAGCAGAGCTTGCTTTCTTTTTTGGTCTGTTTTTCAGTGATGAGTATGTAGGATAGATAGTCTTTGGGGGCCTTTGCCCTTTCAAAGTGATCGTCAGAGTCTTTCATACATTCAGCAAATATCTGAGTGTCTGTTCTGTACCAGCACATGCTTGAAGTGCATATGCCTGAAGGATCTTTGGACATATAATTTGTAACTTTGAGACCTCTAAGTTATATGTGAGAATATGTTGTTATAAACTCATTTCAGATGTGTAGTGAGTAAAGCGATGATGATTTAAGAAAAGTCAGATAACAGGCACAGTTTGCATTAATGTGTTCTAAAGAGGTAAGGTTATTACATTTATAAAAATTCAGGGCTTTATCTTTGTGCGGCTTTTTTTTTACAGTTTCATTACAGTAGGAGCTTGATAAATGATCACTCTGAAGTATATTGGATTGAATTTGATATTTACTTAATTTTTTGCCCAAGACATTGTAGAGGATGTAAAATTGGAATATTTAAAGATCTAAACTTTGCCTAACAGTGCTGTGTATACAGTGCTTAGTGAATATTCTGCTCTGATATTACATTTTGCTTAGGAATTATTTTTCTCTAGGTGTTTTTCCTCAAAAGTTTTTAATGCTGGTTATGACAGCTCGATTTTGAGCATTTTCCGAGTATTTAAACATGTAACAAAATGATTTTTGTTTTGTTGGCGATTTTACATGCAATCGCCGGAAACATGGAAGGAATAAAACTTTAGGATTATAAGGTAAAAACAAATGTATTCCAAAATAGCTTCATTGGTTTTCATGTTTGTGTTTTGTATAGCCATAGAACTGGCTTATAGGACTGTACAGGTTACCTGGATCCTTAAATTAAACTTTAGACTTTTTTCCAAAGCAGCATCACTGTTTCTTGGCGTGTGAAGATAACCCAAGGAATTGAGGAAGTTGCTGAGAAGAGTGTGCTGGAGATGCTCTAGGAAAAAATTGGATAGTGAGACGAGTTCCAGCGCAAGGGTTTCTGGTTTGCCAAGAAGAAAGTGAACATCATGGATCAGAACAACAGCCTGCCACCTTACGCTCAGGGCTTGGCCTCCCCTCAGGTAATATAGCAGGAGGGAGAGAATAGGGAGGGCGGAAATCTGAACTGCAAGAGATGGTATCAAAAGGCAAGGAAGGGCATTTAATGATCTGTTTTTGAAAATGACTTAATATATTTTTTAAGCCTTATTTTGTTGAGAAGTTCTATTAGGCTTTGAATAGGCACAATGGTGTTTATTTGGGAAGTCTGTTTGGAAGCTAAGTTATATATTTATGAAACACCTAATCTTTTGATAAACACTTATGAGAATGTTCCAAATGACTATATAGGGTCTTTGATTTTGAAAATCACCCTCACCAAATTATTTTCTAGTTTTGTTTTTCCCCTTTTACATTTCAAGCTCTCAACCACCCATCTACTTTAAAAATTTTTCAGCCTGGGTGCAGTGGCTCATGCCTGTAATCCCAGCACTTTGGGAGGCCAAGGTGGGCGGATCACCTGAGGTCAGGAGTTCGAGACCAGCCTGGCCAACGTGGCGAAACCTCATCGCTACAAAATATACAAAAATTAGCCAGGTGTTGTGGCGGGTGCCTGTAATCCCAGCTACTCGGGAGGCTGAGGCAGGGAGAATTGCTTGAACCCGGGAGGTGGAGGTTGCAGTGAGCAGAGGTCGTGCCACTGCACTCCAGCCTGGGAGACAGAGCGAGACTCTGTCTCAAAAAAAAAAAAAAAAAAAAAAAAAAATCAATAACTTTTGTTGAAATATACATACAAAAAAACTCATTTTAAGTGTCTGTTTTGATAATTATATATAATGTATAAATTACAGAACATTTCAGTTACCTTAAAAAGTCCCTTCTTCCCCTTTATAGTCACTCTGTTGGCCCCAGGTAACTACTGAATCTGCTTTTCAATGCTGAAGATTAGTTTTGTCTGTTCTAGAATTTCATATAGATGGAATCAGAGTGTATGCTTTTTTGTGTATGTCTGACTTCTTAGCCCAGTATACTGTTTGTATATCAGTAGTTAATCCATTGTATAGCTAAGTATCACTCCATTGTCTGGATGTTCCACAGTTCATCCATTCTCCAGTTGCTCACATTTGGGGTCTTTCCAGTTTTGAGCTATTGTGAATAAAAGCACTGTAAACATTTGTGTAGACTTTGAATGCACTGTTTTTACTTCTCATGGGTAAATACTTAGGAGTAGGATTGCTAGGTCCTATATTGGTATATGTATAACTTTATAAGAAACTGCCAAACTGTTTTTTGAAGTGGCTGTATTGTTTTGCAGCATAAGAGATTTAAGTTGCTCCACTTCCTCACCAACACTTTCTGCTGTCAGTCTTTTTACTTTCACTCTAGTGATTGCTTAGTAGTATCTTATTGTGGTTTTGATTTTTATTTGCCTGATTACTAATGTTTCTGAGCACCTTGGCAAGTGCTTGTCAGCCACTCATACACAGGCCCACCTCACTTTACTGCACTTCACTTTACTGCATGTTTGACAAATTGAAGGTTGTGGTAAACCTGTACCCAGCAAGTCTGTTGGCATTATTTTTCCAACAGTGTGTACTCACTTCATGTCTTGGGGTTAGATTTTGGTAATTTTTGCAGGATTTCAAACTTTTTCATTATTATCCGTTATTGTTATCAAACTTTTTTTTTCTTTTTTTTTTTATTTTATTTTTATTTTTTTTTTCAGTCACTCTGTTGCCCAGGCTGGAGTGCAGTGGTGCAGTCTTGGCTCACTGCAACCTCCATCTCCCGTGTTCAAGCGATTCTCCTGCCTCAGCCTCCCAAGTAGCTGGGATTACAGGCATGCGCCACCACACCCAGCTAAATTTTGTATTTTTAGTGGAGACGGAGTTTCACCATGCTGGTGTCAAACTACTGGCTGCAAGTGATCCATCCGCCTTGGCCTCCCAAAGTGTTGGGATTACAGGCATGAGCCACTGTGCCTAGTCAAACCTTTTCATTATTATCTGTTATTGTGATCAGTGATCTTTGATGTTACTATTGTAATTATTATTGAATGCCATAAACTGCACCTGTATAATACAGGAACTTAATTGATAAATGTCTGCAGCCTGACCAGCCATTCCCCCATCTCTCTCCCTCTCCTTGGTCTTCCCTATTCCTTGAGACACAACAATATGGAAATTAGGCTAATTAATAACCTTACAGTGACTTTTAATTAAGTGTTCAGATGAAGGGAAGAGCTGCACATCTCTCATTTGAAACCAAAAGCTAGAAATGATTATACTTAGTAAAGAAGGCATGTTGAAAGCTGAGACAGGCTAAAAGCTAGGCCTCTTGCACCAAATAGTTAGCCAAGTTGTGAATGCAAGGGAAAAGTTCTTAAAGGAAATTAGAAGTGCTACTCCAGTAAACCCACAAGTGATAAGAAAGCAAAACAGCCTTATTGCTTATATGGAGAAAGTTTGAGTGGTCTGGATAGAAGATCATACCACCCACACATCCCCTTAAGCCAAAGTGTAATACAGAGCAAGGCCTTAACTCTCTTCAATTCTGTAAAGGCTGAGAGCGGAGAAGAAGCTGTAGAAGAAAGTTTTGAAACTAGCAGAGGTTTATTCAGAGCTTTAAGGAGAGAGGCCTTCTCCACAACATAAAAATGCAACATGAAGCAGCAAGTTATCTGGAAGATCTAGCTGAGATAATTGATGAAGGTGACTATACTAAATAATAGATTTTTAATGTAGATGAAACAGCCTTCTACTGGAAGAAGATGCTATCTAGGACTTTTATAGCTAGAGAGGAGAAATCAATGCCTAGCTTCAAAGCTTCAGAGGATTGGCTGACTGTAGTTAGGGGCTAATAGAGCTGGTGACTTTAAATTGAAGCCAATGCTCATGTACTGTTCTAAAATCATAGAGCCCTTAAGAATTACGCTAAATCTACTCTGCCTGTTCTCAGTAAACAGAACAACAAAACCTGATGAGAGCACATCTGTTTACAGCATGATTTACTGGATATTTTAAGCTCTTTGAGATCTGCTCAGAAAAAAAGTTTCATTTCAAAATATTACTCACTGACAGTGTAACTAGTTGTCCACAAGCTCTGATGGAGAAGAACAAGGAGATTAATATTGTTTTCATGCCTGCTTAAATAATATATCCATTCTTCAGCCCATGGATCAAGGAGTAATTTCAACTTTCAATTCGTACTATTTAAGAAATACAGCAGGGCATGGTGGCTCATGCTTGTAATCTCAGTACTTTGGGAGGCCAAGGTGGAAGGATCACTCAAAGCTAGGAGCTCGAGACCAACCTGGGTAACAAAACAAGTCCCTGTTGCTACAAAAAAAAATTTTTTTTTAATTAGCTGGTCATGGTGGCATGTGCCTGTAGTCCCACCTACTTGGGAGGCTGAGGCGGGAGGGTCACTTGAGTCCAGAAGTTAAAGGCTACAATGGAGACCCTGTCTCAAAGAAAGGAAGCAGGGAGGGACATATGCTGTAGCTGCCATAGATAGTGATTCCTCTGATGAATCTGGGCAAAGTGAATTGAAAACCTTCTGAAAAAGATTCACCATTCTAGATGCCATTAAGAATGTTCATGATTCATGGGAGGAGGGTGAAATATCAACATGAATAAGAGTTTGGAAGAGGTTGATTCCAACCCTCGTGGATGACTTTGAGAGGTTCTAGACTTCAGTGCTGGAAGTTACTGCAGGTGTAGTGGAAATAGCAAGTGAACTAGAATTAGAAGTGAACCTGAAGATGTGACTGAATTGCTGCAATTTTTTGATAAAACCTGAACAGATGAGGAGTTGCTTCTTGTGGGTAAGCAAAGAAAGTGGTTTCTTGAGATAGAATTGACTCCTGGTGAAGAACTGATGACTTTAGAATATTACATAAACTTAGTTGATAAAGCAGCAGCAGGGTTTGAGAGGATTGACTCCAATTTTGAAATAAGTTCTAGTGTGGGTAAAATGCTGTCAAATAGTATCATATGCTACAGAGACATCTTCAGTGAAAGGAAGAGTCAGTCAGTGTGGCAAACTTCGTCAGTCTTATTTTAAGAAATTGCCACAGCTACCACCCTGATCAGTCAGCAGCCATCAACATCGAGGCAAGATCCTCTGTCAGCAAAAAGATTATGATTTGCTGCAGGCTCACATGATTGTTAGCATTTTTAGCAATAAAGCATTTTTAAATTAAGTTATATACATATTATTAGACATAATGCTATTGCACACTTAATAGACTATAGTGCTAACATAACTTTCATAGGCACTGGGAAACCAAAAAATTCATGCCGCTTGCTTTATTGAGATGGTCTGGAACCTAACCCGTAGTATTTCCGAGGTATGCCTGTATCTTCATTTGTAATATGTCCTTCACATCTTTTGCCCTTTTTTATTATTTTATTTGTTGATCTTCTTTTATGGAGTTGTCAGAGCTCTTTATTATTCTGTTTACCAGTCCTTTCTCAGATGTATGTATTATAGGTATTTTTTTCCCAGTCTGGCCTGCCTTTTAATTTTCTCAATGGTGTCTTTCAAAGAACAGAAGTTTTTAATTTTTCCGAAGTTCAGTTTATCAATTTTTCTTCATGTTTATCCACTGTGTGGTATTAAAGAAGAAAGCAATGTGTATAAGAATAGCTGGTTCTTCCGTAATTAATGTTTAATAACCCCATTATTCTCCGAAGGCATCTGTCTTTGCACATCTGACCTGCTGTTCCACCAAGAAAGTTCCACAAACACTTAGCAGCAGCCAGTCTAACCTGTTTTTCTCCTTGCTTTCCACAGGGTGCCATGACTCCCGGAATCCCTATCTTTAGTCCAATGATGCCTTATGGCACTGGACTGACCCCACAGCCTATTCAGAACACCAATAGTCTGTCTATTTTGGAAGAGCAACAAAGGCAGCAGCAGCAACAACAACAGCAGCAGCAGCAGCAGCAGCAACAGCAACAGCAGCAGCAGCAGCAGCAGCAGCAGCAGCAGCAGCAGCAGCAGCAGCAACAGGCAGTGGCAGCTGCAGCCGTTCAGCAGTCAACGTCCCAGCAGGCAACACAGGGAACCTCAGGCCAGGCACCACAGCTCTTCCACTCACAGACTCTCACAACTGCACCCTTGCCGGGCACCACTCCACTGTATCCCTCCCCCATGACCCCCATGACCCCCATCACTCCTGCCACGCCAGCTTCGGAGAGTTCTGGGATTGTACCGCAGCTGCAGTGAGTACTTCGTGTTTTATGTTTCCTCCCACTTAGGAGTCCCTTTGAGTTATGTTCCTGCTCTCTTTTCAGATGGATCCTTTTATTAAGGGAGGGAGTGGCACTAACGGTAATTGTGTATCAAAATTTGCTTTATCTCACATTTGGGAAAGGGAAGCAAAGCTATCTTAGTCAGTGTCCTCAGTAAAAGGCTCTTAACAGGTTTAGAAATGTGGTCATTTGTGTTTACATACCTGAGCCAATAAAATGTAATCTTTCACTGTCGTTATTATTATATTATAGACATTTCCCTGTATCTGATATCGCTAAATCACAGTGTTATGTAGTCTCTTTCCCTTATGCTATTTTAGGTCTGTAGTCACAATATCAGTATAATTTCTGGTAGTTCTTGTTTTTTGTTTTTACTATGGGGGCTGCATATAAATCTTTGAAGGTCTGTGTCCTTCCCACAAAATGAAGACGACTGTTTTTGTCATAAATGGATTTTTCTACCTAAATGAAGTGGGTTCTATATGTAACAGTGTAGTAGGGGTAGGAAATAATTTCATCTTCCTGAAAAACCAGCAAATATTTCCAAATAATTCCAGTCAATAAGAAGCGTATAGCTTTTCATTTTAGAAAGCTTATGACCAAATTAAAAGGTTACTTGCAGTCTCTGCATCTCCTCAGTTTTCTTGTACAGATACCTTCCTCCTTCATACTCCCTTTAGATCTAGTATTTCCTATTTGCATTTATTCACCTTGTTACATATATGGTTGTTGTTTATAAGCTATCTCTCATCATTTTTGGAACTAAGTGGTGTGTAATCGTGGATGCTGACTTTCACCCAAAGACCTAAATCTTGCCTCCACAATTTTGTTTGACCCCACACACAATTTTAAAAACAAAGTAATTTTAGTGATTTTAGAGAGAGCCCTTTTTAGCCCACCCTTGTCTATACCACTCCCATGTGTCCAGCATGCTTGTCTGACTCCCAGGAATATTTAAGTTTGCATTTCTGATTTAAATAATAAATTATAAACAGTACAGTCAGGTGTTTGTTTCTTGCGAGTGCCTTTGTTGTTCTGATAGTCCCCAGAGCATCCAGTCATCCACATTCCTGAATTTCCACTATCTACTAAGAACCCTCCCGGGTGGTAGTTCAGTGCCCTCTCAATCTTGTAGGCTTAAGAGGGATTAAGGTAAATATTTAATTAATGAAAATATATAAGAATACATTTAACAATTATGTGACTAAAGTTGTGATAGATATACTAAAATCTACTTGGTATAGTTCATAAGTGGACAAATGCTAAAGGCAGGTGTGTATACAAGGGTGATTGGAAGGAAATAGATGATATGGAAATGAAAACATTCACTGTGTGGATCAACCTAATTGGCTTTACAGTTGTGTATCATAGACTGTACAAGAAAAAGAACCAGAAGCAACAGTGAGCTGAAACCTATTGTATTTGAACCTATGTATTTGAAATCTGGACTCGATATTCTTGGGATGGTGATTTCCAGGTCCATGCGAGACAGTTGTTGAGCAGTTAATTGCATTCAAAGGACATTGCCCATTTCAACTATATATACTTTCATAAGCAGAAAAATGTATAATGAAAATGTGGGTTTGTTGTTGAAATTTTTATTAAAATTTCTAATAGAGTTGCTTTTTAGTATATCTTTATCCTTGTATAAGTTATTCGTTAAGTGATTTAAGAACACTGAGAAATGAAAAGGGTCAGTGGACCCAGATGGCTCCATTTATCCTTATTTACTGAGAGTTAATTAGAAGAGAAAGCAGGGTGTTACCTTTTTTTTTTGCTAAAGACACTTAGCTCTTGTATTTCAAAAGATACTTACTTTGAGAGAACTGGGCAGTTCATGCCTGCTTGTTTTCATTATAAATAGTTACTTAGGAATAGAGTGGTGGTGGTAGCTTTTCAGAGCTCACAGATGAGAATTGAGTTTGTCTGTGAGAAGGCTAAGGGCAGGCTCTGGAGACAGACAGACTCAAATCCTGGCTTCTCCACTTGGGAGCCATTGCGTCCTGAGCAAGTTGCACTACCTTTAAGCCTCAGCTTATTTATCCAAATGTGGGAATACTGGTAACTTCTACCTCAGTGCGTTATATGTATTAAATGGAATAATCTATATAAAATGCTCCACATGTGCATGATACTTGTTAAACAATAAATGTGAGCAATTAAAAAAAAGTAAAGCCTGGTTGAAATAATCAGATGTCTGCATAATTTCTAACGCCTCATCCAATGAAACTTAAGTAATTTAAATAGTCGTGTTTTGTTTTTAAATCTCTTACAGAAATATTGTATCCACAGTGAATCTTGGTTGTAAACTTGACCTAAAGACCATTGCACTTCGTGCCCGAAACGCCGAATATAATCCCAAGGTTAGATCTATTTTAATGTATTTCTTTTTTTTTTTCTTTTTTGTCTCCTCTGCTGTGTCTCTATATTTTAATGTATTTCACGCTATAAAACAAATGTCTGTAGATCAGGCCAGGCACAGTGGCTAATGCCTGTAATCCCAGCACTTTGGGAGGCTGAGGAAGGAGAATTTCTTGAACCTAGGAGTTCAACACCAGCCCAGGCAACATGGCAAGACCCTGTCTCTTAAAAAAAAAAAAAAATTGGCCGGGCTCGGTGGCTCATGCATGTAATCCCAGCACTTTGGGAGGCCGAGGTGGGCGGATCATCTGAGGTCAGGAGTTCAAGACCATCCTGGCCAACATAGTGAAACCCCGTCTCTACTAAAAATACAAAAATTTGCCAGGAGTGGTGGCATGCGCCTGTAATCCCGGCTACTTGGGAGGCTGAGGCAGGAGAATCACTTGATCCTGGGAGGCAGAGGTTGCAGTGAGCGGAGATTGCGCCATTGCATTCCAGCCTGGCAACAGAGCGAGACTCCGCCTCAAAAAAAAAATCTGTATATCAAAGAGTTTGTGTTATGCTTATTCCTTGACACCAATAAAATGAAGATCTAAAGTAAAATGTGCATTGTTTTGTATCTTTTATTGAGTGTCTGTGATATAAGAATCCCTGGGAGTACAGCAGTCTATAAAATAAGCTAAGTTATATATGTATTGTATTGGGATCATGTGAAGAATTTTGTATATGTATAGGGATGATGTTAGCCAGCTATAGTAGGCAAAGTAATTTGGATAAACATTAGCTGGGTTGAGAGAAATGTTAAGTAATGGACTTAGGGTGCATTTTAAAATCCCTGAAAACATAATGCCTGAGATCTGAAAGATAGCTAAGGGTCTGAAAATCACCTTTTAACTACTCATAATGAGTCTGTATGACATGTAGCATTCTAAGAATTAATCTTTCATCTATTATAATCACATTTAGTTGAATACATAATTTTATTACTTTACGATCTTAAGTGATATTTAACCAATAAAAATAGTAGAGGAAATTCAAAATAGCTAGGCTTTTCCTGGGACGTATATAAACTACTATATACTGCTAGCTTTTTTAGATGTTGATAAAATCACAGGGAAGACATAGAGCAGGTTTTAAACTAAAATTGTTAAAAGCCAGGCATGGTGACTCAGACCTGTAATTCCAGCACTTTGGGAGGCCAAGGTGGGAGGATTGCTTGAGGCCAACAGTTCAAGACAAGCCTGGGCAACATAGCAAGGCCTTGTTTCATCAGAAAATTTAAAAAATTATCTGGGGTTGGTGGCACACACCTATAATCCCAGCTACTTGGGAGGCCAAGACAGAAGGATCTCTTGAGCTCAGGAATTCGAGGCTGCAGTGAGCCATGATTGCACCACTGCACTCCAGTCTGGGCAACAAAGTGAGACTCTGTCTCTAAAAAAAAAATTAATAAAATAAAAAAATAAAATCGTTAAAGCAATCTAGTTTGTCAAAGAGTCGTCTTAATTAGAAACATGTAGGTTTTTATTGTATAATTAAATGTATTAAAATATTTAAGTTGTTTCGAAGTAATTATTTGCTTTTTATCATGTACCTAATAACTGAGGCCATTAATTCAACCCACAGTTGAAATATTTTCCCCTTGAGTTACCACCTTAGCAAGAAAATTTTCTGAAAGAATTAACATGTTT